>NW_028301116.1:2498750-3820000 GCF_049000335.1 Polistes dominula | reverse complement strand
TACGGTCAGATACGCGCTCCGTTTAAATCCTTCTCGCCAATGCACAACGGGTACCTTCAATATAAGAGAAATAGAATGAAAGTCTGTGTGTGTGTCTGAGTGTGTGAGAGAGAGAGAGAGAGAGAAAAAGAAATGCGTACGATTTGGCATTGACAGCTCCCTCGGTGAATCCCCGTGTACCTTAGTGTAACTGGAATTTTTTTTCGTTAGACATACACTTGATTACTATAAATCTTCATGGTTTATTTAAATCCTTGCTGATGAAAGAAATACCATGATACGCAATTTATTCTCATTTATTTTTTTAATATGTTCAATATTATACAAACGATAACGTGTCGTTGTAATATTATTTAATTGTATTTTAATTTTGTTGCAAATTATTCGAATAATTTTACTTGAAAATAAATTAACCCTTAGAGTGCTATGGATGCATATACATGTTTGTTAATATTAATGTAAAATAATGTAATGTTTATATTAATTAATTAAATTATATTCAGAAAGAAAAACTTTAATTGTTAAATATAATTTATTATTAGAATCTGGTTAATAATAAATTATTCCGTTCGTACAAAATATTTTAGTTAAAAGTATTCAACATTCAAAGGGTTAAACTAATCCTATATATAATAGAGTTGAGATATTTGGATTTAGGAAAGAAAAAATATTTATAAAAATGTTTAATGAAATATTTATCTGTATATGTAAGATGATAATAATAGAATTTTTTCAGTCACTTTAGAGATAGATTTATTCTCGTGGAAGTAATTTTGATAAGGGTGAATATTAAAGATGAGTATATTACTACATCGTCGTACTATATCGTTGCTATGTGGTATATAATATACGTAGCAATGAGTGATAATGCGATGAAGCGTAAATAAGGTATCGAAAGTTACGATAAATTACATCACATTCTACCTTAAGTGCGATATACATATATATACAGGATCTCGTCATGTGGTTGAGTTGCTGCATCAAAGATCCATTTGGAAATTAACAAATAAATATTTAAAATTAAAAAAAAAGAAAAAATGATATGTTTGCACGTAGTTACTACACTCAACTTTAGTGTGTACGATTAGTATGATTTCAATGGAATGATGAATTTTCAATGGTTTTCTAAAATACCATAGAAAGAATGAAACGATAACGAACGTTATTTTAAAATCATACAAATAATTACGATTGAATTGCGATGAAAATGATTTTCAAAACCATATAAAAATATAAAAATTTCTAATTATGTTTATAAATCTTCTTACCTAATTGCAGGACATTCACACACCATCGATTATGACTTGACAAACCTATAAATCAAATAAGATTTAATTAGATATATAATTTGACATTAAAATATTAATCAATTACGTTGAAATAAATTCTTACACGGAAAACAAGAACAAATAACGTCTAGTTTTAACATCGTTTAAAATCAAAATAATATTATATGTTATGTATGAGCCACCTCTTTTCACCTATCACCTTAACAGATCGTCGTTCGAAAATGTTTTTCTATATGTGTATTTGATCAATAACGAATTTCCTAGAATACGTCCTGACGTATGAACATACTCGATGCTTACCTCGTTTGACTTTGACCTTCTCCTTCGCGTATACCTTTCTTTATACAAATGTAATCAGATGTTATAAAATACAACATAACGTATATAAATACACAAGAAAATTTTAATACAGCCCAAAATAAATTATTCATACTATAATAAATAATATTATATTATTTATATAATATTATTAATACATATATATAAATACATATATAAAAATATATATATAATACTATATATTATATATATTATTATTATATATTAATATATATATATATTATAATTATATAATAATTAATATATTATAATATTATTAATATATTAATTATTAATAAATTATAATAATAATAATATATTATATAATAATGATATTAATTTATTATATTATTTTTATTAATTATTATATAATAATATAATCATATTATTATATTAATTACTATATATAATAATATTATATTTATATAGATACAGATATAAAACCGTATCATTAAAAAATAAATACACAATTAATATAATTGATTGACATCAATAAAACAAAAGAAAAAAGATAAAAAATAAATTCAACCAAATAAAAAAAGTTTCAAATTAATTAAACGATCATTGTGGAATGTTTTAAATACCCCGAATATATTAGAAGAAAATCGATAAACAGATAAGATCTAAAATCTAAACGATAAAGTATAAAATAGGGGGATGAGGAAGTAGAAAGAGGGGTATGGGGTGAAGGGCCGTTGCAAAGAACCGAAGAGTTCGTAACTCTATAATGCACCATGCGCCCTGCAGGGCTCCTCCCTTGAATTCCAACCTGCATTCCGAACCTACTCCCACTTTCTTCTTCTAAGCTTGTAGCGAGCCGGCGGCCGGTGGCGGTGGAGGTGCATTCGTGCGTTCTTTGCACGATTCGAGTGCATATGCATGTCCGCGCAAGGAAGACACTCTGCTAGAAGCTTGCACACGTGCCTTACCCCATCTTTATACTCATCCCTTTTATTCTTCGTGTCTCGTCTTCTTTCTCTTCTTTTATTTCTTTTATACTAGTTTTATAGTTTCTGTACGGGATTCACATTATCATGGATTTTTATATGCTTTTTTCAAATCACCTCCCACCCCCCATTCTAAAGAAGTTTTTATTTCAAAAAATAATTCGAAATAAATCGTAAAAAATAATGAATCGTCAATTAGAGTCATCGAACGACGATAAATATCATACCAATTGAAATTCCAAGGAGTTAGTTGGATGGCGTTAAAGATCGATACGCACGCATGCACACACTTCGTTTGGCACGCACGCATGCCGGAAAATAACGTTTTGTAAGTATCTTAATGAGTCGACAAGTATGACAAAAAAAAGCTTAGAAGGTGGAGGAGGAGGAGAAACCCTTCGAACATCGGCGAGAGTTTTAAGGGTAATCCACATGGGTAGATAACGATCGGACGGGAAGGAGTCAGCTAACTCGCACGTTATTTTGTTGTTGTCGTCGTGCCGATTCCGGTGAGGAAAGGGCCAACGAGCGAAAAAAAAAGAGAGAGAAAGAGGATAACCAAGAGAGGAGAATGAGAAAAAGAGGGTAAGAACAGGGAAGCCCCGATACCGATCGGCTCTTTTGTTTCCATTCATTCCCTCTTGTCACCTTTTGCAAAAACCTTGCACACCCCTTCGCATACACCGAGAATATACTCGGACTCCTTCTCCACCACCTATTTTTTTTTTTTTTATACGATTCGTTGATTCTCCTTTTTATCAGCCGTTTCTTCTCCCTTCTTTAAAAGACATACATATGCTAATCGTCAAATTATTTTCATCTCGCCTAACTCTTAAACACTTTTAAACACACGATACTAATCTACATTTCGATTGATTTTATTAGGATTATCAGATAAAAGTCTTTTAGTATTTATTAATTATATTTAATGTTTATTAGTTTTAGAAAAGGGATTTATTATTTTTTGATATTCCATCTATTTGAATTATCTAAGTATATTATTGGGTTGGCAAGTAAATAATTGCAGATTTTGTCGATAGGTGGCTTTTTAAAATCAGCAATGATTTAGTGGCCAACCCAATATTTGGTGATCATAAAATTGATTAAATAGTACAATTACTTTTATTACAAATATTAATCACTTGATTGGATAAAATAATATGTTTTTATTGTTATTATAAATATTTATTATAAAAACGAAAAGACTTGTTAGTGAATTTAATAAAAAATCGTTCAATTTAATTCGAATAATATAATTATGACAGATAATAATCAATAAAAATGTTTAGACAAATGACATTACAGAATAATGATTGTATGATAATGCTTTGAATGATAATAATCATAAAATTAACTATTTTGGAGCATGTTGCACGCGACCAAGAAAAAGAGCGGTAGTTCGCGATAAGATCGTGAAAAAGAAAAGAAATGTTTCCTTCTGATCGTTTCTCACATTCCCGGATAATTTGTGGAAGAAACGTTTGCCTGCTGTCGTCCGTTTCGCTCGTGTCACAATATACCCTGTTAATTGTTTTGAAAAGATAGTAGGAAGTCGTAAGACGAATTGATCTTTTAGATACAACTAGGACCATGACAACGACATTTGGATAGCGAACAATACCAACGAAATATTCAAGATTAATGTGTCCAACGCATTTTTACTTCCGTTTGGTCAAACGGAAAAAGAAAACTGACAAAGAAAAGAGAAAAACAAATCATGATCTTTTTATAAAATATAAAATATAAAATATAAAATATATAAAAATTCAATAATACAATGTATGTCCGCTAATAACTTTGAAACTACTGAACTGATCATAATAAAATTTATGTTATTTTGTGTGATTTTCCTCAACTTAGAATATAGGGTAGTTTTTGTCGCGATTATTTTTATTGTTTATTGCTAATTTAAGGATTTATTATTTAGAGGTTATCTAGATCTCTAGGTACTGTACGTTTTTAATAGATGGTGCTACATTTCAGATTTTCATATGACATAACTAACCTTGTTTTTTTTTATATTTTTTAGAATATTATTATTTTATGTATTCCATTGTAATTGTGGTATTATTTGTGTGTTGTTATAATTTACTAAATAGTTTAGAATTATATGAAATTAACATTTTATAACAAAGCCACAGCAACGCGTGTCCCAAGCATCCTAGTATATATATATGTATATAAAAAATTACACAAGACCTGTCAAATTTAATTTAACAAATAAAATGAAATTTGAAATCACGAAAAACAAATCCTAACAAACAAAACAAAACAAAACAAAACAAAAAATGAACTCTTCGAAGTCGCATGCCATATTTTAAGATATATCGGCTACCTTGCGTTTGACGTGGGCTAAAAAAAAAAAAATTTGAACCGGAGAGCCTATGGACTACTTAAAAATAAAATAAAAGACTAAAAAATAGGAAAAAGAAATTAGAATAGCATTAGCTCTGTTTTGGGTTAACAAAATTTATCGATCGGTAGTTTGCATTTGATCGACATCGGGTGGTAAGGTAGAGGATAAAATGTTTGAAAGCGGCGCGATATTTGGAGAATAGTAATCTCTCTCTTTCTATTTGGACTTCATATTCCAAGAAGAAGGTGGAAGATGAAGAAGAAGAAGAAGGCTCGAGGGTCCTGTTTGGTAGGCCTCGTTTCGGCGGTGTGTCCCGGCGTGTCTAGTGTTTCCCCCTGTGGACAGACACGGTAGATTAGATCTTAGCCACTACTATACGAGATTCTCATATTACACCCGGTGTCCTTTTTGTTTAGAGCCCAGGAGGAGTTTGCGTGCGGCTATGGTCGGCTCCCGTTTTACTCCCTTGTTCTATCCTCCTCCTCCTCTTTCTCCTCTTCCTTCACCTCCACCACCTACTTCTACTTCTTCTTCTTCTTCTTCTTCTTCTTCTTCTTCAGTTGAGTTCAGTTCAGTTCTGTTATTTTTCTTCTCTTCTACTTCTACTGTTCTTATCTCATTTCTATCTCTTTCTCTCTTTCATTCTTTGTCGACCTTTCCACGCTTTCTTTCTTGAACGGGAACGGTAACTCTGCTTGCTTCGTTTCCTTCTAACGTGATTCTTTCTTAATCGGAGACGATCCAAACACTCGACGCTATCAAATTACTGGGACCCCCTTACCCCTTGCTCCCCAAACCCCTCTTACGCGACGAAAATCGTCACTCGATAATTACGTTTTAAAATCTTTCTCAACCGTGTGTGTGTGTGTGTGATCACATCACCTGTCTTTATAATATACAATGTTTTATTTACTTTTAGTTTGTATATAAGGTGGTTATTTATGATTATTGAAATTAATGTTAATTATTAAATGAATATTGTAATATTGATATTTTATTTGTGATAATAATTTAGTTAAGAAAAATAATTGTATTTTGTGACAATTTAATTGTTTCTCTATGTAATTAAATCAATCGAATTATTATGACGTTCAAAGATAGTCACAGAGTATCAAGGTTGCAATGTTGATTTATGGTTATAATAATCTCACCCGTTAATTAATTTCTATATTCCTATTTTGTTAAATGTAAATCAATTTACTGGTAAATAGAAAATAATCGAATTATGTCAAGTTCAACAATGAGATCAAGTATTCTTACATTCGCATTAAATTACAATAATCATAATAAATATATGTTAGCTACTGTAATAAAAAGAAAAAAAGAGATAAAAAAAAGAAAAATAGTAATTCTATGATGGTTTGATTGCTAACACCATGGGATTACGATTATTGCACGATTATCATTACGAGCATGAGTCCAACCGAGCGAACGGGTATTCAAAATGAAGTCGTACAGGCATCATCATAAGATTACGGGTTGGTTCCACTCGCCTTATCTGCTAATCTTAATTTTCCGAATTCCCTTCCTCGGATTCTCGAGGAGATATAATGTTACCAAGGCGTCCTCTCGAGTGTGACTTGATTGCAAACGTCCCTTGCTTAGCAAGCGACGGCAACCAACATGCTTCGGACGAATCTCCACTGAAAGTCGAGGAAAAGGATTCGAGAATTAGGGGAGGAAAGGGAAGTGGAACGGGGAGGATTTAATCTTATCTTGATACTTAGGATACAAGATGATATTGTCGTTCATTCGGACTATCTTTTCTAGCACATGTTTTCTATTCGAAATACTTTCATTTTCTTTTTTCTTTTTTATTATTATCCTTATCTAAATATGTTTAATCTAAACTTACGTTTATTTCGTTACTAATAATAACTATCGACTATTCAAATTTTTTTTTAAGATTAACTGGCGAAAGAGATTACTAAGGGATAAGATATTTTTAAAGTTGACTATGTATTTTTGAGGTTATGTAATTTTGTATTTTATAGTTGCTGAAGCTTCCCAATAAAAGGACGAAAACAAATGTGTTCTGATTTTTTTAACTGTCCAACTTCCCTACGATACAAAGTTTTTATATATTTTATTTTGTGGACGCAAAAGACAACTAATTGATTTAAAAATTATCTTTCAAACATCTGACAAGGGTTTTGCACACTTGTGGAATAACCAATAAGAATATACATTGTACTTTTTCAAAAATGACAATTCTGCAGAATGACCAGGATCCCTGACTAGAGATATAAATATTCAAAAAACGAATACATAATTCTATGTAATAAAAATGAGAATATCTTGAGAAATATCTTTGAGAAATGAGAAACATTGATGATAAGTCGATGAACAATGGTCATCGATTGGGGGCCGAAAATTTTCAATATTCCATAACGCACGGAGAGAAAAAAAAAGAGAAAAAGTGAGAGTAAGAAAGAAAGAGAAAAAGAAAGTCCTGCTCGTAGATCCTTTGAAGGAATCGAAGAACTCGCTTGGTTTCTCGTACTTGCAAGCAGAAACAATAATAACGACAATGGGTATCTGTACGGGGGTGGCCCGCGGGATAGTTTATTAGCGCTCGGAAGACAATGGAGGTCGGGACCCGAAAAGAAGAAGAAGAGGAAGAAAAAGAAAAAAGAAGAAATAAAAGGAAAGGTGAGGTAAGAGCCCCAGCAGCAACAACAACAGCAGCAGCATCAGCAACGGCAGCAGGAACGGCAGCACGAGCCGAACGGAGGACGAATGAGAAAGAGAAAGAAACTCAGAAAGAGATAAACAGGATAAAACATTTAAAAAAGAAATCAAAGAAGGCAAGGTCCGGCCCATATTTAAGTATGCGAGCTCGCCGCCTCCAAATTTATGCGCGGCGACAAATATTTCAAAATCATTTCCTAACCTATCCCTACCCCTTCCTTCTCTTTCTTCTCCTTATCTTTTCTTTCCTTTTTATATATCTCCTTCGGCAACGGAACTAAAAAAAAAAAAAATTAAATTAAATTAAAAAGAAAGAAGGAAAAAAGGAAGGAATCTTAAAAAAGGTTTAGATGGTTCGAGGACAGTTAGATTTGTTGATTCATATAAATAGAACAAAGTAGGATTATGATTATTATATGTAACAATTTTTTTAATAAATTTAATTCATTTCTATTCTATTATTTAATTAATTATATGTGATAAATTATTTTAAATTAAAACTTTTTTAAATTTAAATTAAAATTAAATAAAAATTCTATGTGTGATAAATATTTAATTCCAATAAAAACGAAAAATAAAAAAAATATATTATAATAATCGATAAACTTTGTGTAAAAATACATACGATTCGATAGGTATCGATTTTATGTGTTTATTTTTGAAGTTTCTACACTTACAAGAAAATATGCACGTACGTGAAACGTAAGTGTAGGGACACGTACGAGTTGGGTAGATGCTCACGCGAGCTCGTTCTCCGAAGGATTCAAGTTCGAATGCCCAGCTGGAGATCGGTAGTTCCCTTCCCTTCCCCTCCTCTCTTCTCCTCTCTTTCTCTTTGCTATCCTCCTCTCCTCGTTCTTCCTCTCGTCGTCCTGGTATTTAGGATCTCGCCGAGGACATAGGCGGCAAAAGCAAGAGAGAGAGTAGAGAGACAGGATTTACGGACTCGAAGGGTGTACGCAAAGGGAATACGAAGAAGCACTGGTCAGTTGGTAGAAAAAAACAACAACAACAAAAAAATCCCTCACGACTGTTATATTCTTTTTCAAGTGTCTCTATATTTTTCAATTTCATGACAGATTCTTTTGAAAAGATGCCGATGATCATCGGAGACATTTAAATGAACTAAGTTCGTTTGAATAATCAAAATAAGTTCGTGCCAATTTTATGGGTTTTATTTTTGTTCATTTAAAGGGAGAAGTTCTCTGAAACGTATCAATAATAATAATAGTGTGAATTAGGTATAAAATTATAATATTTATAGTCATTTAATTCACTGATACAATTACCAGCGCACATTATCCACATTGGTTATTAATTAACTATAAATGGTTTGTTCAAATGGAAAAAAGAACAGGTACATGGAATTCGAAGAAGATTCATACAAGCCCATAAATGATTTTTTTTTAAACTGGACCCTATATAGGTCAACCCACAAGATCGATATCGATCTAATAGAATCATGAATTTGCCGTAATAAAACAAAGATTTACATTGCAAATGATATTTCTAGAAAATGGTGATTCGTCTTACTTCGACGAATAGGTAGATGCGACCTTTTCAAAGTGGATGTTACGTATAATACAAGACTTGTACAATGTAAATGTATAAAAAAAGAAAAAAATTTTATACGTATTAGTGTGTTTACTTACATACTTGCTTAATACTATACACACACTATTAAACTCTTTTTTTCTTTGTCCTGAATTTGAAAGGCAGGTAAGAAGTTAAGTTGATCGAGTCAAACGACGACTTACCAACGTCCGAACAGGTTTCCACTAACGTCTTCTCTTCGTTCATTCGTTCGTTCATTCGTTCGTTCATTCGTTCATTCGTTTATTCGTTCGCTATAAGGTTATTAGGAAGAGCGATAATCAATCTTCCGTGCGCACCGAGAGAACCGAAGTTGATATCTAAATCGTTCATCAAGAAGGTACGAACGAACGATCGGTATCCACGATGAGATCACAGAGAACGTGCCTTCTTGATCGTGGCGTAGATAGTACCTGCTCTCGGAAGAAGAATGCCATGGTCATATCGCGTACGTTCCACGATCTGGATCGCTTATTTCTGTACTCGCGCTACGAGTTATTAATGGACCTCCGACGATGCTAATCTTTTTTTTATTTTTATTCTCTTTTATTTAGATTTCTTCTTTTAATTCTTTTTCTTTTATCGTTGTTTTGTAGAATAACTCTTGAACGTTAAAAACGATTTTATTCAATTATATTATTCTTTTATTCGAATAATTAAATTAAATGTGTAATTGATTCACGAAGGTAGAACTTGTTTGTTGATCTATGAATCGTACACTTCGAGATTCACCTGCAGACTGGCACGTGGTACTCTGTAAAAATTCTTTTATACAATGCTGTTTATATGACTTTTCGAATGATGCGCGGGTGTGCAACGGTAATAATATTTCTACTAAAGAGAATTTAAGATTATAACATTATAATTTTAGCATTTTTTTTCATTATAATGTAATTATTTTATTACTTATGCGCAGTGATGACTTCCAGGGTTACATTGTCCTGTAATGTAAGTAGAATGTATTAGAATCATAAAATAATTGTTAATTAAAAACACAGAGTATATCATCGGAGTACCGTCTTCCTCGGAATTCACCTTCAGACTGACAAGTTGTCATCTATGAAACTGCATTTATTCAATGTTGTTTATATGACTTTCCGAATAATGCGCATGTGTGCAACGATTATAATCTATCTAATTAATAGAATTTAAGATTATAACGATCTAATTTTAGTATTTTTTTAATACACTCGCTTTAATACACATAGCTCAGACACACACACGAGCAATATAATAATAGATGATGTAACACAGTTGTAATTCTAAAGATAATCATATTAGAATACAAATTCGATCGGATAAGGTTTCAATCGAAAAGAAGAAATATAGTCGGCCTATGATAGAGCATAGAAACGATGGCTATTTCGGTTTCCATTCCCCTTATGGCATAGCACGGCGTTCGTTGGCTAGAAACGACGGAAACCATCGGTGATCGCACCGAGATGAGAGAATGCATGTACGAGAGAGAGAATACGAGTGAGAGAGAAAGAGAGATAGATATAACACGTTGATGGCGTTCGTGGCGCGTATCAGCCGCGGCTTTCGGGACTTAATTTCCAGCCGTGGCCCGGAGATATTAAAGCGGGGCCGCATTCGACGTCGTATGTATGCAAATTTCGAGCAAGCGAAACGGCGTCGAAGGCGGTTGGTGGGTGGAGTAGTTGAAAGAGGAAGAGAACGAGCACGAGGTGGAGGAAAGGGAAGGGAAGGGATGGAAAACGGGGGTTGCAGTTTCCGTCTGGAGCACATCGCGTAGCTTTGGTAACCGCGGATATTCGCGCGGCCATGCGCGCACACCTACACGTTTCTACGTTTTACTAGAATACGTGGGTGAGTGCGTGAGTGCGTGCGTAAGTGTGTGAGAGAAAGAGAGAGAGGGAGGATGTGTATAGATCATGTATATTGATGGCACGGCAGAGAACGTTCGATTCCCGTGCTCTCTAAATATTCCATTCCTCTCCCATCCGAGACACCACCCCTTTCCACCCCGCCACTAACCCCTCTCTCCTCCCTCCTGTCGGTGTGCATGAATTTCTATCTCTCTCTTTCTCTCTTTCTCTGTCTCTGTCTCTGTCTCTCTCTCTTTCTATTTTCAGGCGTGTGTCCAATGTATATATGTATATATGTTTTATATAGCTTCATAAGTTATACACGTGGTGATATTATATATTAAATATTGTATTCAATGATGCGTGTTGATATATTGGAAATGAAGTTGTTGGTGGTTATTATTTTTTGTTTTAGAATATTTTATGGATGAAATTTAACGTGGGAGACTTGCATGTGTGGTACCTTTTTTTTATTCGAATTAATTTAAAATGAAGTCAAGTATTTTATAAACATGTATATCCTCACACTTTTTTTCCTATTATATTTAATATTTTATTCGATAATTTTACTTTTTTTACAAACAAAATAAATAATTGTATATTTGCTTTTTTTTAGATAATTTTGTTAGTAATTATATTGCAGGTGAAAGTTTTATTTTCTTTTATTTACAGATATTAAGAAGTTCTTTTAGCTTGCATATATAAAATAATTTTTATTGATAAAATAAAATAAAATAATTATAGAAAAACCTAAAACTATATTATTTGAGAATTATGTATCATAATTATTGTATTATCAGTTATTTTTGTGTCTTTTTTTTTTTTAAATGGTACAGATATATTTTTATTGTAAAAAAAAAAAATAATAATAGAGTAAGATGATTGATTTTCTTCGATGGTGTTCGAAAGTTTTTTTTTCGGAATTTGTTGGTAAGTCAAATAAGCAATGTTATTTTAGTAGTAAAAATATATTTGGTTCTAAGGGAAAGATCTTTGGAAAATAGATAGACAAGTGAATTTGGCTGAGCTGTATCGACGAAAAACGTAAGGCAGGAGAAAGGGGGGAGGTAGAAAGGAAGGAAGGAAATTCCGCGGTTGTCGCGTTCTTTGTACTCTGGCTTATCCTCAGCAGCCGAAAGCAAAAGCCTCGAAGCACCTGTTACTGCAGCCGTTCGTTTGCTTACTTTCATATCCGTGCATACGGTGCATTCGATGTACATACCATCTCTCTCTCTCTCTCTCTCTTTCTGTTAGTTTTACATTTTTTTGTTGTTATATTTTTTGTATTTCACAAACCTACCATCTGTGCCGCAAGAATAGTAGAGTTATTTTCCATTCCGCCGTGTCGCATTTGTTTATTCCGAATCTGTCCTGATGTACTATAACGCTTGATGTTCAACATTACGGTCTTTTTGGAGAAGAACAGAAATAAAGACTAGTCTTTTGTGGTAATCGCATTCGTGCGTGTAATCGTAGAAATAAGAAGAAGATTTATTTTTAAATCACAAACCGGTCCACAATCTTTTCTCTATTATTTTTCATTTTTTATTTTTTTACTTTGGATTTTAATATAATAAGAAATTCCAATTCGCATAATGTAAATTTCAAGTAAACTCGTAACGAGTTGATCGTAAAAAAAATTTCAAAATGAGAACGAACTGAAAAATGAAGAAAGATAAAAATCCTTTTCGTAGTTTTATGTATCTCGTGAAAGGTCGAATAGCAAGAATAATCCAAAGATTCATCCGCGAGATGTTACAACCGAATCGAAAATGGTAGGAAGAAAGATAGAAATGTAGAGATTGAGAGGTTCGCACAGTGGTGGTGTCTGGCTTTTGGTGGACATTGGCTAAGTAAGGGGATGACAGGTACGAGTGTAACCATCCAAGGGGTTGGTCAGCATCGAAGAGGGATGATCCGTGATGTATATAGAAAAGAGACAGAAATATAGGGTGAGTGAGGAAGAGAAAAGGCGTGATTTGCGGTTCGGGACTCTAGAGTCCAGGATTTGAATTTATCTTGTCCCTTCTGCTATCACACCAACCCGACTCGCTTCGTCAACACCTGCCCTAGTGTACAGTACCTTCTCAAACCCTAGTAGCACTCATCTCTCTTCTTCTGCCTACATCTATCTATCCTACTTTGACCTATTTGAGATATCTCGTTTATTTCCAAAGGAAGAATATACATAGAACATATATATACATACAAACACGTTCTAAAGAAATCGTACGATGTGTGCTACTATTTGTAAGAAACAGGAAAGGATTATCTGAACTTAACAAAAAAAAAAATCATCGTTTCATTCTTTAAAATTAGTATTAACGATTCCTATTTCAGACAAATTTGATGCTATTATTTAAAGGGACACGTCAAATATTACGTAACATTTCAATTAGATTCGTTAAAATTTATCTCGTGAAATTGTAAGATAATTATAGCAACTGTGATGGTAAAATTTAGATTTGGAACCATTTTGATAGGAATGATTATCCTAATAACGATGAAATTTCTAACGCTAGACAATTATTTCTCCAGACATGGGGCGGAGAGTTACAGTTAGAGTTGGAATTAGAGTTTCAGTTAGAGAGACAGAGATAGAGATAGATGATAACGAAATCGCTCGATTACGGAGAGACACACAATGGACGCGTGGACCGTGCGCAAGCAAAATCATGCGTGTTCGCGATGCGCAACGCGGATTCTCTCCATTATATCCGAAACAAGCGACTAACGAGCCACCGCTGAGCGCCGATTGGTCGAATCAGGCGTGATATGCGCACGTACTCGAGCATAACCTGCGGGGATGATAATTAGCCCTGTATGAATGAGGTTTAATTGGCGTCAGAATACGGTACGCCCCCTTTTCGTATGCCACGTTGCCGCCGGAAACTCTCGATGCTCGTCGACAGCCCTTTGACTATAGAAAGACAAAGGTACGGTTTCATTTGAAATTCCCTTCGTTCGAAACTACTACAACCCACATGTATATGTATGTAGCAATATCTTGTTAACGTTCATTTTCTATATCAATCAAGATTATTACAATGAACGAATTATTTAGATCTTTTCTATTATATTTATTGGATTGTCTGAATAATTTGTATAGATTAATTAATATAAAAAAAAAATATCAATTGTCATGAACTTTCTGGGAAACTTTAATAACCGTACGTATCCTAGAATTTTGTTAAAGAAGAGGAAAATTCGTTAGCTTTTGAGATGTCTCACAAGTCGGTATGAAATTCCAATGGCGAACGAAGGGTCCTTCAGAGAATTGTCTCTCAGAATTCTCTTTCTCTTTCTCATTCCCGTTTGGTTATTATTAGCATTGTTAACCAAGTGACTCTGGGTTTACTACCCTCTGATACACGAGTCTCGACCCTAGAATCGGATCACGGTATTCCTTACCCCTTTTCCAAGGCCGCGGGCCATTCTCGCTCCCCGGACCATCCCTAATTGGCGTACTAACGTAATGGTGATCCTGCCAAGTGATCAGAGAGAACCCTCCGCGAGAGACCTTTCAACCCTTTCACCCTCGACGATGAACATCTTGTGGAATTGCGTCGATTGTACTTCATTTGAATTGATTAGAAACGTTTAATGGATCTTCAACGGACCATCCTCTTTTTTATACCCTCAAACCCTATAAATTTACAATTCTACGATTAAAAATAAATCCGCGCGCAAAGTCAGATAGGGAACGTGTGAAAATAAATTTAAATTAAAATATAGAAAAAATCGACGAATTATTTCAAAGAAAAAAACATTTTCTAACATCAGTCGATCAATTAGTAAAAAAACCAACAAACAAAGAAGAGAATGAAAGATAAAGAAAAGAATACAAATATCATCATGGACAAAGTCTGTAGAGAGAGAGAGAGAGAGAGAGAGAGAGAGAGAGAGAGAGAGAAGTCGATTCGACTACGACAACTATGCTAGAGAAGTAGGAGGAGGAAAAGGAGGGGAATAGGAAAGGAGGTGATGCTTGTGGTGGTGGTGGTGGTAGTGGCAGTGGCGTTGGTGGTCGGATGAAGGGAGTGGGGAGTTGGAGGAAGCGTGGAGACGAAAGTCGTTGGAAAGGACGAAAGCACGAGGTTGGCATGACGAGTCTCGGGTTGACGTTTCATTCCCGGCCAACTCCCGCACTATGCATACTAACTAGCTTTCGCTACGTTAGCTATATTCTCTTTCTCCCCTTTCCCCCTTCTAACTCTCCGCCTCATTCCCATCCTCTCCTTTTCCTCTTCCTCTTCCTCCACTTTTCCCCAGATACATGCATACACCTATACACAAGTACACACATATGTAATACATACATTTTCTACTCGGGTTTCTTTTCTCGTCTACGTTTTCCTACTTCGTCCTTAGATCCTTCAGGGACAAAGAGGAAAAATGTAAAAAGTCTAAGGACGAATGAAGGTAGGATAAGGTAATAGTAGTGGTGGTGGTGGTGATCCAGGATACCAACAAGCAACGACTACCCCACCAACCAAACTACCCTTTGGACAAAGAGGGTGCTGCCCACTGGCTAGTTCCATTACTCCCCGACAGATGTAGACGTTTGTCTCTTCGAAAGAACGGTTCTTCGATTTTGAACAACTACGAATACCTCAATCCTCTGGTTTCCTAGGTTTTACGATTCTTCCATTTCTTTTTAGAGACTATTTTTATTTGCAACCTTACTACTTATTTACGTACTTACTTATTCGATATTTTTCTCGTTGTCTCTTTCCTTTCCTACCACGAGTCGTTTAGAAAAAACTTTGAAGAATGGTATGAAGTAACGTAATACCATGTGGAATAACGAGAATACTTATTTCACGTTTGCATCGAGGGACTAACTCTTGGAATATTTAAAAACTATGGTAAACGTAATACATGCCTGGGTACCATTGGTACCACTAGAAACTAAAAAAAAGCACGATAAAATCACGAAAAATAGCGATACGTTAACAACGAATCTCTTGTACGATACAAGTTTCCAAGGTAGAAGAAGAAGAAGAAAAATGGATTGTCCGGGGATGAGTTAAGAAAGAAAGAAATAGAGATAGAGATAAAAAGATAGATAGAAGAAGAAGAAGATGAAGAAGAAGTAGAAGTAGAATCAGAATAAGGAAGCTTTCTAAAAGAGGATGAGGGTTTTTTTTGCGCACGGACGCGCGCGAGAACATAAAACATGAAAATATCGTAGTATAAAGGGTAGCAGTCACGAAATCCCTCCCCCACTATCACATCCCCCTTTACTAAAGTCCTATTTTTAAAAGCTTTCTTTTCCCCATCGCCTATGGCAACTATCTTCTACGAGTGATCTAACCATTATTTTGGTCTAGCCTTGTTTTTTAAGGAGTTTACCTTCTTTCTATCATTTATTTTTGGTTTTTTTTCTTTGCGGTCGGCTTACCACTAAACTACGATCAGGACGAAGAAGACAAGGACGATGACGACGAGGACGACTCGGTAGTACCCTCTTAAACTTTCTACGATTTTTATTTTATTTTTCTTTTCGAATGTAATTGTTAGGGCCACGCTCTTTCTATTTTCTTTCTTAGTTTCTTTCATTCTCTGTCTAGCTATGCCTAAACGTACGATTTCCGAATGTTTCTCAGCCACGCGAACGTTTTACAGGGAATCCGTCGGTTGTCTCGAGCCGCTTGCTGCTTGGCTATACTTCGAATCATGACAGAGGGATGATAATACTTTTTTTTATTTTTTTCATTTAAACGGGAATACTTCTTCTACTTTATTCTGACTTTACTTTCTTTCTAAAGTAGTTCGAAAAGGTGCTGGCTGAAATTTTTATTTTTTTTATTCAACTCACTTGTCCGACACGAATAGGTAAAATAATTCGCGTGTTTTCTTCTTTCTACAGAAAAAAAAAGAAGAGAATAATAGTTAATCGTTTTGAAATATAGTCCGAGATGTTAGAAAAGTAATTAAAAAAAAACCATACTTCAAGTATCGTGCATAAGTATAAAAAACATTATTTCAACATAGTTTGATGTAAAACCTCAACCCTCTTAACTTTGACGAGTAAGAATGAAATAGAATGACCCTATCAAATTTCTTAATTATCCCATCAATCCTTCCAACTGGTCGAGAGTGTTAGAAAACTTAATCTCTTTTTTGTAATATCGATCAACTGGAAGTGATCAGGTGAAAAGTAATTTGATGGGTTGTGGTGGGCGGGGGTTAGCTGGCTGACTGACTAACAGTAGTAGAATTTCAACGGTGTTATAACGATCGTAACGGAGAAAGGAATCTGCGAATGCAAATTTCGTACCGCACGATTTCCCTCGTTGAAATGATGAGAGAGTGAGAGAGAAAGAGAGACAGATAGAAACAGAATCAGAGAAAGAGAAAGAGAGGAAGGGTTGGTTGGTTGGTTGGGGGTGGTTGTGGAGGTAGGGTTCGAGTAAGAGCTTAGTTTAGTCAAATAGGTAGGAGGATGGTAGGAGGTGGTGGGTTGAGTGGAGGTAGGGA
Source organism: Polistes dominula (assembly GCF_049000335.1). Lineage (NCBI taxonomy): Eukaryota > Metazoa > Arthropoda > Insecta > Hymenoptera > Vespidae > Polistes > Polistes dominula. The sequence goes on along the minus strand of NW_028301116.1, from coordinate 3,802,494 downwards.
GGCCCAGGATGAAGTTTAATTATCGGGTTAAACGTAGCGAGCGCTGATTCTGATGAGAGTTCCGGATTCGAATGTTCTCACCCTGGGTTTGGTACGTGACTGTCACCGAGGCGGGCCAGTTAACTAACTAACAGTCCGGGACAGTTAGCGAGTACCGGGCAAGAGCCCGATCCGTGGGGGAGATACGGCACGTATAAACCCAGCCAGTACGCCACCCTTTTCCACCACCACCCCCTTTGAATCCTTCCTTTCTCCTCCTCCCCCTAGAACTCTAGCCGATGACATTGTTCGCACTCGGATTCATATTCAAATTGGCTAGCGCGATTATTGCGATTATTATTACGAGCAGCGTCGATGTTGCTATACTCGATGAGAGTATGCGTAGATCGAAAATGGTAGGGATTGAGGGATATAAAGATTAACCGGTTAGTCTTTTGGGGAAAAAAATAAAAGAGACATTGTAATTCTAGTTGTAGAATTTTTTTTTGTAATTTTTCGTTTCATTTAAATAGTAGAAATATTTTAAAAGGAAGATTGGTTTTGGGATTCATAGTTCTTGCTGTTTGATCTATGAGTATAAGTTTTGAAGATTTAGTATAAAAAAAAAGAAAAATGGTTATTTATTTGACTGTGGAATTAAATCACCCTTCTTTCTCACCTACTTTTATTTTTGTTCTCTTAACTGTGGTACTTTAAAAAGTAGGTCTAATAAAACAAAACAAAAAGTCAATGACCTTATTACTCGGTTGGTAATACGGTGTATGAGTAACGAGAAGAAAAAAAGAAATCAAGAATGCGAGAATGAGGAAGAGAAGGGTCGTTGGAAGAAAGAGAAAAAAGGAAGAACGATAAGGGGTAGGTAACAGAGGAGAACGTAATCGGGAGTGAAAAATGTTCTAGTACCGATGAAAGAGATCACTCGGAAGAAATCCCTTGGAAACAATGATAACGATAAACAACCGGGGAAGAGAAACGATTAATGCTCTTGACTACGGTACTCGTTGACTGAGATTTAGGATGGGATGGGATGGGAGGGGGTGGTGGTTGAGAGACGTGCCAATTAAAAATCCAATTAAAAGAAGACCTCCCTTTTCTCGAAGTCAGGTAACTTGGTGTAGCTCCTTAACGAGTAAATAAGCTGGTTGAATAAACTGCGTGAAAATTTCAACGAGTGGATCTCGTCAAATCAAAATCATTTCCGGCCGATAAAATTTACCGTTTCTTTCGTTCGTTAGTCTTCATCTTATTCCTTGTTTCTCATCTTCTTTCTTATTTTTCTTCGAGAAGACTGTTAATCTTCGAGACTAGGCGTGTTAGTTTTATAGCTCGTCATTTTTTTTAAGTGCAAATGAGTTGGAGCATCTTTCTTCGTTGAATTCACGGTGTTTTCTTTCCTTCGCATATCGGGGAAATCCTTACTTCCTTCCTTTATTTCTTTAATTTAAAAAAAACGGAACGATTACACCAAGATGGGGGAAGGGGAAGGGGGTGGCGGCTTTCCGGATTAAAAACTCTGGCTCCCTTCTTCTAAAGAACTTCGTTCTTTTCTCTTTTCATCGCTTTTTCTCACCCTCGCACTTACTTTTTCATCTTTTACCCTCTTCTTTTTAATTCAAAGAGAGAAAGAGAAAAAAGAAGAGAAGAAGAGTAGGAGAAGAAAGTCGAGTCGTCGGAGATATTTTTCTACCTTGATTACCGGTTAAAACGTCTTTCGAGGAGTACTCAAGCTCCGAAAATAATTTCCGAGGTATACCGTAGAGTCCGAAATGGGGTAGGAGGATTATAATCGTTGGTGGTATACGATGCGTGTAACCGCAAGACGACGACGACGACAACGACGACGACGACGACGACGACGACGATGATGAGGAGTAAGAGAAAGAAGCGGAGGGGGAAAAAATAGAGGAGGAAAATGTCTACCGGGGTTACGCTCGATCGTAAATATTTCTCCTTCGCGACCGCGAATCCTATGAATTTATAAGACCGTGTCTTTAAGGTAACAATTACATTGAGGTCCAATGAACTTGAGTACGCTCCGGTGGCAACTGTCAACGGCGCTTACCGCGAGCAATATAATGGATGGGTATTATAACTAGTAATTATATATATATATATATATACCAAAACAATGAGTATACCGTAACGGATGTTTCGCTCGACGTCCGTAATACCGTCATTAAACGCTATAATTGTCTGCATCCCGTCAGTCAGTCTCCTTTCCGTTATCCATCTATTCACTTGTAAGTTTACTCGAGATTTTAAAACTTATCAAAACATTTTTGAAGTGAAAACTTCTTTAGAGTGGGAGTGATTTGAAAAAAAATGAAACACGGCGCGCCGTAACGTTGTGGCGAGCGGTGGCAAAACGGAAGTAAGAAGAACAAAGAAACAAACATATAAGCCTGAGCCTGCGAGAGAATGAGACACAATATAGCTATACAGTTTTTCCTATTCTCGGTTTCCTCCTTATGCGTTGCTTCGTAGTACCCACTTCTGGCTACTAAGCTTTGTATATGTGTGTGTTTGTGTGCGACTGCATACTACGAAGTGCGGACTCATATAATATTGATACTAAACCTGTATAGTGATCAATCGAAGAACTACCTTGAAAATAGAAGTTAGTTCTTCGACTGGCCGCTAGGGTTTGCATTTTTCTTATAAGCGAAACTATTTCATGAAAACTGTAAAAAAAACCTCCAGCATCAGGATAATTTACAATCCTTTTTTACTGGATGATACTGGTAATATAATATCAAATCTTCTCAGTGTAAGGCTGAATCGACGCAACTGCGATGTAAAGTTGTTGCTATTTTTTGATTTTTTGATTTCAATATAACAACAATATAGAATATTTTTTGTAGAATGATAAGTCCTTCACACCTTTTACTTAACATGTTCATCACCCAGCGCGATTCGGTTGAGTTTCTCGTCGGGCCCAAATCTGACTGTCAGTGTGCCGTAACGGAAACAAGCGGTAAGCAGGAATATAAGATGTAACTAAAATATTATGATTATCTTATGATATTATTATCTTCTATTTGTCTCAAAAAATAAAATATAAAATTATCTTCTATTTATCGCAAAGAATTTTGTTTCGAAATGGGGAATATGACAAGTTTTTCGGCTAGAGGACTACCTGGGATCTTACTGCAGTTCTTTCAGATCCTTTATTAAGTCGAGAAGCATACTTTTTTGAGATAGACTAGTTACTTTTTTATCCTAAGAATGTCCATTACACGGCGTAAAAATATAATTGAAAGTGAGGAGAGTAGTGATGATGAAGTTGTAAATAGAATTTCATCTTCAAATTTCGATACAGAAGGATCATATGCTAGTATATGCTAGTCATATGCTATAGTAGTTATACTATAAGTTATACTAAACATATACTATACTAAATTAGAAGTACTTATACTAATAAGTACTACTAATACTACTTAGTATACTAGTATACTAAGTAGAACTAGTATACGCTTTTCGCGTTAAGCGCTTCATTCATTATTCAACATTCATTATTCATCATTCATCATTCATCATTCATCATCATCGTGAACGAGCCTCGTAAAAGAGCCTCGTAAACGAGCCCCGTATAAGAACCTCGTGAAACGCGATGAAACGCGAAACGCGAAACGCGATGAAACGCGAAACGCGAAACGCGATAAAATGCAAAACGTTAAACGGGAAACGCGAAACGCGATACGCGATGAAACGAGGAACGCGAGCCTCGTTTGCGAGGCTCTTTTACGAGGCTTGTTCACGATGAATGATGAATAATGAATGATGAATGATGAATGATGTATACGAGGCTTGTTTACGAAGCTCTTTTACGAGGCTTGAGTAAGCTTAACTCGAAACGCCTAACGTGAAACTCGAAACTCGTATATTCGTACTACATAGTATACTTGTATACTAAGTATAATAATACTAGTGTACTAAGTACTAGTATTACTAGTATACTAAGTAGTACTAGTATTACTCGTTAGTTACTAACTTAGTTTAGTATAACTATAGTATTACGTATAGTATAAGTACTTGTATACTAGTACTAAGAAGTAATAATACTTACTATAGTTTAGATATATAGACATTATTATGTATAGATGTTAGATGTATAAAAATTATATTTCTATTCTATAAACTATTGTTTCTTAGGAAGGGAAGCTTTTTTTAACGAATAAATAATGTTTTATTGTACCATCTATTAGGTTAGATCACATGTTTTATTTCTCATTTTAAATTCTCTCATCTTCCCCTCATTATACCTTTTCGCCTAGGCTAGAAAACTTTATTTTTTATATATCTGTTTAACAATAAAAAAAATGCTGCAAACAAGAGAGAAAAAGTAAATTGTGATTCAAGTGTCTCTCGACCGAAAATTAATGCCGAACAGTGTCGTGAAAATCTGCAGAAAGAAAATATTGGGGAAGTTTCAAAGAGTTTGTCTGAACGCGTTCGTGCATTTCGTGCAAGCAGATAGGTGTTTAGTTACCATACATTTTTTAGTTACCATAAGCAACTCGTTTCATTTCTTCAAATTGAGAACTTGCTTACTGTGTATTATGTTATGTATTATATGTCAATACAACGTAAAATAATTTTTGAATATGGTAACAATATTATAATAATAATAATATTATAACAAATAAACCCAACAATTATCCTACACCTGATATTCTGCATTCGTCTCATTCTCTCGAAACTTAGTCTTTTGAAGGTTTTATTTCTAACACGTGTGATCTGCACATATGTTGTTTTATTTTATTTTATATATATTTAGGGGTTCAAGAGAGCACAATGCTAGAAATTCTTAAAAAAGTTTTTTACCAAAGAAGAAAAAGAGACAAATGCTCAAACACGTGAGATACGAGATTGAACGAATTTCCTACACGAAATTTTCTTCCATCCTTTTTTTCCATTTTATCTTCCATAGGCTAGGGGGTGGGAAAGTTGGGGGATGTAGAAGAGAAGAGGAACAGTAGAACACATTCGGATGGCGATAGTATTGGGTAGATAGAATTCAGTCGTTTTATCGGATTCGATATCGAGGCCAGGAAGTGACGTGGGAGGTGGTGGTGGCGGTTGGTACGTTGCTCGTTATTAGACATTCCTGTGTTACCGACTGCGATCTCGCGTTCGAATGAGAGTGGGTGTAAGCGTAAGGGGACGTGAGTACACGCGCGCGTGTGTTCACGCACGCAGCTTCGGAGAACTCGCGTGGACCCTCTGCTTAATCGGGTGTGAACATTCGCCTTTGTGTCGACTGGACACGGTTTTGTATGCTGGTGCTGGGTGTTGGGTGCTGGCTGTTACTCGTTCGAGATATTGCAGCTTGTTTAATTTCGCGTGCTTGCCCGTACAGTCCAGTACCCGGTCAGTGCGGCCACTCCGGATGAGAAAAGGCCCTTTGTTTCGAACGTTTCAATTTAAATCGTGCCGCGAGACGCCTTCTTCGATGGGGTTCTCTCTCTTTCTCTTTCTCGTTTTCTTTTTCCACCACCTTTTGCTTCTTCCGCTTTCAACCTCAACCACCGAGTTCTCTTCCTCTCGATGTCCTTTAAAACACACACTCACACATTGGCGCCGATCCGTTATTAATTAGATCGCCCCACACTCGCGCGAAAAGAGAAAAGAGAATCTCCGATATCGGCTGTAGCAATCCCCTTTTTTTCTCGTAAAAGGCCTTCGACGAAACATCCAAATTAATTGCCAGCCAATTCCAGATCCTTTGCTGGTTTTGGTCGGCTTTCTAGACAAACTGAAACGAACGGTTAAAGAGAGAGAGAGAGGGAGAGACGACCCTTTGTGTTAAGCGCGATCCCGGACAACCCGAATTCTTCCTGACGTTTTGCGTAATCTCTAATCTAAATCGCGAACCTCGTGACAGATGGACTATGCCCTTTTTTTCTATTTTCAGATCTAGACCTACGACGATATATTGGATTCTTTTTGTCTATGAATCTTTACATAGATTATTCATATTTCGTAGTTGAGTAATTTTATTTTTTAACATATCACTGATTTTTTTAAATTGTCGAGGATTGATTCGAATATTTATTCAAAAATAATTGACTCTGATATATTGTTTGAAATATTTATCTCTTGAAATACACACATATACACTCATATACATAGATATATAGGTCATGAGTATCGAGATCTCGCAATTAATTAAATCAGCGGCACTCGATAAAAGGTCGGAGCAAACGGGGAAAAAGGGATCCCGATATATCGAACGAAGAAGGAAGGAATCCCTACTACACCATAGGACCTTCTGTCCTTCTTCGAAACTTTGCATAATTAATTTGCCAAGAAATAGGGGGAATTCGAATCGTACGATTCGTTCGGTACGTTTGTCGCCGAAATCCTTTGTTGACCGGCGTTTATTCATTACGACGATTTAGGTGGGATCACTAAAGGACAAGGGGGGAAACAAATATTTAACGGGATCCTGTGAATGTCGTATTTTAAATTTTTAAGGAAAATATAAGAGAAAGGAAACGAAAGTATACATCCCATAAATACGTTCAATTAATAACAAATGATGATTCGTCGAATTTACCTTTATTAAAATTCTTATAAAAAAAAAATGCAATCAGTATTTTAGTGATGAAAGATATTTGAAAATTATCAGAAAAATATAAAAGGTTGCTGAGAAATATCGAATAATATATTATTTTTTACAATGGAACTCGCCATACATGGTTTGGTAGCATTAAATGATTTAAAATTATTATAACATTAAAAAGAAAAAAAAATATATTATGGTTGATCGAGAAACAAAGAGTTGTTCGTGCATGTAAGGTACGCAACATTGGGTCTTGCACGACTTACTAAACTTATTTATATCCTTTAATGATAATACTACTTTGAGAGTTTCGAACGATCAAGAAGGAATGCGCGTGTAGACCCATAAAGTCGCGAGAAGTGAAGCTCGAATGAACGAGGAGGAATAAGTAAAAGAGAAAGAGAGAGAGAAAGAGATAGGTTGAATTCAAAAACGTTGTGGATGAAGAAAAACTCGTCGGTGGAGCAGCACTTGGGCGAAAAGGGGATAGGGAGGGGGAAAAAAGGGCTTATCGCTAATGAAGCGAGACGCCTTCTTCAACATCGAGCACGGCCACTGTCTTGTAAGAACTCTCGGTACACCAGGCAACGTGTAACGAGTTTTGTAACAGCGAATCGAATCGCGCCTCTTCGAACGAACGAAGGCCTTTAGCGTGCCATCGAATCGCTCTTCTTTCTTTCTCGTTTTTTTTTACTTTTTTTTTATGTATTTTTCTGTTACGCACGTATCGACACACATATACAAACACACACAAGCGCGAACTCGCAAGAGTATAAGAGATAGACAGACAGTTGTACGCTCGTGGTTGATGTTGCTCTCGGCACAAAGTTATTGTGATTCGCCTTAATTATGAGTTAATGGCCGTTAATTATACGCTAGTTAACGCCAAGTAGACTTCTTTTAAAAGGAACTTCTTAACCTTTTTATTTTTTTTATTTTTGTTTTTTTTCTTGACGATTCCATCATAGCGTTTGTTCACTTAACTTCTCTTCGTGTTGTACACTTTGCAAGAGTTAAAGAAGAAAACGATGAGAAGAGAAGGAGAGAGAAGAGAAAGAGAAAGATTTTTGCAATGTCATCTTGTAAATTATTTTCTTTACGTATCGAACGTACGTCCCAAAGTGTTTGTGAATACTTTTATCTACATTCTTCATTCATGTATACTCACATAAGTATGTAACATTATTAAGAACTTTTTAATACAATTTTTCAGTGACCTTCGTGAGTCTCGAGAAACTCGGTAAAACGTTGTCGTACGCGACAGTAGTATGACGAGGATGAGAAGGTGGAGGAGGAGGAGGACATCGAAGTAGTCGTTTTCGTCGTCGTCGTCGTGCTGAAAAGTAAGAAGAAAGCCTATGCGAGTGGAAAAGAAATAAAATATAATAAGAATAATAGTGGCAATTTTGGTTGACGGCAGGAGGAGCCATCTCGGAGGAAGTCGTGCGTTATAGCGGAGCGTAATGCAATCTGAGTATTTGAATACCTAATAGTTTTCAATGCATACATTAAGCCTTAAATGCCTATTACCCACGACGGTGTTGTCTTATAGCGTCCCTGGATGCTAATTTTAGCTCGGCCGAATTCGAAGCCCACGTACCTCCGTTATATTATCTCTCTTTCTTTCTCTCTTTCTCTTTTTTTTTTATTTTTCTGTCTTCCACCCTCGTCGTCGTCGTCTTCGTTGTAGTTGTTGTAGTCGTCGTTGCAGTTTGCAAGCATGCATATTAACATCTCGAGAAATGAAAAAGCATAGGTTGGTAAGTACTTACGTTACATTCATGTTTGCACGAGTAACGTTCGGTCAAGCGAATAATGAAACTTTTTAACAGGCTATTAATATTCTTCGAACATTCAATATTAAGTTCTTTAAGAATAAACGATGATTACTTTTCAAAATGGATGTATATATTTTTTCAACGTTTGTTTAATTAAAAGTTTGCTAAGTTTTAGTCTAATTCAATTCAATTGAATTCAATTTGTATTCTTTATGAGCACATAATTTTAATATAAAATTCTATTATTTTTTTTAATACTGGTTACTTTATTTCTTAGCTTGTTGATAATTAACTAGGTAGACAAATTTTAATAGATATTTAACAAGTTACGTGATTTTAATCAAATCTTATTATATAAGAATAAAATAAAATTTAATTAAAAAAAAAATTATATAATATATATATATATTAATAAAATTAAATGGTAAATGGGACAGAATTATTTAAGAATTCTTCAAAATATGAAAAATGATTTTTTATATTTAATTTGAAAACTTAAGAAATATCGAATCAGGTTTTTTTTTTGATTCGTTTCGTATTGAAACGATATAAGTAAGTGAAAAGACGTGATTTTATTCTTATAGAAGAGATTCCTCAAGAAAACTCATTGAAAACATCTTTCTTTCTCTTTCTTATTACGATCGACTAAAGGAAGTTCCTACTTCGAACGAACTAATTTATACGCGGAGAATCAAAATCAGTTGGGGAAAGACTGTGAATCGTGTCTTCGAAAGGAGTGTTCTAAGTCCTTCGATATGAGTCGTGTAATCCTTCGTAATGAACCTCTCAAGACTTGTCAGACTGTACGTTTCAAATATTTATTCGACCGAGTCTCTGCGTCTTTCGTAGCTTAATGAACACGCCTCCTTTCCTTCGCAACCTCGTTTTCGAATTTCAAATCGGCGAAATCAACCATCAATTGATTCCACGTTATTCCGATTTTTCATTCTATTTTTAATCCTGACCTAATTTTTTCTTTTCCTTCTTTCTTTCTCTCTTTTACTACTTAATAAATAATTTATTACTTAAATAATTCATATATATTATATTTTAAAATATTATCTCAAATAAAAAATTATATTTGTTAATAAAATACTCGTATATATTATATTATTTATTTAAACACTATATTTCTTTTTGCAATAACAAAATATTTTATACTCTGATATTTTCATTTATATTTAATATAAAATATAATACAAATTTGATAGATATTATTTATTATATATAATAAAAATTATTAAGTAGTTCAGTATATTACGTATAAACAATAAATGTCAAATTTAATGATTTGAAAAATGAAATAAAAAGAAAAAAGAAAATGAACCCGCGCGTGGTAAAAGAAGAATTCAACTCTTTCTTCGCGAAGTTTGTATTTAATCTTTTCACCGCGAGATGGCACGGCCTGTCTACTCTTAACTTTTCTTTCTCTCTCTTACTCTTATTACTATATAATGTTGTGTTAACGAGACGTTCGAAATTGCGATCGTCGTTTGTTTATGACTTTTGAATGTTTATTATACCCGCGTGTCCTAAAACATTTTCATTTAAAATAGAGATCATTATTGTTTATTAAAATCAAGTAAGAATGTTATTGCGTCGATGAATATTAGTTTAACGCGAACGTTCTAAGAGTATATACGATTCGTAGTAATCAAAAAATTGTAACTTTGCAAATCATTTACAAGAATATTTTAATGTTAATAAATTTTAAATTATATACGAACAGTGTATTAAAATTCGTCGTGTACACTTCGTGCAAATAATTCTAAGCACGCGAATTCGATTTTAGTTATATAATTTGTAGTTAATTGTGTTGTCTTCTCAAGAGGGATTATTACAGGTTGAAATACACTGAAGTTACGTGATTTGTATCATTTTTCTCGGTTTCATCGAGGATTGTAAATTATCGTAATTTATAAATTAGGGTTATCTATTTGCTATTTTAGTATGAAAAGTTAATAGTGTACAATATGGAAGAGAAAGAAGAAATCGATGACTTCGAGAGTTACCGTAAGTATAATTTTACATATATAACAAGTAAATATAATTTTTTGTTTTAATTTGCGATCATTTAAAGATAAAATAGCGTGATTGTATTTGTTTGATTAGTTGAAATTAATATTTAAATTAAAAATGTCATTTAATTTAATAAGAAATTATATTTAGATAAATATAGACACTAATAAGTATGACGAAAGTTAAAGATTGTTGTATTAGGAAAATAGCGACGCTTCAAGATGGTGGACACCATTCTGTTATTATCATTAAATTAATTATATTTTCATTATGTTTTATGTATTATCGTTATTTTGCAATCATCAATGATCCGATCAGTTTAATATAAATTTTTACAAACGTTTGAATTACTGCGAAGATTTTCAATGACAATGAAGTAGGCTAGTAATGTACGGGTTTTCATTGTTGTTTATGAAGAGAGGAGTGAAGATGGGAATAGGAAGAAGAAGAAGAGGAAGAGGATGAGGTGAGAGAGAGAGAGAGAGAGAGTGAAAAAAAAGAGGAACTGGTTTAAATATTTTCTGGGCACGTGTTTTACATGGGTTGAGAGATATACTCTGTTCTCTCTGAAGAGAGAGCACGCTCAAATGTATAAGGCCCAACTCGCTTATCTCGGGTCAGATCTCAGCGGTGATCTTCAGCACTCATTTTTTCGTACGCTCGCTATTATGCTCGTCCACGAAGCTATCTCTTTCTCTTTTTATCTCTTTCTTTTTTCTTTTTCTTGTACCCTTTCTCTTTCTCTTACTCATTCTCTCATAAACTCGTTCGTCCCTTACAAAGGCCCTTCCGACTATTATTAATTATCGCCCTGTCTTTCCACGAGCGTACGTGCATACGAAAAGTGTTATGGTCAATCGAGTTTGTTTGAACGAGTAAACGTTCTATCTTGAGAACATATTTCATAAGGAAGACAATAGGATATATAATTAAAGATTATGTCGTATCTATCTGTCTTTTATAAGATAGATTTAGATTAGATTATTTTCATAGGTATTGTGTTTACGTTAATATTTCACGGTTCAATTAGAAAGTTCTAGTTGTCTTTATATCATTCAGCAAAGTATTAGAGAAATTCCATTTGTATGGGTATGCAGAAGAAAGATATAATGTTATATTAAATAAAGTTCACAATTAATTAGTTAATAATTAAAAATATTTACAAATAATTAATTAAATGTATATAAAAACATTGTTTTAGATTTGTATACATTTTCATATATATAACACTTTTACATTTAAAAAGTAAAATAGCAATTCTATAAATAAAAATTGATTAAATTCACGTAAGCAATTGAAACGGATTAGTGTAATTTATTTTTAACGTGTAACACTTACGAAAGATAGATTTTTTAAATAGTATATCTGTGTTAGAAGCAAAGAAAGAGTGATAGTCAACGTGATGCAAAGTCGCGCGTGGAGAGTGAGCCAATCAAAACTGAGAATATGGCAAAGAGAGAGAGAGAGAGAGAGAGAGAGAGAGAGAGAGAGAGAGAGAGAGAAATAATTACAATTAATTTAGATGGAACATTAAATCTAGGCGAGTGGGCCCACCGACAGAATGACACAACTGGCTCTGATTAGTCTTAATGTGTTAATTAGAGAAGATTGCTGTCCGACTTCTTTCTTTCTTTATCGATCTATCCTGTTCCTCTCTTTCTCTTTCTATATATACATATATTATATATATATATATATATACACATATGTATATGTATATATGTATATATATATTCCCTGTTCGAGGTCGATGTCGTCAAAGTAGCTGGTGCTGTACGGTCGTTCGACTCGCCGATTTGCGAGTGAACGAGAAGGAAAGAGAAAGATAAATAGAAAGAGAGGGAGAGAGAGAGAATGAGAGAAAGAGAGAAGGAAGAGGATCGTCGAGAGGAAAGGAGATCTTACCAAGTATCATATTTTAGCAGACATCAACGTACCGACACACACGTACATGTTCGCACACTTATACATGTTCTCGGTCGATCATTAATCACTATTATCTCGGGGTAATTTTTCTTCGATATAATTTCGTCTGTTTACCCCCGCGAGTTGGCGCGCGAGGTTGCACACCATAACGAGAGAGAAAAAGAGACAGAAAATACCATGGACGGGATCGAGAAGATCGGCGCCGAGACTTTCTTCTTCTTCTATCTTACAACCACCCCCTCCTCCTTTTCTCTTCTTTTCCTCATCTTCTTGCTCTTTTACTTCGTGGCGCGTGAACTCTCGACATCGACTTTGTATATACCTACATAAGTTTATTTATATGTGATCTATGTATGTGTTGTGTGTAAATGTGTGTGTTTGTAGTTGCAGCTTCGTTAGCCCGAAACTCGAAGAAGGCGCATTTCCTACATATAAATGTCGACAAATCGTACCTTTCCGCGTCATCATGAAAAAAAATGATAGCCCTTTCCCCCTTCCCCCTCTTACACGTACTTTCTCCTGGTGATACTATTCTTTTAAAAAAGAAACCTATTCGTAGGTTACCTAAATTGAAGTCTTTCTACTACGATTGTTTTTGGCATACTTTAACGATAAATACTTGTTTTATATTTTTTTAAAATTAATTTATTTTTAATCATTCTTCGTTCTCTCGTTTATATCCTTTGTATTCTTTTTTTTTATATATCACGGGTTACAAAGGCTAAACGATACTAATTGATCTTACTTTGGGATTTTTATTTATGCTATGAGTCTTCGTTACTTAATTGGTATATTCTGAATAAGTTTGTTCCGAGATGATGGGTTGGTAGTGGTAGGGATGGATGATGGTGGTGGTGACGGTGGTGGTTGTTTGATCGATCGTTTCTTGCACGTTGAAAAATATTTGATCGAATTAACGATCGTCAGTCTCAGCTGTCGCGAAAGGAGCTAGATTAATAAGGTAGATGAAAATAATTGTGAGTTCGGTGATTATTAAAGATTCTTTTCTTATCAATATCTTTTACTTTCTTTTTTCTTTTCTTTTTTTTTGTGCAATTTTTACTCTCACATACCATATTTTTATTTGACTTTATATGCCTCGTTAATCATATTAATCATGGAATAAATTAGACAGTTACAAAATTCCAATTACATATCATCGAACTTCAGAACCAATTACAAGCGTATGAAATTATAATAATAATAATAATCATACATTTAAATATTACATACTGTCACGTATTCGATAATTTTTATCTTTCATTTTTATCAATTTATTTATTTATTTTTATTTCACAATTTTAAATGTTTTCGTATCTCGTACAAAATTCGATGTATTTTAATTAATTTAATTAATTTTAAAGATTTATATTTTAAACATGAGATCATTATTATCGTATATAAGTTGAAAATTAGTTGAAAATAGAATCAGAAAAAAAATACAAAAAATAATTGTCCTTCAAGTTCGTACTCGATGCTTTTCACTGTGGATGCACATTCTCGGACTCTTGTTCCAATGCGTTAAAAGTCTAATTCTTATCCAACCACTCGTAAGTCGAGTAGCTGTTTGCACAGTTAATGCGAGTACTTGCCCTGGAAAAAGTGAGAAAGAGTAAGAAAGATAGAAGGATATTCGTAGTATGTTATTTTAATGTTATTTACTTCGACGAAGTGAAGCCACTCGGCGCCAAGCGTTAGTCAATGAAATCTTGTAAGGATTATGCTAATTCCTTCCTCGATGTTGTGTTAGAACACGATCTTTCGCGCGATATCTAACTTACGTGTTCCTTCTACAAAATATCCGTGTTCTTTCTCTTTCTTTTTCTATTCTTTTTCTTTTTCTTTTACTATTCCTATGCTTTATACATTTTAAATATTAAGAATGTTCTTTCAACCATTCTCAAGATTTGTTATTAATAGCACACTTCGCTAACGAAATACCATGACCTTACAAATAATTATTAATGTCTCTTGCGATATTAATTTTTGCTTGTAATTGATTAACTGTAATTAATTTTTTAAAAACGTAACTTGAGATCTTTGGAATGTGAGTAGGTGGGTGGAAAAGTTTTGATCCTAACGAAGAAACAGTTTCTTTTTTTTTTTCAAATTTACTTTTATATATCTTTCGACATAGTACTCGAAACTTATTAACCAGTCCGAGTTTAATAACATACCTCCTTTAAAAAAAAAATGAGCCTTCGAAGAGTCTTGAATGGTTCTTTGTATTAATTTTGGGAATGCCCGTTTCAAGATTTTTAGTAATAAATCTGTTAACAAAAAAAATAAATGTATGGTATTTAAAGGTGTAATAGGGGGGAGTCTGTTGAATAAATCGAGGTCAGAATGCATTCCGCAGGGACTCGCGCATTCTCACTGTTAAACTCCGAACGTTAAAGATTTAAACCCAGGAACATTATCCGTGCCGAGTCACGATTTTCTTTCAATACGTATTTTGCACACTGTTTCGAACGGTACAATTGCGTACCTTATTATACTAAACACACACAGTACACATATAAATATGTGTTAATATATATATATATATATATAAATACATGTAAATTTTTATATATGTACGTGAAAGAAAGGTAAAGAAGGATTATGCTGAGGTAGTAAAAAAAAAAAATTAGTAAAATAAACTATTAAAGAGAGAAAGATAGATAGATAGATAGAGAAAGAGAGAGAAAGAGAGATAGATAGAACATAGTTATCTAAGGTAATGCAAACGCCGAAAGCCCAGCACTTAGGGAACGATTTAATGAACGTCGATGCTTAAATAAATGATAGTGCAGGCGGAGAGTAACGAGAGTGCCATGGAATTATATGTTTCGGCTTACATAAGGCCGCCCCCCATTATGCGTGAAGTTTCTGTCCTATCTACCTCTTGTATCCTATCCTAGGGACTAACTATCTTCTGTGTGTTCGGAGACTAACTAACAGTAAGACTCTTTCAGAAAGACCAACACTAAGAAAGATATAATATGAAAGAGTAAGAAAGAGAATCAAAACTGAGAGAGATAGAGATAGATCCTGTAGATCTTTCCACGAGATGATGGTCATTCGAGGAACGGATATAAATCACCTACAAGAAGTGTCATCCCATGGTCCACCCCCGGCATTCCTTCATTTGAATATGACTATCTCTCTCTTTCTCTTTCTTTTGCTTCTACTTCTTCTTCTTCTTCTTCTTCTTCATCTTCTTCTTTCGACACGATGATCTTTCAGCTCGCTCATCATTACGTGCCATGTAGATGTACTACCTATACTATGCTAAATGAATATTGTATCAGTTCGTTTCATTCTATAAGAATGTGTTCTTTTTTTTTCTTCATATTATTACTATTATTTTTCTAATATTTATTATCTCATTTCGATCGAGTCATCATGGTAAAGTATTTTGATGTTTGTTTATAAAATCGATGAATCTATTCTTCAATCGTAAGATGATATAGCGTTAATGGTAATTTAGATTAATTTATCAAGAAAAATAGAGAAATTTGTTATACCAAAAAAAAGAGAAAAAATATAGGAAGAAGAAGAAGAAGAAGAAGAAAAAGGATCGTTGGTAATTATGATAAAATAGTGAATTATTATTAGAATTCTAAATACATCGTAGGAGAAAATTTCGCGCTTTCATGATCTATGGATCGTCGATGATGAAAATAATATATTGTAGCTGTGTCGCTTAGTTTGTTTTTAAAGAGACAGCAAAACGAGGGGTCGATAGACGTCTTGGCAGGATCCTCTTAATTAATCATTTATATTCAATAACGAAGATGGAGAAGCATGTGCAAGAAAGAAAGAGAAAGACAGCGAGTCTTTCGAATGCTTCGACGATGATTCTGAAGTTTATCTCTCCTCGCTCGGGCACATTAATAATTAGGAGGAGGAGGAGGAGGAGGAGAAAAGAGGAGGAGGGAGTGAGTTAGTGGTATCACTGTTACTCGCGCAGCGTTGATTCGATCAGCCACGGCTGAGATTCCTCTCCTCCTTTTTCTCCTCCTCTTTCTTAGATGCTGCTGAAGAGCACACTCTGGAAGATGCGAGAGAAACAATCATTGTGACTCTTTGAAAAAAAAGAAAAAAAAAAGAAACAATTCTTTCACCGGTGAGATTAATACGATCCTCACCTACTGGGTGGCACCAAACGTGATTTCGCGATCCCTCGTGAGCGAGAATGACTACGTGAATGTAATCAATATGATTTCTTACTGCCAATTCAAATCGATATATTTTAATGTGCATGGGATATTCAATTTCGAACGGTGAATCGTACCCATCTAATTGATCCACGGATATTTTTTTATTTCTTTTTTTCTTTTTATCGTGAGTACGATAATTTCGATAGGATAGAGAAACCAAGTGTTATAAGTGAATAAGAATAAAACATAATTAAAAATATTCATTATATGATATACATTCGTTGTTATTATAATATACTGTATAGGTTATTCAAAGTAGGGGAGAATATTTGCAGTGTCGACGAATCACCCAGTATATAAACGTTGAAACTAGAGTCACCGAGTGTGCGCGTTTACATTTGTTAAGTCACGGAGTGACCGGTTAAGATCTTCGCTAATTATCATCATTTATAATTGTCCCTTCTCGAGGCACCCTCGTATAACGTGGTCGTTCTTCGCGGAAGGAAGAGAACAAGAGAGAAGAGAACCTGCTATATCTCTCTCTTTCTCTCTCTCTCTTTTTCTCTCTACTTCTCTCGAGGTTTAATATTTCAAATAAATGCGTGCATTAGCGCGCTATCTCGTCGTGATCCTCCGTTGACTATTAACAACGTCGGCCGAGCCACTATTATGACTTATCTGACCAAGGAAGAGAGGGCCCTTCTCGCTACAATACTGTTCTCTTTCTTTCTCTTTCTCTCTCTCCTATTTTTGTATTTTTTTTTATTTTTCATCTTCTTCGTCCCACCTTTCCAGTCACCTAACGATTCTCCTTAACGCGACATCGTTATATCACGCTGCGGATACCTACTATTCCGATCCGCGTGTACGTTGAAGCTAAACCACAAGCTTGATTATTTCCAAATGTAAAAGGAAGAAGATAATAACTAAACAGATTACTATTTCTTTCAAGTCGAGCCATTAAAGGAGCCAACCGTACCTCCTTACTATGTTTTCTGTTCCTCGTATATATATCTATTATGCGTAGTATATACACGTAGGCCGATCATAGTGATTAATCTTTGTTGCTTCTGTTCACTTATAATTTTGAAGATATTATATTTGAAGATTATAAAATTAAATCAATTTGAAAAGAAAAATTTATATGCTCTGGCTATTAAATTTTAAAATTGACAAAATTAAATTAATTCTGATATAAATTACCTTTTTTTTTTTAATAATAATAAATAGATCTTGTTTCTAGTCAAAATAATTTCAACAAAAAAAAAAAGATTTCCAAATGTTTTCAATCCACTCATGTATTATATAAAAAATAAATGAAATTAATTAATTAATTTTCAACAATAATCTTCAAATTGTTCAACGAATACTTAAATATTTAAAAAGAATAATATAAAATATATAATATTAAATTACGATCACATGATAAATTTTCGTTGTAACAATCTATAACGAATATAACAAGAAACGATATAGGTATATAACATATATATTAACGCAATCGTTCATCGAAAAGTCCTGTCTTTGATATTTCTCCACCAACTAACTCGAAACCTGTCCATTCTGTCTTAAAAACGAAACGATCGTAACGTTACTTCGTTTCTACCTTCGATATCACGTCCCTTGACCATTTAAGGACGCTTCATTAAGTAGCTAAACATTTTCACGGACACCCGGTAGCGCGTTAATGACTGATGACTCTGGAAAGTTAGTAGGATAAGCAACTAACGAACAGAGCTACCTGCTCTCGAAGTTTTTCCTTTACCCCTGCTGTTTGTTTTACTTCTTGGTTTCATCTCTCGGTCACTTCTTCCATTTTTAACTCTCTCTTTCTCTCACTCTTTCTACCTTTCTGTCTATTAATTTTTTTTTCTTTCGAGCATGGTATTTGTGCTTTGCTTCCTTATCGATAAATGTCATCCTTTATTAATGAGCCGAAGATAAATTCAGAGACGCGACAACGGTCGTTCTACTGTTTGGTAGGAAGACACTCCTCTTTCTACTCTCATCCTCTTACCCCCTGCTATCCCTCTTACCCCTTAGTACTCTTGGTTCTTTCTTCGTCTCGTTGGAATATCTGGTGAAAAGCGCGATCCTTAGTCGAGGGTGGGCCAAGATCGTTAGAATCGTCTGGACCCTCTCTCTCTTTCTCTTTTGAAACGTCCCGATCGACTTATTAATTTTCAACAGAAGGAAGGAACGAACGAACGAAGGGACCCTTCTACGAATAGATTATCATTTCGCTACCGTACACATCACTTATTATATCTCGCTCATTATAATATTACGTCTACCTTGATACATATATATATACTTAAGGATTTTCTTTTTTATATTTTATTTTTCTTAATATAGTCACAGCTAACTAACATCGATAAAAATTTTTCAAAGAATGTTTAATTTCGTGATCTCATAAAAAGTATCGATGCACACATTAATGGTTCTGCTCGTAACTATCGAATGATCACTAACAGAAACGATCGATCGTGTCTCGATTCTCGTTTGAAAATGAAATTTCATAGCACGACCGCACCCTTGGACTTTTTAAAACCTCGACTCGAGCCCTTGAAAAAAAATACCACACCCCCTGCCGCGAAAGAATTCTTTCTATCTATTTCTCTCCTTCTCTCTATATATGTTGCTCATTCCTAATATATATTTAATCAGGCTCGAAAGCACGCACACATGCATACAAGTAAACTTATACTCACACATACACACATATAAACGCACATCTCTCTATATGTATGTATATACACGTGGAAGATGTTAGATGTTCGATGACGTTGCTTCCAATACACACGTATAAAGATACACATATACACTCTTATGATCATATCACATATACAAGTGGACCATTGGTACATTAAGCTGACACCCACACGAATACAAGCGAGGCTTGCTCTCGTCGAGTGGATTCGAACACCTTTTTTGAATCAGAGGGTCAAGCGACTTGGCCGTAGATCATCTTAATGCCTCCATTGTTGTTTTAGGACGGCCGCGACTATACTGGGTGTCCGAAGCGATAATGTCGATGTATCTTCCAACGAGAACGGAGAATGAGTGTGAGAGAGAGAACGTAGACCCTTGATATCTTCTACCTATATATATATTGCATATATATTATCTTATATAAAATATATATATATATATATATATATATATATATATATATATAGTATAATATACAAAAATGAAGAGAAGAAAAAAAAGAGAGTCACGCAAGTTATTGACCAAAAATTTTGGGGCGTGTCTACTGAAGACACTTCTTCTTTTTTCTTAAAACATCTTTTCGCGCAACCGTATAAAACTCACGATTCTTAGGACACCTTTTCTCGTTTTATCTTTTGCTCAAGTGAGAGAGAGTAAGAAAGAAAGATGGATGTGCGATTCGATTTACATTTATATAAGACTTTTCGTGATTTCTTATTTTCTTTGTTTTTTAATCGAATTTCGAAACTATTTTATAGAATGAGAGAGAGAGAGAGAGAGAGAGAGAGAGAGAGAGGGGATAAGAAAATAAAAAAATCACCTAAAACAAGTAAAAATGTTGATTCTTTAAGAGCACGCAACGTTCGACAGATTCTCCAAAAAAAAAAAAAACCAAAAATGAAAAAGGGATTGAATTTTTTTTATTTTTGGTGAGAGAAAAAGAGAGAGAAGGAAGAAAGTAAGAATTCTGTTCTCGCGGTTTGCTTTTTCGGTACTTTCGAAGGGGAAGGAGGGATTCTGAGAGTCGTACGGTGGACCATCGGGAGAACAGGGAAGGCCACTCTTGGTCGGCTTGTAAATCCAGAGCTCCTTGTAAATCCGGCTGTAATTCCGAGCGAGGACGCGAGCCGCGAGTAGGAACGGGTGGATGGTGGGGAGGATTGGAAGAGGGTTGTTGGGTAAGAGGAATTACGATATACACGAATCGCGAATTACCCTTGGAGAACGGGCCGCGGGAGATCGAACGCGTTGACATCGGAAACTACTTCGATCTTCGATCTTTACGTACGATCCAGCTGCTGCCTCCATCCGAAAGAGAAAGATTATTCTTGAATTTATCTTTTACCTTTTCCTTCTTTTTGTTTTTTTGTTTCAACATTTGTCTTTTACTTGGTATTCTTACCTCGTCTCTTACATTTTTTATCTTTAAGAGAAAATAAATCCATTTAATTCTCGTATAAAAAGAAACCACAGGATTTCGGAAATGCAAATGATCGATGTAGAATTTTTGTTTAATAAATTGTGCTTTAATTAAGTATTGTATTTAGAACGTCTTATTATTAAATTAAAAAAAAATAATTACTTTACTTAATTACACTCTTTTTCTCTCAAGACAATATTACGAATTATATTTAAATGACATAATTTAATAACTGAATACATTTTATCATTGAAATAAAAAATAGTATTTTAGCACATTTGAATGATTTTAGACGTCGTACATAATAACATGATTTCAATACCCCATGATTTGTATTATTTTTTTGTTCGTAACTTTTCCTTAACACGCTATTTTTTTTGTCATATAAAAATTACGGTAAAAAAAAGTTGAATTAAATTGTTTTATAGAAAATCCCTAGAGTATATTATTATTTATTGCCAATGGAGTCGTTTAGAGTAAAACTTAAAAGGTGTGATTATGCTATCGCATGCAACCACAAAAGTACTATACTATATACTAATGCTATCCTAAGTTCGACCCGTTTAAGAGAGGAAAAAAGATAGGCGTAGTGTAATCAAGAAAGTAAACGTATGTGTGTGTATGTTGTGGATACGTCTTTATCCCTCCCTTTCTTTTTTCTTTTTTTCATAGTGTAGATCATTTAATCACGTAGAAAACTCGCGCGCGTCGTCGTCGTCTGACCTTTAGCATAAATACGTCCGGCTCTGGCGTTAAAAGTTCAAAGTAAGAATCGTAATCAATAAAATAAGGTTGTACGGTGATCGCATGACTTCGATATAATACATATATATACGTATATCTATAAAGGATAGTAAGAAGAAGAAGAAGAAGAAGAAGAAAATGAAGAACAGGATCGATGGATGGATGGATGGGTATGGCGATGGGTTTGCATCTATCTGAGTTGCGATAAAACGTCGAGTCAGCGTTTTGAGCGTAAGTCGACTTCGTTATAAATTTTCTTTACAAGGACGGATGTATCAAGAAAGAAAAAGAGAGAGAGAGAAAGAAAGAGTTGTTAGTTTGATCTTACGCGTGGGAGCGAAAGGGTTAAATACGAAGGAAGGTAAAGGGTGCGAGTAATAGGAAGAGAAGATAGGAAATGATGATAATAATAATAATAATAATAATAATAATAATAATAATAATAATAATAAATAAAAAATTGAAAGGAGAGCGAGAGAAGGTACGAGAGGAATAAATAAATAAAAAATAAAAATCCAAAATAAGAACTGGGAGAGAAATCAGTCGAGTCGGACTAATCCGCGATGCGTTGAGATCCGATCTTGCATCAATAACCTTAATAAACCAACAACCACTCATGTTAACGCGTAACACAACCCAGACATGGTATATCTCGCGATTGGTCGTTCCTCGGGGGGACCCTTTTAACTTTCTCTCTTTCTCTCTCTCTCTCTCTTTCAATTCTATCTTTTTTTTTGAATCTTTTTACTTTGACGATGCCCACGCTGCGATTGGCATTTCGCCAAAGGGCCCTGAAACTTCTTTCTCCCTTGTCTACGCTCGTGTGTTGATACTTCGTGTATATATCCCTAAGCTTGATTTTCAATTTTCTTAGAGTATATCGAATCATCATTGTTTGTTTTACTTTTTTTTTTTTTTAATATGACGTCAAAAATAAATATACGTAGTTCAGAAAAAAATAGTACGAAACTGTTCACAATTCATACAGTATTGAAAGTAAGTTTACAATTCGAACAATTATGTCACCCTTTTAATTAGAATACTAGAGATTTTAATATTATATTTAATTAAATGTCAAATAGGTTGCATACCTTGAACTTGTAAAACATAGACAAGAATAAAATGAAACATAGAGTTTCTTATTTAAGACACCTATTCAATTATATTTACAGTAGAATTTCTAGTATCCGTACATTCTATTATTCGCACGTTTCACTATCTAACACTGTATCTAAGCTTTTCTACTTGTGTCATTTACTATCAAAACAAATAATCGACACGTAGTATATATTCTTTATAAAATAATATATCTTTTGCTTATTGCTTTGATATGAAATTGATATCTAACGCATTTACAACTCACGTGTAATGGCAACGAAAACGAACACGTGTATTACTTAAGTATTGAAATAAAAAAACAAATACAAATACTTTGTAAATTAAAAATTGATGAGAGTTCAACAAAAATGTGTCTTCTAATTAAGTTCTAATATCAAAAGTTCTACCATAAATACAAAATAAATTCATAATCAAATTATATGAGTAACATTTTTAACAAAAATACAATTTTTTATGAGAAACGAAGTAACTAATCAATAAATAAAATTCGTAAACATTGAAATCATTTGATTAATCCGATCACAGTCGATCCCATTACACGCTCGTCTGATCAATCAAACGCAAAAAAAGACCTTCTCTTTATAATCAAATAGAGAGAAAGAGATAGAGGGAAGAGAACTTCTTGCTTATATTTTTTTTTCAAGGTGTTAGGTATACATAAGCTGGTAACCAACGATATAAACTTCGTTTGTAACGGCTCTACTCTCGCTATATAGAGATTTCCTTAGTTCGTTTCTTTCACTACGAAGAGAAGAAGGTGTCTGACGAAGTTTCAGGGCGAGAAGAGCTGTGTGTGGACGACGAACAGAAAGAGAAAGAGAAAGAAAAAAGTGGATAAAAAAAAGAGGAAAGAAGTTTTCGAGGCTGGCATATGCATAAAGAATACGAACCTTACCGAGGATCCGACACCTTCGAACCTGCTCCCCACTTCCCCCCTCTTCCTACACCTCCTTTTTACACTTTTTTTATTTTTATGTCTTTTTGCCATTTTTTTTCTTTTCTTCTTTTTTTTTTTTACCTTTCGCCCAAGCTCCGTTCTTTCGTTGGTTAATTAGATTTTGATGGGTGGCGCGAACATTTGCATCCTTTATCCCCAACTCGAAGACTCGAACCGTTTCTCTATTTCTCTCTCTCTTTCGTTTTCTCGTTCGTCTTTCTTCGACGTCTCCTTTTCCATCTCACTCTTTTACTTTTTCTTTTTTTTCTTTTATGGTTTAAATTTCTCTTTTTTCACTTGAAGCGTTATTCCTTTGCACTGCAGGGGAGAGACGTTTAGGCCCCGCGGATGCTTAACTCCAAAGCGATTTAGCGGGCCAGGGGCCAAGTGTTAACAAGCCGGCACTGGCCGACGTACGTAGCACCTAAACTGCAATACGAGGCTTGCCGTTCCTCCTTCAAGTCTTTGGTCCTTCGACTTTTTTTTTTCTTATTCCTTCCCTTTCACTCCTACACATATCTCTTTCTCTTTCTCTCTCTCTTTCTATCTTTATTATTTTCCTTTTCTTCCACTCGTCTTCTTTCATCCTGATCCTTTCTCTTTCTACGACGGAACTCGCGTTCCACCCGGGTCGCCGTGATCTCTACTTTAAAAGCAGCGCTTATAATTCACTATACACACATATCTATATAAATATATATGTATATTCTTATATGTATGTGTATGTATATAAAGCGTTAGCATAACCCTTCTCTGTGTCATATAAATCATCATCGTTTCGAATTCACCTTGAAGATTTAGTTTTTGCTTTGACAGGCCAACGTCTCACGTGTCGTGAGTATTAAATTCAAATACATATTTGTGAATTTAAAACTATCGTAACAAAATAATTCTCAGATCATATCTATTAGCTCATAAAAATTCGATTTCATTCTTAAACGATTTATTGAATACATGTGTGCTCATAATTCTGAAAGTGGTCTAAGTTAAAATTAAAAAAAAAAATAAAGGTTAAACAATTATTTCAAACTCTATTATATTAAACTAAATAAATTCAATGTAATTTTAATGATATTGTCCAAAAATTAATCGTTAAATAATGTTTGTTATTTCAATATTATATAGAATTCATTTACAACTAGTATTCAAATGTAATTTTTTAAATATCTAGAAACAAAAATATTTCAACTTTGTTAGACCATTTTCATAATTATGGGGATACATATTTTAACGCATATTTGGATATTTCACTCATTAATATATAAACTTTCAATTAAATGTAAATCAAATTAAATAAAAATAAGAACAATCTGTGTAAAAGTTATACATTTTAATTTATGCACGAGAAAATTAGCAAAATGATTGAGTACCAAGTTACGATCGAGTTTTGGGCGTCTCGGATTCCGACATACGAGTATACAGGAGGAAACAGAGAGAGAGAAAGAGAGAAAGAGAATACCTGGCGCGAGGGCAAACGTCAAAACACCTCGCCCACCTACGCGTCCTGGTCAGGAGCGTGCGCAAGCGAGCGCACATTCACCTTCACTCACTCTCACATCAGAGACACGGGAGGAGAGAGAGCACGCGAGATTCCTACGGAGCAACCGATGACTGGAATGACTTGCACTCGATGTCGAACCAAAGATCCCCTTCGTGCACTATACTTTTTCTTTTTGTTTATTTTTTTTATTTTTATTTTTATTCTACATCTTTCTCTTTCTTTCTTTGGTTCTTTCTACCTACCTGAGAATGAAAGATCGTAGAGCAAACGAAAGAGAGAGAGAGAGAGAGAGAAAGAGAAAGGGTAAGGGGGTTAGGAAAGGGAGTGAAGAGGAGTGTTCAGGTAACCTTCATCGAGGGAGGTACAGGCTTAATTTAATTAATTCCATGCGCCATCTTGACAAGTGTGTGCGCATCTCGTACGTGCGTTCAGAGAATAATTTTCATACTCATCCACTGTATAGTTCTTTCTCTTTCTATCTATCGTTTTTCTTCTTTTCTTTTTCTTCTTTCCACTTTCTCCCCCTTACCCCCTTTCCCTTTCCTTTCCCTTCCTGGTCTTTCTCTTCCTCCTCCTCCTCTTATACGCCCTCGCTCGAGTCGTTTCTTCGGTTATCAGATCTCCGATTCATACTCGTCAAGCTTGAGCATCGCTAAGGTAGAGAAAGAGAGAGAGAGAGAGAGAAAGAAAAATAAAGGAAAAGAAAAGAAGTCAAAAAAAAAAAAGAAAAAAAAGGGACGAACATTTATCCACTCCCATCTCGCCGGGTCATTTGTCTTTTTGATGTCGTGTCCTATCTGATTCGTTAATTGCGACCTCTCCATCGATTCATTCTCTACTACCTATATCCCATATAAGTGAATTTATATGGGGATTTGTACGAGAGTTGTTTCGTTGAAAACGTACGATTGACCAAAACCAAAAAACAAGTGAAATTTAACGATACGTCATTTAATTCGACGATTATTTATTAATTTGTTTTTTTTTCCTGCGATATCTCATACGTTGATCATAATTACAAGGATATTTATTTTATAATAGATTAGAGAAAAAAAAAGGAAACTAAATTCGTCGATCATCGAAACGAATCGGTGGAGCAATTTTAAAAAGTAAACCCCCCTCAAAAAATGTGTAATTGGCTCACGATAACGCGAATTATCTCTCGATTTCCAGGAGAAATTTGTTCGGTTCTCGTAAAGGAAAGGGGTAGGGGAGAGGGTGGGGGTATAAAAAAAGTGAAAGAAAAATAAAATAACAAGGAAAGGAAGAATATCGGTCGATAGAAAAAGGAAGGAAGGAAGTTAAGGAAAGAAGGAAAAAGGGGACTTAAATGATGGTGGTGGGGGTAATAGCGCGGAGTTATAAATTACACATCCGCGAGGTTAACTCTATAATGATTTACTAGTCCGGCATGAATCGGCGGCGTTTAAAAAATACCAGTAATTACCGAAAGGCGAGGAGCGCAAAAATGCGGGCCCGCGAAAAAGGGAAAGAAAGATGGAAAGAGAAAGAGAAAGAGAAAGAGAAAGAGAGAGAGAGAGAGAGAGAGAGAGAACACTTTGCGTTCCACCCGCGGCCCAATGGCGAAACGAAACGAAACGAGAGAGGAAGTAAGAAGAAAAAGAAGAAGAAGAAGACTGGTCCGTCATTTAAGTCGACGGCCTCGAAGCTTTAACGCAGATTTATGGGTAATCGAGAGGCTAAGCCAGGCATCATCCTCAAGAACGGCCATACTCTCTTTCTCTCTCTCTCTCTCTTTCTCTCGCATTTTTGTTTTTATTTTTATATTTTTTCTCTCTCTTACTCTCTCTCTCTCTCACTTATTCTCTTGTTGCTTGAAACGGGAAGGGAAAAAATTCTTCTTCTTCTTGTTCGACGCGTCCCCGATCGATTACGATCTTCATTCGGACGTGTCGTAGCCCCGGGCCGGTATTTAAACTCTCTAATTTCCGATCAATCAAGAATTTTTCGTGGAAGTCAAAAATGAATCACGCTGCGTTGGGCGGTTCAACGCTAACTAGCCTTACAATGCTTCGACATTAGTGAGATCAGGAATGAGTATAATAAGTATGAAAAAGAAATAAAGAATCAGAATGAGAGATAGAATAAGATGAAGAAGAAGAAGAAGAAGAATAAGAGGATAGGATGTTCTTTCGAACTTGGCCTCGTCAGTGCCGGTCATTGCTGACAATACAGGTCGAGTTCGTCGCGGGAGGTAAAAAAATAAAAAATGAATATAGAGAGAAAGAGATAGTGTCGAGAGATTCTCAAGAATATCCTTCTCTTGAATGCGTGAGTATGAGTATGAGTGTGAGTATGAGAGAGACAGAAATGATGATGATGAGATATAATCTTTCTCTTTCTTCATTGGGAGCGAAGAGAAGAAATAGAAATGAAAGAATTCCCACTCTCTCTCTCTCTCTCTTGAAGATTGGGCAGGAAGAGGATAAAGTTGGTGGGAGGGAGGGAGGGGTTGCAGAGGGTGAACGTAAGAGATCTTACCAGTCGATAACTAACTCGGCGTGATCACTGAAAAATGGCTGTCAAACATTCTTGTCCTTTTAACTTGCGGCCCACCCCAATCCATATACACTCCTCCTATCTTCTCCTCGTTCACTTTTACACTATCTCTTTCTCTTTCTCGTTTTCTATTTTATCTTTTTTCTCACATGGAGACGAGACTAATGGTCCACGGACGTGACGGTCCGTGCTGCTTCTCGAGGGTCCAGCTTCCGGGACACGCTAACCGTCACGATCTCTTCCTTCTTCAGTTTCACCTTCGTCGCATGATCATTACCACTATTTTTCGTTTATATATATAGTCTTGTTTTTATTATTCTTATCAATTTAGAAAAAGAAGAGAATGAGGTATGGTGTAGGACGATAATATTATTAGTTTATATAATTAATTAGTTTATATAATTAAGTTTATATAATTATAATTAATATTATTAATAATTTTATTAGATGTTTAATGGAACATTTATTTATGTATAAAATTAATTTTATGTAAAAAAAAATGATTGCAGTTAAGTGGAATTGTGTATTTATAATATTAAAAAAATTGATCGTAGAAGAGTTGTCTTAAAATTTTCAAAAGTGTATTTTAAGGTGATCGTGAATTTTCTTTTTTTAGTTGAACGTCAAAAGCAACGAAAGAGTTTCATTAATTATATCAACTTATGTAAAGAGGGGGCATGAGCGGTGGTGGTGGTGGTGGTACTCGAGCAGAAGTACTCACAGACATATGTCGTCTGAAATTGTTATACTTTTACCAAGGGTGTGAGAAGAAAAGAAGAAACGAAGGAGGAAAAGAGGGAGGGAAGGAAGGAAGGAAGGAAGGTAGGAGGGATGCTTCGAAGGTTTTCTTCGTGTTTCATAGGGCTGAAATTTCACGCACGTATCCACACGTTCTTACGCGCTACGTAGCGGACGAGCTCGGTTAAAGTCAACGCCAGCAACCAGCTGGATTATGAACGAGCTCGTGTTAGAAAAGAATGAGAAAGAGAAATAGAATGAAAAGGAGAAAAAATAAAGGATGCTGTAAGATTCTAGAGTGTGCGACCTTTTACCGTTACCGTCGCCATATTTATGTATTTTTCGCTTTTCCACCCTCGATCTTATTTACGCTAACGACCGATATAAATTTTTCTTCAAATGCTTTCGCAGTTGGATAAAGACGTTCCCTTTTTTCTCTTTTTTATTATTATTATTATTATTATTATTATTTTCTTCAGTTTTTATTTTTTTTATTTTTTAAAGTTTCGTTAAGTGTTTTTATATTTGATACAAGGACAATTTATTTTTAATATTTATTCATTATTTTATATGGGTAATTAAATTATATTTTTCTTTTACTCTTTTGTAAGGAATAATTTGTAACTAGTATAAATCAATTTTAAATAGATTGAAAATTTGATAGAAATATTATACATTTAATAATTATAGCAAGTACATTTATATTTTCGATATTTAATAAATTTCTAGTACCTTTTAATATCCTTGTTTTATATTTAAGTTCTGAAACATATTAAGACTTGGTGACAAAAAAAATATTTTAAAATACTTATTAAATTGTATTACTAGATAATGTGCCTGTTTTATAAATAAAACTCAAATAATTATTTTTTATTTCTAAATAATTTTTAACACATATACATGAATGTATCTTTAAACATCTATATTTAAAACACGATAAAACATTTCTTGGAAAGAAAAAATTATCGACAAAATAAAAGAGAGAGAGAGAGAGAGAATAAAAGGTGGAAGAAGTGAGGAAGCGACGGAAGAGAGGACATGACGTGAAGAAGAACATGGCTAAGAAGAAGAAGAAGAAGTAAAGGAAGACTGGTCCAGCGTGTTGCCCGGGGGTGCCAACCGCAGGATAATAATTTTATAATTGGGAGAATTACTGGGCCTTGCTATGGTACAGTCTTTCTACGTGGCGTGGGAGGGTCCACCGACATTGTTTCCATCCTGACGTATAAGACGGTGATCTCCTCACCGGCTGTAGAGCCCTACTCTTGAGATATGGCCGCGTAATCATCGAATCATTATATCCACTCTCGAAATACCGACCATAGTGAGCGAGTGAGTCCAGTATGTGTTGTATGAAAGAGTAGGAAAGAGAAAGAGAATGCTCGTAGACTCAACCGAATTATAAAATTACGTGTGGCTTACTCGTTAAAAACATTATGAGCACTTTATCACGGGAACCGATGCCCTCCGTGCATTTTCTCCTTCCTTTCTGCCCTTGGCCCTTTCTTCCTTTTACCCTTTCCTTTTCTTCTTCTTTCGTTCTTTCTTCTTTTCTTTGAATTTTTGTTTCTTTTCTTGCGTCTCAGAAAGCCGTCTTGTCCAACCAATCCTGTCGCGGTTCGGGTCCGTTTAACCTGTTGACCTTTAGGAGAGTGGACGTATTTCTTCCTAATCGTCGCTCGATTAACGGCCTGTAATTATCCTCTGGGCGGTGCGATTTTATGTTATCTTCACTCTCTCTCTCTCCCTCTCTCTGTCTCTCACTTACTCACTCTCTTTTACTCTCATTTCTGTAATTTTCTTTTGTACAATATTAAATAAAATGTAAAAGTACAGTATGCGAATATATTTTGTTGTTTTTCATCGATTTGAACTTAGTAATAACATTCATTCGTAAAGAAAGTTTTTATAATATTATATTTCATTTAGATTAGATTATTAATGTTAATGTTTATTTGCAAAAAAGAGCTGTGTCTTTTGATTATAAAAAAATATTTAATAGATGTTGAATATTGATCATAACAGATCACTTTGTGGATCATGTTTACTGATAATTCATTTTACACAATATTTATTTAAAAAGTTTAAAAATATTGATGGAATAAGTGGAATTGAGCAGTTTCGTAATTGTTCGAATATAAAAAAAAAAATTGTTTTAAATTGTTCATTTTAATAGTATATCCATCTGATTCGAATCGTGGTAACTCCGTTATGATGGGAAAGTGTTTTCGAGAAATAGACTGGTACGCTCGTTATCCCGAATAATTACCTTGTAACCTTCGAACCTTGTGCTCTATCTATATTGGAACAAAGAGGAAGACAGTGGTTATGTTCCTCAAAGGAATTTCTCTATACTATCTTCTCGCTAACTTTTAACATTCAACTTTTTACCCCTTTTCCAATTTCTTTCATTTTGATTATTTATTTGCTATTTATTGGGTCAGTAGTTTACAAAATTATTTGGTCAGTATTTTTTTTTATATAATATTAGCATATAATAAAATATTAAAGTATAATAAATCATTAATACAAAAACTATCAATATTTATAAATAAAATAATTAATATTATTATTAATATATTATTATTGTAAATATATTATAAATTATTATATTAATTAAATTATTATATTAATATATTATAAAATGATCAATATTTATTATTTAACTTATAATATAATATATAAATACTACAATCTATTTAAAACACATTACTGACCATCCATTTAAAGAATCACCAAATCATTTGCTTAAACAAAAAAAAAAATATAATAAACACCCTAACCATTTATTTTACAAAATATTAGAGTATTAAGAAATATTTTAAACTACTGACCAAATAAATATAAGTGTTTATTCATCATCTCTCTTTTTCTTTTTTTTCTTTCTCTTGTTTCTCATGGTCGCTATGGTGTCTTATCTTCCTCTTGGAAGGACGAGATCGTTTCTTCTGGATTCTTCACCTCGAATGGATCCCCTATCGGCGTGCAATGGCCCGGAGAAGGATGTACTCTTTTCTCTCTTACTCTTTCTCTTTCTTTCTCTTTCTTTCTTTTCTCTCTGGAAGGATCGTTATGCACCGAGCTTGCATCTACGGCCTCGGCAGGTGCAGAAATCGCGGCTTCAGGCTCGATAGGTCCACCGTTTCTTTTCTCTTTCTTCATCTTCTTCTTCTTCTTCTTGTTCGTGGAAGGGCTCATTCTTTTCTGTACTCTCTCACATTGTTATAATTACACCTTTCTAACTACTTTGTGGTCTGATCTCTTCCTAACATTTTTATCTTACTTACTATTATTATTATCATTTTATTTCTTTCTCCGTCTCATAATCAACAAAATAAAATTTGATACAAAGGATATTAAAAATCAATAATATTTTTATTTCTTTTTATATTAATCGGATGGTTTACTAATATTTCTTTTTTGTGTTCTTGCAGATAAATGTGAATCCAAGTGATGAGGTTTTCATAAATGCAAGCTGAAATACAGGTATTTGATAATTTTTAAGGTTAATTCATTTAATTAGATTTATAAAATACATGTCATAAGATAATTATATTATAATAATCTCAGAAAGTACAATATATATTGGGTGACACAGTAAGTTTGTCGATCTTATAAATTCTTTCAAAGATTAATTAGAAAAATAAATTTATTTGCTTAATAAAAACAATAATAATTTACTGTCAATAAATTTATATGTTGACTATGAAATTTATTGATTTATATAAATCAAACTTTATAAATAAAATTTCCAATAATTATTATTTATAAACTAATTTATTAGTTTAATCATAAATTTGTAAATTGATTCTATAAAAATATTTTCTAATCAATTAAATTATTAGCCATACACTGTATCACTCTAATTATTCAATTTATTTTTTTTGAATTTAACTTACGTTTGTGTTTAGTCATCAAACATAAAAATAATATAATACACGGACACATATTTTTTCATTTCTGCATCCTGTTACATCGAACTATTATTAGACATAATATATATAGGTACATATATATATAAGAATGTGAAATTGAGTAGAAGAAAATATCGCAAAAGGAGGAAAGTGAAATATATAGGATATCTTTCGACCGGTTGGCACTTAATCCGATTTAGCTTATACAACGTTACCAACATCTTATTCTTTCCTACTTTACTTTCTTATTTTTTCGAAAATGTAGCATAGTTTAAACGATAGAGAACATCCTTATACGTTATACTTTTAACGTTAATTTAGATATCAATTTACCTTCTCATTCTGAGACCTGACCTTCTAACCCTTAGGAATGTCGCCATGTTACGATTCGATTTTATGATTCCCATAAGAAAATTATTGAAATTGCCATTTATTGGTAAGCATTGGTGCGAGACGGTTTATTCGAACGCCCACGTAGTTTAAACCAAGTCTTATCTCACATTATTTTCTCTTATCTACCAACCTGACTCTCTTCTTGCACACATTGCACACATATACGCACTAATACAATCATTCGATATGTTACAAATTAAATACACGTATACAGGGTATCCCAAAAGTTAATTTACCGATCTTAATATTTACGAAGTTGCTTTTAACCAATACTTAGAGTGTTGCCATTATATTTATATTTTATACGAATTAAACATTCGTATCTTGAAATAATACACACAAAAATTTATTGTAATTCAATAAATAAAATAATAATTGATTTTAATTTTTAATCTTTTTCTCTTAAATACATTGACGTACATGAGAATTTTTTACATGTTATTTTACTTATCGTATAAAATACACGATTAAAAGATTAGATATAGTACACTATGGTAACACGTGGTTCACAGATAATCCACATGGCCTAATTGAAAGAACAAACATCAGTGAGGAGACAGTAAGACCGTTAAAATAACATTTGTGACACCCCGTATCGATTTGTATAATTTTTTTAACTCAACACTTTCTATATATTCCCGTTTTATAATATCTAATCTCGCTTGTCTAATATTCTAATCTCTTGTAATGTAACATGCCAGATATAATAAGTTTTCATAGGTTGGAACGTTAAATCGTTGATATTACCAACGATGAAATTTTTTACAAATAAGTCCAAACGTTAGATCAGTCGATCATTCGACAAACCAATCCACTCGTTCGTTCGTTCGTTCGTTCGTTGGTTCGATCGATCGATCGATTGATCGATCTCTCAGAGTCTACGATCTTATACAATTCGTCTTATTCTTATTCTTATTCTTATTATTCCTATGCGTATAGTCGGCACATCGTGTAATCCACCAATCCATAAAGGGAAAGATTCGTCGAGGATGATTGGCTTTCGCACGAGGGATGAGAACGATCATGATCACGATCATGATTATTATGGTGATGATCATCATTATCATCATCATGATTATGATGATGATGATTATAATGATAATGATGATGATGATGATGATGATGATGATGTTCTCACGAAGAAAAAAATAAATGAACGAATGAAAGAAATAAAAAGAAAGATAAGAATGAAATAAAATGAAAGAAAATGAAATAAATAAACGGGAAAGAGATAGTTCATATTTCGCGAGCTGCTGAGCTAAGGTCGTTGGTTAGTTACTTAGAAATCGAAATAATGAGGCATCGCCTCCTGGGCATAATCATTGGATCACGTGCCACTGCGGTCGCGATCATTTCCCATTATTATTATTGTTATCGATTGCCATGCTCCGTCTTGTATCGTTCCGTCACCCCCTTCCCACCCCACTACCTTTCTCTTTCTCTTAATTTTTTTTTATCCCTCTATTTTTTCTTTTTTGTTTTTATTATTATTATTATTATTATTATTATTGTTATTATTATTCTTTCTCTTGCACACAGCTGACCTCGGATTCGTAAAAAGGGTTTCGAGTAAATTTCAACTTTGATCTCGTACTATGATTCAAGTGATTCATTCAATATTTTGTATTTGTTGTATTTGAAATCGTGATATTATTTTTCTTTTATGTTTCTTTTTTAATTTTTTATATTTTTTCTTTCATTTTTTTTTCGGGGTAAGTTTGGTGAAAGATAACAATATTGTTGTTGAGTTTAAGTAATAAAATATTTGTGTACGTAAGTGTGCGTAATAAAACGAGAACGTTTATCGATTAGGAAGAAAACAACGATCTCCTTAAATTTTATTTAAAAGAAAAAAAAGAAATAATATAGGAATATCATCGATGATCAAAAATATATGGGTTTCGTTAAGAAGTAAAAAAAAAAATTTCATTTAATTCTATTCAATTGAATAAGAATCTTATGATTTGACGATAAAAATTACTCAAGTTATTTTTTTGTATATTTGTTAATCGATCGTACATAAAATCGATCCATTCGATTACTTTATACAGTTAAGTTTTATTCTTTACAAAAAAAATAAAAAAGAAAACAACTAGAAATACAAGAATAAGTGGATACAATAAGAAAAAACAAAAAGATAGAATATAAGAATAACAATCGATAATAATAAGATAATGCAATAAAAAATAGAAAGTAGTGTTAATATCAGTAAGAAGAAAGTTATTATCGATTCTCATCGATAGTATCCTAGATCGATTTTTAATCCTTTATCGCTAAACGTTTGCCATCAGTGGTCGCTCGTACGTAGGAACTTTGGCAATAAAGAAGTTCTAGAAACTCGTACGGTTCGTTCATTACAAGGAGGAAGGATAAGAGGAGAGAAAGAGAGAGAGAGAGAGAGAGAAACGGGAAGAGAGAAGAAGAGGGAAAAGGGGGTTAGAGAGAGGAGAGAGGGTGAACATACGCGTAGGAGTGTAAGAAGGGTGGTTGGGTGGTAGGAACGATCTTCCTCGTTGCTTTCATCCACTTAGGCAGATTCTTGAGCAAATTCCGGTGGACAGCTGGTCCATCGGGTAGGATCGTATCCGGTCTAATCTAATCGTCCAAAAACTCGCCTCATAGCGCGGGGAAACTCCCTTCATTTCGTTCGCCATATTCTCCATCTCACTCTCTCTCTCTCTCTCTCTCTCTCTCTTATCCCCTTTACTCTTCTTCTGCCATAGATGAGAAGGTGAAGGTGAGGAGGAGGAGGATGGGGGAGGAGAAGCTTAGGAGAGAGTTAACAAAGTTCTGGAACGCCAACCGCAAAGAGTAAGAGAGAGAGAGAGAGAGAGAGAGAGAGAAAGATAGCACAGCATCGTCCAGAGTTATTAGCAAAGTTCTCACCAAGGCATCTCCTTAATTACGCTCGTTATATTCTTACCCGGAAGTGTTTAATAAAAGGATAACTTTTTCTTACAGAGTCGAGAGGAAGAGACTTTTCCAAAATCTTCAAGAAACAAGACACCACTTTTCTTTCAACCTGATTTTTTCTTCTTTAAGATTTCTTTTATTGTTATTTTTATTTAACACATTAATCTAGAAATTTGTGTTGAAATATTTTTCGAGAACATGAATTTAGGCATATAAAAAAAGAAAAAAAAAACATTGGAGAAATTGTTGAAAAGTAAACTTATGAGAAAAGACTTTTTGAAATCTAAATTAAGGACACGTTCTCGTACAATGAGAATTTTGTATTATTTTATTCGTGAGACAAATCTCGATGATATCTTACATTAGATTAAAATCAGACACTCTGTATTCATCTGGTATACCGAAGAAGATACTACAGAAAGAAAGAAAGAAAAAAGAAAGAAAGAAAGAAAGAAAGAAAGAAAGAAGAAAGAGAGGAAGGATGCGCACGATCGGCACGTCGATACGCTTGGAAGACGTTCCTCGACGAGAGTACTCGCGAAATAGTCTCTCTTCATCATCGGTACCAAGAAGAAATGGACGAATAAGAAGAATAAAAATAAAAATAATCATAATAAGAAGAAGTAGGAGGAGGAGTGGTGTGCTCGCAGAGCCATAAATGCGGCTTCGCTATTAGGGTGTACGCGAGCGTAGCTTGGCAAAACGTTGCATAATGATCGGTAAGAGGTCGCGAGGAACGGAACTAAGTGGTGATGGTGGTAGTGGTGGTAGTGAAAGAGTAGTAAAGGGTGCTTGAAGGGGGTAGAGAGAGAGAGAGAGAGAGAGAGAGAGAGAGAGAGTGGAGGTGGAGCGAGAGATAGCCGATAAGTAGAAAATCGATGATTCGGTGGTATGCTAATTCCAGGTATACAATCCCAGAGAAGGATAGAGATAGAATGAGATACACAAAACTTGAATGAGAAAGAATGAGAGAGAAAGAGAATAATCGTCGTTCTACACGGCTTTAGTGTCTATATATGAATCTATAGATGTGTGTATGTGTAACGTCCAAGTTGCTACGTTTTAGCCGTTGGCATTAATATAACGAGATATCGCGCTCACAAGACATCCAATCCGCCCCTGGCACTATTCCGTTTTGCTTTCCGCTTGCTCACTCTGCTAGCTGGCATTAACTTGGTCTCCTATTTCCGAAGTACCACCACCACCGACCGACCGATACCGATAATCCTTACGTTTCCAACACACCTACTTAAACTACCCAACTCCCTCAACAACCCTTCGTATTACATTTTTATTTCATTACCTTCCTGCTTATTTTTAACATTTATTTTTTATTACCTATGTTAAAAAGTCAATGCTTATTCTCGAATACAAAATTGTACGTTAGAGACATTTTTGTTTGTTTGTTTGAAATGTGTTGTGTTTTATGTAATCAAGGAGAATCACGTTAAGTATCTGTTATTTATTTTTTTTATTCGTCAAAACGGTATCAATTTTTAATAGTTTTTTAATTGTGGCATTTTTTTATTAATAATGTCGTTTATTTTTATTCATTAAAACGACATAAACTTTAATTAATTAATTAATATTTCTTTAATTTTTTCTATCGATAAATTTTCCTTTGATTTATTTTATAAAATTTGCATACTAAAGATTTATTTATACGAGACCAAAATTTATTTTTTTTTCAGTGAATATAATATCGATTTGCGATTTGATGACTAAAAGAAAGAGGGAAGGAGGGTAGTTTGGTTAGAAGTTTCTATCTTTAAGGTCTTAGGATAAACTCGTATAAAATCGTTTCGTAATATCTTTGTATCTTATGTCTTTCTCTTAGTTTCCATTTCTTCATTCTCTTCCGTTTTCTTTAAACTTTCTTATGTGACCCGTTTCACGATGCCGGACCTGTTGTACGGGATTCGTCATGGCTCGTTTCTTCCCATCGATCGCACGAGCGGAAACTTCCTCGTGCGTTTCCTTATGGTAAAAGGCAGCTGGAAAATGAAATAAGTCGGTCGTCTTTTGGATAGAAAGAAATAAACTTGCGATTCCTTGTTTTGCGATCTCCATTATTCTATTCTTATTATCTCATTTTTCCAAGCAACAACGAGCAAACAAATTGTTCATTAAAACTTTAACCCTTTTATAATCCAACATTTTTCTGTATCTGCTACGGATAAATTATTATTTTTCATGATAGAGAACATTTTTCTAAACTTTTAAAATATACGATGATGATGATGATGACAATTTAATTTGTGACCGCCATTCTTTTTGTGTTTTACTTTAAAAAAAAAAAAAAAGAGAAATAACAACAATAATCATAACAATAAATTCGTCATTTAAATTCTCTAAACCTTTTATAATTCAACATTTTTATGTTTTTACAAAAGAAGTTTATTCTTCAAAATATGTTGCAAAGGTAATTAAATTAATAAATAGAAATTCTGTAAAAAAATTTCGTAACATAACTAAATAGTAAAGTCTTTAGAATTATAAGAGGGTCAAAACTAATCGAAAGATTAATATAAAAGATCAGCTTTATAAAAAAAATATCATGTGTTTAGATCATACACGATAGAAGTGTAAAAATAGTAAAAAATAGTAAAATAAATCTTACTTTAAAGATTAATTATACCCACTGAACATTTAGTTTGTTCCACTAACGGATATCAGTAGAATACTTATACCATCTTTTATGCAGTTTTCACTTAAATAATAATAATAATAATAATAATAATAATAATAATAATAATAATAATAATAATAATATTGTAGTAATAGAAATGCTTTATATATATATATATATATATATATTTATATACTCATTTTTTATTGTTTAACGATAGACGGTGCTACCAATGAATAAGAGAAAAGAAAAGAAAAGGAGAAAAAAAAAATAAAGAGGCGTATTTCTGGAGATGAAACGATCCGACCAGGTAGCACGATACCAATCCTAAAAATAATTCTAAGAGAGAGAGAGAAAGAGAGAGAAAGTCGTATCCAATAATAAAGAAAAGGATAGAGGCGGTAGAGAGAGAATTCCCGCGGGGCTAATTACTGAGGCACACCGTAATTAATCCGTTTTTGATCGTACTAGATCTCTCTCTCTCTCTCTCTCTCTCGGTCACCGGTTTGGTTCATTGTTGGTATGTACACCCGTGTAGTTAGTATCCCTAAGCCCTTTTTTTCCCTGTATTGGCTTGCACACGCACCCTCCTACTCCTTCTTTTCTTTTGTCGGTACGGATAGTCGCATAATAATAAAGAGACCGACTAAGAGAGAAAGAGAGAGAGTGAGAATTTAAGAAGGGAAAACGAGTGAGATAGGTTATAAGGTATATATATATACAACAACAAAAAAACAAAAAGAAAATGAAAGAAAAAAAAATGGTAGCGTAGAGAGAAAGGAAAGGGTGCCCTCCCGCCTTTTGATTCGAAATCGAGCACAGGACTCAGCTTCAGAGAAAGGATGAATGGATGAAGGAGGAGGACGTGCGTGTTGTGTCGGTCCTATGCTTTTTATTTTTTCACTAGCAGCAGTATTACCACCACCACCACCACCACTACCATCACTATAACCATCACCACGACCATCATCATCGTCGCTATCGTCGTCATCATCATTACGTACCCCCCCTTCTCACCCTACTAAACCCTTCTCTTTTTTCCTTGTGTGCTCGCGCGCGCGCGTTTACATACGCACACGCCTTAATCCTTTTGTCCTACTCGAAGGAACCTCGATCGAAATTAGCTGCCTTCCAGCCATCTCTCTTTGTTTTCCCTTTTGTACAGGGATCCGCCTCAAAAAACTACTTATTACACTAATCATACGCGCTCTGCTACGCACGAATATGTTCTTCCACGTGTGGTTCAATGTATTTGTGGTTGTTCACGTATGCGTGAATGTGTGCTTGAATGTGTGTACATGTGTGATGTTAGGCAGTCTCTTCTTTCTCGAATCGGCCTTCCGTGACACGGTAGCAGCAAGCTTACGATCCAACCTCCTGCTGACGATCAAAAACGTGCTGGAAGAAAGTTGTGTAAACCCTTTTGGTGTGATTTGTTTTTTGCTTTTCTTTATAATAAATTTAAATTACGGTTTAATTCTTTGTTCTTTTTTTCTTATTCGTATTAATATTAGATTAGGGTGAATGTAATAGAATATAAAATTAAATTATATTTTAAAATATAATAATAGAGATTTGTGAAAGATGCACCACGATTTATTTATGTCGTTTGATTGAAAAAGATAATGGTAAAATAAAAACCATTGATGGATACTAATTGTTATTTTAACAAAGCGTGAAATTATTGAGTAGTTGAATTTATTGTATGATTCACGACCAATTTTTGGATTTGAAATATGACAAAAAATCGATTGTTATTTTGTTTTGTTTTGTAGTTTAAAAAAAAGAAAATATGACATATTTTTCTTGGGACAAGCTAATAAATACACATACGTAATTTATATTCATTATTTTGTAAAGCGTGTTGAATGTGCACGTACGTCGTACCTTATGTCGTGGGATCGCGAGTAGCACGCGAGTGGTCGTCGTCGTCGTCGTAGGAACAACGGGATTAATTCATACGTCTGACCCCGATCTGCCTCACAAAATATGTCCTTCCTTTCTTTTGTGCTTCCTCTTGTCCTCTCTCTCATTCTTACTTCTTTTTTTCCTTTCTATTTGCCTACCCTTACCCGGAGGCGAATAAGGATAATCACAAGTTGGAGGATAATCGTCGCGATGAGGGGGTTAAAGGGGAGGGTAAAACGTCATGCGCGACACCACCACCAAAATCTTCCTTCGGGGAACATTTAATTACTATGTTTAGGGATAATTATTAGGGCCAAAACTTGGGCACGAGTCCCGCGAGCTATTTATTCGCATTGTATATTGTAGGTACTCGGGTTGGACTCGTTTTCAGATACGTCAAATGTGAACGCGTGCTTGCGTGCATACGTGCGTGCGTGCGTATTTGTATACGTATATTGTATACGTGTGTGCATGCGGATATGCTGCTGGCGAATCGAACAACTGCAGATGCACTTCTTTGTCATGCTAATACTTATACCGATGTTGCAACGCCTTGTATCCTTTCTTTCTCTCTCTCTTTTTCTCTCTCTTCCTCTTCTGCTCATTCTTTTTTATTGTTCTTCCTTTCACTTCGATGATCGAGAATATATTTTTTAGGGTTCATTGTATCTATAAGATATTTCATCTCGGGATCAATTTTTTAATTATTTTTTAATTATACAATAATAATAATAATAAATAATATTTACCTATTATTTAAGCTTAAAAAAATAATATATTCTTTTTTATTGAGGTTTAAGATTTGACAATCCACCCCTGTAAATCCAAATTACAGAGTATCTAATTAAAAAATAATAAAAATTTAATTATTATGTAATAATTAAATATTTAAATATCGTTATTATTGTTATTCTTAATTGTATTTTTTAATACAGAATTAATATTATGCATCTTGCGTTAAATTCATATAAAATAATATAAAAAAAAAATAACAACTTTTCATTTGTCATATTCGATTAAAAAGTGTATTCGTTAAAATTGTTGTTATTTAATGTCATTTAATTCAACAGTTTAAGAAGGGTTTATCGTCAGAAAGTTTGAAAGGGTGATATTTATAAGAGAATATACCATGGCGGGTGGTTCAGGTTTTACGAAGAACTCCGACGAGCTAACATCCTCCCCCTTAACCCCCTGTTCCGAGTGTTCTCTTTTAAATATTGACGGAACGAGATAAACGTATAAATTACCGGAGACCGAAGTCGTACGTGGCTCGTTCCTATCTTTCATGGGTGTCGATGGTCGAAGGTCCGGGTAGTGCCTTGGACCTCCAACCCATCCAAAAAGAGCTACTCTATACTTCTCTTTTTTTATTTTTTTTCTTTCTTTCTTTTTTACTCAGTCACTCTCTCTTTTTAAAGGACTGCCATCTGACTGTACGATTCCACGAAATCTCCTATCAATTACTCGGCGAATCGAGTTGTACGAACGATTATGACCAACTTTTAAATGGATATTTCTCTTGGTGAGGCGGACATTGGTGCGACAAGACGATTCAAATCTTTCTTAATAAATTACACTCACAAGTGTATCTCTCGCTCCTACGTAAGCCTTAACAACCGATGACAACCTCGATAGCCTCCAATACTCTCCATAATAATAATAATAATTATTATTATTATCATTATTATTATTGGGCCAAGTTACTTAGAAATCTGCCAACCCTTGACGATAATAACAAAATATATCTAACACTTTAGGAATCTTATAACTTTGGTTATCTTCATTTTAAAACAAAATTATTAATTTATTTATAATTCCATTTTAGGTCTAATATATTATTTTATTTTTTATAATAATTATACTACGATGTGCTAATATATAATTACATTTGTTCTTTTTTGAGATAAAATGAAAACAAAATATAATTTCTTCGAGTTTATATCATCTAGAGTTGTATTTAGTTTTTTATTTAACTATACTCAACATATATGTGCATATATTAATTTAATGATCATAAAATTTAGGAAATATTTTTATATTTTTTTTCAAAATATTTTTATCTCGCGGCAAAACGTAAGAGGGATAATTTTTATTTTCAATCGTTGATATATCGGCTCGGTGAGAAACATTAAGCGGTACGAGCAAAAGGATTTTATCAAAAGGCGTTAGAACATGCTATCGTGATCTACGTGTCGATCGGCGACAGGGAACTATCGAGGAAGTCGCGAAACTATGCGCGATGTTTAGAAAAAGAGAGAAAGAAGACAAAGATAAAGATAAAGAAAGAAAGAGAAAGAGAGAAAGAGAGAAAGAATCAGAAAAGGTTAGAGAACGAGGAAGAATTTCGCATATAATCTAACCGTAGCTTATCCATCAGCGACGAAGGTGCCAACTACACTCAACGATTGGCCGATGCTCGGTCAACCGTGAAAATATTTCTCTTCGTCGTGCTAGCAAAAAAAGGACCGAGAACTAAAGAACGAATGAACGAGTAAACGAAGGAACGCGAGCGAACGAAGAACGCGTGCGATTCGAGAGTCCAACAGGTGCTTTATACGTGCCTGTATGGTGGCAAGAAGGATCGAGGAGAATCGTCCTTTTAGGTTCCAATTCGAGTAGCATGTGTCTCTTTCTTTCTATATACTTTCTTTTCTCTTTTCTTTTTTTTTTTTTAAACAACGTATAAAGGAATCACACGTGCGTTAACCTGTTTCGGATGCTGCGAATTTATTATCTTATGTTGGGCTGATTATTATGATAAAATAGTTGTTATAAGGGGATAATTTAGGTTTGTTATTGAATCGATAGGACCTTTTTTTATTCATTAGTAAAATTTTATTGTTATATGAAAAAAACTGCATACAATCCAGAATAATTATCGCCAATTATTTATCCTTAAATGACTCAAAGAAAAACCACGCATTGTATGTACGATGAAACATATACGACTAAATAAATAATCGATAACATTAAACAATAACTAATAATATAAAAAAATGTAATCGTAAAGATGAATTAACGTAAAAATATCCTGTCATTAAATCTTTCCAATTGTGTATAAAATAATAATAACAAGTTAATTCGTTTAATAAATCGTTCATTTGGATTCGCTTTACGTTCATAAATCTGTTAAGTTTGATTTCGATTATCGTGACTTCCGGCAAGTATATGTCTTCGAAGGCGTTGTGCGATTCTTTGTGAAATGAAAGAAAAAAGAAAGAATAGTCGTCCTCGCATAGTCGTCGTTCGCGTGGACGTTGACACCATCGAACCGAGTCGGATTTAATCGAGTCGTGCGACGTTACTCTTTCTCTCTCTTTCTCTTTCTTGTTCTCTTGCCAGGTGTGCAAACGAAATTACCGTCGAACGACACGAGGAGCAACATCGACAACAGGAATATCGGCGAGCAGGAACGAACGGAGTAGCACGAGCATTACCAACGGCAGCATCTCGCTAACGACCTCGTAGAACATGGACGAGGCCAGTTGGTGGCGGTTGGGGGCTGGGAGGAGGAAGGGTACATGGGTGGGTTAAACTCGGACTTAAATATCAATCAGCCTTAAGTTAGTGCGACTGAGAAACGAAGAACCGAGTTGTTCAAACCGAGAGAGAGAAAGAGAAAGAGATAGAAAATGCAAGGACTATCTGTGTGGGGGCGTAGAATGAGAGACAGAAAAAGAATGAAAGAAATATACAGGACAGTCGACGTTTTAAAGTAAATTTCTATCTGTATTTGCTGTTGTTGTTACTGTTGTTGGTGGTGGTACCAAACGTATTTCTCATGTGCGTTTTGCTCGAAGCTCATTCTTCGCGGGTGTTTAATTAGCAGCTCGGCAAACCAGACGCCATATACTCAGAACTCAATCAGATCCTTTCATAAGCTCTTCTTCTTCTTCTTCTCTCAACTCTTTTCTTTCTTTCTTTTCTCAAACGGTGTGCTTCACTTCGTATGCATAATGTGCACCAACTGGTCCACGTTGACCATGCGTGTAACTTTAAAGATTTCGAAATAAGAGTAAGAGGTTAAACGAGTTACACATTTGTTGTGTGGGTTCACTTGATATTACATTTTTTATTTAAATCATTTCAATTTCTTTTTAACTTCCGACGATATTATTGATTGTGTTTGTTCATGGTGGATTGTTGATGGTGGGATATTTCATTTGCTCCGTGATAGAAATTAATTGGTATACTCGTTGTAGCAGTAGAAAGTAGGACATAATACGTAATGGTTCATCCTTTTCGCCGAATCGTATTCTCTACTGATGAGAATGAAAAAGAGAGAGAGAGAGAGAGAGAGAGAGAGAGAGAGAAAGGTCAATGCTCTTGGTGGATGCTTAATTACCAGCCGGACCAACCGGATACCACTTACTCAGAACTCAATCAGATCCTTCATAAAGAGCACCTCTCGGACTCGTATGCATAATGCACCGACGCCCGGTGGCCAAGACGAGTAAGAGAACGAGAGAGAGAGAGAAAGAGAGAAAGAAAAATAAAAAGAATAAGAAAAAAAGAAAGATAGAGACGAGTGAGAGAGTAATTAAATTCCCGCCAAGTTATATCTCATCGTTAGTCTGGAAAAGTAATGAGTTTAAGCATTCTCTTACTTACATATTATACATCACAAGCAATAAATAGATTATACTTTCATTTATTAACATAAATAACATCTTCCCCTTTCCACTTGATCTCTCTCCCTCTCTGTTTCTTTAAGAAACACGAATTGTCTTATTTGACTTGTAGCATTGTCAGCGAAAAAAATGTAAAACATTTAGTCGGTGGTAAGGAAAGAGGGTTCGGTGATTGCGTAGAAGAAGAACTTTTGCGCGGTGTCCAATTGGGTGACCGTTCGAAATGGTTTTATCGTCGATCGGCGCTTTAGCTCCGTAATTACCATTTCAAATGCTCACCTTCGGCTCACCTGGGACCACTTGCTGTAACTCCAAGTTGCAC
Source organism: Polistes dominula (assembly GCF_049000335.1). Taxonomy (NCBI): domain Eukaryota; kingdom Metazoa; phylum Arthropoda; class Insecta; order Hymenoptera; family Vespidae; genus Polistes; species Polistes dominula. The sequence goes on along the minus strand of NW_028301116.1, from coordinate 3,757,660 downwards.
CGGGTGGTCCTTTTCGAGTTTTAGGGGGCGGCTGGCGGTCCACCACCCGTGTGAGTCCAGGGGTTATTATTTAGTTTGCCTTCTTCTATCTCTCATCTCCTCGTTTTCTCTTTCCCTCTCTCTCTCTCTCTCTCATTCTCTCTTTCTTCCTTTTTTCACCCATTATTTCTTTTTTTAACTTGCTGCTCTTAACCCCTTTCTACATTTTTTTTCTTTTCATCTTGATTTCTTTCTTTCTTTTTTCACGGTGTCCTTTTCCTTCCAACTGAGGCATCCACACCCACGTCTATTCTCATTCTAATCAGCTACGGCGCCTTTTCTTCGGGCCTAAGCACGCATATCTCCTCGGTCTTCTTCGCGCCCTGCCTGCCTGCCTGCACCCAGGAGGGCCCCATACTCGCGGGCATTATTATTTTAGTGCCCTCTTCGCGTACCAAACTCTTCCGACGAGCTTAGGCTGCCTGCCTGCTAGTCTGCCTGGCTACACAGGATATAAGTCCTTCTCTTTAACGTGTCGATGCTCAACACTTATTTCTCGACAGTGGTGCTCATACTTTATGTTAATAACTCTAATTCCTCGTATTTCATTATATCCATCTATATTTATTTTCTTTTTAATTTATTTCTTTACTTTACATTCTTATTTGTTGGATTAGCAAACGTGAGTTTATTTTGATAGAAAATATTGCATAATTTTTAAATCGATAACAATAAATTGATAATATTTTATATTTTGTAATAGAAAATTGATTGTGTGACTTAATTTTATTTGAATATAAAATATTACGAGTTTCCAAATTATTTATTGGCTAATTCAATTTATCACTTGGTTATTGAAGATAGAATTATTAAAATGATTAGAAAATGTATTCGAGTTTAGCTATTCGAACTATTGGCATGCAAGTAACTTCGATCAGATTGAAAGAAATACATCGCATAAGTTTGACGCGTACGCGAAAATCGTAAAATGTAGTATCACGTTTAAAGATCATCGATCGTGTCATGTAGACTATAGAAGTATCAAACCATTAGATGACTATAGATTGTGTTAAACTCAATTCGGTATTAAGAAGTATTTTCATGGAAAAAGTTGGTGACACGCAGAACAGTAAAAGCAAGATAGGGAAGCGCCTTAGTTCGTAATTCTAGTCATGAAGAAAATACCGATAATTCTAATCTTGCTATCCCAGGGCTATACACGGTCATTGACGTTACGTGATAGGTATGAACGAGCAAGAATGACGGAAGGAATCGATAGGTATTACAATCGTGTGAAACTCAAACTCAAACTCGCTTAGGCTTATTGTTAAACTTTAACTTTGCTTAGCTTTTGGCACGAGTGTCCATTTTCTAGCATCTACGGGACATGCATGATTTTATATGTACCAGTACTTGAAATCAAATGAACAAGTTTACAACCGATAGGAAAGAAAATGTTCAATCTATCTAAGATTCTAAATCTAATCATTTTAATTCTTCAGAAATATTCACACATATGTTAAGTATATATTAAGTTTATTGTTAATGAAAATTATATTAATAATAACTAGAAAGAAAAAGAAATAGAAACCTTGCTTACGTGTACCATCGTATCATCGTATGATCTTAGAAGAAAATAATTCTAATAGTAAGTAATAGGAATTAAAATCTTTTCTTATGGTTAGATATATTACTTGTCATTGCAATTAATTTTTCACTTAAAAAAAAATGTCTTCTCGATTAGTTTAAATCTCTCTCTCTCTCTCTCTCTCTCTTTTAGTTAATCTTTAACCTGAGTAAGATTGTCTTACAAGAATTGTTTCAGCACCGTCTACGGGAGTAAGCCTATCGCCATCGTGGAAATGAATGGATAAATAGATCAGCACAAGAGGCTCGTAGTGGAGTAATATATGATGTTAGCCATTCGAGAAGAACCAACCAAAGAGAAAGAAAGAGAGGAAAAGAAAGACAGTGAGATGAAGGAGATGAGAGAGTCCTCTCCTCAGCACCCATCCTCTTCTCTTTCTCTCTCGTACTCTTTCTCTCAATACTAGCATACACACCGGATGTATATAACGTGGCACCGTTTGTGTGCCCAGTTAATTACTCGCGTAGTAAATTATCGGGTAATGAGGTGCCGGGTTCGAGCCTCGGGCCTTCTCTTTTTCCTCCCCTTTGCACCCTCTCTTTCCCTTTACACATCTCTACCTTTCCCTTACTCTCTCTCTCTTTCTCTTTTTCTTTCATTCTCGCTTCTCTCACGAAGAAGAAGAAGCATCTCGCAAAGCGTTTCTTCTTCTTCTTCTTCTTCCTCGTCTCACCCGCTATAGAGTGTATATATTCCTTCTAAAGAAAAGAGAGAGAAGGATAACTAATAAATCCGCCAGAGAGAGCCTTAAGGAGGGATATTGTTAGTTGTAAGGTAAATCATCTCCACGGCTTGAAAACGGGCCCTCCTCGGCTCACGCTCGAGTCCCTCATCGCGACCTCTTCTTCTTCCTCCTCTTCTTCTTCTTCTTCTTCTTCTTCTTCTTCTTCTTCTTCTTCTTCTTCTTCTTCTTCTCTTGTCCTTTTCTTTCTTTCGTATGTTCGTTTGGAAGCCTCGAGGAGACGTTTGTTACCTCCGCGTGCCGGTTCCTCCGAGCAAGCATCGCCACTTCTTCCTCTTTTCCTTCTTATCCTTTTTATTTTTATTCTTATTCTTATTCTACTTGTCTTTCTTCTTCTTCTTCTTTCATTTCTTCCCTCTCCCTGTCCTCTTGTTCCTACTCCTATTCCTCCTTTTCTTTTTCTTCTTCTTCTTTTCTTTTCTTTTTCTTCTTCTTCTTTTCTTTTCTTTTTCTTCTTCATCGTTGGCCGGTCCAGTTAGCGTCAATATGCGGACACATGGCCGCGTCATTAGCGTCATCTGATCCTTAACGCCCGCACGAATGCTTCTCGATACATTTTTTTCTCAACTCGTTTAAAGAACACGAGTCCTTTCTTTTAACAAACCTTTTTCTCTTTCTCCCTCTGCCTTCTTTAGTAAAAGATAAAATTTATAGTGTTTATTTATTATATTAGAAAATTTGATTACACGAAATGAAAAATTTATTATACAACCGAATCGTTGAACTTCATTTTTTTTTTTGTATTTTAATATCTCGATTGAGAATTTTTATAGATGAAAAAAATTTGTTTATTAGTTAATTATAAGAAAAGTATTTCTAAAAAAAATATTTCCATTCAATTTTTGTTCAGAATACTATTTGAAAAGCAAATCTAAGTATTGCAAATACGATAAGAATCAAAGTTAGCGGTAACTCATAGGTCAGGCAGTTCGTCATTAGTTTCGTTACTGATATCTCTTAACGCCTGTACGACGAATCCCTTACAAGCTCTTGTCTTCCGCGAAATCCTTTGCAAAGATTCTTCTTGTAAATACCAACTACGTATATATCCTTACTACTTATATATATATATACATATGCTTAAGTATATACTTATAGACGAGTTTGTATATTGGTTTGATCGTGGGATACAAAACCCACACGTATAGGCAGATATATATTTACACACGAGATCATTTCTGATAGGTACATGCAAGATTTGTATACGTGAGTGTTTTCATTTTTTACTTTCTTTAGGTTGCTAATCATGGGGAGAGTTATACCACGAATTCATATATATAACTTTTTAATTGTGGCAACATTTTTATCTTCTCTACATACGTCGAGATGAGCATTATTTTTTTTTTTTTTAAGTATATCTGGCATATAGAAATACTACAGAAAGATTGAGTGAGAAAGAGTGAAGGAGAGAGAGAGAGAGAGAGAGAGAGAGAGGAAGAATAAGAAAACAATACACTCAACATACAGGCTATTAAAAATGTGTATGTATATTTGCAGGTATTTCTCGAGTCAACGACAAAACGTAAACAACCGATAACATAAGTATAATAGCCGAGCGTTCGACACTCCCAAGGTCTCCTCTACTAAGTTTACGTAATAACGTACCTCGTATTCGCCTTTTATCCTTTAACGAGACAACATCAACGAAAATGAGGCGTATTAAATTATTTAATAATTTTATTTCTAACGATATCGTTTTGATTTTAATAGTTTAAAAAGTTTTTCATTCCATAGAATGATATAAAAACTGGTTTATTTTTTATGTTACTCTTTATTGAATTTGCTGATACAATTACTGTTTTATTTAGACAATTTTATAATGATTTTTAATGAATATTTTTACTAACATTACATACTTGATATTCAATTTAGCTAGCAAATAGTTGCATACTTTGATCAATTTCACAAGTATTTAATAATTTTAACTTTTAATTATGTCAATTCTTATAGATTATTTAATTATTTCTTTCTATTTACCATTGAATATTTTTGATAAAATATTCAATGGTTTTACTGTATGCCTTCAGAAATGATTTACAGGAAATATTGTAATATAATCTTTAGTATGTTTCAGCTTTATAGATTTTTTATTTAATTTTATTTTATGCATCGTCATCCTAAGGGTAGGATACCCATCGTGCATTCATCAATGAAGATTAAAAGTTAGTATATTTTCCTATCATACATTTCTATGATAATTTCAATGGGTTTTTATTACGACAATGATATTAATTGTTCTTTTTCTTTTTCTGTTTCAGAAGATCATTGCAATTGTGCGTGTAGGCAATGAGGTACTCGTGTGTTGCATCGTGTTAAAATAAAATAAAAAAAAATTCGACAAGAGTAGATTCAGTGTTGATCGTCGCATGTTAAAGTTTCGTTTGCTCGGTTAAGAAACTCGCAAGTTTCTTTTATTCGGTTTAAACATATGCTCATCGTCATCCTAAGGGTAGGAGACCCATCGTGCATTCATCAATGAAGAAAAAACGTAAGTCAATTTTTGTATTAAATAATTCCTCAAAAATTTTAATGCTTTTATGTAATAGTAATGATATTAATAGTATTGTTTTTTATTTCTGTTTTAGATTGCAATCGTGCACGAAGCAATATGTGCAGTGTTTATTGTGGTACCATCAAACTGCGTGCAATGCAGTCTTTGAATTAGTTGTAAAATCAGTGATCGGGCGAGTAATAAGTTAAAATCAAACGCGAATTAGAGTCAGTGTTGTTCGTCGTATAAAAAAATTTGGGTTTCGTGACAAGAAACTCATCTATAGTTTCTTATTTTCGTTTATACCGCGTTTTTAGATTCACGCGAGGTGCATCACCATGGTGCAATAAAGCTGCATCTCATTGGAATGCATTGTAAGTATTCATTTGTATTTACATTTTATTCGATTTTATTTTATATGATTTTGAATAATATTCCAGATAACTTATCGTTTTGTTCTATTTTATTTTACAGATATAACCATGAATTCTCTTCCTTTCAAAGATGTTGGATGAATTCTTCTATGGATCTTTGATGGATCTTCTTCAATGGCAAATCGAGTATCGTCTTCCATCGTCAGACTGCAATACTTGCTGTGAAGTAGGAGTGTTTTGGAGCCATTGCAGAACTTCTTAAACCGTGAGTTTTTATTTAAGGTCCCTCCAGTGCTCAATCATGCTGAGGATGAAAGGTCCTAATTGGCACGAGTTACTGGTTGTAATTATTTAAATAAATTATTGACGAACACATGAGTAATTCCTTTTTAGGAGTTACTCATGAAAATTGTATATTTTATTGTATGTTTTATTATTAGTTTCCCTATTGGCGGCTGTTATGGTGCTAATGATTGTACGATGTACTTTACACCTGTTTGTGCGTATTAGGTAGTGTGTACCGTAAATCGTTTCGCGATATTTTTTATTCATTTAATACATCATTAAATACTCAAAAAAGGGGTGAATAACAATATTAGGCAACGTAATCTTTCATCTAGCTGCAACTCCAGAATTATAGTAGCCAAAAATCTGTAAAAATTGTTAGTTATAGCTGAGCTACATCTATATATATACTCACGTATATACTTATAGACCAGTTTGTACATTGGTTTGATCGTGGGCTACAAAACCCACACGTATACACAGATATATATTTACACACGCGATTATTTCTGAGAAAATTGATCGATACGTTAGGTATATATATAAGTCTCTTATTAGATTGTATTTCGCGTTGATAGAAAATGAGACTGTAGTTAATAATTAACGCTTTCCCCTCTAAGTCTCTCAGCAAAATCTTGGTAAAGTATTTTTTTTTATTTTTTCTTATAAGCCAATGGGGAGTATCGAGAAAGGTGCGTTCATATCCATTAGGTACTCTATTGTTATCTCACCACACTCATCTACGTACTTCCTGTTACGCCTTTCACTCCTGCCTGTTTATTATCGAATCAATTATTTCTCTCCTTTATACTCTTTCAATCTGTATGAATGTATATATACTTATCTTTTATGTTAGTTAGATATATTTATATATTCTGTATTACCTATTGGTTTGTTTGATCGAACTAATTTATATGTTTACTTTTGAAAAATATTAGGTTAGGTTAATCGATTGAAATTTATATATTTGTTTTTTTCTAATTTACATAAATTTAATACCAATACTATAGTGGTATGAAAATTTTTGAGCTTTAACTGAAAATAAAATTTTATTTTTATGTTTTTTTTTATAAGCGAATTTAATTTTTTTTTCTCACATTGCCTGGCTTATAAATCGGGCAATGTGCTTAACAGCAGATGTAATTTTTTAACGTGTCTGGAATGATACATTTTTTAGGATGATATTTGTCGTACAAATAGTTGGTTACAACCAATTTTAAAAGGGTGCACTGTATATTCCTAATGAACCACTAAAAATGTTTAAAATTAGAAAAAAATTCCGAAGTTGCACATGCAATTGCCGTGTCCTTGTAAAAGAAGAAGAAGAAATGAACTAGACGGCCTTTAAGGTTGGTACTTCTTACTAATGATTCCTCGAGAAGAGACTTGTACCACCCTACGCGCTACCAAGTGTCCATTCTGTTTTCTATTGTTGTCTACGTTCTCGTTCTTCTACCGTTGTGTTAGAAACGACAATAAGAAACAGAACTTGGCCATTAAAGAATACTATTCCATTGCATTTTATATAACAAGCTTACCAACTTTCATACTTTTGTGACACATTTTCATAGAATCTTCTTTATCTGCAATTATTACGAGAGTGGATTGCAAAAATTTGAAGCCTTAAGGAAAAAAATAAGTGTGAATTTTATTGAAAAAATTTGTTTTCTTACATTTTTTAACCCAACCTCTTAATTCTAGACGTTTTGTTGCTTTATTTTTTAACAACATTGTATTTAATCTTTTTATGCGAACAAAATAATAGTTAATTAATTCGTGAAACATTTTTTTTTTAATACGCAACAACAATAATTAAAAAGATTTTATTTGCGTCGTAAATTTAGTTGTAAAATTGTTGAATATTGATCATGAATGTTAATAATGAAACTTATTTAGTAGCTTACCATACTTGAGGTAGATATTATATAGGTGTAATGATAATTAATTATTACCGGCCGATTCGAGCATACCTTATTCGGTATCAACCGTTATAACGTTAGTTATACGTCGTAAGTAAATGTATCCGGCTACCAGTGTCCGGAATGCGATCTTATTGGGTCACTGATCATACAATGTGATTTTAATTAGTCATATCTAATCGGAAAAGAAGTAGATAATAACGAGCATGAAGGAATTAAAGTTAATTCGTTCATTCATATGTATAATATGTCCTTGAATTATCCGTTAACTTTGAAAGACATATAAAAATACTAATCATTCCAATGGTCATAGTATGTTAACAGTAATCACGAAAATATGATAAATGATGTTTAAAACTAGACGCGGAAAGAAATAAAATGGAATAAATGAATGTACAAAATCACGTGATAGGGGGAAAAGAGAAATATAAATTTACAAGAGATCGGATGATCGTAGTTGAAGATGTTTAAAAAGAATGGTATAAAGAAAGAGAGTTATTTATGGTAGTTGTAAATTGGGCTTGTCCTCCGTTTATTAAGCACAAAGTCGTAGCGTTTTATTTTTCATGTCCTGTCAAGACTAGAGACATATCCAAGACGAACGTTATAATGATTGGTTAAGCTGGCAATTACCTAGCTGCTTCGTAGCCACCGGATTGTCATTCAGCTCGTGAAACTCTACGATGCCCGTTGTGTTGTTCTGAGTCTGACCGGAATATCATACTATTCTCATAACGAAATCACACTCTTTGACGAATACGACGACATAGACATAGACATAGACATAGACATAGACATAGACATAGACGTAGACGACAAGCATGAAATTGAAGAAGTCCTGTATTACCGTCCTGTTTGATAGCCCGAAGTCATACGTGAACGTTCGATCTGTGCCAACGTTACTTAGAAAAATACTTCACCAATTCCTAGCAAATCCTGGGAAGTTAGCCAATTGGATTGTTCTATTCGCTTACTGCTTCTAACCGAGCATGATATTTTCTTCAGGATTTTTTTAACCACGCAGTTGGGAACATCCATGGGAACGTTTGCGAATAGAAGATATCTCTTACTACCGGTTTCTATACAAACCATCTTGATTTACGTTCTAACTTCTTATTTCTTTTGATCGTTTGAAAATGATCTCCGGTTTATTTTTTTGTAGAAATATATTTTCACTTGATCAATAATATTGATTACATTTAAAGATCATACTTAATCATATCGATGATATTTAATAACCAAACGTGTAAGACACATTTGTTTTATATAAATACATATATTAATATTGTCAAATGAATATCAATGAAATAAAATGAGGTATAAAGAATAGAGAAAACATAGATGTAATTTTAGATATAAAATGTAAAAAAGCTAGGAATGTACAGCGTGGAATTCTTCGTGATCTTATTTTCCCACCTGGTATAAACCCCCGCAGAAAGTCGGAGAAAGAAAAATAGAGAATATATATATATATATATATATATATATGTATTCTTGAGCCTTTTCACACCATCATCGTACACAGAAGAACAGAATCCTTCGAAGTTTCGTTGTGCGGCATGGCAGCACCGAAACTTAACGACCGAGGCTTTATGATCGCGAGAAGAGTCTGCGACTTGACTATCGTAAAAGTCATCGAGATCGATGGGCAAAAAGCCATTCCTTGGATGATCCATTCGGACACACGGCTGTTACGTGAATGTTCTTCATCTTTGAAAGTGTATGAGTTAGAAAGAGAGAGAGAGGAAGAAGGGAAAAGAGAAGAGAATCGGTTCCGAACGTCGGCCTATAAAATTCACAGAGCAAATGTAGATTTCAGGGCGGTGAGAAGTTTTCGAAACGTTCTCTTCTTCTTCTTCTTCTTTATTCTCGTAATTCGCGGTATTAAAGTTAGCCCTGGTAGTACCAACGTACATTTTTCAAATAATTATTATTATTGTTATTTTACTCTATTCTCGAATTTTTCTAAATATTTATTTTACATTTTTTGATTTAAAAGTTAAGGAAAATAAAAAAGATAAATATACAAGATAGTAAAACTTATTCTTTTAATAAGGACTATTTCTAGGAAATAAGTTTAAAAAATTTATAATTCAATTATTTATATTTATTATATTTTATTATATTTTATATATATTATATTATTTTATTATATTTAATTATTTATATTTATAATTACAATTTTCAAAAATGTAATTTTTCTAAGGAAATAAATTCGAATAAATATAAAAATTAATTTTAATTGGAAGAACAATATAAATAAGTTCTACAGATTTTTAGTGAAAATTCGAAAACTGTAATTTTAAAAATCATAGAAATATATAAATTATATAAATTATTAAATTATTTTGTGATATAAGAATAAAATACATAAAACAAAATGGACACTTGGAATCATTGCTGAAAGTAGACAAACTTTGGCTTTAGAAACATAAAACATTTGATATATGAAAAAAAATAATACTATTATAAATATTAAGCTATTTTAAGGATTTTATAGGGTTAGGTTAAGTTAAGGTAAAGGAAGAAGAATAAGAACAGCAAAGATAGAGGTAGAATTTTAGTCGAGTGATCGTAGGCAAATTGCATTTGATGTATCTGGACTATCTGAGAACGGTAACCATCGGAAGTATTCCAGAAGTAAGAGCAACAATCCGAAACGACTCAGAGTAATAATAACGTTCGAAAGGGTATTCTCTGTATTAGGGATAATTGGAGGATGAGCCGCAAACGGGCGTAGAAAAGGGTTAGACTTTGCGAATACAACAACAACAACAACAACAACAACAACCATGAGATGTTGAGAGTAACACAGAAAAAAAAAGATAAAGGGTTGGTGGAAAGAAAAACGCGAATTCCGCATGAAGAAGAGAGTTGGGGGAGGGGGAGTATTGTACCCGTTGGAACTTTAAAAGCTTAACTGAACGAGATAGAGAAAGAAAAACATTTGGAAAAAAAGGGGATAGAGAGAATGAGAGAAGTTTGTAGCTGTAAAGTAGTAGCGAAACCACCGACATTCAAGAATCGTATTCGCAAAAGCGACGCTTCCCTAGGAAAAGAGAAAAGGCAAAGATTTAGAAGAGGAGAAATAGTAGGATGACCTAGGGAAGGGGTGGAAAAGGGAGAAGGGGGAACGGGGGAGTAGATACTGGGTGCGTAGGCAAGGAGCACAGCACAGCACAGCTTGGGCATTATCCACTTACAGGGAATTATCCTTCTGCCAGGCAGACGTGCGCGCGCGCGCCCGCGCGAATCCTCTTTCTCTTCTTCTCTTTTTCTCTTTTTCTCTTTTTTTTCTATTCTCTTTTCTTTCGATGCTTGGAAAAATCTCTAAGAGCGGAATACCCCGACTCCTAACCCCCCGATTGTCTGTGCTGCTTGAAAGAAAAGAGTAAAAGAGTGTGAGAGAGAAAGAGAGAGAAAGTAAAGGGATTCGACGAAAGACCATAAGATAGAGCACAAGACTCACTTAAAAGCAACGCGCATTTCGAATAGGATCACTGTTTAGTCCCTTTTTCAAGCTATTACGGCTATACGAACTTCTTGTTCTCATAGAATCGAATATTTGTCTTTGATATTTTATTACGTGTTTAGTCATCTCTTCATCGTTTTTATCTTTTCATATATTTTTCTTTTTTTTTATGCTTCGCAGGATTTTTGATTCTTTCGTTTCTTTTTTTTTTTATATTTTGATAGTTTTTGATAAAACCTAAGAATTTTTTATTAAACGTATTTGTTATTTTATTTTCATAATTTTTTTCTTGGAGTTATTTTGATTCTTAAATTTTTCCAATAATCTTTTAAAGATTTCTAAGAAATTTTCTATTACGCGTGTTTATTTTTAATTTATTTTCTTGTCTATGTAATTTTTCAAATATTTTTTCTTTTTTTAAAAGTATTGCCAAGAATTGTTCGTTGATCGTATTTTCGAAGAAGAACCCAGTCACACCTGCGCATATATTTCATCAGAAACGATAGAATTTGCAGTAAATGCGGGAAGTCCTTCGAAAGATCCGTAACTCAAACAAATGGAAAATTCGAGTAACCCTTGATGATGGTAATCGTTTTCTTCTCTTTCTCTCTCGCCTTGCAATTCTCCTTTTAAATTACCAGTCTCGTTGGCAAAAGAGTTGCAAATTTTTCTTTCAAGAATACTCCTCACTCGTTTTCCCATTGTTCCGTCGAGATGGAGTGAGATAGAAGATCTTCGTACCTTCGTGTTACCTGCCTTATACATACTAACCAATATTCCATTCTCCGTTGAGCAACGATTAAGGTTTGCAGGAAAGTATCGAGTCGTTGGCATTGTTAGGTTTGAGCTACCGATGTTGCTCCTGATGTTGTTGTTGTTACTGCTGGCTGCTGTAACTGATGATGACGACGAAGATGATGATGATTATGATGATGATGATGATGGAAGGTAGAGAAAGAAGGAGGAACATCGTAAAGATGTTTATTTTAACAGAACGTTAGAGTTCAGAAAATAGGAGGTAGGACGTTCGTAAAAATCTACCTACTACTTGTTGGAAAAAAAAACATCAAAATTCAAGAACGTTCTTTCTCGAGTCTCGTGGTAGTCATTAAAATAGGTTTGTCCACTTTGACCACATATTTCTTTTTCCTTTTTAAAATATAATTTATAAATATCTCGGATCTCTCTTCGAGGATAGAGATTTATTACATTTTTTGTCCAGTCCCGAATAATAATAGTAATAGTAATAAGAATATTAATAATCATAATAATAAAATAAATAAAGAAGAATATGAATAAGAATAAGGAGGAAGGAAGACACTTTTGGGGTTCATTTTTCCAAGCATGGACAACCAGTTTTCGTTGGTGGCTAAATATACAGAAGACGGCTCGTTTGATATTGTTTCATCTCGCGGTGCTGCCTGCATTCGAGAATATTTAATGCAACTCGTGAAAGATAGGCGGGACGGGACATTCTCTCGGCACACACATACACACATATATATATACGTTCGCGGATGCATGCACTATCTATCTATCTATCTCTTTCTCTCTCTATCTTTTTTTTCGTCTGGTTCTCGATGAGAGAAGATCGGGAGGACGGATAAGACCGTGACGCTAAGGTTGCGACGGGGAGAGAGGGCTTGCTCTTAATCCGGCAATAAAAACTCCGGCTCACGTATATTATTTTATTTAGTTTCCCAAACTGCCGTGGCTTAAACGCATCCATAATTACCGGTGCTACGTGAAACGCTTAACTTATCACTGACAAACTTCTCTCCCACCCCCACCTCGTCTTACTTTTTTTACTCTTTCTCTGTTGCTTGTCCTATTGGTGATACCTTCTATTACATATATAATACATATAAATTTATATATATATATATATATATATATATATATATATATATATATATATATATATATATATATATATATGTATATATAAATATATGTATGTACATTTACACGAGTCGTCGTTATTTATGCGTGCGTGGATTTTAACTCCCACGCCATCGAGAAGCCATACCTTTGAAAAAGAAAGAAAGAAAGAGACAGATAGAAATTGTATGCATACGTGTATGTATATATGAGAGAGGGAGAGAGAGAGAGAGAGAGAGAGAGAGAGAGCAGGCTCGTTCCTTGTGCCCACGGTTTCCTCGTATCGTCTCTCGCAAGAATTATCCGTCGTCCAGTCGCTCCCGATACGCCCAACCCAACCCAAATCCCTATGGTCGAGTCACATAAGGCACTGCCCTTCTTTCGTTATGCACTCTCTTGATAATCGAGTCCTCTTGCATATCACATTCCTAAATAACCAAAAAATGTCAATACGATAATAAATTCTACGAAAATCATTTGGAACGAAATCAAACACCTAATTAACGAAATAACATCAAACATTTAGCAGGCTTTAATAGAACTTACTCAACTTTCAATTCTCGAAATACTAAGAAATTAGAAAAATACAAAAAAAAGGGAAATAAAAATTTTTTACGAAACGTTAACGCGTGTCACGGTCTTAACTCATAAATCGTTGTTGTCCGTTGTTGTACCTATCATTCGATAAAAGGATAAACGAAGAAGAAGAAGAAGAAGTAGAAGAAGTAGAAGAAGAAGAAGAAGAATAAGAAGAAGAATAAGAAAACTAAGAAGAAGAAGAATAAGAAGAAGAATAAGAAAACTAAGAAGAAGAAGAATAAGAAGAAGAATAAGAAAACTAAGAAGAAGAAGAAGAAGAAAGGAAAATGGCGTTCGACGAGGAACGACGAGCATTACGAACAATTTCAAACTCGTCCTCGTCGTCGCACTGGCATACTCACAAGAGAAACAGAGAAAGAAAGGGAAAGAAAGAAAGAGAGAGAGTGTATCCCTGGTTTGTGCGTTTCTAGGCGTTACCGATGGCGATGCGACCAATGACAAGGATTATCGCAACGTGCACGTCGACTATTGCCGCGCCAATTCGCGGCGTTAGGCTTCAAGATCGGTAATTTATATCGTCGATGTCCACCCCAAACCCCCTCTATTCCCTCCTTCTCTTTTTCTTTCTTTTTCCGTAACCCTCATCGATATCTTCGTAGCATCGTCGGCTCTCGTTTCTTCTTCTTTCAATCTCGAAGGTATCACAAGGCTTTAAAGGTATTGCAAAAGGAACTATACAGGAAAGTAAGTTGACCGCAACCTTCTCATGCCGGTTATTATAAAACAAAAGACGATCCTCGATGATGATGATGATGATGATTATGATGATGATGATGTCGATAATAAAGATGAGAAATAAAGAGAGAAGGAGAGAAATATAGTTGTTTTCATTTTTACTGACCAACGTAGAGTAGCACCGGGCGCGAAGGATGTGGTTCCACGCACTCCGATCGACTTAATTCGCGCACTCCTACCCTCTTTTTATTCGCATTCTATCATACTCTCCCTTCCTCCCTCCCTATCTCTCTCTCTCTTTTTCTATTCTTCTCTTTACCTCTCTTTCAATATCCCTCCCACCTTTTACCCCACTTTAAACATTTTTTCGTGGTTTTCTTATTTAGTCAACCTCTTTCCTCCCACTTGATCTGTCTGTCTCTCTCTCTCTTACTATCTTTTTTTTCTTTCTTTCTTTTTCTTTATTTTCTTTAACATCGTCCAACACTCCGCCGACTTACCGCCAATCATCATTTTCAATTCTCCGTGGTGGCGAACGTTCCTCTACCTCTCTTCTTCTCTTTTCTTCTTTATCTTCTTCTTCTTCTTCTTCTTCTACTTCTGTTTCTTCTTCAAAGTCAAGGAGGAGTAAAAAAGATCTGGGAATATTATTATTTCCAAGATCGGAAGAGAACGGTAGCCAAAGGGCTGATCTTTTGAATTCTACGCTCGTTAACAAGCTAGCCGATGTGTTACGCTTTCGAGAATATTTTTCACGATTCTTCTTATTCTTTGATCGTCCTCCCGTGAGAAAGATAAAGAAAGATAACAATAAGGAAGAGAAAGAGGAGGAGGAGGAGGAGGAACACAGCTCGTAACAGAAACAGCAGCAGCAGCAGCAGCAGGTGGAAACGCGTTGGGTCTCGTCTTGTAAGGTGTCCCCGTTCTTGACGAGTTCTCGACTAGTATTGAAGAATATTTTCATTATTCCGGTTAACATCGTTCGTCTGTACCCTTTCTCCAATCTTCTTCCATTATTTTTTCCATCTTTATTACCTCTTTTGTTATTTCTTTTTTTACTCTTTTAGTTAGTTTAAAATAAAAGACCTTTCATCGTCATCGTTGTTTCAGTTTCGACGACAACGACGACGACAATGACGATTAAGAGAAATGAAAATACCTGGTAGCAGCACCTGTCGATCCAGAAATTCGAGACGCGTGACGATTATCCTCGACAATAGTATGAGAGAGAAGAGATGTTGGAAAGTGTAACGCAAAAGTTGCAAATCGTTTGGTTAACGGCAAATAAGAAGACGGGGCTCGATCCGACCATTCCTTGTATTTTTTTTTGTCTTTTTCTTTTCTTTGCTTGTTCTCTTTTTTTCTGTTTAAAACCTTCGCAGGTACAGGCGCGAGCCAGCGATGAATCGTCGATTTTACGAGTAACACGAGGACTTATACGAGCGATCGCTTAACAACGAGCTTATAGGGCGCGTATAAACCCTGCCCGACATAATTTGCATAAATCGATGAACCTAAATTAATTTGAATTTACCGGTCGTGTCGCTACAGTCAGATAACGCTGATAGCGTTCCTCTCTACCTTAATTACTACTTCCTTTTTAACGCTTCGTACTAATTTACGAGGAGTTATTTGCTTGTAACCCACCGCCACACGCACCTCCCCCCGTCACCTCTTAACTCCCTTGTTCTTGTCACCGTCCCTCATCCTTTCCCCACTATCTCTCTTCTTCTAACGAGAACCATCTAGTTTTATGAGATTATCCTTGGACGTACTTCATATTTTATTATATTGCCTTGTCCAGAAAATTCATATCGATTATAATATTTTTATCGAATATATTCGCAAGTTTTGCTCTAAATCGATGCAAGAACTTTACGAATAACTTTTATGGTGTATGTGAATGTGTGTGTGTATGTGTATGCATTGGGTTGCGTCAGAAAAAGTTCAAACCGATTAATATTTTTTTCAAAGTACATTTCAAAGTTTTCTCGTAATCCGTACGACCTTTCGGACAATCTAATTTTTTTTTTAGGATTCTTAAATGGGCAACGTCATTTGCTTGTCGAGAAATTTTAAAATATGTCCTTCCTTTCGTATATAAAAATATTAAAAAAAAAAAAAAAGACAGCAAGCAACACTCATATTTTAAAATCATAAATTGTAATCGAAATCGTAATCCTTAAAAATGTATACATTAACATAACCAATAATTTTTATATACACGAATACTACCATTATAAATTAGCCAATATAATATAACTAGGATAAATTTTATTTAATTGTCGTAACTTATCGTTGAGAAAAATTGCGAGAATATGATTGTAAAAAAAAAAAATATGGTCCTATCAGGAAGAACGTAAGTAAAAAGAACAAGAGATACAAAGTTGGAAATTGAAGAGAGAAAAAAATGGTTGTTACAACGGGGACGTTATTAACGCGACGCGTTGGACGTTTAAGAGCGCCTTCACCTTGAAGCACGGGACCCAACACCGTGGGTTCTTCCATGGGTACCACTAGCATTCGCTCGAACTATATAGCGCCGATTTCTCTGTACGATTGGCCCTTACGTCTGGTTCACACTCGCGGAGACACAGAGAGTCACCCACCATTGGTGGATCTCTTGCTTAACTATGGTGTTGGCCGACTCGTTTCTCTTTCTCTGTCTTTCTTTCTTTCTTTCTCTTACTTTAAGTTTTTCTTTTTCTTATTTTCTCTTTCTCTTTCCGCTTGGTGGTACGGCCTGTTAAAAGAGCAAGGTGGCTTGGCCGTTGCGAGAGACCGTGCGAGATGCTTCTTCGATCCTTGTTGCCCGCTTGGTTGAACGACCTAGCCCGGATCCGGCCGCACGTTCCTACCGATCACCTCTTTCCGTCTCTTTCTTATTCTTATTCTTCTTCTTCTACTTCTCTTTCTTATTCTCTACGTTTTTCTTTCCGATCAGCCCTATCCCCATAAATACGTCTCACCTATGCACGTTTCATATCTTTGTTTTCTTTTTTCTTTTTTTGATACATTTTAACACCCCCAACTTTTGCACTTTCCAAGTGGGTGTTCTAGATAATATATAAGAATAAGTGGAATCACCATTGTCGTATATCGGTGATAATCGTATATTCAATATTGTTAGAGAAAATCTTTTTAGTATTATTATTTTCTTATCTATCATACGCTGGTAAATAATTTTTCTTTTTTTTTGCTATACGTTTTAACAATCCCCCTAGTTTTTGCAATTTCAAGTAAATACTTTTAACAATATATGACACTAGAATTATGTGACTATATAGTTATCGAAAATATTTTCTTATCGATTATATATGCCCATAAATAAATATTTTTTTAAATATATTTTAACACCCCAGTTGTTTTACTCTCCAAGAAATGGTTTTGACAATATATTACACAGGTAGTTCAACTTTTTCGTAACATCGATAGAATCATATAATTCATGAAAATATTTGTTGATCAACCCAATATTCATAAATAAATTTGAACATTTGAAGTTTTGCGTTTTCAAAACTATTACAAAGTTAATAAAAATATTTTCCAAATAAACTTTATTTACGAGTTAATAAAATAATAAAAATATAATAAAAATTTGCAATAGTTTTACAATACAAAAATTTCTTCTACATCTCCCAAAAAAAATTCTATCTCCCAATTAATTTGTATATCAAAGATTTTACTGTAATACTATTTAATATAAATACCATAATCATATGTATATAATATTAGTGTAATCATTTTATCGGTGTATAATTCGTGAAAATATTTGAAGGATATAAGTGCATCATTAAACTTAGAGCAACCAACGGTTAAATAATGGAACGACCTATCGTGAAAAAAAATGGTGAACGATGAAGTTCGGGGTAGTGGTAGGGGGAGGTGGAGGGTGAGGGGGTTAAAAAGGGAAGGAAAGAGAAAGAGAGCCATTAATGTCCGTAGCTTGGAAGAAAAGGCTTCATAGAAACTATTGTACGATCGTCATACCTAGTCACCCTTGCCAACTACTCCCTTGAAACACGGTCTCCCTTTGTCTCTCGATTGGCGCACAGTTCGCTAAATGCTCGAGCAGCATTTGGTTGTACTTGTACATACTTGCGAATTGAGGGCACACGCGACACTTAACAATACTTAGGTATTTAAGTCAAAATATTTTCTTTTCTTTTCTTTTTAATCTTTTTTTCTATTTTTCTTTCTTTTACCACTTGCCTTTTAGATGCGGGCCAAAAAATGCAGGTGAATTTATCGCTCTCGTTACCCCTTTATATAGATATATATTTATTTAGTAACATTTCTATGATTTTGAGATATTTTACGATGTGTATGTATGTGTTTGTTCTTTTATTTTAATTTGTAATTTTAAAAAGTGTTAGATATTTTGTTTAAATTTTAATTTAAAAACATTTGGTTAATTAATCGAGCAGTTTATTATTTGAAAATAAATCGTTTTAAATAATTTTTTAATTAACAACTATCTCTCATATTCGTTAAATAATAAATTTTAGTGCAATTAAATTAAATTGATAAGACTTTGTACAGTAGTACAATTTGGTCAATGACCGTGTTCCAATTCAATTTGATCAACGTCGATTAAAGAATTTAAGATTTGTGAGAAATTAAATGAAATTTATGTTAAATCTTTGTTTATGTGAAAAAGAAAAGATTTCGGGATGATTTTTCTTTGTAACGGTTCATTTGTTTCTAGATCACGAGTTTAAATAAACCACTGTTATAGTCGTTGTCATCATTGTCATTGTACTCGTCGTAGTCTTACAAACTGGCAGCTGCATCGAAGCAAGTCAGTCATCTTTATAATAGTCAATAACGATCAGAATCCATCCGTCTCGCTTCATCGACTTATCTCTGTCCTTTTCTTCCTCTCTTTCTCTCTTACACTTCAGTCTTTCTATTTATCTCTGTCGTCAAGAGTGAGAGAGGAAGAAGGATTTGAGTACGCAACGGCCATCTAATTTCATTGCCGTTTACGATAGAAAACGACCCTGAAAAAATCTTCCACTCGGTTTTAAACGATGCTCTGAATACTAATATTACTAAAGAATAATAATCGTCGTCTACGATTATTAAATTTTAATATCAATTTTATTTTTTTTTTTTATTTCCTTTTGCTCATCTTTTGCACTCGCGAACACTCGGAACGCATTAATTATACTCATATACATACTCATCTTCTCTCGAACGATTGATTATCCGTAAAAATTCATTTAATTATGTGAACATATTACCGTCGTATCATCGTATCGTTTCTACGAAATTTCAAATTGAACGACTACGACTATGACGACGACGACGACGACAAAAAAAAAAATAAAAAGGTCTCGATAGTATCCGATCGATTTGTAATATTATCCAATAAAGTCGAGTATTAAACGAGAGTACTCGCATTTCCTCACGCAAATCATCTCTCTATCTCTCTCTTACTTGAAATCATCTCTTTCTGGAAATCATAGGGATCGTTTTATTCGCAAGATATTATCTCGTTTATTTTTTCTTATTCCTTTTCATCTCTTCCACCAACTTCTCTTCCTTTCATCTCTCTCTTTCTCTTTCTCTCTTTTTCGTCATTTTTTTTTTAACAAACCATTTTGCTTTCTCCCCTTTCCTCCCTTATTTTTCGTTTCTTTTCTTAGCAAAGCGTTTTGCTTTTTTTTTAAATATTTTTTTTCACTCCAATCTCTCATACTATCTCATTCTCTCTCTCTCTCTCTCTCTCTCTCTCTCTCTGTCTCTGTCTCTCTCTCTCTCACGGTCTCTCGCTGATTGTATAATTGGGAGTCAGCAACGAGCTACGTGCGTCACTCCGATGATTTAGCCTCCCCCTTGACGTCTCCTCGCCCTCGGCCAACGGACCCTCGGTCAATCACGTCGTAATTACTTTTAATGCTGGACGACTCGACTGACACAATATCTAACCCGTCAACGGCTCTTCTCTCTCTCACTCTCTCTCTTTCTCTCTTTTTCCTTTTGCACTCCTCCCACTCTATCTATCTCACTCTTTGTGGTAACATACTACTCCTCATCTATCCACCTATCTGTCTATCTTTCTTCCTTTTTTTTTTCAGTGCTCGTACTATCCTCCTTCAGTCTCTCTCACTCATCCACTAGCATAAACGCCCGCCCGTTCGCAGCATACTTCGCACGATCGTATTAATTGGTAATAGAGAACGCGACGAAGACCAACCAACCCGGGCAAATATCGCGATTAATATTGATAGGGCCACTTTGCTGGTATATATTATATATACATACATACATACAGAAGAGATCATCATCATCATCGTCATCATCATCATCATCAGTGCACTATAAGCAATCCTCAATCGCGTCATAGTATTACTACGATCATTTACCATCTTGCTAACATTTTTCTTTTATTTTTTCTCATCGTTTTACTTGCAAATCAAGAAAATTTTCAATAACTATTCATTTTCCGAAATCTTATTTTTTTTTTTAGGATGAGGGAAAGGTCAGAAAAGAGGGGAGAAACCTGGGAAATTCATTTGCAATCATATGCAGGATTACGAAATTTCTATCAATGTTTTCATTTTTCTTTTCTATCTGAAATTCTCTTCATTTTTGCTTTGGGATATCATTTAAATTTTTGTAATATTGTTGAATAATTTGAAGATATTATTTATTCGTTAGATACGAAGGATTTCTAAGAACTTATTTATAGTCAAAAGAGAATAGATATTTGTCTATCGTGTCTCGTTATCGTTAGGAGAATCGGATTAATAGCGTAATAACGTTATCCTAAAGACGAATTTGCAAGTCTTGAAATCGTAAGGTTATCGCCATTGGGATTGTTAACCATGAGCGTGTCGCTTTGCTCGCTAGTAGCGTGACCCTCATTGGCGTACCAGGATCGATGTGGCGTGACTTCGATGAATTTCAACGATTCGGTGGTTCCGTTAATGCCCACCGATACGATACAATGAATATCTTTGGAGTTCGTTAAACGAGAATAAAAGGAGATCCTTTAGTATCTCTTCTGAATATATATATACATATATAAAGTGAAAAAAAATTTTTTCTTACAATTGCATCGACATTATGATTAATTCAATTAATTTCACGAATTTTCTTCTAAGAAAAAAAACATAAATCAGAAGAATAAAATTTCGAATTTATAGAGAAATTATTTTATTACTTTATTTTATTATTTATTATTTTTAACATTTTAATGGTCCCGCTCACACAACATGTGTGTGATAGCCGGAACATTGGCCGTTATTTTATTTATAACTGTATATATATTTAAAATTATATATAGAATTAAATTTGTTCTTAAATTGTTGTTTTATGTTAATTTTTCTGTGAAATTTTTTTTTAAATTAATTCTTGAAAAATATTACCGGACCCCTGACGACGTTTGACTGCGTACACGTGCGGCCATTAAAGTGTTAAGAAAACAAATTAATAAGCTTGGAATAATTATGGTAAATTTTGTCTGTCAATAAAAAGAAATAGTAGTTCATTTTTTTGTAATAATGATAGATCATTTCTAAATTGATAGCATGTTTGATTTGTATAGAAATCGTTAACACGATTTCTACTAACTTTTATCCGATAGTGTATGGAAGTATAAGTATAATATATGTATATATTACAGTACATTTTATGTAGGAGTTTATTAGTCATGGTATTCCTCGAGAATAAATTCATGCAGATGATTTCACGATTTCGTTCCAACGCGAATAATGTCTCTATTTCTTTTTCCATTCCTATTTTTTTTTCTTTTATTTTTTTTTCTCTTCTCTTCTTCCCTTTTTGTTGTGTTGTGCGGTTCGCAATCATTCATTAGCCTAATAAAATAATGGCAAATTGTCACGTAATTGGACACGATTGGAATTATACTGGAAGGAAATCAAGAAACGAGGTAAATACGAAAAGACTCGTCCTCGGGGAAAAAAAATAGTTTAAAAAAAATAATAAAAAAAAAAACAAGAGAGACACAGACCTACAGAGAGACAGAGAGAGTAATAAAAATGTCATTTGAGAGAGGAAAGGAGAGAACAAAAAATAATAACAATAATAATAATAATAATAATAATAATAATAATAATCAAAAGAAAAAAAAACAAAACATCGACTACGACTACGACTACTATGTCGACTACTATGACGACGCGAACGAATCACCGTCGATGTCTCATCGCGTTTATTGGGATTATAAAGCGTGCAGAGGAAGGAGGGCAGGAAGGAGAGATTTGTTTGAATTATTCAAATTAGATACGAAATTGAATGCGTGCTCTGCTCGTGTGCAGGTAATGACGGCACTTGCATATAAATGGTAATTATTGTCATTATTCTGCCCCGGTCGTTGTGTCCTCTCTCGTTCCTCTTTTGCCCTTCCCTCTCATTCCCCCTTACCCTCCAAACTCTCTCTCTCTCTCTCTCTCTCTCATTCTCTCACTCTCTTTTACTATCTTTCTCTCTTTTCGTCAGGTTTCATCTTTCCTCCTTGTTCTCTTTTTCCGTTTCTATTCTTTCTCTCTCCCTCTCTCTCTCTCTCTCTCTCTCTCTCCTCTCTTCACTATCTTTCTCTCTCTCTATCTTTGACTTTGTAATGTCCGTGTGTGTTCCCATATACCTATACTAATTGAGATAATTATCAAAATTGTTTTATTGTTGGTATAATTACGGGGGACATGCTATGTCCGCCCCGAACGTTCGCCTTCTCGTATGTCATCGGACAAATGAACGTATTTAAAATATACTATAATACATTTATACATACGAAGTATTATTTTTTTTTGTTAAACTTCCCTTTCCCTTAAATTTTTTTATTTTTGTTGTTGTTGAAAAATTAGACCCTCATTGTGTCATACGAAAAGTAATATTTATCGTATGAGTCATTAATGATATTGTAAGAATAATTACGAAGAAGTGAACAAATGAAAGAATGAATGAATAAAAGAAATTTATCAGGGACAAATAAAAGTATAATTTACGTGTAATAAATGTATTTTAATTTTGTAATAATTTGTGAAAATAAATTTGAATTGAAATTAACATTTATTGTATGGTTCGTAAATGATACAAAAAAATGAATGAAAGAATATTAATTAAACTTGTGTCATACACAAGTTATGTAGAAATGTATTTATTTAAATATATAATAAATGTATATTACTTTTTCTACTTTGTAATTATTCTTACAAAAAATTTGATTCTCATATTAAAAACTAAGTTTTATCGCGTTGATCATAATTAGCATAAAAACTACACAAGTAATTTGAACTAATAAATTAAAATGAACGTAACGAAAAAAATAAACTTATGTCATCGAACAAACGAACGTATTATTTAAACACGTTGCATATGTTTTATTTGACTTCCCTCTTTTAAGGTCCTCAAAAAAATTAGACTCTTATAAGAACAAGTAACATTTATCGCGTAGGCTAGTAAATGACATACATAAAAGAAAGAAAGAATGAATGAATGAATGAATAAATGAATGAATAAAATAAAGAAAGGAAGAAAGAAACTAAGCATTATATAAGGGGTTAAATCCGTGTACTCGAAAAGTTTATCGTTTGGAGCGTACTCGAAAAAAAGGGTTCGATCGACACGCTCGTGTGACCTTGTCGGAGTTAGGGCTCAATGGTCCTCGTCTAAAAGTACGAAATTAATAACGTAACGTCGAGTTAACACTGGCCTTCGTTCTTCCTCATCCTTTCTTTCTCTCACTCTAACCCTCTTTTCTTTTTTGGTGGGACACAATAAGAATGAAATGAACGAGGAAAAAGTTTCGAATTGAAGATGATGAAGAGAGAGAAAGAGAGAGGGATAGAAGAAAGAAATAAGCATCGTATTGTCATCGAAGAGCTCGTTCCTCCTCCCATTTCACTCATTCCCTAGTACCTCACCACCACCACCCCTTCTTCTTCCCATCGTCTCTTCTTCTTCTTCTCGTCCTCTTGAAGCAACCCTCTTTACTGGCCCATTCCTCATTTGGTCCTCTCGCGTAATCGTGGCCACAAGAAGAAGAAGAAGAACTTTCTTTTCGAAGGACAAAATCATAATAAAGCCAATAATTAAGCTACAGTATATATATAGATAAAGATCTTGTATAAGTATATGTATGAATATATGTGTATGTGTGTGTATATATAAGTATACGTAGGAGTAAAGTACATCTATACATGAACGTTAGTGAAAAGGGATGGTGAGTAGAATGAGTGGCCCTCTTTCTCATTGTCCAGCTACAACTGAAAAGGGACGAAAGGAAGGAATGATAGTAAAGAACGAAAGGAAGGAATGATAGTAAAGAACGAAAGTAAGAAAGAGAAAAATAGTAAAAGAGAGAGTAAAAGAATAAGAAGGTACTCCTCGCGGTGGCTAGTAGAGAGGAGAGATCCCACAGGGAAACAATAACCGCGGCAAGGATCTCACAATACCGGAATTATTAGCTTTCCACCGAATTAAAAGCGTCTATATCGTCTCCTTCCATTGGATCTCTTCCTACGAGATATCCCTTCCTTTCTTCTACCACCAACTCGAGGATCTTTTCTCTTTTTTTTTTCTTTCCCTACTATTCTTTCTCATAAATTTTCTACCTATTTGTCTATCTATCTCTCTTCTTATTACTTTTTATTTCTTATCTTTCTTGTTCTTTCTCAGACTCTTCTTTTTTCTTTATCTTTTATTTTTTATTATCACTCTCTATCTCTCTCTCTCTCTCTCTCTCTCTTTCTCACTCTCTCCAAATTTTGTTTTTTTGAATTTTTTATGTTTAGTCGTTTCTCTTTCTCTCATTCTACGATAGCATCATCATCTTCTTCTTCTTCTTTTTCTTTTTCTTCTTCCTCTTCTTCTTACTCTTATAACGCTACGGATTCCAAAGTCAGCGTGAGTATCATCCTGAATAAAAGAGCATTGGTATATCTCGTGTTCTCTATTTTTGCTCTATTTAACATCGTCCCAACAACCAGAGAGATGTTTTGTTCTTTTGGCCGTTCCGCACGTTCCGCTTATAAGGGTTCAGGATACACCCGGTGACTGCGCTTTTAATTAGAATTTATAAATTCCCCTGCGTTTTCTGAGCCGCCAAAAGCATCGCGTTTGCTCCTCTTACTTCATTTATTTTCTTTTTCTTTTTTGTTGTTGTTTTTTTAAACGGACAAGCGCAAATATGTGTATGCGCGTGTGTATTCTCGCGAGAAAAAGATTGAAAGGTAAAAAACACGTTTTGTGTTGCTCTGAGAAAGCAACATAATTGAACCACTATCGACGCGCGTTTTCTCAAAGCGTAATTGAAAAGATTATATCCAACGAATGCATGAATATTTATTATTTTCTAATTTGCATTTTAATCTTTTTCTTTTCTTATATATATGTTTCTCTTATTTGTTTTGTTACAAATATTTTTAACTACAATCAAATTGTAAAACAAAGTTAACTTTAATTGACCAAGCATAAAATTAACAACGATGTTAATTTCATATAAATAGAAACATTTGAATACATTCGTACATCGAATATTTAACGAAAAAGGGTTGAAAAAATCTGTGAAACAAGTATTCATATTTATGATTTACACTTATATATACATATATGTACGTATGTATTTAAAGTATATGAATAATTATCAATAAATCGACCATTTATCTCTTACAATTCATCTCTCGCGATAACTCATTTCAGTCATTGAATGTATAGCAAAAAAAAGGACAGAAAGATAAAGAGAGACAGACAGAGAGAAAGAGAAAGAGAAATGAGGAGCAAGTTTGTAAAAGCGAGGCAAGAAATGGCGAAACGAAGAAAGAGGGGAAAAAGAGAGAAAGAGAAAGATGAAGGAGAAGAAGTGGAGGTCATCGAGGCGTTGACGCGTTAAAACGTCCCTTTTCTCCCGTCCTCCACCCTTTTCCAACCGTCGAACTCGCACTATTCCCTCTCTCTCTCGAAAGATGCTCGAAAGATCGCGAAGGGAGGCAACCAGAGACCTCGAACGTGAACAACACAAGTGAAAGAGGAAAAGAGAGATGACAGAGAGTAAGAGAGAGTGAGAGAGAGAAAGATAGAGAAAGAGTATGAGGACAAAAACCGATCGGTTCTGGTGGAAAAAGGATGGAATGACAGGCTCTTCACGCTTCTCCAGGGCCAAATAAGATGAAGAAGGACGACCACTAGTGGATGAGATCGTAGAAAGAAAGAGAGAGAGAGCAACAGTCTTGAATGAAAGAGCTAAAGAGAGAGTGAGAGAGCAAGGAAGACTGGATATGACTCAGCCTTCTTTTCGCGGTCGCCTTATTTCGATGTGTTAAAAAGAGAGAGAGAGAGAGAGAGAAAATAAACGTCAGAAAACATAGAGAGTGAAAGAAAGAAAGAGTAAGTGAGTGAGAGTGAAAGGGGTAGGGTGGAGGGTAAGATAGTAAGGAAGAAAACTAAGCGAAGCTTGGGTTCAGTCAGGGGTGGTGGTTGTTGGGTTGGAGGGATGAAACGCGATGGTAAAAGAAAAGAAGGTGGTAAAGGAAGGAAACAAAAGGCGATCGCGTATGAACGGCAATTAGCCCCTCTAATGGCGCGCGAAACAAAACAAAAGAAGAGAGAGAGAAAGCTCGAGTTCAAACACAATAAAAGGCACACTACATAGTGGTGGTAAGAGAACGAAACTAGCGGCTAGGGTGAAGAAAAAGAAAAGAGGTGAAGGAGGAGGACGATGGTGGTGTTGTTGGCGGTGGTGGAAGTGAAAGAAGATGAAGAAGAGGAAGAGGAAGAAGAAGAAGAAGAAATAAAGAGCCAAGAGGGAACAAAGGCGCGCGAGCCAGCACACACCAACAACCGTTTACTGTTCTTGGGACGTTGTTGTTGCCTGTTACTCTTTTGCCCGTTTTCTCTCTTATCTTCTGTTCTTTTCTCTTGTTGGTTTGTTGTTTTCGTCGTTGTCGTTGCCGTTGTGTGCAGTTGTTCTCCTTTCTTTCCTCACTTTCTTACTCTTTCTACTTGTTTCTTCTTCTTCTTCTTCTTTTTCTACTTTTTATATATATATTTTTCTTTTTATTCTTCTTTTTTTATTTTATCTTATTTTTCGTTTTTTTATTCGACCGGTGACACTGGCCAACAAACGAAGGAAGGGAGAAACGGAACGGAACGGAACTGTACGATACGATGCTGTTTTCTCTCTAAGGGCTTAGAGAGATGCTGACGATGGTAGAAGGGGGTGGATGGAAGAGCAGCTCGCTTTGGAAAATTAAAAGTCACTAATGAGGCGAGGAGATGCTCGCCGTACGGTGGTTTGTACGCTTTGCTCGTTAAACCCTCTTTTTCCCTTTTCCTTCCTGTTTCTGTATATTTCTCTCTCCTCTGTCCCTTTCTCTCTCTTTATTTCAGAACACGCTTACCTAAGACTTTAGCGAACTTTCTGTCCTCGCAAATGCACCACCAACTCTTTTTCTCTCTTTCTTTCTTTCTTTCTTATCGCTCAACTTACATTACAAAGACTCCTTGTATCTCTCACATCTTCACGGAATTTTCAGCGATCTTAGATTCAGATTAACTGTTTTCTACCAATACAGATCGAAATTACTTCTCTCTCTTTATGGTTTATTTTTATTTTATTTTATTAATTAATCGTATTTATATACATTCGTATACGTACGTTTTAATTTTACGATAGATAAGACTTAACATTTATCATCATTTTTCCTCCTGTTGTTGTTTCTAAATTGAGATTATTATTGTGGTAAAAACGATTGGACGATAAGTGAATGTAGTATTATAAATTATTAGTGTAGGAGTACGGGATCTGGTGATGAGGGGGTGGGCGGGAAAGAGATGTTTAAACTATCGTTATTTCGAAGTTCGCCTCTTGATATTTGCAAAGTCTCACGCAAAATGTGAAAGTAATTATTATTCGTGGATTATTCTCTGACTCTTTACCGAACGTGCACTTGTGCGCAAACACACATTCGCGGTCTAGTAAAGAAATAGATGGATAGATAGATTGTACATGTGTTTATATGTATATTTGTATGTGTATACTATCTATGAAACAACATGCATCTATACACAAGATACATACACATATACATATATATAGTCATATATTCTCAGAGCAGAACCGTGTTTGTAGCGTCGTACCTAATAGAACTGTCCGTTTACCTCGCCATTACCAAGTCAATTATGTCTACTTTCCATGCCGGCAGCCTACCATTATTTCGTCAACTACGGTTCTTTATTGGATTCCCTCGGCATCGGATGTTTGGCTTACTAACGCGCCGGCAGTACTACGTTATAACGGATTATATTATCTTAGATTACTGTACCAAAGTGTTAAACTTTGAAAAAGTACAAAAAGAAAAAAATTATTTACCGTGTCTACCATCCTAAGGTCACAACCCTCCAACGACCCATAAAATGTTTCTTAAGCTCTTCTTAGCAATCCTAGTTAGTCAATTTTACATTAGTATCGTATTGTGTTAGGTTCGTAAGAAGATGATAAACCAATAGCTTATGATAGTTAACCAATGATTACTTTTTTTTTAATCAACAGATCTGTGACAGATAGACAAAAATATGAACGAGTTTAGTTTCATTTGTTTTATGTAATTTCGATTAAATATTTTTTTTTCTTCTTTTTTTTTTTCATTAACAGGTCATAGTAGTTTCATGTGTATGAGAATAAACGTGAGTGAGTGTATAAACGTACGTGTATATGCACGTGTGTGTGTGTGTTGTTCTCTCGGTTTCTCTGAAGCTTAGAAATTAAGTGGAAGTTGGCGGGGAATCATTGGAGCTACAGTTTTTTACGAGAAGTACGTATGATATCGGTCCCAATGCGACTGAGGGAGGTAAAGAGAAAGAGAAAGAGAGAAAAGGGATGAGAAAAGGGCGAAAGAGTAAGCGAGGGAGAGCCGTTGGCAAGGAGCAGCTGACGCCTCGAGTTCTTTAATTAAAACTGACCGCCCGCTTTTCTTCCTCGGCCGAGCAATAACGAGATTTATTTCATAATACCTCCGAACTCGCTGACTCTCTTACTCTCTCTTACTCTCTTTCTCTTTCTTTCTTTCTTTCTATTTCGTTAGGAGAGAAAGGACGTCTGCGAATTCTCCAAGAAAGAGAGAAGGAGAAGTAAGTAAGAAAAGCATCTTCACGGTTTCCTTCCGTTTTCCTTGAGGTACTTATCTTCTTTGCTGAAAAGAGCTCTCGATTAAAATAATAGCTGACACTGGTAATAACCGTAATATCGAGACGTAATTTTTGTGATAATTAGAAAATATCGATCGGATACTATAGAACTATTATATAGAAAAGGATTAATATAATATCAACTGAAATTCTTCTATTATTTATTATTTGGATTAATATGTTAAAATAAGGAAAAACTTATTTTTTTTTTTTTTTTTTATAAAGAAATTTATTCTTCACGATGTATACGTAATCAATTTTGCATTATAAATACCAAATTTCTTTTATAAAATATTATTGAATAATTAAATATATATATATATAATGAGTATTATTATTAAAACGTACGATACGGAAAATAATCTCAAACGGTTTGTTTTTTCTTTCTTTTATATATGCGAACATTAAAGTTTTTTTTACCTAAGCAACAAGAAATGATCGAGTAAATAATAGCCATTGAGAAATTGCATTGCGCGACAATGTTACGAGTGTAACTGTTTAACAATTATATAAATTAGAGAGCGTTCGATCTTAACGATTTAGTCATTGTTGTTAAAGAAACAGAAACTAAAGAAAAAGATAGAAAAGATTTTAATCAGCCGTTAAAAATCTATAATTGATGAATCGTATAATCATTGGAGTATAAATTGATCCTTGAGAAAAATATCTAATATCGTATATATAATTATATTTTTATTACTTTATTTGAGATTTTTATTTTATATTTTTTTCTCGATGTTTTTTTTTTTATTCTTACACTGTCTCCTCTTTCTTTTCTTTTATGTACAATTACGAAAAGTAAACCGTAAAAAGAAATTTGGTTGATTCAGTGTATTAATTAAAGTATAACAAAAGTTCGTGCGTTTATTGTGTTATGAACAGATATAATTAATTGTTTTTTAAAATTTATTTTGAAAATATTTAATTTTAACCTTTTCAGTGCTGAATACTTTTAAATAAAATTTTGTGTAGGAACGAAATAATTTATTAATAATAAATTATATTTAATAATTAAAGTTTTTCTTTCTGAATATAATTTAATTATATTAATATAAACATTACATTATTTTACATTAATATTAATAAACATGTATATGTATATATCGATAGACTACACTGGTAATTTTTACCAAACGCATATATGCGTCCATAGCACTCTAAGGGTTAAAACGCACGAACTTTTTTGGTTCATCCTGATATTACATTTTCTCGCGTTACATTTAAACGAGATTGAAAAATAGTAATTGGGGTTAGATGAAAAGGATCGAATTTGGATCGGTTAATTTGGGTTCGGTCAATTAGGTAAAAATTCTCTCGTGTGATATGTAGAAGATATTGATTTGTATACTCGCGCGTGCTCCTGACCAGTGCCGCGTTACAACCGCCGCGACGCGGAAATCAACCGCACTAGTATAGTCATTTTCTACCTTTTTTTTCCGGATCTCATATCCCCCCAAAAAAGGCATCCTAATGAACCTTTTTCGAATAACTTTCCCCATTTCTCCTCTTTCACCCATTCCAAAGAATCCAATTTATCATCACATTTTTTATTTGAAAATAATATGAATTTTTATCAATGACACATTTAATTTAAGTCCATCTTTCATTTATTCAATGCAATGAAATATTATAAATAGATTCGTAAAGAATATTTAATTAACCCTTTTGATACATTTGACGAGTGAGACTTGTCATCTATTTACTTGGACGAAGTTACGATGGACGAGTTTGACTCGTCATGTTTTGAAAAATACCATACGGTACAAAATTATTAAACTTTAAGTTCGTTGTTGTTCAATATAAATATTTCTATTTTGTTTCATTTATATATTTATATATTTAAATTAAACAAAAAATAATAACAAATTAATAATATATTTATTATTTTATTTAATTTTAAATTAATTCTGTTAGATATGCATACAAATCTTCAAATAATTCAGTACTCAAGGGGTTAAATAATTTTTTGATTATAATTACGTAATTATAATTAAATATATTAAATTGAATATATTTTGTAATACTGTAACATTGTATATTAGAATAATTTACTTATTTTTATATCAAAAATTATTTTACATATTTTTATTATATATTTTTTCAATAATAATTAATTTAATTATAATACATATACATATAAAGATATATACTCTCTCTGATTATAATAATTCATACCTAAAATATTTCAACCTTATTGAGACATACATATTATAAATACCAACGTCATACATAAACGAAATGTATAGTAAAATCGATTAGTCAATTAAAATATAAAAATCTTTCGAGTTAGTAAAGGTTAGATTAAAAAAAAAAATTGATCAATGTGTTAAAAATGAGATATTAAAAATAGAGTAAGAGTATATGAGGAAGAGGAGTATATAACTAAGAGTGGGGGAGGGAGAGGGTAGAGGTAGGTGAAAAATTGGGTGGGTTGAGGGTGGGAGGAAGAGGGGGTATATGAAGGTACAATAAAATTTATTACACTTAAATCGTATCTCGTAAAATAATGATAGCGCGCAGGTACGGAGACTGCGCTTCACGTTCACGCGAATACGCCATTTATCGGCACTCGCACCAGAGATTATCTCGACACCATAGTACAAGGGCGATGGCGTCGGTCAATTATCGTCGTCGTGCAGGAAATTTAATTGATCGTGATAGACGATCAAATTGCGAGCAAGGGATGAGACGGGTCGATTTATATATATATATATATATATATAACATATTTTGTGTATATAAAAATAGAGAGAGAAAGCTTGCTCGTAGCAAAGCTTTTATTATTTTTGTTCCATTTTTGTTTTTCTCCTTTCTTATAGATTTTTATTTTTATATTTCTTTCTTTTTTTACTATTTATCTTTTACCTCTATTTTACGAGTTCCTAGTCACTTTTCTACGAACATTTTCTAATATTTTCTGTCTAATATTATCAAAGAGTTTGCGTGTTTTTAATCGTCTTTCTGAAGTCAACAACACATGGTTTTTGCTTTTTTGAACCTGGGGGATGAGGTTTTGTCACCCATCAATTTTACTAACACCCACGTGCCCAAGTTGCTTGGGTTTTAATTACCTGATGTTAACTGGTAATTCAATGGGCTTATATGTGGTTGACTTAATTTCTTTTGTATTTTTTCATGTTTATTATTTCGAAAAGAAAGTATGAAATTAGTATGGAATGTCGTAGGCGCATTTGTAACACCCAACAATTTTTGCTTACATATTATAAGACTGTCATAAATTTTTTTTTCTTGGAATTCGTTTATAGAAAGAAGAGAGAGAGAGAGAGAGAGTATTTGACCGAGCAAACTTTGCGAGCCCGGGCCAATTATTTTAACGAGCAACTCCGATCATTCGTGGAATGAGCTTGGAAAGAAGGATACCTAATAACCATTGAGAACTCTTTGGAAATTGAAATTGGTCCATTTGTTTAATTATTCGATAAATATTGGATGCGTTGAGAGTTTTTGATTTTTATGCGTTAATGAATGGGAAAAATATTTTCTTGTTTCTTTTTTTTAAATGGCAAGTTCAGTATAATGCAGCATTTTCTTCAACTGCATCACTGGTTCCAACTAATTTTTTTTCTCTCGTTACTAACGATACTAGTTTACCTTTGTTCTTCGATTCAATTTGGTTATTGTAATTTTCCTGTTAAATTAATTTTTTATCAGACGTTATTTTAAATATATATACAATAGACATTGTGTAATAAAATTTTTGTAAGGTAAAAATATTAAAAGAAATAAATACAAAATACCTGGTACACAATTATATGTAAGTTTTAATTGACATATGTACATATCATCAATTTTAATAAAATTTATTTAAATAATTAGTTACATCCATATATGCTATTAATACATATAAATAAATAATAATCAACCCTAATTAAAATAAACACACATACATACACGCATACTAAACAAAAAAACTTAAGTAATTTCTAATTCTAAATCGCATTTAATTACAGAATGGTATCAACAAAATAAGAAAGAAAAAAAGACCCTAAACGCAAGAAAAAAGAAAAGAAAAGAAAAGAAAAGAAAAGAAAAAGAAAAAGAAAAAGAAAAGAAAAAGAAAAGAAAAAGAAAAAGAAAAAGAAAAAGAAAAAGAAAAAGAAAAGGTAAAAGAAGATAGAAAGAGAGTATAAAGTAGAATTCTTGAGCTCAGCTGTTATGTCTCTGGCGCGCTTTGGGTGGCGGGGGCGCGTATGCTAGGCGCCTACACTATATCGTATACACACACACACACATACAGTTTTCCACTAGAGACGCGTGTGTTACATCGGACGTGTTCGCGAGTAGCCGTCGGCGTCCTCGTCGTCGTCGACGTCGTCGTCGCCGTCATAGTCGTCTTCTTCTTCCTCGGCGTCTTTGGCGTCGGTCGTCGTCGTTTCGTTCGTGGCTACGGGTGTACATGCGCGTATGCCTTTGAGCACGCGCGCCCGCGCGCGCACGCCCGTACTAGTCTCCTCTTCTCGTTTTGGATTGCTAGTACGTATATGTGTATATGCATGTATATATGTGGGTGGGTGTGTGTTGAGCGTGCATTAGAGTTACTAACACACACACACACACATACACATACGTTTGTTTCTCTCGTGTATGTTTGCTGCGAGGAGAGCCAAACGAAGGGAGGCAAGCCAGTAAGCTCAGGCGCGCCGGAGCGGCGAGAGAGCAGCCATTTTACTCGAACGCGGGTGGTAAACGCCGTGCACACACCACCTGACGCCTTGCGTCTACTATAATCTCTCTCTCTCTCTCTCTCTTTCTCTCTCGTTTTATTTTTCTCTATCTCTATCTATCTCTCTTATTCTGACTATTTCTATCTTTTTGTTATCTTATTCTTACGCTAATAGAGAGGTGTACTACACGTGCAAATGTGCACGTTCTACTGTCAAGCAAATAGAAAGAGAAAGATAGAGATTAAAGAAAGGATTAAATAGGAAAAACAAAAAAAGAAAAATAAAACAAGAAGAAAAAATTAAAGATAATTAGGTAGGATATAATTTTGACCTTTTAATTCTTTATTTTATATAGAAAGTGAACGACGTGCGTGTGTATGTGCGCGTGTATGTTTGAGAAAGAGAGAGAGAGATATATATATATAACAGAAGGGGGAGGTTTTTAGAAAGGGATGTTTAGCAGTAGTAATTGTTCGAGAGTTTCGATAACAAAAGAAAAAAAAAGGAAGTCGCGAAGTGAATCGGAGCAAAAAAAAAAAAGAAAAAGAAGAAGAGAGGAAGGAGAGATTCGTTCAATCGGAGGAGCTTCGTCAAGTGTAGAGAACGAGAAGAACTCTCTCTTAGGGAGGGAGGAAGTGGTGGAAGAAGCCTCGTGAATGCGACGGCGATCCCGGTGCAACGTGCACGTGCGCCACAACGGTGGTGAGACGAATGGGAGACGAGGAAAGAGCTTCTCAACGGTTAGGTGAGACATAGGAGAGAGGGAGCCTGTGTTGCTTGTTTGACTGACTGAGACAGACATATATTCCTCCCCCCTCCAATTTTATCCTCACTCTCTCACTCATTCGGAAGCATGCCTTATATGTATGTGTGTGTGTGTGTGTGTGTGTGTTACATGTATTCCTACATAAGAGATAGAAAATTTCTATTTGTATGCGTGTATACGTGTGTATCATTTTGTACGTATTAGTACGTGCGACAAGAGGGGCAGAAAGGGGTTAGGAGGGAGGAGAGAAGAGGGACGTCCGACTTATTGGAGGAGGTGGTGTACTTACTCCTCTCGTAGCCACCACGAGGTGAGGCCATTCGTTCTGCGCAGGACCGTTTAAATTCGCCGCCGCCACCGACTGCTTTGCATACCGCGTTTTCGCCGGCCCTACTCCACCCCCTCTTTACCGAAAGCCCTCTCTCGCCGCCTACCCTCATCACTAAGCCCACCGCCGCCTAACTCGCAACGACCCGCCCTTTTCGCGATTTTCCCTGACCAACCCCTTCGTCCTTTCAACGAAACTCTGCATTTCTATACGCTTTTCTTCTTTCTCCTCCTCCTCCTCCTCCTACTCCTCTTATTCATCGTCATCCTCATCCTCATTATCTTCCTTATTCTTATTTTGATTTATTTCTTTTCTTGTTCTCGTAGGAAGTAATGAGTCTTATTAAAGTTTTCTGTTCTACGATGTTTATTAACTAGTCTCATTTTTCTAACTTTGTATAATGAATTATTTGATTATCTTATTATTCGATTAAGGTTTGTTTTCGAGTTTTCAAAGATGAACGAAAGTTTCATACTTATAACTTTCTTTTATGGATAATCTTGATAAGCTATAAAGTTGCGAGAGTTTCGATGAAATCGTATGCGTCCATTAGTGAAACGGGTATGAGGATGACCTAGAAAATCTTACATTAGTAGAATGATGTTTTGTTTTGCGCTTCGACTACTTATCCTCTCTCTCTCTCTCTCTCTTTTCTTATCGTCTTTTACCATTCTATCGAAACTCGAAATATCCGAGTCGCGTAATTAACGGCTTCTCACTCGTCTCGTCTAATTCCGTCTACCGAAATTATTTCGCGCGCTGGGTCAGTCGAGTTACGAGCGAGAAAGCATAAACTTTGTCTCGAAGGCGGACGCGCGTCGTTAATTGTAAGAAAATTTTCAACGCGGACGTACCGATTTACTGCGCAGATCATTCGCTATACTTATGTATGTATCTATCTATTTATCTCTCTCTTTCTCTTTCTGCCTCCACATATGTTTGCGTGTATGTATATAAACAAATATATATACAAATATTACTTGAATATATATATATATATATTTATCATGTATACATATTTGTGTATACGTATGTGGTTTGTGTATATATATTTGTGTATTTATATATATAAGTATTTTGACATGGGTGTATATACGATGCTGAAAAGTCTTTCTGGCTACACGCTCGCGTTAATGCTGTCTCACGTAATGAGCGACTTGGCTCCGACGGACGCATATTTTCTTTTACGATGCCTAAATATAATCTTAACGATGTTCTTATGGCCTAGAGCATGGTCGCCTTCGAGAAATTCGAAATTCTCTAAGGCTGCTGTGTAGCTTCGAAGTACCGAGCTTTACGTCCTGATCTCGATTTCCTTCCCCACCTCTTTCATACCAATCCAACTTCAACCCCACTGCACTTCACTTTTACCAACCATTTTTTACTACTTGCTCCCTTTAACTTACATTTCGTTTTCCAAAATAGATCTATGTGAATCGTCCTTTGGTAATCCTTGGAAAATCAAATAACGTATTCACGTTAAATCGTTTCGTATGAGTCACGTTTTCTCATGTGTACTTGTAATTATAATTCAGTTTGATAATTATTTAATTAAAAAGTTGAATCATTTATGATTATGTGCAACCAACAGATCGGACGACATAAGTTTCTTTTTCATCGGTACAATTAGATATCTGGTTATGTAACATAATTTCCTTTAGGTCATTTTGGAGAGTAGTCGAAAGTCCGGGAATGAAAATATCTTCGAGAGAGTAGTATCGCATAACTATAGTCGGCTTGCATTCTTCTTCTTCTTTTTATTTTTGTTTTGTTTTCGTTGTCCTTGTTTTATGTCAGAGAACGAGGGACGAATTACGCTCTCGTTACAGCATTTCCTCGGTGTATCTCTTTCTCTCATTCTTATATTTTACCTTATTTCTCTTTCAACATCTTTCCCTCTCTTTCTTTCTCTTCTTACTTTACTCACGATCAAGGATCGAAGTCACGTAGAAGGTGCGCGTCGATCTCCGCGAGCGATCGTCACGCGTCGACCGATTTTCCCATAAAACCCACGGAACAACTTTCGATCGACGCCAATCAACGATTATTATCCGCATGTTCGACGATCCTCGTCAATGTCCTCCTCCTCCTCTTCCTCCTTCTCCTCTTTCTTTTCATCGTCATCGTCATCGTCATCGTCATCGTCTTCGATCTTTCTCGCGATCTCAATAACTTCTCGATATCTTTCAAGAAATCGAAAGTTAGTTTCAAGATAAGATATAAATCAAACGGATCGACAAAAAGAGTACACGGGAATCTGCGAATAAAAAAAAAATATTTAAAAATAAAAGAAGAATAAAAAACAAACAGGTTAACAATGTTTTGTTTCTCTTCTTTTTTTTTTAATATTTAATGCGATTCTAATGATAAGGAGTATGATAAGGTAGGAAGGAAGAAGGGATTATTAATGATAGGGACAAATTATTGTCATTATATTGAAACAAATTTATAGTAAGTTTGCGTGAGAATAAAAAAAAGAAAAACAATTCTTAATTCAATTCGAACGTGAGTTAAGGGTGCAAATGATAACATTACGAGAATTATATATATATTGGTTTTTTATTTTATTTCTTATCATAGTGTGATGACAATTTGTATATTGCATTTAAAATGTTTTATCCCTAGAGACGAAAAATTGAACCGGTGTTTGTCAAAATGGACAGAACTTTCTGTTAGACCTATATATGAGGAATAATAATTATTATTATGTGTTTTGTTTTTATTGGTTCAAAAAATTAAGAATGAATTATCGATTAAAGAGAAGAAAAGCAAAAAATTGAACGTAACCAACCAACGTTATTCACGTTAATAATGCTTTAATCCGATTGGAATATGAGGAAGAGGAAAAAGAGGAATGGAGTTTTAGGGTGAAAGAGGGGGTGGTTGATGTAAAATAATGAATGATGTATATGCAGGATAATTATTGCCTTCTCTTCTCCTACGTAGTTCGCGAGAAATCTCGTTGAACGATCGCTGTGGAACGATTCGTAGCCTTAGGCACTGTTAGTACCACTGAGTTTATCTCTGGTTCTTGCGCAACGCGTTCCTTTGGGCCGGAAGGTACTCTGAGCTACTACAACTACTACTACTACTACTACTACTACAACTACTATAAAATTCCTTAATAAAAAAAGAAAAACAAAAAAAGCAAAAAAAAGAAATAAAATAGGGAAGATGAAACGAGCATAGCTAACTATGAGTTAATAATGACAACAAGGGGGTACAACGGTGGTCGGGTGGTGATGAGGGGAGGGTAGAGGGTTGCTGTATACTAGTTAGAAAAAAAGTTTCTCCATATTTCTACGAAAAACATTCTCTCATTAATTTCTTTTTTTCCAAAGATTTCGGTGAAGCAAGCCTTTTGATCGTCCCTATCGTTGAATGTTTCATATTTTTCTTCTTCTTATTCTTATTCTTCCTGTTTTTCTTTTTAATGGAATAGAAACGAGAAAAAGTAAAAGTAAAAGAAAGAAAGAGAAAGAGAGATTGGAAATAAAAGGTAGGAAGTTGTAAGAGCTTTCCACTTGTCGTTTTTTCGGTGCCTCGCGGTGACATTTGCGTGTGGCCGAGTTCGGAGGGGTGGAAGGTTCGCATCGACACGCTCGCATCGACACGCCAGACGACAATTAACCCGACAAACCAAGCAACCGTCGTTTCTCTCACCCTCTCTAACCCCCTCCCCCTTTTTCCAACCCCCTACCTCTCTACCTCTTCTCTCCGTTAGGTCCCGTAGTCAGCGTCGTCATATACCCAACGTACCCCTCCCAACTCTGCCTCATACGACTAGAACTAGCGTCCCTTTCTTGCCACCACCAAAGGGGGGTGTAAACCCATCATTATCCTGATTATTCTTGCATGCCGGCTAATCACAAGCTGTCGGTCTTGTCATTGTTTCACTACGGATCATTATTTTTTTTCGTTCTTTCTTTTTCCTATTTCCAATTTCTCTCTCTCTCTCTCTCTCTCTCTTCCTCTCCCTCCCCACATCTTCTTTCCACTCTCTGTTTTTCTCTTTTTTTCTTTCTTTCTATCCTAGTTTTCTCTCTTTCTCTATATTGCGTTGTTACAATCACTCCCTCTTTTTTTTTTCGAGGAGAAAGAGACCATCCATCGTGAGCCGTTTAATCCCACGCGTTCGCTCTTTAGCTCGAGCGAAAAAGCCCATTAGGAGGAAGAAATTAAAGCCTCGGTGTGTATGCGCGGCACGGGCTCGAGTAGAACGGCAGAAGGGGGTTGGCAAGGGGAGAGGTTGAAAGGGGTAGGAAAGGGGATTGCAAGCGCGTTACTCTCCAACTTGCTTCCTTCCTTCCTTCCTTCCTTACTACTTTCTCTTTAGAGGTTTCTTCCAATCGAATTTCTTTTTCTTCTTTCTTTGGCACCTTACACGACCCGTTAAAAGAAATGAAAAAAAAGAAAAAGAAGGGGTAGTGAAAATAGGTAAACAAGTCTAAAAAATTAGAAAAAACTAAAACTGTGAACGATTGATCAATTCGTTTATTAAATGCATGAATTTAAATGAAATGTATGAAAGTATCTAGTATCTCGTTTTGTTTAATACAAGGAGTAACAAGATTTATGAAAGAGATTATAAAATATCATACAAAGACAATATTATGATTTTATCCAAAACTTAGGTAAACGAATTTACCCTTAACGCTTTGAATTTTAATTAACTATCATACTTCGACTTGCAAAATTTTAAGGTTCAGATTTAAAATACTACAATGACGCTTATTAATGACTGACGAGTATAAGTTTTGATTCGTAATAATTACCAATAACGATCCATCGATATATTTGAAGCAGAATGTCGAAAATTGATGATGCCTGAAAGGCACACTGGAGTGTTAAGAGTTAATAAAAAAATGAAAAAAAAAAAAAAACTATTTATCCGTTTGACAAATGTACGAATTTAAAGGAAATACAGTCTAGTAAGTATCTAGTAATATATCGTTTTATGTTATACAAAGAGAAACAAGATTCGCGAGTGTTTAGTAGCGAAGAGAAACGATCGTGGGAGATGATGAAAAAAAGAAATCAAAGAATAAGAATAAGAAGAAGGATTGCAAGAGATAGAAGAGGGATTGGGGTGGGTGAGGGTGGAGGATAGGATAGAAGAAGAAGAAGAAGAAGAAGAGAAGGAGGAAATATAAAATAGCGAGCGTCGGTGGGTACCGGGTTAGACTATATGATCTAATTTTAGGCGATTGCCTCGCTCCCTCACCCAAGGATTATAATTAGATACAGAAATACCCGACCCGTCGTCAGCCACCCACCCACCGGCCAACCGAAGCCAGCCGAATGCGCGGGTGCGCGTTCCCGGCGCAATCCCGGATCACGAGAAAGCTTCTTCCTCTAACAGAAAGACAGATATACATACGGTATAGTGAGAACGAATAAGATGAAAAGTGAGAAAGTGAGAGAAAGAGAGAGAGAGAGAGAGAGAGAGAGAGAGAAAGAGAGATAGAATGAGTTAGATTTGAAAGCCTCCCGACGACGACGTTGTTTTCTACTGTCTCGAATTTTGCCACGACGAGCCAACAACCATGAGTTTGACTCTCCGTTGTATGTCGTCGCATACCCATTTGTATCTATCCTTCTATCTCTCTCTTTCTCACACACTATCATTCTATCTCTGTCTTTGTCTTTTATATTTTTCTTTGTAATCTTTTTCTTTTACTTTCTCTTTTTATCTAACGTAAGTGGAGATCAGTTCGGTGATGCTGAGAGAGCAAGTTAACACCGCGTGGTCCTACATTCTGATATGCGAATCCGAAACGCGTTGCGTTTGCGTTCATGTTCTAATTTTAAAGTTTCCACGGGCAACACCGTGTGTGCTCTCGTGGGTTAATACAAATTTCGTAGAAACATGAA
Source organism: Polistes dominula (assembly GCF_049000335.1). Lineage (NCBI taxonomy): Eukaryota > Metazoa > Arthropoda > Insecta > Hymenoptera > Vespidae > Polistes > Polistes dominula. Next base: position 3,716,788 of record NW_028301116.1, on the reverse strand, counting down.
TTTTCCCCCCGTTCCTACTCTCACACTCTCTTTTTTCTCAAACGGATTCTAATTCAAGAATTAACGGTGTTTCATTTCTTATGATCTTCAAACACGATATTCAATGATTGTGTTCATAATACATGCTAACTAATTCGATATCAAAAAATTTCTTTAACATCAATAACACGCTTTTGATTTGTTTTTGTACGAGGATTTTGCTTTTTTCGCAATAGCATTAAATCCTTTCTCGAAGAAAGGAAGGAAAATAAAAATTTTACCTCTTTTAAATGATTTTATTTTTTAGAACGTATCGTTACAAATATTATACGAAATTATTTGTTTCTATGATAAATATATACGATCATGAATATTTATTCTACATTTAATTCATTAATCTTCCTGCAACTGTAACAAAAAGTAGGTTAGATGAATCATTTCATATTGCTTTATTAATCATTTTTCAATAATTGACTTAAAAATGTTGTAAGACTTTATTTCACGAATTATCGATGACCTAAATATCTCATAAAATAACGACCTTAAACTGAAATTATATTTCAATCTTTACAGATGCATTTCATTTAGAAACAATTCAAGATTATTCTAAAAATCAAACAAATAATATCAAAATAAATAAAATATATTTTAGATGGTTGAGTTAAGTGGCACACCCGGTATATTTTATATATATACATTATATGAAGGAGTAAATAATTAATTATGAGGTTTGGGCTCGAAGAGAAGGATTCGATGGCGCAGCTGCGTTAACTCACCCCTCTTACAGGGCTTAGTCTAATAGAAGTACGCGGGTCTCGTCTGGTAAAGGGCAGGGGGTAACCTCGACCCCCTCCTAATGCAGCAGAGGTAATTATCGTACGAACCAATCGATATTTCGATCAACGAGTGTCGGCCTTTGATGCTAAGCAAAAGAATCGAAGAAGGTAGTCCGCAGTTACCGTATAACTGCATTACCGTTTTCCCTAAGTTACGTTAGTTTCTTTTTACTTCCCTTATTCATTTAGGGCCACCAATGACTTTTCATGCTATCATTATTATTTTTATTTCGGTAATTATTTTTTATTATTTTTATTGTCGTCTTTATTTTAACGAGAATATAAATGTGTTGATACAAATTTTTATAGAAAATATATTGAATTATATTAATTATAATATATGGGTTTATTTTTATTTTAAATAAATAATTTAATATTTCATATTTATTTTCAATAATAATTCATTCCATTAATTCTATTATCTATATGGGAGTTATTATTAATTATATTAATTTTAATATATACGTTACATCGAGTATCTTATAAATCAGATAATTAAAATGCGTTATTATTGGATACAAAATATAATTAAAAATTAATACAATGTATTTAATTAGCTGTTTTGCTCTCTCAAATAATTGTTAATACAAAAAGATTATTAGGAAAATATTTAACATGTACTATTATAAAAAAGTTATTGTTTTAAACCATTGAAAACTTAATAACTGTTGATTTCAATGAACTTATGAGAAACTTTTTATAGTTAATCTATAACATTATAATGATTAATATATATATATTTCTTTTAATAATTAGATACATGAATACATTCATATAAAAATTAGAATTAAAGTTCTAAAAGTTCAAGTATTGACCTTTATGTAATCTCTATTATTTTCTTTCACATTGAAATAAGAAATGAAATCAAAGTGTATGTTTAAAGTGTCAGTCACGGAGAGAACTAGGAAGAATTTCTTTCAATCGATTATTATCGCGATTTAATGTAAGAACAGAAGATCGTGCTTAAAGAAACTTTAAGAGTTATGGTTAAATGTATCTGTATATGTATTTATGTATATATATATATATATATATATATATATATATATTTATAAGATCTTTCGTCACGACGAAGAAACACAAAATGCGGCTCCGGCAAAACGGTTATTTAATCGGCTTCTCCCCGTGCCAAACGCATTACATTATATATATATATTTTATTCTCTCTTTCTTTCTCTTTTTATTTTCCTCTTTTTCTCCCAGACGCTCCTATCAAAACGAGGAAAGATAATCGAAGCGTGAAGTCTCCATTTCTCGTATCACATTTCTCTCTTTAATTCTCTTATTCTTTTTACTTTGGACGCATGCCGTGTTAGGAATGAAATTAGAAACGTTTCTTCGAGTATCAATCCCATATTTATTTATAATATTACATAGTACAATTTGTTACATTGAACAAATTAATCAACAACAAAGTATATTCGCTTATTTTAATTATTAATTTATTTTTTCTTAACAATATATAATTATATTTTTCTTTAGTTCTTCATTAGATTAATTTAAGAAATTCTAATAAATAAATAAATAATAGTTTAATCAATTAAAAATAGTTTACTAAGTAAGTGTACACAATATTTTTCAGATATGTAAGGTAGGGCTGAGATGTTTGGAAATTACGCAAAAATTTAATTATTAATTTATTTTTTCTTAAAAATATATAATTATATTTTTCTTTAGTTCTTTATTAAATTAATTAAAAATTATAATAATAAATAAATAATTCTTAAATTAATTAAAAATGGTTTACTAAGTAAGTGCACACAATATTCGTCAGGTAAGGGGCTGAGATGTTATGAAATTCCGCAAACAAAAAATTAAATGAATATCTAACAAAAAAATAAAATAAAAAACAATAGTGATTTATATAAATTGCAAGTAGATTAAAACGAATAACGTTGAAAAGTGGTTCCCTCGGTGAATAACATGAACGAACGATACAAACCTCTTTGGTTCGTTACAATACGAAGACTGGCCGGTCCCACAGTCCTGCCTGATTGCCGGTTAAAAGATCAGCGAAGTGTGACAGGGCCGTTTCTTCGTGGCATTTGAGGATGAGGATGACGAGGAGGAGGAAGAGGAGGGGAAGGGGAGGAGGTGGTAGGCGTGCACGCGCTCACATTGGCGACACAGAGAGACGAAGAGAAGGAAGGAAAAAAAAGAAAATGAGAAGGAGGAGGAGGAGGAGGATGAGGAGGTGGATAAGGAATCATGGTCTCTAATTTTTACGGTGTAACCACCTGAGCGTCTCTCTTTTCTATATATTTACAAGTACAACCAAGCTGGTCATTAAATCCGATAATTAATCACAATCGTATCTATTAACGGGCCATCCTTAATTGCTGTTATCCGCTAGGAAAGAAGTATTTCTTTCGCTAGGAGAAAAAAAAAGGAAAAGGGAGGAGGGTCTACGTATATACTTGGACTTGGGACCTACCCAGGATGTGACCAAAGAATGGGCCTTATTTTTTTTCTTTTTTTTCCCATTTCGTGCGAAACCGACGAACAAAATTTCACCGTTTTCTCGACATACTCGTATAACATTTTCCTTCCAATATGAATCAAATATAAACCAAATGAAATTTTTTGGATATATTTATTGCATTTATGATTACGCATGTATGTATTAGATAGCAATGGGGTTTTTATTGATTTTCTTGTTTCACGTGTTGTAGGTAATATAACTTTATTGTTATTAAAATTTAACAGATACCTCATTCAAAAGTTATAAGTTTTTGTAGAGACTAACACTGTTTAAGATACCACGTTACAATTTTGTTTTTAGTTCGGCTTAATTTTCAGGTCTTTTGCGAACTAAAGTAGTGATGTCTTACAATCGGTAGATTATTTGATCCTATTAGTTGTGTTAAATGTTAAGATAAAAAATTATTAAACTTATGCATTATAAATAGTCTCTCATAATTTACAAATATAAAATAAAAACAAAATAAAAAATAAAAAAAAGGTAAGAAATATATAATAATACATTTTTATCAGAGTTAGGTAAAACAAGTAATTTCGTTAAAACGTACTTACCAAATTAGTCGGCAAGGTTTCGTTGAAATAAACGTGGAATAATATACTATAGTCTTAGAACGTTGACGGTAGGAAATGGCGGGGCATCTTCTCCAAGGCGACTCTCTTTCTCTCTCTCTTCTCTCTCTCATTACGTCTCTCTGTCTTTCGCGCGCGCGAGTGTCCACAACTACCATCGAAACTCGTACACAGCTATCTACTTACTTACTTTAGTGGTCAGCGTGGAAGAAAAGAATTAGCTAGACGGGGGCGCGTCTCATCTAGGTCACACACACACACACACACACACACACACACACACACACACACACACACACACACACACACACACACACACACACACACACACACATGCACACATGTACACGTTTCTATTCCCTATCTTTATCTTTCTTATTCTTATATATATATAATATATATACACACACACTAACATTCACATATGTGGTCGGGTGCGGCGCAAGGAGGCTCATTACGGGAGGACGGTGGCGAGGGGATGTGCAGCAAAAGAGGCGAGCGTTAATTAAGAACAGACTCGCCACCCCCTAAGTAAGGAGCTTCGGCCGAACAACCCCTGCTTTCTTTCTCTTTCTTCTTCTACTTCTACCTCTTTTCTTATTCTTTTTCTTCATCCTCTACTACCTCACCCCTTACACCCCCTATACCCCATCCTACCTCTTTCTCTTCTTCCTTCTAGTCTACCATTACCACCACTAGCATCTTAGTTACCCTCGAACATTCCCCTTTACTCTCCCACTCCCTCACTTATCTCTCTCTTTCTCTTTCTCTTCGTTTCAACCACGAAGGAAGAAAGAAAGAAAGGAAGGATCCTTCTCGAGCTTAGGGATGGAAAATTCTCTTGGAGCTAACTAACGAGTGACTGAGTATCAGAACATGTTCTATATTGCTACGAGAAAAAAGATAACCGTTGAAGAAAATTAACTAATATCTTCTAATATCCTATATTGATACGATGAAATCGTCAACTTATATATACGTACATATAATATATTATATATACTTATATATATATCTTTTTCTGTCTTTCTTACATTGGGCTTCGATTTTCACGGATTTCTATCGTGCTGACCCGGCAGGGTGTTACGATTGAGACGGTTCCTTTTCACACGCTCGGACTGTAGAAACCTTCCGATGAGAAGACGACTCGGACTATCTCGAGATAAGTCTGAGAGATATTTCTCTCTCTCTCTCTCTTCTCTCTCTCTCTCTCTCTCTCTCTCTCACTCTTTTGGGTAAGAAGGAAAGGCGACTATGCAAATCCCGTAAGCAGGGATAAAGTTGATGAGACGAATCATATTCTTCGAGTCCCTTTTTCCAAAGATACCTCTAATACTTCGTCTTCCTCTTCCTCATCACTTTCTTTATTCATTTTATTTTTTTTTTTTTTTTGAGTAAGTTGAACGCGTGAAAGTGTGTTAGTTGAGATACCGGTATAACGGATATTCCTTTTTGTTTCGTCATCAAAAGCATAGACAATACCTAACGTATACTATATTGGGACAATGATGATCGTCCGAGATCTCATCGCGACGACACGAAGGCACACATGTCGCCAGTGTTACACAATAGCTCTTCCTTCCTTCTTTCTCTCTTTCTCTCTCTATCTCTATCGTTCTTTAGTCTACCGAAAAAAAGTCACCCAACTGTTCATCCCCCCGAGCTACGGTAAGCTCTCTCTCCCTTTCCTATATTTTAGGGGTGAGTCCCGCTTTCTATCTCTCACTCTCTCTCTTTCTATATTTCTCTCTCTCTCTCTCTCTCTCTACGTGTGTTCGTTCGATTGTTTCCAACAGGTTTGCTAGCTTTTGTTTCAGTCTCGGTTCTCATGCACCCAGAAACTGGTCATTGCTCGAAAACCCTTCGTACCCACCTCCCCCACCCCAAAGCTCCTTTTCTGAACAATGACCTTCGAGGCCGTTAGCTCAAAGCATTGCAATAACAACGACCCGCATTACCCTTACCTAACGTTAAAAGAAAGAGAAAGAGAATGAGAGAGTAGTACGTGGTGAATTCATTCTCGCAGGATTCAACTACGGACACGATTTAAAATCCGATTGTATTTGGGTACGTTGACGGACGTCCATTGGATCACATTCTATCGAGATTATATAGTACTGATTTAAATCATGTATGTACGTGTATACGTTTGTTCTTAGTGTTAGAATGAATCTTTTTATCCTATTTGGGATTTAGGGTATACTGCGAATTATATTCAGTGTTAATCTTTTAACGAATTGTATTGGTCAATGTTAATGATAAAATATAGGGTTTTTTTTTTTATTTATAATTGTAAGGGTGAGGAATTTTATAATTTTAAATTTTTATTTTTGATTATACTAAAATGAGAGATTTCTTGGATAAACGTATGTTTATATATTTTATGTTTAAAAACCGTATTTTTTATTTGGATTTAAGATGATTTGTAAATTTATTATATTTGGCCCTTTAAAATCTTTTTTTATATATTTTTTAAAAATATGTTTATATATTTTATGTTTAAAAACTGTATTTTTTATTTGGATTTAAGATGATTTGTAAATTTATTATATTTGTCCCTTTAAAATCTTTTCACAGATTAAAATATAAATATTGAAAATCTATTAAACAAGATTAATATTTTTTAATTAGAACAAAACACAAAAGATAGAAGTACAACATTACGCGTGAAAATAAATTATCGATAATATTTCACTTACTCGTTTATAAAGAAAATTAATAATAACAGGCACATACACACATATGGGTGTCCAAGGGTTTATTTGATTTGGTTCCTTTATTTAGTTATTTTGCACGTATAAATCGGAGAATAAGAAAGATGTAGTCCTTTTTTCTTCTTATTTGGTTTTTTTTCTTCTTTTTTTACGTAATTGTTCGTCGGTTTCTCCTTTGGTAGCTTCTTTCCATCCTGGGTAGTAGAATTGTTAGAGAAGCTTGCGGACAGCCGATTCCATAGCACTTTATTTATATGTGCATGGGAATTGACTGAAATGACGTTAAATGCTTTCCTCGTAATCGCGATGACTCGAACGATATTCAAGACTCGTCGCGTACGTCATCGTGCATTGCATAATGGAAGGTAAAGGCTCGTTTAAATAAATTACGTTTCGTGTCCATACGTAGGTACTACACATATACATATACATACACATATATATATATATAAGTAAGAAAGTAAATAAGGTAAAACGCGGCAGCCAACGTAAGAACGTTTGTGTCCCTTTAGGAAAAAAAGAAATAAAAAGGACAGAAAATATTCTTCAGGATCTCGTTCGAGAGCGATTAAAGATGCCAAGTTTGAAGGTCGTTTTATGAAAGCCATATTTACCCCTCTCACTCTCTCACTCTCTTCTTCTTTTTTTACTCCCACTCTTATACTCGTTAAATCTGTCAGTCACATTACAATTTTTGGAAACGATTTAGCATCCATTTTACATCATTTTACAACGAGATACAATTTTGTGCATTTGGTATCGTCGAAATTAAATACAAATATGGACATTATAAATGTATATTTTAAAATCCTTGACGATGCATAAATATAAAATGGCGACGACCATTATGAGGACCAGTACGGTATAAACTGTTGAAGAATAAAATATTAAATTGTTTCGGAAGGTTTTTGCACAATGAACGTTAGTTTTCTAAATCGGTTTGACTTCTTTTTTTTTTATTTAAGCAATTCAATTATCATAAATTAAATTGACCGGAAATTTAGTAACGATTTATATTTTATTATTTTACGGAAGTGAATTAAATGAATGTATAAAGAATACTCGTCAATTTGAATTTGAATATTTTCTGTATAATAAATATTATTTTAATAAATAAATAATATTTAATATATTTATTAAAATAATATTTATAAAATAATATAATAAGAAATTAATAATAAAAAAGTAAAATATTAATAAATATTAATAGATTTAATTTAAAAATATAAATATTTTATATTTAATATTATATATTTAATATTAATATATATATATTATTATATATGTAATTATAATTATAAATTATTTATATAAAATAATATATAATAATATATATACATCAAAATTATGTATAAATTTTTTTCGCAAGCTATCACACAATGATTATTATTAATGATATAAATAACAATATAAAAAATAAAAAACAAACAAAATGTCAAAGAAATAAAAAGCAAAAGTTGAATATGGTAAGATTTAAGGAAACACAATTTCCAATCGATCGATCGATAATTTGTGAGATTGACCACTAGTCTATTTTTAAACTGACTGTATTTTCCAATGAAAACTACCTGTGTGCCACCTATTAATCATCCGTCGATAACTAACACGTTAAATGATTTTCCCCCAAAAATCGGTCAAAACTTCACAAAAAAAAATCCAACATATAAGTATAAAGCTGCCGAAAAATTCGTACGAGGTTTAAACAAACAAAAAATACCTGTTTGTTATATACAATATAATAAAAAAAAATCAACTAAATTAAATTTCTAAAATTAATCGTAAAAACTATCCTTACAAACCCCAATACTATTCGTCAATTCAATCTATTTTCTTACCCACCAACCAACATACACACACACGTATAAACATTTTCGATGTTGGGGTAGATTAAGGGGAAAGAAATTCGCAAGATCGAATCGAATCGAAAGAATCGGATCCTCTGAGCTGCAAGACACCAAGCGACCGAATCCTGAAATTAAACAAACACCTTATTGACACGCTTGATCCTTCTTTGGCATAGATGGTGTGCTATGTCCGTTTACCAAGGGTTCAGAAGAAGAAGAAGGAGAAGAAGAAGAAAAGAAAAGTCTTTCAAAAAGGATAAATAGAACAACCGAGAAAGAAGAAGAAGATGAAGATGAAGAAGCTGAAGATGAAGATGGAGATGAAGATGAAGAAGAAAGGAAAGGAGAATGAAAGATAGACGAAGAAAGGTAACTTGGCAATTCGAATGAACGAACTACATCGCATACAGGGTCTTAGTAGGACTTAACGAATATTGCCGTCGATATCCAAAAGCCCTGATATCCACCGGCTCTCTTTGTCTCTTTTTCTCACACACATACACACAGATATATATATAGGTATATACAATTTAGTGTATAAGATAGAAATAGGAAGGGGGTAAAAGTCTCACCAATTTCTCTTCGGCAAGTCGCCAACGATTCCAACGAATCGAAGTAGTCTAACATTTTTTTTCATCCAGACGTTATAGTTCGTTTTTAGAATCGACGTATTATATTTACCACTCGCATTCTCTCATTGTATGAATATTAACAATACAAAATTGTAATACAGCGCCATCGATTGAAATCTTACAGTACTTAAAGACCCAGATAACCTCTAAATATTAAATCCTGAAATTAGCAATAAAAAATACAACATAATCATACTTTGTTGAAAAAAATAACACAAACTACAAAAAAATTTCATTAATATCGGTAGTTTCGAACTTCATTGGAAACCAAAAGAATGTGACCATGAATTTTTATATATAAAGATAAGATATATAGACACGTACATGTGCAAATGAGAAAAGATGTGTATATGCATATGCTTGTGTTGTTTTTCTTTTACGAATTTAAGTACGTGAATCAGATTTTAAAAGCTTTTTCTACGGACAGTAATATTGAACGAAGAAAATCTGAAATAGTCGTCGAATTGGATTTCACGAAGTAGGCGTTTATCGCAATGACGTATTTTTCAAGCCTTTCAATATATACATATATATATACACCTTACGTGCAAAAAAGTCTATTCGATCTTCTGACATTTATATTTTTTTCGTTTCTTTTTTTTTTTTTTAGTGAGTGGGGGGTGGTACAATTTCGTTAAGAAGCAACGAATCAACGAACACGAAGAAAACGAACGTTGAGATTCAGAATTTATGTTACGTCACCGGAAAGCTTTCTGGGTTGTTGCACGCTGAGTAAGAGAATAAGATAGAGAGAGAGAGAGAGAGAGAGAGAGAGAGAGAGAGAGAGAGAGAGAAAGAAAAAAAGAAAAGAGAGACGGAGGACAGGGCAGATAAATTAGCACGAGTAATGAAGACCGAGCTTCGCGTCTGATTAAACAAACACAGGGAAGAGCGACTGAACCTCTTGCACGAGTACGACGAATGAACAAGAGAGAGAAAGAGAGAAAATGGGAGGGTGGGAAGGAGATAGAGAGATAGAAAATGGTAGGAGAAGAAGAAGAATCTGCGATTCTTACTTTCGACCGAGCGGAGCCCGTTCTATTCTGCTTCTAATTAACTAAAGCGGACGTGGTCGCACATTCCAAGATATTGCTTTTGACTATTACTCTTCCACGAAGTGTACTACTACTACTACTACTACTACACTACTACTATTGCTACTACTACTGTTGCTACTACTATTACTACTACTACTTAATTTCTTCTCTTTCTATCTCTATCTCTTTTCGTTACTTTCTTATTTTTATTTGAGCTTCAAACACACGACGATGTGCCTTTTAACTTATATCCCGTGGAATTATTTTTCTAAGAATTGCGCGTCTGGCATCTTATATGCGATTTCACTGCAAAACCCCTCTGTGGAAAACTAAAATCGATCCACGATTACGTTTCATTACTAACGAATGCCAAAACGTTAGGATTTTTATTTAGGAATGTAACTACTTTAGAAATTTTGCTACCAATTCGAATGAATTGAAAAGTTTCGAGACTGGTATTTATAAAAATTGTAATGTTTATTTATTTTGAGAAAAATTTCATGTTTCTTTTCATGTGGCAAATCTGAAAATTGTTTAATTTATCCTCGTATGTGTGTGAATAATTTTAATTTTAATTTTTGATACCCTAAATTATTTCCATTTGACAAATGGAACCCAACATGTATTGGTTTAACAAGTAAGTAATTGCGGATTTCACAAATCATTTTCCTTCCTTCGAAAAATTTTTAATTACTTAGTTGTCAACCCAATATATATATAAAGAAAATTTAAAGATACAAATTTTTATTTATAACAGAAATAAACAAAAATTCGTAACAAACTAATTGAGATTTGAGATTAAGCAAATACGATCAAATTTCTAAACGATTCTTAGCATATTATTCTCGCTAATAAAAGATGCAAAAGAAAATCAGGTGATCGTAAACGATGTTGAAGTTTTAGCATCGACCGAGATTTTATTTATAAACTCTATTTCTCCTTTTTTTTTAAATATATTTATACATACATTTATACTTTTTTTTTAAAACCGTCCCGTCATCGAAGAATTAGTGATCGCGGCTGCTACTCCTTTTTTTTTTTTAAACAATTTACTGAAAAGATAGATAGAAAGAACTAAAGAAAAAAACGAAGAAGGAAAGAGAGAGAGAGAGATAGTGACGAAATGAAAAGACAAGGACAATGGTAGGTGAAAAAAATAAATCCGACACGATAATAATTATTATCTAAAGCTACACCGTATGCAAAATAAAAAATAAAAAAAGGGAAGTTGGGAGGAGAGAATAAGAGGGAGAAAAAGAGAGAAGAAAAGAAAGATGAATAGATAGATAGATCTGTGAGTGAGTTTGTTCTTTAGTTCGAATTCAGGCTGCCAAGACAAGGACGTTCAAGTTTAAACGAAAATAAAAATTCTCCCGTCCGTACTAATTATAGAAATCCGCTCATCTGACTCGCATCATACACACATATATATATACACACAAACAAAAAGAAAGAGAGAGAGAGAGAGAGAGAGAGAGAGAAGCAAGCATCACTCTTGAATTACCGGTACGCATGTACCTGGAATTATATCGGGTGTGTCGAACGTATCTTCTCTCTTCTTCTTTCATACACAAACAAGGTGAGAGAAAGAGGGAAAAAGTGAGTGAATGAGTGAGAGAAAGAGAGAGAAAGAAAGATTGAGAGGCGTTCCTTCTTGGTCGTCCCACGCCCGATAAACCGAGAGAAATTAATATCGTTTTTATCGAAGAAGCCACGAAGGTAATTAGATCCTGGCCGAGCATCTCCTTACAGCTACGCCGCTTGGCGTAATCAAGGATCGTGTTCTCGTTACTTCGTGACGCGTTATAACTCTGTTCTTTCGTCGTTGCCGAGAGATTACGACCGATGAACCGGACGCAAGCTCTTGAACATAGAAACTACTACTACCACTACTACTAGTATTAGTATTAGTATTTAATACTATTATAACATACTAATGCATATATATGTTTATCTATATTCCTAATCAAATTTTTTTTTCTTTAACTCTACAGTGACATCGAATTTTTATTTAATATTGTTTATACTGTGGTTGATTAATATATAATATTTGAATTATTTTTTTATAGGATATTGATTAAGTGGTTTAATTAATATTTTATTGAATTTATTTAATAATAATGTAAATGAGGGTGTTTTCAATAATGTTAGTTTGATTACGTAATGTTAGGATATTAATGAAATAATTCGATTATAATAATAATAATTTAAAATTATATATATTATATTATATAATTAAATTATAATAATTTAATTATATAATAATAATTCGAATATTACTTATTAATCAACCAAAATATAAATAAAAATTTAAATTTAATATTAAATAAATTATTTAGTTAATTTATTCAAATTAAATAAATTTATTTAGATTAATAATATGAAATATTTTTTTAAATGAATAAAATAAAATAATATTTAATATTTAATTGAAAATTAATTATTCCAAATTTTGTCAGTAATTATTAACCAATCATAAATGCTTAATTTTTATTTTTATTGATTACAGCTTAAATTTATGTATTTTGTTTGTGTTTGTTACAGTTGTCGGTGAAAAGTGTGACATGGGGAGTGTTTAATGGACAAAATAAGGTTTCCTGTTCATCGATTTAAATTTGTGTACGGTAAGTTTAGTTAATAGATGAGATTAATCAACACACAGTGTTTCTAAATTGTTATACTATAGTATCGACACACTGAATATGTTTATTTGACTTGACGGTACACAATGTAATTACCGGTGTAGTAGCTCGACACGCCTATTTGTAACAAACATCGTCTCGATTAGAATCCTCTTCTCGTTAGTCGTATGTGTGATTAGCCTTAAGTTTTATTCAACTATACTGTTGTTGAAGTATATGTCTATTATAATTTACATAATTAATACTATTTAAGATTTTAATTTTTATTTCATACAATAAGAATGAAAATAGGGATATAATGTAATTAATATTAAATATATAAATATCAATCGAATGATTTGTCTTACATTTGAAGTGAAAATGATATTCTTAATGTTTAACACTTGATCCAAAAAAAATAAAAAAGATATTCGTAAGAAAATAATATAAAGGACTTCTGGAAAGTAAAATATCTAAGTTTTTTTTTTAGGTCAGTTCAATGATCCAATTTTGCCACGAATCCCACGAATAAAATTCCAAGTAATAAAAGAATGATCATTTGATTTATATAAATAACATAAAATGTGGATAACTTTAGTGTTAATTAAAAACAACAAAATTTTATTTAGGTTAGAAACAAATGACCAGGGGTAAAATAAATAGAAAAGAGAAAACGTCTAAAATTTTATTCAAAAAAAAAAGTTTCATCTTACATTAGGCTTACTTCTTTCATCTTTTCCGAAAAGACGAAGACAAAGATGTCAACATTTTTATCCTTTCAAAATAAAAAAAAAAAAAAAAATAAAAATAGAATATAAAAAAAAAAAGAGAAGAATGAAGAGAAGAGAAAGAAAGATTCACATTCCACTTATTTCTATTTAAAAAAATAATTAATGTTTCCATTTTCCATTAGTTTCGGAAATTCGAGAAGTAACTAATTGTAAGAGTTATTTTCTTCTTCATAGCTTGTTAATGAAATATTCGGATCGATAAATATATCCCCATGAGAAAACATAAGAAAAAAAAAATAGAGAAAGAAATATAGTGAAAAAGAATGAATGAGTAAGAAGAAACTATGCCTATCTTTCTTAATCTTCTTGATGTTAGTTTCTCTTTCGAATCTTGAAATAAGGTGATATAGAATCAGAAGAAGAAGAAGAAGAGGAGAGTGAAAAGAGGAGGAGAGAGTACCCTGGAGCGACGGGGAATCACTCAAACGAGAAAATATATATACACATATACAACATATGCATGTATATATACATATAAAAGTGAGAGAGAGAGAGAGAGAGAGAGAGAGAGAGAGAGAGAAAAGTATCAGCCGTTACTTCATTTTTGCGGAACGTTTACAACGTCCTGTCCACTCGTGTGGCATCGTTGCTGGCATTTCGATGCATAATAAACGACTGGTTAGCCCTGCACCATAGCTCACACCTCTACATATCGTTCTCTTTCTTTTTCGCTCTCTCTCTTTCTCTCTTTCTTGTTCGCTTTGACCTAGTCCTTCCCTCTCTTTTAATACAGGGTCCCATCTCTCTCTCTCTCTCTCTCTCTCTCTCTCTCTCTCTGAACTTCCAAGAGAGAATCCTTATTCGTGCTTTCGTTTTTTCTACGCAATACGACATGTCTAACGAGATGCGATGAATCGACGAAGGACAGGAGGGGGGGAAAAAGAAGAAGGTGAAGGAATAGGGAGAGGTGAAGTTGGTGTAGGCAAAGGAATAGGAGGCTCGAGTAGAACGTCTCTAACGAAAGGAAATCCGATTTGTCGGAGCACCCCGCGTTCACCTTTCTACTTTTAACTATTTTTCTTTTTTTCTTCTTTTTGTTTATCTCTTCTTCCTTTTTATTATTTTGTTATTTCTATTTTATGACTGTTTCCTTTTTTATCTTTAAACTCAGGGAAAGATACTTTGCATCTGAGTAGTAGAAATGTTTCGTTCATAAGTTTTTTTCTTTTTTTTTATACCTGATGGAAATTCAACCTTCTCGTTATTATGACCGGTGTACACTTAAATCGCAATTTGTGTTCTAATGCAATTTGTAGTTTCCTTTTCTTTTCTTTTTTTATTTTTTTTATTTTTTTTCTCTTTTTTTATCCTTGAGAAAGAGAGGAATCTTACTCTACTCTTTGAAAGAATTTTTATCGATAGAGGTAGGAGGGTATATTCTTTATCGGAAAATATATATACAGGTTGAAAAGTGGAGGACATCTTTTGATAGTAAAAAGAGATATGAAGATAGGACGCGGGAGTTTCTTCTCTACGTTCTTTTTTTTCTTTTTTTTTTCATTTTTATTTTATCTCGTTATGAATTGGTATCGTTTTGCTATCGCGTGTACAACGTCGTTAATACAATAAAATAGATCGAATGAAATGGAAAAATGATATTTCTACAAAAGAGATCTTTTCACATTATCATACAATTTTAATTTTATAGAAAATAAGATGTTCGGGCAATTAATTTAAATAATAAAAAAAAAAGAAAAGAAAAAAAAATCAAACGATAAAATATTATTTATATCGTATCGCATCTCGTATTATTTTTAATTTCATAAAAATAAATTTATTATACGCTATAAAAAAAAAATCATACACATTATATATTTAAAATAAAGATCTAAATTATATAACATATATATTTTCTCACGATAAATAAATAATCATCAGAGTTATAAAACAAACAACCATAATATTTAAGATTATGATCAATTATATTAAATTGTATGACGTTATCAATCGATACAATTTCAATTTCATATAAGAGACAAAAATATTCACAGCTTACGTAAAAAAAAACTATTAAATACACAACACACTCTGAAAAATTTATTCAACGTTCTGAGAATTAAATGCATCCGAGCTTTTTAATGCGACGACACAAATTTTTAATAATACGATACTAAAATATCACCTTGCGAAAGAAATAATAAATAATAAATGAATCAACCACAGACAAGGAACACAAAAAAAAATGCAAAAATAAAATTTACAGAAGAAGCAGAAGTGGAAGTGGAAGGGAAGAGAAGGGAAGGGGAGGAGGAAAACCGATGATCGGCGATTATCATCGTAACGTCACCTGTGCTCGTACATTCACACATGTATATACACACATACACGTATACGGGCTTTCGAAAAAGTGTAGGTATATATATTCCCTCTCCCTCTCTCTCTCGTCAGAATTGAGAGAGAAAGAGAGGGGGGAACATCGAACGATTATTTGCGCCGTCGGGAGAGAACGATAATGGATACGGAAAGGCGGTTTGAATCCGACCGAATGGGCGTATGAATGGTCGCCGTTTAGCGTAATTATTGGCGCATTGTCTACGGTACAATGCAGGGCGCGAAATTGGCATGCAAAAATCGAATGCGATCCCATTGTCGACCATTGTCCGATCCACGGCCACGTCGCGACGCGACCCTACTCCCCCCACCCCCATCTCCTCTTTACCCTCGCCGCAAGCTTTACAGGGTGCCAAAGAGAAAGAGAGTATCCACATGCGAGGAGGAAGGGGGTGGTTGGTGGGGTGGGGGTGGGTGGCAAAGCTTCAACTTCTCTAACACGTATTGTCGAGTTTTCGAATATTTCGTTTTGGGAGATGTCAGATATAGGGTGCATGTTTCGATTCGTTCGATTTGCGAATCATCTCCGATGAATTTCCCGGATAGGAATTCTCCTACGCGGGGCGAATTATTATACTGAATTTTTGTATACTTTTTTTTTTGATTTTATTTTATTTTATTTTATTTTATTTTATTTTATTTTATTTTATTTTATTTTATTTTATTTTATTTTATTTTATTTTATTTTATTTTATTTTATTTTATTTCACAGCCATCGAAATTTTTCGCGTTTCGTTAAATCGCGAAAAATTTTCGCACACGAGATATGTGTGTGTATATATAGATAGTAATCCTGTGGGTTTTTAAATTTGACCAAATTTGAACTATGTATATGGTAAAAAAGGGGAAAGATTTGAATACCACGTGTCGTCGTTATTAACCATTTGCGTTGCTTGAATTTATTTTACGTATAACACGTTGTATATATATATATATATATATATATACTGTGTTTGATATTAACTGTTGGACATATTTTAATGTAAGGTGTAACAACAAACGTGTTTCTCGATTATTTGAAGAAAACATCTATTTTAGGTTTAGGGTACATCGGTTTAATTATATGAGGAAAGATTTAAACGTGGGAGCTAGAGAAACTGAACATTCTCGTTCTTGTATTTCTTCCCAAGCATCGTTTACAGGTTTTAACATCGCGATAGAAATGAATAGCTTCGTGTACGTACATTATACATAGGTATTATGTATTATATATATATAGAAAGAGAGAGATACAGATAGAGAGAGAAAGAACGGTACTCGTCGAATAGAATTTATCGTTTCGTATCTAAACTCGACTCATTAGGATCCCCCATAAACGGTGCTAAACGCGATCTTTCGCTAGGATATTAAAGCGAGAGTGAACTACGTTTGAACAATCGTCGGAAATATATCGAGAGAGCTTTAGATTTATAGATTTTCTTTTACCATTTTAAAATAAGGAATAAACTCGTTTCACACATACATACACACACACATCAATACATATACATCAATTTTATATTTAATATAATCTTTAATATTTATCACAATAAAACAAAATTAAATATTGAATATTTTCTTTCAGAGAAAGTTAAGAAATTTTTTTTCTTGTCGTTCAATTTTTTGTTATTCTCTTTTTTTTTTTTATTTATTTTCTGGATGTATTTAGATGAAAACTAGGATTCCAATGGTGTTGTGGACCGATCGAACCGATCCGTGAATTCGCTGGGTTATTAGGCAGGCAACCATGGTTTCTCTCTACTCTTTGAAAGAGAGAGGTACAACACACGGAAGGGGTGGAGTGGGGAAAGGAGAGAAAGCAACCGCGGGCTTTTTGTGCGGTCAGATTGGCGGCCATTATGCCCCGAAATTGGGCCTTAATTGTGGCAGCGGTAATGAGTCGGGTTGCTCTAATGCATCGGCACCACAACCACACATAGTGTGTATCTTACCGTGCCGCCTTCGACGTTTTAACTTAACGGGTGACCATTATTTTTTTCATCATTCAATATATTCATCCTTTATTCGTATTATATTAAAATAATTAATTATTCGTATTCTTATGAACACGATTGAGATACATAATAAAATATTAGGGTGATGTATAATAAAAAATGTAATTTGACGTTGATGTTTGATTATTATTATGAAATAGGATATCATTATTTATTAATTATTAATTAATGCGATTTTAAAGAGAATATACAATGTCGTTAGAAATTATTTCGTTGATAGGATAAGTTTTGTTAAAAATAATAATCGATGTAAATTAAATAGGTAATTTAGCAATTTTATTTAATAAATATTGTTATTAATTATATATATGTGTGTATGTACCTTTTTTTTCTTTTTTTTTAAATAGAAGAGTTTGCGTATATTTGCCTATAAATTTTATCAAATATATTTATAAATAAAATGTATAAATAATAAAATAAAATGTAATAAAATAAATATATATATTTAATATAATATATTTCTGTTATTATTAAATATTAAATTAATTAAATATGATATATTAAATTTAATATATATAATATATAATATTTAAATAGTAAGTATTATATATAATTAAATATAATAATTAAATTGAATATTATATATAATTAAATATAATATAAATATTATATAATTAAATAAAATATAAATATATATGAAATTATTTTATAATTAACTAACACACAAAATTGTAACTACTTTAAACAATAGAATTATATTAAATCCGTTCTTTATAATAAATATATATATATATTTGTAATTTTGGTTTAGAATATTTAATAAAAGAAAGGGAAATAAAAGTGTAATAGTAAAAAGAACAAAAACAATAATTATAATATAACACCTGTTATTCAATTAACAATTCGTACCATTTTTATTTCTTAATAAATTAACAAAGTAAGATAAAAATGTGAGACACCCGTTAGTTAAAGGGGAAGGATAGGAAGGGAATAAAACTATGTAGCGACGGTGGATTATTTAATTGCTCTTCCGTTGTTTCTTCGTCGCCAGATAATTTGTGTACCTGGCAGAGTTCCGACAGGTCTCTCACTCTCTCTCCCTTTCTCTCTCTCTCTCTTTCACTATCTCGCTCTCTGGAAACAAAGTCTCCAAAAGAGAAGATACAAAGTAGCACCCTTCACGAATATTCTTTTCTCTTCTCGTTTCATTTCATCTCATCTCGGAGCCGTCTTCTTCCTCCAATTTATAGGCCGTCGTGTAGATTTACTCGTCGAAAAGTTTCGAAAGGAGACGAAAAGAGGAGAAAGAAAAAAAAAGGAAAAGAAAAAAACAAAATACAAGAAGAAGAAGAAGAAGAAACGGTCGGCCTACTCCTAATTGCGCGTAATTACCTATGGAGGCCAATTAGCTTAGATTGGTTGGACGATCCGCGGTTATTCGTTCGCCCTGAAGGACCACTCGCAAGGAGCAGCCTCCATCAGGACCTTTCGTGCCTTTCCCTACCCCTCCCACCTCCCCACATCTCCCTTCTTTCCATCTCCTTTAGTTTTTAACTTAAAACTCACGCGAAACTTATTTCTTCTTCTTTTCACATGTTCTTAAAAAAAAAGAGATAAACCAAAACAAGAATATATTATACATGAGACGTTTTCATTATCTTTATGATTAATCTCGTATAATTCATGATAATATTTTTTTTTTTAATAATTTTAGAACAAAATGCAGTTATTCTTTTTTCTTTTTGGAGGACGAATTTACTACTACCTGTCGAAGGATATCGAAATGCCGGATCTAATTCTTCGTTAGGATACTTTTCTTACTGACCTGTGAACATAAATGCAATCTTGATTTATCGATTTTTATATAGGTTTAAATTATTTTTATTTTTTTTTTTTATGGGGATATCGAGAAAAATTTCTACTAGTGTATTAATTTTTTTTTTAACATTTATTTGCTTATAATTATTGTTAAGATTTCTCGATGAGAATTATTTGTTTTATTTTTGGTTCAATGATTATGTTTTGCGTAAGTAAAACTGCAAATATGAATATTTTCTTTTTAATATCATATTTGGAAATCCACATCATCCCCTAAAAAAATTTGTGTGTATTCCTTAAAATATTTGTATTATTAAAATAACATATATTAATTTGCATAATTAGAAACAACGATTTATCCATCAGTCTGTCAAATTAATATAAAATAAAAAATTGTTTATTTTAAACAATTGTTCTTTTACTTTTTCACGTGTATAATTTTATTATTGTGTAAAAATTGAAAAAAAAAATTAATATTTTATAATTATCGTTATTACATATATATTTTATATATAAAATAAAAAATTAATTAAATATTTTATATATATTAATTATATAAACTATATTATATATTTAAAAATATTATATAGAATAAAAAAATAAATAAATAAAATAAAAATATAAATATGATATTTAGTTATATTTAAAAAAAAAAATATATATATATATATAATAAAAAAATAATAATATATATAATATTTTCTAATTATCATTGTTATATATATATACATATGTATAAATCTTGTCATAATCATTGGTAGATATTAACAGGGTATAACCGGCTAAAATATTCAACGTGTTCGATACATTAAACCAGTAATAATATCTTCTCCGATTGTTAAAAAGAAGATCGTTCGTTCCCACGTTTTTACATCTTCTCTCTTTTTCTCTCTCTCACTCTCATTCCTCTCATCCTATTTCTCTTTCTCTTTCTCTTTTAACTCATATCACGGAACGACTTAATGACAGTATCGATGCTTTTGTGTGTTTCGGTGTTACCGGCCGTTTACCGTACAAACGCGTACTATAATTACGACCCTCTAATTACCGCGAGCGAGCAACACTGTCTTCTCTGGTTTTATTTGTCCGAGCAATTGCCGAGTCTCCATCGAGGATTAAAACACGAAACAGAATCTCTCTCTCTCTCTCTCTCTCTCTCTCTATTACTATCCTTATCTTTATCTTTATCTTTTTTCTTTCTCTCTCTCTCTCTCTCTCTCTCTCTCTCTCGGGAATTCTCATAAATAAAACGTCGACGCGTATTCAAAGACACACGCGAGATGGTTATACAACTTACACGCACTTAATGAGCAATTAACCGATCGATTTCCTACGGCTAATCGTATAATTACTTCATCCTCAACGGAAATATCGAGGTAGCACTTGAAACAGCCAGTCAAACGGTCGAACTAAGCAAGGATACAAGGATGCAACCAACAAACCAACCAACTGGATTCGATCGATCGCGTTTTATAAAGCTCTAGCGTCAAGGGAAAATTCAATCGCTATCTAATCTCAATTACGTTCACACGCTACTACTACTACTACTACTATATTAATAGCTAACTATATTATATATATATATATATATATAGGTATAGTTCTCTTTAAACTATAGAATTCATTTGCGATTTATTACTTATTCTATTTATTCTCCTATTCTTAAGTGAATTTAGATAACGAGAATTGGGGTTATTAATTTTTTAATATAATTAATATAATAGTATATATACTACTAATATTTTATATATTAATATAATATTATTTTTTATAGTACCTATGTATATAATATAGATATAATAGGTATAATAATATATAATATATAGGTACTATATATTATATTATATATTATTTAATATAATATAATTTAATGTAATATAATTTAATATATTATAATTTAATATAATATATATATATATATATTATATTAACATATTAGTAATACTATATAATATATAATATATAGTACCTATATAACGACAATTAGAGTTATTAATTTTTTGAATTCATTTGTTAATTTATTACTTATTCTATTTATCTTCCTATTCTTAAGTGAATTTCGATACAGAGAATTATAGTTATTAATTTTTGTGTGTCATTCGTCAGATAAAAATTGAAAAAAAATTTTGCAAAATAGTTGTAAAGAAAAAGTATAGTATATATAGATTTGGAAGATATAAATTATAAAGCTTACAAAATTATTTTTCCTTTATTTTTTTTTTTCAGACATTCGAAAAAATGTGATAATTAATTTTCTATCGATATTTATATTTAAACTAAACAAACTGTTAGAATAAGTACAAAAAGGAAAGATTTAGGATAATATTTTTATATAGGTTTAGGAAAATGGAAGAAAAATGTAAGAAATTTATTCTTTATTTTTCTACTTTTAAATAAAAAATTTAAAGAATGTCTTGGAAGATAATAAAGATTTTTAAAATGGATATGGAAAGTGAAAAGAGAAAAGGTTTGTGGTATGTTTATCTAATATAAACACCGAATAAACGATCTAGATACATAAAACGATTTGTCAGGTGGTAAATAAATACTTAAGTGGTAGTTTATCCGAGACCTATATAAACTAACAATAAATCTAACATAATAAAAAAAAATAGAAGTCTTCCTATTCTTTTTTTATTTATTATTTTATTTTATTTCTTTTTTTATATTATTTTTTATTACATATATACCTTTATTTATCCTTTCTTATTTTCATCTTTTACGATATTCTCTCGCTGTTGTTGTTTAGAAAATTTAGAAATTTTTCTTTTAAATGTCGAAATATTTTATAAGCTTTCGCATTCTTTTCAGTGAAACTGGCTTTTCCATTTTTTCTATTGAATCACATTTTTATCAATTTTTGTTAGATTATTTGATAAATTGTGATAAACTCATATTTTTTAATTTAAATTATTAGTTAGATACTTGAAATATTGAAATACTTAATAAAAGTTCAATTTTGTACAATCGAAAAGAAAAATACAAACTATAATAAATTTTATGCTCTAAATGATGAAAAGAAAAAATTATTATTAATAATAATATTCGTGAAATTTCAAAAATGAGGTTTTATCTACGAGAGAGTTCAGAATGTTTTCGCAATCGTTGGAATTTAAACGATCCTGCTATCTTTAACTTCAACATTGATCTCTCAAGCATTTTTTTGTAACTAAATAGTTTTTTATAGAATGATTTATTCCGTTATTCATTCATTCTATGAAAAATGCATCTTCTCCTTTTATTTTTTTATAGAAAACTATTTGTCACAGTAGTTTTGTGCATACATTTTTTTTTGACGTACATCTATCAAAATAAAAAGAAAAAAGAAATGAATGGAAGAAAAGGAAGTAATAGAAAAATATAATTAACGATCTAAATTTTTGTCTACAAATTTTAACAGGTGGGTATCCTTATTCAAACATTCAATAAAATATTTTTTAAAGGAAGATACAAAAATTCTTCATTTTTTTTTTTTTTTTAATGCATTGTATTGAGTTCAATGAACTTAAGGTCAAAGTAACAAAGATTTACCTTTAGTTTGAGACGGCTAGTTATTTATAAAAAATGTAAGATGTAAAAAATAAGATTTATTTCTATTAAAAAGTGACAGCTGTATTGTATTCGTATAAAATTTATTTTCGATAGAAAGAGACAATAAAAAGAATAAGAATTGAAAAAAGAGATGTAACTGATTATTACAATAACTAATAAAAATAAAAGGATGAAGAGATAAGGATCACTAGTTTTCCATTCCTTTTCATAAATCGCGTAGGGTATTGTTACATTTGTCTACCTATCTACATAATGCAGGTAAAAATTTTTTCATGAATTGTTCAGATTTCAAAAAAAAAAAAATTTCTTTACAATGGAAAGGTGACTTCTATTCAAAAATTACCGTCTATCTTTCTTAATTACATTCTTCTTCTTCTTTTTTTTTTTATGTTAGGAATGACCTGTATTCTTTTGTACTTTAATGGAACCGGCAAAAGTTGAAATAAAATTATTTCTCATTTTTCAAACAACACGACGTTGCTGGCGGAAACCTGAAAACGTGACTAAAAGTCCAAGATTTTGTCAAACATTCTTTACAATTAGTATTTGAAGGTATTATATTAAAGCTAATGAATTTAAAATGACAAATCTTTTTTTACCGAAAGTCGATATAATCTTTTTTAAAATTAGTATAGTAGTATTGTTGTGAAATCGTTCATTACGAATTTGATATTACTCAAAATATAAGATAATTAATATTATATTATATTTTTATTATTATTTTACGTATTTAATTAATTTTGTTACATGACTTATTGTCATATTGCTGCCATAAATCCATACAGAATTTATAATGGTTTTATATAAATTTTTATTATTAATTTATTAAATTATTTATCTTCTATACTTAGCACTTAACTATAACAAATAATTAGAAAAGATTTTATCGAATTCGTTAAACGTATTTTTATTTTTTAAAAATCCCTCCTTCCAGAAAAAAAAACAAATCATTTTTTTTAAATCTTCCGCGCGTTTTTGGGATTTGGCATCAGTGTGTGCCGGTTAGGATCACGATCGGTCATAATGAGTGGCCAGTGAACACATTGTCATGCTAATTTCGCAAACAAAAAAAACAAAAAGGTTGCCTTTCCTTCTACGCACTTTAGGGAGGACCCACGTATCGTAAGGACCCCAAGGACAAAGGACGACCGGTCGTCCTTAAGAGTCTGGACATGGTTTCCTTAGGCCCTTAGGCTAGAAACTGATTCTTCTTTGGCCGTTATACGAACTAAAAGATGAAACAAAACCGATCCATTTTACTCCTTAAACTGGGGATTTCAAGTTTCACTGTTTGATGATTTACTTGAGATAACGTTTTGAGGATATTTTGTGGGGAATATGATAAAACAAAAGATTCATACTAAAAAGTAAATGAAAATAATATTTTATTTAAAATAAACAGATGTAATATCACAAATGACATGGTTAGAACTCAACTGATCCCCCATGCTGTGGTTCGCTCATTTTTCATATTTTTCTGCTATTTCCTAAACTTTCTGATCATTCCCGAAACTTTTCAAACTTATCTTGGGATTTGTTATTTGATATTAATCCGATTAATGTATTCCTAACGCTGGACACAACTCAACTCGATACGTGACACTTCATTTAATTCGAAGTTTTTTTTCTTTTTTATTATTATTTTATATGTAAATTTTTTTGTATATTTAATTTTCCTTCTCTTTTTTACTTTCTCAACTTTCTTCTTCAAATATTTTTCTTTATTTTACCAAGTCATATTCTTTCATTATTTTTTATATTATTATTTTTTTAATGTACCTTTTTTTCTCCTATTCACTTTCTTTACATTCTTTTTTAAATATAATTTTTTTTCTCAACTTTCTTCTTCAAATATTTTTCTTTATTTTACCAGGTCATATTCTTTCATTATTTTTTATATTATTATTTTTTTAATGTACTTTTTTTCTCCTATTCACTATCTTTACATTCTTTTTTAAATATAATTTTTTTTTCTTGTCAGAAATTATTTTCACTAGAACCTATACAAACCAATTTTCTTCATTGTATTAAGTCACATCAATGGATTTACTTTGATCTTGTGTCATAACGAGAGATCAATTCGTTTTCTAGTATTCAAGTATCTAAAAGATTAACTTAAGAATTTGATTGTGTTTTATATTAATCTTAGATCTTAAGAATTTTTGTTAAATTTTTGAATTGAAAACTTCTTTAGAATTGGGAGTGATCTGAAAAGTAAATAAACGGAAACGGAGTTATGTAACGAAGCTATGAAACGGCTGTCATACTAAATAATGAGAGAAAAAGAAACAAACATAGGATTTAGACTGCGAGGGAATGAGATGGAATATAGCTATACAGTTTTTCCTATTCTCGGTCTCCTCTTTATGCTGTTTCGTAGTTATCGCTCCTGGTTGTATATGTGTGTGTTTGTGTGCGACTGCATACTACAAAGCGTGGACACGTATTCTTTCGATACTTGAAATGTTTGTAGGTACGAGCGATAGAAAGGTAGAAGAATAAACAGAAATAAACACGTAGGTATGCGACAAAAGTATAAGGTCCAAACCAACCGAAGGTCGAAATAAAGAAAGAAGGTGAGTTGTCTGTTTTTATTTTACCAAACGTGGTATTTCTTTTCTATTTAAAAATGTTTCTATTTTATTGAAAAATTAATATTAAATTATTTATTTCGCAAATATTGTAATTAACGATTACGAAATATATAGAATATAATAATTGTATTGTCTGCAATATTTTACAAAAAAATGAAATGATTATCAGATATATCAGAGAAAAGAATTAAACAACATTGTAGAATATTTTTCTTATAAATATCCAAAGACATGTTTTTTAATTATAATGTTTGCGTATTTAGAAAATTTATACTAATTTTTCAATAAAATAGAAAAGTTTTTAAATAGAAGAAACTAGACACGTGACAAAAACAAATAAACCTTATTTACTTTATATTTCCAATAAGAATAAAATAATATAACTTATGTTACAAATATTTTTTTTTTTATATGAGAGTTTATTTGCAATCTATTACAAGGTAACAATAAGCAAATTTGTTGGTCAAAATAGAATAGTACAAGAATAACATGCAGGTATTTCGCTCAATAGCTAATACCTTCTTAATATTAATATCACATGTATGATGTATATCTTAATGTAACAAAAATATAATATTATATATTTAACCTTAACTCAGACTACTTGAAATATACTTAAAATCTAGTTATATTGTCTATCGGTTTGAATCTTTTTAAGCGGCGTAAATCGTGAACTTCGTTAAGCAGTTCATTAGCTAAGGTATTAGGGTGGAATTGGAGTTTTTCAGAGTACATGTTACAAATATAGAAAAAAAAAATATAGAAAATAAATTTTTGAAAAGTTTTTAATATTATAAAATAAAACAACCAAAATAGAAATAGATTTTAAAATCGTTGTAATTCAAAACCCGATGAAACGAAAAATATACGACCACAATTGTTCCCTTCTTTAACAGCATCCACAGTTATTAGTTGCAACACAAAAAGAAATACTTGTGTATGCTAACCCATGATAAAGATATCTCACATTCACAGAAAGTGTGAAAAGTGTAAGACAAAAAAAATTCATCTACCTGAGCTTCAAAAAAATATATATTATATTTACTTGTATTAGGACGGCGTATCTTTCTGTCGACAAATATTCTACAATTTTCGTCTCTATCTATGGCTATCGCATTTAGCATTCCATTGATGGATAGAATTTTGAAAATATTAGTTTTTGTCAGCTACCTACACTCCAAGGTCGGTTCCTTATCATGAGAAAAGAATTATAAAAAACAGGGAAGGTCTGTTGAAATTTGATCTACATTTATTATCTTTATTATCGATGCGATAATATTCATGCCTATAATTTTTTTTTACAACGTGTCATATCTTTTCTATTTAAAAATGTTTCCATTTTATTGAAAAATTAGTATTAAATTCTTTATTTCGCAAATATTATAATAAATAATTATGAAGTACATAGAATATATAATTGTATTGTCTGAAATATTAAAAAAAAAAAAAGGATTACTAGATACATTAGAGAAAAAGAATTAGAGAACACTGTAGGATACATTAGGAGCAGCTGACAAATTCCATTCAAAAGCAAGTAAATTACTGTCACATTTTTATTTTGCTTCTTTATAAAATATATTTAATTCATAAAGACAAAATATGTCTATTAAATTTGATTTTTATATGTTTTTATAAAAAATATCCAAAGACATGTTCTGACCCATGCATATAAGAAAATTATATTATTAATTGTAATATTTGCGTATTTAAGAAACTTATACTAATTTTTCAATAAAATAAAAACATTTTTAAGATGTTGAACGCCCAGCGTGAATCGGTGGAGCTTACCACGGGGCTGAAATTTGAGACTCGTAGTGTACACAGTTCGATAAGCTGAGAGAGCGATACGATTCAATGTATTTTTTAGATTTTTCGTTGTTCAGATCTTTATTTAGACGAGAGTATTTAGAAAGATAAGTTTGTAGTCCAAAGAATAAGGACGAGATATGTTATAAATACTAAGGATCTCGAAGTGTGGTAGGCTACAGAGTTGAAAAAACATTTCTAGAGAATATCTTTATTAGATCTTTCATTGCATTTTACCAGAATCTTCGTTCAGTCCAGCAGTATTTTCCATATGTTTTTCGTAACGTCTTTATTTCATCTATCCTAAAATGTTTGTTATATAGCGCAAGAATGTAGATGAAAACGGGAAATAGAAAACCATACTAACAAAAAAAATTTTATACCTGAGTTTCAAAAAAGGATTATTTATTTTTACCTAATTTCTGACGAATTATATTTCCTTTGATAAACATCCTACCATTTTGGTGATTATTTATAACTATCGCATTCAGCATTCCGTTTTTATTGCTTGAATTGTGAAAAGTGCACTTTTTATCAGCTGTTCCACCCAGAGACCATACCGGTGACCTTTATTATATATAGTAATAATATTAAAATAAATAAATCCTACAATTATCTTACTCTTAAAACTGTCCATTCGTCTTATTCTCTCGAAACTTAGATTTTTGAAGGTTTCACTTCTAACACGTGTGATCTGCACACATGATTTTTTTGTGTGTGTTAGTAGTACAATAAAGTTGAATATCAGAAGTTATCTTAACCCAACTGTTACTATGACTAACTAAATGACTGTCATAACCTTTTTTTTTAATTATTTTTTTCCCCACTCCTTTTTCTGTTCTCTCTATCTAAAAACTAAACTTTACTGATCATTTGGTAGATTAAAAATATTGAAATATAAATTAATGAAAATTCTCAGTTTCATCTATTTTTCAACGGATGAAAGAAATGATTGAAATAGATAACTGAACAAATGAAGTTTCTCTGATTGACAGGTGATACCTTTTTTTACAGTCACATAAAATGCTTTTGGTATAGCTGGATGATTTCTTTTATATCCTTTTTTCTCTTAATTCTTTTTCTTCTTTTTTGTTCCTGTCTGATCTTTTAAGGATTTAGTAGATAATGCATGATTGATTTTAATTTAAAAATTTCTCGACTGATTGGTCACTATTCGTCGAAACATTTTGAAGATGCTGGTTGGACGATGCTGGTTGGACAAACCGAAAATAAGGCTATTATAATCTTTTGCTTCATCTTTCTCATTGGTTTTTGGAAGATGTATTCAATAAAAGAAACATTTCCGTAGCTCTGAAAAGGGAAATATAAAAGAGAGGGAGACAAAGAAAAAGATTGAGGAGGGAGTGAAATAAAGAAATACGTGAAGGAATCTGCAGGTGCATCAGGTTATTAATGAAAGAAAAAAAGATTAAAATAAAAAAAAAAAAGAATAAGAAGAATAAATGTATAAACGAATAAACCAACGAATGTGAAAAATTCGGCGGTAAGTTAGAACATTTGATCCATGGATATTTAAACGGCTACAAAACGATTTTGTTCAACGATTGTATCAAAAGGGATACGCTTAATGGTTGTCCAAGAAAATAGCACGATCTCCCACAGTGAACGACGATACCTGTTCTCTTCTTTGAACTTTTCGCGAAACAATGAAATATTTCTTATGCGTTTGCCTTATTCCTATCTTTTTGAATCTATAGTATAAAAAAAAAAGTTAATAAATCTTTCATTCAATTTCCAACGTTTCTCTTTTTTTTTATTTTATTTTTATTCTTAGAATTAGTGAACACTATTTAGAAAGTATTTTTAACCCCTTAAGAGTTGCTCGATCGAGTTAACTCGAGCGACCCTGTATTACGTTGAGCCAAAATTGTTCCTTAAGGAGTTAATCATTTGGAAGTATATTTATAATTAATAATATTGTAGTAATTAAATATAAATTACTAATATTGTAATATAGTAATTATATATATTACTAATACTATATATATTAATTTCTATTATATATAAAAATATATTTAAAAAATTAATTTTAAAATTATTTAAAATTAAATTAAATTATATATTATTTATATTTCACAAAATATTTATTTCAACCTATCACTCAATTTACAGAATACTAATTAAAAATATTCAAAATTCTTCATCATATTAACATAACCAAGATTTTATTATGATGACACGTGATTAATTATTAATTTTATATAATTAAATATAATTTTTATTAAAATAAAACGATTTTAAACCGTTAAAATTACCGAGTCCATTTATACGATCATCATTCATTTCAAAATGTACTCTGTGAACACCCTAAAAGGGGTGCTAACGAACATTTTTTAATAGCTCAAGACCATCCACCTCTTTGCTCGTGCACGCTTATTCATTCCAGGTATTGTCCTGAAAGATAAAAAAAAACAAAAAATAAAAATTCTCATGATAGTCGGAGGGGACAGCAACCTTTCTCCGGAAATTCTGAGACTGTTTAAGTACCGAGAAGAAGTACAGAGGGGGGTTTCTTTGGAGGGTGGTTCGATTAATATATTCGTCAGCGTGACTCGTTTTCTACGAGGTCCAGGTGATGACCATTCTTCGTTCATGAAGGGTGACCACCCTTTTTAACTAACGCATCAGTCGTTACGCGTCTCCCTTTTTCAACTGCGAATGAGAAAGTAAGAAGAGTCCTCTTCTTTTCGAGCCGTGTGAAAATGTACCCAACCTTTTGTTTATCTATCTTTCTTTTCTTTTTTCTTTTTCACATTCCTCTTCTTCTTCTTCTTCTTATTCTTATTCTTTGTCTTCTTCTTTTTCTTTCACATTGGCATGTATTTTAGGGCACAATAATATTCTACGGTAAGGTTCCCTATCAAGTTTTACCTGCGCATTTGCTTGACCGTTGCTGTCCACCATTATCTTGGACAATGAAACGAAAAAAGGACAATGAAAATAAAAAAAAAAAAACAGAAGAATATAAAAATAGGAAAAAGACAGAGACTCTAAAAAAAAAAAAACGAGGAACGTTCAATGTAAAAGAAAAAGAAGAGAAAGAGAAAGAGAAAGAGAGAGAAGGTAAACAGATCAAACAAGTAGATATCTTTAAATTTGAACATCTTACCGGAAAAATCTTCCCGAATTTCAGAAAGATTTTGATCTCTTGATATTACAGCATCAATGAGATTATCTCGATTTGAAACGATTTTATCACAACATTCTTTTTAATTGTAGTAGGAATGAATTCTCAGGTTCCTTCCTGATAAAGGGTCTCTCTCAGTGTCATTTGAGAACCAACCAAATTTTCCTTTCCATCTTTGTAAAATAGACAAACCAATACACATAACTTACACACACGTTTACTGATTCACACATTCACTTATGGTGTTTTATTTTATAATGACACTTCGAAAAATGTGGGTTGTTTTTTATTTGTTTTTTTTTTTATTTTCTCCTCTCACATAAGCATATTCTCGACGAATCGTTTCTAAGGATCTAGTACTACTATACGTTTATACGTTTTTGTAGGTTATGGTCGAGGACAAAGCAGGACCATCGTAATCGAGCGTAAAAATACCTTGGGGTGGCCCCGAATTCGTTAATCTCTCTTCCTTCGCCTTCGAATCTGTTGTTTAGGGTGCTGGTGGTTTCCGTTCACGAGAAAAGATCTACCACAATGGGGCTTTTGTCTAGCCCTCCTGGCCCAGATTTCTCCCAAGTTTCGTGTCCAATATACGGTGTGGTAGTACGCGAGTAACTTCCTATCACGTGTTCAAATCTACTACGTATCGTCACATGTAAATCTTGCCATTTTCTTACATTTTTCTTCGCTATCCTTTTCGTCTTATAAAAATGAAACATATTATTTACATATGTTGACAAAATATATATTTCAGCTATTATTATTTTTACTTTGTAAACGACAATGAGTTTATAGTATTTGTAAGAACATTGACACAATGAAAGAAGTTGACGTATTTTCAAAAACGAAAGATTTTTTATTTATATATATATAAGCCAGGTATTATTGATATAAGTCAATACATATGCTATTCATAATAACTAACACCATTATACTGCAACCAGTCAACCGAAAAGAAAAATACTCTAGATTCTAATACCGGATTAGTATTCAGATAAAAGGGCAAATATTTTGCTTCTTAATGTTTTCTCAAAAGTAACTTAATAAAAGACATAAAGAAAAAGATATAAATAAAAATAAAGATAGAAAGAGAGGGATAGTGGGCAAGTGGAAGGGGCACTTGGTCTTTCCATTCATGGTTTCTATAGTGGTGGTTATACTTCTACGAGAGAAGAAGTATACGACTGGAAGTCAAGTAGTATAAAGAAGGGGTAGGTGGTGGAAGAATGGAACTGAGGAAGGGGTAGGAATGCAACATCGGCAGAATCGAGCTAGAGGTAAAAGTGAAAGAGAAACGAGAAGGAAAGAAATAGTAGAAAGGGAAAAAGAGAAATAGAGAAAGAGATAGAGGTTAGTGGTGGTAGTAGGTTGAAGTATATAGTCGAACACTACGACGACGACGATGACGACAGCAATAGCAGCAGCAGCAGCAGCAGCAACAGTAGCAACAGCAGCAGCTGCAGCAGCGATAGCAGTAACAGTAGCAGTAGCAGAATAGCACCCCCTGAAATCGAGGGGTGGGTGGCGATCTAAAGGCTTGCTGCTCGGTGTGCACGCGTCGTACTGCACGTGGAGGGCTATAACCCTGGGCTGTAAAACTTACCAGGATGCAGTTCGGTCGATCTAAACCACCCTCTTCCACTTCTCCTTTCACCAGTTCAACTACCAGCACTACTACTACGACTACTACTACTACTAGAGCAGTTTCTCTTTGCTAGGTCGGCTTTACTAGGTCAAGAGCACGCATTCTTCGGCATTCGACCTTCGAACCGAACAAGTCTAATCCCATCCACGTATAACCTATACAACGTATACATATGTTTGAATCTATATATGTATGTGTTTGTATTTTTGTGTGTATGCGTGTGATATAGAAAAGAATTTTTTTGCTCTAACGAATTACAAAGGTATTATAAATATTTTATTAGAATTCGCGATCGATTCGTTATCCTTCAGAAGATTGATAACCCTATCGTTCTACCTACAGTGCCTGACTAATTAGAAAGGATTCGACGATGGGATTACTAATGTCTAGCGACACCAGGAGCGTCCGTGTAAAAAGGAAAGAATGTGGGCTTCTTATAGCTCTATCTTTCTATCTCTATCTCTTTCTTTCTTTCTACACCACCTTCGATGAGAAGAACCTGAACAGAACAAAAAGAAAGAGAGAGAAAGAGGGAAGACTGCAGACCGAGCCGATTATTCTTTTTCCTTCTTTCTTTTTCTGCCTCTGCACGTCCACAATCCTCCAGCCGCAAACGTCCCAACCCCCTCCCTTCCCATCCTCATCCTCCTCTTCTTTTTCTTATTCCTCGCGTTCGGCTTTCGCAGGAGGATTTTGAACGATAAATACATGCAGAGTATAACTCAATATCGGGCCGGGAAAAAGAAGGCAGTGCCGCAAAAATGTACGTGGATCGACCTCGAGGGCAGCCCGATGCCAGGCATTAAAAGGAAGAGAGGACATTAAGAACCACCGCGGATCCTTACAGAGAAGGAGAAGGACTTCTTTATTTCTTTATTTATTTCTTTCTCTCTTTCTCGAGATAGAGAAAGAAGGAGGCATAAAAGGAGGAGGAGGAAGAGGGGGATGGTTGGAAAGAGACGGAGGCAAGGATGCTCACGTATGAGGCAGGACCTCATAACTCCTTATAATGTCCTCTTCTGCGGATGCCTAGCATACACCCCCGTTCCTCTTGTGCCGTCTTGGTTTCACCGAATACACCGTGAACCACCCTCCCTCTTTCCTCCTCTTGCTGCTCCTTCTTCTTCTTCTTCTTCTTCTTCTTCTTCTTCTTCTTCTTCTTCTTCTTCTTCTTCCACTTCATCCTCGTATTCTTCGTTAGGAGTGTGGGTGGTTTGTGTGTACGCGCCATAAGACTTACTATCTCTCTCTCTCTCTCTCTCTCTCTCTCTCTCTCTCTTTCTACTTCTCTTTCTTTCTTTCTCTCTCTTTCTGTTTCTCGTCCTCGTTCAGTCCTTCAGCACTCTCCCCACGGCCTCCCTCGGGAGCCTGTGTACTGCTATATGCCCTTCTATACCTTCGCCAAGGGAATAAGAGAGTTAATCTTGATATAATGGCCGCGACTGTCGCGGCCCACAAGACAATAGTCCAAGATATATCGTTAGCTTCGCCCTTTCGCGTCTCGGCGCCATTATACCGGCACGTTCGCTTAGCTTTTCTTATTCTTCTTCTTTTCTCGCCTTTGCTTTCGCCTTCTTCTTCTACTTCTTCTTCTTCTTCTACTTCTTCTTCTTCTTCTTCTTCTTCTTCTTCTTCTTCTTCTTCTTCTTCTTCTTTCATTCTTTCTTTCTTTCTTTATTTATTTTTTATATTTTTTTTTCTTCTTCTTCTTAGTTGTTGTGTTGTGTGTCTTTGTCGTTCGTCCAATGTTGTAACTTCGGCTGGTTGGCTTCACGGGGTGTTACGATGCAAACCGAGTTTCGGAGTACCGATAATACGACTCCGAGCTCTCGGTTCTCGATACGCGTACGTCACTATGTTATTCCTACCTATACTTATTATATGTATTATATATATGTATGTATGTATGTGTAATACGTATGAGAAAGAACGATCTACGACTCGGGAAGGAGACTTTTATGTTCGAGATACGAGTTTCGATCGTGAACCCGAAAGTAAGATCACGCTTTATCGATTCGACATTTCTTTTTTTTTTTTTCTTATACTCGATTTAATATCCTTAACCGTGTTCGAATAATTTTTCATTAGGTTTACATTACTTTTTTTATCTTCTTCTTCTTCTTTTATTTTTTTTATTCTTCTCCTTTTTTCTTATCTTTAATAAAAAATCATAATATATATTTTATATATTATACGTGTACACACATAAGATACTTATTTGATATTACTTATACTTATGATAGAGAGTATTATATTGTTTTTTTTTGTTGGCGATGCAATTTATCAATCGTTAATTTTTAATATAAAAATAAAAAGTAAAATTTATAATTTTTTTCGTATAATTTTTGTATTGTCTTTCGTTTATGCTTTACAATAACAATATAACTCGTACTGGCATTTGAAATTTTGACAAAAAGTTGCATTCGCATACATCTACGTTTTTATTACATTAATTTACTTAGAAAATAATTAATTAATTGAAAAAAAAAGAAAAAGGTACAATTAATTCCAGTGTCATCTGTTGGTCATAGATTTCGGTGAAACATTGGAACATAACCTAACTTTTATCTATACGACAACGTCATATTTTGGCTCACATGAGCCATAGTAACGCGTTGTGATGCACAACTAGTTTTTTTTTAATAAAAAACAATACACACCAACATTTATTTCTTATCCTTACATCCCTTAAACCTAACAACAATAATAATCGCTAATTCGATAATCCAATAATAAACTATTAATCAGTTATTAACCATAATACCAATCGATCAAAATTCTCACGTTTTCTCAACGATAAATAGACAAAAGTCCTTAATAACGTATTTCTCTCGGCATATACATTTCACGATCCTTGACCCTCCTTATCCCCTCCTCACTATCCTCTTCTTACAAAATTGCCAAGTAACCGTGGCATCTTAATGACGAAGAAACAGAAAAAAGGGGGATCCGGATTCACGAAGCAAAACTCTCTTAAAGAGACCTCCAGAGCACACACAGTAAGGATCCACCTCCACTTTTCTTCTCTCTTCTTGGCTAACCTTCCATCCTCCACCCCCTCCACCTCCTCTCACTCTCCTCTTACCTCCTTCCTCTCTTCTTTCTTTCTTTCTTTCTTTCTTTCTTTCTCTGTCTCCTCCCGCAAAATCATAATCTGATCTCGTATTAAGGATTCTCGTCCGTGGCACCCAACCCCCTCCACCTCCTCCTCCTCCTCCTCCCCCGCCATTCTTTCTCCTACCTACTCCCTCCCTGTTCTCTTCTCTTCTCTTCTCTTCTCTTCTCTTCTCTTCAGCATCTCCCGTTCGAGCTCCCCTATTTTTATGCAGATCAGAAGCGAGGAGCCCCGAGGAGAGAAGCTGCGCTATAAACGCTTTATAATCTCGGTTTCGTTCGCTCGTACGTGCCGACCGTTTCAAAGGGCAGCTGGTATTTCCCCCCCTCCTTCCTCCCTCTGCCTATCTATCTATCTCTCTTTATTTCTTGCACACGTTATATACACTATGTCTATCTCTGTTATTGTACACGGGCGTCTTCGTACCTAACATGCTCGTGACTGTAATCGATTAATTCAAGAGGAGAAGAAGAATGATAGTTAAGAAGAAATAAAAACATAAATGATGTTACATTTTGATCGATTTAAATATTATATTTTTTTTCACGAAATATTAATGCTATTTATTTAATATTTTTTATCAAACTATATTTTACTTTATTTAAAAAGTGTAGATATATTTTGTTGAAATAACAGACTAATGAAGAATATAAGGGAATATAAATATTATAAAATATATTATTTATCGAATCTATTTCTTCTCTTTTTATTTTTTATTTTTTTATGAAAATTTTAACGTACACAGAGTAAAGGGATAAAACTTAAATTATAAAATAAAATTTGCTAGAAAGGTAAACTAATTTTCTTTTGCATTCAAACAATTTTTCTTTGTAATTGACAAAGAAGAAACGAAAGCAAACCATGGATTTCTAAATAATTGACAGCTAAGAATAAAAAAATAATTAATACATAAATAAACAATGATCACGTATAATTAACGAATAGATTTAATTAGACATAAGATCGAATGATTTTGTTATCAAAAAAATTGATTGATCAATGAAGATCATTCTAAAGAACATTTGAAAAATGTTCCTTTGCCGGTGTGATGTGTGCGCGCGCACTTGAATGAAAACAGAAAAAAAGAAGAAAAAAACCAAAAAAGAATATATACCTGCGATTATGGAAATGCACGCGTTCCATCGTGAGTCCCTGTAATTAATTTCGTCGCGACGAGGATGTGGACGAGGACGAGGACTAAGGGGCCATGCATAAAAGATGGCTCGGTTACGATCGAACGACGTGGATCGTACTTCATCCTGACGCGAATAATTAAAAGTGTAACATTTTCTTTACAAAGTACTCTGTAAAAAAAATAAAAAGAAGTCAGGGCAGGCTCGTTCTATCTGCCTTTACGTATCTCGGTCGATCATATTCAAAAGGGTATCGAGATACGTTCGTTGATAATCGGTTGGGTTGCATCTCTTCTCGATCAAACGAGATCTTGACCGATCGATCCTCTCTTTACTACCACCTTGTTCAAACCTTTTTTTTTTTCTTTTTTTTATTACCCCGATTATTTCTTGTTTTTTTTTTTTTTTTTTTTTTCATTCGTACGAGTAAGAAAAAACGATCGACAAATATTCGATACACGATATTTTAATGATAATAATAATAATAATAATAATAATAATAATAATAATAATAATAATAATAAATAATTGATTAGTTCTAAATGCTGTTATGTAAGCTAATCATTCAAATTTGTGATAATAATATACACTTTATATTTTTTTTTGCAGAATGTACAAATGCAAACGTGTTATTTCAACATAAAAAATATAAATGTGAATAGCTATCGTAGTATCTTTTAATTACTGAAATAAAAATTATAATCACATATTTTATTTGTAATTATAACAGTGTATTATTTGATAACAGATTCGAATATGAAATTATCATTGAAGAAAATATTTATGGGATATTGCATAAGCTATTAAGTAATGAATTTAGTTACTTTCTAGATTCTCGTAAAGTTAGGGTAAGAATCAGAGAATGAGAGAATGAAAGAATGAGTAAGTGAATGAGAATGACAGAGGGAAAGGAAAGAGAGAAAAATAAGTAGAAGTCGATGGAAGTAACATGCGAGGATTTTGTCGTATTTTCCTATCCCGCAATGGCTTCCGGACTCGTGGCATTGCCTCCCGAGGGGGAGAAATTATCCATGAAATATTGAGGGACCTTGCGAGCATTAACCCTCGTTCCAATTGCACCACGTAGCGCGTTGCTTTATAGCAAGAGTAGGTAAACCACCACTTATGACGTTCACCTTATATATGACAGGTGCACCAACCTTTACATATCTTCATTCTATTCGTTCAAAACAAATCTTTCCATTAATTATTCTTATTCTAACTCTCTAACTACAACTATGTTCTCATTGAAATTTAAAAAACAAAAAAGAAAAAAAAAACTCAAACTCGATAGTTACAAAAAGCAAATTGAATAGTTGAAATATTAATCGGAGTCACTCGGAAGTGTTCACCGCGTTCATTGTTTTTAAGGGAAACTTCCAAAGTGGTAAATAGAACTCGTCTATACTGACTCTTCTTCTCTACTTTGTTCGAAGAAAATAGAGAAAGTGAGAGGTTGAAAGGGGTTCGGTGGGGGGAAAGGTTGGAGGGTTAGAGGATAGCAATGGGGGTTGGAAGCGTCGATAATGTTCAGGAATACCGTGTGAGTCGACTATCGAAGAACGGGATGGTGTATGGTGGTGGTATTGGTGATGGTGGTTATAAGAATCTACTTGGCGTAGTGAAGGTTAGAGAAGCGTACAATCTCCCTCTTCTTTCATTCTTTCTTTCATTCTTTCTTTCTTTCTTTTTCTTCTTCTTTTTCTTCTTCTTTCAACGGACATCTGCGAGGGGTAGTTTGGCGTGGCCATTAATTCATCTGCTCGTTGATTGCCTATACCCCCCATCCCCACCCCCACCCCTCCCCTGACCCCCGTACCCTCCTTCTCTCCTTCCCTTCTTCTACCCACTCGGCAACGAACCGTCTCTCCGCACTTTTCTAATTAATTTCTAACTCGAGGTTAGCCCCGTAGTCCTATCGCCCTTCTAGAAGTCCTCTTCCACGAGACTCACTCTCTTTCTTTCTCTTTCTCTTTTTCTTCATATAAGTTCTTCTTTTTCTATCAAACTAACTAACAAACGAACGAAGAAACGAATATGAGTAAGAAGGAAGGAAACGTTAGTCGTCACTTTTATAGGCTGGCGTGATCGATGCCAAAGGAAGAAAATAGTCTCTTACGTTTTCTACCGTAATACTTTTGCCGTCTCGAACTTACGATTAATCTCGAAAAAATATCGATTCTCTTGATGAGTTAAAGGAGAAAATGAGAAAAGGAAAAAAGATAACGAACGAAAGTATGAACGTATATATATTTTTGTATGTATGCTTGTACGTATCCTAGATTTTTATGTATACGTGCTATTAATGTTAGTGTGTATATATGATTGAATATATTTTTATGTGTATGAATGAGTGAGTGAATGAGTATATGTAGAGAACAATATAATTAAGAACACATGAGTAGTTTACGTCAAAGCGTAGAAAATGGTCGTGAAGTCGCACGGATAAGGTTCGCGAGGGTTGCGATAAGCAGCTAGCTCCTCTCGCGTGGCGTGACCGGACGTGTAATTTTGAAAAACCGTAGGCCGTGTGCGCCGACCTACAGTGTAGCAATTTCGTAGTAATGGATGATTAGAGAAAGCACCGAGTGTTTCGCAATCGTAATGGAACGTGTGATTAAGGTATAAGCTCGTAGCCGAGTGAGTTGCACTTTTACACTATCTAACGAATACGACGACATATATAATAAAATATATATATATATATATATATATATATATATATATATATATATATTGTTTGAGTATTTGATACGTGTTTGCGTGTATATGAGTATAGAGGAAAGTGTCGTTGGAAAATACAGGCGCGTTACGCGGAAATAGTAAAGTCGTCGC
Organism: Polistes dominula; assembly: GCF_049000335.1. NCBI lineage: Eukaryota > Metazoa > Arthropoda > Insecta > Hymenoptera > Vespidae > Polistes > Polistes dominula. The sequence goes on along the minus strand of NW_028301116.1, from coordinate 3,677,372 downwards.
GTAAGTTTTATGTAACATCTATTGGACGTTGGTTAAAACTCAGTAATTAATAACTTTTCACTATACCTTACGTATATTATATATTGCTCTTTCTCGAGAATGATAAGTATGCTTGCATTGTTGCGAGGAACGTGTTCAACCAGTTCGTGGAAGGTACACAAGTTCTATTTTCGAAAGAGAAATCGGTATATATCTACAGCTACCATCGTTATTAATCTATTACTATATAAACATTTTATATTATTATATGATTCGGGATTAGTCGATATTTTTTTATCTATCAATTCAAACAATGACATTATTATCAACTTTCTACCAAATTTGGAATTAAAATTCGTTAATACATTCATTATAAAAAATACTAAACTTGCGATTAATTTCAGAATCCTCATCAAACGTTTGCCATACAAATTATATTTACAAAAATAATAATTTACTTACACAATTAATATTAATCATTCTATTTTTTTATACATTGATCAATTTATATTTTTAATACAAAGTATAATAACAAGATATACGTAAAAGTTTCACAAGTATTCTTCACATATAACATTGACTTTCATATTCGAAGTACCTACCCCGTAGAGACACCGTAGAATAATTCTCTCTCCACACATACACACATTCTCTCTTTCTCTTTCTCATCAAATCACGAATCGAAGAGGATGGGCCGTTTTAAAAGGGCTCATGTAAACAAAAGGGCTCTCTTATACGTTCGGCGAAAGCTGTAACACTTTTTTTTCTCTTTCTCTCTCTCTCTCTCTCTTTTACTGTTCTTCGATGTAAGTGCTATTATGCGGGCATAGACTGCACCCCGTGAGCGTAATAAAGCAAAAAGCGAGAGAAAGAGAGAGAGAGTCGCAGCCTGCGGTGGGCAGACTTTGGTATTGTCATGCAAATGTGTCTAATCGGCCGAACAGGCCGACCATATGTCCGTTTGTGCACGATGAGCGCGAACCTCGGCACGGTTGCATTGATAAAGACAGAAACAGAGAGAAAGAAAGAGAGAGATAATGATAGAATACAGTAAACTTAACCATTAAACATTATTACGTATTAATGACGACGAATCGTGGCAATGCTTATTGTAAAAGTTAACCATAAGATTATTACGAAGGTGTGTACGATGACGTAAATTCGAAATCTTTCATGACACTTAAGAAATGTCGTTTCTCTCTCTCTTTCTCTCTTTCTCTGCTCGAGATTTCAAATTATTTATTCATAATAAATCACTATTTCTAAATAATTATTTATTGTAATACTTGATTATCATTATTATTATTATTCGTAATAGATAAACAAAGAAGGTAGAGATCAAATAGATATAACGTTAATTCGAATTGTGAAAGGTTTTAGATTCGAATATAGAATACAACTTAAGCTTATGTTAGATTTTCTCTAGTTAATTCTAATCGTTGTAGTTAAGTATTGTACGAGTAAAATCATGTTCGAAGAGAAAGCCAATGATAAATAACTTTGACTCAAAACTTATATACTTCTAATTAACGTAGAAACAATTTATGAATATTGAGAACTTTACAAAATATATTGTCTTTAGATTAAAGATTTATTTATCGTAATAATTAATTAAACAAATTGTTCTTATATCTCTTATCGAGATATCACGGATTATCATTAATTATTCATTAAATTTTGTATCTCGTTACTGTGCATATAATAAAAATAAATATAAAATAAATGTTATGTAGACAACAATAAGCTAATATCAAAGATTTAACACAAATGACGATTACCTATCACACTTAACAAGAATCACGAAGAATGAAGAATAAATGTATGTGTATATGTGTGTTGCTGGAAATGTTGAGAATTCGATCGATCCAACTTACTTCAAGAACCATCGATTTCCATACAACGATACGCTAACGTTAACGGTACAGGAACAGCAGTTGGTACGCGAAAGTAAGAGAGAAAGAGAGAGAGAGAAAGAGAGAGAAAGACAGAAAGTAAAAGAGAAAGAGAGAGAGAGAACATGCTCGTCGGGCATTACGGTGGCCCGACGTATATTTAGGTCCGATTATTTATGATTACGATTATCCCGGACGGCTTTCGAGCGCTTTATTGAATGTTTAGCATGTGCCGGCCACGCTAATTCTGAACTTAACGTTTATAGCATAGGGTAACCTCCTCCTACATACTACTCTCTCTCTTTAGTCTACCTCCTTCTCTCTCTCTCTCTCTCTTTCACTCTCTCATTTTTTTGTATCATTTTTTCTCAACTTTTTCGATCAAATTTTTTGTTTATTCTCAGATACATATGAACATAAACGCATATATATGTTTGTATACATACGTATGCATGTAAATCTAAAAAGATTTAGTTAACTCACGAACAAGAAAAGATATGAGTACGTCGTAGTATTAAAATTCTTTTAATTCTACAAAGTTTCTTCTTTGCAAGATTCAAACTGTCGGCTCAAAGAAAAGACTGTTATCTTATGCAAGTTAACATATATGTTGGACATATTCGTTCTTTACGACGTTCGACCTTGAGATCTAAGAAAAACAATAGAAAGTAAAGAGTTATAGTATTTGTATGTACTTATTTACTTACTTACTTACTTACTTACTTACTTACTTACTTACTTAGGTGCGCGGGTTATTTTAGAATCGGTGAATGTTTTTGCGTTTTGCTTTAGATTCGTTTTACTAGAGTTTAGTTGTCCATATGAATGTGTGAGTGTGTATACATTTGTATACAGAGATTTTCGATGAATTCAACTTCTTCAATGAACTTGGTCCAATTTTTTACTACTCAATCACTACGTGAATTTTAAATTTTGTCTCAAAGTTAAAGAAAAGAAAAAAATATTTGAGACAATACGCTAAAGAATAATTGAAAATCAATCTGTGCAATAATGTCATTTGCATAATCGTAATATTGAATATATTATTAGAATTTCTATTCTATAGTCATAAAAATACGTCAAGGCAATCGTGCTAGCACATTCACAATTAACACGGCATTCGTTTAGCAATTAAATTCCACCTAGCTTCGTATACATACTATTGTACATATCTACGAGCGTAACATTATTTAAACCAAAAGACTATACGTATATTGACATCTGCGTATATATACATATAATATAAAATGATATATGTATATGTGTGACGTAGGAAGAGAGTAAATGCTTCGAGTTAGTGTCTCGATATGATGGAATTTGTTTATTCGAATAATACGGGAAGTTCCCTTTTTTCTTCTCATTAACGACGAGTTAAAAAGTCAAAGAGAAAAAGAGACAGAGACGGATGAGATAAGTATATTCACCAATCTCACTTATCTCTTTCTCTCTCTTTCAAAATATTTCGAGGACCACCTTCATAGACGTTTAAAAGACCTCTGACACACGACGAACGGTTTATCCGTAAGACGACGGCATCGCGTGAAAGGTGATCGAGCGCACGCTCTGGACGTTTTTCATTCTCTCAGTACTAACATTTGGATGAAGAGAGAAAGAGAAAAAGAGAGAGAGAGAGAGAGGGGGGGAATGGTCTCATACACTTCATCTTTAAATAGCAGTGGACATCTAGGATGCGGTTAAATCATTTCCAAGTAGCTTTCGACGTTCCAGACGGACCACCCACGTTCACCTCACCTCTTCCCCTTTCCCTCCCCACCCCACCTCTTTTCATCGTGCTTCCATCTTACCACTCCTCCTATTTTTCTCTCTTAATTTTATTTTCTCGAGAAAATGATCTTAGCTCGTAAGTAACATAATTTTCCTTCGTTATACGTCTTATTACCAATCTTCGTACAAATTTGTTACAATCTTCATCTCGAATGGTATGATATTGGACGTTAATGAATACATATAATACTATATCTAACTATCTTCATTATTTATATATAACCATCTCTCTCTATCTTTTTTCCATGCTATCACGAGATTACTAGATTGATAAATTTTTCATTAAAAAAAAAATAATTTCGTAACGTCTGACTCAAAACAAGGCGTTCATTCGAGAAATTAGAGATCAAACGTTTTACGAATACGAACACGTCCGATCAGTTTATTTGATGAAGCGAAATTATAATGAACGATTCATTTCTCTCCATTTGTACATTTCTATAAGACATATATATATATGTATATATACGTAGTTTCGAATCAAAGAGACAAAGAGAAAAATTAGAATTTGACATCATAACTGATGTTCGTTTCAAAAAAACAACGAAGAACAAAAAGAAAGGATTCCAAAAGAAAAAGAAAAATAGAGAAAAAGAAAATAATAAACTAATGTTTGTTTATAAACAAATATAATTTTTCCAAGAAACCGATGAGAAAATAAACAGAAATCATTTGACTCTACGTAAGAAACAAAGAATGAGAGAGAAAGATAGATATATAGCAATAAAAGAGTAAAAGAGAGAGAGAGAGGAGAAGTGATATATACGGTTGGTAGCGTGGAGGGGGCGTCGAGGGAGAGTGAGAAAGAACGATAAGGAAGGGGAGAGAGGTAGTATCGTGTCGGACGCTGGACGAGCCGCACGTTCGACGCGAGTCAGCGCGTGCTTTCACGCGTGAAAGAAGAAAAGAAAGAAGTAAAGAAGTACAGAAAGAAAGGAAGGAAGGAAGAAACGAAGGAAGGAAGGAAGGAAGGAAAGAAGGAAGAACGTGCGCGCCCGCGCGCGTCCGTCTTTTCTCTCTTTCTCTTTCTATCTTACATACACGCACGCACACGTACGATATATAACACTGTCATGCAGTACACCTTCTTATCGCGCTAATACATTTATATATTTTTTTTGAAAATCTAAAAAAAAGACTCGTTTTTCAATACTCCTCCACCTCCACCTTCACCAACTTCTCCATCTCCTCCTTCTACTACTTCTACTCCACCACCCTCTTTCTTGGATCCTCCTCCCCCGTTACCCCTTCCCCAACTCTTTATCCACCCTCACCCCCTCCTCCTCCAATTCGAAAAACATTTCTTTCCACCTCCGCGAACGTGGTGCACGCGATTTCTTCTTATACTACCAACCGAGAAGTAAAAAGTAGTGACGGACGGTGCGCGGCTGACGACTACGCGGCTCGCTTCATGACCGAACGTAAACGAAAATATCCGAGAGTAACCGAAAGTCGTCCTGCTTTAAACGGTGATTGGCCGAGAACTCGAAGAAGTGGTCACCGTCGATGAGAGCTCGGACCAAGTCGCCACGTGAGTCGGCCGTCGTACCGCGAACCAGGATACACCAAAACGCGTATCGCGATTGTTTTCTTTTTTTTGTCTCTCTTGTTTATATTCGTCAATGAAATCACACATTCATTTTATATTATATTTTTATTTTTTAATTTAATTATTATTATTGTTATTATTATTGTTATTGATAAGAAAACTGTTAATAGATCTTCATTGATCGTGATTTAAACGAATTTGAAGAAAGACAATTTTTGTTTATTTTAGGATCAAGTGGACACAAAACATTTCAAGTGTTTATTATTAAAGAATATAATAAAAACAATAGAAAAAGAGAGAGAGAGAGAAATAATGATACTTTTTAAGTGGACACGAGTTATAACAAATAAAATTTAATCGGTGATAATAAAAATTTTCTTTGAACTTCGTATAAGACAGATCGTCTGTCATCGATGATAAAAGTGACAGTTCTGTCACGTGGATAGCATCGTCTATTATTATTGTCCATGTAATTCTTTGCGATCTAGCCGATCACGTGTTTCTGACGTTTCGAGAAAGATCTTTTAAAGAAGAAGAACAAGAAGAAGAACAAGAAGAAGAAGAAGAAGAAGGATCGATACGATCAAAGGGTAGAAAGTGTGTCCTATTTATTGTTTCAGGAACAGTGAATCGCTTGGGATATTCTTTCTCCTATCTCTCTCTCTCTCTTTCTTTCCTTCAAATCCTTTTTTATCTTCTTCAGTTGTTATCTCTTTCTCTCTTTTTATCTTCATGTGTGTGTCTGGGAAGTTTTCAATCGTTTCGAACTCGGCAATGCGTCGAGGGAGTACGAGTTCTTCTTTCGAAGTGATCGCGTTTAAAGGCTGCCAGTAGTAGACATGGTCTGTCTTTATGGTAGTAGCCACGTGAGTCGGTCTTGTCAATGACCTAGGACAACGCCTGCGCTGCTTCCGCTCCAAAACCGTTCCTGCCTGTCATTTCTCTCCCTCTCTTTTTTTATCTTTTTTTTTCTCTTTCTTTTTTTGTAGAACGAACATTTACTCTACGAGACATTGAATTCATTCATTTATTCATTCAATTGATTTATTAAAAATTTTTATTTAATAGTGAATAAATATAAAACAAACAAATTCATTTGATTCGTTTCAATAGAAAGTTAACTCGAATACCAATATCAACGATTAACGACGAACCGAAGATAATTTAACCAAATTATTTGGAATAAGATTTGTGTACACTTTCAATTATGTGTGTATATAAAAACTTATATACATATATATTTATATAAATAGAGTGAATTTGTTTTGTCATTCGATCTCTCCTTCCCTTGAGTACAAACTTTGAACGTTTGAAAGGAGACAACGTGGTGACATTGACTCATCTTACATATAGTCAGTATTGTACGTTCGTCCTTAATGTTAACACTATATATAATGTTAACGCTATACATATACATATATGTACTTCGTATTAATTACTGCCGAAAGTTACGGAATATTGCGAGAAAAAGTGAGGAATACTGGTGTCGTGTTTTTTGTTTTTTTCGAGATTAAATCGGGAAGATAATTAAGATCAATAATTATGATTATTGATTGATAATTATTAAAAAGCATTGTGCACTCGGTGTTCCGTGTTCCCAATCCGGGAAGAAGAAAACTGTGAACAAAAAAAAAATAAAAACAAATAATAAAAAATTTTTAATAATTAGTGCGCGACAGGATTAATTAATTGTTGGTGTGTTTTTATTGGAAAGAAATTAAACTGAACTTCATCTTCTTTCATCAACGTATTGTGAATAATCAACAATTTCTTCGCGTTACATTTCTTTGGTATGTACCCATACATACATATAAATATATACATACACACACACACACACAAACATATAAAGACATAAATAAGAATTTATGTATTAAACATCATCCCTGTTGTTTTACCTTGTCACGTATATAATGAAACGTTTCTTAACAAAATTTAATTTAATCGTATGTTAGTTGCGTGTGTATGTGTGTGTGTTATTCTACCTTGTCGTATAATGAAATGTTACTAACTATAAGTTAATTTAGTTGTATACGAGCACTTTGCCAGGACCAAAATCAAACACGTTGATTTCATAACGATTTTAATATAATAAACTAACATATTCCGGTGCCAATAAATTTAAATTAATTAATGCGACAAAAGAATACGTTGTGAACAAGAAAGATTCTTTTTTTTTTTCCTTTTAATTTGTCCTACTTGTAATCTAATAATAGTGTTAGTAACCAACTTGATAATATTATTCTTATTCTTATTCTTATTATTATTATAACTATACTCTGTCTCACTTTCTTAGTTTATGTGCATACCGATGTACACATATATCGAAATACGCGTGATGATTTTTGCACTAATTGAATCACTCGAACACGTACAAGGTTTCACGTGAAAGAGACAGTGTGTGTTTATGAGAGAGAAAGAGAAAGAGAAAGAAATAAAATAATGAAAGAAAAGAGAAGAGACAGGACGGGTGTTAACGCTTGCCAAAAATGTTCACGGCACATTAAACGTCCTAAGAAACGGAGCACCGCGAATTTCCTGTATTGCAGAAGCGACGCCTCGTCAAAATCGTGGATGGAAAAGAAAGACGAAGAGAAAGACGAATACTACGATGATGATGATGATGATGATGATGATGATGATGATGATGATGATGATTGTGATGATGAAGAAGATGATGATGTTTTAGAGAGAGAAAGAAAGATCTCTGGCAATTCGCAAAAGCAGAGATCTTTTACTCAGCTTTCGTCACGAGTCGCGTCTCTGAACGTTCGTTTCTAATCGCATGAGCTCGGTAAGCGCTCGAGTTAATGACAGGCCGGAAGCGACGTTTAATTAAAGTACGCACTTCCGGTAGAAACGTTTTCACAAGAGCGTGTTATTTAGTCAAGCCCACGTTGCACAATTTCAAATTGGCCTCGAAGAAAGGAACGATCAATTACGGGGTGAGGGGTAGCCGAGAGAGAGAGAGAGAGAGAGAGAGAGAGAGAGAAATATGTTTATACATAAAATATATTTATACGTGTATATGTGTGTGTGTTAGGTTTTTTTCACAGATTTTTTCTTTTATCCCTAACGATAAACGAAGGAATAAATTATGGGAGAGTGAGTGAGAGAGAGAGAGAAAGAGAGAGAGAGAGAGAAAGGATAGTTGGTTTCACCGACAAATGTCGTTATCGATTAAAAACCGCAAAAAGCTAAATAACATATTGTCGGTCTAACATTAACAAGCGTAATTAGATGGATAACGTATTTCGCATTAAATTCCTAGCATCTGTCGCGTACCATTTGCCCCGTAGATATATTATAATATATTCCTATGTAAAAAACAATATATTATTACTATAAATATTTTATTATTTTTTATATATATAATCACTTAAATAGAAATAATCCTTAACTATAGTATAGTTATAACTATCATAATAATACTAATTTAAATATTGCAAATTTGTAGACAGTTCAGTTACATACAAGGTAAAGAATTGTGATTAGAAAGGTTAAAAGTTGAATTTTATGATTGGTAATCAAAGAATTTCTAATGTGATTATTTCTTATAGCAATTAAGAGGTTCACGATGCGATCAAGTTGCATCGTTTTCGTCGTCTTCATCGTCTTAGTCGTTGTTGTCGTTGTCGTCGTCGTGCAGGTTAAAATCGCGATCAGTTTCGTGCAGCATGCGATGCGCTTGCCATAATGATGCGTCGCCTCGAGGGAGCAACGGTGATTCCTTTTTCCGAGTCTTATTTTATTAGGAAAGACACACTCCTACTAAACATATATATATATATATATATATATATATATATATAGTTTGTAAGAGAGAAAGAATGGGTAGATAGATGGGTGGGGGAGAGGAAGGCTGGGGGTGAGAAGAAGAAAAGGGATTCGCGTTAGAAGAGTCACGAGTTCCGGTCTCTATATTCGAAACGTGATCCCAACCTGGCAAAAAGCATCTTACACCGCTAGACTTCTTCGCAAGGCCCAAAGTCACGAGTTTCTGTTAAAGGGAGAGAAAGAGAGAAAACGATCGAGAGTCGTGGATCATAACACTCTTAGGCTAACATGAAGCTCATGGCTTCTCCTTTCGGTGTAAATGATTTTACTAGCGAACGCCTTGTCGAGAGAATTAACGAGCCTCGATTATACCCCACCCACCTACTAATACTAGCACCACACCTTTTTGCTTTTTCTATCTATTTATTCATCTATTTTTTTATATCTATTCTAACATTCTTTCTTTCTAACTTACTTTAGTTAGTTTTTTGTTATGTCTCTTATTGTTGGTACAAATTAACATTTGGTACGGATAACAGTAGGTACAATTAAATTTGTTAAATTAACAAATAGCAAAATGATATTTTGTATTAAAATTTGTTTCCTATTTTTATAAGTTTATTTATATTCATAGGAAAGTTACGAACCCCTCTTGAATAGTTTTTGTTTAGTTTTTGTTCACCAAATTTTGGTCTTGTTCGATTGGGAATACTTTTTTTGGAGTTTAACTATAAAAATGTAATCATGCAAAAGATTTTTCAAATAAGATAGTATTAAAAGGTTCGTTTTATTAAGTGAGGTTTTTTTTTATAAATACATACAAAATTTATGGTATTTCGTGACATTTCAATTATGTAAAAATCGATGCACCATGTGAACTTCTCAAAATAGTTTAAGTATTTTTTTTTTTCGTATATGCCATCTGTTCCCGTTGTATTTTATATTCATAAATTAAGATACCACATTGGTTTTTATAATCGATTTAGTTTCATCTACGATGCATTTAATTTTTGTTTTATTCTCTAATCGATATCACATATATTAATGTTTTTATTTAATCTTTAATTTCTTTGAATCGATAATTCGTAAGAAAAATAATTCGTTGTTTAATTAACCAACGTGTTTATAATAATCGAAAGCAATGATAATACGATAAAATTGTATTCGTATATTGAGTTATAAAAATGGTTATTATCACGATCGACATTTTTCGTTCATTTCCAAGATGAACTATGATTTAAACAACATTAACGGACAGCTTGGTTTAGTTAAAAATAAGAATATTACGTATCATTCGTTGATAGTTTTTGGCACAAGATCATCAAAACGTTCACTATTAAAACACAAATAATAAAATAGAAATCGTCATATGTGAAAATATATTCGTTTATTATTACAAACTAGTATACACAATATCGTTATTATTCATATTAAATTATTAATAATCTATCGTACGAATAAATATGATAAAAAGGAAAAACAAAACGAAAAAATAAAAAAAATGTACGAGCCGTTACATTTATCCCACCTTAGTTTGTTGTCGGTAATTCACGTGTGTTGAATTTTGAAAATATATCTTCTTCTTTCTTCCTCCACTCTACCTCCCATTCTCTTCTCTTTCCTCCTTTTGAAAAGCGGGAGATTTCAAAGTTTTCGTTGGCAACAAGTGTTCCTTCGTGTTACACGACAGGCACGGCTTAAGTTTCAGCCACGGATGTATACCGAATTTCCGCGACACCTGTTGCGAAACATTTCGAATTTGCCAGCGGTAGCAAGCGAACCGAGCGCACGCCTCCTCCTCCTTCCTCTCCACCCCCCTCTCTATCTCTCTCTTTCTCTCTTCTACTCCCTTCGAAGCTTAATTTCGTTCAATATTATTGCTATTATTATGATTTCCTTCGCATCGTTTCACACCGCTCGACTTCTATTTTTAAATATTATTACGCCGCCTTTCTCTCTCTCTCTCTCTCTCTTTTTCTCTTTCTCTTTCTCTTTCTCTTTCTCTCTTATTCTGCTTTTCTATCCACCATTCCTTTTTCTTCATTTTATCCTACTATCTTTCACTCTTTTACTCGTTACATTCTATTTCTCTTTCTATCAATTTTTGTTCGTATTTTTCGTACACCACTTTGAGAGTAACCTTTCTTATCTTTCCAAGGGAAGGATGGGGGTGGAAGGAGGGGGAAAATGAATGAAAATAAATCCAACTCAAGATCGTTTAATTTTCCTTTTTTTATTTCGGATTAATATTTTCTACATCGATAAATTTAATAATTTTCTATATCGATTCGAATTGAATAAACTTTTGTATAATACTTTCCAAGAGATTTTAATGAAGATAATAATTTTTCCTTTGGAAATTATTTAGTGGTTTATTTTTTTTTTTTTTGGAGGTAAGAATGAGAGCAAAGGAAGAAGATAGTAGTGCGAGAAACTCAAACTATTTTCGTCCGAGACGCGTAAATCACAAAAGCTCTTGTAAACCGGGACACCAAAAAGATTTTATTTTGTCTTACCAAAATTTACAATATATATGCGTATTTTAATATCAAATATTTATTGTAGATTCAATTAAAATTATTACAGTGCACGTGGTTGATATTTAAGATAGAAAAGAAAATTTCAAATAATTTGTACCATCTATTAAACAAATTATAATATCATAGCAAAACATGAAACACATTATAATTAATTATTCTTAGGATTATAGTTAATGGTTTATTGGTATATAAATTCGAAAATATCATAGAAGAAAATTATTTAATTTGTATAATAGATACAAAGTTAGATTTAATATAAAATATTATCCAAGTGGTCCAGTAAAGAACCTATATTTTAAAAATATATTTAAAATATTAAACAGGAAATATTCAAAAGATCTTTTACATAAACTAACACAGTTCTTTTTTACCTATCGTAAAAATGTTTTCTACCTGATATAACTACACACTTTGCTAAACATATTCTGCCAAATAGCAGAAAAAGACAAATAGCAGAAAAAGTTAGTGATAAAAAAAAGAACAAGAAAAAATTTCTCATAGTTCCTGAACGATGAAATTATTTTACGATTTCATTTAAAACAATCAATGATTAATATTTCATAATATAAAATTCGTAAAATTATTGAATATCCTTTTTTGATATTTTTCATTTTATTTAATTAAAAAGTATGATAAAATACACGAAATGATTTTGCCACGTGTATTCAGAAATTTCCATTGACGTGTATCTGACGTTTTCGATTGAATTAAAAAACACAAGATATTTCGTAGATTTAATGAAAATTAAAATTACAATTGATGATGGGGATTATTTAAAAAGAATAATAGAAAATGTTCAAATAGAGTTAGTTGACAGATGTTAGTAAAGTATCTATTATTCTAGTAAATGATTCTAACGTCCTTCGAACGTAAAGCAAATGACGTAAATTATGACTAACGAAGTATCTTATTCACAATACGTCGTAATCGCCTTCCTCGCCAATTAACACCGTACCGAACCGGCCGGCTTCATTACGCCACCTTCGAATTACGCGTGCGTGTGAGTAAATGATTTAGCGAATGAGTGCAACAGAGATAGATTGATGTATAATGAACAAAACAAAAAAAAATTAAAAAAAAAGAGAAAGAGAGAAAGAAATATAGAAAGGAGAGAAACCATTTTTGTAAACCGTGACTAATTAAAAATTTTTTTTTGTTTGTATTTTTTCATACGTGTTTATTAATTTTTTAAATTCCCTTTCGAAAAATTACTCATTAAATAACAAAATCATGAAATTAACCTTGTTTTGTTCTGTTCTAAAAACCAATATATTAATAGATTGTTCTTATATATATAGATATATTGATTTATATATATATAATGCAAAAGAAAGATTATGATTAAAAATTAGAATTAAGATTTTCTATAATAAATATACGTTTGTTATTTATAACTTTTTTTTTATATATATTCTTTTTCTATTCACTTAATTCATGGAATTAATTAAAATTTCTTTTTGTCCTATAACATATATGAGCTAAACAGGTTTTGTTTATGAAATATTTATGTAAGTATATTTAATATGATATGATATTTCATATTAATTGTAATTTTATATTCACTGTAATAAAAAAAGGGAATAAAAAAAGAAAAAGAGAGAGGAATAAAAGAAGAACGAAAATATAAAAACTACAAATTGTTCAACTGACATAGACGATATTCCGACGATATAATTATTTGAACATAGTTTTTCAACCTTTCTCTCTCTCTCTCTCTCTCTCTTTCTCTCTTATATTCTCTTTCACAATAATTGACCCGTGGCAGTGCTTCGTGGGGTAATTATCGTGGTACTAAAGTCTCCTGCACGCACTTTTAACCCATTCGCACCGGCAAACATTATCCTTCTCTTTCTAACTCGTTTACGATTGCTACACGTACTATATAAGCAAGTATAACTCTTTCTATCTCTCTCTATCTCTCTCTATCTTTATCTCTCTTTTTCTTTCTTATACATGTATATATGCTAGGTAATATAGGTAATACGTGAGAACGGATTTTAATTAATCAAAACTGAACAAAAATCTAGTGTCCTTAATTACATCTAAAGAAACCAAAAGAAAAAAAAACAATAAATAATAAGCTATGAGTCTAGAAATTAAAAAAATAAAAAGAACTTGATTATAATTGGTTAAGAAAATTAGTACTAAGATAATAAAAAAAAAAAATCATTTGTAACAATGAATTAGTAGAAGTCCTAATGTTAAAAGAAACGAAGAAAAAGAAGAAGTTTATCGTTAGAATTAGTTTTTTTTTTTTTAATTCTTTTTCTTCGTTCATTTCATGTAATTTTGCGAGACTTGAAATAAAAATAATAAAATAAAAAATACAAAAAAAAAATAAGACAGGACAAGAAACATTCTCTCTCTCTCTTTCTCTCTTACTTTTACTTCTTTTACAGAAAAATATATATCCCATAGGATACTGGTGAAACTGTAATTATTACGGTAGTAAAGGTACCCCAGGTACGCGTTGCAATCTTCGGAAGAACATTCGTAAAAGTCGGCCTTCTAAAGAGACACGAGCCAACGAAAGAAAAAGGGTTAAGAAAAAGAAGAAAAAAAGGAAACAGTAGTAGTGGTGGCAGGGTGGGGGGATGAGTAGAAGAGAAGGAGAAAACAGAAATAATAAAAGAAAAAAAAAAGAAAAAAATAATAAAAAAAAATAAACAGAAGGAAGAAGAAGAAGAAGAGTAGTATAAAACTCAGAGCTCGAAGAATTTTTACGAGCGATATCGTTGGTCCCTTTAATTTACTGGCTCTCTTTCTCGGTTTTGGTCCCTCAGCCCTTTCTCGAACTGGAGGAGCGAAATGAATTCTAAGTAACTATCTCCCTGTAAACCGATAAACGTCCTTTTTTTCACTTCCCACTTCCTCACCCTCTCTCTCTCATTTCCACCACCTCTTTTTATTACACACACAGATATATAATTTTATTTTTGTTGCTGTGTTACCATATCGTTGACCCATACTATGCACACGAGTTTCTCTTAAAATGTTGGTACTGCCCTTTGGATACATTAAAAAGTAATAGATTATAGGAGTGGGCAGAAACCGGCAACACACATTCACACACACATATATATACATATACAATACAAGTTTGTATGTTATGTTGTCGTTGGTAGCGATCCTTTGTGACGATTAAATCGAAATAAATACCTTGAGGTATCTTTATCCTGAAGCTCCGCCTGTTATCCACCCTGATCGAGACACGTTTTATGTTCTTCACCCTTTTTTTCACTATACTCCTCCCCCCAATCCATCCCACCCCAAGCCACCCATTCTACACCCTTTTTAACCACCTAATCGTTCGTTGTTCTCTCTGCTTCTATCTCGTCGTTTGTCTCTTCCTCATACTGCGCTTTCTTTTTCTTTCGTTGTTTTGGTTTTCTTTTTTAGTTTGTTTTATTTTTTCTTTTATTCCTTTTCTTCTTCTTCCTTTCTCTCTCTCTCTCTCTTTTACTCTCACTCTCATTTAATTGTCCTTTAGCACGTTAATGTTATTTCCAACGCGATCGTTCTGTGTATACCGGCACGCGAAAACAATTTATTACTTCGGTTCTATGTTGCAGCGGGGTATTTTATTTTATTTTATTTTTTTTTTTTTTAATGCACAGTGTTGGATAGACAGTTTGCTTTTAATTCAGGGAATTATTGATGGGGGATTGATTTTTATGGAAGATAATTTGTTATTTCTTTTTCTTTATTGATGAGTCGTTTAAAATACGAATAAAATTGTGTGGTTGGTAAGATATTCATTTGTGTGTGTGTGTGTGTATGTGTGATATATGGAAGAGTTTTAAAGTGAAATATTATTAATAATAGTATTTATTGTTAATAGCATAGATTTATAAAGGTTCATTTTCAACGAACGATTGATTGCTTTCTTTTTTATATGAATTGGTATTCTTGAAACTTTTTAAAAGTTAAATATTTGGACAAGAATTTTGGCTCATAACCTGTCAATATCTACTACATTTGTAAATAGTGAAACTAAATTAAGCCAAAGATATAATTAATTAATTAATTAATTTGTATGAATTTAATGATGGAAAATTAGAAATACAAAATAAAACTAATAGTATTATTTCTTTAGATATTAGCAGAATATCAAAACATTTGTAAAGGAATTTTGGTTTATAAAATTTATGCATACCCACTCCTTTTTGCAAATAAATAAAATAAACATATAAACCAAATATTTCATCATAATATTTAATAAATAAATTAATTTATACAAATTTGATAGATAGAACAAAAGAAATACCAAATAAAGACCAGTATAGTATTGTGTTTTTATTTTTAAATATTATTATAATATCTTAACTTTTATAAAAGAATTTTTGTCTATAAAATTTATCAATACCCATCCCTATGGCAAATAAATAAAATAAATATATAAACCAAATATTAAACCATAACATTTAAATAATTAATTTGTACAAATCCGATGACATAGCATAAGCAAATTAATATAAGTATTATTTTTATTTTTAGATATTATTAAAATATTCAAACTTATGAAAAAATAGGCCTAAATCTTTTCAATACCCACTCTATTTTACCAAAAAAAAAATAAATATATAAACCAAATATTACACCATAACATTTAATTAATAAATTTGTACAAATCCGATGACATAGTATAAGAAAATGAATTTAAATATTATTTTCTATTTTTGAATATTATAAGAAAATAAGATTGGGAAGGGGGAGTAATAAAAGAAATAAAATATAGAAAATAAATAATAATAATAAAAGATGATTCTTCATTGGTGCTTTCTAAACGTTACGTCGTGTATCCGGGGAAGCTTTAATTATCGGCTGAGAGCCATAGGGACGAGTTGTCGCGCGACACTCGACGTACAATTAACGACCGAGTGTTTACAATCTAGTGCTTAGCGGACGGCAAGTGGCAATCAAGCGAGGCCAATTAATGAGCGAGCTTGCCATCTTTCTCTCTCTCTCTCTCTCTCTCTCTCTTTTTTTCATCTATCTTTCAGCTAACCAAAGTGTCTTTTAGTTTTCGTGCGTACGAACTGTTCTTCTACTTAAATTCTTTAATTTGTACCAATTATACCAGAGCTAATAATTAAGTTTCATTTCGGTATATAAACTTTTTGTTCTGTTTTTTATTTTATGTATTTTTTTCTTTTTTTTTCATTAGTTTCTTTCATACGATTTGCGGCAAAAAAAAAAACAATAAGAAAGAAAAGAGTAATAATACTGAAACATCATTTATCTTTCTTGGCCTTTTGTGTGATCGGTGAATAAATATTTATTGAAAATCGATATAACAAATGGACGTCGAATAATATGATTTCTAATTATAGAAATGACGATTAAGTGGATATTTATAATAGTAAATAATATATATACATTATTGATTGATCGTATAGAAAATTGACGATGAATATTTGGCAAATTGGAAATTAAAAATAGGAAACACGTAAAATACAATTAATAAATATTAAAATTAACTTTTTTAAATATCTGACCAAAAAATTGATACGATATTAATGAACCTTAATAAATACATACGTATAAAGGTAATAAGAGAATATAAAAAAAATTGTTGAAAGAAAGAGACAGTGAACGATCCTTGCAATTAAAATTAAATAGAAATAATTATCATTAAACTAAATTACGATATTTTCTAATTATTTACATATTGAATATATAAAAGTATAAAAAACTAACGCTTATGAAACAATTAATAAATATTAAAATTAACTTTTTTAAATAGTTAATAAAAAAATTGATGCGACATTAATAACCTTAATAAAAATATATGTATATAGGTAACAAGAAAATATATAATAAGAAAATAAATAAAACGTGACAAAAAATGATCTTGCAATGAAAATTAAATAGAAATAATTATCATTAAAATAAATTACGATATTTTCAAATTATTTAAATAATAAATATAAAAGTTAATAATTGATATAAAATCTGAAGAAAATAAAGAAAGAGAAAGAGAAAGAAAAGATGATATAAAATAGTACAGTGAAGGTAACTTTTGTAAACGAAGAGGAACGAGAGAGAAGTGAGGTCGGAGCCGTATGTCGCCTCGAACGACGACGGGACCGGATGCGGACTCTTCTGGCCAGCAATTAATAATTAATAGCCACCGGGCGGTGTGTGTATGTTGCTACGAGGACACGCAAAGTAATACGCGAGAAAGAAAAGGAAGAAGAAGAAGAAGAAAATAAAAACGAAACTAATGTAAGAGAATGAACGAAAAAGAGAGAAAGAAAAAGAGAGTGAAAGAGAAAGAGTGAGAGAGAGAGAGAGAGAAAGACACGTATATAGTAAAGATAGGTAGTAATTAAACAAAGACAGACATTGAGAGAAAGAGAGAAAGTAAACTTCGGTAAAAGAAGGGCTGAAGAGAGGGGACTAAAGGGAAAGGGGGAAGACTGTTAATTGATCGTGGTCAGGCTGTGCGCGAGCACTAATTACAATTTATAATTAAGCAGCTTAACCTATCCGGGGCCTCGAATGGCATGCCGCGGTTGCTCGACTCTCTCGGTGCAATTAATATGATTAATCGTTCCGCGAATTGTCTGGTCTGAGCCGCGCCCGAACCCACCATTCGAATTTAAAATCGGTTCCTACGATCTCACCATTCAATATATTACTCATACACACACATTCACACATATATATGGTGTACTTATTAACTTTGTCGCAAATGATATTTAAAATGTATTTTTTTTTTTCAAATATTCATTCATTACTCGCACCTATATTCGTATCTTTTTATTTTTATTTTTATCCAATTGTGAAAGGATGTATAGTGGAATTAATTCGAGTACTGTAAAATATTCTTTGAGATTTCGTTTAAAAATAAATTTAAAAAAAAATGTGTGTGTTTTTCTTAAGAAATTTTTACGATCATCGTAGAGGATCAACCCTTTGGTAATAAGCTAAAATATTGTTTTGAGAATTCCTTTTTTTTTTTAATCAAATCCAATAAAATAACTTAAGGATTTTACCGATGATTAAAACCGGCTGGGTAGAGTACACCCTGTATATTTACATATGCATAATGTTGAATATATGTACATAAGAGAAAAGCAGAAATTCACATTGAAAAAGTCAAATTGATGTACACACTTTCTGATGCTGAAAGTTGAGCTGATGATAATTCGAGGAAGTTATTACGCGTCGATTATTAGTGCGTTTCTTTCTCTCTCTCCTTTTTTTTTCTTTTTGTCGAGAGAGTTTCGTTTCTTCAAGCCCGTACCTTTTGATTAAGTTTTTACTGTCGTAGAATTAAAGCCGGCTTCTTCTTTGAATTCTCTCGTACAATCCTCTGACACGTAGAGGGATTCGTTTCAGGAACAACGGCGTTGGTGGCTTCATTTGCTACATGATTTTCTCATTCCTTTCTGTTATTATCGTGTCTCGTTTTCTCTCTCTTTCTCTTTTTATCTTCAACGATTCCGATATTTTGCATTTTTCCATTTTAATTCATCTTTCCATTTGTTTCATCCTCACATCGCTAACGTTCGATATTTGATTCTCATTAATTTTGGATTCGATTATATGATTATGTAACACATGTGTAAACACCTTTATTAAATATTGTTTGAAATTGATATTAATATATTAATATATTAATATATTGATATAATTGATAAAAATATTGTTTTGAAATTTAATAAACTATATTTATCTCTAAAATTATAAACAGTTCGTGTTATATTTCATATTTTTAAGATCAAATCAAGGAACGGTTCATTTTTGTATTACCGAAAAGTCCATAAACTGCAGAGAGTTAAGAGTGAAACAAAAAAAAAGAAAAAAGAGATATACAGTTCAATAATTTATAAAATCGTAAGAAACGAAGATAGATATTACTCTTTTCAAAGTAGATAAATCAATGGTCGATGTAGAATCTTGTTAAGAAAAATCATGTTTCAAGTGGTAGGGGGGAGGAAACAGGAGGTATATATAAAGAAAAATCCGTGGTAGAAAATAAGGTAGGATATTAGTGTGTAAATGAGAGAGGAAGGTTGGAGGAGGGAAAACAAGCCCTCTCGATATTAACAAGAAATCGTTTCTGGTATCTAATGAAGGTACCTACGTAACATCATCGTATTAGTGTATTGTATTTATGTATACGTATGCTTGTGTCTGTGTAAATGTGTTCTCTAAGGATTCATACATTCTCAAGAATGTGTACACGTGCATACATACGTGTGTTTGGATATATATGTGCATGTGTGTGTTGAAATAACAGGAAGAATAACGAAACGAGCACAATGTTCGAAAGAATACTGGTGGTTTGCCACGGTTAGCAAGTGTGTGTTCGAAGAAACGAAGGAAACTGATTGTATTTTTCCGAATCAATATCATTAATGTGATGCAGCAGAGGGTGCTCGATGAAGCCGCGGATCGCGCCTTGGAAAAATTCCAAGCTCCGACCTTAATCGAACGACGATACTTTCTCTCTCTTTCTTTCTTTCTTTCTTTCTTTCTTTCTATATCTTTTCATCTCATTCTACTCCTTCTTCTCATTCTGCTACTATTCTTTTTCCTTTTTTTTCTTTTCGAGCCTTTTTCCTTCGATCGAGAATTGTTTCCACTTTTACGACCCACCCAAATAACTTGCGTCATTCTCTAACGCTTAATATTTTCATGCATAAGTTCTTAATAAATTATTTTGTTTCTTTTTTTTTTTATTGTTGTTATTTATGTTTGTCATAGGAAAATTTATATCAGATTTGTAAGGTGAGTTCGATTGTATTATAATTTATTTATACGCTTGTAAGAATATTTGAACGTTTATCAACAATTTTGATCAGTTTGGTATGAGAGTTTTGCTCAAAAAAAAAAAGGAATTAAATGTGAACTATATATATGATCATATAAATGGCTTAGGTGTTTGATCTAAATTCGTAGGTTTGCAAAAATATTGAAAATTATGTCAGAGAATTTAAATTTTGATCACCTCTAGTGTCTTTTATTATAAATTTAAACAAAAATATTTAAATACATAAAATTAAATGAAAAAAAAAGAAAGGGTTTTAAAAGATGTTTAAATTAAAGTAATCATCAAAATTTAAATAAAATTCGATGAGTTAGTTTGCCATCGTATGTTCGAAGTAAAATATAAGATCGAATGATGAGTTAATAAAATCGAAAGGTGTGTATGATGTAGAAGGATCGATGTAAAGGGGTTTTAGGATTAGAGAAAAGTCCATTTATATTTCGTTTAGCTCGTTAGCCCAGGCTCGTGATTAGATTGCAAACATTAGGATGGGCCCCAGCATATATAAGATATCTTGCGTTCTCGTCACGATTTATCGACTGTGGAGGTGCTGAGGACGTTTCTTAGGTATGTAATTCATGAAAAGAATATTCAATGGAAATGGCCGGCCATTGGCAATGGATATTCCCGACGTGCACCACATTGCAATTTACACCGATCTAATCGCGGCTAAAGTTCAGGGCCGTACACACATTAGAACCATCTTCTTTTTCTTTTTATCTTTCAAGTTTATTTCTGTTTTAACGTGTTAGTAGCATAAATTTCTTTTCCCATGGAAATATCATTAATCAATGAATAGCAAGATCAATGAAAGATTTTTCATTCGACGTTCTCGAACTCGCATGTTTTGACCGAGACTCACACGATTTATGATGTTGCGATGATTTAAAGTTCATGGATAAAAGTAAGCAACGATAGGCAGGATTTACTTCGACATTTTTACCTTGTATAAATATATTACTTAAACGGCTATTTAAAAGATAGAATTTATTTTACTATTATTACACCTTGATTATAATGTTCATTTTAATTTATTCTTTATATTAAGAGAGTATACATAAAAATTAATTATTATTATAATTTATAATTTATTATAATAAATATTTATATAATTATATTTATATACTATATAATTTTATTTTTTCTATAAATATTATATATATATATATATATATATTACATAATTATATATTATAATTATATTGATATTTGTTAAATAACGAATTACGTTTATATATATAAACATTATGTAAAATAATAATTCAATAAAAATTAATAATTAATCAAATTTAAATATTTATTACTTAACGATAATCTCATAATAAAGAAATAAAAAATAATTGAATCATTTCTATAATTAACATAATTAACATTTTACGACAAAATAATTATACGTACATAAATATTCATACAAGGAATATTACTAAAATAGAATAAATTTTCATTTTCCTACATCTATTGTTATGTCAACAATATTATGCGAGTTGGTTAGATATTCAAGGAATATATAAGACGTAAACAAAAGACTTTTAGTTATACTCAAACTTATTTATTGTTAGTCTTTCCGTGAGCTTCGAAATGAGAATACAACGAGTCAATGAGTTCGTAACTAACACACAAAGTAATAAAGTTTATTCATACATTTTAATTAGTATAAAATAATGAAATTCTTTTTATTCTATCTTCATACATGTTCAAACGTATATTTCTTTTCATAAAATGATTTAATTAAACAAAAACGTGTATTAGCTAATATCAAACTATTGGAACGTATTTGATCACGAAATTCGTGACATAGCGAGGTTAAAGTCTCGATATCAAAACGTAACGTAGAGTCACACCTAAAGGAAGAAAATAAGGTAAGAAAAAAAAAGAAGAAGAAAAGATAATAAGAAAGAAACGAAGGAAGGAAGGAAGGAAGGAAAGGTTTTTAAGAAAGGCCACGACGGTTGGTTATAAAGACGAGCAAGTTGAATTATTAGCGTCGACGTAATGAAATTTTCTTGGGATTACAAACCACCCCCTAGTAGCCAACCAACCAGCTAGCTAGCTAGCTAGCTAGCTAACTCGTTGCAACTCGGTGCATCGTTCTTAAGTTGAAGAAGGAACGGCCAGTAGGGTGTACTGTGTGTTAGCCCTCTTCCTCTTGATCTTCTTCGTTCACCTTCTTTCAACGACTACTAGTAGCCTAACCAACAGCTCGCACCTTCTTCCTAGACTCGTGCGAGTTAATTAGAGACCTGGTCGTACGTACACTAACACACCATCTCATACACACCATCTATCTATCTATCTTTCTATATATATATATATCTGTCTCTCTCTCTCACACACACGTTCATTTAACTTTTTTTCTTGGATACTTGTACAACTAAGAACCCCTAAGAAGCACAAGCGACTACGAAGACGAGGATGTCTGGAAAGGAAGAACGCTTTTGAAAAGGGCTTGCTATATCTTTTCCTACGTCCTCCACAAGTCTCCAACGCTTATTAAAAACATCGAGTCACACACTAACATGTTCAAAGTATCTACTGTATACACGTACGTACACGTGTGATACTTGCCGTGAAACTCGATACGAACTTAACACTATACACGTGCACACTCAAACATATATACATATATATCTATACTTACATATACACAAATGCATATATATACACGTTATATATTATATACATGTTACATGTAGAAAGAGAGAGAGAAAAAGAAAATGGTAAAGCTCGAGAAAACGGGTGGACACACACAGGATTGTAAGTGGGTGGGTGGGTGTTTAAGGGGGTAGCGAGGAGTGCACGTTGCGCGTGCATCGGGGTTAAAGTCACGGCTTATTACGTCCCTACGAGGCAACCACTACCTCTGAGATTATTAACTTTTGCAATTTTACGCACGGGACTTACCAGTCTGGACGCCTCCTCCTCTTCCTCCTCCTCCTCCTCTTCCTCAGTCGAGTCTTTACACCACCACAACTAACGGAGTAGATTCTATTCAAATAATCTCTACCCACGCGTTTTCTACTTTTTTTTTCTTCGTATTGCCGATATTAAAACGTGTTTACCCGTGAGATTGATTCTTTTTCATATTTTATTTTACTTATTCTTTCCTTTTTTTTTCTTCTTCTTTTCTTTCTTACACTTTAATAATATCGAACAATATTTAAATCTTTCGTTGACTGGTATTTTAATTTTGAATAATTTACTACGACGAATTGCATCATCGGTCATTAAACATCAATGCTGTAATTATATCTTCTCTCTCTTTTCTTTTTTTCTTTCTTATGATTAATTATTTTTCATCAAGATTGTGCCGCCAGGCATTACTGATATTTTACTTATATGTTTCGTCTTATTTAATTTTTGTTGTTGTTTTTTTCGTACGTACCAAAAAGATCGATTTTATCGTCAACGAAATGACGGCAACAATTAAGTCGATAAATCTGCATCGCGTTTTAACATCTCGAATTGACTCTCTCTCTCTCATTCTCTCTTTCTTTCAACCCTTTTCTATAGCAGTGTAAATACTTCGTGGCACAGGAAATTGTTGCAGTGTAGCATGTCACGGTTGCGGCTACAATTACGTTATCTTCGTTTGTAATCGTACGAACATATAACTTATGTATATGCATTTATATATGTATATACATAAAAAAAGAGAAAGAAGAGAGAGAGAATTGTATGCACATATATATTACACTTTTACCCTTTTTTCACGGAACAATGGAAACTACGAGTTAGTACACGTATTTATCGAGCACGTATGATTTTTACGTTTAACCGAGAAAGAAAGAAAGAAAGAAAGGAAAAAAAAGAAAGAGAAAGAAGATCAATTTGTTCGTCGAAACGAACTTCGTTTCATGGATTCCCAAGTCTTCGAAGCCCTTTTACTAGCCAACGCGTAATTATTTACAAACGCGTTTTCGTGGAAGGAAATGGCTTACGCGTTCCACTACTATCGATCGATACCCACCAACGAGAACCTTTTTCTTTCCAAAATTACCAAAGGTCAAAGTCTCTTCTTCTTCTTCTTCGTGAAGAAAAAAAAGTTTTTTCTCTTCTCTTTCTTTTTATTTTTCTTTTTTTATTATATTTTTTTATTTCGTTACATTAAATTCATTTTTTGATATCATCGAAGTATGTCTAATTCTTGTGTGACTTTTCTAACGATCTTATGTATTCCCTTTTCAACCCCCCTTCCCACCACCACCACCATCATCATCATCATCATCACCACCATCCTCCTTCTTCTCGCCCTTCTGATTTCTTTCTTTTTCTCTCTCCGGGTGGGTCGATGGAATTAACGAGACGTCATAAGGGCTGAAACATAATTGCGTCAAAAGGCACATACATATATATATATGACAAGAGTGTAATCGCACGAACTGGCTGCATTGAGTTTAATGTTGAAGAGAAAATAAGAGAGAGAGAGAGAGAGAGAGAGAGAGAGAGAGAATAGAGAGAATGTCGCATGGGCCGTGAAACGAAATTACGCAGAGAAATATGGAAGGGTCCGCTGTTTCTCATATAAAATACACTACCGGTCAAAATTATTTGACCACCTTAAAAAAAATAAATAATATAAAGTTAGCACGAACGAGTTTCTACTTCCTAATTTTTTTTATATTTTAGTATTCATGTAAGATTTTATAATTGTTCGTTCTAAGTATATTATTAATTACTTTTATTTCGAATATTATTATTTATTGTATCATTAGCAAGAAACTTCATCTTATGATCCATAATTCAGTCTTATACAATTTTTTTTTTTTTTAATAAAATTATTATAAAAAAAGTGCAAAGAATAATTTAAGGGTATTAGAAGCAAGCGATGCAATATTTTGATTAAGTTAAAGTTTAATAATTAATATGTTTAATAAACATATTGTATAATATTAATCTATTTTGTTTCTTATATATATATATATATATATATATATATATATATATATATATATATATATATATATATTTTTAATCGTTTATATTATTAAAATATTAAATTTATATTATATTATAATATTAAAATCAATTATTTAACCATGAAAATAAATAACCAACAATTTTAAATTTCAAAGAAAATAATACTCAAATTTGTGTAAGGGGTAGAATAATTTTGACGGGTATTGTACGAAGTGTATATTCGTACACGTGAATCATTTCTAGTCGAAATATAATATATAAGAACGGAAGGAAAGGTATAACGGGGAATTGTAGTAGGTGGCACGTTGATGAGCAAAACTCATTCCTAATTGCGGGAGACGACAAGGTAGGTGTCCCACTAGAGAGGGTTGTTCTAACCACAAAATGAGAACGAATGAGATAGAATGAGTGAAAGACAAAAAAAGATAGAGAAAGAAAGAGTGAGAGAACATTTTCACACCATAGAGAGTTTCTTTTCCTTTGCAACCCTCCTCCATGGACACAAACCGGACCCTTCATACATACAAACGTACATACATACATACATACATACATACATACATACATACATACATACATACATACATATATATATATATATATATATGTATAGATGAAAAGAGGGAGAAAAAAAGGTCTAGTCAGTTGGGACATGTGTCGTGCTCAAGCATCCGGAAAAGCACACTGAGTTATCTAGGATCCGGACCAAAATACACGGAACGCGATGGAAACGCGCGCGCGAATAGAACCACCCTTATCTTTTTCCCTTTTTTCTTTTTCTTCTGCTTCTTTTCCAGTTTGTCCTCTTTTTATCTTTTTCTCGCCTTCGATCTCGTTCGATGTGCACGATCCTCGTCGTCTTCGTCATCGTCTTGGTCGTGGTCGTGGTCGTCGCGTTTACCTGGACGACGGCCAGCTTTATCGAAGAGTAGCCATCCGGCAAATAGTCCCCCTTTCGAAAAGCTCCTTCTAATGTTTGTTTCTCGTTATGACCGTGATCGATAAGTTCCGAATTTATTTTCCTTTTTTTTTAAATATTTTATCACATTACTTTTACCATTTTTAATAAAGGGATGCATGAGAATATGAGAATATGAAAATATGCAAAATCGATTATAATTATCTTTTTATTTTCGTATTATTAATTATTCCTTAGGGGGATGAAATAATTTTTTTAAAGAACGAATGTGTGAAAGAATATAAATCAAAAATAAATGTTTTTATTATTGGATTCTAATATTTTTTAATAATATGTATTTTTTTAAATATATATTATTTTTTAGAAATGTATACTATTTTTTATAATATTTTTTATAATATTTTTTATAATATATATTTATAAATGTTTTTTATATATTTTGATTGCGAATATCTCAAAAAACTAAAAATAATGATGATACAAAACATCATAAAATATCTCAAGCACGTAATTTCGAATAAAATACAAAACACCTTACAAACAAACTTTAACAATAAAAAAACATATTTGATTCGTATAAATAAATTTTTCAATAGAAAATATTTAACTTCTACTCATATTTAATTTATCAGTCGTTAAAAATAATGACGAACAATGAACATGAATATTTGAAAGGAAGAAAAGTTTCACTTTTCTAGGATCACGTTGAGAATCAATAGATAAGAGAAAGAAAGAGAGGAAAAGAGAGAGAGAGAGAGAAAGAGGAGAAAGGTCGAATAAGGAAATCGATAGAGGAAGAGTATAGCAGCGTTGGTTGAGAAAACAGGTATGGTTCGGGCGGCTACGGTTATGAATACATTATATCTCCGGTTCCAAGGGATGCTGGCACATGCGCCGATGGGGTGACTCCACCCTGTCCTCCACCGAGAGTTGTTCAGCCTCCCTCACCTTCTCTTTCTCTCTCTCACTCTTCTTCTACACTTCTATCTCTGTCTTTCTTTATTATTCTTGTCTCACTCAGTGCTAATTATACATGCGCTAACCAATCCTCCCCTTCCAGCAGTACCTTCTCTTTCTCTCTCACCATTGGTTGAAGTTTAAACCCATGGAAAGTTTCCACTGTATCTCACCACTGGGATTCTACTACGCTCCTGTTGCTTAATTACCGCGTAGGCGTTAACTAACTTCACCTCCACCCTCTCTACTCTACTCTTCTCTTCTCTCCTATCGCAGAATCAGCGAATCTGCAACCCTTTTGCCATGCCTTTGGTAGGCGTCGATCTCGTTCATTGGCCCAACACACCCGTCCTACCGTTACGTTATTTGCAACAACTTGTCTTACCAATTTCATTCGTAAATAATTAATTAATAATTTATTTTCTACTCGATTTTACTTATAAATATGTGTTAACTCAACTGACGATTTGTTAATTTAAATTCGTTCATTTTAACATACAATTTTTTTAGGGTGGAACATTTTTGTTTATTTCTCTTCTTTTTTCTTTAATATTATTGTTCTTAACGGTAACTAAACTGATAATTGTTAATTTAAGTTCACTCATATTATCGTCCAATTATTTTGGGGGAAATTTTTGTTTATTTCTATTCTTCTTTTTTCTTTTCCTTTTTTTTTTTTTAATAGTTAAATTCTTCGCGAATCCAAAGAGGATTCATAAGACATCTAGACCAGGGGACTACTGCTAGAGACCATTATTTAAATTCTTCGACGAAAGAACGGTAGTTATTCTTACCAAAGCGCAACCATCGACCCCGATCATAAATCTACTTTCCAAGGATACGAAGTCGGTGGCGTCGCGAATGCAAAATCCTTCGTCGACGAGACTTTCTTACGGAGGAAAGAAAGGAAGAAAGAAAAGGAAAAAAAGGATAACAAGAAAAGATGCGCGGAAGGTGGGGGGACAAAAATAAAGAATAGGAAGGAAAAGTATCGTAAAACTATACAAACGTAACCTTTGTTTGTTCATTCGTTCATTCGTTCACATTTTGCGTGATTCTTCTCACGTTTTTATATCATTTAATCGAGTTATACTAATTCAAATGTAAATGTCAGAAAAATTTACCATTAAATGTATGTACGTATAAATGTATTTACATAAACAACGATAAATCGTTTCATCTCGTAAAGTTAATGAAATTTAATTTATTTTTTAAAATGTTCATGAGATAAAAAATAAAAATAGAAAGATCCTTTGAATTACCTCTTCGTTGTTATTAACACTAGATTTAGGAACTGAACCATTTTCACTTATTACAATTTTGATTACTATATATATAAATTCAAATATAAATATAATATTAATAAAATATTAATTAAAATATAAACATAAATATAAACATAAATATAAATATAAATATTAATATAAATATAAACAAATATAAATATAAATATTAATTCTACCTTCTATTCAACCCTTCATTCAATATTTGTAAATCATTACAAAATAAAAATCAAAACATCTACAAATCTACATTTATTCTAAACAAAACTAATAATTTGTTTAAGATTCAATCATCATAGTATTCTTAATAATAATCCGTACCGTTTAAAAATGAGGAGATAACCGTGTAACGGAAGTGGAGTAGCCGTCGAGGTCAAACGTAGTAGTACTCCGAGATTCAGGCTCTCTTTCTCTCTCTCTTGAGAGAGGGTGGAAATGAGGAAGACGAGTTCTCGTGCCGGGGCAACGAGATAAATAAGAAGTCTCGAGACGAGACCTAAGGTAGGAGGAAAAAGAAAAAAATGAAAGAAAGAAAGAAAGAAAGAAAGATATATAGATAGAAAAAAGAAAGAGGGATGAAAGAGGTTGATAGAAGGGGGAAGGAGGGAGCGAACTAAAAAGGGGTGATGGTGATGGTGAGGGTGAAGGTGAGGGTGGGGGTTTGGTAGAAATCGAAGCTCTTTTCCCTTCGCGGGAGGCCAAGAGTGCCGCGAAACGCGGATTCGACAAATCGAAGTGTACCCTTCCCTCCTTCCTCCCTCACTTCGTTTATATCTAAGTAGAAGGGGCTAAGAAGAAGAAGAAGAAGAAGAGGAAGAAGAAGAGAGAGAGAGAGAGAAAGAGAAAGGGCGGGTGGGAAGAAGGGTTGGGGGTGGGGGGTGTACGACTTCGACGCGCAGGCCCTATGCAAAATAGCTCGGGTGGTGGGGTGGCAAAAGCTAGTGAGACCCCCGGAGCCGTGCGACGGGGCAAACAACCCCTTAGTTCTGCCGTAGCGCCCGCAGACGCCCCCACCACGTGTGTGTCGCGCGCGACGACACCGTCCTCGTCGACGTCGACGTCGTCGTCGTCGTCGTCACCGTCGTCGTCGTCGTCGTCGTCGTCGACGGCAGCGCCACCGGATATAATAATATCGTGCTAACCGCTTATTTTTTTTTTATCTCTCCCCACCAAAAAACACGTTTTTAATATAATTACATAGTTTCTTTTTGTTTATTTTTTATTTTTGTATTTTTTTTTTATTTTTATATATTTATCTTAATTATTTAATTAACTATCTATTCAGATAGATAGATATCTATGTATCCTTTTTATTTATTTTTTTTTCATATATATGTATATGTATATGTTTGTATGTATGTATATATGTATGTATGTATGTATATATATAGATCTATTTAGATCATAGTGTATTTAAATTCATTATATTTTAATGAATCTTTTGTATATGTATATACATATATACATACATATACATATATGTCTATTAGTATTATTTACTTGTTGTTTTCCCCCCACCCCAATCAGTTCGTGTGAGCGAATATTTTGTGAAAGAAGAGTACGTTGGTTTTTCAAGATAGAAAGAAGGGATTCTGTGTGAGAGAAGTATCATGAAAATGGATCTTGTCGTCTACTCATCTTAACAGAAGATTATTCGGTACACCGTAGGTAGGGATTATCATAGTTTTTCTGATCATCATCATCACCATCGTTGTCATCATTGTCGTCATCGTATTTTAATTTTTTTTTTTATGAAAATATATGAATAGAAAATTGGTCAACCCCTCCCCTTGTCTTCCCATCCATTCAAATGTCCAGTCAGTCAATCGTAGGTGTCCGTTTCTTTTTTTATCAAAAGTCTTGCGCCAACTATAGACGAGTAATGTTGTTTCGTTTAAATATAAACGTTGTGGAACACGGATTTAACTTTTCATTTTTATCATATACATTTTTTTTTCTTCCAACTTTCTTACTTTCAGTTTCTTTTTTTCTTTTTTTACTATATTTGTCGTACATGAGTTTTATATCCACTAAGCGCGAACGATTTGAATGTTTCTTCTTATCCTTCCTAGTTGCAAACGTTCGATATGATATTTCAAATGTGTATATGGACTTAAGCTTTACCGACGGTTATTATAGTCCAATGCTACGGATTAAAACTTATTGTTAGTTTAGTTTGTACTAGTTTTTGGATCTTAAATGTATACACATACATCTACCACCTACGTAAGCGTACTATTTGTTTCTTTATTTATCATCTTTTTTTTCCCTTGCTTTTATATTATCGTTGCTTTCTTTTATTTTGCCGCGTAAAATTATTCCATTCGATGCGAGTAATTTACAGTTTAGAAGGAGAGGGTGAGAAATAAGTATTGCGTAGTTTTAGATCGATATGATAGATCGGATCGATGAGGAAGAAAAAAATACAAAGAAAGAAAGAGTGAACAATCTTTTCTAGTAGCTAACGTTGTGTGAGTCTTTGTTTTATTTAATATCTTACTTACCTTCTCCCTCCCTCAGCCCCCCCTTTACTCTCACTCTTTATTACATTATTTAGTTCTCTTTCTCTATATGTTTGCGAATAGTTATGATAGTGTTGGTGGTACATATGAACTCGTAATGTAACATAGTATTTCTCGATTATCGTGTAAGAATCATAGTAACGAAACTATAAAGTTTTACTAGAACGCAGTAAGTGTGTATATTTCTTAACGAGATTTACGAGTATATAAAATTATTATAAATTATTCAAACACTCCAATTTTTTCATATATACATATATATGATATGAAATTATTCATAGTTAAAAAATACAAAAGTTGTACTCGTACGATTATAAAATTATTCTTACGAAATAAAGTAATAAAATATAAAAATTTATTATACATAAATTAATATATAATTATATTATACATAAATATTATATAATTATACATAAATTGTTTATTCGTATAAATTCATTTTGATTGCAAACAAAAAATAATTATTTTTCTTTATATAAATAAAAAATAATTAATTTGTTAACGATTAAAATAAATAATTCGAATGTAACGAAAGTATATACGAGGGTTGATTGAAATTTAAACATTATTTTAAACAAAAATATTCGGATAACGCATATTAAAGTGAAAAACAAATTTTAATAATGTTTTTTTCACATAAGAGTCGTCATTTTGTTTATGACAATTCTTCATTATCGTATAAAAGAGTTTTCTCGCATGTATGGGCGCAGGTGCGCATGAAACGGAATAAAAGAAAAAAAGGAAAAGAACAGAAAAGGGAAAGAAAAAAGATAGGACAGAAAGAGAGATAGAGAGGAAGTGTGGGAGGGAAAGGGGGTGGGAAGGGAAGGAGATAGGAATGAAGAAGTTGATTAATCGGCGATCGATGAACGCTCGTTGTTACGAACGAACGTTCGCGATTACGTCACCTTGATCGTGCTCGACCTCTCTCATTAATTACTTATTAACAGCCGTGCCACATGAGTAGTTAATTACAAATGCAAATCGCAATTCTTTAACACTCGTCATTATTATTTTCCATAAACAGACACACACACACACACACACACACACACACACACACACACGCACACACGATTTTGCAATAATAATTGTTATGCATCCCATCTTTTTATTTGTTTCAAATTTTGTTTCTTCCTCGTTCATCTTACATTATGAGCTTCTTCTTCTTCTTCCTCTTACTTTTTGTAACAACAAAACACTCATTATTATTATTTTTCATAGACAGACACACACACATACACGATTTTGCAATAATAATTGTAATACATCCCATCGTTTATTTATTCAAATTTTCTTTTCTTTATCTTAACCCTTTTGCACTCAAAGTTACATTTTTCATTTCACATATTACAAACAATTTACAAAGCAATTTCAATAGAAAAAGAATGCATATTCACGTATTATAAATAAATGAAATATGTGTAGTTAAAAGAAAAATCATAGTTATTATGTTGTAGAATTTCTAAATTCTACAAATTATAAATTTTTAAAATTCTAAATTGAATTTGTTTCAGTTTTTATTTTATTTTTTTTTGTCTCCGTAATGGAGCCCTCGAGTGCAAAGGGTTAAATTATGAACTCCTTCTTTCTCTTCCTATTCTTACTTTTGCAATAACAACAACAACACCTTCTTCTTCCTTCCTTCTTTTTTTCTTTCTTTCCATTTTTTTCTTCTCACGATTTTTTTCTTTATCGTTTATTTCACAACCATCGTGAAAGAGTGGACGAAGGTTAAAGTTCGTAATGGAAAGACGAATCGTCTTTCGATGGATCGAACGTTCACAACCCGTGCGATTTAATATCCAACCTAAACGAAATTTTTCTTCCTCTTCTTCTTCTTTGCATAGTGATATTTTTTTTATGAATGACATTCTCACTTACCCCTTCCTCTCCTTCTCTTATTTATGTTTTCATATCGCTTCATTCTCATCTTGAAAGGAATGAGAGGAAGATATTTTTTTTTTCAATTGCGTTCCCATGTCTGTTTTTAATTTTCTTTTATTATTATTATTTATATTCAATCTTTTAACATGCACGAAAAAAGAAAGAGAGAGAAGATTCGTGTAAATTATTTGTCATTGTAATCAAACATTCGACGGGAAATGATTTGCGATGACGACGTTTGCTTATTGATTATTATTATCATCATATAACCACAAGAGACATTTAATAATCGTTTATTTACGAATGCAGTGAGATAAAAAAAAAATAAAAAAAAGTTGTATAAAAATGATTGAAATTTTTCTGCTCGTATGTTAACCAAAACTTTTTGCACGAGATGGCACGAGGTTTTGATTTATATTTAAGTAAGATCAATGTTGAAAGGTAAAAGTCAACGACAGAAGAAAGAGAGAGATGGAGGGAGGCAGGGTAAAAACTTCCGTTTACACTTTGTACACACTTAGTTGCAAGAGTGAAAGAGAGAGAGAAAGAATGTGTGTGTCGTAAAGCACGTGGAGAGTAGCACGAGCCATAAAGCACCGTTTACTTACATACATTTCTTTCTTGTCTCGCGATCGCATGACAGAACTCAGGTATGCCATAAGATAGATAGAGAAAGAGAAAGAGAGAGTGAGAGTGAGAAAAGAGAGAGAAACGTGCGCCCACTTTGATCATTTTCAAGATCTACGGTTGATCTTACGTTAGTCCGGTTAACTCGCATAGCACAATAATTATGATCAAACTGGCGCCGATCATGTATATATATATATAGACTTTAATTATTCATTTCTACGCGTACACTATGAGAAAAGAGAAAGAGGGAAAGAGATAGAGAAAGACAGAGAGATAGAGAGAGAGAGAGAGAGAGAGAGAGAGAGAGAGAGAGAGAGAGAGATAGAAAAGAATAAAAAATAAAAAAATTAAATAAAAACAATATCAATCATTATAATCTGAGATTGTTGAGAAATATTTAGCGATTAGTTATTTGTAATTATTCAGTTGAACGCGTATACTACCAGAATAATATGAAAAAGGAGAGAGAAAGAGAGAGAGAGATAAAGGAATAAAAAAAAATAATATAAAAACAATATCGATCGTTATATCTAAGATAGTTGGGTAAGATTAGGCGATTAATTATTTGTAATTATTCATTCTGTTCTACGCGTATATTTTTAGAAGAATAAAAAACAAAATGAGAGGGGTAGGGGGCAAATAACTGGATGGATTGCTGGAAGTAGAGAAATAGAGATCAATAAATAGGCAAAGTTAGATAAAAATAAATAAAAAACAGAATTAGAAGGGAAGGGGGTCGGATAGGTGCATGAATTGCTGGAAATAGAAAGATTGAGATAGATAAATAGACAAAGTAAGATAAAAATAAAATCAATGATTGTGTCAATGATAATTGTGAAATATTTGTATGAAGATAATTGTGCAATAGTTGTTAGATTAAAATTGTTTTTCAATAAGCTCGTAATGAGACTTTGAATTTTGGAATGTTTCTTTTTTTTTTATTGTCCATGTAATTTTAATAAATTCCGCTTAAAATATTCGGTGTGATTGATCGTTTGATTGATTGATAAAAATGAATCAACATTGTTAACAATTAGTTAGAAAATCAAAAGATAGGTTTGTTCACATTGATTTTAAAAATAGTATGAACTTTACTGAATCCTTACGAGTTGAGGTTAATATCGTGGGTATAAAGTTGCTATAGTAAAAGGAATAATCGTGTAAAGGTAGAATAATTACATAACAATGTTGCACGGCCTAGCTTCAGGGTGGCGTATTGTAACTGACGTTTTAAGGCTTGCTACTTTCGTTACTTATTTTACTTAATTCTTTTTCATTTTATCCTTTCTTGTTACGTGGGAATCGATAATTCACAACAATGTTAAATTCTAACTACGAACAAACTATGATGATAATAAAATATTAGAAATTAACTAAAATGTTAGAGAAATAATTTAAATAAATTGGTAAATCATTTGTGCATTTAAAGGTTTTGATTTTTTAATAGAATAAGGAATAATAGATTTAATTAGAATTGTGTAGTTATAGTATTATTTTTTTATAGATTACGCGTGAGATTGAATGTTTGCTATAAAGTTAAAATGTTGTCAAATAATTAATAAATTATACACACAAATTTTTGAAAGTTGCAAAGATCGAATTAGTTGAGAAAATAACGTACAACGTTAATTAACATAGAATGGTATAAAATATATTTTTATTTTACATTCGTACAATAATGCCAAATCTTTGGAAAATAAATTAGTTACTGATAAGTATGTTATAAAATTATAATATTATTGTAACATAAAATAATTAATAAATTGTACAAATTTTCAAAAGTATCCAAAATCGAATTAATTAGGAGAATAACGAACAATGTTAAATTACACAAGGTGATACAAAACACATTTTTGTTTTACGTCTGTACAATATCAAATCCTTGGGAAAACAAATTAGGATAATATTAGAATAAAAAAAAAATACGTGTAAAATTGTGTTTATCATTTATATTACATATTATAAAACATGATACTTTAAAAAATACGAATTACAACAACATATCAACGAAGAGGTGTATAATAAATTTGTATACTTATAAAAATGTCGAAGAGAAATAATAATAATAATAATAATAATAATAATAATAATAATAAAACAAATAAGATGGGTAAAGAGAGGGAAGAGGGATACAGTGGTGGGGGAAAAAGGAAGAGTATAAATAAATAAAACAAAAAAATAATATAAAAAGGAAAGCGGGATAGTGTACGTACGTCATTATGCGAAAAGATTTACGCGCGCATGTTAACGCTCGCGCGTACACCAACCAATAAGAGAGAAAGAGAGAGACAAAAGAAAACAAAAGAGAGAGAAAGAGAAAAGGAATGAATACAACCGAGGCACGTCCTTTTGCGAGTTTACGACATCTGGTAAAATCGAAAGCGCTTCGAAGATATGGGAGGAGAGAGATCGGTAACGATCGTTGTCCAGGAGGTGATCCTCCGGTTTGAATCCGCGTTCGCGGAGGGTCGCTGCGGGCGGTCTCGCGATCGAGAGGACGGAACTTACTTTTCTCTTGAAAGAAAGAAACAAACAACAACAAAATTTTTTTTTTTTTTTTTTAAACAGAGAGAAAGATCTTTTACGGATCGACTACCAGAACGATGAAATCGGTGAATCGGAGAAAGGGGCGGACGTAGGCGGTCATTTGTTGCTGTTTATTAATTCGAGGCGAGGCGAGAGATACGTCCACTTTGTGAGGCTTCGGTTGCTCGTTTTCGCCCACGCATAAATTTCACTTCTTGTCTCTTTCTTGTCTCTCTTTCTATCTCATTCTATATAGTAAACCCCGTTCTGTGTTTTATGTATATTCTTATATGCATAATGTGTGTATGAACTTTACTTGGATTCGTGTTTGAGTATATGTGAGTGAGTACGTATTCTAGTGTGTATGTTTAACTATATATATGTGTGTATGTGTATGTTCGTGTTTGTGTGTCAACCTTCGGACACGAAGAGGACAATGGCGTACAACGACGACGACGACGATAATGCCGGAATTTTGAATGAAATATGTCCTCCTTTTTCTTCTTCCTTTCTCTTTCTTTCTTTTTCTTAAAAAAAAAAAAAAAATGCAAGAGAAAGAGCTTTCGAAATTCCAATATAAAGTTTTCGGAAGTGAACGAAACTATGTATATGTATATATATATATAGAAAACAGGATCACTATGTCTATACTACCCTCAAGGGGAAATTGTAAAATCGACCGTAAAACTGTTCTTAGATTTTTGTCAGGAATATTGTAATACCTACTGTCTCCCGTTATGGTAGTAATGAATATATCAAATTCGATAATTCCCGCGGGTGAATATACTCGATGCACGAAACCGATTTCAAAACTATCTCGATAT
The DNA here is from genome assembly GCF_049000335.1 of Polistes dominula. Taxonomy (NCBI): domain Eukaryota; kingdom Metazoa; phylum Arthropoda; class Insecta; order Hymenoptera; family Vespidae; genus Polistes; species Polistes dominula. Next base: position 3,640,603 of record NW_028301116.1, on the reverse strand, counting down.
TATTCCTATGTTCTGTGTGTGTAGGAAATGGTCGATTCGCGCGTGAATGTATATTTTTGTATCGTTTAGCACGACAAACTCATAAAGGATAAATCGTGATAGGAAAAGTGTTATTTTATCGATAGACACCTTTACAGTCGTCATTCTCTCTTTTCTTTTCTTTATTTCTTTTCTTTATTTCTTTTCTTTATTTCCATGCGAATTATTATTACGAATCTAAACGTTTATTTTCAAGCTACGACGACGTTTTCTTTATAACTTCCTTTTTTTTTTTATTTATTTTTTCTTCAATTGATTCCACCGAGAGTGAGTGATTTTATTGGGGGGCTAGTATTTGATTTTTTTAATATTTTTTTTTTTGTATAGGTGTAATTCGTGTTTATAATAAAATATTTATGTTTTACTGTACAGCATTAATACGATTAGCATTTTGTATTAATTTGTAGTTTTAATGTGTAATATTTTACAAAATATTAATTATATAAATAATAGAATATTTCAATGAAGAAGAAAAATGGTACCATCATATATGATGGATATTCTTTTTTAAAATAGATTTGAATGAGTGATGTTTATTGGATTAATATTTTAACAATATATTTTTTAATATTTATGATACAATATTAGTACGTTACTATAATTAATACATACATTACACTATCATTTAAAATCAATGTTAAATATTTATAACAGAATATCAAACTTTGATGAAACCCTACTTTAATTATAAACACAAACTTATAATTTACGTAAATAGCAAAAGATTTTACAAAATACCGACCCAAGAATAAATAAAAATAGATTTTAATAGTGCTAATAAGATTATAAAAAAAATAAGAAAAATGTTAAAATAGAGGAAGGTGTCGACAAATATAGGGTGATATTATTTTTGGCTAAAGTATTACTACTAGGCCATAAGAGAAAGAGAGAAACGGAGAAAAGAGTAGAAAGAAAGATAGGAAATAGTGCAACGAGCTCGTTTAAGCGAAAGGAAAGTGCCTTAGGACAAACTAATATCGATGTAATAATGCCTAAAGTTTTCCACGAGTACTAAACCTGCCGCTAGTCTTCTTTTTTTCCCATAGTTCTCTTTATACCTATTATATTTATAAGAAGGAAAACGGAACATGCATACATACACACCCCCTACACCCCCGAACTTACATACATATATAAATATATACATACATTCATATACGTATGTACGGTACGCACATATACATATTTATATATGTATATAGTATGTATTAAGTTGAATCGTAACACGTACATTTATATTTTACATTTATGAACAAATCGAAGCGTCCAGTTGTGTTTCAGTGGCACCTGCATCGACGATTATGTATTCTTTTCTTTCTCACTTTCTTACGTACTTTCTTTAAATGCTTTCTTTCTCGTACTATTTCATTCTACCCGTGCTCATGGACGATAAAGAAAAGGCGACATTAAAAATAACCATTCTATAGACTCTGCCTATTAAACCACCCACGTTTTCTCTCTGTGGTCTCGCCTTACGATCGCGTATCTCTCTTTATTCCTTTCTATCTGTTTATCTACCCCTCTCTCTCTCTTTCTCTCTCTTTTTATTTTTTTTTATTTTCTATCTTATTCTCTCTTGTTCTCTCCATCTCAAAGCCATTTTAAAACCTGCTCGTCCAGTAGACAGGATGGACTTTTCTCTTTCCATCTACTCGTTCCATCATGGAATTTTTCGAAATTTTCAAAGATCGAACCACCATCTCTGTGTACACAAACACATACATACGAGTATAATATACAATATTACATAGAGACAAAGACGAAAATAATAACGTATCGTGAAATCGAATAAATTCGCATTTGTTATGCAAGAAATAACAAGATTTTCGTTTAGTTTAAAATTATCTCGAATCAATTTTTCGATTAGATGATAATTTTACATTTTTGGATATATCTAAATATTGTTTTCCTCTTCTCTTTTTTTTTCTCGATCGAAAGATAAGTTTATTAATATGATACAAAAATAAAAATGAATAAAATGAGAGCAACTCCTGTCAACGAGTTAATTTATTAAATAATAATAAAAAGAAAAAAGAAAAATAGAAAAGATTGTTTTACCTTGTGTGTTTATAATTATAACATTGGTACATATCTTCTTCTCTATTTTGTGGGTATCACAAATAAGTATCGGAAAATAAATCAGGGGAAAGTTTAACGAGCGTGAAATAGGATGGACGACGAACATATAAAACATAAGATTTAAAATGACTGTCTCGTTTGAAAGTATGTATATAGATATATGATAATTCAAGAGATTGTATGTATAATATATAATACACTTATATATACTTACATATACAATCGATTTACAAAAAAAAAAGAAGCTCTAATCGTGAATAGTTAAAGCTAAAAAAAAGAAGGAAATAATAAAATGAATAGAAAAAGAAAGACACACACATACACACGCAGAGAAAGAAAAAGAGAAAGATAAAAAGAAATATAAAATTGAAATAAGCAAAGTTCAAATCATAGTTCATCTTTTAACGATCTTGCTTCGTCAGGGTAATACCGATGACGATGTCTCTTTGAATCCGTAAAATAAGAAAGAGAAAAACGTGTAAAGTCAATTTCGTTTCTTCGTATAACGAGGTCGACCTTCGTGGTCTGTTCTATGTTCAAAGAAATAAAACAAAAATAAAAAAAGAGAGAGAAAGAGAGAGAGAGAGAGAGAGAGAGAGAGAGAGATAGAGAGAGATATGTCGATGATTATTATAAGCAACACCATAGCAGTGACTCGTAATACGGGACCCAAACGTTGCTGTAGGTCCACAACTTCTTTCTCACTCATCTGACATTTTCTTTCTTTGTATGTTATTTTTATCTTGCTCTCTCTCTCTCTCTCACTCTTTTTAGTTCTCTTATTCATTCTTTCTTTCTTTCTTGTCCTAACGGCTATAAAAAATGATTCTCGCGGCGAAAGACATGTAAATTTATGAAGGCCCAACCAGTCGGGCCCCCCTTTTACACATCCGTCCCATCCGTGCCTCCCAGACACGCATGCATTGTTATGCTAACAATTAATTAATGTCGCTTTAATTGTACTTCAACGATTCCCCTGGTATCTTCTCTCTTTTTCTTTCTTGCTTTCTTTCTTTCTTTCTTTCTTTCTTTCTTTTCTAACACTTCCTATGTTCTTTCCTACGATGCCCTTTAGCTACTAACGTCAGTCACGTTAGTCCTCGTTAGAATCAACAGCCCTTTGTCTCATATGTACGCATTATTATATTTTCTCTTTTATGTTTTTTTTTTTTAATTACAGAAAATTAGAAATAATTCTTTTGTTATTGATCAGAACATTTGCATAATATTGTTCATTATTCTATTTCAAAGGTATAGTTTGAGTATTGTTGAATTAATAGTTCGTGAAGTCTATTGTCTTTTATATATATTTAATGATTTAATATTTTTTTTTATTTATTAGAGGGAGTTAAAAATCACCCTTTGGTTGGGACGTTATTTTCTAATGCTGAATTTAAAAAAAAAGTATTTGTAATAGAACATTAAACGTTTCTTTTTTTTTAACTTAATATTTTTGTATGTAATTTTAAATTTAATATAATTTAATAATAATCTTCATTAATTACCAATAATAGTAATAATAATTTATATTAATTACCAATTGTTCTAGCGACAATATTTTTTAGTTGCATTTAATTTTTAAAGATATACACAGGATGACAAACATTTCGTTATTTTTTAATATTAATTTTTAATCTGTAATTTTATCTAAAAAATTGAAGTGTAACCACCACTCACTTTATTGTTATATTTATATATCATTCGTTTTATTACCATATGTTTTTTGTTTGAAAATAAATTAGTAATTTATTGATAGGTAATATGTAATTAAATGACACACCAAAATAATAGGATGATTAAATCATAGGTAATAATTAGAACGTTTAATCAAATTTCCGTGAAAATTATACATCCTTGTCTTTATATTCATTGTCATTGTTGTACTTAACCATGACGAAGATTTAAATTATTCATCTCGTTGCATGAAAAAGATACGAATGAATAAGAACGAGGAAAGTGTTAGTTATTATCTTCTTAGTAATGTAAATGAGACTCGTTTAATTGGTTTCTCTTGTATATCTAGGCTTTTCCAATCAATTATCCATCTTCTTTGTAAAACCGTTGATTGCATCTGCCAATACAAATTTATTTGGAATTGAACTATCGATCATTTCTTTAATTATCATTAAAGTTGAAGGATAATGATTGTCATTTATTATTAAAAAAAAAAAATGAATTTTTTTCCTTTCATTTATATTTTATCGATTAATTTAAAATCGTCTCGAACCGATTTTACTTTACCGATCGTATTTTTATTTGGTTTTTTTTTCTGTTTTAGGATCTAAATGAGAAGAGGGAGAGTAGATGAATTCTACTATCTGCATTCTTGGTAAGTCATTCAACATTAAGAATATATTTATAATAAACACACATTTTGAACACGCATATATACAAAGAGATAAAAAGAAAAAAAGAAGTGGAACCAGTTGAATAAAAAACAAATCAAACAAAAATTACCAATGATATACACTTTACATCGATTCTCAAATATACCATAGCGGATTACAAATGTCGTCTGTTGCATCGATGGTGGTGGTGGTGGTGTTAGTGGTGATTGTAATATCGTCGAGAGAATCGTTTTGAGAAAAAGAAAAAAGAAAATTCAAATATCGACTGACCGACACGTTGGATACGAGGACGCGTCAGAATTCGTGTAAAATTTAAATATCGAAAAGAGAAACGATGCATTATAAACGACCCGTGCGAGAAGAAAGAAAGAAGAAAGATGCCATCAAAAAAAAAAAAAATAAAAAATAAATAAAAAACGAGAGTTCGTCGTAGCTAAATAAACACACACACACACACACACATATATATATATATAAGGACGAGCACAAACTTTTTCTTCGATAAGTCTCGGTATTTTTTCAGAATAAGAAACGAAAAGAAGAAACAGAGTTTGTTTCTCTGTTCGTGTGTGTGTTATTCGTGTATGTGCAGAAAAGAAGGATAGAAAAAGAGAGAGAAAGAGATAGAAATAAGTAAAAAAAAAGAGATAGAAAGAGAGTGGTGGTGCTGGACTGCCTTCTCTTCCCCATAAATACGGATTTAGTCCTGCGGTTTACGAGCGAAAACGTGTCGAGCTTCGCGAGCATACCCCGTGCCTAAATTATTAAAGTCGTAAACGATCGAAATCGTCGTTAAGCGGCGCGCGAAGAAACCCATCGGTGGTACTCACTCTCTCACACTCTCTCTCTCTCTCTCTCTCTATTTCTCTCTCTCTCTCTCTTGGTTTCGCGTCCTCTCGACGGATCGTTTTTCTCCCAGTTTCATTGTTAGCTTCGGTCCACGTTAAAGGTAGATCCGATAGTCTTCACACACACATGCACACATATATACACATATCACTACCACTATCATCACAACCACCACCACGATTTCTACGATGGATTTCTAAGAACGATCTGAACGAAATAAAGAAGATACATGTAGAGTGAGTGAGTTTGTGTGTGTGAGAGAGAGAGAGTGTCTTCTTAGTACTGTATTCTTATTCAAAGACTACTTAATCCTGTCGACGACTATCCTACTCTACTCTAGTCGTGACAACGCCATTTTCTTGTCTACATGACGTCAAATCGTCGTCGTCATTTATTCTTCACTTAACCAACGAACATTATTTAATATATGATAAAAGGGGGTTAGGCAAGTGTTAGTATATTCATTTTTATTCGTTTCATTTTTCATCTCTATTATTTTATTATTTAAATAATTTATTACGATAATTTTATATTATGGAAAAATTTGTCTACAAAATAATTAAGTGTTAAGCATATATAAATACATCCGAAGAAAACATTTGTTTAAAAATATTTATTCCATAAATATTTGTATAAATGATAAAAGTAATTGATTGAATGTGAAACAAAAAAATGAACAAAACAAAAACGTTCCATTTACGTATCATTTTAGTTTTCGGTTCATTCATTATTCACCTAAATCCCCACCCCTTTTGTGTGTTAAATAGGTGTGCTATAAAATATAGGAAATATATTTCGATTCGATAAAAATATGACTGAGTACTGTTAATAAAACAGAAAAAAGGAACACGTAAATTATTTATTTCTTCGTATGAAAAAAGAAAAAGAAAAAAAATATATATATATTTATAAAGATCGCATTTAATCGCAAAGTTTGGAAAGCATGAAACCCTATGGTTGATTAGAGTAGTCGTTAAAAATGGCGTGACGAGTTCGCGAGTGGTTCTTAGATTAAATTCTCTTATACTCATGCGCATCGCGTTTCGTCGCAGTGTAGTACTTCTCCCACCCCTTTTTTCCTCCTCCTCCACCCCTCCTCTCTCTTTCTCTTTCTCTTTTTCTCTTCTCAAAGATCTATATAGGTGGAATAATTTATCTAATTGCAGCGCTCGGTTCGCGCCACGCGAACGCTCCTCGTTCGCTACCGTGATGATTCTTGTACAACAGAAAGAGAAAAAGAGAGAAAGAGAAAGAGTGAGGGTGAGGGTTAGTAGGGGGAGAGGAGGGACCGGCTTCCTTTCGTCGATGAAGGAGGTAGTAGCCTCCTTACTTTGTAATTTATCGTTCTCTTCTCCTTTTTTCGTTCTTCTTCAACGTTCGAGGGGTATTCCGCATTAAAGATTTTCTTCGCTCGTTGCAGTAGAAAAGAAGAGAGGAAGAAGAAGAATAAGAAGAAGAGAAAGAAAAAAAAATAAATAGACTTATGCACACAAACACAGACATATATATATATATATATATATATACACGTGGTTAAATACATGATAAACCACATATACACTTTTATATACATATATTTTGATAAATACTAATACACGTAAATAAATACATGATCGAATATAGAATAGATGCACAGATATGTACAATTGTATATATGTTAGTTGCATTAAGTAAACGAATAAGATTGTATTGGTGAATAGAGAGGATGTACATTAACATTAACTAATACACGTATAAATAGGAAAGATTTGAAGAAAGAGAAACTTAGGATTGCGTGTAACTGTGCGATATATGCGATCTATAGCACTACTTATATTAAAGGGGAAATATGGAAGGAGTAAGATATAGGGTGAATAAGAGGAAAGTGCTTAATTCGTCCGCAAACGGCCTCTCTAATTCTCAACGTATAGAAGGATAGATAGATAGATGGATAGATAGATAGATAGATAGATAGATAGACAGATAGATAGATATGTATGTATGTTGGTATTGGAAAGAGGACAGTAGTCGAGAACTCTTATTTGAGATCGATAAGACGATTTATAATACACATATACACACACACACGAATGTGTACACTCACTAACATTTATTTCATTTTTTTTTATCGTCTAATTTATTTAATAAACTCTCACCGTGTAGTAATTTTTTGTTGACACATTTGTCAACGATTAAAAATTATTTTTTATCAAAATAATATTTATCTGTATAATAATTTATTTTTTATATTTATTAGAATTAATTATAGATATAATTATTTAAATTATAAAAATATAAGAATAAAATCTTAAAATAAGATTATTTTTTCGCGATGGGGTTTAATTTATTTAGTAAACTCTTACCGTGTAGTAATTTCTTTTTTGTACATAAAATTTGACACATTTGTCAATGATTAAAAATTATTTTTAATAATTTTATGTTTTATTAAAATAATATTTATTTTTTATATTTATTCTAATTAATTATAAATATAATTATTTAAATTATAAAAATATAAAAAAAAAATAAAATTTTGAAATAACTTTATCTTTTCACGATAGTTTTTTTATTTTGTATTGTTAAATAAATTTAATTTATTAATTATTTATTTTTAATAATATTTTTAAGGGATATACACACACAATTTTACACTTGACGTGTCATTTTTAATTAAAATCATCAAAAATAGTCGCATTATCGATGATTCGTTCTTCTCATATTTTTTTGTATTTTCTCTCTCTTTTTCTCTCTTTCTTTCTCTTCCTTTTTCTTCTTCATCTTCACCACCACCACCACCTACGTTGACGAGAACGTCCTGATTTACGAGCAAGAAATGATCTCCGTGCTCGTTCCGCTCGTTTCAATGCTCAACGTTCAAGCGAACGTTCCAATTTGCATCCCCCCGGCTTCGCATTAGCAACAAAATTGCGAAGGAAAGTTCTTATTCGCGTTTTAAAGGAATAAGATCGTGATATCATCTTGATATATCATCGAACGTTGTGATATTTATAATATAATATATAAATCTATTTTAAAGGAGACAAACTTTGTATATTTATCTTTTCAAAACTTTATATCATGTGACTTTCTTTCTTTTTCTTTTTTGGTATTTTTTTGAAGCAATGAAAAATAAATGTTACAGAAATAAAATGATATAAATTTATAAAAATTTTTATATAAAAAAAAAGAGATAGAGAGATAGTAGAAATAAGAGAGAAAAAGAAGGAATAAATTTAAAAAAAAAAGGAAGAAATAAAAGATAGAAGATGATATTACGAACAACGTATCCACATAGCAGGGCATTAACAATAAGAGGCTGACTGTAAAGAAGCGAAAATCAATTTGCAATTTAAATCTCAACTTATGTATCTGTGTTTGTGCATGTCTCTTCTGTTGCGCTTGCTGGTTGCCTACCTGGTTGTCTGCGTGTATGTATGAATGTATGTATGAACGTAGCCGCAGGTCATTCGATTTCCTAGATCACCGTTGATGCTGTTGCACGAGAGATGATTTCACTGCGAGAGAGCATCGATCGATTCGATAACGGGCGTGTCGACGTTTGCGATAGATCGAACCGAGATCGAAAGTCTCTCTTCGATTGCATTGGAATTTTATCGAGGTTTCTGACCCGAGTACAGTTCAGTTTCCTTTTCCTTTTCTTTTTCTTTTCATTTTTATTTAGAAATTTTATTCTTACGATCGAACTCAATTATAATATTCTTTTTTTTACTTTTACTTTTTTATATTATAATATTAATTTTGATTTATACGTTAAATTTGTTGAGTTGGATGTTAAACTGATATTAAAAAAAGAACAAAAAAAAAATTTAAGTACTCGGGTACAAATTCTTTTTCATGGGAACAAAGTGTACTACGTTACGAGGGATCAAAAAAAAAACGTGTTCAAGGACTCGTACTAATTTCTTCTACATAGATATTCCCTCTTAGAAAACAGAGACACCTTGATCCCCGTATTAAGAGAGATTTCGAGGGCTCCGATCGTGGAAACTTTATCTTGGGAAGCTTGAGAACTTTCACACACTTACAATGATTTTTATAGGAGTATCGTGTTCATATTTTTTTATCCTTAAATTCGAATTTTAATCGACCATTTTATTTATAATATAATTTTAGGTAATTATAAAATTCCTAGTTAATTATAGTTTTTAATTTATTATCTGCTTTTCTACAAATCATAAACCCATGTATTAAAATATCATACTATTTATATATATATATATATATATATATAATTTTTTTTATACATTTGTACATTTATTTATATCATTTATTTTATTTATACATATTATATTTATAAAATACAATTTTTTCTATACAGGGTATATAAAAAAGTGCACAATAAAACTTCGTACACAAACGAATAACAAAAATAATTTATCTACAAATTAAGAAACGTAAATTTTTAATATTAGAACCTAATTTTCTAATATAGAATATTAGAAAAATTGGAAATACAATTTTCTATACAAAAATATGCTTAAATACTAGTAAAAAACTAAAAAAAAAAAAAAATACTTTGAATATTATTCACGATGTCATAAATAATAATTATAATAATATTTTAACAAGTGAGATATATTCTAAGGTGTAAAAAGGTATAAGGTAACCATTTCCGTTAACAAGGACAAAAAGTAACGTCTTCTTATTTCCAATCGCATTGGATTTGCTACCCCTTTTTTATTCTTGTGTATCTTTCGTCCTTATTTATCGTAAGGGAACGACTCGTAGAAACGATTCGAACAAAGAAACTAGGCGGCCACCCCTTTTCTGGTGCGCCTGCTCTCGAACGATGCCACCCGTTATGCATCCAAAGACCTCCCCCCCCTCGATCTTCTTTCTCTCTCTCTTTTCCACTTTTACCCGTCCTTACCATTCTCCAACTCCCGTGTCGATATTTCCCTATCGATTGATCCGCAAGGAGGCACCCTCCGGAGGCTAACCCGATGGCCTTCCGTAACTCCTTTTCACCCTCCCACCAACCCCCTTGTCCTTATACTTCTTCTTCTCCTCTTTCTTCTCCTCCCTCTGTCCTTATCTACTTTTTTCTACTTTTTTTCTCTTACCGTCGTTTTATACTCTTCTCTCTCTCTCTCTCTCTCTCTCTCTCTCTCTCTTTCTTTCTGTCTTTCTATTTTTATTTATTTCATTTCTTTTTTTTTTTTTTAATTAATATTTTTCAATGTTGGATTATAGAATTTTTGTTGTTCAATTATGTTTAATTTAATAATATATATAAGAATTTTTATTTTTGTAAATTATTCGATTCAAGTTTGGAAATATTATATATTATATACTATTATACATTATTATTATTATATTATATTATATAGTATATTTAAAGTATATGTATAATACTATTATAGGAGCTCATACTTCTTTATATAGTTACACTACTTAACAGTAATATAATATATATTACTATAAAAGGAGTTACTATATACTTTAGTAATATATAGTATATATAGTAGTATATATAATATTTACTATTATATTATTATAATTATATTATTTATTATATTACTATATATTACTATTATATATACTTTAATATATACTATAATACAGTATTAAAATTATGATCATCTGTGACTTAAAATTTTCAACGATCACTAGAATATTAAAATCGTAACCAATTACGTAACGGATTACAGCAGTATTAAATATTTAACATAATTTTAATAATCTCCGTAATATTCGCGTGATCATTAATAACTAATGTTGAAAAACAGATAGATAATAATATAATATAATTATTTAAAAGTTGTATTAAACGTTGCACTAAAAAAATACACATAGTGTACGTTAGAAAAATAATTTCGTTCTTCATACATGAACATGCATTGTTCATTAAACTCGTCCTTTACAAGTAGGTACGATTCGCGACCATTATTCTCGAAAGAATATTCGAACGTCGTCGTTGTCGACCTTTTGGGATAGAAAAAGAAAAAAAAGGTAGGCCCTCGAAAGGATTCGATCGGTTCGATTGGGGCCCCTTTTATCCCCCTAAACCCCCCTAACCTCCCAATCGGGATTTCTTTCTCATTCTCTCTCGTAGATTCACACAAAAGGTAAGCAAACGCCAAAATGAAAATTCTACGTTGTTCTGTTGGTACCAGAAATACTCGTTCGTTCGTTCGTTCCACCACGTGGCAGGGAAAGAAGAAGGTTACACCAACCAAGTCCGCCGTGAAATCAGTTACGAAATCACGGGGTCCCATTGGCAAGAAATCTTCCCTACCGAAAGAGAGCCCTGGCTGGCCTTTCCCTCCCTTTTTCGGCTCGATCATTAATTTGTAACGAACCGGCGCCGCCTGTTATTATCCTACGGTTACGCGATCGCGTGATTACTCACACGAATTCGTTCCTTGTGATTCTCTTCACTCTTCCTTTCTCTCTCTCTCTCTCTTTCTCTCTCTCTCTTATAGATAGCACAAAACCATCTTTTTCTTCTTATTCTTTTTCTTTTCCTACAAATAATTTTCAATCGAACTGCATAACTTTCGTTTCTAAAAAATAAAACAAACAAACAAATGAATAATCAACGAACTTTCGTCAATTTAATTTCCATTGAAAAAAAAAAAATTCTTTATCTCGACTCGATAGATCGAAACTAGCCACCGGATCTAGATCGAAATCTCGATCACTTTTACATTACATTATATCGCGGGTCGAGTTTTAACAAACCACCGATGACACGAGATTAGGTACCACCTAAGTGCGTTTTAGATGCTAACGAAAGATACGATAAATAATCGACATCGGGATGGAGAAAAAAGGGAAGGGTCTAGGGGGGGGGGTTGGACTGGGGAGTAATTAGTGTAGATAGAAAGAATGAATTGAACAATCCTATGTAATACGTGTAACTTATACACAGGTATAAACATTAAACATACGTATACACATATATACTCATACACATACATATATCTTGGAAATTAGATCGCATGTCCCGGGGGCAAGAACGCGGTTCTCTTATGTTAGTTCTCTCCCTTCAAAACGTGTGGCTTTCCATTCGCGTTCGTGAGAAAACACGTGCTTATTTATCCTAGATCGAAAAGGGTAAAAGTAGGAATTTCATGCGTTTCATTTTTCATTCGATACTCGATCCCTACTTTTTCAATGATAACATAATATCATACCTTTCTTTTTTTGTTCGTGCTTTTTGTTTTCATTTTTTCTTTGACTTATTTAATTATACATTCATTCATTCATTTATTCATTTATTTATAATATATGTCGATTTGCCTACCCACGCATGTATGCAGGCATTTAGAAAGAAATCGATTATTTGATTTGTATAATATTATACATTTAAAGATCATTTTGTGCGTAGACAACTCGCTCTCGTTTTTCATGAACTTTTCCGTGACAGTTCGATGCTTATTATTAAATAGAAAGTAGAAAGCAAATCAGACACGGTTTATAGATCGTTCAGTTGTAGACGAAACTTTCTACGATAGATTTCATTATATCGTTCGTCCTCTTGTCTATTACGACAATACTTTATTCTTTTCAATTAGTATATTTGAATTTTGTTTTATTATTTCTTTTTTTTTTTTAATTCGAACGTAATCTTTAGATCGTTGCAATGCTAATGATTGTAGTTATTTTTTATTTATTTTTTCTACTTTATTATTTGCATAGAAACTAATCTTTAGATATGCAAGTTAATTATTTTTATATCGTTTAAAATTAATTTATACTTCGATTTACGTTTAAATTATTATTATCATTTTTTTGTGAGGGATACAACGAAAAATATGCACTGTAATTATTTTTTATAGAAATGTTAGACTCAAGCTTTAAATCATTGTAATTACAATCGTCATAGTAACTTCTTTTTTTTATTTATTAAATAATTGTTTTAACCAAGCACAAATAAGACATTTTATAAGAGTTATTTTTATACCAACCAGGAAGATAAATTTGTACAATAATATCGCGATACGAGATTGCCACGAATTCTATTTTTCACGTTAGAACGCATAAATTATTCTCGATGAATACACCCACGTAAAACAGATATAAAAGAAAAGAATTAGTCGATTAATCTATAAAGAGAGGGAAACGACTGTAAAGCTCACGAGATATTGATTGTTTCTTCCCGGAAAGCCACTTGACTCGACTCGACTCAAATGCTGATCTAGAATATACTAGAATGTTGTATTTCGATTAAAGAAAAGGAAAAAGAAACAAGAAAAAGAAGAAGAAACCCTCCTTCGCAATTAAAAAGAAAAAAGAAAAAAAAATCGAAGAAGGTCTTTTTTATCCACCCTAATGAATACTTTTACCCTTTCGGTGACGAAAGCTTGTAACGACCCTTATCGTTGGCTTCTTCTTCCTTTTTACAAAATTACTGGCTTGCACACGATAACAACGATAGCCTAGTAGTCGTCGTCCACTATACCTGTAACTCGTTTAAAACGTACGTGTTGAACGTGGTGCGGTATGGTGAAGTGCGTGCCTCGTAGTAAAACTGTGCTACTCTTCCTGGAACGTTTGCAAAGTTTTCTATACAACTATATATAAGTGTGTACATGTGAGAAAGATATGATGAAGGTGGAGAAAAGCTTGAGGAAAAATTGTAACGACCCGGTGACACCTGGCGTCGCGAAACGCGTTCACCTAACTCGATTATTTCGCTTTTCGTTTCCACTTTTGAATCGACTTCCTGCGTGAACGACAATTTATCGTTGTATATATACATATATATATATATATATATATATATATATATATATATATATATATATATATGTGTGTGTGTGTGTGTGTGTGTATTTATGAAAGAATACATGAACCAAAGCAGGTGCATTGGACGATGTTGTTACATTAATATAATACTATTTTTTTTTTTTTTTTTTTCATTTAAAATGATTTCCACACGTTTTATCGAAATTCAACTAACGATAAGTTATGCATACACTATTGTCAATATTTTATTAATATTATTTTTGTTCTATTTTCTATTTAGTAATAAGTAGAAATAAATTTTGTTGAAAATATAAAACGAGTATCGTAAGAAAGTAATAATGATTAAAAAGGGGAACCCCCCTATAATATACGTGTGATTAGCTGCGAGTACGCGTTGATCGTTAATTCGACGAGTCATCGAACGGACAAACTCGAAGAAGAAAGTTTAACACGTCCGAGAGATTAATTATGATGGATGAAACGTTAACGGTTTGGTCGTTACGGACTACCGATGATGATTCTACTTTTCCGTAGAGTAAACTCAAACTCTCAAAGAGGGCGACGAAACGAGAGGTTCATATTTAAACATCTAACTGACAATATGTTTCAACATTACACATGTGATTAAAAATATTCTCAAATTTTATACTTCATTGAATCAAAGTATACTAAATATAAATTAAAAATGTATATTTTTAATTAAAAATGTTAGAAGAAAATTAAACGTGTCGAATACTTACGTTTGATAACCTGTATATATACATATACATATATTTACACGTATATAAATACATGTGAGGTGTAATTTGTAGGTAGATAAAAAAGAACGATATAGAACGATATTTTGAGAAAGAAAAGGACGAAACTAGCTCTCTCTCTCTCTCTCTCTCTCTCTCTCTCTCTCTCTGAAGTATATTCCGCAAGTGCTATATCGAAGGTAATTAAGTGCTGACCCCACCGTAATTTCATTATCAGCATCGTTCTACTACGAACGAACTGGGAAATCGGATTACCCTGTGAGCGAGTCATTCTCTCTCTCTCTCTCTCTCTCTCTCTCTCTCTCTCTCTTCTAACTCTTACTTACTCTCACTCTTACTCTATTCCTCTTTATACTCAAATACTAACTCGCTAACGGCTAGTAGCAAGTTCTAGGTAGCTTTTACGTAGGTGCAAGAGAAGCCGCTCTCGTGTACTGCAAAGCCCGCAATTATACGTACATTGTAATTAGAAAATCTCTAGAAATCTCTCTCTCTCTCTTTCTCTCTCTCTCCCTCTCTCATTCTCTTTATCTCATTCACTCTCCTTCTAGGCCTTTAGTTAACTCTTATCTTTACGAATGCATTTCAGCTACAAAACGAGGCAAATCTGTCTTATCGCGATCTTTAATTACAAGGAGAATAGATAAACGAAAATTACAAAGAAAAAACATACATACACACACACACGTATATATATATTGCAAAATTTACTATTACCATTCTATTATTTTAAACTGTAAGTTACATTAAAGTATATAATCGCATTTAACAGTTTACTGTTTATTTTAAGACTGAGTACTTTAAACTCGATTGTATAATACTTAATATTTTTCTTTTAATGAAATTAGAAAAACAATATATTATATATACATGCATATGTATACACTGTAATTAACTATTACTTATTATATAATTATTTTAATCTCGAGTATATGCTAAATCACAAATTTACATTAATAAACTTGAAATGAAAATAAAACGTAGACATACACGTTTATGCGTATAAAGTAAAAAAAAAAAAAATAGAAAAATTAACTATTTATAATTATACTATTTTAAACTCGAAGATATAGTAAATCATAATTAAACGGGTATAATGAATCTTGAAGTTAACTTGACATCATTTTTACGCATTAAGAATATTATAAGTTCACGTAAGAAAATCTAAGTTTCTAAAGGATTTTCTTTCAATGTAATTACAAGAAGACATCTTTGATTGGATGGTTTTAAAGTAACGAACAAAAATATTGATTTGAGAAAAAATAAAATAAAATTAAATTAAATTAAAAAAAATCGCGTTATTAACGCGTTACCAATGTCGTAAAGGAATTAACGTTGGCAACGTACGAACATTAACGGTCGAAGATAAATTGCGTTAGCCGGCACGATTTGTGGGGAAAAATATTTCGAGAAACCCGTAGAACTTGTGGCTTGGATAATTAACAGCTGGCGCGACGACATTTAATTGCGCTAATTACGATAATTACAGTTCCTGCTAACGCGCGGTAAACCGGCCGCGGAATCGTTCGTTACTTACACGTTCATTCGTTCATTTCGTTTGACGTCATTTATTCGCATCTAACGAATATACGTGATTCCTTGATATTTCTTGTTTTTTACATTATCCATTTGCTTTCGTTACCGTTTTCTTTCTTTCTTTTTCGTTTTTTTTTTTTTTTTATCGAATCGAACAGCAATTTTTTTCCTCCCCTCTCCCCCTTCCTTTTTATCTTTTATTCGAGTACATAGTCTATTATTCAAACATGTTTTAAATGTTGAATGAACAAGATTAAATTATAGATACATATATATATTTTTATATATATAATTATATATACATATATAAACATATATACATATCATATATATATATATATAATATTTTAATAATTTTTATTAATTTTAATTTAAATATTTTATTATAATAAATATAATATATTTTAATAAATTTTAAATTAGTAATTAATAATATTAATAGTATTAATATAAATTTTGGGTATTTTATTAATTTTAAATTAAATTTTTATTATTATTTTATTTTTTATTAAATTTTATTTAAATTTATTTTATTAAATTTATTAATAAATTTATTATTATTTTAATATATATTTGTATATAATTATTATATATTTTTTAATATTAAAATATTATTTTTTGTATATTAATAAAGTGTAATAGATTATTTTATTAAAAAATAATAATATACGAAATATAAAATAATTAAATTACGAATTTTGACAAATAAATACAAAAACGTTCATTAATTCTTTTATCTTAAAATCTTATAAATTTGTATACCAACCATAAAACGATATTATGCACGATAAATAAATGTGAAACGTTTAATATTCGAATCAATACTCGGCACAAACAAATAAATAAAAAAGTAATTAAAATTAATTATCACGCGCTTGATAGATAACCTTCCTTTTTTTTTATCATTTATTGTTAGTTGAAGCGTTCGATGTATTCTTCACCTTTTTTTTTATATTCAAACGTATCAGAATACAATCATAAAAATATAAAAGATGATTTATGATAAGTTTACGTAATTTTAAGAAACATTCAGAATAAAAGAACATTTATAATCGATGTAAATATCGATATCGCGTATCGTAATGAATTAATTCGATAAATTATTACACTATAGATATATAGATTACTTTTTTCTATCATTATCTCTCTCTCTCTCTCTCTCTCTCTTTCTCTTTCTTGATAAGATCTGTTTAATTCGATTCTCGATGAGAATCATTCTCTCTCTCTTTCATTTTTTTTCTTTTCTCGTTCCTTAGGGATTCAAAAGAAAAAAAAAAGAAAAAGAAGGATTCGCTATTTAATTCCCTGCGACACGATCTTAACGCGTTTTCGAATCGAGAACTTTGCCGATTGAATTTAATTCCCGTGATAATTACGCTCGTGAATCTTCCAAAGTGCTCGGGATCGGAGTCGAAGAAAAATAAGAAACGTGCGAAATGAGAAAAAGAATGAACGAGAGAAAGAGAGAGAGAGAGAGAGAGAGAGAGAGAAGGATATAAAATTGGTGACATAGAAATTTTTCGTTCGCACGGTTTCATTTCAATTAACGTGTCTCCTCCCTCCCTCTCTCTCTCTCTCTCTCTCTTTTACCTTTCCTCTCCCTTGTGTTTCCCTTCTTGGTTAGAGGGTTGATTATAGTAGTGAGTTTTGGTTATACCGAGTAGATTTCGATATCTCGGCGATAATTGCAACACGGTTCTAACACCGTCGAGTTAACGGGGTCTCTCATTTCTAAAAGGGATAGATTTCAGAACCGGTTTCGCATTATGCACTGATTCTCTTTCCCCCCTTTCTTCCACCCCGAGGCACTCGTAAAAAGCACGCAAGAAGAAAGAATTTCTATCAAAGGAATGAGAGAGAAAAAAAGAAAGGGACTGAGTTAGTTAACTCGCGAGATTCCACCGGGTGCTTCTGATTTCTTTTACGATAGAAATACTTAAATTAAAAAACGGATACACCTCGATTGCATAAAATCCAATTTTTTTTTCAAATAGAACACTTTTCTTATTCATATTTGTTTAATTATTGTGTCAATTAATTGTATTTTGTTAATTATTGGGTTGATTTCATTTTTTGCATACGCCTTGTTGTTTCCTAATTTAATTAATTATTACGTATTTTTTTTTTTTTTAAATGAATTTCGCGTTTAAAAATTAATTTTTATTTTAAAATATTATAACTAAATAAGTTTGAACGATATTTCATTAATAAAATACAACAAAAATTATACAAAATTCGTATAAAAATTCGTAGGAAACAATTTAGGGGTTTTGAATTTCATCAGAAGAATTCGAACTGTTCTAATTTTGAGTAACTCGTTAATCGAGAGCAACGTGAAAGAGAGAGAGAGAGACAGAGAGAGAGAGAGAGCAGCAAAATAAAATAAATAAAAAAAGAAATAAGAGACGAATGGACTGTTAGAAGATGAGACGTCGTCGTCGGTCGAATCGTAAGCTTTTCCAAGCGGAAGTAGCGATTTCGATTATTTGCATTGCACATCTGGTAACAAGTTAGCGCAATCTATTCCTGCACGGGTACGGGCCACATGACACACATAGTATCTCGAAAGAACGTAAGCAACGCGTGCCACGTATCACTATGTAACAGGGTTGGTGGAAAGGGAAGGGTAAGAGGAAAGGGAAAAACGTAGGTACGGGGATTTGAGCTTCGATGTGAGCTACGACGTCGTTTCCAAAGACCAAAGAGTCGTCGTATCCTACTACTCTTCTTAAACGTTTATGCCACTTTGGACATGCTCGAAAGATCCAAAATCGTATCTCGTAATACACGATGAGTAAAGATCGTTTGAAAGTATATAAGCAAACTTTCAGAGAAATTTCTAACCAAACGTTACTACTACTACTACTACTACAGCTTATTTCCATCTATCTCTATCACTTCCTTTAAACTTTCGTTTAATTTTTCTCAACATTTTTTTCTTATCTCCAAAAGCTAAAATTTAGAATTAAATTTCTAAAAAAATTCTCGTGTAAATGCGTGTGTGTTTTATTCATTTAAATTTGTTCTTAAATTTTTATTTATTTAACGAAGTAAATTTACTTTAAGATTAATTCTAAATATCTTACACTGATTATCGTATTATCTTAATTTTTCGATTAGATAAAAAATAATATTTTCTATTTCTAAATTTAAAAAAAAAGTAAACAAAAAATTATACGAAATTCGTTTAAAAATTCATAGAAAACATTTTAGGGGTTATATTTATATATATTAGGGGGTACATAAATATATATTCATTTTATTTATTTTTTTTTAGAATATAAGGAGGAAAAAACGACACATATCGATAAAGATAATTTTTTTTTAATTCGCAAAGATAAAGAGTACCACCGATCAACGAACGAGAACTACCCTTGCAACCAATCCCACTCTCTCTCTCTCTCTCTCTCTCTCTCTCTCTTTCTTTCTCTTTCTATATCCCTCACGACATTCACTCTCCTTTTTATTGCCGCACACGAGGCTAAGAAACAGGAGTTCACAGAGTCGCCGGTGTAATTATGCCGCGCAGTGATTGGCGTGGGTTCGTGGAAAGAGGGTGGAAGGAAGGAAGGTGCTCGTTTCTATGTCTATTCACTTATACACCCACATAAATATACACATATACGTATATACATTCATAAATAAAAAGAAAGAAAGTAAGTAAGAAAGAGAAAGAAAGATATTTGTTGGGGGAGGGGGGAGTATCCGTGTGTATGACTAAGAAATACACACAAACATGAACTAGGTGGTTGGAGGGGGGTTGAAAAAAGGCGACCGCGACCGAGTTGGTTGTGTTAGAAAGCGATGGAGAAGCCACCGAACGAGCAAAGAAAAAGAGAAAGAAGGAGTGAAGAAGAGGGTGAAGGAGTGAAGAACGGGGGTTGGGGTTGGGGATTGGGGAGGGGGAAGGGTGGTTAGGTTTTTAGCTCGAATTCATTAAAAGTAAAAATCGATAGGCGACGCTCTCACACTGCCATAGTCAGTGGTGGTAGCATTTCACTGGATAAAAAGAATGCGAAAACACCCTCGACTACTATCTTCTTTCTCTTTCTCTCTTAATCGTAGAATTTCATTTTCTCTTTCATTCCTTAACTCTCTTTCTTTCTTTCTTTCTTTCTTTCTATCTCTCACTTGGTTCAGTCTAATCTTTTGCTTCGGAACGTTTTCTCGTTCCCATCAACTACTGCGGTTACCCTTTGCGAATTGTAGGTTGTTGGTTGGTTTGGCCATTGAAAAAAGGAAACACGCAAGTAGGTGTTTGTCTTTAAATACCAGAATAAAAAGAGATAAAGATAGAGATAAAAGATAAAGAAATAAAGTCATAGATAATCTAACAAAAATAAAAAAGAAAGAAAGAAAACATTACCGTTTGTTCAATCCTTTGGAATTCTAATCGTTCTTGTATCCTTTAAATCACTCCACATCGACCTACTAATTTTGATATCTTCATTTTTATTTGTCCTTATTAAAAAAAAAATAGAACGATTAAAATGATAATGAATAAATAAAAACAAGAAAAAAGATATATAGTATAAATTCTTCTCGTTTTTTTATTTTTTACTTTTTCTCAAAGGCGCACTCGTTTCTAACGAGTAAGAATAAGATATCTATATATAATGTCATACATAACCTAACAAAATAAGAAAGAGATAAAAAAAAAAACATAGTTATTCATCAATTCCAAACATTCTAATCGTTCATTTTAAAAGAACCGATCGACCTAAAAAGCTGAAATATCATTTTATTTTTTTATTTTTCTTCTCTCATCAATGAACAATTCGCTCATATCATTCCTTTTCTTTTCTACTTCTTGTTTATATCATTCCACCTATCTCTCTCTCTTTTTTCTCAAGTTTTTCTCAAGGAACATATCCCCCTCCGTTTAAGAAGAGGAAATAGTAAAAGAATTATTGAGGTCTAACTAATCCATATTCCTGTACTGTGTGTGTTTAGTGTTTACTGTTTTAGTTCACTTTCTTGAATATCCCTCTCTCTCTTTCCCTCTCGGAATAATATGAATGCAAGTCTCGCGGTAATTCCAGACTCAAAGCGTATAAATATCGCATCGAAAGCGCGAGCTCGAATATACACACACAAACTCAAACCGTCACATAAACATATATTTCCACATGCACGTATAGACTACTAGTTCATATAAGAAGAAATGAAGAAAAGTATCAGTATTGATGCAAGAAGGGTGTTTCAGGGGGGTTAGGAGAGAAAAGGAAGGAGTAGGGGAAGGGTTGGGGGTAGGGGCAAGGGGTTAAGAAGTAGAAAGGGAGAAAAAATAGGGAATAGTGGGGAGGTTTAGTACACCGTTGCAACGGCACCGGCGGCGTGCTTGTAAATTATGAGAGAACGGCATGTGAGTAATGGTATTGTGCCTTCTTGAACGGCGCGCCCGGAATGGACGGACGGACGGACGGACGGACGGAACACACGCGGACGGTATCGATTACGACGGTATATCTATTATCTACCGTTCTCTCGGGTGACAAGGGTTTGCCTACCGGCGTGCCTCCCAATAAAGGTCCCGCTTACGTTCAAAGGAAAAACCTGACATGTTACTTTTTCGCAATGAGAGAATTCTCTTTTTTTTTTTTTTTTATTTGGTTAGTAGTAGTAACTTCAATCAAACGTTTCACATTCTCCGTTTAAAATAAAAAAATATTTATATGTTATGTATGTGTGTGTATGTGTGTGTGTGATAGATTTTGCTCTCTGAAATTCCACGTGTGTGTATGTTAAGATTATGTCAATTCAATTACGAGAATAATTGTGTCGTCATAATAATTTATTTGTCTTTTCACTTATTTATTTTTAAATAATGATCGATCTTATAGATCAATGAGTCTCGATCTTTGATTAAATCTCTCATAGACTGACATTGATATTGTTTTTCTGGGTCACCCTATAAACTGCACGTTACGCGATAGATGCGGTCATCGGAGAAAGATAGAAATAGAGATAGAAGAAGAGTAGAGTAAGGAAAGGGAGGGGTGGGGGAGGTTGGTAAGCAAAAGTAGAAGAGGAGGAGGAGGAGGTGGAGGAGGTGGATAGAAAAAGGGTCGACCCTGAAGAGTTAGAAAGAGTAAGAAAAGTAGGGTAGGAAGTGAGTGAAGAGAGGGTGGTTGTGAAGAAGGACGAGTAGGAAGAGGAGGAGGAAATGGAGAAAGAGGAAGGGAGGAAGGGAGGAAGGGAGGGCCAAATTAACGGTAACCACTTCGGCCGAGGTCATTAAGGAAAAACTTTCTTTCCACTGGCGCCGAGAACGATCCGCCTTGGAATTCCTTCTCTAGGACCTGAGAGAATTTTCAATCGAATCGCAATCCTCCAAACGCTTTCGCCCTCGTTTCACCACCCCCGACAAGACTACCCCTCCACCCTTCTACTCCCTGTAACGAGGACGCGGTCTAACTCCACTTCTTCTTTTTTTTCTACCTTCTCCTTCTTCCTTCTTTTCGATTCAACTCACCCTACTTTGAACCCTCGCACAAACGATTCTTCTTCTTTTTCTTCTATTTTTTTTTTACGAAAAATACGCATCCCTGTCGCGGGACTCGTAAAAGAGAAAATCGGAATTTTATTTCGAGAGTTCTGGGTGTAAAAGTACGAGTACGATATAAGGGGGAAGAAGAAGTAGACTTTCATGGATTTATCTTTCGATTACAAATCGTTTGATACGATCGTTTTTTTTTTCGTTGTTGTTTACAATGAAAAAAAGAAAAATTAAAATGCAACTTACCTACGTTTAACCCTTTGGGCACACATTTATTTGAAAATTAAACATTACTTTGAAATAAACCAGGGAATGAACTAATTAAATCTCGTCTTAGTTTCATGACGTATCAGAACGTCATGTGCATCTTTATCCAAGCAAATGCATGACGTATTGATACGTCAAATGTAACCAAAGGGTTAAATAAGATAATAATATTATTTTACATTTGAATTGTCTTTTTTAATTATTCATTATCTATAATAGATCGTAATGAATTATGTGGATTAATTGTTGATACTTAAAAATTTACTCTGACCTAATTTTTTAATTAGAAACAATTAAAGTTTGTCATTTTGATTCTTTTCATTATTCCATATTCAATTAATTTTGTTCATTTTCTTTTTAATTATTTTAATTAAGAAGTACGTAGCAATTGTAACGACTCGTTAAGTTGCTTACAACGTTAAAATAGTTAATTACGAGTACTCGAAACTCGAGACGGCTCATTAACGGTTGTAGGACGATGTGTTGGTACCTGGATCGAGGAAATCGGACTCCGAAATAATTTACGTCCGAGAGAGTGCATCGACCAGACAACGAAAGTCGCCGTTTCGAACACGCGATATACAAGGTGTACCAATTGTAAAAGAAAAATACGAAACTGCCCTTAACGAATCCCGCCAAAACAGTTTACTAATCTGTCTAATTATTTAAAATATCCAGCAAAAAAAAGATAAAACAATTAAATCATTCTTATTGTTTTTTTATCATCGAGTATCTAATTAATTTAATTACATTTAATTTAATATATAATACATTTATTTTGTGTATTGTATATTACATGTATTTATATATTAAATTTAATATACATAAATTATATTATTTATTATATATAATTATAATATAAAATTAATAAATATATAAATATTATTAATTTATAATATAAATATTATTAAAGTATATAAATATTAATTTAATTACAATGTTACCAAAAAAACAAGAAATAATTTTATACAAATTATAAATTATAATAATTCTCATTTAGGAATACATTTTTGTTGTTGTTATATAAACAATATATTTAACAAATTATTTAGAGTATTTTTAAATTAGATCTAATCTTTCTACCGTGCATCGAACGAACCGTTAACATCCCTCTGTCTCTTAATTACGATTCCAAAGGGATCTGTGAAAGAAGGACGGCTATTAACGTCAGTGGTTGCCACATAGAAACGACTAGGACATCCTAGAAAAAAAGACAAGGAAAGAAAAGAATAAAGGAAGGAACAGAAAAGAGAGAAAATGAGAAAGAGAGAGAGAGAGAATTGGTACTTTTATGTATTCTATAGCCAACGTGTGTGGTTTCACCGATCGAGGATGAAAAAGGGATGAAAAGAGAGAGAAAGATAAAGGGGGTTGGTAGGGGGTGTGCGAAGAGAGTGTGTAAGAAGGGTGGAAATGCGTTGGTGGTTGAGTAAGACGAGAGAGATGGACTCGAACTAAGTCGAGTCTGGTCATGGTGAGAGGATAATTAGAGTAGGATAAAACGAGACGGAAGATAGCTAAAAAAGGACGGAAATAGAATAGAAAAAAAGAAAGAAAGAAAGAAAGAATGAGTGAGAGGGAAGAAGAGACTTCTGGGTAAAGCGGCGCCAGATAAGACTTAATATTTGATCGTGAGCCCACCCTTGGCTCACCATCGAGTCAAACCACCACCGAGTGAGAGGGGTGAGTAGTAGTCCTCTATCTATCTATCTATCTCTCTCTCTCTCTTTTCTCTCTCTCTCTCTCTCATTCTTTATCTATCTATCTTTCTTTCTCTTTGTCCTCTTCGTTTCCACTTTCCTCGTATACGATCGATCTCCTACTATCTCTCTCTCTTTCTGTGTGTATGTGTGTATGTCTCTATCTTTGTTTCTTTCGTTGAGTATTTTTCTTCCTACTCTGTCAGTTAGTGTCGGCTAGCATAGGAGCGACTATCGGGGGCAAATCTGTTGACACTACCGACCGGAACCTTGTTTCCGATTTCCGTGGGATCGTTTCCCTCCCTGGTACGAGTAGTAGTCCACCTCCTCCTCCTCCTACTCCTCCTCGTCGCCAGTTCTTCCTTCCTCCGTTTGTTTCTGGCGCCACGCTCGATTAGCGCGCCGTTTACGGTCTTTTCGATTCCTAAGTACCTAACATACCTACGTTTTATATATATATATATATGTGTGTGTGTGTGTGTGTATGTACAGATACAAGGGTTCGTATATACACGTGTAGATAGATATACATATGTGTTCTCTCTTTCTCTCTCTCGTGTTTTTTGTTTTCTTATCGACGTGAAAATGGTCCAAAAAGGGGATGGTGGATGAATCTATCTCATTGTAAATCGTTTCATTAAACGTTTATTAAATTATTTGTGCTTTTGTTTTTACTTAAAAGAGGGACTAAAAGGGAAATCTAAATTTATGGTAATGGGTTAGGATAATGGTAACGTATTAAGGTTTTTTCTTTATTGTAAAATAAGCAAACGACTAGAAAATATATTTTAATGAACATAAAGTGAAGATTGTAATTTCTATTGAATTTTGATTATTTTTTCTACATTTTTTTATTTATACAAGATCAAATAGTTATTGTACTTTTAATTTTAAATTGTCCGAAAATTTCTTACTGATTTATTTAATTTATATTTTTAATATATTAATATAAAATCGTGGGTTTTTTCTATTTCTCTTCTAATTTTAGATTTAATTCGATGTTACATTTTATGATTTTTTCTAACACGATTAATAATTTTTATCTTATATATTTTTTAACGTTTTATGTTCACAATTTATTAATACCTCTTCCTACAATATTAACAATTCCATCATATGTACTTTTCTTCCCTTTAACTAAAAAAAAAAAAAAAAAAAAAAAAAAAAGAGAGAGAAAATTTCAAATCCAGAAAAAGATTTTCTTAATTGGTAAGATAAAGTTAAACAAAAAAAATTTGAATTTAAATGAAACTCGATGATCTCCGATCAGAAATTAGGAACGGATGTTTCTTCTCTTCCTATTTTCTAAACGATGTTGTAACTCGAAGGGCTAAAGGGACGACGGCCAGTCGTCGCGAGGGATTTCGTTTTATCTTTTTATTTTTTTTCTATTTTTTTTCTTTCCGCGTCCCCGCATCATTCTCCTTTCCCAACCCTTCCCCGTCGTCATCGTCTTCTTCCGTGTTTCTCGAGACGGTCACGAAATTCGTTACGTAGATATATAATACAATGTAAACTGTGCTTTCGTGACCACGAAAAGAGAGCGTTTGTTTTATCGTGCTCATTTTAATCGGGGACATCGTACTTCATAAAACTCCGTCGACGGTGGCGGCAACAACATTGCGAACTTTCATTTACGAGTCGACGAGATTCTAAGAAACTCGACGATCGATCGAAAAGCAGAGAGTAGTAGTCTCGTTCTATATAACACAAACATAATATACCCATTTGGAAATCTGGACAAACATCCTAATGAAAACAAACAAGATAATCGATTTTCTTTTTTTTACTTATCGAATATCAATCACGAATTTTTTTAAGAATATTTATATAATTATTTTAATAATTATTAGATCGAAATTAAATCGTTTGGGAAATAGTAATAAAAGTATAGGGACAGTTAGGTATATAAATAAAGAAATAATAATAAATTATTTTATTATATTAATTTATATAATATTAATATAATTTATATATTAATTTATTTTATGGTACACTGATCTAGTACCTTGTTGCCTATACCTTTTTTCTCATTATTTTTTGATCTAAAAATTTTATTAACATTTTACTATACAATAAAATTTGGGAAATATTATAAGTTATTATATATAATAAATTAAATTTATTTAATAATACTATTACTTAATATTATATATATATATCAATCACAGGACAATATTATGTCTTAATTAAACATATTTTGTTATTATAACAATAGATAAGATTCTATTAAAACTCGTATATAGTAAAGCATGAATTAATAATAATTACAGACAATTCAGTGAGTTTCTTTTGATAAACGTTAATAACTCGTCATTTGGTAAGATTCCTACTGCGTGCTGGGTATCGATCGAACAGCATAAAATCTTGTAAGGGAATAAAGAAAGGATAAGAAGAGAAAGGAAGGTGAAGTCGGGAGGGGGGGTGGTAGAATGAAAAAGAGTAGAAGGGAAGGAGGAGGAGGAGGAAGAGGAGTGTTTGTAAGGATGAGGAGGAAGAAGACTCGCAGGTACATGTTGGTGGATACCGTCTAATCTGGTAGTACACGATCGCCGATCGAACTACGTTTACTACACAGGACGGTAGGAAAGAAGGAAAGAATATCTGAGAGAGTCGTGAGGAGAGTCTTCGTTGCGAACTCATGAGAGAGAGAGAGAGAGAGAGAGAGAGAGAGAGTGGAGGATAAAGAGGAGCAGGAGGAGAAGAAAGAGGTGGAGGAGGAGGAGGAGGATAGCAACCTACCAACCTACCTCATTGGTATCTTTCAAAGATGGTAGGTGTTACGGTGGAAGGGGTAGCTGCCTGGGGGCCCAACTCGAAGAAATTTCCATGTCGAGGCGGCGAATCGATTAGACGCCGGTCAACTCCGACCCTGTCGAAGAACCGCAGACGAGAATATTCTCTATTTCTTCCATCCCTCTTTCGCGAATCCTCTTTCCCTCACTCTCACTCACTCTATCTTTTCAACTCTATAGAAGACTCGGTTCGAGCGTATAATTATTGGAGGCACGCGAGCCCGCGGACCCTCCTTGAGAGTCCCTCTTCTTCTTCTTCTTCTTCTTCTTCTTCTTCTTCTTTATTTCATTCTTTCTTTCGACATTATTCTCTATCCTCTTCTTCTTCTTCTTCATTTTTCTTATTCTTCGTTTACTTCGTTTTCTTATTTTCTTTCTTCGTCTTTCTCTTTCGCGTTAATACTAGGAAGAAAGCTAGGCTTACCGCGGGCTTACTAGGTTTCTACACGGCTCCTCGACCCACCTCCCTCTCCTTATACCAAAGCCATGGTGCCCCATTACCATACGATTTTCATGTTAGCGCCTCCGGGCCCCCAAAGCTGCACGACCGCGCATTATACTTAACCTAACCCAAGCCTCGCGACTTGCTGTGTATATCCTACCTATATATATATACTTATACATAATACCTTATATATATATATATATATATATATATATATATATATATATATATATAGTGTATATAGTAATAGTAGTAGTAGGGAATATTGCAATAAACCGAGTGAGTCCAACTATGCACAATGGCGTCGACTTTCCCCCTAGTTCGATTATTATTCCATATCCGTTTGATTATCCTTCTCAAATTTCATCATTTTCTTTCTTTCAACATCTTACAAATACTCGCCAATAACCTAATTTAATTCAATTCGAGAAAACGATATATAAAAAATAAAAAAAGAACATACAAATTATTTTTATCGAATATTTCCTTTTATGGTTAAAAGAAAAAAGAAACAAATATTTTCATACGTTTCAAAAATGTTATGATATTCGACGCCATTGGTATTTTTGCGAGTATTACATATGAATACGGTGGATACATGCATGCCATGCCATGCATGCACGCACGCACGCGTGTTTTATATATAGAACGGTTTCTTCAAGCGTAGGAGTAGGTGTGGCCCCACAGGACCACGAAGAGATCGGAGTATAGGTAATTGTACAATGCTGTAAAACGCTTCTCTTCGACTTCGTGAGTTTCTCATAGGATGCTGCTACTTCCGAGATTGTACCGATGGAAAGAGAGAAAGGTAAAAGAAAAAGGAAAGAAAAGAGATACAAAAAAAATTCAAAGAGTGATGGAAAAGATGGTGTAAAGGTGGGGGGTGTGGTAGGGGGTGGGGGTGGGGGTAACGGGGGTAGGTAGTGTTCAAAGGTAAAAGTAAGATCGTGCGTGG
This sequence comes from Polistes dominula, assembly GCF_049000335.1. NCBI lineage: Eukaryota > Metazoa > Arthropoda > Insecta > Hymenoptera > Vespidae > Polistes > Polistes dominula. The sequence goes on along the minus strand of NW_028301116.1, from coordinate 3,611,639 downwards.
CCGATGCTTTAAACCGTTCGCAAAAGATCGTAGAAGAACACTGACAAGAAGCTTTATTTACCTAATTACCGGATTTTCTTATGTAAAATTGTATGAGAGAGAATGATAGAGTCCAATAGGATATTTCATGTTAAGGGTCAAACGTTATATGCATTGAACACAGGGCATATATGTACGTGTCTTCCTAGGGCTTGATCGTGCGTGCACGACGAGCATCGTAATCATCGATTCGTCCTCAGATTTCTCACGAGTATGGTTTATGCTATACTATATGCAAATATCTAGATAGTATCGTTGAATTATGCGTGTGTAACATAATCGTTCTTCGATATCTTACAATTTTGTTGGAAATCTGATTTTTTATTTTTTTTAAAGATAGGGGGAGGGCAGAAAAAGGAAAAGAAAAAGAGAAAGAGACAGAGAGAAAGAGATGGACGTATATGTAATTATGTTAATGACGATTTAGTATTCGTCTAGTTTTTTTCTTTTTTTTGATACGATTATCTAATTATTTTCAAAACTAATTTGAAACTAATTGAATTATTACAGATAGTTTCGATATAATTTTCAAAAGAACTAGTATCCTATTACATTTCTAATCAATTTGTGCTATTTATAATAATAATATTAATAATAATATAAAAGATATTATTATCTACGTATTCTAATATTAATAAGAAACTTGCATATTTAAATAACAAAATTATTTATCCATAACAATTTGAGTGAATAATAAATTCCAAAAAAGAAAGTTCAAAAAGCAACCAAATATTTTTCGATCGTGGTAGAAGGTTTTGAGAGGAAAGGGAGTGAGAAGGAAGCTGAAAAAGGGCGAAGAAATATTGAAAAAAAAAAAGAAAGGGATATAGAAAAGGGATAGACTATATTGTTCTATACTTAAGTTTACTTATTTTTTTTTGGATATTGTTTCTAGCTCGTTTTCTAGCGGCATGATTCGAAAGCAAAAAAGCGATGTACTATATATATGTATGTATGTATTTACGTATGGTTGCGTGTTTGAGGGTCGATTGAAGACATAAAGGCATGGACACGGCTGGCAGAGTTAGGGTGTGCCTCGTGTTTAGAATCGGTAACGCTTTGGGTGTCCGTTTGCGCGCTCTAAACGACGACTATCGTTGGATGCGAAGGACAACGGGAGACGGACTATTGTTGCTCGATTATTTACCCTTCCCATCCCACCCCCCTTCCCACCCTCCCCGTTCCTATAACCCTACTCGATCAGCGCCCTTTTTTTCCTTCCTCCTTTATCGTTCGGGTTCGTTAAGATGGGTGAATATATACGCATTATGAAATATTATTGATACATCGTTTAACGAATTTTCTAAACCTAAATTAGATACATAACTTTTCTAATCTTTTTTGAATATTTTTATCGTATTTATTTCTTTTTTAGTTTTAGGAAAACAATGTTTTGATAATATGTTGATGATATCTGTGCAATAATTGTAAGTATTTGTAGTATTATTTTATTATACGTATTGATCATTATTTTTGTTGTTGTTGGTTGTATTTATTTCATTTAGTTTTAATTTATTATTTTTATTAAGATAAGAATGTTTTGTTAATATATCAATGATACGTATGCACTAATTGTAAGTATTATAATATTATTTAATTGTATGTACACACAGAGATAATTATACCTCGTACAGAGTTAACATCGTAATTTTTCTTTTAATAATATCATAAATAAATTATTGTTCCATGTTATTTTAAATATGTAACATATACGTGAATATATAATATATAATATTCTAATTCGAAAATTTCTAATATGTTATTTATTGTTATATTTATATATTCGATATATATATAAAATCACGAATATATAGATATTGATAATAAATAAGATTGAAAGTTAATCGAGAATCGTAATTCAAAGTTCATCTATGTTAAACGTATCCACCAGCTAATGCAAATCAAAACTATCAACCATGATTTATCAAAGATACAATTTTCTCGGCATTTGTACAATAACGTTGTAAGAGAAACGCGGATCTACGAGATAGTTGGTAATGCGAGAAGAAGAATAAGGAGAACATACAAATGTACACTTACATACATACTTACATATGTGTATATAAGGATTCGTAGAAAAGGAGAATCATTCGTAGAAGAAGGAAACTAACTTGAAGACCATAATTCTACGAATGATAAAGAGAGAAATTCGAGCGACCAATCGTTGCAACGAACTCGCACTTACGGTTGAAACTTTTAAAAAAAAAAGAATAAAAACGGTTGACTATGAAAATCCGTGTCACCGTTGGACGATAATAATAGCGAAACGTCTTATGGCTGACGCCTTCAGACACAATAAGGGGATCTGTTTTATATCAAAGATTCGAAGACTCCAACGATTTCTCGTATTTAACTACTCTCTTTCTCTTTCTTAGAAATTTTCTTTCTTTCTTTTACACACCCACACACATACACAACACACATCACACACATTCTATTTTTCTATCTTTTTCTTTCTTGTATTAGATACCTATAGAAATTCATTTATATATATATATATATATATATATATATATATATATATATAATTCATTCACTTACATGTGTGTACGTGTATTTTATATATATTATTTTATATATATGTATATATATAAATGTATTGTATTGTAAACTGGCCAATAAAGTCGGTCGTTCGCCCACACGCGACTATAGTCCACAACCATCTCTCCTTATTTCTTTCTTTCTTTCTTTCTTTCTTTCTTTCTTTCTTTAACGTTCGAGAATAAGAATGAGTGTATGTGAGAAAGAGTGAGAGAGAGAGAGAAGGCTTAGAAACGACGATTTGAAACGCGGAACGGTGTCGTAAATGCCCGGACCGTTGCTTTTTTGGCCTCTCCTGGTTGGCGGCATAGCGATGCAAGGTCGGAACGTGGGTGGCTTACGATAATAATAATTATTGTTCAACGTATTGGTGAACGAGACTGCTTGAACACCCGGTTGTACGCGTGCGTATCTAACTAATAACGGACTAACACTTCTATTATAACATTTATATATATATATGTTATGTATTTTGTCCTTATTCTTATCGACAAATTTATTTCACATCAATCTTACCATTTACAATTATTCAATCGTTTCATTGAATTAATAAAAGAAAAAATGATATCACGATAGGAAAGAAACATTTATTTTTATTGTATTGAATTAAAAAAATCAATCGTATATCATTTAATTTTAATGAGATTTAATTCGTTAAACATTTATATAATAAGTTTTTTTTTCGCATGTATGTTTCTTTTTTTCTTCTTTTTTCTTATCGTTAGAATAAATTTATTCGATATTGATAGGAATTTTATTTTGAGTTATGGTATATCACTTGTTTTTTACTTGATTATATATATTATATATTATATATAATATAATATAAATAATATATAGGTAATAATAATATAATAATATAATAATATAATGATAACATAATAGTAATATAGAATAACATAATATAAATAATAATAATGTAAATATATATAAAATAATATAAAAAATAATTTTATTATATAATAATAAATAATAATTAAATAATAAATTCCTATATATATAAGAATTATAAATAAATAAATAACAAGAAATGAAAAGAGAGATTTTACGAGTTGTACAAAGTAGAAGTAGAAAAAAGGAAACCAAAAAAAAAGGTATGAACGATATATGAAGTTTAAAACATTTCTGTGTGTGTGTCTCTCTCTCTCTCTCTCTCTCTCTCTCTCTCTTGGATATTTTTATATTATTTACATTTCTAACGTTATCTGTACTTTCAACCTTATTGTCGAACGTTAAAAGAGAGAAAGAGAAAGAAAGATTAGAAGAACAGACAGAAAGTAGTCATCTTGTTCACATCAGTAGAAGAGAAGGAAAAAGTGGTGGTAGTAGAAGGGTAGGAGGAGTAGGAGGAGGAGGAGGCCCTAGCAGCCGGCTCGATCTCTCCCTCATGGTTTTGCGTTATCTTATCGGAACTGCGTCGCTAAGCCAGAAGTAATAGCCGTGTGAATAAGTAAAAATAATATTAATACCTTTCGGACATGCGTGCGCGGTAAACGCGTTGTAAGTTATTCCTTATCGAAAAATTTGTCGATTTTCTTTACGGATATCTTTACGAATAAAAAAAAGAGAAAAGAAAAAAAAAATAGAAAGAGACGAAAAAGTGTATGCAAGAAAGAGTAAGAATATGTGTACTATGTATATGCTTATATGAGAGAGAAAGAGAGGGAGAGAGAAAAAAGTTTATATATGTTTGTATGAAAAGATGAAAACAGGTTTTAGAAAGGCGAGAGAACCGAGTCTCTTTTTCTTGCAATGCTATGCAAATCTTTGAACGACAACGAAAGTGATTATTGATCCTTCATTCCTTTATTTTGAAAAAGATACAAGGCCATATATATATATATATATATGTATGTATGATTATATGTATACGTTTGTACGCTTATTAATCATAACTGGTCGTAAACGTTATTGCATTTTGTCAGGGTTACATCAAAGAAATAGAATTCTTTATTTTTTTTTTGGTCTTTCTTCTCATCTTATCAATCGAAAAAATTTTCTTTAAGTACGTTAGGGATTCTTTTTTTACATGTCACTAGGTTTTTTTTCGATTTTTTTCTTTTTATCACTGGAGGATCGTCGTGACGATCAAGTGAGAAAATAAAATTAGATGGAAGAATAATGATAAGAATGAGTAAAATGTTATTTGATTATGACTAGTGGTTCTTTTATTATTTTAATATTTTAATATTTAATATGATTTATTTTTATTAGATTGGTAACTCGATATACTCGATACGTACAATATGTTTAACTTATTTGATTTATATGATATATATATTACTATATAAAATAATATAATTATATATAATATAATTAAAATATAATATATATAATTTCTAAATAAAATAAAATAATATATATTAAATAATAAGAATAATATAATATAATTTACAAATATATATGTAATATATCTATGTGTATTTATATATGTTTATATATATTATTCAAATAAATTAAATAAATATGTATTTAAATATATAAATATAAGAAAAATATTTCAGATACATATTATTATCTATTATTGATAAAAATGAAATAAACACATAAAAGATATATTATATTATATCAACGTTTAGTTTCGAGAATTATCTTTAAAATGATTCTTAAATTTCGAATAAAATTTTTTCCTGATTCATCCCCCTACCATTACCAATTTCCTCTTTCTTTTCATGGCATCAGATCGTCATGATCATTCGTTGTAGAATCTTCGATAGCCAATAACTGTCGATCGATCCCATGATTTCGTCTTCTTCCTTTTCTTCTTTGGAGAACGTAGGACTACGTTCTCGTCTCGTTTAGTTCGTACCAAGGAAGAAAAGATACTGTGCTTAAAAATTTGTCACTTTTATCGATTTTTATCGCATTAACGAAGTCTCATGGTCGTTTTTAAACCGATATGGTGATATATGGTGATATAATAATAATTGTCCAATCGATCGTACACATTCTCTCTCTTTCTCTTTCATTTATTCTTATTTTTTGTATTTCTTTCTTTAATTCTTCATTTAACTATATACCATTTCGTATTTTTTAGGTTCTTATCTTTATTAACTTTATTTGTTATTACATACGAGTATGGAAACTCGTGGGTGACGAGAATTATCATTTTTCCGATTGATTTATACATTTTTATGTTTTTCAACTTTCTTTTTTTTATTCATTTTAATATAAGTAACATTCGTATATATGTATTATTATGTAAACTTTCTATATTTTTTTATTTCTAGAAATTTTATTTGTTACAACAAGCGAGAAACATTCAACTAACATTTTTTTTCCTTCCATTTTATTCTTTCTTTTTTTCTTTTTGCATAACATTCTTTGTTTTTTCTTTCATCATTTTTTTAAAACAATTCTTACACGTATATTCTACGATTTTGTCTCATTCATTTTTTTTTTGCAATTTTATATTGTTATAAAATTTATTCATTGTTGTTACGAACAAGTATGGTAGACTCGTCGTGGGTGAATAAGAGTTACATTCGATCGTTACCATCGTACTTCCCCATAAGAGAGAGAGAGAGAGAGTATTGACGTGACCATGAAGAAAATATTCTTTCTCTTTCCTTTTCCATTTCTTTATATTTCTTATTCTGGCAAAAAAATTTCTAAAGGAAGGAGGAACCAGTTCGAGATGGGCTTGTGGGGGTGAACGTAACCAAACGTTTTCGATAGAAAGAAAAAGTAAAAAGAAGAAGAAGAATGTCTTTTTGTACGAAACTATTTTCGATTCGACTAAAGTCCAACATACAACACACACGTCCTTTTATTTATCAGCCGCATAAAATCGTGATCGCGAATAAATCGACAAACCATAAGATGGTTTTGTATCTCCAACGTTGTATAGTGTCCGGAACGTGTAAATGTTTCATTGGAAACAATAATATACAAGAATATAAAAAAAAAGGAAAAATAAAAAGTAATAAAAAAAAAGGAAACAGTGATAAAAAGTGAAGATATAAATATATCATTGAGTTATCGATAAGATCGTATCGATTTAAAAAAAAAAAAAAAAGAACGTGAGAATCATTACTAATCGTTGACGATTTAAATTCCTATTCTGAGAGAACGAGATTTTACAAATTTATGCGACTTCCCACGCGTTAAAAAAAAAAAAAAGAAACCAGAAAAAAAATATAATACAAAAAGCAACCAATAGAAGAATGTAGTTATCGATGTTTATTCTTAACTAATCAAAAAAAAAAAAAGAAAAAAAAAGAAAAAAAATTAAATGAAGAAGAAGAAGAAGAAGAAGAAGAAGGTAGTAAAGCATAACGCAAACTGGTCTCGTGCCCAAAAAAAGAAAGAAAGAAAATAATATAAAAAAAGGGGAGGTACCAGGAACGTGCACATGGAGTCGTATATAAGGATAAACATAAAAACTGATGCAAATCCTTGGACCTGTAACGGAATTCTAATGGCATTAGTTGATCAGGCATGGTCGCGTGTCTACTATACTGAATCGGGATCAACGAGATGTTACTGGACCCGATTGTAGAACGTGTGCCATAGTTAAGATCGATACAAGGTATGGTTGCATTCAATTTACCTGCCCATCTATCTATCTATCTATCTATTTATCTATGCGCGTATGCTCTTTGAAAAGCAATCGAAAAAAAATTAGAATTAGAATCGAACGGTTTGAGTCGATACGATTATTATTTATCGTACTATCATACCTGGTACGATATAATCCGTTATGCTTTTTCTTCGCGAATAAAGAATGAGAAAAATAAAGAAGGAGTGAAGTGAAGTGAAGTGAAGGGTAGCGAAGGGATGGATGATTATGCGGATAAAAGTGTGCAACATCGTACAATACGAAAAGATTGAAAAAGAATGCAAATTATTGAGTCCTGAGATGCGTATATGTATGTATACATATGTGTGTGTACCTTCTCCTAGCCGTTATTCAAATTCAGTCGCGTGCTAGCGTAAATCAAAAGTGGAACCCGATCGACAAAATTTTGTCGATTTGATTCGATTCGATTCGATGATCGTACACTATTCTTTCTTCTTACTATCCGTTTACTTTTTTTTTTATCCTTTGAAAGCAGGAGGAGGAGGAGGAGGAGGGCTTTGACGAAAGACGACGAACGAGTAGTACGAGTGATTTTCTACCATAGTAGAAAGAGTAGCAAATAGGTGAAGAAGAAAAATTTCAAAGAAGGGTGGTGAGATGGTAGGTTGAAGGGAGGAGGGGGAATTTGAGGCTTTCCAGGGAAGGATAGTATAGGGGGAAGTGGAAAATGAAAACTCGATGCAAATCAGAGGCACAGGCTCGTGCTATGGAATTCGAATGAGATTCAAATTCGGTCGCGTGTCCTCGGCGAACGAATCTCTTATGGTCGCGCGTTTCGCGAACTAGAAGAAGAAAGTACGGATAGAAGAAGAAATAAAATATGGTATATATATATATGTAAAAGAAAGAGATAGATAGATAGGAGTAGTAGCTAGCTGGGTAGCACGAGATGCAAAGGGGGTAAAAGAAAAATATTCAAATTCACCGCGACAACTGCGTCCTGGCATTAGAATTAGAATCGACGATCCTTTTGGACGCGTGCCCGCGCATCTAACACGGGCTCGTGCTCGTGGATACGTCAAGTAAAACAGAGAGAAAGAATATAGAAAAGGAAAAAAAATAGAAAGAGAAAGAGAGAGAGAGAGAAATATTTGAGTCCTACACGCGTGCTTCGCGCGTGGAATGATTTATCCCTAAGGCCTACTACTACTTCTACTACTACTACTATTACTAGTACTAGTCGTATAAGCTTCCAATACAATTTTATTCCAAGTTCTTTGACTTTTCTTTAACCTTGGGAGACAAAAAATTAGATATCAAAGAACTTGACCCCAAAAAACTATGGAAGAAATCAAAAAGAATTGTTTTAGGATTTTTGTTGTTTTTTTTTTTTTTTATATGCAATGTATGTTCAAACATTTTTTTATTATTTTTTGTGTGTATAAACGTTTCTTAAGAATATAATAAAAAATGGGACGAAATTATACTTCGCGCGCGCGCGTTATTTTATTATTATAAAAGTTTAAATAAAAGTTGACTATTCGCATTATGATTCCTTCGATGAAGATCGATTGTACGTAGACCACGATCGTATTCTTCTTCCTTCCTCTTTCTCACCTCTAATTTTTTCTCTTTCACATACACATACATACACATATAAACTTTTTCTCTTTTACAATAAATCGTCGGGAAAGATCAAACATTCGTTTGCCTATTTCCCGATTTCTTTCACGAGTATCAATGAAATAACCGTCGTGCATATCAATTTCTTTTTTCTTCCTATTAAAATAACCTTTATATGGTGAAGTCGAAAGTATTAAAAAAATAGAAAGAAAAAAAGAAAGTGAGTATTAGATATACATAACCAATAAAATATAACTCTCAGTTGGATTGTATTTGTAAAGAAAAAAAAAAGAAACGAGCAGGAAGTAAAAAAAGGGCTTTTTCTTTTGCGCGATAGGTATCATCCCTTTTAACCCACTAAAGTGTAAGGTAACGGCACGATCCTTATGTTAATTTCTTTTTTTTTTTTTTTGCTCCCAGTATCCCGTGATACCGCACGCGACCAAGCGAGATTTCGAATTCAAATTGAAATTTCCCGCTGTGCTGTTAGAATTCGCGGTTCAAATCAACCAACGAAATATTCTTCAAGTCCTCCCTGTCCCTATACCTTTATGGAGATGGATATATATATAACGTATAACTTAGGTAACCTTAATTTCAATGTTACTACCTCAAACCTTTTTACACTTGTTACCTACTCTAATCAATCTCCCTCCCTCTTTTTTTAATTTTCATTTTGTTTTCTAGAGGGTTACTAGTTTTATATTCTTTTTCTATATATATATACATGGTGAAAAAATGTCAGATTAAAACGATGATAATCGAACAGATAATAATAGTAATAATAAAATAAGGACTATATGGGGATTTGGATTGGAAAGAAAAAAAAGGAAGAAATAAAAGAAAAGAAAATACCTTCTCATCCTAGTAAAAAAGAGAAAAAAAGAAATCAATCGAGTTCGATCTTTTATTTCTTTCCTTTACCATAAACTATCGGTGCACAACGAAAGCGTCTTTTATGCATCTACCTGAACGTTAAACCTATCGCGAATATCAAACCCTGTAGGCTTCTCTGCTATGAGAAGAGAATGGATAGAAAATAAACAAGAGAGGGAGAGAGAGAAAGAAAAAAAGAGAGAGAGAGAGAGAAGAATGCTTTGGAAAATTGGTCCGTTGCAAAGACTGTTATGCGATCGATTTTCGAATAGGAGACCCATGGGAAAGACGTTGCACTTTCCTATACGAAATGAGGGGAAAAAACCATAGACAGTTTGTACCCTCCCCCACGATACAATTTCGAAATCCTCCCCTTCTTTGACTGGAATATATACTTTGGGTGTATTAGTATGCATACCTGAAAATTCTAAAGATACCTGTATGTTTCATCTCACATTCCCACACCTTGATCTGCCCTTAATTCCATGTATTGTGTACTCATTCTATGACATCTGATAGAAAAGACATTTTATATATATAAGAATATATATGAGAGAACAAGAGAAAGTGAAAGAGAGTTAGAGAGAGAGAGAGAAAAGAAACGGTAGTTGACACTTGGAACCCTGGGAGATGCTGAGAAAATAGGAGGGTTAAGGGATGAATATGAAGATTGATTCCTATCCACGATAGTTTCTTCTTCTTCTTTCTCTATCTCTTTCTCTCTCTCTTATTTATTTCCTCTATCTTTGAATGAACCAAACGATCCAGCAGGCTTCACGTATTGAAAAAGAGCAAAAAGAAAAATGAAAGAGACGGAGATAGATAATAATAATAGAAACAGTACTAGCACCTTTACCTATCTCGACCCAAATACTTTTTTTTTTTTCAAAATACGTGATACATGCACGAACCCCTTTCTTTTTTCTTTCTTTTTCTTATCCCACTTCCTTAGACACTCGTCCTTCTCTCACAGATACAATTAAACGTACGTTGTGCGGTCTTTTCGAGGGGGTCGATTTATGGGTTCAGAATAGAAAATAGAAACGGGGGGAGGAAGAGGGTTCTTGTGATCTGGATACCATCGAGAAAGCTGCAACCTAAGTCCTACCTGTTCTTTCTCTTTCTTTTTCTATCTTCTTTTAAATATAAATTTGCCCTTTTACCCATCTTTCTTTCTATCTGTTCTTTAGTTTTCAATCGATAGGTTCAACGTGTACTTCTGTCTCACCTTTTTTTACACCCTATCCGATTATTTTACTTTTATATGTGTGTGTGCATGTGTGTAAGCCTTTTTCACTAAAAATACGTGCTTCGATGTTAAAAAGAAACAATCTTTATTGTTAGTTACAGGAAATAGTCATTTTTTTATTTAAAAAACAATATCCGTTCTTTATCGGCAAAGTTTAATTTAAATTATCGAGAAATATCGTATGATTATACTTCGTTCATGATTTTCTGTTTTCTTTCTTTTTGGTTTATTATTTCCAACAGCATCCATTTTTCGTACTAGTACTTTTTTTTCGACGGAAATTTCGTATCATTAAGTTCCGCCAAAATGGTATTAACTTTTTAAACGTGATTCCAAACACGACATTGGAGGTTTGTTACGTTCATTTGTTTAATCTTTTTCGTTTTTTTTTTAGCTAACTAAACTTCTTCCTAATATTAATTTCAATTGAATTCGGAAAATAAGCGAGTGAGTTAGATCGAATCACTTATTGGCAGTTTTAAAATGTTCGTTTCGTGTTATTCGATTATTTCGAGTTATAAACAAATGTGCTTTGGATCGAAATAGATTTATTAAATGGCATAATGTGTGTGAATTTTCTCATACGAGTAGTACACGAATATCACGGGACGTTATACATTTTTCAATAAAATACGGTTTATTTAATTATCGATCATTCTCATTAATATTATTAGTACTCATTTATTATTTATTTAATTTTTTTTTCTTAGCAGTGAACTATTTATGGTTTGAAAATATTTTTAACATCATTTCTCATTTCACGAACAAAACATAATTTTGTCTAAATTCCTTTGAATATATAATATTATCTTAAAGTAAATCTCTAACTAACCTAAGAAAGAACACATTGATCAGGTTTATTTTACAGGTTTCCATCCTTTATTAATGTTGAATGAACAAACGTGACAGGTTGACTGACCGAAAGAATAATAGGAAAAAGGATACACTAAACGAAGAAAAAAAAAAGAAAAGGATAAATTATGTAAGGAATGCGGTAAAATATTTTCAACGTTCTTTGTTATATTTACAACATTTTCTTCTGCAAAAATGTTAAAAAAAAAAAAAATAATTCGTCGTCTTAATATCTAATCACGTGAATTTAGATAACAAAGTATTGGAATCGTAAATCTATGATTCATGGTTGGTATTCATTACAATTATATCATTATTATTATTATTTTTCTTTTATAATTACACGTTTGCCGTAAAACCGGAAGAATGAACGAATGATTTTCTATGACTATGATGGTGTAATCACAAGGACTTAATTAGTACCACTCGATTACGATTTCGTTATAATTGTCTGTATTTTCCTTCTTAAGATAAATCAATCGAATATATGTTTCTATATATATATATATATATATATATATATATATATATATATATATATATATATATATATATAAGTGTATACACATTTACTTTTACTTACAACATAATACGACGAATCGATTAATTATTTCGATAATCGTCAGATAAGATCGAACCTCGTGGAAAACAGGTTTCGCATGTTTCTTTTCTTCGATCGAAGAAGAGGAGACTTCCTTTAAAATTATACGCATAATAAACAACTATCCTTTCTCGTCCTGTATCGTCTCAATGATATTTAAAGTTACTCGTAGAAAAAGGACATTTCCAAGAATATCGATGTCAAGTTAATGCAATATAACAAAAAAATACAAAAAGAAATAGATATACGAGTCATTCGTTTAAAAAAATCGATTAACTTCATGAGACAAAAAAATTTAAAAAAAAATTGATAAAATCGTGTTACAAAGTCGTATAATTTAATATTTAAATTTTATCACACATAAGTATAATCGTTTTAATTATACTCAATTTAATAGAAGAATATATTGTATATAATATATAAAAATAAAGATTTTTGGTAATTAAAAATTTATATCATAAAAAATATATGGTGGTGTTTTAATTAGATTTTCGTTTAAATTTTTATAAAAGATATATATTTCTAATTTATAGATTTTAAATTTAGATTTTTCTAAAAGAATGTATAATATTTAATAATATTATTATAAATTTATATAATTAATAAATTAATTATATATTAAATATATTATAAAATATATTATATTTATATATTAATATTTATTACATATGTATAAATATAAATAATAATATTATATATAATATATAATAATAAATTTATATAATATAATATAAATATTTAATAATATATTTATATAATAATATAATTAAATATATTATTATAAATGTATAATAATTAATACAAGAAAAAAACCCTATTTGATTATTTTCAATTCTAAAAAACAAAACGATCTTAAAATATTATGCTCTTATTTCTTTCTTTTAAGGGTAAAATTTTCTCACAGAATTGCATGTGATAAAATTCTATTGAAAAATATTTTCTATCGGTCGATTAGAATAAACGAAATTGCGAGAGATCGATGGCCGGTTACGCACCAATGTTTTTTTCCCATCGGAACGTCGGTTCAAGAAGCGGGATCGTCAATTCAAATTTCGAAAAGGTATAGTAATGGTTAGGAAAGGTATAGTAGTATGACGATAGACGGTTGCTGCATTCGTTGTGATCCGTAACGCTTGTTAAAGATCGATAGACGACGAATGGGTTCCTCCTCTCTTCTTCATCTTCATCTTCTTCAACTTCTTCGTAGCTGCGAGCTTGGAAGATTCTTTGAAATTAATGGACCGCGAGATTCGAGGCTATTTATGAAAGAAAGATAAAGAAGGAACTAGAAAGAATGAAAGAAAGAAAGAAAGGTACAAGGAAGAAAGAGAAGAAGAAGAATACAAAAAAAAAAAAGAATTTTTTCTCCTCGCGGTGTGCTCGCTCGTGCAGGTAATAATAATTATTTATAAAGGCACGTTTTCTGCTTCGGGTGATCGTAAAAATCATAAAATCGCTCTTCTTCCTACTATTTTAGATCTCGTTTATGAGAAGGTTAGGCTATATACCTTTTATATATATATACCAGATACACATACGTGTACTATCGAAGATCAAATTTCATCTTAATAGAATGCTTGTCCTTCATATCTACACCACTCATACGTATACACTTATAATATACATTACATTAATGTTTGAACAAAAAATTTCTTGTTTTTCTAAATTTAAAAGAATTCAATCGATCGAGAAACGAACGAATCAGATATATGCATAATTAATTGCGTGATTAAGCAAAATTGTTTTATCTATTTTGAAATCTAACGTAACATTAAGGTATGAAATACACGTTTTATTCGTTGTTTTACAAAAAAAAAAGATTAGAAAATGTACTATAATTATAACAAAATCTTGATTAACCAATGTGGATAAATGAGATAAATAAATTGAATATTTAATTGGATAAAATTAAAACTAGTATAGAATTATTTCAAACATTTTCTTCTGTAATTATTTTTTGAAATGACATAAATATACTACTCACTTAAATATTAATAACCAAATTATTGAAGTCCAATACTTGAATTTAAAAATTTATATAAATAAATTCATAAAAAATAATGTTTGCATAATATTAAATTATATGCGTAACTAAAATTTAATTAAAATTTTACAGTACCCAATGATCGAGTATTAGAAAAATAGGGATGAAGTTAATGAATGAATTAATCAAAAGAAGTTGGATTAACTAAGACAGGATTCCTTCGAATTACATCAGCGAACGCAATTATTTATCGTCAGTGAAAACGCATGTGCGCGCGTGCGTGGTAGATCGGTATCGTTTAAACGATCGTAGGATGTGGGTTTCTCTAGAGTACACTTACATTTATACAATATACACATAGTTACAATTGAAACATCACACATGTTAAATATATATATATATATATCTACATATATCAGTATTAACGTATTTCAGTACTTAGTTACACACATACATACATATATAGGATATAGAAACACATGATACATGGTAAAAGCTGACGTGGTTGTTCGTGAAACGATTTTTCTAGGTGTAGCTTCCTGGCTGACGTCACAATTAGTCTGATTATAATTACGACGAAGAAAGATAGAGATGGACGATGAGGAATGTCGGAGGAACGGCATGGCAGGTCGTGTTGGAGGGATGAGCTGAGGGATAGGAGGGATGAGAAGGGAATATATACATTAACGGTGTGGCGAACACAACTTACAACGACTAACTACGACGACGACGACGACGACGACTACGACGACTCACACGAACATGAACACGAACACGAACAAGCTTGACAAGCGAGATAATTAGACGGGACGAGACAGGACGTGCGCATTAATTAATTAGCCCAATCTAAGTCCACTTCGTTCATTGTACACGCTTGTTTTACGGAACGCTATTCGTACCAAAAGATTTCGAAAGCTTCCGTGGCAGGACTCTACCCTTCATACGCTCTTATTTATTATCTTTATGTTCACATCGAATTATATAATATTATAATATTTCTATTTACGTTATTTCTTTTTTTTAATCATATTTTTCAAAATGTTGATTTCGTTTGTGCCTAATTGGTAATCTCCACAAGTACTTCACCGATTGTCTTGAAATTTTGACACAACATTGCATTCGCATACAGCCAAGTTTATATTACATTAATTTATTTATAAAATGATTAATTAATTTTAAAAAAAGAAAAAAATACAGGTAAGATTAGTGCCATCTGTTGACCATAGATGCTCGAAATATTTGAACATAACCTAACTTTTATCTATTCGACGACGCCATATTTTGGCTTACATGAGTTACAGTAACACGTAGCGGAGCACAACTAGTAATATATATATATAATAATATATAATAAATAATATTCATTTAACAAATATATGTGTGTGTTATGAAAATATAATAAGTAATACAAAACATATAACAATATAAAAAATTAACATATAAGTAAATATGTTCTTTTGCTTAATATTACGTAAATTAGATGAAAAGGGGTTTATTATTTTATTCCGTGTGAGAGGAATTTCGTTGGTAATTTGTAATTAAGGTTTTAAGTAGTCGTGTTTGACTTTAGGGTGGCATATTGAGTAACCAAATTCTTTGCTACTATTTCATTCCAATTATTAATCCAATAGTAATAACTTATTCTGCTCATATATTTATTTATTTGTTAATTAAATCGTAATTGGTTTGAATATTTTGAATACTTTACATTTAATAAATTTTTATTACAAATATCAAACACTTATTATTACATGTAATAATTTTATTTATATTTTTTTCTGTTATATTACAATCATTATTATTATTATTATTATTATTATTATTATTATTATTATTATTATTATTATATTAGAAGTGAGAATAGAATAGAGTAAAAAAAGAAAATGTAAAATATATATCGATCTCTTTTTATAAAATGAGGGGTTGGTTGGTTGGTTAGTCGTCGTAGTCGTCGCGGTCGCGGGAATGAGCATTCCCCGTGAAAAATAATTAATTTATGCTAACGAATGAGAAGCGTAACGGCTGGCGCTCTTAAATTCGCGCCATTGAGCGACCAAGTGTCCGTAAGTCCCTCCCTGTAAGCTTGTTCCACTCTCTTTCTCTCTCTCATTACTCCTCTTCCCTTTTTTCCCCTCTCGCTTGACTGGTTTCCGTCGAACTGTTCGAAACTGGTTGCAGCCCGAGGGACCCACTCTTACTATTTCTCTCTTTCTGTCTTTCTCTAACACTCTTATTTCAATCTTAAAGTGAGAGAGAGAAAAAAAGAATTAAAAAATAAACAAAAAAAAAAACAGGAATTCAGAAGGTCAGTCGAGTCCTGCAGGATTCGAGTGGTATCTTCGTAATTAATTTCATGAGAAAAAAAAATATAATAAACCATCGCATTTAATTATTTATTTAAATATTTTCTTTATTGTTTTAAATCGATTAAAGTTAACATTGATAACTATGATAATAACGATACTATTATATTATTCGTGTAATACCTAGCATGGCGAGTTCTCGTATAAAGAAATCCTTCCAATCACTTTACATAATATTATAATAATAATAATAGTAATGATAACATATTTATTAGCACAATGATCCTAACTTTAAACGTATTCGAAGCTTTTACGACTATTACTAATATTTCACGTTTAGAATCATCCTAAACGAGATTTGAAACGCCAAAGGCATTTATGTATTACCACCTTGTAACTTTCCACGAAATTTAACGTAACTAAACTTACATTAAAACTTTGCTTATATTTAATATTAAATTTACCGAGAGCTTCGTGTATAACAATTTTTATTACACAACGAATTAAATAACCCATTTTCAAAAACTTATAGTTAAATATATAATTATATTATATTATATATTATTATTAATTTAATTATATTATAATATATTTAATATTATATTTATATATAAATAAATAAATAAATAATTTATGCAATACAAATTTTTGAGTCACTAAATAACACAATAATTTGTTCAAAATTCTACCAAACAAAATTGACAATCAATTATAGTATATTTAGTGTTAAACTATAATTTATTATATATAATAATAATAATAATAATAATAATAATAATAATAATAATAATAATAATAATATAAAAATAGACAATAATTTTGAAATTCGTTGTAAATGCAATAAAATTTGTTTATAGTTTTTATATGACAGGTGCTGCTCTTGCGACAAGAATGTCGGATATTTTCGAATATTTTCGAAGAGATGGGAGAGAGGGATACACAGTGAAAAACATGGTCTTTTAGGTGTGTTCTAGGCGTTCCCCTTAATCGTTTTTTTTTTTTTCTTAGAAAAATTAAAACGAATTCAAACGTAGCCTTTCGTATATAATTCAGCAACAATGCACGCGAAGGGGAAATAAGAAAAAAAGAAGAGAATACATCCCAGGGATGTATCTTCCTCCATTGAAAAAATAATAATAATAATAATAATAATAAAAATGACACTCCCACTCTTTCAATTTTTTTTTTTTTTTTTTTAATGAAAGAAATTCTCACAAACCAAGCATTCGTCTTACCTACTACAGCGTTTATTTCTTTCGATTTTTATATTCTCGAAATTTTTTTTTGTTCCCACCTCCAATTCTTTCTCCTTTCTTCTTTTTTTCTTCTAAAAAAAAAAAAAATCGTCACACGATACTTACCCGTATATATCGATAATTAAAATATCCTCTCGAATGACACGAAGAAGAAACCTTATCTAAAAATAGAATCCAATTAAAACGGTGCCACCACTGTATGTGTGTTTGTATGTATCCAACTATCATTATATGCACACGTCTTTAAATATATATATATATATGTGTGTGCGTTTGTGTATGTTTGTGCGCTTGTAACACTCGCCTTGTAAAATATTTTAATTAGCCGCGTTTAAAGCATTAAAATCCGTGGAATCCTAATCGTAAATCCTAGGACGAGCTTTCAATACGATGACATTCATTGGTCAAGTAAGATGAAGAAAAAGAAGAAGATATTTCTAACGGAAAAATTTAGTTCGATTTATCTAATTTACGATGGGATATGTTGGTTGAGTTTCAAATAAACATTGACCGACCAACGAAACCACAAACCCAACAAAACAACCTTTGTGTTAGCATCGAATATTTCAAGATTTTTTTTTTTAAATACGACCACTGTGTACATAAAAAAAAGTAAGGAAAAATAAGAGAAGATCTTAAGAAAACTAAACAAACATAAACCAAAACAGGTAAAATATTTAAATAAAGAATGGGCTTGGAAAAAATAATAAAATAAAATAAAAAGTAAAGACAAGATGTTAGAATTTTTGAATAGAGAAAAAAAAGTAACGAAGTAAAAGAAAGTAGAATCGTATTAAGGATAGAAAAGGGTAGAAGAAATCCGAAGACGAAAAGAAAAGAAAAACGGGGTGGTTGGATACGTTGGAAATTTTATAACGTATAAAATTTTAAGCGCCTTATAAAACCCAGCAAGTGTGCAGTAGCACTTCGTAATATGGTTCTGTATATCCGTTACCCCAGAGCTTCCCAATCGTGTACATAAAATCTCACCCTTCTTCTATCTTCCTTTCCACTTTTTTTCATTTTTTTTTTTTACTTCAACCTCCTTCTCTTCCTCCTCCTCCTCCTCCTCCTAACGTGTACGTATATTCCTGTCTTTTCATTCAACCCTTTCGAATTCCCGTTCCCATTACTATCCCGGTTATACAAATACACGAATAGCAATAGTAGGTTGGTATTTCTAACTTGTTATATGAAGTGTGATATATTTATGACATTTTGAAATTATTTAATATTTTTTTGTTTTTAGCTTAGTAGTAATCTCGTTAATCTATTACATATTTTTCAATGATTTTTATTATTTAAATTTTTTCTTTTAATTCTTTTCTAACCACACCCCCTCTTCACACATTACGGTGTAATATTTACGATCTGTCGATCAAATCGATAAGTCAATAATTCGGATGAAAATAAAAATGTCACGTAGTTTTCATATGTACTTGATTATTATTATTAATAATAATAATATTATTATTATTATTATTATTAAGTGTTAGAAAACTATTGGTATATTACTATCAGCTTTATGTTTCCTCTCTTCTCCTCCTTACTCCCCTTACCAATCAGATTTCTCTCTTTTACTCTTTTTATCTTTATTGTACGAAGTATGTGGTAATGGCAAAACATTGTTCTAACAGGCTCATTAGGTATTTATAGTGAACGTTACACTCCATGGGACACGCGGTGCGTGGATCTCTCATGCTAGTAACGTGCTATAAATAATCGCTTAGTTTGCATACCGAATCATTTGATTTCAGATTGCAGTATGCGTTGAAAGGTATATTATGGTGGTGGTAGAGAAGGGGTAACGAAATATTCATACTACTACCTTTTTCTATTTTTCTTGTATTTTTTCTTCTATTAAGCTACTTTGCTTACGCAAGTTATGTATTTCCATACACGGTTCTGCTTATTAAAATAATAATATTAAGGTTATTAGATAATCCAAAGTAACGTTAGTATGTAGATCGATAATGCATGGAATGTGTATTACGACGGATCGATACGTATGAATTGATCTGCTACGGAGACTGATGGTTTTGTAGAAAATGATAAATTATTTCTAGATCATTAACGTTTGATTCTTGTCAACTTTTGACAAGAATAAAATAAAAAAATAAAAATAAAAAAAATCAACAAGTATATTAATTCATTTAGAAATAATAATTTATCGTTCCACGAACTAATATACGTGTTTTCAACATATTTTAGTTGTTGTTGTTGTTGTTGTAATAATAATAATAATTATAATAATGATAAATTTAATCTAACCGGATAAACCTAATCACAAAAAAGGAAACTATAATAATAATAATAAGGATGATAATGATGATGATTAAATTAATCTATCTTTGAAAATATAATCTCTCTCTCTTTCTCTCTCTCTCTCTCTCTCTCTCTCTCTCTCTGTATAAATAAATACAATTAGTATGAAATTTCTGTAATGTGATTAGGATACATTAGTTATCTTTAAAAAAAAAAAATGTCTAGAAAATTCTGAAAAAGAAACGGATGTTGAGTTTGCGTATCTCTTCGGTCCTAAACAAATAAGACAAGTTATCCTTATTTAAATCGTGATACTCTCTACGTTGCTACGATCATCGTTAACGAAGGACAAATATCGGTAGAGATAAATAGAAATAGAAATAGAAAAAGAAAAAGAAAAAGAAAAAGAAAAAAAAGAATCAAAGAAAAAAATACGCTAAGAAAAAGACTAATAAATGTTGATGATGTTGAGATGACATTGAGAGCTAATAATTGAAATTTAATTACACCTCTGCAAGATTATATTTTCCTCTTAGGATTTTATTCCTTATTGAGTAATCAATACTCTCTGGTGTTTATCAATCACGTGTCCAATGCGTGTGTGCAATGTGTGTATGTATATGTGTATGTTATGTGTGTTGGTGTGTTAAGTGTGTGCAAAGAAACGAAGAGAGTAAATTGAAAAACAAAATAAAAAAAAAAAAAACATAAAAAAATGATTGTCAGTTGATCTTCCAATCCGTCATTCGTCACCAAAGGATCGATCCTCTCTTTTTCTTTCTTATCTCGAATTAAGATCGACGAGTTCCACTATGAGAACCGATATAATTAATTACCCAAAAAGATGATGAGCGAAGGTGTACCCCCTGCCGAAAGGAGTCAGCATATTTTCAAAGTAATTCCACGAATGAAACTCCATCGTTACAACACTCCCTCCTCCCCCTTCTCATTCATTCCCACCCCATCTTTTCGTTCGTTTGTTCTTTTATTTATCTATCTATTTTTTTTTCTTACATTAGTTCGAGCGTGAGTTTTAATTTTTATCCTTTGTCATTCGTTGTCGCGTTGTTAAGCTTATCACTTGTATGGATTATACATATAATGTATATTTTCTATACACTTTTAAGTTGTTTTTCGATACTTTTTATTCTTGTCAATGTGTGTGTGTGAGTATGTAATCTAAATAAATTTTATCTATCTTTTTATTTTGAATTTTTATTTTTTATTTTTGATAAATTGATTGGGACACTAAAGTTTTTAATATAGAATTTTTTTGTACTATCAACAAAAAAATTTAATTTCATATAAAATTATAATATAATATTAATATAAAATTATATTAATTATATTAATATAAATAGTAATATATAATATAATTTAATATAAAATTAAAAATAATTAATGTTTATTAATTATAAAATAGAAAATAATGTTATAACTATATTGTACAAAATTTAAAAAAAGAAAGAAATAATAATTTAAAAAAAAAATACTTCATTACTCATAAAAGTATTGAAAATAAAATTACATTTCACATATCTCGTTTATTATTAATTAAACATTAACAAATTTTTACAGAAAAAAATTTAATTTAGAAAAAAATAAAATGATGAATGATAAATTGTATTTTTCAAATAACATTCTTCATATTATAGAAACGAGAAAAATAAAATCACGATGTAAATGAATGGAAAAAAGAAAAATTGACAATAGCCAAAAGGAACGAGGGGAATATTCAAAAAAAAAAAAAAAAAAGAAATTCGAAATGAAACGAAAAACGTATAGGGGGATACCAACAGTCGATAAATTTCGACAAAGTTTAAATCCGGATTCATCAGGGGTTGGCATGGTGAACGAGTGCAATCCTATTGCACCTTCGGTGCAATGACCTCCACCTTTTCTGTCCTTTTTCTTCAGGAGGATGTGATCACTATTGTGTCCGCGAACACCTGTATACTTTTGTTATAATACCAGAAAAAAGATTTTATGTCAAATGGTTTTCTCATCTTTCGTTCTATTTAGTTTTATATTTTACAATGAAGTAACGAAAAATTTTGGTTAAGTTTTAATATAAATCAAAGGCAAAAATTTCTTATGTTATTCACGTGAAAAGTATTAAAAATATAAAAAAAAATAGTGTAACGTTAAATATATTGTTTTTACTATTTTATTTCAAAATATATATAATATATACTATATACTCTACAACTTAATATAATAAAATTATACAAAATTATATATATTATATAATTATATATATTATATTGTTATATATATATATATATATATGTTTGTTTTTTTAGTTTATATCTTACTAAATGTTATATTTTTTCTTTTTCTTCGTTTTTTCTTTGTCGTTTCAAAAGATTCAAAAGTAACGTAGAAACTAACTCTGCGAAAAAGAAGTTTCCGTTTTTGTTTGGAGAAGTCAAATCGTTCAGGGCTATAGTGAAAAGTAAAAAGAGAGTGACAGTCACCTGGCGTTGGTGGCAGGATGAAAGAAACGTGCTTTGTTTACACACCTGGGGTGTCATTCGCGTATGGTCCATATACGTACGACTTACAGTAGCATGCGTGGCTAGCACGAGACCAAAACTCAATCTATTCTTTATTCTCATGTTCTTTTTTTTTCTATCGAAAGTATCTTTCATCTACCTGAACTTTGACTTTGAAGAAAGTTTTTGATTTTTCTTATAAGAGAGAAATATTATAAAATTCGAAAAATATGGAAAAACAAATAATAAAAAATGATCTATCGAATTGATTAAAATATTTATTTTTGATTAATTAATGATCTATAAATTCTTTCGTTAGATAATATTTTTTTTTAATTTTAATTAAATTATTTTTTAATTTTTGATAGAAAAAATACACTTAATTTTAGGTCGAAAGTTATAATTAATTTTTGTTAAAGTTGATACATTGACACAAGCTGTTACACAAATGATGTTACAAAGATAAGCGTAAATTAATATAAATTTTACAGTATAACAATATTATTATTTTAAGAGAATCCTACTCTAAGGTAGCAAGTGTAGAACCTTTTTGAATCTACATATAAAATTAGAATTTTCCAAAAAATTATTTATATCAAAGAATTAAGGTTGTTTGTTAAACACATTTTATAGCATTCACTGAATATTAATAATACGAAAACAAATACGAATAAAACCAAAAAAATCATATAAAAATGATAAATATATTTTTTTGACAAAGATCAAAAAGATCTATAGATCTTACCAAATTAGTAATTTATCCAACAAATTATTCTCTAAGGTATTAGTGTTGTTTACTAAACAAATTTGATAACGTTCATTGAATATTACTAATATGGAAACCAAAGATAGTAAAAAATAATAAATGTATTTTTTTGGACAAAGATCAAAAAGATCTATAGATCATAGAATTAGTGATAAATGTTTATCCTATTGCGAACGACATCTATCGTATGATCGTGCAATAGCTCGAGGGAATTGGATCTAAACGAGCCGCGGCCAGAGACACGACCTAATCACTACGAGGATATTAGCTAATCTCGACCAATTAGACGTAATGGTTGGATTAAGACGGGTCGCACGCATACTAAAATTGAATATTATATAATCCGTGGACACGGACCGAGCATGTCACGTTTCCCACGTACGTAAGTATACTTCTACTTATATACTTACGTATCGCGAGCTTACCGATCGTTAGACGGTCGGCTTCTTCTACCTACAACCATCGGACTCTCTTTGCCTCTGCGTTACAACGCATACACATACACACACATACATACGCAAGTATATAAAACTAAGTATGCGTATAAGTACTTATATATATATATATATGTACCCATTGCTGTTTTAGATACGTGTGGGAGAGATAGAAACACTAACGATCCTCACAGAATAATTTTCTAAAAGACGTTAGTGTACTAGCACGGAAAACTTTGTTAGAAAGTCTCCTACACGTTTAAGCTTGCTTGTTTATACAGAATATCCGTAATAAACCGATTTGTCCCTAAGTGGTGAACCGTTATTAATTTCAAATCTAATCTAATCGGGGAAATGCTAACCAATAAATTAAATGATTTTCTGTAATGTTAATTAATCACTTATATTATTTCTTTCAAGATATTCTATACAAATTTTCTTCATGAATATTATTGAATAAATTAAAATTAACATAAAAAAATAAGACACATATAAAAGCATACGCGTATTTAAACACTTATCGTTATTCATCGTAATAGAAACCATAAGTTATTCGTAATTAATGTTAATATGATTGAAATGGTATATTCTTTTGTAAATATATAGATATAGGATATTTTGAACGTTGAGAACTTTGAAATACTCGTAAAATGAATTGAAATAAAGAAAAAAAGTCATCTCTCGCGTGTCAGTAAAATATTACTACCGGGAGAGACAAGTAGAGATAATTCAACATCATTAGTAGATAAATCAAAGAGAGAGAGACAAAGAGAGACACAAATGTAAGATAAAGATAGTAAGATACTTTGAACATTTTCACATCAACAGGTCTTCTTTGTTCTTCATCATCGTAATTTTCAATATGTGCATAATAAAATATCTAACTTTGTTATAACCATGGTAATTAAAAAGACATAAATGTTTATGCGTTGACCCGATGACAAGCAAGAAAATGAAGATAGCAGCATCACAGCGATAAAGTTAATTACAATTCAGTAAAAAAAGATCACTTTTAAAAGCGTAACGATTGAAAAGATTAATCAGGCTTACTACTACACGTACATACGTATACATATGTATATAATAACAGCTTAACTATAATAATGAGAACACGTTTAGGTGCATGCACGCGCATTATTGAAGAACTAAAAACTCTTTAACCGTAGGTGAGTAGCTTTAAAAAGAAGAACAAAGTTATTATACCAACTTGGTGTGGTTCATGGCAATGAACGGAACGCAGCAAGCAAACACATGTGCAAATGTGTGTGTGTATGTTTGTCCTGTTTCTGTCTTTGTCTATCTGTGTCATCGAGGTTTCTTAGAATTATAGTATTATATATTACACGCATTTTTATTTTATTTCTACCTTTTTTGTTTTTTCTATTTTTTTAATCAAACAAGGGGCGTACTTTTTCTTTTTTTCTTGTTCTTTTTTTCGATGGATGAGGAGGGTGGAAGGGAGGTGAGTTTCTTTCTACATTTTTCTTTAATTTTTTTTTTTATTATCATCAAATAACACGATATATAGGTATAGGTATGGGGTTATATTATACCTGCCTATCGATACGGCTCTTCTGACTGTTGAAGGCGATGATTATACGTTTCGACCTTAAATAGAAGATAAAGGGCGAGGCACGAACGAACGAAGAAGAAGAAGAAAAAGAGAAAGTATTCTCTTTTTTTCAACCCCCCTTCCCACCCCTCCCCCTTTTTTCGAAGACATCTGTGTTTATCGTCGGGACGGCTCGAAAAAAGGAAACGCACCGGTTCGTTCTTCGTATAGGAGAAAGAAAGAAAGTAAACTAATGAAAGAGAGAAAGAGAAAAGACTACGTTTATTATCTTACCGTTCGACCGGTCCCAACGACACAACGCCGGAGATAACGATAATCTCGTGGACGTGCGAGTTCCTAGTTCCCTTCCGATTTTATTACGCGACGGAGATAACACTACCCGATGTTCTCTGCTACGAACGAATCAATGATGAAGAAACGTGTGACAAATATTTAATAAAAAAAAAAAAAAAAAAAAAAAAAATAGGAAATTATATTAACAAAATAAATAAATATAACGTGTAGTTGTACTAGTAATTTTGTTCTTTATTTTTTATTTAAATTAATGTTTTATACAAAACATCATACCGTCAAAAATGTTAATTTTTTCTTACAACTCAT
Source organism: Polistes dominula (assembly GCF_049000335.1). NCBI lineage: Eukaryota > Metazoa > Arthropoda > Insecta > Hymenoptera > Vespidae > Polistes > Polistes dominula. Next base: position 3,585,660 of record NW_028301116.1, on the reverse strand, counting down.
AAACATTATGTTAAAACTCTAATAATAATAAGAATAATATTGTATTTCTTCTTAGGTTAAATTCTACTCATCCTATAAAAGATTGAACATTAATTTGATTATTTTATTATAGATGTAAAAACTTTGATAGGTGTCTAATAATTTTCTAAATATTTTAATACTTGGAAATGAAAATATTAACCATAAAACAGAATTAAATGAGTAATAGAAAAAGATAGAAAGAAATGATGTAATTGGTTATTCTGAAGAATGCAAAAACTTTTAAATAAATTATTTAAATATTTAATATTAATAACATACAAAATAACTAATAATTTATAATTATTATTTTTTATAATTAAAAGTTAATATTATTTAAAAAAACATATAACTAATTAAATTAAATATTATCCCTAACACACAAATCTAATAATTAAAAACTTTAATATTATTTTTTATATTACATATTTTAATAAAATTAATTATAATTATTTATATAATTCAAATTAATATTAATAATATACAAATTACGAATATTATTTATATTTATTTCTAATTTCTTCTAATCTAAATTTAATATTATTTACCTAACCAAAACATTATAATTACTACATTACCACACAAAAAAAAACATAGAACTAATTAAATTAAATATTATCCCCAACACATAAATCTAATAATTAACAATTTCAATATTATCAATTTTTAAAGTACCTTCATCAATAATAATATATCAAAGTTTTGCCATGAATAAGAAACATACGTGAATAAAATACTAGAAAAAGTTAGAAGCATCATAGGTTAAAGGTAAAATTTGGAATACGATGGGATAAAAGAAATAGAGAATATCTTTAGGATAGGGATGAGAACGTAGAACGAGGGTTGAGAAGGGGCAGTAGAGAGGGAAAGGAGGGGACAGTGGTGTGTGTGTGGAGGGAGAGGAGGAGCACCATCTCGTCCGGTTTGTCGGCGGTTGGACGACAAGCGTTCCCCAAACACAGAGGGACAAGGCCAACCCCCCTTGGGGGTGGTAGGCAACAAGTGACCACAAGGCAGAACGCACACGGACAACAGAGTAGTGCTGCCGCGGGCCTCAGAGCTTTTCTCTCTCTCTCTCTCTCTTTCTATCACATTTTCTTTTTCTATCTATTTTTGTTCTTTTTCTGTCTTTTTCCCTCTTATTTTTCCGCGTGGTCGTCGACCATGCCAGCAGGCAGCCAGCCGTTCGTTCGTTCGTTCGTACCGTACGTCGAAGACGATCGATATATCGATTCCTTTTAGACGGGAAACGGCACGTCGAACATACGTCGTCGTTGTCGTCGTAGTTCGGAAACGCGTGTTCTCGTTTTCCTCTTTTTTTCTATGGTATGAAGGTAAAAGGAGAGAAAGAGAAAGTTAGATGGGGGTGGGAGGGAGGTTGGGGGATTTGATCGGTGTCTTACGTGGGTTGCGGTAGGCCACGGACGTCCGTTCGTTCGTTCGTTCCTTCGTTCATTCGTCTTTCGTGCCCTTCGAAGGTCTACTGATAGAGAGAGAGAGAGAGAGAGAGAGAGAGAGAGAGAGAAAGAGTGTGTGTATGTGAGTTGTGCTGAATCCGTTCTACTTCGAAGGGCAAAGAACTCACTTTTTAACTCTTACAAGAGTAAGAGAGAGAGGAAAAGTAAACAAGAAAAATGAAAATGAAATGGAGTGTGTTTTTCTTTTTATTCTTATTTTTTTTAAGATGAACATTCTTATAGGATTTGTACACATTTGGCCCTTCCCTCCTACCAGTCTGTTAATTTTTCTTATCATCGATAGATTCGATAATCATCGATAAAAAAGAAAGTCTATATTATCATCTTTATTTTTTAAATTATCAAATAAGACAGATATGTTCTATATCTTAGTTATACATCCGATCATATTGAAAATACACGTATTTTAAACAACGTTAATCTAACAAAGTTTAAACTCATATCTAATTATAAATTAAAATGGTAAATATTATAAATGACGATTATTTCAAAAATGTTCCTAACAGATACCTGGAAAATTTTATTTTTTCTAAAAACCAATATTGGTTAAGATAAGAATGTCAGAAAAAACATTGTACCCTCCCTCTCCCTCTATTTTTCTCTCTTTCTCTCTTTCTCTATTTCTCTCTTTTTCTTTGCGTTAGCGGTTAAAGGGAAAACACCCCGGCGGATTTCTTTCGTGTTTTACACGACGGTGGCTCGACGTGGCAATGTTTTAACGTATTGATCCGTTGGGGGTTTAGTCGAGTCGAGGGTGGTAAGAGTGGCGTCGTAGAAGGATGAAGAGGGTTGGTAGAGGGAGGAGGAATGAGGGGGTGGAGAAGGAGGGTAGTCGCTGCGGGAAAGAAACGGCCGGTCAGTAGGGGCAAAAGGGGTTACCGGGAAGGGGGAGGGTGGAGGAGAGAGAGTGGTAGAGGGTGTGCGAGGGTTGTTGGTTGGAAGAGGGTAAAAACTGGACGGCGGCACTTACTCGCTCATAATCACCCCACGAGCTGCTTCGAGCCGTTTCCACCCTCTCTATCTTTCTCACACACACACACACATACACAGACTCACATTTACCTTCTTCGAACCGTCTCGAAGTCCAGTCTCAACTTATACTTACGTATGTATAATATGTATGTGTATGTATGTGTGTGTGCTACGTAATGTGTGCACGAGGTTAAATGCACGCACAGACGTAACCACTACAACAATACGTTAGCCCTTTTCTCTTCTTTCTTTTTTTTATTTTGCTTCTAGATCTCTTCTATTTCTTCTCTTTAGGAGCTAGTAGTACAATTCACGTGTTCACGGTTTCTAGTAACTCGTTGGGCACCTGTTTTACGCGAACTTATCGTTTCCAAAATTGTTGTATAGGGGGGGGGGGGAAGATGGGGAATGTTTTATACGCATTATCAATTTAACCCATTATCCGTCACAATACGAAAATTAAAAATAAAAAATTAAATTAACTATACAATGATATTCATATTAACCAAATATGAAATATTTTTGCAGCAATTGTTTTTTTTTGTATTATTTAAATATGAAAATTAATTTTTATATGAATTATTTTTAATTTAAAATAAAATAGTTTCATAAAGCACGAAGGGTACGATCTCATAATTTTAACGAATATTGCAGTTATTAAAAAAAAACATTTGAAAATGCATCCCAAAAAAATGCCATTAGTGAGTAATGGGTTAACAGAATAAAACCCTCGTCTTTCCTTTTTTTTTAAATAATAATCTTCGATATTATTACGAATGAGATTCATGCAAATTTCATTTCTCACGATAAGGGATAAGTAGTATGTAAAATAAAATTTGTACAAGTATCATCGTAAGATTGGAATTGATTGAATGATAGTAAGAAGATTCATAATGTAGGAAAGAGGATGAAAGAGGGGTAAAAACAACATCGAAAAAAGGTCGACGTGGCGTCGGAGACGACGCGGCGAATCGATAAATACTTACTTACAAGCTAGCGAAGTAACGCGGTAACCATCTAAAGCCGCCACCCACCCCACACCTCTTTCTTTCTCTCTCTTTTGACCACCACCACCCTTTTTACCTATGCACACCCTTTAAATAATTACGGCTCGTTCGCGCAAATTATCCCCGGGGCTTTTCGCGTTGGGTAAAGTAAAATATAATGATACGGCTAGGCGTAACATAACTACGTGCGTGAGTGTATGTAATGTGAGTCTCTCTCTCTCAACATTCTCTTTAAATCTATACAATCATACATATATATATATATATATATATATATATATACACATGTGTATCTATCTATCTGTCTGTCTGTCTGTTTTTTCTATGTGTATGCGTGTGTATGGAATTCTTATATATACACGTGTTTCATTTACACTCACATGTGAATATATTTTCATAGGATATGCATGTTTGTACTTATGTATATACGGTTGATTAGTATTTAAATTTATGTGTCTGTGCTTAAACATCACCGAACACTAATACACACACACACACATACACTAATACATAAAATACCATTTGGAGAACTCGTCGTCTGTCGATACTTTCAACGTTTACACGTAACGCAAAGTGTGAACACCCGTTTACACGAGCTGGACCTCATCGTAAAATTCAAGAGCGAAATAATGAGCGTGTGTTTGCTTATCGCCTACGTCGAAGAGAAGAGAAGAAAAGAGAAAAGAAAAAGGAAGAGAAAAGAGGAGATAAAAAAAAAAAAATAAAAAAAAATGGAAAAGAGATATGAAGTGAGATCTTCAAGTCGTAATCATCGATCTTATCCAATCTATAGCTCGTAATTCTAACATATTTTCTTTTTTCTTTCTATTTTAGACGGAGTCTCCGGTTCTATGCTGGCGAACCTATTTGGTGAGTGATTCATAGGTAAACTAAACACTTTCTCTCTATCCTTATTGACAATAATCTTTGATAAGTATGAACTTTGCTTTTCGATTAAGCTCGTGTTCGGTTATATTTATTCTCTTAAAAAACATTTTTTTAACGTAACGACATTAGAAACTTAATCTTAGATAACGTAATCTTATATTATAACCGATTGTAAGAAAGTAATTTTCAACTAAATTTTCTAATTCGTATAATAATAATGATAATGCAACTAGGACATCTAACAAAGAAATTATTTCAACATATTTTTTTGGTTTTATATTTTCAAATAAGGTAATATAAGATAATGATTAATAAAGAGTAATATAGAAAAGTAGATGCGATAATTCTCAACATGAGATAATGAACATATACAGATACAAAATTAGAAATTTGATATCTCACATCGATAATAAAACTAACAAATATTAACAAGAAACTAGATTATAATTTCAAGAAACTGTGTTACCATAATAATCGTATCCTCATTTATTGTATCACCATGAACATATTATTCGAAAAATCAACATTTAAGACATCATATCACATCTTTTTTTTATTTAATTTCTTCCTTCATTACTTCACTGTAATTCACATAAAAAAGAAAAAATGATAGCACTAATACACCTATCTCTTCAAAAAAAATCAGAATCATGCAACACTAATACACCTATCTCTTAAAAAAAAATCAGAATCATGCATGAAATGCATGCACCTAAAAGATAATTAAAAAATAAGTAATGAATCGTGTTAATTAAAATATACGAGTCAAATAAAGATTGAAAAATGTTGATACACCACAATCAAATGTGTATCCAACTCTTCATATGAATATTCATTCGAGTAACACACGTAACAAAAATAAAATAAAAAAATTAACTTAAAAATAAATAACGAGCCACGTTAATTAAAAAATATGCGCGTATTATCCGACAAAAAAATCAATAAATTGTCATATATATATATATGTTTGATACACATGAATAAAAAAACAAATTTATGCATCCACTTCTAAAAAAAAAAAAATAAAACAATTCCCGGATTATTCGTGTATCCGATCTAACAAACCCTTGTTAATTGAAAAAGGTCCATTTACAATGTAAAGGTGTAAAGGTATGGAAGAAGAAACAGATCGGAGTATGATCTGTAAAAAAAAACGTATAAAAGTACAACAAAAACATAGAGTAAATTCAGCTTGTAGTTAGTTTCCTCTTTCTTTCTTCCTCTTCCCCCGTAACCCTGACGCAATGCAACCCTGGCCCAACAACCTGTCTCTTTCTTTCTTTCTTAGTGTAAACGCAGTCGTGTAACACACCCGAGGTGGTCGTTGGGTACGCGCGTGCGATTACTTACTCTTTCTGCCGGCGAATTAACGACGAATCACCGATGAGAAAACCGGTTGCCCGGACTTGAACGCGAACAGAACGGAAAGGAACAGAACGGCACGCAGCCTAACGACTTCTCTCCTCTCCTCTCCTTCTCGAGCCCTTCAACGGGCATTCCAACGGCACGAGTTTGCCCCGCGACGCGAATTAATGGAAACACGCCGCGGCATGCCGGTACGCGCTGATAAAGCGGAACGTACGCCGAACCGAACCGAACTTTTATATGAGCGAAACTTTACATTTACATATACAATAATATAGATGTGAGTGAGTATTTGTGTGTATACTAATACGAATGCAACTTAAACGTAAACGTTAATTTTAATGTTAATGTTAACGTTAACGCAACGTTAACTCTTCTTCTTCTTCTTCTTCTTCTTCCGATCCACCTGGTCGCGCTTCGAATTAAACGAATCCGTGTTCACGCGCCCGCTTATGTTCTCTGGAAAATATTTGATAAACCCGTTGAGATCTATCGTCTTCCGGAGGCATTCGTTTTTCCTCGTTCCTTTTTTTTTCTTTTTCTTTTCCTCTTTACGTTGAAAGATCTTCTGCGGGTATCCCTGTCTCTGTCTCTTTCTCTTTATCTCATTTATTTTCTTTTTCTTAGGGGATTTTATTTTATTTGTTTTTGCGTACTTTGCGTTGCGTACCATGAACGTTGAGAGAATTTTGTTCTAACGAGTATTCTCATTTTATTTTAACATATCATTTTATTTGTCCTAACTTTGTTTTTTTTTTTTTTAATATTATTTGCATAACAGCCTTATACAACACGTTTGAAATTAAATAAATAATTGTAATTTGTATATGATTTATAATATTATCAAATTGATGAAATCGTTATAAATTCGTTCAATTTCTGTATCATTTCTCATCGAGTCGTATATAAATTTCTGTCACGTTTATTAAGCTATATATTTATGCACACGTATATATATACTTGATGATAAAGTCTCTAGAGGAAAGAGAAGATGGGACGATATGCTTCGCCGAGTTCACGTTCGTCCTTTTCTTTTTATTTTATTTTATTTTTTTTTATCAAGGTTTCCTCTTTGACTCGGGTCAATGGCACGAATCCGATTTAAAAAAAAAAAATCATTGCAAAATGAAAAATCTTTTCCCGTGATAAAATAATTACCTCTTATTTCTCGCAAAACAAAACAAATGCAAATGTAAATGCAAATGCAAATTTAAATGCAAATATAAAATCTGGCAAACAATTCGTACGAATTTATTTATTGAAAATTTTTAATATTTCTTGTGATGAAAAATATAGAAATAATTATTTGGAAAAATTGGTAAGTACTTTTAAAGTATACCCCCATCTCTCCCAATGGGATGAAATAAAGAACGAAGTCAAACGCGTCGACAATCTCGATAACGATCACTCGATGGCTTTCAGTCACGCATAGGTAGATTTACCTTCTCGTACGGGTGGTTAGTATGATTGTTGGTGTACTGTATATAATACATCCCACGCTTTTGATTTAAGAACAACATCCATGGATTTGTATCGTTACGCGGTGTAATCGTAGACGAGAAGACTAAAATAATCAAAAGTCACCGTAAGAAGAAACACGAGGATTCGTAATTGAATTACAACAAGCAAATCACGTTATTTCGAATTCCCCGGTGGTGTATCTAACGAGTCGACGGAACGACATTCCTATGGTGCACGAGTTTGTCTTGCAACGCGAATTAATGGAAATGTTCCGGCTCAAGAAGCCTCGACCGACACATATACACATCAGAAAACAGGTATCTCTCTTTCTATTGGTGTTTCTAAATTCGCGAATTCTCACCTTATCCGTAGATAAGTATTTTATAAGAGATCGATGATTTATTATTACAAAATAGTTACAGGAAAATATATTGAATAAATTTCTAATCGTCATATTGCTTATACGAGAATGGCAAATGATATAATTTGTATCATTTTGAAACGATCTTATTCATTTGGTCGTTGTTATATATATACAATAAATCTATAGCAATTTGAATTTATGCTTCAGTAATTATAAAAGTGAGCTAAGCTTAATCAAAATTTTATTTAAATTATTCACATCCATTATTTCATTAATAATTAGTCAATTATAAATTCAAATTGTATTATTACAAGGTTTGGTTGAAAAGTTGTGAGCTTCACTCTCTCATGTTTTTTATTTTTTATAATAAAAAATAAATTGTTTCTAAATTAGATTCGAAATTTATCAATTAATCCATATGTATTAATCATAAATTAATTCTTTACATTTTATATTACTTATTAGGCCACTTTCATAAATACTCGCATATACATTCGTTATATTTATTTCTAAAAAAACATAAATGTAAAAAACGAGATTGATATATATCAAAAAACGTATAACGTGTAAGCTTACGGGTTATTCTATCGAGGAACGTATGTATGTATACTTGTATAAAATCGTTGACCGAGGATATGACCTCCGAGTTTCTATCTCAAGTTCGTCTCTTACGTTAGCGACATATACATAAATAAATACATACGTAATAGTTAGTTACACTCTGATCGTGTCAGAGAGACGATCAATATTCAACAAATATTTTGGTAACGTTATTATATATTCATTATTTTTACATTAAAAATCCAATCATTAATATTCTTCATAATATACTTTATCGTTAAATCATAGAATAAATTCGTAATAATATATATTTAATCATTATGCAATAATTAACGCATTTACATAATATAACACTATACTATATATAATTTAAAGAGTAGGCAATAATTTTAGAAAATTTTCGTCCTAATTTTCACTTCTTGATTCTCACACACGTCAGAATTGTACATTAATTTAATCTATGATACAAAAGAGAAAGAAAGAAATGCTACTATTTATTCTTGTTAGCTTTCGTTTTGCCAGCAAAAGAAGGTTCGAGGTTAAAAAGTTAAAAAAAAAAGAAAAGAGATGGAAGATTTTCTTCGAAGACGCGCGTAATCGCGACGTAGGAGCAAATTAGGCTGGCTTCAAGCTGCCTTTTACCGCCTAACGACTTCGCCGAGCATTCCAATGGCAACGAAAGCAAGAGAGAGATAGACAGATAGATAGTCAGATAGATAGATAGAAAGAGTGAGAGAGAAAGAGAGAGAGAGAGAGGTTACTTCGCAACGCGAATTAATGGAAACACGCCGCGACATGCCGTATGCGCTGATAAACCGGAACGTCCATTCCACGCACCTCCGCTCGAAACTCCACAATGCGTTCCACTCCTTTGCGTTTGGATTAAGCGATTTGCTTGTTGCACACGCGCAAGTGCGTGAGTGCGTGCATGCGCTCCCGCGAGCGCACGCGCTAACATGAACGCACGCACGCGCGCGAGCAACTGCACACACGTGACGTAGCATTTTCGTAAAATCATAAATCCTCCTCTTTTACTAAACATTTATTTATTTATACATATATACAAACCTTCTTTCTTGTATTGTACATACGTGCATGCGTGCATACGTGTGTATGTGTGTGACGTTTGTAGAAAATATTCAATAGGTTAAATCGTTTTGACTTTAGGCCACTCGTTAGATCAAATTAGAAATGAAATTATTTGTATAAATTTAAACTATATGTTGTGCACATATGTGCATGTGTATGTATGCACGTATGTATGTACGTTGAAAGAGATAGAGAAAGAAAATGTTAGACAGGTTAAATCGCTTTGACTTTAATCGTAATTCGTTAGATTAAATTAGAAATGAAATTAGCATAGATAGTATAGCCATATAGGAAAATACTTTTTTCTAATTAACTTAAGTAATAGCAAATTCGGTAATGTATATACCTTACTTCGATAGAAAGAATCGTTAGGTTAATCGAAATCAATCCTACTTTTTTTATTCTTTGCTTTCCTGATTTCTCTTATACGAAAAAGCAGCAGGCTTTACCAAAGATCATTTGTATTTTTTCTTGTTGTTATTTTCTATTCGAACGCGTAAGAATAGTTCGTAAGTATCGTAGATTTTATCGATGGCACCGAATAAGAGATAAGAAAATAGAAGAGAAAGATGATGGTATAGGTGAAAATGAAGGGGATGAGACTGGGGGTGGAGGGATTCTTTTCCGATCGGATTAAAAAAGTTCGTGGCAACGTTTGATAATCGCATTGATCAATGGTAAACTTAATAAGACGTTGTTTTAGCTAGCGAGAGTACTAGCAGCAGTGAAGATTCCTTTAAAAGATCCACTCGCGTTTCTTTTTCTTTGATATCGTTGACCTTTCCCTCCCTCCTCCCACATTTTTATTTAATTTTTTTTCTAACTTTTAAAAGAAGAAGAAGAAGAAGAAGAAGAAGAAATCAGCAGAAAGAAAGAAAGAAAGAAATAAATTAATGGACCATTTATCGTCTTATTGTCGTTGCAAATTAACCGCTTCGAATCACCTTGATTTACCGTGTCAGATTGATTCGGATAAAAAAGTCAATAAAATTTTTTTATTATCTTCTCCTTCTCCACCCCCTTCTCTTCCTCCTACCAACCGTCATATCCCCACTTCTCTCTCTCTCTCTTTTTCTCTTATACACATGTAGTACAACAAGCTAATAAAAATAAGTTTACAAGAAAATTCTAAAATGAGATAATAAATAAAATGTATAGATGAAAACGTAAACTTAAAGTTTTCATGTAAAAATTCGTTTTCAAGTTTGTGTCGCTACTTATACGTATGATTTACCGCATTGTCGATTTACCGTCACGAATTTGCCAGATTTTTTTTGTTGTTGTTGTTCTCTCTCGTATTATTTCTTTTAAGAGAAAGAAAGATAGAAGAACTAAAAGATAAAGAACGAATATGGTACTAGCTAGGTTTTTGCTTTTTTTGCGATAGTTTCTTCTTCCTAGTCGGTCCCGTCCTCGTAGTCGTATTAACACAACTAGGAAAAACGATTTCAACTTGTCCTCGCTATACTACTCGATTTTCCTCGGTGAAGCTTGATTTCTATAAAACGACAGATGCTTGCAAGTAAAAGAGTGACAAAGAGATGGAATAAGCAAAGCAAAGTATTCACTAACGACTTATTCTATCTCTCTCTTCTTCTTCTTCTTCTTCTTCTCTTTCTTTCTTACTTTTCTCACATGGAATCACTAATGGACATTCCACGCGATGATTTTATTTCGCGATTTGGATTAATGGAAACACGCTGGCAACGCGTTTGCACCAAAGCGTATATTTTCTTCTCTTGCTGCTACTTCTTCTTCTTATTCTTCTTTTTTCTTTTTTCTTTCTTTTTGTTCACCATCCACCCTCTTTCTGCCAACTACGAACGCAAACAACACACCACCATCACGAAGAACTCGAACTTGCCGTCCCTTGTCGCCCATGTAACTCTCCATTACGTCGAGCGAGACTCGCTTACGTTTACATCGGCCCTTTTTTTATTTTTTCAATCCCTTGCAACTATGTACGTCTACTACATAATATATCGTTCGGTAAATGCTAACATTGATTTCTCGCATCGAAAATGTTCAGCTACTATTAAGATTGCTTTAGGTATATTAAATTACGTTCTAGTGTTAATTGATATCATTTTTATTTCATTATTTTTTCAACTTATCTTATGTGTACTTATATATAAAAATGTAGATATAGATAATATTTTATTTAATTTTCTCAAATAATACTTATCTATCTACGATATTTATTTTATAACGAAAAGAAAAAGATAAAATTAAAAAGATTCGTCGAATGTAATAATAATAATAATAATAATAATAATAATAATAATAATAATAATAATAATAATAATAATAATAATAATAATAATAAATATATAAAAATATATGAAAATTTAGATATAGATAATATTTTATTTAATTTTCTTAACCATACATATATATCTATCTATATATTTATTTTATATAAAAAAAGAAGATAAAATTGACAAAATTCATCGAACTTAATAATAATAATAATAAAAATAATAATAATTATAAAAACGACGTATAAAGTAATAGGAAAACTAGAATAGTGCGTTAGGAGAGTACTGACTGTGAAATTAGCAAAGAACAGGTAACACATAACGAGCTTGGTAGCACGTGAAACGTCAACTAAGAGAACATATATATATATGTATTATACATATAATATAATACGTGTGTACATAAGGAACATACAGTCGCATATTTGCGACTATCGTTGCCAACAAACCAACGTTGTATCGTAACATTCGAATGAGTTAGAGAGAGATAGATAACTTGTTGTAATCCAGAGTCGCATATTGTTTCACCGACGGAAGTCACTCTTTTATTACGAGACACTTCCTGCTCTCTATAGGATAGCATACTAACGTAGTAGGTAACCACCATATACCTGTTTACACCGTGTACCGTGCCACGTGAACACGCGTACCTGTCTCTCATTCTTTCTTTCTTTCTTTCTTTCTTTCTTTCTTTCTCTTTCACTCTTTTACACATACACACACTCTATATCTTTCTCTCTCTTTCTTTCTTCAACTCCAACTCTCCTTCCTTTTATTCTCTCGACAGGTAAACCTGCTCAGCTGCGACAGGAGCACAACGACGGCCGCACGCAACCTCCTCCCGCGTGTTCTCTCTCTCTCTCTCTTATTTTTTTTTCTTTTCTCTTTCTCTTTTCCTCTTTCTCTTGGGTCGTCTTCTGTAATTAGGGGGACCACCGTTAATTTCTATAACAGAAAAAAGGCGAGGCGGAAACTCGAAACGTGCGTTGAGTCGAGGACGCGAGTTGGTTGGGTTGGTTTGTTGTGTTATGTACCTGTAACCTCCTCGTGCGTGTATTTTTGTGCGTGTCTGTATATATACATAAATATGTGTGTATGTGTATTTGTGAAAGAGAAAAAGAAAGAAGAACAAATCGGAACGCGTTTCTGTCGCTTCGTTGGCCTAATTGCGCACCACGAATTCCGGTAATTATCATAATTACCTCGGCGAGCTCCGTCACGCCCGAATCGACTCTCTCGCGGTTCTTTTCTATCTTGTTGTCTCCTCTTTCTCTTTTGGTTATACTCGTTCCATCGCTTTCGTGTGTCTTCCGATCGAAAATCTGCTTCTTTTTTCCTTTTATCTTTTTCTCTCGTTCATCTTTCTTTCTGTTTTTTTCTCTTTTTTTTTTTATTTTTATTTTTATTTTTTATTTTTCGCTTTCCACCATCTGAACCTCTCCGTCCAATTATTTTGTATCACTCCACTAGCATTATTAAGATAATTTGCGAACACGAATGTGTCGTGAAATCCACGAAACACCTGTTTTTCCCCTCCTTCAAAAAACTGTCAAAATTCTGTTTTCATATTTTGTTTAAAAAAAAAAAAACTATATTGTAATCGTTCACTAATGCTTAAATTTAATTTTTTTTTTTATAAATAATAATCGTTTTCAAATAAGACATCGATAAGATAAGATCAATTATTTATCTTTATTCTTATAATTAGTTTCTTTTTTATTTCTCGAGCGTCTAATGGTAAAAGATATCAAGGATATAAGATAGAAAAAGAGAGAAAGAGAGAATGAAAGAAAATAAAAAGAAGACAAGATAATAAATGCTAACGTCGTAGTTCGTTATGATCACTATCGATTAGTCACTTGTAAATTTATACCAACGATTAGAGAAATCCACGAGAGACGATATCCTTCATTAATAATTCCAAGCAAACGGCTCATTACCTTTGATGCTAACGTACAAGAGAGAAAGAGTAAGAGAAAGAGTGAGGGAGGAGATGATGGAATCTATGCGAAGTGCAATGAAGCGCACATGATAAAAAGAAAAACCAAAAAAACAAAAAGATACAAAGAAAGAGAGAGAATACTATAGAAAATATAATAAAAACAATAAAATGTCGTAATTAATAACTCGTAACTAAATACTCGTTTCTATTCGTTAATTAATAATAACTTCATAAGACATATTCATTTTTACCTTGAATAATAATATTACTAATTATAATATTATAATTATTTTCCTGCTTATTATCATTATTGTTGTTGTTTGAAATTAAGAAACTATAGAAAGATGTTAGTTATACTTTTTTTACGGAGACACATTATAAATTTTTTTTTTGTGTTCAAGGGTTAATTTCACGGACTATGGTGAAAATCTTCGTCCACAGCTCGTCTTATTCCTTACTTTCTTTCTTTCACTTCTATATTCTTCTTCTTTTATACTTTTTTTTTTACTATAGTAGTAGTAGTAGCTCCTTCAACGTCCTCCTTTGGTTTTCTCTTACCCTCTTAACCAACAGCAACGGGTCCAACGTTGAGAACGCGTAAGAGTTGGTAGCGGCAGCGTCTCTATGGTTAATTAAACGCATAGATCAAGCGGTTCCTGGCTCCTCCTTATTTTCTACTCCTTCCCCTCCCCCCCCCACGACCTCATCCTTTTCTTCTTTTTCTTTCTCTTTCTCTTCTTTTTTTCTCTTCGAGATCCTTCCGTAAATGCGCGCACGCTTCTTCCGTTTTTCCAAGGATAGAACAAGTGTAGTATGTGTGTGTACACTTTAGTATACTTCTCTCTCTCTCTCTCTCTCTCTCTCTCTTTCTTACTTATTGTATGTTGTATGCTTGTATCTATATACGTATGTGTGTATATGCTTCTTCGTTTTGCACTGCAGGGCCGTAAGAAAAAAATTATGGCTAGCACACGAGCTGATATACGCGCTAAGTAACGGGCTGGCACGCGTAATTGCCAACATACGTCAGACTTGTGTGTTGTGTGTGTTTGTGTATCTGTGTCTGCTGGATAGGGTGAGATTAAGAAGGATCGTATCGATCTAAGCTTTCTTCGCTATTTCAATTTTCCTATTAATATCTTTGATTTATAGTCCTGTCCAGTTCATCGACTCGAAATCCCTTTGCTCTCTCTCTGAAATTATTAAAGAAAAAGAAATGAAATAAAAACCAAAAATTCTCATCGTTTAATATTTTAACGTAATTTATATACATTTGTTTAATTTTTAAATAATTCTTGTTGTTTTGAAAGTAGTTTTGAAATAGGAAAAATTGAAAATGATTTGAGGTTGATACCTGAATGATGATACGTCCCTGAAAGATCGGGAAAGGAAGGGTAGGAGGTGGTCGAGAGCTAGTAAGGAGAATGAAGGAGGGGGAAGGGGGTGTAAGAGGGTTTGTAGAAGGGGTGGCAGAGACGGCAAAGCAGCAGCAGAGAGGATATTCTTATGAATCGATGAAAGAACCGCGAGCATGCGCGCCGGAATCTTAATAACTCATGCGATACTCACCCCATCCATCCCCCTTTCTCCCCATTTCTCCCTGTTATCCAACCCCCTGTTATCAAGACCCGTTGCCTCTTTTCTACGAGAACCTGGGAACAGATACGCCGTTATTATATGCGCGCAGCCAGGAGCGGCGCAAAACGAGCTAGGGTCCGGGCATTCCGAGCATATTCGAAGCGCATTAAGGAATAAGAGAGTGAGATAGGAAAGAGAAAGAGAGAGAAAAAGAGAGATTGAAGAGTTCTTCGTCTTCCTTTAGTCTTCGAATTTTACCTCGAAAATTTCGATTCGAACGGGATATCGAAATTCCACAAATTCAAACTTCACAAACTTTATCAAATATGAAACGTGTGTTTAAGATTTGATCGTAGAAGGAAAATATTAGATTTATTTTAATATCTGTTATGTGTGTTTGTTTAATCTTGTATTTGTTTTAAAATGATCGAATTTTTAATTATTTTAAATATCATTTAAATAATTAAGATCAAAATTAGTTATATCATCGATTGATTCAAATTGTCGTCAAATCAAATTCCATTGATGTACAAATGTAAGAACAATTTTCATAAAAATTGTAATCAAACGATATAACTTCAAATTAAATTTTTTTTTTTAACAACTACATCGAAAGATCATATATTAATTTGTTCATATAACATTAAAATACAAATTAGCCAATCCAATGTTGACGACAACCTTTACAAAATATAGTAGATATTTAAAAACAACAAAAATGTATCGATTAATCCAACATCGTCAATTAATTCGTACACGGAAGAATACCAACATTGTTTCTCTTAACGAAAGGTAAAAATAATAATAATAATAATAATAATAATAATAATAATAATAATAATAATAATAATAATAATAATAATACAATAATCAAGCAGGTAAATCAATCAAGTAGGTAAAAAGAACGCATACACGTATAGTCAAAAAAGCAAATGTGTGAGTTCAGCGTGTCCTGTTCCTTCCTCTTCTTCTCGCATTTGAAACGGTGTCGTATCTTTAGCGGTGTTCTCGTATCTTTAGCGGGTCCAGCTTAGAAGGAGAGGAAAAAGGGCTGAAGGGAAAGGGAGGAAAGGCAAAAGAAAGAAGGATGAGAAAGGAAGGGAAGAGAGAGGTCGACCACGCGAACAAATTAGCCCTCTATCTGAAACAACTTCTCGGAATAGCCGTTACTCACGGTCCGAGATCCGGACCTGTATTGCTTGCTCTCAAATACGAGAGAAAGAGAAAGAGAAAGAGAAAGAGAGAAAGAGAGAGAGGTGAGAACGAGTAGAAGTTAAGAGAAGAAGAAGAAGAACAGGAGAAAAAGAAAGATTAAGAGAAGACGAACGAAGCATTTCGAATTTCCAGCTTGAATGCAACTCAGAAATAAAAAAGAAAGAGAGAGAGAGAAGACTGCTGGACCAGACTGTAATCTGGTCAATCCATGGATAAGCGGGTCGTTCGAATGGTGTTGAACAGAAGTGAATATTTATACGTGGGTTCTTCCTTCGCACCTTTTTGCCCTTTTCCTCCTCCTCCTCCTATTCCTTCTCTTATTTCTCTTCATTTTCTTCTTTTTGTATCTTCTTCGTCTTTACTTTGACCATCCTCACCTTTCGAGGTCCAAACGCGGTGTCTCTTCTTGATTACCTGGTCCTAATTAATTCCTCAGAGTTTATCTTTACTCCTTACTTCTTTTTTCTTCTTTTTTTTTTTTATACTACTTCTTCTTATTTGTTCGTAATTTTTCTTGTTTTTGTTTTATCCCTCTCTCTCTCTCTCTCTCTCTCTCTCTCTCTCTCTCTCTCTCAGTCACTTTCTCGTTCTTATACGTGTAGGTGGGGGGCAATCTTTCAAAAAAGGAAAGACGAGAAACTTTGTAACATCGGAGAAAGATATTAAATGAAAATAATACGCTAAGTCGATGCTTGGGTTTGTTGGTCATCGACTTCGTTTTACGACGAGAAAAAGATTACTTTTTTTTGTGATAATGCGAAAGATCTAAGAAAGATTATTTTAACCAGGAATGAAAGATATTTTGTTTTTATGATTATTTATTTATTTATTTTTATTTTTTATTAGGTCGCCTAAAAATGAAATACGTGCACCGATTTTATTATTCTTATATGTTTTGTATAATATCCGATAAATCGTAAAGAATTCTTTTTGACCATTATACAAATTAAAAAATTATTCAAATTAATTTTTTTGTCTTTCCAATTAATTTATTTTACAGTCATCGAAATTGTATTAAAATTTTATCATTAAAGAAATGACAAGAGTAAACCAAAAATTCTGTACGAACTTTCCTAACGATCTTGCATATTCCTTTTTTTTGTAATTAATTATTTAAATTATTTATTAAATTATTAATTAATTTATTCATTAATTTATATTTATTAATTTTTGTATGCTTACCAGTGAAACAGAGAACAAAAGGAAGAATTGCTTTCACCTTTCGAGAGTACATCGATCTCGTAACAACTTCGAGTTGTATAGAAGAAAAAGGATTCCTAAAGAGAAAAAGAGAGAGAAATAGAGATAAAAAGAGAGTGAGAGATAGAGAGAGAGAGACGTTGCTATCCAGACGCATATACGCGCATCGATTCCGCTCGCTTTCTCCTATCTTTCTCTTTCTTTTTCTCTATCTCTCGTACGTTCTCTCTCTCTCTCTCTCTATTTCTCTCTTTCTCATAGAGCACACATCGCTGACGTCATAAAGAGAGGTAGGTCAGGGTCAGACCTTCGACTTTGGCGCGCGCTTCACTGTTCATACTCTTTCCACTCGAGTTGCAAGAAAAAGAAAATTCACATTGCTCGTCAGCTCTTTTTGTTTTTTTTTTTTTTCCTAACACTCATGTGTAATAACATATTCATAGAAAAAAACAATAACAAAAAATAGTTCATGTTTCTTTAACCCTTTGAGTACATATTTATTTGAAAATTATTTTTATATTATTATAATAATTAATTATAATAATATAAAAATTACTCACATTACTTTGAAATAAACCAAAATGAAGTAGAGTTAAATCTCGTCTCAGTTTCAATGACGTATCAAAACGTCATGCGAGTTTTTTTCCCAAACAAATGCATGACGTATTGATACGTTAAATGTAGCCAAAGGGTTAATTGATATTAATAATACTAAGAAGAAGAAAAATATTCCTAAAAATATTAAAATATTCTTAATATATTTGTACAAACGATTGATTAATAAAATAGAGTAATGATGCATATTTTATTTGTGAAATTAATTTAAAAGGATGAAATCAATTAAAGTGCGATTAAAAAGCGAGCGAAGAAAAAGAAAAAAAAACATCACTCGAGGTTGATAAAAGAATCAGTGAGATACGACATAGCAAAGCACGCGTGTTCTGGAGTCTTTGGACTATGTGTGTTCTCAGGACAGACAAATAGATTTGTTGTTCATCTACACGTAATACTAGTAATAGTAGTAGTAGTAATAATAGTGGTAGTAGTAGTAGTCGTTACGGGTAGGCAACGTACGAAGGGGTAAGGTGGGTGGTTGATGGGGGGGTTGGACGATGTCGTACGGCTTTCTGAAGGCCCTCGCTGGCTATTAATTGTCTCTGTTGATTCATTTGATCGTGCTCGGAGTTCCCAATGGATTCGAGCGACACGAAGACGACAAAGACGAAGAAGAAGAAGAAAAAATAGAAAAAGAAGTAGATAACCAAGACGACGCGAGAACGTTTTACGATCGTTTTCTACTCCTCTTTCCGTTTTCTTTTTTCCCTTTTTTCTTATTCTTATTCTTCTTTTTTACTCATCGTAGTATTCGAAACAAACCCTGGTCTAATTTCACGGTAAAAGCGTTTTACTCAGCCGATTAAAATTAACACGAAGACAGAGAGATAAAGAATAAAAAAAAAAAGAAAAATAAAGAGAGAAAGAGAGAGAATGAGAGTTTATACTTCGTGCCAGACCAAACCAAATCAGGGTGGCTGGTGGCTTCGTTAGGAACTACCGTAAAGTGGCTTCGCTCTTTGAATTACAAGCCGGACGGGAAATCCGTTGATCTCATTAAACACGATCACGGTAGAACGATATCTATCTGTCTATCCTTTTTACCTATTTGCGCGTTAGTAAAATAAAATTTAATTTAATACGATCGTTTAACAATTTTATTTGAACGCAAATTAAAAGAAAATGAAAATATAAATCAATTAACAAAAAGTATTTACAAAGGACCAATCATCTTATGTGTCATTTGTATTGTGAGAACATAAGAGTAAATGAGATAGATAAATAAATAGATAAATAGTTGTACGCGGAAACGCAACGTGGTATTAATTCGTAGTTGTCAGGAAGAGGGTCCGGATCAGAGGTTCCCAAATCAGGACAATTGACCGTATGCTCGCGCGCACGGTAGCCGCTAATAACACATTTCCGGCGTTTAAAAATGATACGTACCCGGTCCCAGCATAGATGTAGTTAGTATGTACATATATATATTGTATACACATATATATACATATAGTATAATATACCTATGTATGTACGACTACGTTCTCTCTTTACCACGCTCATCAAGGCTATCATATCGTCAATGTCAACATCCTCGTCGCCTTCCTACTTCTCTACGAAGGAAGCAACATCGACCATATTACACGCCAGCGCGTTTCATCTTTGTATATAAATCAGAATTTTCTAAATTATCTTTAATAATTGCTTGTTGTTTCATCGAGTGTGTGTGTATGTGTGTGTGTGAATGTGTCTAAATTCGTATAACAGATTGACCAAATTTATGAAACTGACAAAAATAGATAAATCAAAGTATTTTGTGTGTGTGGATATATATATATATATATATATATATATATATATATATATGTGTGTGTGTGTGTGTGTGTGTGTGTGTGTTGTGTCATTTAACAGATTGACAAAACCATGAAAGAGAAAAGAGCTGTTGTAACGACGACAGAAAACAAGAGAAGGGAAAATCTGTGTGAGCTTAACGAGCTTAAGGGTTCAACCCTTTTAGAAACGTTTCCACCCTCCGACAATATTTAATGCATGTTTTAAGCGTAATTAAATGGCTGAGGGTTTAGTCGTCGTCCTTGTCCTCGTCGTCGTCGTCGTCGTCGTTCGTAGAAAGCAACGTTGTCGCCCTCCCACGCAAATTATCGCATTTATAACATGGCAACTTGGCTAAGGTTGTTTCTCCTCAGCCCGTACCTACCTACCTTCCACCCTCTCTCTTAATCCATCCCTCAAACTTCCACCCTCTTTCTCTTTCTCTCTTAGGTCGACTTTACAGCAATGGAAAGCGCCTTCAACGGTCATAATGTACCTTTCATTAGCTTCGAACCCCTTTTACTCCCTTTTTCTGAGCTTCGCGGTAACGGATTTTAAGCTTGGAATATTCATCACCTCACAACCCTTCCCCCTTTTTCCTTAGACGAATGAGCCGACACCCCCGCTCTACAAACGATTTTACCCCACCTCCTCCTCCCTCTTCTTCTTGTTCCTACTCCTCCTTCTGCTTTCTTGGAATCTCGACTGAGAACGATCAACAGGTCTTAATTACCCTTGACACTGTGATAACATTGACACTTTTCAAGGGATCTTCTTCATCCCTTTATACGTTAGACACAGAAGCGTGTTGAGTTGAAATCATCCACCAACCAGTGATTAGTTGGTGTTACATTTTGTTGTTGTTATTTTTTACTTTCGATTAAATTACATTTCTAATTAATTAATTAGATATAGATGTATTTGTATTTTATAGGTTAAAATGATTGTTAATAGATTTAAACTAATTATCCTATTGTTTTATTTTCTATTTTATTATTTATATACAATATTTGCCTTGTTAAAGTATTATTTTATTAATTTGAGATGTATTATAATATATCACAGAGTGTTGAGCGTGAGAAATTAAAGGCACAATTACAACCACTTGATGTTACAATTAAAAAGAAATATTCGACAATCCAAATATTCACCCTTCTCTGTTTGCCTTCTCTTTCTCTCTCTCTCTTTCTCTTGAAAAGCAAGGATAACCCTTGCTTTACATCTCACCTGTTGCTCACTCCGCACGGACCCTTGACACTGCTTGTCGGCAAGCGAACGCTTTAGGGGTGGCTAATTAAAGAGTCAGACGGTGGCTGGGTTCCGCGGTGTTTAATGCTCTTCCATGATCCTCGTTGATATCAGAGAAGAAGAGTAAAGACAAGAAAAGAGAAGAGAATAGAAAAGAAAAAGAAAGGAACTCACTTCCAAGTCGTGGTGGTGGTGGTGGTGCTTTTGTTCCTCTCGGTTTCACAGGAATTAATTAACGGCTCCCTGGTTAAACGGGGCTCTCTCTGGTGGATGCTGCGGCGACTCATTTAGGGGATGTTTATTTTAATTTTACCCTTGACTATCGGGGTTGTGTCTTAGAACCCAGTGCAAAGCTCGTCGACCCTTGGGGAAAAAAACCCCTGACTTTTTATTACTTAATTAACTTCTTCTTCTACTTCTTATTCTTCTTTCTCGTCCACTATGTTTTTTTTTTGTTTTCTTTTCCTTTCTCTCTCAGTTCAGAGTTTCCATCGTCACCTTTACAACGTCGTATAAAAAAAAGAAGAAAAAAAAAATTGTCGTGTGATTTACCTTTCCATCTTTCCTATACCACCAACCTCATTTTTTTCTTTCCTTGCTCTTCCTTTTAACCACCCTCCCTGCCTCACCTCATCTACCCTTTTTCCACTTTTATAAACGGTTCGTCTTTTTAAAAACACTGGTCCCACCGACACTTTCGTTGAAAACTCTTCTTCTCTCTCTCTCTTTTTCTCTCTCTCTCTCTCTCTCTTTCTTTGTAGCAATTATTTCCTCGTTATTTTTTGAGCTCGGTTTAAAACTCGAGGACGACTGACCGTGCCTAATTATCGCCTCGCGAAATAATCGCCCTAAGGGCTGCCTCATCTTTTCCCCTCAACCCAACTTACCCCTTTTCCTTCTTTTTTTTCTTTATTTTTTTTTTTTTTTTTTAGTTTTCTCTTCTCATCAAAACGTTACTCGAACTTTCGTCCTTGCTTCGAAAATCTTGTACAACTCTTCTTCCTCTTCTTATTCTTGTTCTTTATCATCTTCTTCTTCATCTTGTTCGTTATAACCACAGCAACCTCAACGCTTGGCCTTTCCACCGAAAAGTTCTCTCTTCGCAACGTACAACCCTGTGATTATAATACCTGGCGTCGAATATAGTATACGTCCGGACTATCTTTCTCTCTCTTATTCACTCTTTCTTTCTTTCGTTCATTCTTTTCTTAAGCAAGAGGAGAATAAAGAAAAGAGGGAGAATCGTTTCTCGCGAAATTGCTCACGGCTCCTCGCATTTCTGCACGTGAAACCATCCTCCTCCGGCGGTTTCGAGCGTGTCCAGAGACTTCTTCTCTTCTCTTCTCTTCTCTTTTTTTTTATCTGTTCTTTTCTTATATTTTATTTTTTTAAAGAGTCTACGTATTTTACCGATGTATATTATAATACTGGAAGTTACGAAACGGTATAAAATTCACGCTTGATACCGTTGGTAAATAAATTACAAATCAAAAAATGCAAATAAATTTTTATTGGAATTTATTTAATTTAAATAATAATAAATTACATGTGTGTATATAATTTAAATAC
Organism: Polistes dominula; assembly: GCF_049000335.1. Taxonomy (NCBI): domain Eukaryota; kingdom Metazoa; phylum Arthropoda; class Insecta; order Hymenoptera; family Vespidae; genus Polistes; species Polistes dominula. The sequence continues at coordinate 3,563,062 of NW_028301116.1, read as the reverse complement.
ATTATTATATTATATTTTTATTTTTATTTAATTATTATTAAATTATTATTTTTATTTTAATTTAATATATATATTTATTTCCTATTTACGTAATTTTAACAAATTTGTTTTATTAAATTTAAAATCCTTTTTTTCTGGCTTCGTTAAAAATTTGTTGCTAAGAAGTAGAGAGAAAAATAAAAATAAAAAAATACAGTAAAATATTATACTTAAAGCAATTAGATTACATCCAATATTTTTCATGCGAAATAATTTCATTTATAATTCATCATCGAAATTTGATATTTAAAATCTTCAAACATTGTTGGTAAAAGAAAGAAAAATAAAAAAAAGAAAGGAAAATAAAAAAAATAAAAAAAAAGGAGAAGTAATGTATTCCGTAAGACAGGAAACAGTGGAACAAAGGGCTTTCGCTCGTTTAAGGGCCCTTGGTGGAATTATCGACGACAATGACCGAGAGTCATTGAGAAAGATTATACAAAATTAGGAAAGAAGAGGAGGACCCGTTCGTTCATTCGTCGTTCACGATTTCGATGGCCATCCACGCTTGAATTCTTTCATAACCATAAGAAAGAGAGAAAGAAGAGATAAAGAGAGAGTTATATATATATATATATTATAAAGAAAGTAAAAAAGAAAGATAAAAAATTGAAAAGAAGAGAAGAGAAGAGACCGCAAGTACAGGCGGTCGTGCGGTTTTAAAAGCTCTTTCCTCGGGACAGGAAGTTCGCCTAATTAATTTCGTCGGCGTAAAGGAAAGAATAAGAGGAGGAGGAGGACGACGAGGTGAAGGAGGAGGAGGTGGAGGATTGAAGTAGTGTAGTGCAAGAAAAAAGATAAAGATAAACCTAGGCGAGGGGGTTGATTCGAATTAAGAATGCTCTGAGTGGTTTAGAAACGTGACGAAGAGAAAAGGATCAAGAGCAAGAACAAAAAAAATATTTAAAAAAAAATAATAATAAAAAAAAAAGGGAAAGAAGGAAGGGATATCGAGATTATTTCGTTATGTCTCGCGGCTAGTCGAGATGTTGAAGCAATTAGCCATCGTATAATTATCTCTCTCTTTTGTTTTTATTAACTTAAAAGTCAACCAGAGAATACCAGCTGTGCCTTTAAATCCCACCCCTCTCTTTAAAACAACAACGACAAAGTTATTCCCATTTAAAAAAATAAAAAAAATAAAAAAATACTGTAGATTGACTTTAATAATTTTTTCTTAATCGACACCAATAGCATTATATTTCATTTTATTTGAATCAGTCGCAAAAGAATTTTAACGATCCAATAAAACTATTTAATTAACGTTATTGTAAATTAATAAGATTATTATGACAAAAAAGAAAGTATCTTTAATGATAAATTTGATATTGTTTATACTTTGGTTTCCCTTAAAAAAAAAAAAAAAAAAAAAAAAGATTTCTTCATTTATTTCAATACTCCTTTAATTACCGCCTCTATGATGAAATATAATGGAAAATAAAAAATAAAAAGTAAAAAATAAAAAAATAAAAGAGGTATAAAATAAAAGATAAAAGATTAGGATCCAAGTTTGAAAGAATTTCGGTTCGTCTTCGTTCCTTCTGACGTTTGATAATTCGTTGGTAATTAATGGCCTTCATAAATAAAGCCGACTAGGGAAGTGAAAGGGAAAGGTTGGTGGTGCTACTGCTAGTGCTGATGATGGTAGTGGTTGGATGTAAGCTTGAGGGTGAAGTTTGGGGGTTGAAAAAGGAAAAAAAAAAAAGAGAGTTCTCCTTCGAAGGAGCCTCTTTCGAGATCTCTAAATCTTCTTCGCGATAATAATAACGATAATATAAAAAGAAGGTACGTAGGACTAGGAAGGAAGTAACGGTGGAAAAAGCAGGGTGGAGTGGGGTAGAAAAGAAAAAAGAAAGGAAATGAATATAAGAAAGAAAGACGAAAGAAAGTCGGTCGAACGAAGGGGTCCTCCTCCTTTTCCACCCTCTTTTCAACTCCCTCCCCTTTTCTTCTTCTTCCTCTTCTTCTTCGACTTTTGTCTCGAGTCGAAGAAGGTGCGTTGCTTTCAGAAAAATTTTTCCTTTCTTGATAATTATCATAGAGAAAGAAAGAGAGAGAGTAAGCTACTAGTATTATTTCTCTCTTTCTCTCTCTCTTTCTCCTTAATCATCTTTGAGTTCACCTTTCAAGGAAAAGAAGATAAAAAAATAAAAAAGAAGAAGAAGCAGCTATCCTACCGAATGAATGCCCTGCCCCAGCGAAATAATATTTTATATACAACAAAAGGGCCACCCGAGGTCGGCCGGTGCCCTTTTCACTCCTCCACCTCCTTTTGCTCGTTCTTCTTATTCCTCTCGCGATCTCAACCTCCTCCTCTTCCTCCACCACCACTCTTTGCGATTGTTATCACGAAAACGCTACGTCGCACCTTTACAGTCTTCTCTCTCTCTCTCTCTCTCTCTCTCTCTCTCTCTCTCTCTCTCTATTTCTATTTTTATTTATATTTTTTTTTGTCGTTATCTTTCATTTTCCAATCGTCTTTTAGTATTTATACGCTTCGCCGATAATCGCGATTATGACAATGCACAGCATTCACTATGTTTTTCCCCTCCGATATTTTTTCAAGAGAGCAAAATACGAAGATGAAGATGAAAAAATATTTTTTTTTTCTTGGAAGATGAAGATGAAGAAGAAGGGGAATGCAGATCGCGAGTAATGTTAAATGCTAAACGAAACGAACCGAATCTCAACGAATATACTGGTCTGCTCGTATATGCACTAATTTTAGCGATATTTATGACATTCGGCAGGCGTCAAGTTCTTACTTTCAATCTATTTTCGTCTCGAACATTGGCAAATATCCACTCAGGAACGATCGATTTCTATGTTTCGTGTCTTTTCAATCTTTCTTATTATTATATCAAAAAAAGAGAGAGAGAGAGGCACGTAATAATTGATCGATACTTTTTCATGATTTTCAATTCAGACGATTAATAATTTTGAATATATTCATAAATATATATTTATATGAGTAAATTATTGTCATTTTTCAAATCAACGATTTTATTACTACAAACGTTTAAGAATAAAAGTCACACCATAAGGTCATCAACAGAGTAACCATATAATAGTGATGGTGGTAATGGTTGTAAGTTGTCCATTCGGCAATAATTAGAGTCAATGAATCACGGCATATAAATCAGCCGCCATTAATCTTCATCGATAGACCAAACTGTTTTTCTCTTTTCACGCTGTTCCCTTTTTCAGGGATCCGATTATCCACTTATTTAATCGAACGAACCGTTACACGTCGTCTCGAAATAGTCCAACACAAAGAAACAAACAAAAGGGAAAAATAAAGAGTAAGAGAAAATCAAAGCGTATTGCGTTTGAGTTCATAGACCCGAAATGAAATACACGTTGCCAATCATTGAAAAAAATTCATCTTCACCGTGATTTATCTTATTGTTAAAGAAAGTAAACAAAATTATGGGATTTGCATATAACCTTTCGAAAATAATACAACATATTTATCAATTAACAAATGAAGGTAAAAAGACTGAATTGAACATGAGTTGAAGGATGGGTGGGGGGGAAGAGAAAGGTAAAGAGAAGTAAATCCGATAATTAGCAACTTAAGAAGAAGAAGAAGAAGGAAGATGGAGGGGGGGCAGGGATACGAAAGAGTGAAAATAATTAAATCTCTATGGTCGACTTGGTCTTTCGATCGCGTCTAAGATTTCGTGGGGGTCATGTGGTGCCACGTGAGAATGTGCCTCGATGGTGCTAGCACACGAGAGAGAGAGAGAGAGAGACAGAATGAAGAGAAAAAGAAAAGGAGAAGGAAAGAGTCTACGAGAATGAGAATGAGAATGAGAGAGAGAAAGAGAAAGAGAAAGAGAGGGATGGGCGAGTCGGTGTAGCGAGGCCGTGTGCGCGGTTGGTTTAAGCGCAATTAATCTTCGTTAAGTAAGCAAGCGAGCGAGTGAGCAAGCAAGCAAGCAAGCAGTCAGGCAAGCAAGCAAGCAGGCAGGCAGGCAGGCAACCAAGTCCTTCCACTTCTCTATGCCATGAACCCATACGAACGTGTGGAGATCATCGTATTCGCAAAAGAAAGAGAAAGAGAAAGAGAAAGAGAAAGAGAAAGAGAGAGAGAGAGAGAGAGAGAAATGTAGGTATACCTAGAAACATATCTACGTATGTAGAGAATGTAGTATGTGTGTATGCGTGTGGCAATATGAAACTCAAAGAGTAGAGCCATCTCGAGCAATTCCTCCTTCAATTTCCCCCTCTTTATCTTCTTCTTCCTCTTCTTGTTCTTTTTATTCTTCTTGTAATTCTTCTTCCTCTTCCTCCCTCGCAAGCTACTCATACTCCCATCACACGTTGTGTATTATGTACACACACCGGAGTCTGATTAAATCTGAGTAATTAAGGGAGTTAACCTCGACTTAACTCAACTTAACGCAGTCACGCCCGCTTGCCCACCCCTTTTTCGTATTTACAACGCTTTACACGCGCTTTACATTGTTTCTGAAGAAAGTCTTCTTCTTTCCTTTTTTTTTTCATATTTTATTTCTTTTACTTAGTTGGTCATTTTATTTTTTTCTTCTTCTTCTTCTTCTTCGTAAGGGCTACTCTTTTCTTCATTTCAGTTTTTTTCTTTTACAAACGTTCTCCTACTCCTACTCGTCCTTATACTAATACTCAACCTTGCCACCTTGTCGTACCCTTTTTTCCTACTTCGTCTTTTTACGCTCTCGTTCTTCTCCCGAACGTGCGCTCGGGCACGAGCACACCTCAATTATTATGCACCGCTAATTACACAGCTCGTCGCCGCTAGCTGGAAAAAAGAAATAAAAAAAAGGTCAGTAAGTATGTTCGTTCGTTCATTCGTTCATTCGTTCATTCGTTTCTTCCTTCTGACGTTGCTTAGCGTAGGCTGCCGATTGTTAAACGAAAGAAACACTGTGTGTGAGAAAGAGAAGATAGATAGAGGGGAATGAACATCGAGTCTTTTCTCGTCATCGTTAAGCAGGGATCGACTATGAACGACGTGGGAATAATGCTTGGGCGTTGGTTAATCGGATTCGTAAGACATCCAGCCGGAAGTGATGGTAATTAAACCTGTACTACTCTCTCTCTCTCTCTCTCTCTCTCTCTCTCTCTCTCTCTCTTTCTGTCTTTCAATCTTCTCATTCTCTTTGATCTGACGAGCTGCAAATCAAAAATTTTATACGTGTCTAACTGTCTATTATTTATCCGTAAATTAATCCGATGATTTGATCACTGACAATGAATATAATATCTAATCATTTTTTTTTCATTGACGTCAATTTTCTATAAAAAAAAAAAAATAAAAACAAATTAGAAATTCTTACCATAATTTTTGTTTTAAATATACGAACTTTATGGTTGTGTGTGTATGTGTGTGTTTGTGTGATGTAAATGATAAAACAAAGAATAATATTATAATATGATATATGATAATAAATTAAATTATTATTCTAAAATAATAATACACCTTTTATATTTTTTCTAATTTTTTAACAAATTGCAAATGAAACATCTCGTTCTTAATAATTTATTATTTTATTTACAAAAAAACGTTTGACAATAATTCACTATTGTACGCAATACTTAATAATCTTTACGTCGTTGTCGACATTTTCTTTTGAATTTGATGGAAATATGTAGTTTGATATACAAGAAAATGAGAAATGGAAAGGAAGAAAGGATGGGAAAGAAAGGTCTTTTGACGGTTAGGCGAGCATAGTGTTGCAGAAACGTCGTCGCGACGCATGGGTTCCGTTCGCGTTCGAGCATAGGAGGATAAGGTGCCTCGCCTAATTAGCCCGGTCGAGTATTTCCGTCGCGTGACGTCACGTGAGCTCGTTTGTCTGGCCCGCAGCCAGCTTTTCCGCCGAACTATAAACCATATTCACACCCACGCAACACAATTAGCCGGCAACTCGCACGAACTCGCACGCACCCGCTAAACCTCCTCGGAATTATAATATGAATTTCTTACACACACATACACACATACATATACATTTATGCGTAAACTTTTTTATTTCATTCAAACACACACACACACACACACACACACACATACATATGTATACTTAAATATACTCTCATAAATTATTACTCGCACATAAACGCACGTTTTACGAGTATTTTTGTATTTGTAATCCGAATGCGAATCAATGTTGTGCTTGCATTACGTACGTGAAGAATTTCGTGTTTCTCATATGCTATGGATGTGTGTATGTGTGTGTGTGTGTGTGTGTGTGTGTGTGTGTGTGTGTGTGTGTGTGTGTGTGTGTGTGTGTGTGTGTGTGTGTGTGTGTGTGTGTGTGTGTGTGTGTGTGTGTGTGTGTGTGTGTGTGTGTGTGTGTGTGTGTGTGTGTGTGTGTGTAAGAGTCGCGCACGCGGATTCCACTAGGATAATTTCACGTACGTTCGCCAAGGGAAAAAGCCCTCCCTCTCCTATCGTCTTCTACCCAGCCTCTTCCACCCCTCCCAGACCATCATCTCGACTCTTCTCCTACGAAGAGTGGTGCCTCCCCCACCAACTTTCATCCTCGAGAGACGCACGCAAATAAGATGCTGCGCGTTCGTTCGACTCCGCTTCCAAGTAGCGTCGATCGAACCGTTCGTTCTCCTATTTTTTTCTCTTCTTCTTTTAATTTTTTTTTTCTTTCTTATTCTTATACCTTCGTCCTCTTATTTTTTGGAAAAGAGAAAACAGGAAAAATCGATGAATACGATGGATACTTTGTGGGTATAACTCTGTCCAATCTTTTGTTCATTTATTTTTTTTTTTGTCCAATAAAATAATCTTTTGGGAAAATAAAAGGGTTTTGTGTGTGTGTGTGTTAATTATCTGTATGAGACAATTTTTTGAATGTTGATTATTCCATTTGGAAAGGGTTTACTTCTTTATTACCATAAAAATCGTATTCAATGAAAAGGAAAGTTGGAAATTGTATTAGAGAAGTAGTCAAGTGGTTGGTTGGATGGTTGGTTGGTTTGTTGGTTGGATGGTTGGTTGGTAGAAGTATGTAAGAAACGGCTCGCGTGACTGCGAACTCGTTGAGGAGGCGTTCGCTTTAACTCGAGGTCTCTTGACGCCGATGAGCTTGTCTCCTTTGCTCAAATTTACGGGATGGATTATACTTAAATCGTATTTATCTGTTACCTCAATAAAATCAAATAAATATAAAATGAAATGAGAAAAAATAAAAGCAATAAAAAAATATCAATAAAATTAAATATCTTTAAATCGTTGCAAAATTTCTTTTTAAACTCGAGTAAGACAAACAACAACAAAAACAACAAAATTGAACCCTGAAAAATCGTTTTGAGATTTTATTCGAAAAAAAAAAATAAAAAGAATCTCTCCTCTCTCGATACGGCCACTTTAAAATTCCGAGATTGCTTCTCCTAAGACTTAGAGAAGAGATCGACCTGCAAGGGCTGATTCGAGGGTTGAATCAGGAAAAGAAGAAGAAGAAGAGCCTTAGGCACCCCTCAAATTTTTTCCCGCGAGAGACCAACGCTTTTTAAGCACATATTCTTCTACCCAACGTGAAAATTTTTTTTTCTTGCTCGGAGAACGAAAAATAAAAATAAAAAAATAAAAAATAAAATACTTTTAATAATTTGTCAAAAGCATGAATGAAATTTTCATCCCCCATCCCTATTCTAATCGTAACTTTTTCTTATTCAAAGTAGGAAAACTTCATTGGTTCTATTTAAAATTCATCTTTAAAATTAATTATTTAAATAAATAAATAAATAAATAAATAAATAAACGTATAGGAACGATGCGTTGTTTATTGGCAATGTGTTCGATAATCTAAAAAAGCAAAAAAAAATATTATATATATGTACTTATATTCTTTCCGCGTGAAATCATTTCTAACGATTATTCGAGCCGAATAAAAGTCTCCTCCCTGTTTCAGCCCTTATATATAAAAATAGAAATAGAAAGAAAAAAGATGAGAAAGAGAAAGAGAAAGAGAAATCCGATCTTCCGCTCGACGAATTTGAAGAAACGCACTCGGAAGAGTCTCGCAAACGAAATCTATGAGGAGGATGAGGTGGAGGGGGAAGAAGAGCGGTCGTGGAAGCGTGAATTCGGCTGATCAAACGTCGCGACTATCGAGAACGGTTACGACCTACTAGATAGAAAAAGAAAGAAAACGAAAGAGACAAAATACAAGAGAAAGAAAGAGAAAGAAGTTCAAATGTGAACGAGGATACTGAAACGAGAAGAGTGAGAAACGAAGTGAGGGTAGAAATACGTAAAGATAGAGTAGCAGAGGGGGGGGATGTGTTCGTCAAGAAAAGTGGGAGTTAAAACGGGAGAGAGAGAGAGAGAGAGAGGGAGGGATGATGTAGAACAGGGCTAGAAAAAGAGACCCTTAAAGTCCTTTTTCGTAAAAAGGGACCCGCAGAAAATAAGAAGAGGGCGTAAAGATATAGAAACAGAGAGAGACAGAGAGAGAAAGAAATAAATGGATGAATAGATGGGTATAGAATAAAGAAGTAAGATGGAAGATGGGTAGACTTTTAAGTGAGAAAGAGAACGAGAGATAGAAAGAAAGAAAGAAAGAAAGAAAGAGAAAGAGAGAGAAAGAGAGGAGAGTGTCTGTGCGAGGGAGGTAGAAAGGGAGGGCGGAAGTAAGTATTGATTCAGATTCAGCTAGTTAGCTATGCTCGGAGCTGGCACCTTCTTCTCCTGCTCCCCCTTTCCAACCCCCTTCCCCACTACCACCATCTCTCTCTCTCTTTCTCTCTATCTCCCTTCCTTTTCGTCTCTTCTCCTTCCGTACACTTTGAAACGCTAGGCGCTGCTCCACCTTCGAGCACCTTTTTCTCCACCATCTTCGTCCTTCCCTTTCCTAGGTACTCGAAGGGGGGCTCGACTACGAGTGGTTCTGCTACAGTCGAAGGGAAAGGGAGGAAGTAGAGAAAAGAGCTAGAATGAGAGAGTTAGTGTGAGTGAGTGGGAGATAGAAAGGGTGGGATAAAAAGGGTGGTTGAGAAAGAGATGCAAGTGGGTGGGAATAGTATGGAGAAAAGAGTGTGGAAAGCCGTACTAAAGGTGTAAGGGATGTAGGAGGTGACAACCTTCTTCTTCTTCTTCTTCTTCTTCTTCTTCTTCTTCTTCTTCTTCTTCTTCTTCTTCTTCTTCTTCGTCTTCTTCTTCTTCTTCTACTTTCATCTTATTTTCTTATTCTGTTTCTTTCCTACTCGCGTTTCCTTTCTATCGGAGAACAGCTCGCACTTCTACCCATCTCTCTTTCTCCCTCTTTCTTTCTTCTTTTTCTCGTTTCGCGTCTCCGGTTATCTGTCTATCGTTCGATTTCTTTTTGTATTTCCATGACAACGGCGAACGGAGGCAACGGAAAAGTAAGAGAAGGTGGTGGAGGAGGAGAACGAACAGGCTGGGGGAAAGGACGGATGCAGATATGTTGTATGTGTGTGCATGTGTGTGTATGTGGTGGAAAGAGAAGATGCATTTGAGACGCACGAAGGAGCCCGTTAGTGGTGCCCTTTCGATACGTTACTTGCATCTGCCTATGTTGTATATAAGTGTCGGTTTGTATGTGTGTATATGTGTATGTGTTTGTCATGTATGCATACTCCTACCCCCGTTTCTTTAACTAAGGAAAGAAAGAAAGAGAGAGAGACCATCGCCCACTCCGTTTCTCTACGAGATCGTCAATTTGATGAAACGAGTATATTCTTATGTTACTATCCCTTTCCCTTCCGTTTCTTTTTATTTTTGTCGATAGATCGATCAATCGATCGAGTACATCACAGTATAGATCTATTTACGAAATTTCGAATCGTTTTACTGTAATCAAAGTCGAAGCCGTTTCAAAGGTACTTACAATCGTAATCAAATAATTCTCATCTCTGTATGAGAATGCAAATCGACGAATTTAAATTCAGAATCGAACGAATAGTAAAAAGTAAAATTGCATTTGTACTTTTTAAATTTATTTATTTATACAGTATAATTTTAAACAAAAATTAATTTAAATTGTATTTAAATTTAAATTGTTCTTTTTTAAATGTTTCCTAAAAACAAAAAATTGCATATTTAAAATAACATTGAAAAACACAGCAATATACACTTCGATAGCAAGTAAATTTGTTATTTATGTAAATTTATAAAAATGTATAATTTAATTGTGTTTATAACTGTAATCGAACAAATATTAACTGCACTATGTGCATTTAAACACACCATTATAATTTTCGGAACACAACTAGTTACAAATACTATACTTTCAACGTTAACATTTTAATTAATCATTTACAAATGCTCCTAAACAATTTTATTCATAACAAATGGTTCGATAAAAACATTAAATATATTTAAAAGATTCAAAGTCGTTCCCTATCCCTCAAAAAAGAAAAATTAAACTTTTGTGGATTTGAAACCAATGAGAGAATCGCCATCTGAACGCCTTCGTTTCTTAGATTTTTTTTCCTTCGTCATCAGCACCCTCCACCCGTTGCTCTCAACTAATCCACCCACACAAACCTTATCATTCCACCCCCACCTTTCATGGGGTGGTTTTTCTTTCAATGCTCCGTAGCTTTGCAACCGTCTCCATCTCGCGGATTTTTCTGCAAGCATAGCGTCGCGACGCCTTAGCGGCTAATAAAAGACGCCTCCGAATCCACCCGCGTTCATTCGCGTTGCGACGCTCGTTGCGTTCACATCTCCTTTTCTTTCTTTTTTTGTTTTTTTTTTCATGGGTTTTTTTTTTATATCACAACAACGTATCTTTGAAAAATTAATTAATAATTCAATAAATAATTAATCAAATTTTTATTTAATTAATTACAGGACTAATGGAACATTAAACAAATTTATATAGACATTATTTTTAATTATTTATTAATTATATATCATATTAATTAATTATGAAAGATATATGAGATATATATAACTAATACGTTAATACATGTATTCGTAATTTGAATTATTTTTTTTTATATAAAAAACCAAAATATTTTTAATCCATTTGTTATAGCATTGAAGCCAGTTTAGTTTACATAAATTTTACATAAATTTTACATAAATTTTATATAAATTCATTCGTATAATACGGCTCTTAATTTTACATGAACGATTCATATATGGAGTCACCAATAACTAAAGTATTAATCTAATTTCTTATTAAAATTATTTTATTAAACAAAATTATTAACGTACCTAATTATATATACATATATGCATATATGAAACAGTAATTAAATTTTGAATTTAATCGTAATTGCATGATTGAAAATGGAAACAGGTAAAAAAAAAGAAAACAATATTTCAGTTTTGTTTTATTAAACAAAATTATTAACGTACCTAATTATATGTACATATATGCATATATGAAACAGTAATTAAATTTTGAATTTAATCGTAATTGCATGATTGAAAATGGAAACAGGTAAAAGAAAAAAAAACATATTTCAGTTAAGATAGAAAAAGAAAGAAAGAAAGAAGAATAAAGAAAAAAATAAAATAGGAAGCAAGTTGAAGATATATATAAATAATATCGTATATATTATTATCGATTGTTCAATGTGAATTAAAGGCAAAGAGAGGCCCGGACACAATGGTTCGCTCTCATTATCGTATATTAATCTTCGTACGTTCGCGAAAGCATCGCGATGGCTTCGAACGAGCGATAACCGTGGCTAGATTATAGCCACGGCTCACGATCCTTCTTTTGCCAATGGTAGTGTTAGGTTTTGCTAGGGCAATGAAAAAGAAAGAGAGAGAAAAGTAGAGGGGGTTGGTGGTAAGAGGGAAACTCGGAGAGGCTGGCACTCTTTCCCTCGTGTTAGCGTGGCGGTAAACACGCGAACGACGAAACGATTCGGTTTCTATGCCCTATCGTATTTATATTTCTTATTTTTTTTAGTTCTTTACTATTACGACCATTTGAAAGAGAGAGAGAGAGAGAGAGAGAGAGAGAGAGAGAGAGAGAGAGAGAGATAGATAGAATGGTATAGGAAAAAGAGGAGTGCATAGCTTTAAGATTTATCTCCGGCTGAGGAAAGGACGTTGATTTAAGATCGCGTTCCATATTATAAAATCAGTGTACGCCTTTTGCTTTATTCTTTCGTTTTATTTTTTTCTTCCCTTCGTTATACAACTCATCCTCTCCTTCCTTCTCTTACTCTCTTTTTCTCCCTTTATTGCTATTTAGATTCTATTTCAATTTGCTAGAAGATTGTTGCTCTTGTTGGCTCATAATTGTAATTTCATTTCATTTCATTTCTTACTTTCTCTTTGGTGCGTATCCTATAACTAAAAATTTATTTATCTCCTTTCTCTTTATTATTATTGTTATTATTATTATTATTATTATTATTATTATTATTATTATTATTATTATTATTATTATTATTATTATTATTATTATTATTATTATTATTATTATTATGTTAGTATTAATTGAGCCGTTCATTACCTCAAATTTCAATTTATTTTACGTAATTTAAATAAGAATATTCATTTATTTAACGAAAATAAAAATCGTCATTTAGTGTTATTAAAATTAATTATTTAAATGAATTCTTATTGATATAAATGATATGCCCATAATTATGAAAGTGGTCTGAGTCATATATCTCTTCTTTCGAGATATTTAAAGAATTAAATTTGAACACTAAATGAATTCTGTATAATATTGAAACAACAAATACTATTTAATCGTTCATTTTTGACAATATCGTGAAAATTATATTGAATTTACTTAGTTTAAAATAATGTGGTGTGAAATAACCGATAAACTCATTTTTTCATCACAACTTTTATAATTATGGGCACACATATATATAAAATTAAGCATTAATAAAAATCAATTATATACTAAAATTAACAAAACATTCTTTTAAACGAAATCATTTGTACCATTTGTTAATGTTACAAAATTGATTCACTCAATAATTTGCTTCCTTAAATATTTATAAAAAACATACGGGTTGATTTGAGTACAATCAATGTGTTATTTGGTTAATAATTATATGGTCCTTAAATATTCTAATATTTGACGCATAATTCGTGTTAAGATCGATAACGTAATACGTATCACTCTTATAGAGTATAATTTAAGCCACATTTGGTAGCCATATTATGAGGATAATATGGATTCGTGCATAGGAACGTTCGCGGTTAACCTTCGTCTAGCCGAAAGCGGGTCATAAGAGAACCAACCAGTCTTGTGGTAGTAGTAGTGGTGGTTAGGTTTGAAAAATTAATCGATCGTGCACGTGCTCTCTTTCTTCGTATGGCTCACACTAAGCATAGTGGTCTAGCATAAATTCCACTAATTGTTTCTACATCTCGGAGTTAATTCAAACGAGTTTTCAGAACGAAAGAACAAGAGAAAGAGAGAAGGAAAATGTTAAATATTCTGCATTTATGTTTAACGTCTTTCATGATTATTTGATTTTTTAAAAAATATAATTTAGTTTATCGAATTTTTTTGGGATCCTAAAACAATTATTATTCCAACGTAAGGGAGGTTTATTTACAGAAAATAATTTGTTTTTTTGAGTTCTTCTTTATCGGTGTTGTTTGCTAGCTACCTTTGGAAGTGGTGGTTGTGATGGCGTTAGAAAATTATTAATCGTATTTCGTAGTTGTTACGGAGATAAATCTGGGACGTTGATTAACGAGATGGAATGTGTCGTTAGCGTAAAGAAAAATCGTTGTCCCTCGCTTAGTTTAGAATTAGTTCTAGTGTAGTATCTTTTCGTGTGATCTTTTACTATCACATTCTCTTTTTCTCTCTTTCTCTTTCTGCAAAAAAAAAAAAAGAGAATTGACTGAGAGCAGCAGTATCGGTGCGAAATCATTACTGCAGCGAAACTATATTGACTGTAATTTGCGTAACGATAACAATCGGGCTTAAGTGGAACAATAGGCTGCCGTGACGGTAATTAGTGCCACGTACTGTCTGGCGTGATGACATTGCGTCGTCCAGCGGCACTACGGCAATGGTAAATAGTAACATTAATAATACTAGCCCCATAGTCAATCGTGCCAACGTAGCTTTGTTCCTCGAAATAATGTAATAACGCATGGTTTATATTACCAACACTTTCAAATATTTACCGTTTTAAACATTTTTATATTTGCATGCACATATACCATGCTCCCAACAAAGTTTGTTCTACGAACTCGTGGGATTAATTTTCTTTTTTCTTTTTTTTTTTTGCTTTTAATAGCTCGAAATTTTATCTTTTTTCGATCAGTTACCCCAACCTGAGAAATAGTCACATCATTTTCAACAAAATTACTTTACAAATTGATGTTTACCTATATCTTTATCGGGAAAATTGTTGAATAATATTTTAACGAAATTTACACTGCAATTGTAGATAAGTTATATATATAAACTAAATAAGATATTTTACATTATTAGGATTATTAAGAATAGAAATTACTAAAATTTCGATTAGATCTATCGATTGAACTAATGAAACTCAGTCGGTAAACATGGATCCAATTTTCTTTTAGGTTAGATTCAATTCTGTTTTGCAGGTATACTAAATTTACCAACACTTCGTTTATACTTATTTCTACCGTGACCGATCAAATGATAAATCATGAAATAGAATGAGAATTTAACCAATCGAATAACCAAAAAAATATTTTCTTTTATTTAAAAACAAATAACGCACATTTTATGTATTTCTAACGTACTTTTACAAATTACGTGTCGCCATTTTTTAACGGCGCGTGATAGGTCAGTTCGAAACAATGGCGCCATCTGTCGACTTAATTAAGATTTAAGCATCGGATCGTAAAAGATTACTAATATACATATACTTAAAGCAAAAATTATCAAACATTACATTGTTTCGCATCAAAAACTTATTACATCTGTCTGTACAATTGAAAAATGAAAAAGAAAGCAAAAAAAAATGAAATTAAATAAAATAAAACTATCTCTCTCTCTCTCTCTCTCTCTTTGTTCAGTGCCTTGAAGATAGGCCTGGTTAGACGTATTGAGAAAACGAAGACGAAACGATCTGAAGTAGGCTCGACGACGCACAGCCGACCTTTATTGGAATATTTATGGCGGCTGCCTGTGTACGGGACGAATTTTTATCGATCCGTTGTGTGTTGCGTTGCGCTGTCGATGCCAGGGTTCGGTTTTCGATCTCTCCCTCTCTTTATTTCTTCCTTTCTTTCTTTCTATCTCTCCTTCCCTCTCTTTCTTTCTGTGTCTCTCATTCTCCCGACGGAAATCGCGATATTTATTTATAAGCCCCGGGACTAGGACGCACGCATAATAAAGCTTCTCTCGATTGGCCAGCCTGCTGTCGTTTTCCTACTTCTTCCCTGCACCCGCTAAACTTTGATTCAAAGTATATTTATATATAGCTTCCATCCTTTTCTACCTACGAAACCTACGTCTCGAGTTGGAGACTTCTTCATCTTCTTCAACATCCTCCTTCGAACATCCTTCCCGTCCACTTTCTTTCTTTCCCTCCCCCCTCTCCCTTTTTTTATTTTTTTTGCTTTTTTGTTTGTTTGGAAGATCAATTTCTCGATCGACTTTCATATTAAACAGAACATTGGACAGCACACGGGATACACTTAGAACTGAGAGCAAGAGGGTGGTGTAAGGGGAGGGAGGGAGGGATGATTCCCAACGTATCGCATTAAAAAGAAACTTTCATTTGGATTGAATTCGTTTTCTCGTTTATTTCTCAACGATCGCATGAAAATTACAGTAGGAATCATTCTCCTACCATATATTTCTTCTTCTCTTTCTTTTTTCTTTCTTCTTATCGGAAACGAAGGTGGTCGTTTTTTTCCTTCATTGATAATCCAGATAAAACCGAAAAAGATGAAGAAAGGAGGAAGAAAGAAAGTTAGTTTTAAAGCGTAATTCGGTGTGTGTGTTTAACCTTTGAAAAAAATAAAATAAAAAAATGTTTCGTTGTATCTTTCGTGTAGACGGAGATAGACATAACGTCCCGGAAACGCCTACAAATATCCACTTCGAGACTGTAGGTGTTATTAAAAACTAGGGTGCGAAGGAAACGTACGATGTTAAGCAGCAGAAACACCAGCAGTAGCACCAATGGCAGTGCCGGCAGTGGTTATGGTTGCAAGTCACCGATCCTGAGTGACTGCTAGGTTCTAAAGAAAAAGAAAGATAAAAAGAAAGACAGATAAAAAAAAAAGGTTAGGAAAGAGAAAAGAGGAAAGAGATGCTTTCGTAATTAAAAAATTACAGGGCACACCGACATGGCCACCAACTTGTTAAAGTTTCTAGCCTCGAGGAAAAAGGGTGTAGAAGAAACGTAAATAGGACTCCTTCGTGTATCTCTTCTTCGGGACGAAAAAAGAAAAAAGGAAAAAAAAGGGCGCCAGGCAACGAGGCGCCTATATTTTTGATTCTTGATAACCTTTTTTTTCTTTTATTCTTTTTTTTTTTGTTAACCTTTGGACGAGTCAGATTCTTCTTCTTCTTCTTCCTAATAATTTGTACGTCCGGAGAAATGTTCTTCCAAATTTTTACCTCATTAATTGTTTTTTTTTCTTTTTCTATTTTACTTCCGACAAAATCCTTATCGAGTCTAATTAGAAAGAAACAAACACGAAAAAAAAATGGTAGACTCGATTATATTGTTTTATACAGTGTCGTTAATCTTTCAAAAAAAAAAGAAAGTTTTTTTTTCCATTATTCGCTAGAAGAAGAAGAAGAAGAAGAAGAAGAAGAAAAAGAACGGGGAATAAAAACGATTATAAGGATTTTGCGAAATATAGAACTAAAGTAAGCCCTTCCTTCCTACCTTCCTTCGTTCGTTCTATCCCTTCGTCCTATTCACTATACTTTAATATCAGCTATGACAATAAATTACGTATCGATGTAAAAAACAGTCCTTCTCTTTCACATAAAATTCTCCCCTACGCATATAACCATCCTTTTCTTTCTTTCTTTCTTTTTTTTTTCTCAAACGGTTACATTTTTCCAGCTCTCTTGAACGTTTCTACTACGACATTAGAAAACGCGTTAGGTATACTCGTAGTAAATATATCGTAGAACATGTGAACACTAAGGGGGAGGGTAATATAATCACATTTAATGACACTCGATATCAACATGTAACATCGACATTGCACGAGATATCGTTGAAGATAAGAAAGTTTGATTGGGGGTGTGGGGGTGGAAGTGTAGGGAAGAAAAAAGACACGTTATTTAGTTGTACTGTCGATCGTAAGTCCTCCTCCTCCTCCTCCTTTTGGATGCATCGTTTACACCTACGCAAATAAACCAACAACAGCTTCCGTGAAAGGAAATACTTATTCACACATTGTAATCTTCAATTTCTTTCAAAAGTGAAAGTATTTATTTAAACCAAAAAATATATGGAGAAATTGCGGTTAAATCTAACAAATTTACATTTCAAATATTCAAAGAAAAATCTAACATAGTTCGAAAGTTAGAAAAACCTTTCAGTAAAAGAAACACTCGAGTTTGGATTATTATACATACGATCTATTGACATAGTTAATCCGAAGTTAATGGTAGGATCATTTTATGCTTTTATATGCGTTCAAAAATCATTCAAAAAAATAGAAAAAAAAACCCAAAATGACAAGTAATGACAGGTCTGATGATGACCACCTGGTGAGAAGAACTCAAGTAGAAAAATCCTAAACGATTGCAAAGCATTTGTAACCTAATAGAAACAATAATACAGATGTGGTAGGATAAAAGAAAATTCTTTCCTTACCCCGTACCCTTCGATAAAAGAAATATTTTCTTTTTTTTTGTAAAATAGTCGATTATGGGATTTGTATTTCAAATAATATACTGAACGATAAATCAAGAAAATAATAATAGAATTTGAATTCCGATTAAAATCAATTTGACGAATGAACGTTGATAGGAATTCTCTCCATTTTGTTTCCATTCCCACGATACATTTATATTCCCCCCTTCTCCCCACTTTTTTTCAATTATTATTAATAAAAAAGATCTGTCCTTTTTTGCTTCCCTTTTAATTTTATTTTTATTTAATTATACAGTTTTGTAACAGATACCATGTGGTATTTCATTGGTAAGATCTAACAAGTGGTGTATATAACCAATGATCGTCGTAACTCTCTCGCAGTTAATTAAATGCAGAGATGTAGAATATAGTTAGAGAAAACGAGTTTGAAGTGAATAAGAAAGTAAAGCCGACCGTATAACTGGGTATCATTCGACAAAATTCCCTAAGTCAAAGTTATCCAACAGATATATCCAATGTATGTATGTGTATATATATGTATGTATCTAATCCAATCATAATATTTCACGGTCTCGTCTTATAAGAATAAAAGGATTTGCGATATGTTCTAACGTATCAAAGAATCGTTGAAAATCTTTTCTTTTTTTTTAAATAAACTACATCATAGATAAACTTCTCGATCGAATAAATTCCAAACCATTGAAAGTTGAGTTAACCTAATTGCATTATTTGAGAGGAAATATGTTTGGGGAAAGGGAGGGTGGTAGAAACATGAAAACTACTGGAGAATCATCTAACTGTTAGAGTTATGATGCCCATGGAAGAACAAATAAGTACCCTCTCTCTCTCTCTCTCTCTCTCTCTCTCTCTCTCTCGTTCGTTTTCTATATTAGCATTTAGTAATTACCTTATCGAACGGATCGGCCTGTAGTATTTACTATCGAGCGTGTATCTCCGTTACGTCCTTCGCACCTTGCATGGCACGCGAGCGATTATCGGCTTGCCCCGTTTCATACTTATGTATAGATGTTCTACCAACCTACTACAACATCACGAAACTCCATTCCTTTTTCAAAGAAAGAAAAAGAAAGAGAGAAAGAAACTAAATTAATACCCTTTTTTTCGTCCCCTTTTAATAATTCACTTATAATCATTTTTCATTTTATTCGTATATTTTTAAAATAATATTTTTAGATAATTATTAAAATAGAAATATGTTCAATATTGATAAAAATTAATTGTAATTTTATTTTTAATTATGATTATTATTAAAATTTAAATCTCCAATAATTATCAATTATAGTAAATAAATAATTACAATTTATAATATATGATAATAAATTTATCTTTGGAATATTTCAAAATAAATTATATTGAATTATTATTATATTAATAATTCTAACACGACACGTGTTAGAATTTGTGAACCAATGACGTCATTTGTCCTTTCATTTTATCGTCAAGTTATGAACGCGACTTTGAGGAAGGTCAGGGCCGTGCACTTCTCGGCCCCCAAACGATATCGTCAACGTATACGTTTATGTACACATATATGTACCGTGAACACGCATGGCTGTATCAACCCACACACATTCACATATATAGACATATACACACATATTGTATATATGCGACTACGAACCAAAATACTCTGGTGAATCCCCCCCTCTCTCTCTCACTCTCTCTCTCTCTCTGTCTCTCTTTCTATACCACCCACTTTCACATATATACATATATATATATATATATATATGTACGTTTATCCGTGTGTTCGCGAAAGCATACACGTGCCGTACGTGCACCTAAGTACATAAGTATAGCCATAACCGCCAACTTCGTGAATGGAGGAACGACGGTCGATCAATGCCCTCTCTTACGTTTATCTACAGCTTTTATGTGCGTCTCGATTCGCTACTTTCTCGTCCTCTCTTCGTCGTTTTCGTCTTCGAAACCAAGAAAACACACGCGCGCTTTTCTAGATCTTCCTATCAAAAATCATACAAGTTCAACGATTCTAAAATAATACGTTGATTAAATATATTATATTTTTATTTAATTTTATATTTAGATATTTATATAATAGAAAACATTATATTTTGGTGTTCTATCTATTATTAAGGTTTATTTAAATATGGGATAGAAATAAAATAATTTACTTTTACTTATTTAATATTTTATTTTAATTTTTATTTTTCGATTTTTGTAGCTATATAAAAATATTTCTAAAATTTTATATATATATATATATTTTATATTTATTCAAATTTATTTAAATTATATATTTTTATTATATATATTTTTTTATTTATTTAATTTATTAAAATTAATTTAAAAATTATATATATATATATATATATATATATATATACGTTTTATTAATTATTAATGTACCTATTAATACCAATAATAATTAATACCACTACTAAATTCTCTCAATCAATATTAGCATCGAATAAAAATTTCAAATAAAAAATAATATAACAATTAATAATTATATTAAAATAGAAAAAGTAATAATAAAGCATACATATGATATATTAAAACGATAAGATTAGGATCTCGGATGCATGCTCGTTAAACGTCTCCACACCTTTATAAGTACACTTACGTTACCTTCCACGAAAGGATTCTTTTAATTAGAATTTATTAGTCTTCGCCTCGATTGTCTTTACCGGGTAGGACCGGTTCGTTAATTACACGCTCGACACGACTTCGACATTATATGCAAATACTATATACGCGTTCGAATAGCATTATATTTACGCAACGTCTCAGTATAATAAGCGTCACCTTTCGTTGAATCCACCTTAACGTTGTTCATTACTATGTTTAGGATAAGACTGAGATGAAACATCACACAGGTTCCAATCTCAATAAGAAAAAAAAATAAAAGAAAAATTTCATACATTATGTCTATACATATTTATATATTTATATATGTATGTGGTATACTTATTAAAGATAAATGCATTTAAGTATGTTAGCGATCACATCATTGGTCGATGTTTCGATCGGTAAAAGTATTTTCTAACCATCTATCCTTCGTCTATTTTTAGTATCATTTCTCGTAAGAATCATCATTGCCATAATTCACTTAACCACGCCAACATGAAACTACCATCGCAAATATCCTAAGAGTGTATGATTTAGATACTTTATTGGATTTTAACACCCTGTCCAAAGCATATTATCGTTTAATCTTTTTTTTTTATTCTTATGGTTCATTACTTCGATATAGAAAATGGTTATTTATCGGTAATTATGCATCGAAAATGTGTATTCATGAGACATACCCCTTGAGTTAAGCTCAACGTTACTTACACTTGGACGTTAATAATGTAATAAATAAAGAGTGTAAATTAGATATGCCTGATGAAATTAAATAGAAGATTGAAAAGAAGTATAGATAATTTTAAACAACGGATAAAAAGAAAAATATAGAGAATATCCGCGTCTAATAAATTTTCAAAGTACACCTAAAAAGTTTCATCATTAAAAGAAAATACTATACAAGAAAGAATTTTTGTAATTCAATTGAATTGTCGTCTATTGAAAAATACAGGTACGACTGTGTGTTTCTCTTTTAATTTATATCCCCCACTCCTCTCTCTTCCTTTTTTATCTATCCATCTATTTGTCTTTATCTTTATGTTTTTATATCAGCAGGATATCTTAGCAGGACACCTCTTTGTTTATAATTCGTTAAACATGTTCAACGTTTTTGTCCTCTTAAGCTTTTCTAAAATCTAAAAGAAAGAAAGAAAAACAAACACACACATAGAAACATTTTTCATAGTAAATTGGTGCCAAAGTTTATTTATACTTTGAAATTCTCCAGTGTGTTCAAAGTTCAATATCGATTGTGATTATCTTCAACAGGTCCAACGTGATTTTTTCTTTTTTTTTTTTTCGTAGAGTATACTCAAAAAATTTCACGCTCGATCTATTTGATCTTCAATAGGAGAGGGATTCTTCTTTCTGTTTTTTTTTTCTAAACTGCTGTCAAACCAAACTATAGCATTCACTTTACGTCATAATCCTTTTCATAGATAATTTTTTACATCATTTCCTCGAAGAAAAATTTTCTTGACGGTTCATTCATGCGAAGTTTTAAGCGAAGAAAATGAGAATCTTTTTGTTGTTTAGCTTATTATTATTATTATTTTCTATTCGATGGTTTTTTTTTTCATAGATCTGAAAAAGTTCTCATGGTTTGGTACCATAAAGGGTGGCTATTTCTACTTGGAAGGAAGGGAACAGTGGTCATTAAGGGATCTGGCATAAACGCATGTTGCACGATGAGAGAAGAGCGTCTTTTTTGATCCTTAGACGAAAGCAGCCTCCGAAACCACTCTCTAATTGCGACTAATTTCGTTAATTATCGTAGAAGCACCGTAACGTATAACAGAAAGGAACACGAAAACGAGGGTCCTCTCTAATTCGGGACTCCAACATTGTGTCTAGACCCTGTTTAAAAACATCGTCGGCTTTTATACCTCTGTTCTTTCTCAAATTCTTCTTTTAATCTTTCATCATATTTATTTATTGTTGTTATTATTGTTTTTCTTGTGTTTCGATCTTTCTTTCTCTTTTTTTTTTCTTTTCATTTGACGGGGAACTTTATTTGTCATTATTTTTAACACGTTCTTACGATTTTCGTTAGATCTTTTTCTTGTTTGTATATAATAAAAATAGAAAATAATAATAATATATATATATATATATGTAATATTATATATATAATATTATATATATATAATATTATAATATTATAATAATAATTATATAATAATATTAATAATAATAATAATAATAATAATAATAATAATAATAATAATAATAATAATAATATAATAATATAATAATAATTATTATAATAATTATTATAATTTATTTTAATTAAATTATAATATTTATATATAATATAATATTTTTATATTATAATATTTGTATATAATATATAATAATAAAATATAATATAAAATTTAAATAAATTAAAATAAAATAATAAATTATAATAATAATAATAATAATAATAATAATAATAATATAATATAATAATAATAATATAATATAATAATATTATATAAATATAAATATAATAATAAATATATATAAATAAAAAAAATTAATAATAAAATTAAATATATTTAATACTATAATATAAAATAATAAATTATTATTCAATGAAAAACGAAATTCTGTAAAGAAACAACACAAATAGAAAAAAAATGGTAGGTTTCTATTTATAATTTATTTCTTATCCAAAAGAGTGAATAAGAAAATGAAGAAGAAATTTGTATAACTATTTTAATTTTTTCTTTACTTCTATAAAAATGCATAAGAAAAATTGCTTTTTAATGAATAGAATTTTTTACGAGTAAAAGTTACAGGTTCACTAAATTATTCCCCATAGAGTATCAATAAATGTCACGATGTTACTATGCACAAATATCCTATTTGACATGTTGAACATTAAATTTTCTCTAAAAATTTCCAACTTTTTCTTTGTCGAAACACTTTTCATTTTGTTCCATTCGGTACAATAGAAAATAGTTTTAAAGCCAGACACCTCCCGTGGAACTATCAGGTGAAATTTGGGATTCTTTTCTTTTCGTTCAGCAGGAAATCATACCTTAAACATTTCGAATTTCTCGAATATTTCTCAAGTAAATTTTTATTTAATTAAGTTAACAATTAAAAATAGTTAAAAAAAAATTACAAACAAACAATTATCAAATATAAATTATTTAATTTCCTTATTTTATTTTCTTGTTAATTTTACTTATAAATTTAAGAAAATAATCCAAGAAAAAAAAAACTAAATTATTATTGCTTAAAAATAAAGTTGCGAGTCTTCGTCAAAATGGAGCCAACATTCTTTACTCGTGGTGAAGGGATTTCGTGTTATTTGAATGCTGTAAAAATGAATGTCTACAATATATGCTTTTCTCTCTCTCTCTCTCTCTCTCTCTCTCTCTCTCTTTCTCTCTCTCTCTTTCTCTTTACCTCGACAAAATGATAATGAATGACTCATCCTGTCCATTTGACTAACAGGCAAACAAGATGAATGGGCTAAAAGGGACAAAACGAAGGGACGAAGGATGGGATAAAATATAGGGGATTGGGGGGGGGGGATCAACGAAACGAATGAAAGAAAACGAAAGGGGTATCGTGGAAAATAATCGTAAGACAATACCTGAAAAGTAATGCAGTTTAAACTGGATCTTCTGGACACCACGATCCCCGTTCCATTTAAAGTTCATCCGGTCGTGGACGATCGTGAGATTCGCCAAAAAAAAAAGAAATAAATAGGGAAGAAATAGGGCTCGTAGTACAGGAATAGAAAAACAAAAGTGTAACCGAAACGTTGGTAACCTTTCTTACCTTAACAGGTGAGAAAGATGGAAGAATAAAAGGGTGAAATCTATGGCGACGCAAGGACGTCTGCAGACGCATGTTTCTTTTTGTTCAAAAATTATACAATAAATTTTCCGACAGTTCATTTTTTTATTTATTCTTATTCTTTTCTTTTCTTATCTTCATTCGTTCCTTTTCATTTTTTATTCCTTTTTTCTTCTATTTTATTTTCCTCCGTCTCTCCGTCTCCCAGAAGAATACCTAGCAGGCCCCCCCCCCCTATTATCTTCTGAAAGATAAAAATGAACGTAGAAAGCTCTCAGTCTTTTACTTCCCCTCCTCCCCTCCCCCCACCAAGTTTCACCTGTCCATTGTCGTCCTTGCGTATATTATACAAATCATTGAAATAAGATACAAACGTGCTTTTTACCAAGGGTAAAAGTTGGAAGAGAGAAAGAGGGAGGGAGTTTGTCCTTGGGAGTTGTGCGACATTTTTTACGCGTGCGGGACCACCGCACTCGATGCAACACGCGAATCAACCGCAACTACCCTTCATACCACCCCCTTTACAACCAATAGTCTAACACGCACGCACGTCCTTACCCACGCGATTTTCCATCAAAGGACTATCCTATTCTGTCCACTTATTGTATTGTCCTGTATTGTCCTGTTCTGTCCTGTCGTGTTCTATCCTTTAGGAGGGCAATGTCTCGAGGGTGAGGTCAGGTTCTCCTCAGTGAGTTATGTATGTTTTTTATTGACAGATACTTGGGTATTTTTGATTCATGATTTTGTTCGATTTTAATGATTTATTTTACGAAATATTATTAATTATTATTAAAAATATAATAAAATGTTATTATAGAAGAATAAAATGAAGTATTGAAAAATAAAATTTGTGAGTAAAAGTGTTTTTTATTTGACAGGTCTGTTAACAGAAATTAAAGATAAAGTATATCATAAATTAAATAAAGTATAAACATATCCTAACAATACAAAATTGATTAACAATAATCTTCATTTGATAATTTAAAAAATTTACAAATTCGTTATTTACTTTAATGAAATAAATTAAATAATAATATTTGATTATATAATTAGAATAAAATTCAGCATAATAATAGACAAATCTTTATTACGTATGTTATGCTTAATGTAGTATAACTACATTCGTATGTATGAAGAGAAAAAAAATGTCTAGAAGGAAATGGTCTTACATTAGTTAGTAGAAAATGGTTGTTGGCACGCGAAAAGAATAAAAATGAAGAGATGGGCATCGAGTTTTAAATTGGAACGGGTGCTCTCTCTTTCTCTCGTTTGTCAGATATTGTTATATGCTTGTTTATATATCTAACATAGTAAAGAGAACAGGGGTAGGGGGGTTCGTTTTTTACGCATGTCTTTCCCACAGTTAAGAAATAAAGAAAATCGTTGACTACCGTGTCGTACGTTGTCTAAGATTTCTTCGTAATATTTCTTTTCCATAATAAAACCTTAACCATGATCTTACCAGTGTCGTTCAGCGGCCGAGCGACGACAAGGAATGCACAAGTTGTTTTTTTTCCTTCTCTCTCTCTCTTTCTCTCTCTTTGGTTGTTTTTTTTTCTTGGCGTAGTAGAAATCGCAAAGCGTTTTGACGAGCTCGTAAAACCGACGCTCCGAGACGCGAATCATCCGAGTAAGCTCAGAACGAAACCTCTCGCACCGATTTTCGCGCTTCGCGTGCACGAATCCGGCTGGTCTGACTCAAATTGAGCCATTTCCATGCGAGGAATTTATCTTCCACGTGAACTAAAGAAAAAGAAAGAAATATATGTAGAGAAAGAGAGAAAAAGAGAGTAAAAGAAAAAGAAACATGAGAACCCATAGTTGGTAGGAAGATCCTTTCCTCTTGGTGTTACGTGTAGAAATATACAACATAACAACAACAACAACAATAACAACTACAAAGGGCAATCGCCTAACTCCTAAAGAAGTAGAAAAAAAAATAATAACAATAATAAGAATAAAAAAAATAGAACGATCTATCTCAAGATTTATATCCGCGAACTCTAAGAAAATGATGTGCCTCGCGAAGGAAACAGTAAAAGAGAATCGGGGATTGGTTTAAAAACGATTTTACGAGTTTCCCCCATTTTTGAGGTACTAGAAGGAGAGTGGCTAAAAGGGAAACCACCTGGCCCTTAGGAAGCGCCTTTCTATTTTAAATCTCCAATGTGTAGTAAAACTGACCAGCAAAACTAGAAAACAGGCAAAAGAAAGAATAGATCATCTTTCTTTCATCTCAACCATTCATGTCCTTTCCCTTAGTATTCTGGTTTCGTACTAAATTCTTATTGCTTATTCCACTCCTTTTCTACTTCTTACAACTATGTAAAACCACACCTTCTTCCCCTCCCACTTTTTTTTACTCATTCTCGAATGACTTCCAAATAGAAGTAGAGATAATATAAAAGAAAAAAGATTAATATAAAAGATACGCGATCTTTTATATTAACCATAGGGCATAAGATATAAAATGAAAGAGAAAGAGAAAGGGAGAAAGAAAAAAGAAGTAAACTTACCTCTCTTGGTAACAATATGTAATTGTTGAAAGAACAAGTTACTGTTAAAGGGTACCGTTCGAGTACAAATTACCCCTCTACCCTAACTTCGGATCCCCGAGGTAACGCGCGACGTTGTCATCGAAATACAAAGAAGGGTTGAAGAGAAAGTAAAAGAGAAAAAAAGAAAAAAAAGATAAAGAAAGATAATAAGTAAGTGTGTGTACATATGTGCGTGCGTGCGTACGTGACGTGTTCGCATGTATGTGTAAGTTGTGTGAGAAAGAAAGACATGAAGCTTTGTAATCGAGTGGAGTAAGGCAGCTCATTCTAAACTTTATTAATCTCATCCTGGGTATTCTAGATTACGAGCTTGTGTGTATCCCGAGTAGTATGTCCCCTCTTTGTGGTAAAAGATCCCACAGTAACCTAATGTAAAGAAACTCCATTTCTGTGTGGCCTCTCATTCTCCATGCCACTATCTTATATTATCCTTCTTTTTGAAATTATTGGCCCTCTCGCGGTCACCTTTCCTTCTTATCCCCCCCCCCCCGTCCCACTCTTGTCGTTTGCACAAATAGGCATTTCGTTGAAGATGGACAGTAACGTACGACACACAACAATGCTCATCGTCATTGTCTCCAAGAAAAAATGAGATATATACACATACACACACATACACATATGCAACGAAATAAGGACCACTGGTACTTTGTTGCAATCTTTTTAATTTATCGAACGACCATTCTCCTTTACCTTTCTTTCTTTCTTACACACACACACAGACGCGCGACGCGTAACTCAACAAGCCGTCTTACTTCCTCGTTTCGTATAAATCAACTGAAGTTTATGGAATTTTATCATCCCTATTTCCACGATGAGAGGGTACAAGTTGAGAGAGAGAAGAGGATCGACATTGTTAAAATTCATTTCACGGATGTCTCGTTTTGAAAGAGGCATTAATAATCTTTCCCATCTTGTATCTAGATAACAATCACAAAATAACTTCCACACACCTTGGAAAAATAACTTCAAAATAAAATTAATGAATAATAAATCAAATGAGAATGAGAATGGAGGATCTTATAAGTACTAAGTATTTCACCGACGGATATAAGACAGAACAGTGAACTGTCTCTTCCTTCAGAAATCCTGGATCTTCAATTGAGTCGCGCGAACGATACGATACATGCGGAAAAGTAAACGTCCCGGAGACGAGTATGGAGGGAAAAAGCAGAATGAAAAAAAAAAAATAGAAAAAAAATTTAATAAAAGAAGGGTTATCAGTGAAAAAGAAATGATACAAAAGAGTTATTGGAAAGAGTTAGAAAAGTTAATCAAAAACTCACGAATCTTTCTATCCTCTTTTAAATCTTATATTATCAACAGTCAAAGCAAAAAGAAAATAGCAAAAGTACTAACATAATATATAATGTAAAGAGTAATAACAAAATAAAAATAATTACAATAAGGATCGAGTGATGCAAAGGAAGTTAAATACGGAGTTAACAGGAACGAACATCGCTACTTGACCGCCGTAACATCCCTAGTGTGTTAGTCTTCTGACAGATGTCTTCTTAGATTCTGCGCGAACAAGGTTAAGTCCGCCCTGATGCTTATAACGTTGCTGTAGTTGATGTTGCTGTAGCTGTAACTGCTGCTGATGCTGCTGCAAGTGATGATGATGCTGGTGGTGCTGCTTGCTGGGCTAGTCAAGCAGCAGCAGCAGCTAGTCGCCCCTGATAGAAGGAGAAAGCTCCGTGGCAGCGGCGGCGGCGGCGAACGGGCAAGAAAACGCGCGAGCGCATTTCTTTTCTTGTGGTGGGGATAGGATATTATTACTCGGTGGAGTAGGAAAGAGATTATGAAGCGTGAGAGAGAAAGACAGAGTGAGAGAAAGAACAAGGGATAGAGAGAGAGACAAAGAGATGTTCCCCCACCACCACGTCGAATCCGTAAACGCAATGGGAGACCACGCCCACCGTAAAGTCAAGTAGGTGTTCCTCCCTAGCATATACGGAAAGCAGTGGGGGTTCAATAAACGCGATGCGCGCTTATCCTGCCAAACGCGTATCAGAGTGGGGATAGTCTGAGAGTGGGAGAAGCTTGATAGGCGAGCTTTACCGCGGACCGCGCTCTACAGAGGGGAGGGGGTCGAACCGCCGGTTCGGAGGGGCGGGGAAGCCAACAGTTCGGCAGCGCGACCCGACGTGGGCACTTCGCTGTCCGGCCTTTCCTTCTCATTAAAATATTATTCCGTGCGTAGAGAGAGAGGAGAACCGCGGTCACAAGAGCGCGGCGAGAACCCTCGCCGCCCGTTATCACGCCACGGAACAGACAACGCATTACTCTCTCACCGCCACCCCCGTCGTTATTGTCGTCGTCGTCGTCGTCCTCGTCGTCTTCGTCGTCGTCATCATCGTCGTCGTCGTGTCGTTCTTCTTACCTAAGTCGCCGATTATTCTAATACTTATTTTCAACGTGGTGTCATTAAGTTTCATTACCGGGGGTGATTTTATACACAAACGTGCCGGATTATTGACATACTGTTTTACAGTGCAATCAAGTACATATACACATATATACTAATCACTATCTCTCTCTATCTATTTTTGTTTCACTTTTGTTTATATTGTTATTCTATTGTTTATTTTATTTTATTCACTCTCTATCTCTTTATTTATCTCTTTCTATATATATATAAATCTGTATATATGTATACATATATATATGTATATATATATATATATATATATATTTTATTTTATTTCACTTTTCATACACATTCATATAACAACCACTTTCACATTATTTATAATAAGTTATCTATCTTCAGTGTTTTCCATAAACGACGTCCTATTTGAGATCAAGGATTCACGAATATTACGTACGCCAACCAAGAGAGAAAGAAGATATAAACGTGCTTGCCATAGGTGTGTTTTTGTCAGTGTTCCTAATAAAACTACTCCGATTGATCTTCGACCAATAGTGTGTGACTTAAACGTGAAATTCTTTATTTGTGTTTTATTGAAGGACTATCAAATGAGAAGAGAGGTAGGGAAGAGAGAGAGGGGAGAGATGAAAGAATTGTCACGCCTACTAAAATTTTCTAAGGATTAGGGAAACTAAAGAAAAGTTTCTATTGTATTGTTGGCCGCTATAAATACAGTTTCAAAGGAAGATGGCCCTTTAGTTTTACCTATGTGCTTATAAGAGTAAGAAGTAGATGTGAATTGTGCATCCTTAATATTTTTTCAAAAATTTTTGAAACTTATTTCGAAGAAAACAAGTTGATTTCTAAGTTGATTTTCAAATTTGTAAAATATATACTACAACTTTACGTACATATAAATTATGTACATATATACATATATATATACATATATACATATATATATATATATACATATATTTATATATGTACAAGTGATACACGTGGGTAATAATTAAAAGTGTACGAAGAAGAATTCTATGTTCCTGTAATAAGACGAAGATCAAAAAGAAAAAAGAACACGAAAGAAACCTATACGAGAAATTGGATGCATTCAGGATATGAAATCAGGTATGTGTCAATAATAGTGATTCACATTCAAGTTGATTGTGTCGAAGTGCATCTTCAATATTTGGGATTATAAAGTTTGAAAATTTGATTTTTACAAAATTCTAATTGAATTTTCATTTATAAAAATTTGGTGATATTATTGTGCAAAAATTTGAAATATCAGTGAACTTTTTCTTTTATTCGATCGTTCGGTTAGAACATAATTTTAGTTCTCCTCATGGTCCAGTGTTGTGTCTAAAGGTTTTTTCTAAAGTGAAATGATATCTTGAAGAAACAAACAAATAGGAAGAATAGATTTTCGATGTTTCATTATTTGAAGACAAGCAAGAATAGAATAGTTTTATTGTTAGAGGGAAAAAATTGGAAATTTTTCGAAAAATTCGTCCCTTCCGACCTTAATTAGTGGAACGATTTTACCTGCTGAACAAACATTCATAAAGGAGAAAAGAATGAAAGAGAAGAAAACAAAGAAACAATAGAAGAAAAGGAAAAAACTCCGATATTTTTAAAAGAATTTTATGAGGAATTTTTCTTTCGGAACTATTCGATATATCAAAATTGTTTTGAAGTAATCTCGAGTTGTTGTTGTGCTTCGCAAGGATCAAAAGTAATAGCAGTAGTAGTTTAATCGGGTACGCGTTTTCGTGCACTCGTAAGTGTTCTACGAAATGTCTATACTTTAGTTAAAATGTGCGTGCAAGAGTTGCGGGAGAGATAGGAAGAGGAAAAAAAAAGAAGAGAGAAAGAGAGAAAGAGAGAGAACAACCAACGGTGGAAACGCGTGCGACACGCCAGATTTCGATTTCGAGCGTAGATAAGGGAAACCGGTATTATGGTTCTCCACTCGAAGTGAACCGAAGAAGGCTCGCGCGCGCACTCACTAACACGTTGTGATTTAGATATCACAAGCTTTTGTTTATCAACACGCCAAAGAAGAGAGCAGGAAATTCGAAACTCCTACCACCTTTTTTTATTTTTTACTTTCTCTCTCTCTCTCTCTCTTTCTTTTTATTTTTTTATTTTCATACGTCTATTTTGATTTTTATTCTTATAATCTTCTTCTTTCGGTTTCTTCATATTACATTTGAAGTATTATATTCGGCTTGTTCACGATTACTGAATTTATCTTCATCTTCATCGTCGCAGTTTTCAAATCGAAATGTTTCTTTCTATTGTAATCCGAGAAAACAAAACTTCATTTACTTTCGGTAGAACCAGATGATTCGCATATGTCTTTACTTTAGTTTTCAGATTATCGAAAAGGTTCTTTCCAAAATTTTTGATTTATTATAGGCATTGTTTAATTTTCCACAAAGCTTCTACCTTTTTTGTCTTTTCTTATTCATTAGTTCCGTTTATTTAAGTTCTATTATTTTACAATAGACCATTTCTAAAGTAAATATTGATAAAATAAGAAATAGGTTTGGATGAAATTTGTATCCAATTATCGCCATTTTCGGTTTAACCATAGACATATGTACAGTTTTTTCAAAGAAACAAAAGATCGAAGGATCTTTGAAAACTAATTCGTTAATGGTTATTGTATTTTGACACTTACTCCAACAATTTTTTATCCTTTTTTTGAGATCTTAAAATAAATTCAACCCTAATATTCTTGACTATATAAATATTATATTATTTCAAAGAGA
The DNA here is from genome assembly GCF_049000335.1 of Polistes dominula. NCBI lineage: Eukaryota > Metazoa > Arthropoda > Insecta > Hymenoptera > Vespidae > Polistes > Polistes dominula. The sequence goes on along the minus strand of NW_028301116.1, from coordinate 3,531,173 downwards.
ATTTTACCTGCTTAAAAATAGTCTTTTGAAAATGGATATTTTTTTTTGCCTACACTTATTTCCAATTATTTATTTTTTATACTAAATTTTTTCAAACCTCCTATTCACGTTTTGTCAACATTTTAATCATATCGCATTAACAAACATAGTGCAATCAAGATGATAAAATTTATCAATAAGTATTATCAATAATATAATCAATTTTACTCAACATTTTTCTATCATCTTTACTTTTACGTTTTATATTAATTCAGTGAGTGAAATTTGTGCTACAAATATGTGTGTGTTACTCTTCGATATTTAATAGATATCTTATCTTGAAAAAAAAAAAAATTGTTCTCAACTACAAAAAACTGTTTCTCTTTTACAATGATTGCTACTACAATTCGAACGAAGTTCTATGTTTGAAAATGTTGGATATAATATATAGTGTATATAGATGCACCTTTCGAGGTTAATTAATCGCGATTAGATGAAACACGTATGCCAGTTTCTCGAGAGCGTGTACACCACTAACGTTGATTAATTAAAGCCGCCGTGATAGACGCGAAGAACTCGGCAAGCTTTCTCAAAAGAAAATTGACCATTGCGAGGTCAACGATATCTTTCTCGTTCTCTCTCTCTCTCTCTCTCTCTCTTTCTTCAGTAACGTTTTATTTCTTGCTTCGTAGTTTGACAGATCCTGTTCGTCCTTTTCCTCTCTCTCTCTTTCTTTCTTTCTTTCATATTTTTTTTTCATTTAATTATTTCTTTTTTTTATTTCCCATTACACCTTCTGTTTCTCTCTGTTTCTATTTCTTTAAATATTTATAATACGTTGGTATCATAGTTTTCTAGGAGTAATTAATCGTGATTGATATACATCACCGTTTGTGCCACGTCGGGATAGAGCAACTATCATTCTTGTCTTCTATAAGAATCATAAAAAGGCTATTCTCTCAAATGGATAACCGCACTTTACTATCTTTGTATGTAGAGATATATGTTAGCAGCAACGTAGTTTATACAAGTACTGTCGTCTCTCGGTTAGAAACATAGAGAAAACGTTTTCTTATTTGCCAGCAGTCAAATACTACTCCGAAAAGTATCTTTCAACGAGACTTCACCTATCTTTTCCTCAGAGTTTCTCAACCTGTGCGTTACCACCGTGGTAAATTAATAATGAGTCGTGAAATGATAGGCTGCTACTTGACGTCTTTTTAAAACGAGGATTATTATAGTTATATATATATATATATATATTTTTTTTTTCGAATGTGTCTATCACTTTTGGAACAAAAAAAGAAATTATTTCTACACCAAGTTTACGAAACTACGATTTTATATGAGTTTAACGTGAAAATATGATAGTTGTATATTTTTAGAAATTTTATTCAAAATTATTAGAAAACTTTTACACACTTATAAATTTTTTTCTACGATAGATTTTTTTTAACATATAAAAGGGAGGGGAAAGGGGGAAATAGTAAAGAATTAAAATAAATATGCATTAGTTCCTCCTTTTCCCGAATATTTGTTTAGTGATAAGCTTAGTTTTTAAAGGTAATGAACTTTGTTACAATTTGTTTGTTGGAGTTGAGTGAAAAGTGGGTGGTGAAAAGGTGACGAGACGTTCCAGATAGAAAAAGTGGGGGAATAAAAGAAAAAAAAATATAAAAAGAAAAGGAAGGAGACAGGAAATGTTCTTCAGGGACTAATTAATCGTGACCGGTAGTGTAGGACTACTACTATGATTCTCTTTATACGTGGAAATGGTGGCATCGAGCGTGCTTCGACTTAAAACTCATTTAGAAAATACTTGATTTTATTTGACTTTATACTTTACTTTCTATCGAGAGAGTAGTTCTTTCATTTCTCTCTTTCTGTTCGATTTTCTGTACTTTCCTTTGTAGACAACACACATACATAATTAAAATTTCGCGAGATGTGTGCGATTGATTATTTCGTAAATGTCGATTAATTAAAACGACATCCCGCTGTTTGAATTTCTCGTTAACGATTTGTATTAATCGAAATGAGAACTTACACGAATGGGGAAGGGGATGCAAACGAAAAAAGAGAAAATGCTCGATAAGGGAAAACTGGGAGAAAGGTGTTCGCATTATGGTTTTTATCAATAATGAAATTCACATTTATTTTCGTTCAAATTATTTTTCTTATGATTCGAAATAGAATTGTAAATTCGAATATTATGTAATATATTTCTTACGTGACTGTGTTACATTTTTTTTCGGTTTCTTTTTCTCTTTTCCGTAGGTGGAAATAATTTTTCGTTTTATAAATCGTGTTTGTTCGAAATGTTTAAAAGATTTTAAGTACTTTAACACGTTTGCTCTCGCTCACGACCATACGAAAATGTTGAGAATAATCGGTACATTTTAACGGCTCACTCAAAAGACTCTCGATCTATATATATATATATATATATATGTATATATATATTATCGTGCCGATAGGTTGTACGGAAAATCATGTTACCGTGTAGAAGCATGTTATCGTAAAGCTTTGCGATATATAAGTTTCCCTCGTGTTTATATGAGTGAGTGTATGTGTATGTGTGTGTGTAAGTGTGGTATTACATGTATATACATATGCGGAAGAACTCGTGGAGGGCTTGACACGCCGGCAATTAAAATAGTAATAATTTATTATCGCCTTTTGCATAACTCCGTATGTGTATGCACGCGAGAGTAATGACGCGTGGGCACGAACGTTGCCTTTAAAGACAATTAGAAAATATTACATCAAGGTGAATAGAAGTAAAACAAAAAAAAAGTATATAAAACGTTTTAAAAGAAATAGAAAAGATTTTTGTCTATCGACAATCTCATGATTTTGTTTTACCACCTGTCCCTTTCCTTCTTCCCCCTCTCCTTTTTTTTCGTCAGATTATTTTCACCGATTTTATCGTAGAATTACTTAGGAAGGAAGAAAAGATTCGTCGGTATGTGTTTCTGCAAGTTTATATTGTGTGTTTGTGTGTGTATCTATGTGTTTGTTTTGTGTGTTTGCAGGTGTATGTTTTAAACGTGTACGTGTGAGTATAAGTGCTGCTTGGTTGGAATCCGACGGGAACCGTGCGTTGAAATCTCCAAGGAAACTTCCAACTCTTCGTAAAGAGAAATTCGTCTCAAGAATATATTTTATATATAATCTTTTACATTTTAAATGAATGTTACATTGTAATGTGGCAATTTTTCTTACGATTGAGATATTAGTTAATATCTGTATTTTGTAATGTATCAAATGGTTCATTATTACAAAAAAAAAAAAAAAAAAATTAAAAAATATTCGATGTTTCTCAATTTACGAACCGTGATAAATTTTTAATATACCGCGAAATAATGATGATTTAATTATTTCAAAATTGTTTCGAAAGTTTTTACATACAAAAATAACAGAATTATATTTTTTAAAATAATATATAGAACAGACAAAATTTTTAAAATAACTTATACCTGATGCTAAAAGAAAGAAAGAAAAAGAAAAGGATGGTCGAGGGATTAACACGCCATTAAAAATATTTTACATTCTTAAAAATAACAAAACTAAAAGAAAAAGAAAGAATAGAAATAATGCAGAAAGAAAAAATGTGAAATAAAATAAAATAAAATGAAAAAGACATTAAAATGAATTGTATCAACTCTACAAGAAGAAATATTTTTTCTAAAGTTTAATCCTCGACTGGACCCTATAGGATTTTGTTTTATCTTTTTTTTCGTACGAAAGGTAAATTAGTCTAGGGGAATAGTGATTTCAAAGAAAAGGATCAACGATGGACGTAATCCAGTTATCTCGACCGATCGGAATCCATTAAAACTGCTATGCGATGGCTTTCTCTATCTTGTAACGATCGGTCATTTAATGGACACACTGCAAAGTGTTTTCGGATTCGGCTCGGTTCTCTTTGTCTCTCTTATCTTTCATTTCTCTCTTTTTTTTAACTTTTTATCCTTTAATTTCTTTTATGGGATTCAATTAAAATTGAGAACATTGTGTTATTTTTTACTTTTTTTTATTTTCCCTTAAAGTGCAAGTACAAAAATTGTAATTGTAATTGTAATTTATTTTATTCGCGTTACGACATTTTACATTTGTTAACCGACAGGTAACGACGAGCATAAGCTAAATAAAAAAAACAAATAAACAAACGGGTGAGGTTAGAAGATAAAAAGTGTATGTGAGGGGGTGAGAGGAAAAAGGTAGATCGGATAAGGTGGTTTTTTTTAAAAGTGCGAAGAAAGTACGATGGTATTAAAGTTGTATCCTCCGACGTTGGAATTCGAGTTCTTGTGTGTTGTTCCGCCCCCGCCTTCCGAAGAATTCGATTTTAATTCCTAAGCATCGAGAAGGTCTCGTTTAAAAAAAAAAACATTTTAACCGGTCGCGTGTATGTACTTTTATGTATATGTAAATACATATATATGTATTAGTGCATTCGATGTAATATGTAGATAGATATACATATACGTGTAAGTATGTGTGTACATAAGAACAACCAATATGGCCGATAGTTCTTTACCATAGAATATCTATAGATATTTGCCATACTCTGTGCAAATGGCGTGTACCGGTGATACGTTCCAATCTACCGGTAAATATTCGATTCGTATATTACGCATTAATTGACGTTATATTCTAATAAAAACAATTTATATTGTATATTAAATCTATTTTCATATTTACATTGATCTCTAATCGAATTTTGAATTGACGTATAAAATATCCTTAATTTTATTAATACTTTTCACACACGTGTTATTATCCTTTTTTGTATTTGTTTTCTTTACATCGCAATATTACTCCAATTTCATATTTAGAAATAATATTAAAGGATAAAAAAAAATGAAGCAGGTTGAATTAAAATAAAATTCTTTAATCTTGCCGATCTAAAGAAAAAATTTGCATGAATAAAAATCGAAGAGAAACTGAAATACTTCGTAAAACTGTAGCTGAAAGTTTGAAAAGAATTTCATATGGTGGTACTTTTCTAGAAAAAGATCATAAATGTTGTCCCCTTCTGTAGTGATTAGTATTTTTACTATTTTCCACGACATCTCGAAGTATTATCTTTCAGTACTCCGAACAACGAGCTTATCCTCCCGTCGCGTTACCCTGTCATTACGTACACGTATTAAATCCACGTAATTACAGATATTAGATTTTCTAATGGCAACGTAAACTATCCGTAAAAGCTCTCTGTTTAGGCCGATCGCGAAACGTAATTACTATGGGAAACTTATTATGCTCGTGTACTAACTTCGATTTTGATTTCGACGTCAATTAAATGTAGATAGTTGTAAACATTTTATTTTATTTTTTTATCTTTATCATTTTCTTTTTTAATGTAATAGGTGTGGGAAAAAAGTAGACTTTTTCACAAAGAAATCGACCCCCGAAAGGTTCAAAAGATGAATTCAATCCGTTTAGAAAACGAATACTTCAAAATCGTATCACAATCATCCGATTCTCAATGTGTTTTACACGTGTATCTAGATATTTGTAATTTCGTATCAAGGGGTAGTACTTTAATATGATTTAATTGTTACGTTAAATATTAAAATTTCATTTAGATATTAAAATCGAAGTGTTTCATTTGAATAATTAATTAATAAAAGCAAAAGAATTATTCAAGGTTTTCTTAAGTATTAAGGGTTGCAAATTTGAAAAACGAGAGCAGCAACGTATACACGAGATATAAAGAGATACCTTTTGAAGAATTCGAGTAGCTTTCTTCTTCTTCCAGAGTAGCTTAATCTGATATTCATAAATGGATGGAAAAAGGGTGGGTCTCCTCCCGTCTTCTTCTCGTGCCAAAAATTTGCATTAAACTCGGGGAAATATACACGAGGTTACAAAAAAAGGGGTCGAGTATGGAACGTGGCATTCGTGTGTTGTGTGTGTGGATAAGTTAGATAGAATATATAACAAAAAAATACATTAAATAAATAAAACGTGAAAGAATGTATGGAAAAAGAAGTGGTGGATGAGAGGGTTAGTGAGATGATCGGTAATTCTTTCTCGTTGTTGCATTATTCGAAAATGCAAAGGAGTAACCCCATCTTACTTTTCTAAAAAGGAAACACCCGTGCAATATGCACGTGTCGAACATTTTCTTCTTTTCTAACCATACTTGTCTCTCTCTATATATATCTAATCCTATTTATTAACATAAACGATCAAAATGTCTGGATTATTTTACGATCAATTTATTTTCATCGTAGTTGTCATCATTCAAAATTAATTTCAATGTATATTTTTTTAATGAAAAAAAAGTTTACGAATATTATTAGTTGTTTGTTATTTAATTTGTTAAAAGAAAATATGTTCGTAAATTATTTATTAGATATTATATACTATAAAAGTATTATTTATTCTATAAAAAAATGAGACACTGTTAATAGTTGAAATTAGATCTCATGGTGTGTTGGTATACCACGTGACAATATATAAATATATTTAATATTTTCAGATAAATAAATTATATATATTATATTAATAATATTATAATATTAAATAATTTATATATTATAAATATAATATAAATATTATATATTATTATATATTATAAATAAATATAATAATTTTATTAATAATATTATAATTTATTTATCTGAAATATTAATAATATTATAATTTACAATATAATTTGTATTATAATTTATAATATTATTAATATTTCAGATATATAAATTATGGAATGCTATGAAAAAAAGAAGAAAAAAAACACAAAGAAAGAAAAAGGAAAAAAGAAGGGGAAGGGGAAGGGGAAGGGATAAAGTGAGAAAAAACTAGAAGTAAGGAATTCAAAGATCAGTGTCGTGGATGCTGTTAGAACGACGTGTAGTTGTCGAGATTCCGTGCTCTTCCCGCGACCGAAGGTAGAGAGGTCAATACCAAACTACCACGAAAAGTTCACGACCAGTGTAACGGTTATAATCATTGGTTAGAAGATAGAGGTGTATATATATATATATATATATATATATATAACCTATCCATTCGGTTAACAGAACTCTAACGATCGAACGATGTAACTTAATTTGCCGTAACGCGTGAAACCGTTGTAAATATGAGACCCTTGATAAGTGTAATCACGTGACGTTTCTTTCATTGTATAGTTAATATGTATTATATTTGAACGTATAATTTTTTTAGTGACTGTGAGAAAACAAATTCCATTTTCTGAAAAAAATTTTATTACACCAACAACCCCCTATTGCGAAAAAAATCTTATGGAATATTTTTTATATATTTATATTCAGTATTTGTTGTGATATATTACAGTGAAATAATATAGTGATATGTGCTACGTGATTTAGTATAGAAAAATCGTATATTTTTGTTATTGAAATATTTGTAGTATTTATATATTAACATTTAATAATAATAAATTTATTATTTATTTATATTATATTTATTTCAAATACAAATTATTATTTATATTTAAGAAAATAATTATTTCTTTCTTCTTCAAGAAAAATGTTTAATTTAGTAGACTCTTTATATCAGAAAGTTAGTAACTCGTGTGTTAGATGTTTACTTAAAGAACTAACAGAAGAAAGTCGTGAATATGAGTGAGATCACGCATTAGGTGCCTTTATGTCGACACAATGCTGTTTATTATCATAATCTATTATCGCGGCTTACACTAAACGTTCCTATAACGTGTTTGAAATGTTTCTTGCCACCCTTTAAGGGTATTGTCCCATAACTGGATTATATTTTTCTTTTCTTCCTCTATTTTTTTTTCTTTTTTTTTAGATTCAACGCTCGATCATCATAATTCAAAATAATAATAATAATAATAATAATAATAATAATAATAATAATAATAATAATAATAATAATAATAACAATAATAATAACAATAATAATAACAATAATAATAATAGTGAATAATAGTAGTAATATAACAATTTTCACATTCCATTTCATATTTTTATTTTCATATTGAAACATGTGAAAATATTTAGACCAATTTACAATGAACCCTTTCTTATATTTTTTTCCAAAACTTTCTCTTTTTCTTTTTGATACACAGCAAGGCAAAAGAGAAACTGTGAAAATTGTTTGTCCAATAATAGAGAAATTTGGAAATTTCTATTTTTTTTTTTTTTATTTCCGTTCGTTTTACTTTTGTCGAAATTAAATATTATATTATAATTATAAATTGTGTGTAATAAATTTTTAAATTATATTAAATTTATACTTGTTATGTATATACAAAAAATTGTAAATAAAATTAAAAAAAAATTATCCGTAAAAGGGATAATTATTATAAAATGTAATAATACTTATCAAATAAATGTAAATTCGACGTTAACGTCGTTCCCCTTATTACGATCAACACCTAAAAATTAACAAATTTATTTTCCAACATTTCTCTCTCTCTCTCTCTTTCTCTGTCGTCTCACTTTAGTCATGTTATTTTTGATTATGTTTAAAAAAGAAGGGAAGAATGAGATAGGAAATGTAGAAGGAATATAAAGTATATATAGACATACACATATACATACATACATATATCTGTATATGTTTGTACTTACATCTTTCGTATACCTCGTTGCATAAATTAAAATTCTTATTACCGTCTAAATAATATTTTGTAGGCATTTACGTCGGTCGATCGTCGTATACAGCGTAATCCGGCTTACGATGCTTTTAAATACATCGCCAAATCATCTCCTTCTTCCTCTTCTACCTTCTTCAATTTCCTTCCTTGTTTTTTTTCTTCTTATTTTCGTCTTAACTATCAAGCAAAATACTCGAGATCAGTAGAAATTAATAACGTCTAACAAGGTTCGACGAGGTATTTCTTACTCTTTTAAAATACCCAGTAAGAAAAGATCTTCAAAGTAGTTGTAATCAAGATTAAAAAAATATGAAAATAAATGAAACAAAAATTAATATAAAATAATAATAAAAGATATAATAAAATAATAGTCTATAAAATAATAATTAATCAATAATAATAATATAAAATAATAATAAAAAGGGAGTGTGATATTGTGGGATAAATATGAGAAGAATGAGAAACCTAAAAAACAAGGTGGTGTTGTGGGGATAAATGTGATAAGAATGAGAAACCCTAAACGAGATTATTTCGATTAATACAAAAATTTTAGGTTACTTTTCTTGCTATCACTTTTATCGTAACTAATGACAAGATGCACTGAAGATATATAAGAAGAAAAGAAAATATTAATAATATAATAAAATAAAATAATAATGAAAGATATAATATAAAAAGGGTATGTTGGGGTAGAGGGAGGAGATATAAATGCGAGAAGAATGAAACTTTAGAGCTGAGGTTATTTCGATTAATACGAATCAGACTGCGCTTGCTAGCAGCCTCATCGTAACTAATGACGAACGAACGGCAGATGTATAAGTACGGATATTAAATAGCGCTTAGCATTCTTCGAAAGCGTAGTAAAGAACGATTATAATTATCTTCTCGTTTGTTAAGAGAATTTTGCTACGAGGGAGAAGAAGAAGAAGAAAGAGGAGGAGGAAGGAGGGTGGTGTGTATGGAGTAAAATCATTTTTATCGAACGCGAAAGAAGAACGATTAGTAAATTATAATTCTTCTTCAAAAATAAACAAAATAAAAAATGAAAAAACAACTACTACTACGAAAAAAGAAAAAGAAAACGAAAAAGAAAAAAAAGAAATTAAATAAAGTTAGCAGGAAGTAATACGCAATTAATCATGAATTTAATTGTACGACCGTTCAAAACAATGTTTCCTTTTTTCCTAAAGTGCTTATTTTATTCGTTAATAAAACAGGAGAAAAGGTATCCGTGTTTTTCTTTCTTTCTTTTTTTTCTTTCGAGAAGAGAACATTCGAAGAAGGATCCACCGAGATAGTCATTAGCGACTTAATTACAGTTCGTCGATTATTATATTTCGAGGATTTTTTTGCTCATTGGTGTGTCAGAAAATATGAATGTAACTGTACGTTTGTGTAAGTAAGAATAAAGAAAGAAAGAAAGAAATAAAAGAGAGAGGGTGGTAAAGTAGAAAGAGACAAAGATGAGTATGGCTGACTATAAAGGCCATCCTTGAAGGGACCCTCGTAAAAACGCACTTTGTTGCCTCCTTAAATCCTGATAATTCCACGCTCTCCGAGTCTACCCACCGATTACGCGGTAATCGCGTTTTACCGGCCCTCCTTTTCTCTCTTTTACTCTCTCTCTCTCTCTCTCTCTCTCTCTTTCTCTCTCTTTCTCTCTCTTTCTTTCTCTTTTTCGCGAAATAACCGCACGATCGCAAACTGCACCTTTTTTTTTTCGATTGAAAGCATTGTCTCCTTTGTACAAGAATTTCTTCTCGTTTCATTTTTCTTATCATTTAAAAAACAGTAATTTTTTTTTTTTTATGAATATAAATCGAAAAATATCATTGCTCGTTGTATGAAATTTATTTTGTTTCATCCATAGTATAAAACTTTCGACAAAATTTACAAAAAATATTTTAACTTTTCTCATAGTTATTCATATCGAAAGAAATTATTTGTCTTTTCTTTAATAATTAATTCAATTAATCACATTAGAAAAGGAATTTATAAAAAAAATTAATAAATTATAATCAATCTAATTTGAATGTAATATATTTATTCGGTAATATCTTGGGGGAGGTAAAGGGGGAAAAAACTCGTATCATTGAAAGAGATTTGCATTAGTAAAAGTTGACAATGTTACCGAGAAGGAGAAGGTTCACGTTTTCCGGATGTACGACCGGTTTTATATTCATACATACAAACACACATACATATATATATACACATATAGATACATAAATACTTACACAACAGAGAAAAGATATACATAGAATATACATTGATCCTTTTCTCATCGTCGTTATTAGCTCGCTATTGTGGTTGGGAGGGTTACACGAACGTCGTAGACGAGTATGCTCGTAACTCATTTCCCATGAGACTGTGAAAAGATGAATAAAACGTAACACGAGAAAAAGATAGATATATATATATATATATAGAGAGAGAGAGAGAGAGATTGCAAGGATCAAAAGACTTGAACAAGATCGAATTCTAAATTATCGAGTTATTAATAAGAAGCCGATATTGCTCGTTGTGGAATTTTGCCCCGTTTATTTTATGAGATATCCATGGACAAGGTTCCTCGATTAAACGATGGCTTTTGCAACTTCGGCCACCTATTAACCATCATAATAAGTAATAAGTTTCGTAGCACGTTTTTAAACGATATCCACGTTTAAAACGATCGTGATCGTGCGAATAACGACGACAAACATAAACGCAAAAAATTTCTACCCAAAAAGAGTATATAGGAAAGATTAAAAAACATAGAAAGAGGAAAAGGATTAAGAAAAAAGTGTCGTGAGAACATATAACGCCTGTATCATTTTCTTAAAAGCAATCTGATGAAGATGATTATGATGATGATGATGATGATGAGCTGTGGTGTCGGAAGTATAAATATAAAATAATAATCGTCGAACGTGATTGGAATTGATCACGCAGATCAGCAGCTTATGACAGGTTACGAAATGTGTATTGTTTTTTATGTCGTAGGAGTATATAAATCGATTGATTGTAAAAAAGAATGAAATAAAATAAAGAAAACTATTGTCCATTTTTATTTATTGTTGCATCATTTCAAATATTCTTTTACTAACATCTACTGAAAGATGTTAGAATGCTTATAATTATTAAGAGTAATCATTTAAGTATTATATTATATAATGATAGTATGTAAGATTAAATATATAAAATTAACATAAACATATAAGAATTTAAAAATTATCCTTACATAAGAGAAGAAAATCCCATGAATAATTCACCACGAAAGAAAGAGAAATAGGGATGTAAGAGAGAGAAAGAAAGAAAGAAAGAAAGTGGACACCTGCATTTCGTTGTTTTTAATGAGATTACGTATGGATGATTGTACGAATGTATATGTAAATGTATCTGTGTGTGATTTGAATTTCCCGCGTCTCTGTTGACTCGACCCTCCACATGTGAAAAATATAGGTATGTTACCTTACGTACAACGCGATTCTCTCGAGGCATGTTATCGGTACGATACGATACAAAGGGACATTATAGATCGGACTTTACGAGCCTTTTCGTGGAATTCGATTCACGAGTCGTCGACGCGCTCGCGCTTCTCTAAAGGAAAGTATATGTGTGTGTGTGTTTATGCAACAGTATGTTGTATATGTAATAGATTCTCCTTTCGATGGGAGGAGAGCACAAATAGGTGCAGTTGTAACACGTTCTTCGTGTAATACAATTTAGTTTCTAAGATTTTCTTTAAAGAAATCTAAACAAAAATAGAAAAAAGAAAACAAAATATATATAACTATATATATTTTATCCAACAATAATAATAATAATAATTTATGTTAATTATCGGACAACATTTAGGTTTAGTTTCCAAGATTTTCTTTAAGGAAATTTAAAAAAACAAAATACATACAACTATAAATATTTTATTCAACAATAATAATAATAATAATAATAATTGATGTTAATTATCGGACAACATTTAGGTTTGATAGATCGACCATTTGACGTGACAAAAGTTATGAAAAAAAAAAAAAAATAAATAAAAGAAGGAAAAGGATAGGAAGGGATTGATTCAAAAAGGTGGGACACACATAACTCGAGAAAATTCACGATCCTTCGTCGTCGATCATTAATCACGCGTACCCATTCTTTATTCCCAATCAGTGTACCTTTTGAATCTTAATTCGTAACCGTAACCGAAAGGAAGAATATCGTTGGGGAAAGGGTAAGGGGGTGTGAGGGATCGCCACGTCGATCATCGAAATCAGCATTTCGATTCTTGGATATACCTCTTCTTCTTAACTACTCTCCTTCGACCTAGTTGTCATTTTGCTGACTGTAAAAAATAACATTTAATTATATCCCGACTTGTTTGGTACCTCCCTCCCCCTCCCTCCCCCCCCCCCAAAAATAAAAATAAAAGTAATGATTATAAGAAGTGTTAAACAAAATTGAACGAATACGTGTGATATTTGCAACAAATTCCATTCTAAAAATAAATATTGCCAAACAGCATATATATATATATAGTAATTAAGTATCGAGAAGAGAATATTACTTATTTAACAATTTGTCAAAAAAGAAATTTGTCATGACAATCAAGTCTTCACCCTTTAACTGTCACCATTTTAAACTTACACATTAAGAAAGAGAGACAGACAAGACAGACAAGACAGACAAGAAAAGACAAGACATAAGACAAGACAAGACAAGACAAAAGAAAGAGTATGTCAAAGTTATAATAGTAAGTCGAGTCGGACCGATAAACTAACCGAAAGCATGTTAAGTGAGAAATAGTCAATTGCTGACGTCATACGATTCATTCTATCTTTGCCTCTATAACTGTCCAACTTGTCAATCCTTCTCTTTCTCTCTAACAAAAAAAAAAATAAAAATCAAAAAGAAGAGAAGGAGGAGGAAAAGATGATCGAAGGTAGAAACAAAATGATATACAAAAGAAATAATAATAATAATAAGAATATAAAGAATAAGAAGAAGAAAGTTTAGTCAGTGAATAAGAGAAAGAAAGAAAGAAAGAGAGAGAGAGAGAGAGAGAGAGAGACAGATAGAATAATAAAACGAATAGAAATCACGGCGCGTAGTAGTAGTGGTGGTATAGGCGCCTCTATTAATAGACGAGAGCGCGTGGTTGGCAATGCGGACATTAATCGACGTGTCGTTATTCGTGCATACGCGCCGTGCCCGGCATGGAAAACAATATTTCACGCTGGCGACAATAGTTGTCGTTCCTTGCTTTAAGAGAGAGGCCCTTTCCCCCTCACCCCACTTCTTTTTATTTTCCTCTTTATATCTTTATACCATACACATACTCTCTCTCTTTCTCTCTCTATTTCTTCTTTCCATTTCTCCCTTTATCATTCACTCGTTCACTTATAAACTCAACTCGTTGTAAAACAAGAAACATTTTTATTTCTCTCTCTCTCTCTCTCTTTCATACACAAACACACATATATACACTATATTTCTATTTCTTTCTAGTTCTTTCATAGAAACATACACACACACTCTATTTGTATCTTTCTCTCTTTCTTTCATACAAACATATACACACACTCTATTTCTATTTCTCTCATACAACACATACACTAATTCTATCTTTCTCTCTTTCTTTCTTTCTTATGTTACATCTATCTATCTATTTGTTTCTTTTTTTTTTCTCTATCATTTCTATCTTCTTCAAGGATTCCTATAAAAGTTCGAATAACGTTAAAAGGACAAACGTGAAGCGTAATTAGGATTACACTGCCACGTGTGTACATCCACTCGTCTCTCTCTCTCTCTTTCTATCTTACGTACAAACGAATACAACATATTGATACATTGGTTCACGCATGATCCACAACGGAATAAACACACACGTTTCGTTCGTACGCGAACTACGTACGCGAGTTACATACGTTTAATAGTAAGCTTAAAGTAAATCTTCGGAGGACAACGAAGAAGCGACAGGTTTGATATTATTCTTTCCTTTTAATCGTAATGTGAAATAGAAGAAGAAGAAGCGACATGAAACGTTACGTTCTCTGGTTTAATTCGTGACATGATTCCTTTATACACGCGTGTTTATTATCAGCATACTTTGAGGAGATGAAAGAGTTGAATTATTGACTGATACCATTTTTTTATTATCATAACAAGAAATAAAATTTTTTTTTTTTTTAATTATTATTACAGTTCTGATATTATTTGTATTGTTTTTTATTTTATTTTATTTTTTTTTCAAATAACTTTCTCGTACAATATCCTTCCAATGTAGTTAGAGTTCCAACGTAGTTAGAGTGTACCTTCTTTTTCCTGTTTTTTTTATTGGATTTCATTTTTAATTTTTTTTTTGTTTTTCTTTATTTCATTTTCAGAAAAGAAGGTGCATATTTATCCTGCTTCGAAGAAGAATAAAACAAAATTACACGGATAGAATATAATCGAGAAAATATATATCAACCGTTGTTCTCTTCTTTGAAATTCAATACTCAACAGACGTGTTATACATTTTGGAAGTGTGGATCGCATCTACTGATTGGATACTTTAAAACTAACATAAGGAAAAATAGTTTATAAGTATTTTGGTAGGAATTTCCTATACTGGGTTTGATTGTGAGTATCATAAAATTAGTATTAAAAAAAAAAAGAAAGAAAAAAATAGAAAATCAATAATAAATTGATAACAATCCATAAATTATTTTCAATAATTTCATTATTCGTTAGTTTGTTGTAGATCATGTCAAACCCAGGCAATGTGCACACAAATAAAAATGAAACCTTCATTATATCTTGTAACGTCAAGAGGAAAAAAAGGTGAAAAAAAGAACAAAATTAAGACTGTCTAATAAAAGACGGAAAATTAATTTATCAAAAAAATTGTGGACAGAAGTGAAAAGTGAAAAACTCAAAACTTAAAAAGAAAAAAAACATAAAAAAAACCCCAGTACGTGTTGCTTTTGAACAAATTCATATCGATTGTCATAATTTCGAAAAGAACAGTGTTTTATAACTGTGAAGTTCATTTTTTTTGTAACTGGTCATATTAAACTCATCCTTGCAAGACATAATAATCGGTAAAATACTGAAAAAGTGCATCTGATATTGACACTGATATTATTACTGTTCAAATAACACTAAAAAAACAATAATAATATTAATAGTGAAAACGTTTTATACCATTAGTGATCAAATAGTGTTCAAAGACTCTGTTATTGGATTCCTAGGAGGGATATAGGAACTTTCAAACTTATTCAAGGGTATACACCACACCATAGTTGTAAATTAATCCAAAGGACTAACGAATCTACCTTATTTAAATATTTTATTTTATTTATTCACTGCCAGAAGTTTCTTCTTCCCTTTCCTCATCCCACGAATTTTCTTTTCTTCTTTCTCCTTCTTATTTGCTTTTACCTTAGTCATCCTTGATTCTTCTGGCTTCTTTTTCTTCTTTTCCTATCATACAATTTAAATCTTTACTAATCCTCTTGATACTTCAACTTTTTCACAGATCAAACATAACATTGTAATACCAGCCACCCGCACTTCATATCAGCTTCACCGACCTTTTCTACGAACAATAGAACCTGATTGTGGATTAGGAGTCAAAAGATAAAAGTCATATTACTCGTTGATAGTTAACTAACAAAACGAGATCATGTCTGATGGTTTGTACTTCTTTCAGTTTTTTTTTTATTTTTTATTCTATTTTATCACAATAGGTCAATTATTTTGTTTCCACTTGTATAAGTATGAGAATATGTTAACTAAAAGTGTTAACGTTTCTCTTTAACCTAAAAATGGTTTACTTATACAATTTTATAAAAGATATAATGCATGCAAATTGATAAAAAAAATTTACAACGATAAAAATCAATCATTGAAATTTAACATTTTACATTTTATAACAAAATGAGCACATGCAATATGAACAATATAATAATATATATTTCAAAATATTATTTGCATCGATCAAACAAAAGAAATATGAATGGAACACATATAAATTATTTTATTCATCATGAAGATTCATGAATTCTACTCTGCAGCCATCATTCCCCCCCCCTCCACCACCATTTGAAGAGCTTGCCAATAATTTTAAGGAAAATAAAAAAGAAAAAGAATACAAAATATAAAACAACTAGTAAAGCTGCAAAATTTCAGAGGGTTGAAGCTTGTTATTGTTATTGTTGTTAGAAATAAAAAGAAAAAAAATGAAAAAGGGGGAAAAAAGGGAGGATAGCAGTTTACTCTGGTTAGTCTCTCTGATACGCGGTAAAAATATTTGAAACCTCCGTCGCAGGTCGTGGCCTGGCGTGTTAGTTTGTAAGCCGAGTGAGAGAGATGAGATCGAAGATAAGATGTGTCCGTTCTCTTGGTAGAGATAGCCATACTGACCCTCTCTTTATATATATATCTTTCTCTCACTCGCACTCATATATCTTCGCATTCACTTCCTCTCAACTTTTCGTGTGCCCTCCGCACCCTTTTTCTCGTGTCACAACTGGTCCAGCACGTTTCGCGCCAACCTCATTCTCCACCCCCCTCTTTCCCCCTTCTTTTCTTTCTTCTCTTCCTTACCTCTCCTCCTTACCCTCTCTCTCTCTCTCTCTTTCTTCTTTACTCTTCGCAAATGTTTTAAATTTTATTCCCCCCCCCCCTTTTTCTTTTGTTTCTACAGTTTCTCGTTGCAATCATTTTTAATTCGAAACGTTTCACGAACTTTCGATTATTGCACACATTCATTTCGAAATTTTTCTATTAAAAATAATCAATTGAAATTGGGGTATCTTAAATATGTTAAGTAAATTTGATGAAAGCCGGATAGTTAAAAATTATTTCTCGGATTTTGAATACATCTAATCACAAATATGTAACTTCCTTCGTTGATAAGAATTATTAGAGTATTTTTTTTTTAAATATAGTTGAAGCAAACATAGACAAATTAAATAAAACACGACCGTGACTTTGTCTCGTCGTTGATATTCCATCAGGTCGTCTATAATTTTTCTTATTTTTTTTTTTCTTAAGACTTTTCGATTTCTTATCAGTGTTATCATAAAAACCCTTCGAAGAATTCCAATATTCATATTTGCTCGGAGAAAAAGCTGAAAATTGTCTTATCCGATATGGCTCCGGGATCTCTTATCTGTTGACGATTACACACGATTTCGAAAGAAACGTTTTTATTTTTTCTTTTTTTTGTAATATTGATTCATGTACTTATACTTTTTATTTTTCTATAAATGAATTTTTAATATTGAAAATTATTCTTTTTCCATCTTAACCAAAATGTACTATCTCGGTTAAGAATACAATAAAACAATTTCTTTGATTATAAATAATTATATTTTTTTTTTCAACACCAAGAATTATTATTTAATACGCATATGCGTTTACAATTATGAAATTAAACATTATAATGAATGTCAATTTTTAATTAATAATTAATTATCATTGAAATGCACGTTTAATGTGCGTGTGTACCAAAAGTTTGATAGAAATGTTACTGCTCGATTAAATTATTTAACAAGAATAATTTTGATAAATTTTGAATGAAATTTGACCTGTGATGGTGGTGGAGATGATAACGTTAGTTTTTGGGGTGACCTTCGAATACGTTTGGAAAAGTTAAATTAACAGACACACGAGTCGAATTCGGTGTGGGCGCCGCTTGTTGAGGAGGTCTAACTCGCGCCACACCTCGCATATTTGGCGCGTGATGTCGCGACCAGATTGGTTCGACATGCTGTACGAATGTAGAGGTCGAAACCGTGAACTGACTTCACGAGGAGGAGATGGCAAGCTGATTTTTAAATCGCAGCTATTATAAACACACGAAAGAAAATTCATCCTTTGGTTTGGTTGCTTCTCGAGATTTGTACAGAGCATTGTATGACGGAAACGGCTATAAAAAAAATGAATTCTGTTCATTCTTCTTTCTTCTTACTTTTTTTTTTTTTACTTATAACTGTTAATTACATATATCTTCATTTTAAAAAAAATTAAAATGACTATTGATTCTAGTAAATATTACTAGATAGTTAAAAATGTTACTATGGTTAATTTGGAACACTACTGAAGATCATTCAAACTCTGGTTTGATCTAATTGAATTTTGTTATTAAAAAATTCTTAGATATATACTTTCTATGTTATAACAAATGACAAAATTCAATTAATTTTTATCTATTTGTCATTGAAAACTTTGTTCACACTAGATGACAAAAATATCTATATTATAATTGTTAAAACAGAAACTACACATATTTGATCTTAGTATATATTCGGTACTATATTCAAATTAACTAATAAATTATCTTAAATAAATAAATTTTCTTATTTTTTAATGAAAATAATTATTTTCTCTTTAAATATCAAATTCTTGATAGAAAGAAAATAATTTTGTAATAGTTAACATGATGATTATATAAAAAAAAAAATATAAGGTAAAGAAAAAGAAGTAATGCAATAGAACGTATAAGATCGCATTGTCGTTTAACCAATGCACGAGGTCGCAAGAATTTAATTAATATTGTAAAAGAGAAAGATAGAAACGGTATCCAACAATTACTCGTTCGTTACGGACTTACGAGAGGAACACGTTGGTGTTTATCGATCTGAAATCAGATTGTTGTCTGGCTTCGATATTCATTAATTATTTCGCACGATCGACGAACGTTCGTTGGAATATAAATATATATATATATATATATATATATATATACGTGTAGTTCTTTATCTTTCTCTTTCTATTAGACGAAAAAAAAGAGGAAGAAAAAAAAGAGACGAATGATATTTACCTGGATAGAGAAAGAAGTCTTCTACGACTTTATTTCTAAGCGTTGTTGCTACCGTTGTTTCTAATTATATCGAATCGCTCGATAAAGTTCCGCGAAAATCACCCTCGACGTTGGGAATCAACGTACCTACCTACCTCTACCTACCTACCTAGCTTTTACACATTATTATTTTCCCATTCGTTCGCGAATCTTTGCCCGAGATCTACCTTCGTTAATAGATATAGATTTAATCTTAACAAATAATAGAAAAAAAAAACAAATTAAGAATAACATTTTTTTAAAATCGCTAATGGCAAACTTTATTTTTGACATTTGCAATAGACACAACATTTCTCAAAAGTTACTTTCTTTTTTTCACTCGATCAGGGTTGTTAAAAAATGAAACAAAAATATATACTTTCTTTTTGATAAATTTGCGTACAAAATTCGTGATCACATCGAAATCTTTTTATTTCCCCTTTTTATTATTCTTCTTGTTTTTTTTTTTATTTTTTTTTCCATTTCTTTTTTCGTTTCTCGATCTTTCTCTCTTTCCCTTTTCGTTCTCAAACTACAAGAGTATCCCGTGGAAGTGACGCCCGGCAAGTTCTATCGACAGCCTTGAGGTGTCCATCGGTGATTTAAAAGACGAGAAAACTTGCAACGTGTGTCTTAGGTATGCCGATCGGTGCCTGTATATGTGTATGTGTGTGCCCCTCACCTACACACATTAACTTGATACATGTTATAGGGAGAAAGAGAAAGAGATAAATAAATAAATAAAGAAGGGAAACAAAATGTTCGTTCTATGCCGAGTATCATCGTCAATGTTGTTGTCGTCATCTTCATCGTCATCATCATCATCATCATCGTCATCGTTGTCTCGTAGTCTCGTATATATATACGGCCGGTTTTCTAGCTACTTTTTGCGCGAAACCCGTGTTCACCGAAAGCAACCAATCGGCTTGCCGAAGACGAGATTGTCCGGCTATGGTGGCGACCAAGCTTCTTCTCTGCTTTGTTCGAAAGGCGAACTCTCCAGCCAGTCTCCTCTCCTCTCCTCTCCTCTCTTGTCTGTCTCCCTCTCATACCCTCTCTTATCCTCTCCTTTTCATTCTCATTCTCATGTTCATTCGTTATTAACTCGATTCTCCTTCTTCTTATAAACAATCTTGTTCTTTTCCAAACGATGATAGAAAAATTCATCATTTTCTTCTTAACTTGATCAAAACATGATCAAATTTGTTAGTTATAATGATTTTCTTGCACGAATTTGTCTTAACATATATTTATGATCATGATAATAATAACAGATGTTCATTAAATATACGATCGTTGTACAATAACGTTCGTGTTTAAAATGTGTTCATGAAAATATCGATCGCGTTCATAAATAATAATGTAACTTTGATAATACGATTACATTTTTTAATATTCAATTTCGTATTATAATTGAAATTTAAAAAACTCAATTATTTTTTTTTTTTGATAAATATGAAAAAAAAGAACAAAAACGTTCAACGTGTAACTTATCGATAAAATATTATCACTAGTTTTCTTTTTAGTCTAATTTTACATATATCTACATGTTATATACACATACTCGTACTAAAAGCTTACGCATTGGCTTCGTAACGATCGATAGGTAAGGGTGTAAGCCTTCTCTTACAGTAATAGAAGGGTGAGTCGCGTCGAATTAACGATTACAGTAGTTTACAGTCCAAACATTTGCTTCTAGCACACGCTGAATCTCCTTGTTCTTCGTGCGTGCTTTGATTTGCTAAGATTCTTTTACGTTCATTAATTAAATTCCTACTACGATAGGATAATACTACTACTATTACTACTACTCACACGAATAGCTGACATCTACATTAACACTCTCTCTATTCACTTCATTCTTTAGCTTTTCTTCATTCTATGTTTTTTCTTTTTCTTTTACTATAGTTGGCTACTATTACTCATACCAAATCAAACCACCTACTTTTACACTTTCTGTGTACATTTTATTTTCTAGTTTTTTTTTTCTTTTTGTTACTATAGATAATTTTTACTTTAGTCATACGAAATTAAACATCAAAATGATTCATTTCGTACTTTATTGTTTCATTTTAATTTTAATTTTCTTTTAAAGAATAATACAAAGTCAACGAGAATGATATCTTAAAAAAAAAAAAAGAAAAGAGAAAGAGATAAATGAACGATGATGATTTTTTAAAAGCCAAGACTCAGCTATGTACGTAATTTCTCTTTCGATCTAACTCGTTTCTTTCTTACAATAACATCGACCTTTTTATTCGATTCTCTCGGTTTCTCGACGTGCGAGTTAACTTCGAGAGCGAGTTCAGACCAACGAAGGTGGGATATAGAGGGAGTGGAATGGAGTGGGAGAGAGGAGGAAGGGGTCTCTGTGAGGGGACTTAAGGCCCTTCGTTGGCGCGCTCCGCGTTAACGAGACACCTTTCCATAATCCTGTTCTCGTTATCGTCTTCTTTTTCTATCTCTCTCTCTCCCTTTTTTTTCTATGTTACACGTACATGTACTTACTTACACATATACATTAGATATATCATCAAACAGATTAGTATACTTGCTTCTAAAATGGTGGTTAATATTAGATATCTTTCTATCATACCTGTTAATCAAGTCATTTTAATAAAACCTACGCAAGGTTTCTTGCTAATTGATCCAGTTTTAATTACCACTGGATTCATCTTACCCAAGTGAAAATTCTTTTCTTTTATGCAAATCAAAAATGTTTCTTCTTTTTATGTTATAAATCGTAATAGGATTGAGTTTTATACTTACCGTTCTCCTTTAGTTTCATTACTCGATTTGTTTTAATTTTTTTTTTTAATAATTTGCTAGAGTATTAATTAAAAAATATACATAATGTCGGTATCTTATAAATTATTGGTGATAATTAGAAATCAACGTTATTGGGTGAACAGGATTTCCGGTATACTTGCCGGATTATTACCTTAAGTCAATTAATAATTATAATAATAATCTATCCTAATAATGAAAATAAAGAATAACAAACAAAAAATAAAAGAGAAGAGAAATAGAAAAAAGAAAAAAAAGGAATAAATTTTGATCATTATTCATTCACACCGGTTGAAAAGATAAACCTGAAAGTCGAATAAGTAATTAATAAAAAAGGAAGAAACAACCATCGTGCGGAATCATCGAACGTTATAAATCGAGTTTCAGTGTGTGTAGTAAAATTTCCCTCCCCCGTTTAACACCATTTGTATATTAACGAGTTTTACGCCTATCGACGTTTACTTAGTTAATTAAGGCGTAGGCTCAGCAATATAAGCCAACTCAAATGAAAGCCGTTTTATCGAAAATAACTAGCGAATGCAATCATCGAAATGATATAACAGTCATTTATTCCTAGCCACGTCGATAAGATTGATAGTATCGATAGTTACAAACGAACCTATATCTTTCTCTCTCTCTCCCTCTCTCTCTCTCTCTCTATTTAATCGATTTTACCATCGAATTTTCTTCTAATAGAATTTTCTAATTGCTTTTGCCCAACTTGTAATTCGTGTTATCTATAAATTACTCATTTGTCAAATCGTTTAATTCAATGTAAGAAAAAGTACGAAAATTTTTGATTAATTTATACAGATTGATTTTATTTTCAACTTTGAATATTAATGAAATGAAATTTAATTATTTAAAATGTATTAAATAAAAAATTGAAAGAACATAAATTAAATGTTTAGATGTTAAATATAAATTCATCGTATGATTTAAAAAAAGAGATGGATGAAGAGATGAATTAAAAGGAAAAGAAAAAAAAATGCTAGAAAAAAAAGATAAGATTAAGAAAAGGAAGACTGACACGACCATGTGTTTCAGTGGTCCCCTCTTATTCGACTCATTTTTGGTCCGTTCGAAACCGAAGCTGTTTTCACCTTTAATTACCGGCCAAGGTGTAATTAAATCTCTAGCTAAGTTTATTGCCGTTCGAGAACGCGCGTCGGTGTTTTATATTGTTGCAGCTAGTAGTAAGAGAAAGCAAGATGAACAGAAACGTTATATTCTTTTTCTCTCCTTTTTTTTTTTATTTCATCCTTTCCTTTTAAAAAAGAGAGAGAAAGAGAGAGTACAAGTTTGAAAAGACATCATTCATTCGGGATAACATTTACGAGTTTTCGAGGAACGTCCAAAGAAATGAATTAAAAAAATAAAAAAATAGAAAAAAAAACAAAACGAAGTCAACATATAAAAAAATATTTTGGTTTCTTTTATTTAAAGAAAGGAATGCCGATGTGAGGAAAAAAAAAGATTAAAAAGAATTTTTTTTGCGTGAAAGAAAAAATTAGTAGAAAAATAAAAAAAAGTTTGATGATAGCATAGGTAGGTAGGTAGTTAGTTAGATAGGTAGGTGATCGTGATAAATCATAAGAGAATGATGAAGAAGAAGAAGACTTTTGAACGAATTCAAATGGTAGATAAAATCGGGCATAGTTTTTGCGAAAGTGACTTTTTACGGGGACGATTAACGGCAGTCAGACTCTTTTAATAAATCGACAGGTAAAATAAGTGTCTTTTTATCTGTTTCTTTGTATCGAGATGGTGGTATAGTAATAGTAGTAATAGTGGTAGTAGTAGTAATAGTTGAACTGGGTAGAGAGAACAGAATACAAATTGATTCGCGCGATAAATCACAGCCACGGTGAATCATTATCGCGATGGCTCGTATTCGCCTATATCGTTCAGGTTAGAATTCCAATGGCGTGTAATTCTATGAATTATAAAGCGACCGAGAGTTCCTCCATTCTAAATGACGCGTGAAACGAATAATAAGAGTTTTCTATCCCTACTCTTTAGTACATATGGTTAACACTTCGAATTCTTTCGAAGCTTTACTTTCGTGGGAAAGTATCGCGGAAATTTGACGTACGTATTTATTTACCTTAGTATAAAGAAGTATGGTAGTAGTAGAATAATGCTTAGCCGGTTGGTTGGTTCGTTGGTTACTTGTTTACTTGTTCTGGCTACTCACACACCTTGGAATACAGATTTTTTTTTATTCACGGTCAACTTTTTCTTTTCTTTACTGTTTCGTTTTTTTTCCTCTATTCCTTTCTTCCATTCTTATTCTTCTTCTCCCCCATATATGTATATATGTGAAAAGCTTTCAATCAAATAGGGCAAAATTTGAAGAAAGATCCAAAAACCGCCAGGTGCGTTTTTGCCATTATTGGAAAAAATCTATATATCGGTGATATTAAATACATCAAAAATCCTCAAATTTATAATACATCCTTTTGATCACTAAACTACATTTTACAATAAAATGTAAATCAATGCAGTCTGGATTATTGTGAAGGATAACAAAATTCTATGAGGGTGTGGTTAGAATAGCCAACGTGTGTTTGTCAAAGGATTTATGATTTTTTCGTACGCGGGAACATACACAATTACTATTTTTACTTGACTACCAAAGAATACAAAAATGAAAAAGAAAGAGAGAAATGGAAATAAAAGAATTCTTTAGTGAGACCGAAAAATAATAATAATTGTGGGAAATTATCGCCAGGTGCATTTTAAGATCCAATTCCTTAAGTCCAAATGACTATGCTTTTTCCTTTTTTTCTTTTCCTTTCATCTTCAAGCTTAAAGAATTTTTGAATTTGTTGCTAAAGTAGTGCATTGTAATATTTTTTTTACCATCTGCTCCTTTTTTTTGTCTTTTATCTATTTCTACAAATTTCAGTAGATTTTTGTTCAAAATGTTATTTTTACTTCCTTGTAAAAATCCTTTTTAAATCTTTGACAGAAAGATAAATAAGTGTAGGTGATTAACCCTAAGAAAATCGTACCAACCACTACATGTGTTGATTATCCATGTGTGTGTGTGTGTGTGTGTTTTCCTAATGTTCTCGAATCTTTCTTCTAATTCAATGCCAAATTTTTTCTTTAAATATTTAAAACCAAAACTTTTCAAACGTTCCTCTGGAATAATAATAGAAAAATAAGAGAAGAAAGTTAAAAAAGAAAAAAAAAGATTATAATACGCCTTATGGTCTCGTCGATCAACAGAAAAGAAAGGGTCTAAAGTTGGTTGGTCGGTTGGTATCATCCGAAGAGAAAAAATCCGCCCACGGGTGTGTTCTTTGATACACGGGATATCTTTGATTGTATGTGAGTGTAACGACGAAATTGTTATTTTGCGTGGGCAGCTCGCTACTCTTGGCATCCAGATCACCAATGTTGTATTTTCTTGTCTTCTTGAAGTATAAACTACACTCTTGCTATTTTTTGATAGGTATAATCTTATAGAACATTATGGTTTCTAACTTTGATTGTATATGTATTTATTGTTTTTTTGTGCCCTTATCTTCTTCTTCTTGGTTGTCAAACAGAGAAAGCTGAAGATTGTATCAGTGATAAGGAAGGGACAATTAATCGTATGAATTAATTAATCGGATCACATGAGATATAGAGGGCACATTCGTTCATTCATTCATTCATTTCTTTCTTTATTTCTTTATCTTTTTCATTCTTTCTTTTTCTCGTAGGAGGAAGAAGTTTGGTGGTCGTTTGGTGGTGCGTTGTGTGCGTCTGTTAGGGCGTAGGCGAGGCTAACAGGCTGATCCAATCTTTAGATAAGGGTCTAACTTCTCCACTACGACCACTACTACTTCGTGTGTGCTATCTTTTTTTCTGTTTGTTTGTCTATATATCTTTAGGAGTCTTATCTAACACCCTTCTGTGTTCAAATCGATCCAATCGTTTTTCGAGATACATTTAGATATACATAGATTTGTACTACTTAGAAATATATTTATATCTTTTCCTGTTTTCTTTTTTCTTTTTTTTTCTCTTCTTCTTTTTTTCTTTCATCTTGTCTCCATGGTTGGTCGATGGATTATTAAATAGTTTATGTAAATTTTATTTTGATTATACTAGGTAGTAGAGGTAATATATTCGATATTGTATAATACAATACTTATAGTATATTTCGTTTTACAAAGTACTATTAATATACTTCGAAAAATTATATCTGATATTAAATTGAAATATTAGATATGTTTCATTTATTTTCTATCTCTCTGTGTGTATTAGGAAACTAATAACTCTGACTCGTACTACTTTTTTCGATAGAGAGAAAGAGAGATACGTATACGTAGATTTGTACTACTTAAAATATGCATATTTGATTTTTTTTTCTTTTTTGTTGGGGATGCCGAAGAGTACAAGTTAAAAAATATATGCAAATAATTTAAACTAATATCATTATTATTTTTAAATTTCTATATTTCTAAAGATGTATTCTAAATAATAGATTTTTAATATTTTTCTTGAATAATTAATATTTCTGATTTTTATATCTTTTTTTTTGAATCATTCATTCTCGAGTTCTTTCCTTGAGAAATAATATTATAAAACTTGAGAATATTTTTTTTTTCTTAAATTCTTTTAACACTTTTTTTTTGTATCTCACTTGCTCTCACCCCCTGTGAGTACACAGAAAAATATTTGTGCTATAATTATAATTTCCAATATATAATATTTATTATAATATTAAAGTGAAACACACAAAAAATTCGTAGGTTTTTTAAAATAATATTTTTAAAGTAAACATTTTACAAATATAATTTATTATGCAATTTTAAAGTGAAGTTTCAACACAATAAATTTACGAACTTTTAATTTTTATCCTAGTAATATATATTATTAATATACATATTAATAATTATAATATATATATATTATATAATATAATAATATATGATATAAATAATATAATAATATATTATTATATTAATTATTTAATATATGATATTAATTATTATAGTATATTATTATATTATTTATATTATATAGTAGTATATATTATAGAATATATTATACATTATATTATAATAATGTATTATAAATTATAATAATTTATTATACGTTATATAACATGTATTATTATTAATGTAATATTTATAATATATATGTATATATATAATAATGGGATAAGTTTGTAGGAATATATTGTTGAATAAAGGTGTATAAAGATCGATCGATCGATCTGAGAAGAGACAAGAGAAGACAAGACAAGAGAAGAGAATAAAATAGAGGAGTGGAGAGGAGAGGAGAGGAATTGGAGTTAACACCGGTGTGTTCGTCGTTACTCGTTCGCGATCGTAGCAAGTGTGTGACTCATTGTAGAACGCGTCGATCGTTGACACGGAGGAGACCGTTATCGTTGGGCATTGTCGTCGAGCGTTTTCTCGCTTTATTTTCATCGTCCATTACCCTCGCTTTTGCTCCCTATCTCTTTTTTTTTCTTTTCCTTCTTCGACTGGTCGCCCACGACGTGTAAGCAGGTATATTACATTTTCTTTTACCTTTACATACATACATATACACACACACACACACACACTTATAATCTATGCATATATACACATGTGTGTACGTATGTGTCTCTGAGTTTGTTTGATGGGAAGTGGGGGGTAATTTTTTTGGTATAAATAAAATAAACAAACAAACAAAAATATGAGAAGATAAAATGAGGAAAGATAACGTGTTGAAGAAAAGTTTGTTTTATCTTTAATAAAAGATATATATGTGGTGGAAAGGGGAAGGGGGAGGGGAATAAGAGAAAGATAGAAACGAATGGAGGTTATTTAAAATCCCTGCTGTACACCCGGTATATGAGCGGTGGCTAATAGTATATGAATAATTGAATATCCGTCCTATCCGGCTTGTATCTACGTCGCTCTAGTAGAGCACGACCAACCGGGTGTCCCATGTACTTCCAAAGAAACGTTAAAGATAGTCGAATTTAATATCAAAGTGGAATTCTTCTCTACAGCGGTTCTTTCTATTTTATTTTTATTTTTTTTTTTAATCGCGCGACCATCACACAACTAGAAAATCAAAATCTTTTTTCAATTTTACAATTATTTTCTATTTCTTTTCTTTTTGATTTGGTTTGATTTTGGTTGAACTGCAACGAATGAGATGTTTCCTCTTTGCTCGTATAAAATTGATTTATTTTTCATTTGTTCTTCATTTCGATCATGTTTCAATGATAACTCGAAATAATAATATCACGTGTATTGTTATAATTTTAATTTGGTTATTATATTTTAAATGTTTGATTCTTATCTTGAATTTTAGTCTTTACATTGATAATCAAATTTAAACAAAGATTTTCAAAAGTAAGAAAGAAATCGATCGATCTATCGATTATTCTTATAGTACACCATCAAAGTATAGTTTACTTTGCATCATTTTCTTTCTGTTCAAAAAAAAAACAGATAAAAAAACGTTGAAAAGTGTAAAAGAAAACTTTTAACAAGGTGATTTACAAACATTACACCCCATTATCTTAGAATTATCGCGAAGAGATATAAAAAAGAAAAAAAAGAAAAGAAAATGAAATAAAATAAAATAAAATAAAATAAAATAATCGCGTACGATAATATAAATTGGAATAAAGATGATGAAGGAAAAAAAAGAAATTGTAGAAAGGAAAGATCCCATTTGTGTTAACTCGATTTATCCATCCGTGTTCGTATCTTCTCTTCTTTTCCTTCCAATTTTTTTTTTTTCCTTTTCTTTCTGCCTTTTATTCTTGACACCGGTGTGTATAAACGTAGAAAAACATATGCAAGGTGGTGCGATAAGATAAGGATGCGATTAAAATAATTACGGTGCGACGACACAGACTCTCTTTCTCTCTTCTCTTATTTTCTTTCTTTTTATTTATCTTTATTTTATTTTTTATTTTTTACTCTTTTTTATTCTCTCTCTTTTCTCATTGAAACGAGCCGGAACTCATCACGAGCAAGCAGCAACACGCCGTAGTTCGCGTCATCGATCGTTAGAGACGTTCAAAAAGCTTGTCGTCGTTCCGCTCGGTGACTGGCGACTTTCGATCATTCGAAAGATCGAATAAGAATTCTTGAGGATCGAGAACAAATGAGATGCGTGAATTAATAATAACGAAAAAATTCAAATGTATACTTATATTAGGATGAACCAAAAGTTCCTACGTTTATCGTGTTAGACAATGCATAATTGATTGTATTTTTATAAAATTTATTTTGGAAATATTCATTTAACTATGCACGAACTTTTGATTAATTCTAAATTACCATTGGGCACAAATATAATATAAAATTATATTTTATGGGTTGCATTAAAAAAAAAAGAAATAATTAATCAAGGAACAGATAAATCCCACCATATTATTTACGATCATTCGAAAATAATTAAATATCTTATGCAATCATATTTGAAAATAGAATCAGATACTTCATACATTTAACAAAAATAATGCAAATATGCAAGAATTATGATGAGTATTTCTTTCATCGTCACATCTAAATATTCATAGACAAAAAAAAATAAGCATACAAATGAACTACAGTACAAAAACTAAAATTACGAAATGTCTTGTTCACAAAATAATTAAAAATAATAAAACAAATAAATCGTACAAAAAAGATACACCCACGCAGCAAAACTAACACTATATGCAAGAATATTTAAATATCGACGAATATATTTCCATCATTAACACATCTAAATAAAAAATTAAATTAAAAAACATTAACAAACTATCCATTAGACAAAAAAAAGAAATAATTGAACGATGCACGCGACGATCAAACAAACAAACAAACAAAATACAATAAAAATACACGAATAATTTGAAAAACAATTAAACAAATAAATCATACAAAGAAACTAGTCGTACACACGCACAAACACAAAAACGTATGTAAGATTAATTCTGATGAGAAGATTAACAAAATAATTGTGTTTGTGTGAGCCCCAACGATTGGTTTACAAAGTTCTCTTTCTCTCTCTCATTCTCTCTCGTGAGAGAACAATCTGAAGCGTTTCCACGAAGCGGCTCGCGTCTTCTGAAGAGTCGCGATCGTCGTCGCAATTGCTGCTCGTCCTTCGAGTAATTAGTAATAATTCCAGCAGACAATGTACCCGCATATCTGATTTGCGAGCAGGGACAATAAAGAAGAGAGAAACTCGTGCTTACGCGCGCGAGCGAGCGAGCTCAATGATGATTATAATGATTATGATTATAACGATGATTATAACGATGATTATGATTATGATGACGACTATGACTACAAGATGCCAAGATCACGCTATTGGTTGATCAACAAAAAATTTATCAAAAGAGTTTACATCTTGTTCTTTTAATTCAATTTTTTTTTCTTATTCAACCAACCGATGATCATCTTTTCAATTTTATTGTTTTGACTATATTTGTCGTATCAATCACACATTTATACGGTTAATGTTTAATCAATGTTAATATTATAAATGTTGAATGGTCTAAACATTATTATTATTATTATTATTATTATTATTATTATTATTATTATTATTATTATTATTAATTGGCATTAGGAACTCAAAAGTTCATTGCTAATGATTTAAACATCTAACATTATATATATATATATATATATATTATTTTATTATTTTTTTCTTAGAGTACAACACACGTTATAAAGATTTCACCTTGAAAGTTTCTTTTACAGATCAATTTTTTCACTCTATTTTTCTCTCATGCAAGCTCTCCTTGTAATCGGTCTGCGATATATATTTTATATTTTTTTTTTTTTTTTTATAAAATCCGTTCATCTACGACCATTCTTTCGGTTCTCTCGCACTTCCTACATCTTCCTACTTTGATTTTCCATTGTCAACTCAAACGACGAACATTCTTCCTAACGTCTAACGACCTCGATTTTACCTCTTTATCCATCATTTTATTTTCTATTGTAGCTGATATCTATCTATGGCCTCAAGAAAAAAAAAATTGAGAGAAAAAATAGAAATTTTGATTATAATAAAATAATGTTAATCTTTTATAAATACAATAATCAATCTAATTTAAATTAATAATTCGATATATCTATCTCATTGAACGGTTTAGTGTACAAAACACTGGTACACCCAACACACGAATACAAGTAAGGAATAAGAGGAAGAAAGATATAAAAAACAAAAAAACAAAAATAGAAAAAAACATCATAAAGAACATAAAAACATCGATCTTATTTTTCAATTCGTCAGACAGGTGAAATCATCTTCGAAAGTTTACCAATCGTAATCCCATTCTTTTACTTTTAGAAAGAATAACTTTAATCTATTCCAACATATATATATATATATATATATATATATATATATATATATATGTATAAATACAGTAACGATTATGTTCATACACGACGTCCTCGATTAATTTGCTATACCGTTTAAATCATCGTGTTTAAATCATTGAGTCAATCATGAATCTTCCTTTTTTATTTCCTTTCTCTCATAGAATTTTTATTTTTATTCAATACATTTATCTTAAGGATATTAATCCCCACTAGTCAAGCATGAATTGCATTCCAATGTGTTTCTATAATTAGAAGATAAAATATTATTTTTATTTTTTCATTCTCGTACCTTCTCGTCTTCATATATTTGTTTTCCTTTTTATTTCATGTGTTTTTCGAAATAATTTAAAATATATATATTCAGTCATGCGTGTATGGTGCGTAAAGAGATTAGTATACGAATAAGTCGTTAACCAAGTTATTAGAGCAGCACATTGAGGAAGTAAATGAATGAGAGAGAGAGAGAGAGAGAGAGAGAGAGAGAAAAAAGATCATTCGATCGAACTAACTTAACGAGCAACCGAGAAAAGGATTACCCATTGATTTAGATAGGCAATGGGGATCGGTTACGTCATATACATCCGAACCTAACTAACAAATACAAACAAACTAGAAAGAAGAAGTAAAGTAAAAGAAACATAGCAACCAATATATGTGATCATCAAGAAGAATTGAAATACTTTCAATCACTTCAACATTTTTTTTCTTTTTATTATCATTCCTATTAATTAAAATTAACGATTTTCTATACACGGCTTGTTCCCTTTTATCTTTTTACTCGAATACCTTACAATTATATAAAAGGAATTTCCAATAGAAAATTGCAATAAACAACACGACACATTGCTAGAATCGTTTGCACTAGATTGTTATAAACAATTATAGATTCTTGTATCTGAATCTTTTGATGGAATCTCGTTGTGTGCTTAGCTCTAAGTTAACGGTTGTGTCGAGAAAGATAAAAAGAAATAAAGAAAATCAGAGAGAGAAGGAGGTTAAAATGATGTTAAGAGGGAACGAGAGAGAGAGAGGTGGTGAGGTGGGGTGGGGTTTGAGGGGGGAGGATGGGGAGAAGAAATAACGAGGCGATGACAATTGGAACGCAAAGGCGAGGTCTCAATCGCTCGTTAGACATCTCAGCAAAAGTCGTAATGCACTTAATCATCGTCATCTTGAAGCGACGAAAGACTCGTCAATGATTTCGTTCGGTTTTAACGAGTTATAAGTCGTCTTCTCGTCTTAATCGTTGTTTTTATTGTTATTGTTGCTGTTGTAAGTTGTAGTTATTGTTGTTGTAGGAGATAACTTGTAAAAGAACATGACTTAGATAGAATGTTTCAATTGAGTTTAAACATTTTGTTAGGTTACTTTTGTTATCTACGATTTATTATGTTTTAGTACGTGATTATTATTATTAATATTCTCGTTAACTTTTGACAAAATTTAGTTCCCGATGATCCAAGGAAATCATTTTATTAGATAAACAAATTGTAAATTTAGTTTTTAGTTTTTCTTGTGCTAATAAATAATTAGCTTATATATAAATATATTCTTTATTTTACTCTAATATATTTTATAAGTAATAATAGTAATATAAATGTTATATATTATATAAAATATCATTTAATATATTATTAATATAAAAATATTATAATTAATTAATTAATTATAATATTATATTATATTAATATCAAAACATCATTTAAATCTAAATACTTTGTCAAGGAAAAAAAAACAATAGGACAATATTATTATCAAAACTAATCAAATCCTTCAAATAATAAACAATCAATTTATAATGGCAATTAGTATTCTATATATATATATATATAACTCTCATTAGGAAATATTAAATATCTCTTAGTTTTATATTTACGTTTACAAATATTACATATATTATAATTAGAAACGAAAATGTCAGTAACGTATCATCGTCACGATTGAATAGATCTAATATGGGTAAGAGAAATAAATATTTTTAATTAATATTTTTCATCAAATTTCAAATCAAATAGAATAAATATTATTAAAAAATATATTGAAAAAATTGAAAAATAATTTAATAACAAATTTTGATGCACAGTGTATTGTGAGTTGGTAGTAGAAAGAACAGCCATAGTGGTCATCGTTGTCCAAGTAACGTTTATAGCAAAACCAGTCGGTACACACATACAACAACGTTCATCAATGTTTTCCAACCTTACGTGTAGGTCGTTGCGAGAGTGGCCCTTTGTTCGTAGGTATAATTAGAGCTTAGCGTAGCGCTACACGCCGTAAAACCGTTTATTCTTCCGAACACACACATAGCTTATGGAATCGAAGTTATTTCTATCTCTCTCTCTCTTTCTCTCTTTCTATTTCATTGTTTTTCTCTTTCTCTTTTTCGCGGTTATCGACTTTGACTACTACCATTTTCTTCCAATGATTTATCGCAAAGTTTCTTCAGTACTTATAAGTCATCCTTCTTTCGTCATTTCCGTTCTTCACTTTCATCTTCGATCTTTTCTATATTCATTTTATATTTGTGCATTTTATATTGTATCATTGATATCAGATTTTATTGATTTATTTTTTGTTAATATTGACGATCAAACATAAATGTATTTGTTACAAATATAAAAAAGAAATAGAATAAATCTTTTTCAAACAAATGGGACAACTTTCTGAGAATGGAAGGGGGAGTAAAAGAAGAGAAAGGAAGCCTCATATCGATCACATTAAGGAATGTTTTTGCAATAATTCCTTTTTCTGTTAAAGAACGAACATAGAAAAAGAAAGGTAACTCGCGATGGATCGGTTGGTAGTTGGGTTAGGGAGAAAGGGGGTAGGGTAGCCGCCATGTCTAATTATGTCGCATTGATTTTGTCATTAGCTACTACTACCCCTATGTTGGCCGTCGTCGTCGTCGTCGTTTCGTCGTTGTCGTCATCGTCAACGTTGGTGGTACTCGTCGTTCGTTCTATGGTGAAAAAAAAGAAAAAGAAAAAAAAGAAGCAGCACACTTCCTACCAACACTGAAAACGCACCCGGAATAGTAGTAGTAGTACACTTTGCAACCCCTTGGAACCATTATACATCAGAGGGTATGTGTTCGGTCAACGAATTTCTTGCCCTTGGAATGATGAGAGTGTCGTCGTTCGTTCAGAATAATACGACTACTGACATAACCATGTTGTACGACACTTATGTTAGTAATAAGTATAGTTTTAGGTTAGAATATGAAATAAAACGCTAGCGTGTATCGAGCAAGCGTTAAAAAAAAAAATAATAATAATAATATTTTCCTCTTTAGCACACCGAGTCGTCGTTTCGGTTAGTTTGAAATTCAAATTTAAATATCATTAACTCCTTGGCCGATATTTTTTCTTCTTTTCTCTTTTCTTTTTCCTTCGTTCAAGCATAATTATTAATTTCGAGCGAGTTTTCGTTACTTTTTATTTTCTTCCGTAATTTTCTTCTTCTTCTTTTTTTTTTATCATGGAACTTTCTCTTGTACTCTTACATATTCTAATAGTTTTAATACCTAACGTTTGATAACGTAAATACTATAAAAATATCATGTAATCGAATTAATTCGAATTTATAAAAATTAAGTAAAAGGAAAACAAGAACAATAAAAATTTTAGAATAATTTGTAAAAGTTTAGGTCGATTTCCGTTGTAACTAGCGTCTAGACCGGATGTCCAGGAAGAACGAAGATTGAACGAAGATCCAATAATGTGTGTGACCTTTCTGGTTACCATGTGCGTTAACGTTACATCCAAGTTTCTTCTCACGGTGCATTGGGAGGAAATTATAAGGAAATTATAAGGGAATGAGTTAAACCTTGGATTACCGTAGTAGTAGTAGGGGTGAGAGAAAGAGAGAAAGAGAAAAAAAAATAAAAAAGAGTGAATGAGGGTTAAAGGAGGAGGATGAAGAGGTGGAGGAGTTGGAGGAGATAGAAAAGGTTAGAAGAAGATGAAAATATACCGAAGGAAAGGAGATGATGATCGAAGGGTAGCGCGTAAAGCAACGTTCCTCTTAGCTTGTGGGCAAATCATACTTAATTGATATCACAAAGAAACCTCCTCTCTCTCTCTCTCTCTCTCTCTTTCTTTCTTCACGAGGCCCTCCTAGCCCCCCACTTCATCTCTTCGGCACCTCTAACCGGACCCTAACTTCATAATCGCCATCTCCACCGCAGGATTAAGCGTTACGGTGGATTCATGTTGCACGTAAATTACGTTCGCGATCCACGAGAAACTCAAAGACCCTCTCTCTCTCTCACTCTCTCACTCTCTTTCTTTCTTTCTTTCTTCCCATAACGTCTTCTAGCAATCTTTGTGATCACGATCGATCAACGGGTATTCTCAACTGATGAAGAAGTGCCACGTACTGTAGAAAAATATTAGTATATGTTTAGAATTGTACTAGAATTTATTTAATCGTTGCTTATTAACATGAACCACCACCACCGCCACCATCTATTTATACTGGATTCTAGTATGATCTAGAAAATATAATATTTTACACCAATGTGTAATAATATTTGAAGATACACGTCAGTGTACTTCTATTTGTACAACTATTTGACAATAGTTATACAAAATATTGGTATATGATTTTCTGTATTTTCTTTTTTTTTCTTTGCGTTGCAATAGAATTTATGTATCTCTTTCTTATCTATTTATCCGACCAATAACAATATATTCAACACGAATGGTTTATCATTTAGAATTAGAATATCGTACAGAAACGTGTTATAATATTTCATGAAGAAACTGTCACATGTTTAACAACATTACAAGAATAATACCACCACTTATAGAAATAAAAAGAACAAAGTATTACAAATATTGTATCAGAAAAAAGAGCATACTTTCGATGTCTCGGAAAGAAAGAGAAAAAAAAAGAAACAGATCGGTCTTCCGCTTCCGGTTTTCAAAGATGTTTTAGGGTGGACACTTCAAATTAGTTTCGCGTGGTTCCTACCTTTTGCCACACTTTTACACGCCTCGACACGCGAACTTGCCTGAGTAATATAAGCAGCAACAACAACAGCAGTAGTAGTAGTAGTAGTATTAATAGTAGTAGTAGTATTAGTAAGACACGATATACATTCAATAAATAACGAGACGCGTACGAGATAATTGGCTAACCTGTCCATAATAATTCCGGCTTCTCTTCTCTTCGCATCTTGCGTTTCTTTTATTTCCATACATTTTCTTTTTTTTTTCATTTATGGGGCACGATCGGTTACCAAAACGAACGAACGAACGATCGTCGTCATGTGGGCCCCGAAAACGCCTCATAAACCGTGTGTGCCCACTATTTTCTCTTGCCGTCGGAGAGGACACAACAAAAGGGAGCTTTCGTGAGTGCCATCCACTCAAATATGTTCTATATATATATATATACATATGTGTGTATGTGTGTGTATATATGTTACACCCATCGGTTCGGTTTCCGGTGAAACGATGGGACAAACAAAAGATGGACACTGGCTCGCGGTCGTTCGACGAATGTTTAACTCCCATCATCATCATTATCATCATTATCCTCATCGTCATTGAGAATTTCTTCTTCCTTCTTCTGCTGCTGCTTCTTCTTCTTCTTCTTTGGTTACCTCATTGAGAAGATTCATCTTTCTTTCTTTCTTTCATTCATTCTTTCCTCTTCCTACAAATTATCAGCAACCACCTGCGTCATACTTTCTACCAAACTTGGTAATTATTCATTTCATTTCTGGTTCTCTTTTGTATTTAAATTTAAAAAAATCCAAGAGAGTGAGGAAGTGAGGGAGAATGAAGAAGAAGTGAAAAAAAAAAATAATAGGACAAGATTGATCATTCTAATCTGTGACGCGTTAAAATCGCACAATTGTTCGACATTAAATATCCCTCATATACTCGGATCATTTAACAGTTTAGCAACACTGTTAGCGATACCAGGAATGGTCAAGCAAAGCTATTACGTAAAGTATAAATCGATTTGACCTGCACCTTATAAAGCAACTGCGGTAACATTGTAATAAGCAGATAACTGCAATCCTAATCTGTAATTACATAAATATAGATACATATATATACTATATATATACTATATATATACTATATATATATATATATATATATATATATATATATATATACTTATGTAAATAATATATACATAATTATTAAATATATATATATATATATATATATATATATATATATATATATATATATTATTTCTTGATGTATTACATAATATACGGAGTAGAAAACGTAATACAAAATGTCGACTCTTTGATATGCGTTATTCTCCTACGATTTAACAAACGATTGAAAAAAAAGTACAATTCACGTTAATCGATAAACAACACGCGGTGAGATTTATTATTCGATGATTTTGTAAATGATGTCAGTGAGAAAAAGTTTTTGATAGTAAACCTACCGGTCCTATGATTGATCAAAACGAAATCATTATATTTTCGTGGAATCTAATATAAAAGAGAAAAATAGAGAAAAAGAGTGAGATGAGAGAGCAAAAAAAGGAAAGAAAGCATACAAGCCTAGAGATAGAAGGTTCGTTCTCTATCGAATCTACAATAAATAGAAAAGAGCTGGGCAGGTGTTACCAGATTGGCAGATGTTCTCGGTTACACAACATGCCCGAATCCCGAAAGTTCAACGCTTTTGTGTTTGTTCTTTTCCAGCCTATGCTCGTTCATTGTATTTCTAATCTCATTTTACGTATGTACTCTTTTCTCTCTCTTTCTCCCTTTCTCTTTCTCACTAAAATCTTTTAGAAAAATATCACAGAAAAAAGAAAAATTCACGCTTCTTAAGTAGACGACATGAAAGAAAATATACCGCGTCATAGTACATACATACATCGGTAAATATACAATTGTCATGTGTAAAATTTTGATGAAACATGTAAAAAAGAAATAAAATTTCGTTAATTTTTTTAAAAATCTTGTCCTAGTTCGAATATGATTTTAATGATAAATAATCAGTAAAGTTGGCATGAAAAATGTGTGAACGTGTAAAATAAATAAAATGTAGGTTAATACAATATTTTTGCTCTCATCGGTTTGGCCGCGCACGAATAATTTTGCCTAGCCCCGATCATCATATCCGTTCGTATGTAATACAGTTTCGTAGATCGACGATAATCCAAAGAAAAACGATTGGTCGTCGTCGTCGTCGTAGTAGTAGTCATTATAAAAAATGGTATCGTTTGTGAGAAACGATGGCCACGGGGATATGCTCACTGAATTATGGACTTTGCACTGCGGAATTATAACCGTGGTGATGATGGACCGGTGAGAGAAGGAGGAGGAGGAGTTGAAGGAAGATGGGGAAGAAAAGGAAAGGGAAAAAGGGCAGAGTAGTCAATGTAATGCAGTACGAGTTTCTACCATAATGTCCAAAGATATGTGCCCCTTGTAGCTAACGGCAAAAGATTGAAAGGTAAAAACAGGGAAGTTACGTTGAAAGATCTCTTCCACTATCTTTCTGTTTTTTTTTTTTCAATTATTTTACATGCGAATATATACAAACGCATACTCCCACTATATTAGTTTATAATTCGTTAAATCTTAAGAACGAAAGATGAAGTGATTATTATTCTTTGCGTATCAAGAATTGGATTGTACTTGTGGGAACATACACACACACCTGGAAAAGAAATAATGCAAGATAATAATTGCAACAATGTTTCATCTCATTCATTCGAGAAGTTTTAGGAGTCATGATAGAGTTGAGGGGCAAGAACAAAACAAAAAATAGAAGAAGAATATATTCTTTCGTGACTGTTACGGTCGCGTGGCCTTACCGTTTGTTTGCAGTAGCGAATAAGATGGGTTCTTGTCTCTCACGTTAAAGAAAAATGGAGGAGAGAAATAGAAGAAGAGAAAAAGAGAAGAGAAGAGAAGAACGTGTGGAAGGCGGACAATAAGAAAGACCTTTGATCTAAGCACGCACAAGAGAAGCATTCATTCCGTGAAACCACCTACTTTCGTCATTCGTTATTCCGTTCTAACGTTATTCTGAAATGGTCATAGAGACTCGTCGATATCCAATTGAAAGATAAGCTCGTTCGATAGGTCGCAAATACAGCTGAGTCTGCAAATAGTTAACGTCGAGTAAGATTCGAATTTAAGAATGAGTTTATTGTGTTGTTATCCTGTAATATAGACTTACCTTGTGATTCAATTTAATTCTTCTTATTTTTCAACAATGTACTAGGAATTTGTTACGTTATTAAATGAATTATTAATTCTAAGAAATATTCATTACAATATTAAATGATTAATTTATTCTAAAAAATATCAATTATAATATTAAATGATTAATTTATTCTACAAAATATCAATTACATAGAGATTGTTTCTTCAATGTTACAGATACAAACTGGGATAGCGACGAGGTAGCCAGCAAACTGTCTATCGACGAGGAGGAAGAAGGAAAGGCAACGAGTCAAGAATCCGAATCCGGAGTTGAAACAAAAGAAATTGTAAGTTTGTGGAGAGGAGAAAGAAAGAAAGGTGAAACTTTGAAAAACGTAAGCTCAAGCACAGTGGGTGATGTGAGGCTGGAGCTCGCCTCACGTTTGGGGTGATGCCCTCCAGTGAGCCCCATCCCCCCCCAATACCACCTTCAACATCACAACATTCCTCCCTCTCATCTTCAGCAACACGCGTCGAACGCAATCGGGCAACGTCAGCTTTATCAACAACTGGTGGCAGCGCATCATCTTCAGCAGCAGCAGCAGCAACAACAACAACAACAGCAGCAGCAACAGCAGCAGCAGCAGCAGCAGCAGAGCGAGCAGCAAGTCCAGCAGAGTCATCGACAGCTTCAACACGGCGGGCCATTTCAAAATTCCTCGTTTGCGCAAGGAAAGCAGGAGATGAGCCCGGAGGAGGAGGGGGTCGAGGGGGCGGGTCCCCCCCGACGGCAGGGGCTGCCCTTCATCAGCCCCACCACCCCCGCACGGCTAGTCCACCCTCGGGCACAGAACCCTGCACTCGCGACGCAATACCAACACCTACACCCATTGCAGATACAAATACTACAACAACTACTACAACGATAACGATGCAATCGATTCAGTCTCATCAACAACAACACGCACCAAGTCCAAGTCCAAGTCCGACTGGTGGAGACGTTGAGAAGTTTGATGGAAAAATTGTTTACAATCCTGACGGTTCGGCCTACATCATAGAGGGTGAAAGCGAGTTGAGCGAGGACGATTCTTTACCAGACGGCTGTATCGTTGACGGTCGTGGAGTTTCTGTGCCTCACTCATTGGTATTTCCTCAAATCGCTAACGCCTATTATGTATCACGATTGTATGCTCATCAAGCGTATCATCAGCAACAACAACAACAACAGCAACAGAGATCTACGCAGCAGCATAATAATCCAGATCTCCCGGTAATGCACAGCTATCGTGTTATCAGTTATAGGAGTGCAGAAGGTAGTAAGCAACCACCACCACCACCTGCAGCACCCCCTCCCCCAGCTGCTTCTGTTCCCGTGAAGCCCATTTTAATGTGTTTTATTTGTAAGCTTAGCTTTGGCTACGCTAAAAGTTTTGTCGCCCATGCCCAAGGCGAGCATCAAATAGGTTTGATGGAAGACGAAAGGCAGATACTTTCGCACTCGACTGCGTCAGCCATTATTCAGGCGGTTGGTAGGGGGAAACAGCCGCTGGTTAGTTTTCTTGAACCAGTTACGAGCTCGACTTGTACCCAATCATCGCCGACGCAAACGCAAAATCAGCAGCAACAACAACGCAGTGAATCTACTGATCACGAAGCGCCAACGACGACGAGTACGCCTTCAAGTACTCCAGGTATTCCTAGTAGCCCTCAGCAACAACCAACGATCCAGAGGCCATCTTCGAGTACACCGAACACATCAACGTCTCATTCGAATCATCCAATTTACAATCATCAGACACATCAGCAACAACAGTCATGGATCGGTGGTCAAGTGAATCCTGCATCTTGGGCAAAAGCACCCGATGCTGCGGCACTTCATTACACGTCGCCTCCACCACCGACAACTTCTACAAAAGGTTCACCTTCCTCTTATGCGGCTTTGACGCAACAACCACCTAATTTTCTTACTGGCACAACGATAGGTGTTTGTCCGGAACATATGCAAGGTAGACCGAGTGGTGTTGAGTGCTCTAAGTGCGAGTTGATATTAGCTAGCAGTCGATTGGCAGGTCCTGGTGGACCACTTGCAGGTATTCACAGTCGAAATTCTTGTAAAACTTTAAAATGTCCAAAGTGCAATTGGCACTATAAATATCAAGAAACCTTAGAAATTCATATGAAAGAGAAACATCCGGAAACGGAGACCTCGTGTATCTATTGCATCGCAGGTCAACCTCACCCTAGGCTTGCGCGTGGTGAAACTTATACCTGCGGGTATAAGCCGTATAGATGCGAAGTGTGTAATTACTCGACCACGACTAAAGGCAATTTGAGTATACATATGCAGAGTGATAAACATCTCAACAATATGCAAGAACTTCAGCAAGGCGGTGGTGCTGCTTCTGGTACGAATAATCCATCTTCATCTCAAGACGCACCGATGCCAACGCGTAGTCCTCATCATCCTACAAATCCTAGTCCGCATTTAAGTGGTCAAGCTGGGAATCAGGGAAAACCCAAGCCTACGTTTCGTTGCGACGTTTGTAACTACGAGACGAATGTAGCGCGTAATCTCAGGATACACATGACCAGTGAAAAACACACGCACAATATGTTGGTATTACAGCAAAACGTGAAGCACATTCAAACACTCTCGGCACTGACTTCTCATCAACAAGCCCAACATCATCATCAACAGGCACAACAACACCAACAACAATTAGAACAGCTGCTTCATCTTGGTGGTTTAGATAAGCCTCAACATGCAGCAGACGCTTTAGCGGACATGGCATATAATCAGGCACTCCTTATCCAAATGATGACGGGCGGACAACTACCACCACAACTTCCCCCAGAATTAATGGGTGGTTTAACAAATATGGGTGCATTGGGTGGCCTAGCAGGAGACGTTGGTCTTTCCCCAGAGAGTATGGAACCACCACCAGAACCGCCAGATACAGATCCTTCTCATCTTTACCATTGTTGCGTTTGTAATAACTTCGAATCCGATTCGTTGGAATCCTTGAGCCATCATTTAGCTGCCGACAGAACGAGAACTCGTGAAGGGGAGATACTGGCCGTGATGTCTGGACATTTTGTTTGCAAACTCTGTTCCTACAAAACAAATTTAAAAGCAAACTTTCAATTACATTGTAAAACTGACAAGCATCTTCAACGTTTACAACATGTGAATCACGTTAAAGAGGGTGGTCCGCGTAACGAATGGAAATTAAAATATATATCATCGCCTACGAGCTCAGCACAATTGCGTTGTCACGCGTGTGATTATTATACGAACAGTGCACACAAATTAGCAATACACTCTTCTACTCCTAGACACGAAGCATCTACACTGTTACTACGCCATCTTGTAGATGCCAGTGGAAATATACCAACACCGGGGAAACTGTATCACTGTGCTCTTTGCGGTTTTAGCGCTAGGCACAGGCTACCTCTTTTACAACATGTACGCTCGTTTCGACATCTTCAGATGGAGCAACTTCACCAGCTCCATCGTAGAAGTAGCATTCAAGGAAACGAGACACCCCACACGGACATCGGTGACGTATTCCAAGTAGTAAGCGATCCTGAAGTACCACCTACGCAACAATCGAGTCCCACCACGCCGACGACACCTAATATTCCCAATACCAACAACGGTAAGTAATACCACAATCATAAATGAAGATATTATCCTTGGCCTATGCTCCGTTTT
The DNA here is from genome assembly GCF_049000335.1 of Polistes dominula. Lineage (NCBI taxonomy): Eukaryota > Metazoa > Arthropoda > Insecta > Hymenoptera > Vespidae > Polistes > Polistes dominula. Next base: position 3,487,811 of record NW_028301116.1, on the reverse strand, counting down.
AAACTCCTATTCTATTTCTTTGACGTAAGTGCGCTAATGTATATTACATGAGTCTAACCGTTGCGCCGGGTATTTGATTTCTTCCTTAACGTCATTAAATAATTGGAATATCCTATATCTCGTTTCAAAGAATTTCAAAAATAATGGAAATTTTGAAGTAACCCGATCAAAATCAGAAATATTGTTTGTCGAAGGAAAATTAAACACTTTGGTATACGCATCACGCCTTTAATGAATTCAATGCGCTCTTATCGATTATTTCATAATTAGATGAGGATTACGGTAATTTAGTACGGCATATGGTCGTGTCGTGTGCCCGTAATACGCGCAACGTCCAATGTTATTATATGTATCAGTGGCCTGTATTTATAGAAATATACGAGCAGCACGCGTTTCATTGAGTTGCCTTGTAACGTTACAACTGACGCCGACCGATATAAAAATGTGGTTTCGGACAATACATTATGGAGATACGCGCGTATTCTTCTTTTTTTCTTCTTCTCTTTTCCATCGATAATTCTATATTATTAATATATTAAAATTGAGAGGTCATTGTTAGGTGAATTTTCGTCAACCATATGCAAAACTTGCTCGTAGTTTTGACGTAACTTCAGACGTAGTTCATAGAAATGTTATTTTTATACTTTTACTTTTATTTGTTCTCGTTTGAAATAAATAATAAAAGATATGTGTGCAAATGTGACCGTCGTGTAGTTTGTTCATTGTCGCTGGTAAAGTCACTTTATTTTAATTTTTCTTTTTCTTCTACATCTACTTCTTCTTCTTCTTCCTCTTCGATATGCGTAATCACTTTAATGAGAGTTAGAAAATATGCTTCGCCACAAAAGCAGTCGTACGTGACACTGAATACGAACTTTATTTCGTAGCACCGCCATAGTTTACTATCTATAATTTACTTTCTCTCGTCGCGTACCGAGTTAATGTCTCCGGAAACGAATCACCGTAAAATGGATGGCTGTCCTGTGCGCTCGTTCGATATTAAACGGTTAATGCCGAAGTTCAATTTTCCATGTTGTAAAGTGAAAGAGACATAAGATATATTTACAGGCTGGAAAGTTCAAATTGATGCGTTATCATTTGTCGTGAATTTTACATTTTTTACGTTTTATAATTAATATATATATATATAATATAATTGATTGTGCATTAATGATAAATCGGGAAATTATTAATATTCATTTGTTAAATTTTTTCGAATCATTTTCTATTGTTCAGGTATATTGCTATTATTTATTTGTTCATATGTGTATAAAAAAAAGAAAATATTGGAAATTTGGTATGATTTTTCAGAACGACGTGACGAAGGCAGCGACTGTGGTAGCGACGTTAAACAAGAGCCAGAGAATGATAATGAAATAATGGAAGGAGACGCTGAGAATGATCAGGAAGAAATAAGTTGTCCCTATTGCACGTATCAACCGACTTCGCGAGAGGAATTAAAGCAACATTTGCAAGTAGCACACGTTCAAGACTCCGAAGTGAAGCCCGAGGTAGTCAAGGAGGAACCCCCACCTGAATTGTTGTGCCCGTTATGCCAAGACGGTTTCAGGGAACGCGCTGCTTTGGAAAAACACGTAATGCAAATTCACTCGGTAAATGCCGATGGTCTCCAGAGATTGCTACTTTTAGTGGATCAGAGTCATTGGTTGAATAACAATCCGCGAAGTAGCATGACTCCGGCAATGGCAACGCAACCATCTTCACCTACGATAACGAGCAAATTGCATCAAGAAGAGGATACAAATGAACGCGTTGTTGCTACTGGGAACGAAGAAGCCGAGGAAATATCTCGGTGTACAGTGTGCGGTAGAGTTTGTAGATCACTTGAAGAACTAACACAACATCATAGAGAAGTTCATCCGACAAATACTCCAACTTTGGTTAGCGAAAAACACGTATACAAGTACAGATGTGGACAATGCAGTTTGGCTTTCAAGACATTAGAAAAACTTCAACAACATTCTCAATACCATGCCATTAGAGATGCGACCAAATGTGCGCTATGTGCTAGATCATTTAGGTCGGTTCAAGCCTTGCAAAGACACGTTGAAACTGCTCACTCAGATTTACAAGAAGACGAAGTAGCACAATACAAGCAAAGTTTGCTACATGCACATCCATTGCTTCAAGCTTTGACCGATGAAGCACTTAGAAGGCAGGGCGGCATAAACGCTGATCAGAATACTGAAGATGATGGAGGTAGAGGTGACGAAGAGGAAAGCGATGCAAGCGATTCTCCCCCGATGCACAAGGAACAACGTCTTTTAGAGGATTATTTCAACAGTCAATCTATTGCCGAGGATTCCTATCACGATCCAGGAAGAAAATTCAAATGTCATCGGTGCAAAGTTGCTTATACGAGACAAAGTTATCTTACAGGACACAACAAAACCTTAATGCATCGCAAAGGTGAAAAAATGTCTTATCCTGTGGAAAAATATTTGGATCCTAATAGGCCGTATAAATGTGACGTTTGTAAAGAAAGTTTTACTCAGAAGAATATACTTTTGGTACATTACAATAGCGTTAGCCATCTTCATAAATTAAAAAGAACGATGCAAGAACAAGGTAACAATAATACGCTAATTTCTGTTGTACCACCGGCCAGTCCAACAGAGTCGCCTGATTCTCAACAAGATCAAGATAAAAAACCATTCAAATGTAACATCTGTAAAGTCTCTTACTCTCAAGGAAGTACACTGGATATTCATATGAGAAGCGTTTTGCATCAGACTCGTACAAGTAAGATATCGGATCTTGCTGCAACCGGACAAGTAGATCTTGGTCGTCCGTTAATCGAACATCCATCAAGCCCTAACAGTCCGCCATGTAATGCACCGACTCCTACTAATTCCAACACGATGTTGTCCTGTCCTCGTTGCACCACCCTTTGTGGAAGTCAAGAGCAACTTAACACTCATCAACAATTGTACTGCATCTTTAACAATCCATTGGCTTTATTCCAATTAGCAGCTACGCAACAATTAGCATCATCTGGTTCTGCCAAAACACCACCACCTTCATCGGCAATAGTAGCAGGATCTCATCAACATTTGCAACAAGTCACGCAACAATCGCCACAAACTGCTCATGAACTTCTGACCCAACCTCGACATAAGACTTCACAAATGTACAAACATCTTTTGGAAAGTTTTGGTTTCGATCTCGTGATGCAGTTCAATGAAAATCATCAGAGACGTCAAAGAAAGGAAGAAGAAGCTGCTGCGGCCCTTCAAGCCCAACAGGAACAGCAAAAGCAAGAGCAACAAAAGCAAGCGCTTGCTGCACAAGCTGTACAAGAGAGGGAACAAGAAATCGAAGAAAACATGGACGACGACGTTATCCCCGAATTGACTAGAAGTACTTGCCAACATTGTAACAAAGAATTCAGTAGTGTTTGGGTACTAAAAGCGCATTGCGAAGAAGTTCATCGAGATTTAGTGCCCCGCGAGTTCCTTGAAAAATATGTTCAACAATTCAAATGCGAATACGAAAAAAAGAGCGTCGTGGTAACAGCAGCGACATCGTCTTCTACTACAACAGCTCCGAGAAGTACTACACCAGCAGTGATTCAGCCACAAGACACTAGTTCGGAGAAAGAACCGTGTGAAAAGGACAAGGAAGATAACATAGAGATAAAACAAGAAATAATCAGAACTCCAGAAGCAACATCTACAACTCCAGCAACAACACCTGTGTTGAGCAATACTCCTGTATCGAGTACTGATTCTTCCACGCCAACGGTGGTACCTACTAATACACAGCATCAGATTACTGTTCCACAACCTATACAACAACAACAACAGCAGCAACAACAACAACAGCAGCAACAACAGCAACAGCAGCAGCAACAACAGCAGCAACAACAGCAGCAACAACAGCAGCAACAACAGCAGCAACAACAACAGCAACAACAACAGCAACATCAGCAGCAATCTGTGCAACAACAACAACAACAACAACAACAACAACAGCAGCAACAGCAACATGCTCAACTAACTCTGGCTCAACAAATGACTGAAATGCAAGCAGCCTTGAATGCAATGGCAGCATCCCAACTACAGCAACAATTGCAACAATATCCAGGAATTATGATGGGCATGATGGGATTACCCTTGGGATTAAATGTACCAGCTCTGGCAGCTATGAATCTTCAACCACCTTTGGTTCCAATGATGTTACCGCCACCACCGTATGATAGCGCAACCACGGCTTATACTCCTATAAATGCTCAAGCTGATTTGCTTGCGAAACAACATCTCGCCTTGCAACAGCAGCAAGCAGCTGCGGTAAGAAACAAACTCAAGAAACTTGCTCACAAGTTTCCGTATTAAGCATGTAAAATATTTTTTATTTAATTCGAGCATAGCTATTCTTTGCATTAATCTTATGTTCAATGCACGTTCATAAATCGTATTTAAATTTCTGTCAGCAATAGAAGTTTTTAACAAACTCGACAAATTTAGAATAATCTTTTCTGCAATCACAATACATCAGTTTGACTGGACTTGATTTTGTCCATTCCACAGGCAAATGCAGCAGCCTCGCAGAAACGAGCACGCACACGTATAACAGACGAACAACTGAAAATTTTGAGAGCACACTTTGACATTAATAACTCTCCAGGAGAAGAGCAAATTATGGAAATGGCCTCTCAGAGTGGCTTACCACCTAAAGTCATAAAACATTGGTTCCGCAATACTTTATTTAAAGAGAGACAACGTAATAAGGATAGTCCGTATAATTTTAACAACCCACCGAGTACTACATTAAATCTCGAGGAGTATGAAAAGACTGGGGAAGCTAAGGTTACTCCCCTAAATTCGAGTACGTCGGGAAACAGTTCATCGGACGATAAAAGCCCAAACAAACAAGCGACTCCGCCACCACCACCAGTGGCAACATCCTGTAATACTTCATCTACTATAAAACAAGAAATGCTCGATACCTCGCAACCTACCGAAACATTACAGCAAATAAGCCAATCGCATCATGAAGAGCAACATCATTCACCTGGTAGTTCCGGAGGCAATCAATCTCGACCACATTCTCCAGCGCTCAGTATGAGCTCAGTATTTTCAGGTATCCACCACGAAGTTTCCTCTCATCCCCCTTCAACAACAACTGCACCAACTGCACCTATGTTACCACCAAAATTAACTCCACAGAATTTTGCTAGCCCTACATCAGGTAGTGGAGGAGTTGTTCAGAGTGCAATCGCAGCAATGGCATTAGCACCGCAAAGATCATTAAGCCCAGGACGTGGACCGACGGATTATTCATTCGGAGCTAACAGCAACGGCAGTAATTCTTCTGGCGGTAGTTCAGGAAAACGTGCAAATCGAACTAGATTCACCGACTATCAGATCAAGGTCCTACAAGAATTCTTCGAGAACAATGCTTATCCCAAAGATGACGATTTGGAATATTTAAGTAAATTACTTGGGCTCAGTCCGCGAGTTATAGTCGTTTGGTTCCAGAATGCTAGACAAAAAGCTCGGAAAGTGTACGAAAATCAACCGGCTGCGGAACCCGTGACACCTGGTGGTCGTGAAGGAGACGATGGAACTGGACGATTTCAACGAACTCCGGGATTGAATTATCAATGTAAGAAATGTTTATTAGTATTTCAAAGATATTACGAACTTATTCGTCATCAGAAGACTCATTGTTTCAAAGAAGAAGATGCTAAACGAAGTGCTCAAGCTCAAGCTGCAGCAGCTCAGGTTGCTGCTGTTTTAAGCTCAGAAGATAGTAACAGCAGTTCAACAACAACTACCAATGCTGTCACCAACAATCCACCCAACACGACGATTTTAACGGAGCAATTGCAGCAACCGTTGAACGCTACTGTTTCTTCCTTACTTCAACCACAAACGTTATCTACATCTACAAGAAATAATCAAGCGTCACAGCAGGAACAGCAGCAACAACAACAGCAGCAACAACAACAACAACAGCCATTGCAGCAACAACAACAAACCGAATCCAAAGAAGGTAACTTTCAATGTGACAAATGCAATTTGATATTTAGCAGATTTGAACTTTGGAACGAACATCAGTTAGTACATATCATGAACCCGTCCTTATTTCCACCGGCCTATCCACCAGACTCTCCATTTGGAATACTACAACAGCAAGCACTAAATGCTACTTCCGGAGCTGGGACGGATGCTCCTCATCCTTTACTTGCCATGATGCAAGATAGAAAAAGAAAATACGAAGATTTCGATGAGACCTCTGGTACAGATGCACGCTCTAATTCTGAGCACAGCGAACAACCGAAAGACAAACGTTTGAGAACAACGATATTACCGGAACAGTTAGATTACCTTTATCAAAAATATCAAATTGAATCTAACCCATCGAGAAAAATGTTGGAAACGATTGCACGAGAAGTAGGACTGAAGAAGCGTGTCGTACAAGTGTGGTTTCAAAATACGCGAGCCCGTGAGCGCAAAGGCCAGTTTCGTGCTCACAGTCAAGTGATTAATAAACGATGTCCATTCTGCCCGGCGTTATTCAAGGTAAAGTCTGCATTGGAGTCTCATTTGAGTAGTAAACACGCTGATCAAGTTGCTCGTGGAGAGGTAAACATCGACAACATTCCTGACGAAGAATTATCAATGGAATCGGCACCATCGAATCCTAGCACTCCGAATATGATGCCACCACTATTTCCACCATTTAACTCGATGGATATGGAAAATTCACTGAAAAAATACTACGAAGAGTCAATGAAACGATACATCAGCGAGCTTCAAGCTCATGCCAGCAACGGAAAACAAGAGTCGTCTAATCATCAAAGCGGTGTTAACATTGGAGAATCTCCGTTGGATTTGAGCAAACCATCGGTCGATTTGAATCGTTCGGTAAAATTAAGCCTTGGTGGTTTGAGCAATCTCTTGGAAGAGCAACACAGCGGCCACTTTCGAGGTGGCAGCGATTGCGGCCCGTTGACGGATTTATCGGAACGTAGTATTTGCGGCGACGACGATAGTATGAGCGAGACTACAGAATTTTTGGATGACGAGAGTGGACCCGCGAGTCCGGCGTCGAGCACCCAAAGTTCGAGGCAAGGCCCGGCGAGTTGTGTAAACGCCAGTAGCACGGTTAGTCCAGCCGCGAGCGGAAACACGAGTATCTCTGCTGGAACACCCGGACAATCCGGAGGAAAGAGATACAGAACGCAGATGTCGGCGACGCAAGTTAAGGTTATGAAGTCACTATTCTCGGATTACAAGACACCTACGATGGCCGAGTGCGAGATGCTAGGCCGCGAGATCGGTTTACCAAAACGCGTCGTCCAGGTGAGCCCAACACACCCGAACACGTGAATTACCTCGAACTTTCCTGTTATCCTTAACTACAGGATCAAACTTAGGCCTGGCTTACGGACTAATGGAGACGAGTTGCAGGTCTGGTTCCAGAACGCGCGTGCCAAGGAAAAGAAGGCTAGGTTAGCGGCTGGTTTACCTGCCGAGGGCTCAGCCGTTCAACCACATCGCGGTCCTACCGGGCCGGACGAGTGTAGGCTTTGCTCGGTCCGGTATTCACCAAAATCACCTCTTCAGGAACACGTCTTCTCACGACGGCACATTGACTCGGTCCGCGTCGCTGTCGAGGAGGGTAGTTTGGTACCTCCTACGCCAGGTGCTCCGATCACCACCACGCAACCAGTCTGTGCTACGACAACTATTCCAACCTCCTCCCTTATTGTGACTAATCAGCAGCAATCAGTGCAACAACAACAACAACAGCAACAACAACAGACGCAACCACAACATTCTAATCAATCGAGTAGTCAGCAGCAACAACAGCAACAGTCTGACGAAAGCATGATGTATGGATCATTGTTCCTTCATCCTACGGCGATGTTCCAGTCGCAGCAGCAGCAACATCCGGCGGCCGCTGCGACCAGCACAGCTACCACCACAGCCGGTGAGTGTCTGGCTGACCTCTTAGATTCATAAGTGAATTTATTCTATGATAGATTTTTTTTCTTTTCCTCCCATTTTGTTCATCTTCGATCCCGAACGATATTCGAAATTCAATCGATTTCAATGATACGTACGGTGTGCGCGTGTTGTTAAGCATACAACATTTTGACTGAAATGAAATGCTGTATGGTAAAAGACGAATATTCTATTAAATGTATATCAAATTATTCTCTTCTCAAAATAACAACAATTGTACGATTATCGATCGCATTTCTAATTTCGTTTGTTAATTTTTGTTTCCATTAATATTTTCATTATTCATATTATAAATTATTTTAAGTAGTCTTTTAGCGTGTCTATGTGTAGAAAAACATTAGTTAGTCCCGTGTGATACTCTAAGGGACAATTTACTAATTAATCCTAATTAATAGTTAATATTTTTAATAGTTTAAGAATTATTGTCGGTAAAGATATTTGTAGTAAGAATAATAATAATATATCAGAGAGCTAGGCAATACTGAAAGTTCCTATCAGATGACTATTCTAGCTTAAGAAACGTATGAGAGAAAAGAAATCTAAATGGTTGAAGTATTATTTAAAGTAGAAGCGAGATTGATTACTAGGTAATATTACGAGTCATCCAACTTCAAACATTTTCAAACATTTTATTCAAAGCAAGTAAACATTCTACGTGTTATCACATTTAACGTAGGATGAACAAATTAATTCGTATTTTTAATTCGTATAAAATGATAGACATTATGGTAATTCACTTAATTATATAGCATTGTCATATTGATTGATTTTTATTCATATAGGTTATAAACAGCGGTGCATGACGTTTAGAATTTTTGATTTTGATTCTTATTTTAATTTTAATTATTATTATATTATTATTATTATTATTATTATTATTATTATTATTATTATTATTATTATTTTTTTTATTATTATTATTATTATTTTTATTATTATAATTATTATTATTATAATTATTATTATTATTAGTATAGCATAACATTACCATTAATATTATATTTTCGACAGTAAATATCTATATTTACGGACAATTAGAAATAATAATATACTTGTATTAAAATATAAAAAGTAATATTATTCGATATTAGATTAGATTTGCAAGAAGGTTTTTTAGTTTAGACAAATTAATATTATTAAAATACTATTATCTAATTCTACTATTATATTAGTGTTATTGAATGCCAGGATACATCTCTTTTTATTACGTTGTAATTAGTTTAATCATATCAATTAATAGTATTAACGCGTTATTTGTAATTCTAAAGTACGCTGTATTTGTTCTCAAATCGACATATTATAATAGTTGCCTCGTCATTGACATTCGTGATTATCCGCGATGAGAAATTTTTATTTTATTTTGACACTGAAAAATACAGTTAAGAAATGAGACGTCTATTTCGTTGTCTCATTTATTTTCTCCACTATTTACTTATTATTATTTTTTTTCCTGCTTATTTCTTATTTGTATGCATTTCTTGTATTAAATTTCTTTTTATTTTTTATTTTTTATTTTTTATTTTTTATTTTCTCAAAATTAATTTTCTCATCTTCTTCTGCATTAACAAGTAAGTTTCGATTTACTTTCTTCTATTTTCATAATCGTGAAACGTCTGTTTCGTTTGTTTTTATTTTTCAGAAAAACGTAATTGTAGTTCTAAAGAATTAGGTCAGTTCAAAAGTAATTGAACTCCTTGAATATCACATTTGAAAGGCCCCAATGTCTGATATCCGGTGAATTATCAGTATTAACTGCCAATTTTGCAATATATTTTATGACGATTTGTCTTAAAATTATTTCGAAATAATTATTATTTATTATCTTGTTAAATAAATATTTTTGTTATTCCACGCAAGATACTAATTCGCATTGTATTATTATACACTTAAGAAGGTGAATGTTGACAAGTTTTAATTCTTGAAAAGTTTAAAATTATGTCAACAAATAATATATTTAATTTTCCTGAACAAATTTTTTCTTTGTTGCTGTTCTACTTATGATAGATGTGATATTCTTATAAAATTATTCTTTTATAAGAGAATAAAAAGTAAAAAGAAAAAATTGAAAGGTTTCAAAATTTAAAATAGCTTCAAAAGTAAAAAATTTTGAGCCTATGCTTTTTTCGAAAAGTTGCACGAACGAATTTGTTGTTAAATAATCAATGAACTTGATGAAACATTATTATTTTATTGTTTTTTTAACGTTATTATTTAATTTATAACAAAAATTACTGTTTTATTTAATATAATTATTTTTTGAAATTAAATTTGGCAAATTAGGATTAGATTAATTTGATAGGATTAAAGGACTCATACAACTTTTTTTTAGTATTAGACGGTGAAAAATGTTGATTATTAATTATAGGAATACTTTTTCATATTTTTTTATTATTCTTCTTTACTTTTCTGCAGGCATCCTGAAACCCTTGAAGTATCAAAGAAATTTATCACTTCAGTCATAATCAAATATGAACTTTAAACAATTCTTAATTAACCTTTTTATTACTCTTATGTTTATAAAATTAAATAATAAAATATTTCAATTTATAATCCACTTAATCTTACATTTTAACTATTATTGACATATTTAAACTTCTTAAATTGATTACACATGTTATTTCAGAAAACTTTGATACTCAAAGGGTTAAACTTGCTTTAGAATTATAAATTTTTTTTTAATTTTTTTCTGTCCCTTGTATCTTGGCATTCTTACTTTCTTTTCATGTATTTTTTCATTACTTATTTAATAAGAAATTTGTTGTATATAAAGGATATTATTTCGTATAAAATTCTTTTCTTCTATCTTACTCTTTTTTTCTGGCCTACCCACGCGATTTACGTGCAAAAAAAAAGAAAACTTCTACTTGTATAAAAATGAAAAATATTTTGGTATCGTAGGTAACGTTAAAAGTCTGTTTCTTTTTTTCTCTTTTTCTATTAATAAAAAAATTTTCTTCTTTTTATATAAATAAAATTGTTATTATATTAATTATTATAATAACTGTTTTTGTTATTTTGGGTTCTCGCATTGTTCTAATGTATATGTATATATATATCTTCCGAATATATGTAAAACTTTGCGTTTTTTCTCCCAAACATTAATTTTGATGACCAAACTAATTACTGCTTTTAATTATCGGATTAAAAAAATGTATGGTTTAAGTTATCGTATCCCTGTCAATATCTTTTTATGGGGTAATCTAATCTTGGCGTTTGAAAAAATTATCAATGGAAAGATTACTTTTTTTCTGACGCAATTTTAGTGCACATAAATTTTGTTTTATCATTGTTTGATACAGTGATGTCTGAATGCATTGATTTTAATGTATCTATATAAGAATTGTTTTAAAATATTAACAAATGGAGAAGATATCAGTTGTTCTTGTGGTATATACGTTTTCCGTGATACTATCCGACGGTAAAGGTTTTTGTTGATTGTGTAGTCAGGAATTTTTGGAAATAACAAAATGTAGAATATTTTCCTTTAAACAAAACGTTATAGTTACAATTTATTTTTAATCAAAGAGGGAAAAATTTGTCTAAACATTTTTGTGTAAATGATAATTTGTTTTGTTTGTTAAATGTATAGATCATTTTGTTAAAAATTCAAAGTTATAAAAAATAAAAATAAAAATTCTACGAAGTATCTAACCGAAAAAAAAGAAGATAAATAATGTCACATTTCATGTAATAATATATATATAAAAAAAAATATGTTGTAAATTTTCGTTATTATAATTGTTCAGTAATTATCGGAGATACAAGCTTCACCATTTTGAAATATTTTTCAATAACTTTTTATATAAATATGTTATCAATGTACACTGTATTGAATAATTATAAAATAAAATTTTATGTATTTGAAAATGTTTTACGTCAAGATTTATTTCAAACTTGGTAATATATAAATTCATGTAAAGGCAAGGAGTATTTAAAACGTGAAATGAATATTTGATACGTCATATAAATGTTATAAAACATTAATTTTTAAAGTAAAAAAAAATAAAAATAAAATAAAAATATATAATATTTGTATAGACGTAAAAGTAAACAGTTCGAATTTCAATTTATGTATTACCTATGTTCTCAGTTACCTCATGAATTAATTGAATAAACATTAAACGGTAAGATATGCATTAGATATACGTTAGAACCCAAACGATATTTCAAACACATATATTTGACGGTGACCATTAAATGAAGGATTCATATTAATGTGTCCACAACAAGTTTAAACCTTACTTTTAAATCAAGGACTCGAACTTAGGATTTTTCCTTTTTCACAGGCGATTACTCTGTTCACCGAATGGATGTACGTAAAAAATTAATTGAATCGTTCAATTTAAATCACCGGTTATCGATAATCAATAATACCCCATACAATTTCTCAATTCTTTACCACTATTCTACACTTGCGCAATCTTAACGATGATAAAACATGTATTAGATGTACGTGAGTATTCTTAATTCCAAATTCAACTCGAGTATTCGTCCTATCCGATTTCTCAGTCGGGTTCCACAAAATTTATCGTCTAATAAACATATTAAAGTAATTTTTCATTTTCAATTCGAACTCATATTGTTTTGAATATTTAATTGTTAACATTTCATATATAATTCTTATTGTATTATATAATATTATATATACTACTATATGTATATAAATAATTTAATATTTTCAATATATCATATAATAGTATAATATATTATTGTATAATAATACAATAAGAGAGAGTAAAATGTTTTTAAAAATTCAAACTAACATCAACAATTTAAATATCTCAACAAATGTAATTCAAATCGAAAATAAGGATTGCTGTCCGAAAAATCAATTTTCAAGTACTAAATCAAGTCTTGAAATTTGAATATGGATATGTTTATGAATGATTAATTTTTGGTATATCAACTCAAACAGATTTTGGGCAGATTCGAGTGAATTTTGTAATTTCGAATATCCCTAAACACTTATTCTCTGATATTTTTCGAATACAATCTGATTGATTCCAACGTTAGGCACGTAATCGAGTTTAGGGTGTGGCCAAGCTTCTAACTATTTTATTTTCTTTTTTTACTAACATCGAGACATCGATAGAGACCGTCACAGGAATATATACGTATATTCATTTAAATAAAACAAAAGTAAAATAAAAATAAAAGCGAATCGTAAGACGAGTAATGTTATTTATGTCGGTTACACTCTCACTTTTCACCAGTCGTACTTTCATCTTTTTAAGATTTTAAGAGTTGTATGTATATAATTTATAAATTTTATTAATATCATTATTATATTGTGCTTTATATTATACATCACATTATTATTATTATTATTATTATTATTATTATTATTATTATTATTATTATTATTATTATTTTGTATGAACATGTGACATGAATCTGAATAATATTATTGCAATTATTATTATTATTATTATTATTATTATTATTATTATATTACTTTTATGCAAATCTAGTCTAAAATAAATGAATGCAAAATACTAAGATAATTTTTTTGGTTTTTCTTCTATTTATTTTATGATTTCTATGCCCATTATCACATTTTCCCAAATACCTGGGTTTAACTCTTTCCCATTTCCACTTTCCTCAAACCATAAAATCACAATCCTAGCACGCCAAATTTCCGGAACGATTATTTTTGTTATGTTTCTGTTGCAGTTTTCTTTTGTCAATTTGATATTGGGTAAGTCAGGATTAGTTATTATTTTGTTTAATTTATCTATTTTTAATAAAAGTGGTAGGTATATGTGCTTAAAAACCAAATTATTATTATTTTGCAGAATTTTAAGATTTTTTTTGAATTTAGTAAAATTGGTGGTAGCCGACATATTTAACTTGATCGGCATAAATCATCCATTTCTTATCATTCATTTAATGTTTTTAAAAAAAAATGAAAAAAGGGATGTTACTTACATTTAACTATGCTTACTTCCTTCCTTCCTTCGGTCGTTCGTTCAATCTAAAAAAGAAAAAGAAAAAAAACAAATGATAAAAAATATATTTATATTGATGCAAATCATGGTAACAACAAGTTCGAATGAATGATAAGTAACAGTTATAATAGTATCAATAACGATAGTATGTATAAATCTTGTGACGCGATCCATTCAATCGGTTAATCAACAATAATTGCACTTAATCAATCTCAGAAATGATATCCTTTGAGAATAGGACGTTATCATCAAGTAAGACACATTTTGTCATCGTTCATAGATTACACTTTCAATCATGGTAAACGTCAATTCTTAATTGTCATTTATACATATTTCATACGTAATAAAAACGCGTGTGTGTGTCCATGTATGTATAATGCGCAAAGTATGACATAATATATCGATATTTTAATTAATTGTATCTTATAAAAAAAAAAAAACATATCGAGATCGTAGAATGAATCAAACCAGATATTTAATCATCGTTCATAGATCGTGTTATCCATCGGTCATGGGTGGTATGAATCAATCTTACATTAGATCATCATTTTAACGTTTTAATCTACAAACATAATAGACTCGTGTGCATGTAAACGTATCTGCGCGTATGTGCGTATGCAATGGCACGAGGAAATAAGCATGACAATATTTAATAGAAAATTCAAGAAAGGAAGGAAGGAATTAAAAGTCATTCGATTCAACAACAACAATAAGGGGAAGGGGGCCACGCGTTTTAAGTAAAAGATGTTTTCCAGAAAGGATTTACGAGAGGAGAAAACACGCGTGCCAGGCTCGTGCCCGATATATGTTCTCGTTCTTCTTCGTATTACATCAACCCGAGAAAAAAAAGAAAAAGAAAAATATGGTGGGGGGACCGAAGGGGGGAAGATCTTTCCTTCTATTAGACTAGGAATAATAAAAAGCACACAGTGTGCGAGGAAAGTAGAATAAATTTGTTGGAATCCGTTCCGGGAAGTCTGACACGTGTCACGTTGCTTCGGAAACAAATTCGAATGAACAAGCAAGAAAGAGAGAAAGAGAGAGTAGTTTATTTTGAAAAAAAAAACTTTATGTTAATAAGATCGAACAGGGGTATGGGGAAGAAGGAAAGGGACATTAGGTAAGTGTGTAAAATGAAGAAGGGCCATGGCAAACGATTATTATAGGTACGTGCGATTCGTGAAATTATGCAAAGTACACACGCGGGCTCGGCAACGTAAGAAAAAAAGAAAAAGAGATCGAAATTCGCGTGCACCTCGCGCTGACGTCGTACGACAGCCACGTGGCGTATGTTAAAAAAAAATATGAAGGGAATGCAAATGATAAGTTTCTTTTCTCACTCACTCTTTCCGTTTTTATTTTCTCGAGGGGTAGTTGGACTTCTTTACCATTCAAAGTTCCAAATGAAATTGCTATGGGTATAAAGTATCTCTTATTGAGTTCTCAAGTATCCTTTATAATCTCTTTTAAGAATCGTTTTATCATCGTTTATAATATAATACTTTCCATTTTTTCATCGAACATTTTTATGATCGGTACGAAAAAAGGGTCACGTAATTTAAGAATTTACAATGTTATTTAATGTAATGATTATTTGTTACGTATTCACATATTAATTTAAATAAAAAAACAGTTAGTTTAAGATCTGATCTTAAAATCAACTATAATAAAAATGTTAACACAGGTACAAATTAGATCGGTTGAACCTGATTGTATGAAAGAAAAATGATAATCATTTACAAATGAAACAAAATGAATACGACATAGATTAGATATCGATTATAAAATCGTTTCGTTTCAATAATTTGTTATCTTTAATAAATGGGGGGGAATGAAGGTGGGAAGATTAATAATTATCGATAAAAAAGAATTGAAATGTTTCTCGTTTAAGACGTCTAGAAAATTACACTTATCATTAAATTCCAACGACTACTATCTCTGAATGTTTGAGATAGCAAAATAGAAGAAGGATAGAATGAAAAAAAAAGAAAAAAAAGTGAAAAGATAAGAAAGAAAGAGAGATAGAGAATCCATTTGAGTCAAACGAGTGTCTGCACCGCAGGATCGTGTGGTGGAAGAACCTTGGAGACGCCACCAGGTAGGAATTAGCATGCCACAAAGTAGTCATTCTTTTTTTTTTCTTTTTTTCAACAGAACGAATCGTCGAGGGTAACCCTCTCGCGGGTTTCTTCGTTTATACGCCTTTAATCCCTTTTCGACTAAGCTGTGAGAGAAGGAGGATGTTGGGTGGGATGATATAAAAAGAAAATATGAGAAAGAGAGAGAAAGAAACAGCAGCTAGCAGCAACAGCAACACCACGGCTTGGTCAACTTTGAGAATGGCGGCACCTTTCCAGAAAAGGAACCACCGTTCTTCTCCTCGCATTATTTTTTATTCATCTTCTTCTTCTTCTTCTTCTTCTTATTCTAATTTTTATTTTTCTCCTTCGTTTATTCTCTCTTCCTTCTTTCCAATTCTTCTCACAAGCCAAGGAAGGATCGTGTTGTTGTTGTTGTTTTTTATTTTTTATTTCAATCCTACTTTTAGCTTCCCTCGCCATATGTTACCCGATCTCAACTGCGACGAGGCTATTAATTATATCGATCTATATGGACCACGTAGTTAGCTTCGGCAAAGAGAGTTCCGAACCCCGTGACGCGCTTTATGGCCAAGGCCCCCCGTCTCTCTCTCTCTCTTTCTTTTCTCATGCAGGGTGAGAACCTAAAAAAAAGCTGAAAGAGAGAGAGGAGAAGAGAGCTCGCGCGTTGCGCAGAAATACATAAAATCCGTCCAGAAGCATAAATCATCCAAGTAGGACTACGCGGAGAAGCTATTATGTGACTCATGTGGATGTGGGGACAAGGGGAGTCTTAAAAAAAAAGGAGAAAAAAGGAGAAACAGAAAGAGAATGAGAGAGAAAGAGAAAGAAAGGAAAAATCGTGGAAAAACATTAACCGATAACAAAGGGATAAAAAAAAAAGCAGGGGGCCCATCTAATAAAAAGATTAAAACTAAAAAAAACCGACACCCTAAAACGAATCTATCTAACAATTTATCTATCTAACAATCAAGGTATCTAACTGTTATTGATCGACAATCTAATACTAAATGAAACGTTAACGAATCTCCCTAACTAAATCACATTCGTATATGTCGAAATAAATACTCTGTGAGTAACGTTGAACGCACATAGTAAGCAAGCAAGTAAGCAGGAGGAAGGTAGAGGTAGGTAAGATCGACAGTAGTTATATCTCGATGAATCGAAGATCACAGTAATTTGAACGTCAAATCGAGTAGTCGAAGATGGTCTCGTCGAAAAGCGCCGCGATTTAATTCCAACGTCCGCGATTCGCCAAATCATCGCGGCGGCACGTCGTCATAGTTGTAGTCGTACTCGTCGCTTTCTCTCAACACTCGCTAGACCCTGAGTGAGTGAGTGAGTGAACGATTGAGTGACTGAGTAAGTGAGAAAAGAATAGTTAGAAAGAGAGGATACTTCTCGAAGGAGAAGAATACCTGAGAGTTTCTTTGAAGATCCTCCCTACCCCACCCCCTCACCATTTCCCCTTACCCTTGCCCCTTTCTTGCCCACCCTGTTGTACCCGGCGCTGAAGTAGCTGACGCGGAACGAGTCACGTGACGAACGTTCGTGGATAACCTAGTAAAAGTAGTGAACCGAGAAAGCGGACTCTTCCCCTCCCCCGGTGTTTGTCGAAGGCGCTACTGGAATCCGGCAAAAAACTGGCTGGTCGGCTACCGACCACTCTAATACTCCGCTATAATGTACTACCTTATTTCCAAGCCCGGGACAACACTGTGTTGGTCCTCTCCTCTCTCCTCTCTTCTCTTCTCTTTCCTTTTCTTTCTTGATCTTTCGATTAAACCAAGCCGTGATAATCGATTCGAGCTTCAAAGAGTTTTACCATGGTTCTGCTAACTTTTGCTCGAACGAACGATCTTTTCAAGGCCAAGAAATATCATCCTTTTCGTGACTCCACCCACACTCGTTAAAAGAGAAGAATTTTAAAGATGAATAGTGTTACGAGTATTATATTATGAACTATTACTTGTTGAACTGATTTTTTTTTTATATAATTTCAATAGATAATCCATGGTTCGAATTATTTAAAAAAAAAAAAAGAGAGGAAGAGAAGAAAGGAGAAGGGTTGGTTAAAGGTGTACTCGTGCGAGATCGCGCGAGAAACGTCGGTGCCATAAACTCGACGGAGGTAACACGGCGAGACGAGTTATGGCAACGATGCCCGGAGTTCCACGCATGACTCGACACGAGGCAAGTACCTATGGGCCTTGGGGCACTCAAAAAAGAATCGGAGTCGTTTAGTAACTCGATGCACACCCGTATACATATATATACACACACACACACACACACACACATACCAATATATATATATATATATATTGGTTTAAAGAGAGAGGGAGAGAGAGAGAGGAGAGAGAGAGACAAAACCTAATTACTAATTAATAAATATCACTTTAACGAATCATTGAATTTCAAAGATCTTTGTCATATATGCTCGTAAATGAGTTATATCAATCAGATCATTAAGATATTGATCATCTATCTCATTTCACATTAACGAGTTTAATGTTCACATAATATTCATAAACAAAAAAAAAATATATAAAATACCTGACGAATGTTATATATTATCAAAAGATAAACGTAAGAACGTTTCTAATCTCATTCGATCATCGTTTATATGTAACTCTGAAGGGATCATCAGTAGGAAAATAAAGAACTAATATTATCCAGGTAAAGAGGTACACGTATAAAGTGTAGAATAGTGTTAGAGGGTTTTCTTGGATATACACTAACCGCAGATCGTAAGCCTTCCTCCTCCTCCTCCTCCTCCTCTTACTTTTACTCTTTTTCCAGCATCTTCTCGCGAGTAGTAGCTAGCAAGCAAGCAAGCAAGTAAGCAAGCAAGTTGAAGAGAGGACGTCGGTTCACGGTAGTTGATGTTGTTGTCTGAATTATACTCTGATTATACTGCGAGACCAGGGTTGGGTATGATTAAACATTAAACAACGCCATTACGCCGAGGTAAGAAGAGAGAAGAAGAATTATAAGAAGAAAGAGTAATAAAAAAAAAGGAAAAATAAAAGAAGCAAGCAGAAGAAGAAGAGGAGGAGGAGAAGAAAAAGGAGGAGGAGAAGAAAAAGGAGGAGGAGTGAGGTATCCTACGGTGACCGCGCTCGCTCGTGTCCTCCTACGAGCGAAGGATTAGCTCGTAATTCCTCTCTCGATGAGGTGCCGGTGGTGGTGAAGTTGCCGGTTTGTTGTACCTATACTACCCGACGGTAGTTGTTGATGTTAGACTTCTTCCGTGCTACCTCACCGATCTTCCTTGTCTAACCAGAAAGAGGAATGCCAAGAAGCGTAATTAGCTATTCGCGAACCGAAAGAGAGAGAGAAATAAACCTCCTCTATATTTGCTTTACTACATTCCATGCTACCATTCACGAACATTTTCACGATGGTGGCGCAAAACATCATTCCGTGATATCTTTACTCGTAATACAAGGATTTATATATTTATATTTAGACATTTATTTATTTTTTACTATTAGATAAAATCTTAAATCTTTTCATTCTTAATCGATAGATAAAAATCATAATATCAGAAATCATTAACTTTAATCCGTGTTTTGTTAATCTACGTAAATCATTTTTAGATCAAACATGTATAGTTGTCATATTTAATATAAATGATATAATAAACATATGTCAGAAATTTTATTATAGGATTTAATTAATAAATAAATTTGCAATAGTTAAATTGACAATTTGTAGAATAATTTGATATGAATTTTATAAGAAAACGATTTGATGTTGATAATGACGATGATGATGATAGATTGAAAATAGTAATAATAAAAGATCATTTCGTTCGTTTTACTTTCTTACGTGATGTTCAAAACTTCTCATCTTGTTCTGTAACATCTGGCTGTATATAGTAAATACGGTTAGTTACAGGCAAACGTACCGCGTGACCGAGCGACGAAAATTACAAAATAGCGTTCGCATCTTAAGGAAGATCAGGGGGAGGGGTGGGTGAGGAGGTTCGTCGTTCGAACGACATTCTCCTAGGCGTTGAGAAATGATAGAGGAAGAGTAGAAGAATGTAAAAAAAGAAGAAGAGGAAGAAGATGAGAAGGTGGTATCTTTAAAAAAAGAAGAAGGAATTATAATAAAACGCTTTTTCAACCGATTGGTTTCGCGCAACGCCGTTCTTCCGTGACACTCGAACTTGACCGTAAAGAAGAAGAAGAAGAAGAAGAAGATGATAGAATAAGAATAATAAGAAAAGGTGATGAGGAAGAAGAAGATGAAGAGATGGATAGATTAGTAACGATCTTAGAATAAGAATAAAACTAGTAGCAGCCTATCTTTTCTCAACTAGTTTGTCCTTGACCCAAAGAAAACAATTTCTTGACTTATTTGCTTTTTAACATTGACTATGATTATTCTTCTTATTCTTCTTTGAATATCTTCTTTTCTTTTTATAATTCTTTTTTTCTTACCTCTACGTAATTGAAAAGAATTATTTATCTTTTTATATAAAAACAAAAAATTTATATATAAATAAAAAGAAAAAATGTAGAAAATGATAAGAATATAGTAACACGTTCGATAATAGATAATGATATATCGAAAATTACCCCGATTGACTATAACCTATCAACTCGATATAGTATATAATACTTCTCTCTTTTTTCTCCCTCTTTCCCTCTCTCTCTCTTTCTCTCTTTACCTATACTTATGGCAATAAGACAAATGGCCGGTACATATAGCGATAATATCTTGCTATTTATATCGTAATAAATTTCATGGTAATAACATTTTAGCAAATGTACTTAAATTGTGTTTTCGAATTCAACGCTTCTTGTGACAACTATGACAAAAAAAAAGAAATATAAAAAAGAGGAGGAATAAAAGAAGGAAAAAGGTGAAGAAGCAGGAGTATGAAGAAGAGGAGGAGGAGGAGGAGGACCACATCTTGAGTCGAACAAGTTACTTTTTCTCCATGAAATCGATCTCTATCTTCGAAAATATACAGGTCGAAAGTTTCGTTAGCGTGATTTTTATAGCAAGAATGTAGAAGAAGAAGTAGTATCGTTGAAAAGCGTGGGTTGAAACGATCTTTGTGTTCTTACTTTTTCTTCTTTTTATTTTTTTTTATTTTTTTGTTCTTCACGTTGTTCTTACTCCCACTTTTTTTCCTTCCCCCGCCGTTTTTGTCTTCTCGTCTTTTCTCGTCGACACCATCTTCACCAATTTCGAGCTGATTTCCTGTCGCTCGTTTCCTTTTTCACGGTGCCGAGTCAACGTGAAACGTAACGACGACTCCTCCTCACCGTCATCGTCCTAACTCGCTTATAATAACTCCGACGGTCGAGATAATGACGATCCGTTCTCTTCCTTGGCATTATTATTGTCTTTCTCTCTTTTTATCTTTCTCTCTTTCTCTTTTGATGCGGCAAATCTTCTTAACCCGAGCTATACGCCCCTTTCTATATACAATTATTCGAATAATTTGCGTCAGTTATTATTATATTCCGTTGAAATGCTATGCGACACAAGTTATACTTGATATTATTTTTAACGATATCAAGGAACTCGCAATATAGTAAAAAAAAATATTATTATAGGTCATTATTAAAACAATTATACATTAAACATGTATAGATAGTGGTATGTGTGATTACATTTTTTAATTGATTTTTTTTAAATTATAAAATCATAGAAATGAAATATGAAATGTTTGAAGAAATGGAGAAAATGTATATCCTAGAATAATTAAGAATTAATACAAATTATTATAGTAATATATAACACGATTAAATAATATAATAATACAAAAATATTTAATAATAATTCAATGATGAAATTTTTATCACACATTTATAACTTGTTCATCTTGGAAACTACACAAAGTAATGAAACGAAAAATATTGAGCCAAAAAAACAATTAAATATTATAAATTCAAATAAACGTTATACTAATATAATAATTTTAAACATAGAAGGGATTTTCAACCCATACTTAATAATTAAGAAAATTTAGGATTAAAAATTAATATAAATTATAGTAATATAAACACGATTAAATAATACAATAATATAAAAACATTTGATAATTATGCAACGATGAAGTTTCCATCACACATTTATAACTTGTGCATCTTGGAAACTACAAAAAGTAATGAAACAAAAAATATTGAGCCAAAAAAACAATTAAATATTATAAATTCAAATAAACGTTATACTAATATAATAATTTTAATGAAGAAGGGATTTTCTACCCATACTTTTATAATACTTGTCACCGTGTGACGTAGAAAAGAATATAGGGAGAGAGAGGAAGAAAAAAAGTATCAACGAACCATAAGGAAAATAATGAAGAAAAAAAAAAGAAAAGCAACACGTCTCGGAGAATAATCGAGAGAAGGCAAACGAATGGAAGGACTGAAGGTGAATAAAACGGGTGCGAAAGAGCGATCCCCTTCGTGCCTCTCTCGCATCGCAGTCCGCCCGCCTGCCCGCCCGTTAAAACTCGAAGGGGACTTTTTCGAATATAAGTCACTCGGTGGACAGAAGAAAGGAATTAAAGATGGTCGTGATTGCCGTTGGATCGCGGCCAGAAAGGAGAAGAAGAAGAAGCGCAGTGGCCCCAACGTAACCCAAGTTTTTCGAATCTTCTCGTCGCGTTGTTCATGGAAACGAAACGAGGAGTGGGTGACCGGGGAGGGATTTGGTGGGTGGTGGATGGGTGGTAGTGATACTGCTGCTGGTACTGCTAGTAGTGATGGTGTTGGTAGTGGTGGTGGTGGTGGTGAAGAAGAAAAGAAAGAAAAAGAAAGAGAGAGAGAGAAGTTCGCATATTAGGAATTCATATCTTGGTTGTGGGTGGGAGGGCCACTGGCCTGGAGGTTTCCTCAAGTGTGATCAATATACCGACTAGATTCTTTCCGCAGGGACACTCAACTCGAATAAAAACCAACACACAACTATTACTTTTTTCCTTTGATCTATTTTCGAAGATTTGTAACCATTGAAAGAGGACACTATGGATATTTTATACGATCTTTACGAGAACACGGTTTGGTTTCCCTTCCCACCATTCCCCTCCTTTCAAAATGTTTAGTTCAATATCTCCAAATCGAATCACTGAGAAGAACGTTATTTCTTTTCGTTGTTATAAAATTTCCGTCATATGATTATTCTTAATTTAAAGAGTAAAAAATTGATTATTTATCTTAATAATATAATATTATTAAAAATAATAATTGTTTGATTTTGTTAAGAATATTGTAATATATAAAAAAAAGAAAGGGTGTTGTGTGAGAACCATCGGTTAAAATGAATCTTACGCGTAATTTTCCAATCTTCCACGCGTCTTGGCAAAACCATTCCCCATTCGAGGTCACTCGTTCTAGTATTGGTACCTATATTTGTATGTAACGTTAAAGTAGTGGTTTCGTATAAGGGGGATGGTTGCAGACATACATTAATAACCAGAAGATACGTATCTCCTCGAGTGGTGACCCACCCTCCGAATATAGACATACATCCCCTACATAAACGTATGACTAACGGGTGGAAGCTTGCACGGAACTTATTAGGGAGAAACGAGAAAACTCCTATACGGCAATCCTTTTTAGTTATTTCCAAAAGGATCCTCCGAGCGTGGAGAGAGTCTATTTATTCGACCAACCAGCATATATTATTACGAATATACGTTCCAATATATTTATATACTAAAAGTGAACGATGATATAAATCCTTAACAGATTTTTTTCTGTTTAAAAACATTTATGTCATCAAAATGAAATCGTTAGAAGATGATACGTAATTCAAAATAATATATCTTATTGCATTAATTTTTTATGCATTAATATTTTTCAAATGTCAAGAAATATGACTTATACGAATATTTATCATTTAATTCATTACCCTCCAATGGCTTTTTTTCGGACGAATTTTTTGAAATTTTTTTTTAATAACTACAACTTCAGAATGAAATATATTCGTTAAAATGTTACAAATTCTCACTATTTTTATATTTAAATACAAAAAAAAAACAATTGTAACAAAAATATTTCTTTTTGGTTATTATGAATATCCTTATACAGGTAATTTAATTTTTTGTTTCATTTTCGTATTGTGGCAGGTAATAGGTTAACAAAAATATACGTAAAAACATTTTTCAATCATATAAAAATTTAAAGAACATATAATAACTATTAGTTGTTTAAAATATCTTTACATAAATGAGATCGTACACAAAAATTACTGAAATTATGTTAAAGTTATCTCCTTAATGAAAAATGTGAGAAATGTTATTACCAGATATATAAGGAAACAAAAAAATATATATATATCAATTACAGAAAAATCAGAAGGAAAAGACATCGAGAAGGCACGTTTCCGCCATGCGAGATAGTTTCGAGCTGAGGAGCGTGCTTAGCATTAAATCTCACCGGTGCGGCTAGTAGAAGCGAATAGTAGCACTAACAGCAACAGAGTATCAGCAATAATGGTAGTAGTAATAGTAGTGATGGTAGTGGTAGTGGTGATGGTGGTGGTGGTGGTAGTTTCGCTCGCTCGTGCGCTCTTTCGATTCGAATCGAGGAAAAGAGGGTAAAGAGAGAAAATGGTCGTTTCGAGAGAGTAAATTGCGGTGGTTGGCGGATTCGCGGGTTTGCGGCGTATTACCGGGCGACCGATTATCTCGCACGGTTTTAATAGACCTAAAGAGAGAGACGGAGATAGAAGATGGAGGCTGTTTACTAGATTTAAAGGGTCGGCAGAAAAACAGGATAAATAAAGAAAGAAATATATTGAAGTAGTGAGTAGAGAGAGAGAGAGAGAGAGAGAGAAAGAGAAAGAGAAAGAGAGGATAAAGAAACAAGAGGGAGGTTATTACGCGAAGAACTTTCTTGCATCTTCCTCCCACTTCGACGAGCTCGCGCCCTCACATACTATCCTCTCTTATTTTCTCTCTCTCTCTCTCTTTTGCACTCACGAACGAGGCCGAGTGTGCGTCTGTAATCTCGGTAATGCCTACCGTAAGGGACACGGTAGGTACGGTATAACTCGTGCGATCCTCTCACTAGAGTATATACACGTATGTGTGTGTATGTGATACGTGTACACTTGGGTGAGTGTATTTTCTGATCCGTGTGTAGCCTCGGTCGCCTCCATGCTTTATGGCTCGTAGACATCGAATGCCGGGCAGTTAGGTATCGCGAGCTGAATAGCCAATAAGATTCCGCGGGGCACGCGAGAATCGCCTTGCCGTCGTGTGAATTCGAAAATGGAACTCGCCTCGAATCTCTTCCATTCGATCAAAATATATACTACTCATCTTTATTTTTTTACTTATTTATCTTTTTGATATTGGACTATTTGGATTTATCCTTTTACGCTTTTGCTTCCGCTATTATTATCAAAACGAGAAATGGGATCGTATATTTACGATTATATTTTTTTGAGAATTTAATTTATACAATTTTGAAATTTTTTACGTTGATTAATGTTTTATTTTTATTCATAATAATGTTTCAATTTTCGTTGTTCGTAATAAATAAAAAGTAAAGAGTCATTTTTAAATTATTAATTTTTTTATTTTAATATTAATGTAATATTTTATATCATAGCAAAAAATGTGAAAGTTTCGAAAGAAAGTTTTAACGTTAAAATATGAATTATTGAAATTTACGAATGATTTATCATTTTTGTTTTATATTTATTTCGAATCAAATTGCCAAACGTACTAATCAAATGTGTGTGTATATGTATAAATCTATATACAATTCTTACAATGAATCTTTTTTTCCATTGAATATCAAAAAAATCCCATAGTTGAATATATCAATCAACATTACTCAGAAAGGCGTGCCCAACTCAGAGAAATAGCTAACTTAACTCTTTCTCTCTTTCGAAAGAGTTAAATCGAAAATAAGAAACACATTCGCGGACTTAACGAGACAAAGAAGATCCAAAAACGATGGTCCGGAATAAGTAACATCGCCTATCGAGGATATTATATGTGGTTCTAAAAAACACTAAGATTTGGAACCCACTCTACCCTAAAAATTAAAACAGAAAGACAGACAGACAAACAGAAACAAAGAGAGAGAGAGAGAGAAAAGAGTTTTAGTCTCGAACCTTTTCTTAAGAGTCTCTCCTCTCCCTCGTTGGTCAGAAAAGGATCAAAAAGAGGACGCGATCGCTAATAATATCGGTGGAAGGGCAAGAATCCGCAAAGAGAGAAACTCGTCTTCTGCGCGGACTTAACCGCCCGTAAATCTACCGGCGTCAGCGGCGGGAATACTCGACGAGGAGGCCCTACGGCCCTCCCCCCTAACTCCCTTAGACTCCTCTGCTCACCCTTCGTCTCCCTTTCCTGTCCATCCGTTTGTCCCTTCGCCAGTCAGTCAGTCAGTCAGTCAGTCAGTCAGTCAGTCAGTCAGTTCGTTCCTTCGTTTCGTTGCTTTGGTTGGTTGGTTCGTCCGACCGTGACATTGTATGCGCGACTATCCGCACTATATCGCAAACTTTTTGTCTTTTTTCTGTCTTTCTTCCTTGATTTTTTCCTCTCTTTTCTCTTATGGGTATCCTTAGAGGAGAAGACTTCAGAAGATTCAGAAAAAGGCTCGCTCGCTCACTCGCGTCCGTCCTTGGTAAGGCGCGAGCTCGGCAAGAAGAAATACTCGTAGAAGAACCTCGCATGGAATTCACCCTGGGACCACTCTAAGACCTCTTTTTATTCATCTAACGATTCTTATCTCTTTTACACCGCCTACGACGACTCCTATCACCCAACACAACGATTGCAATTTTTCCAAAGAGAAAAAAAAGGGCGAGACGATTCTGGATTTATATGGGAATAAGAATTTCTTTTTTTTTGTATATATATATATATTCGAAATTCCGTGTTTTAATTTCATTTAAAACAATGTTCATTAAATTATCACGATAATAATAAATATTAATCATCTATGCAAATTGTTAGAATATATTTGAATATTGAAATTGAAACAATTTTACTTATATCGCGTATTTAAAATATAAAAGAGAGAAAAAATAAATTGGAAATAACATTTCACGAGATTACCATCGACAATCAACTGCATCAATAACCTTCGATAACGCATCCAATAAAAATGCTCAATATTGGCATGTATAATATCGATTTAAATAAATCTCTTAACAAATCAAAAAAAAAAAAAATAAACAAACAAAAATAAGAGAAAAAAGAGAAAGGAGAAGAAAGGAAAGAAAAAAGAAAAATGAAGAGAACGATCGTGAGCAGTAAATCGAAAAGTTGAACGAACTCGAAATCAAGTCCGAAGGTAAGGTAAGGAGAGAACGTGGAAGGTAAAGTAAGAGTAGGCATGACGAAGGCGAGGCATCATATCAAGACTCGCAGAAGGAAGGATAGAGAGAGGACGTATTCGATCGTCGATGAAGAAAACCTTTCTCTCACTCTCTCATTCTCTCTTTCTTACTTTTGTTCGAGTCTCTTTCGAGGCGGAATTTGGCGCGCGTGAAAAATCCGGGGCGGGCACCTATCGGGGTCTGTGGCTACGCCCCTGGAAAGAGGTGGTCGCCATCCACGGTAGGAAGGAAGCGCAAATACTGGGATTGGTTCTCGCTAACGCTTCACAGCAGCAAGCTGCTCTACACGAGAATACCTTCTCCTTCCTCTTCCTCTTCCTCCTCTTTCGTTAACTCTTCATTCTCCTCCTCCTCCTCCTCTTCTTCTTCTTCTTCTTCTTCTTCATCTTCTTCTTCCTCCGTTAGTCCTCTTTCTCTTCATCTTCTTCTTCTTCTTCGTCTCGTTATCGGCCTCCTTTTCCTCCTCATACACCACCACCACCACCACCATCACTACCACCAACATCGTTCCACTCCTTCTTCTCTACCACCTCCTCCACCTCCTCAACCATCTCCTCCTCCACCTTATCGTCTTTCTCCACCTTCTCCACGCCAAGCATTACTCCCTCTCCTCCGTCTATCTCTCTCTCCTTGGTGGGGACAGATTCCCTCTTGACGCACTACGAATCTACCTAACGCTATACATTTCTGTCCACTTATGTTCCTTCCTTGCCTACTACTACTACTTACTCTCCCTGTTCAAGGTCTCCCAGTACTTACCACGACAACGACAACGATTCCTAAGAGAAGGGAGAGAGAGAGAATCGTAGATGGAAAAAGGGACGACGACGAACGTTAACCCCGTTAACCCTAACGCATCAACCCCCTTTTCCTCACCTTGTTCCATCTCTCTTGTGCGATTAAACTCGTGTCATATCCTTAACTATAAACCATGTGGGATTTTTCTTTCTTTTTTTATCTTTTCTCTCTTTTCATCCAATCATATTTCTTATTTTCATTGTGCCTTTCGTTCGCTAACATGAAACACAAGAAGAATTTAACTATTAACAACCTAAACGTTACTTTCTTATTGTAATTCATTGAAAATTGAACTATTTACAATTTGTATATAACAAACTGTATTGAACTAATGGTTTGGTAATTTGTTGTTAGAATATTTCCTAAAAGAGAAATTTAATAGACAAAAGTACGAGTCAGATTATATTAAACTAACTAAAATCAAATTGTTTTATTTCTCTCTTTCTATCTCTATCTTTTTCTCTATCTTTATACATAGGTATACAGTGAATATAGTTGAACAGAGAACCATCATGAATCTCCATCTTGAAAGGGAAGTTGGTTCTCTAACGAGCATCGTCGTCGAGCGATCTCGTAAAATACCACGAGTCCAATTTCCACGGTTGTTCGCGATAAACGGAATCGCAGTAGCAAAGAGAAATAAAGAGAGAGAGAAAAAATATAAATCAAAATAAAAAATATAAAGAGAAAGAGAGAAAGGAAAGGAAGGAAGGAATGGGGAGGTAGCTCGTTATCGGTTGAAAATTCTCAACAGAACTGGGAAGAAATCGATTAGTTCGCAAAGCATTAGTCCGCCAAAGCATCCGTCGATGGTAGTCGATGCATTATCGATGACCAGAGAGACTCTCATACACATACATGAAGAGAAAATGGCGGCTTTGGTAGGAAACTCACGAAAGTGTTGATAGGAATCTATCTTTCTTTCTTTCTTTCATTTCTTTCTTTCTTCTAGCGTCCTTCCGTTACGCTAATATAAAATCTGGTGTCGTTAAAAAAGGAAAGAAAATATTTTTTGATCTAGATTAAAAAAAAAAAAAAATGAAAGAAAGGAACACAATAAGAAAAAAGAAAACATTTTCTATGAAGAAAAAAGGGGATATAAGAAGAAAAAGAAAATTAATCTTGATATATTCTAACAACATCCGCGCACATACGTGCATACGTGTACTCATACATACATTTTTACTCTCACACAAATATTCCTACACAATAACATGGGTATAACGGAGAGAGGATTCTTAAAAGGATCAAGGATTTCGAGAGGTGCTTATAGGTATGCCTCTGCCTGTATGTTGTGTTAGATCGAAGGGGACACCAAAATTTGTTGCTTGCTTTTTAAGTCCCCAAAAAGCGGGGGTAGGATTTTCATTGAAAAAAAGGAAGGAAAAGAAAGAAAGAAAGAGACAAAAAAAAAATATATATATATATATATAAAGAAAAGAGGGTTTCGTGGGGAGAAGAGGGAAAGGGGGTTGGAGTTTATTGTTCGTTAAACTCTGAAGCAAGGAAAGTAAAGTAAAGAAAAGGGAAAGAGAAAGATTTTTGGATGATGTAACGAGTGGATATGCTGTTAGAAGAAAAAGGAACTTGGGCACACCTGGCTGGGTGGCATCTCGCTTTTCGGGATCGTTCGCGCCTAAGGGAAGTATAATGCAGCGCGTCGTCGAGTAAAAAGCCTTCTCATCGTCTTCTTCTTCTTCTTCTTCTTCTTCTTCATTTTCCTTCTTCTTCTTCTTCTTCATCTCCTTAAACCTTCTAAGACACCCCCCGATGTTATAAAAAGAAAGAAGAGATGGACGGAAGCGCGGATGACAAAGCGTTTTCTCGCACACGAAAACAGGACAAAGAATCCTACCGATTCTCTGAGATTACCTGAGAAAGATCAAGAGAAGGATGAGAAGGAGATGAGGAAGAAGAGGAGTAGGAGTAAAAGGACGCGAGAGGTGTTTTACAACGAGATGAATCTCGAATTATGAGAACTTCTTTGAAGAATGTTGAAGGCCGTTCAAATATTCACATTCTACTTTTCTTTCGATACCCTTCAACCAAACCGTTCCAATTTCTAAAATATTGGAACAATACGTCTACCTATACACACATACATTTTTGCTATATGAATAAGTTCTTTCCATTTTCTTTTTACCTTTCTTTATTCCTTTATAACTATTTCTATTCGTGGGTATTGGATAGAAGAGACACAAGTTGGACAAGGGGCCACAATTTCGATGGGAATACATTGGGATATTCATGCGAGACCAAAGTAAGATTCTCGTGTAACGTGGAAAGATACGAGGACTATCGAAAAGATAAGATACGATAACGATTAAGAAAGATCCCTCCTCCCCCCCTACGATCTTCCTCCTCCTCCTTCTTCTTCTTTATTCTCTCTTACCCTTTTCAGCTTCGAATCGACGGATATAAAAAGTGCCAAAGCGGTGGTCCACTTTCGATCTGAGATTCTACTTTCTGTCCCTTTTATTTCTCTCTCTTTCTCTTTTTGATTTTCTCTCTTATTCCCTCCTTTTGTCCTTTCGTTATTCGCCGCTACGACGTCGAAGAGAAGTCAGGCAGAGGGAGGAAATTATAATCGACTCCGAGATTAAAGGTTTGTCCTTATTATGCTCTGAGGCACGCTCGAACTGAACAGTTGAAGGCTCCCCCGAAAAGAGAGTTGCCCGAGTGCCGGGAAGAGGAGCCAGTTTTTACTAAGCCCCCCGTCGGCCGCGGAGTCAACCGTCAGCCCAATCTTGATGTATCTCCTATCCGAGCCTTTTGCCCGTTGGCTTTTCTTTCGACCGCTTCCACTATCCCCCCCTTCTTCTTCTTCCTCCTCCTCATCCTCCTTCTACTCCTCGTCACAGAAACCTAAACCAACCCACCTAAACCAGCCTATACATATATCGCGTTACTAGTCCAACTCTTTGGAATCCTACTGGACTCCTGAATTCCTCCTTCTTTAATATTTTTGTAATTTTTTGTTTTACTTCATTTTTATTCTCAGATAAAGCAAAGTCATTCTCCGGTTATTTGATTGTATAGGAAAGGAAGTCAATGATTCGTTCGTGGTCATGATCATCGGTTAATACCCTAAGTACCTCTAACAGTCGAACGTTAACGAGCTACGATTTACCTGTCTCTTTGTGGATGTGTGTAATCAGCACTATGTTAAAGTCGGAAAGTACGAATTCTCTTTTCGATTCGAGAGGTGATAAAGTTAGGATTAATGGTCTTTGGATTGTCTTTGGCGGGTGGTACGTACGTCGCTCGCGGAAGGTCGGGACCCAATTTGATTCGAGATGACAAACGACCTAGGGTCTTCTACGGGAATGTTTAATGGGACGCCATCTGCGACTTTTCAACTTGACGACGACGACGACCAGCTAAAGGACAATTCCTCAGAGATGTTTCAAATGAGAACAAGAAAGAGAGAGAGAGAAAGAAAGATATATAATGCGAACAAAATTGATAATGCTTGCCGGATGTAAACGATTACGTTAGGTGTGAATATTGTTCCACTTATCTTTCGAATTAGTCACCGAAAAATAATTCATTTCCTTAAAAGAAAAAAAAAAAGAAAAAAAATATAAAATAAAATTATTCAACGTTCCTATTACGAAAGAGAGAGAGAGAGAGAGAGAGAGAGAGAGCGGGGAAAGGGGTAAGTAAAGTTTTGATATTTCGTTAAAATTTCTTACCAACGTTAAATATTCACGATAGCCTTTTGTTCGGTTTGACCAAAACCGGTTTTGACCAAACGACAAAAGTCGACTCAGTTTTATTACCGCTAGGAGGAAAACTCGAACAGTTTAAAAAATATATGCTTTTTTTTATTTTGTTCGTAAGAGAAATAGAAAGAGAAAGACATCTTACAAGATCTATTAAGAAACACTTTATAGAGAGTCTCACAATTTTTTAAAACATTGCTATGATATAGGTTAAATCAATGCAAATTCTAATCGCGATTATACGTAGATCAGTAAGCATTTTAGATTCAAGTGGACCAAAGCGAAAGTGTGTCCAGGAAATTAATTCGAAAGTATACTCCTTGTTTTGTAGGTACGTTGTAAATGATAAAAATCAACGAACGAGTGTGGAATAATCTTTGAGTTGATATATATATATATATAAAAAATAAAAAACAAAAGACACACAAAAATAGAATAGAAAGAGGCAGATAGATAAAGAGTTAGGAGAGCATACGTAAATAGGTGGTATCGTTTTTCCATCGATTAGCATTTCTCCTTTACACGTGGATAAGACAGGATAGGATAGGATAGGATAGGATATTGGATAGGAGACACGATATTCAACAACGCGATTGTAGATCCTAATCTCAAAGTAAGCAAGTCCGGGATTCAAAGGCGGTAGGAGGTATTGGGTATATATAGGTAGTAGTAGTAGTAGTAGTCATCGGTAGAATTGAACGTGCCATTGTATTCGTTGAAAACGCCAGTTACTTCCTTAACCAATGGGAATCGTTAATAACGCTTAGGAGAATCTTCGGGCTATCCCCATTGATTTACACGGTGTTTATACTTATTTATATTTCGAACGCTTAGTACATAGGAACGTGATCTATGACTCGCATTAACCGAGTCTTGTTAAACGAGGCCTCAGGCCCATCGACGGGGCCCGTTCGACGCTTTCACGGCTCGCGATCCTCCTATTTTTTTTTTGTTTCTTTCGGCATCAGCACCACTTGTCTCGCTTCTTATTCTTTCTCTCTCTTTCTCTTTCTTATTTATTTTTCTCTCGTCTACCAAGCAGCAAACTCTCCATGACCTGACCCTTCATAAACTAGGGTCCAACTGTGCTATATTTTAAATGCATATAGACGTAGGCGTGCATGCCCTTAAAATAAATACAAGAAGAATGGTAAAAGGAAAAAGTAAGGGACAGAAACTCACTTTCTCTTTCTCTCTTTATCTTATGTGTAAGTATGTATCAGCTCGAAGAAGTATAAACGGCTAAACCCTCCGACACCTCCTTCGTAAAAAGAAACAAAGGGGCGAGAGAGCCCTTTTTTCTGACTTACAACCTCCTCCCCCCTTTCCTTCCCTTTTCGGAAGCGTTTCTCATCGACGAACAGTCGGGATGGACGGTTAAATGCTCGACTTGCTCTTTTCTATCGAGAATCTTCAGAAGAAAAACGTTTCTTTCGAAGTTACACAGCTGCTGCTGCTACTACTACTACTACTACTACTACTCTTCTTTCAATCTCAAGATCATTTCAAATATCAATGGACACCTATCTTGATTAGATTATCTTCTACCTAACTCACGTACATCCATCTTTACACCTCTATATGATTTATCAAATACACAATTGGGATTCAACAGGCTTCTTTCGAGAGTATTACAAAAAAAAAATATTATTCACGCTTATTCAATCGATCACAAAATATGATAGCAATCAATTAATACTATTGTTCAGTTGTGTCATGATAAAAAATAAAGATTGATTAAAACGAATAGAAATATCAAACTTAATTCAGAAGTGTTCTAAGGTAATATAAACTAAGTTAATAAATTCGTGAAGGTATCGCGAATGAGGAAATTCGATAGAGGGTCTTTTAAAGATTTCGGGTTAAAGATAAAAGCTAGACCAAAGATCGTCGATAGTTGGTCGATAGAAATAACGTTGAAAGGTTTCTCTTGAAGGAACCAGTGATGGTGGTGGTGGTGGTGGTGGTAGTGGTGGTGCAGTAGCTTCTTCATGCTCGCGAGCGTGCCGCGAAAGAGAGACTCCAAGCTGTCTGGGCTCTCCTTGGTGAATCCTCGGATAGCCTACCTATCCTCCGCCCCCCTCTTGGTTTATAGCCGGCCGATTCTTTTTTTTCCTTTTCGGTTTTTTTTTCTTTCTTTCTTTCTTTCCTCGAGGCAACAGTCCCGGGGTCTCCACGGAGAACGGTGGGGCCCCTCTTGTGTATCCTCGCCGCTACTTCGAAAGATCGACGAGGCATAAACGAACGAAACCGAGTAGAAAAGGGAAAGAGAAAGAGAGTAGAGGAATGCATTAGAGAAATAAATAAAGATAGAGATAGAAGAAAAAAGATGAGTAGAGTAAAGTAGTGTAGAGTAAAGAACTATGGGTTCTCTAAGAATAAGAAAAAAAGATAGAAATAAAAGAAAGAACAGAGAGAAGCTAAATCACAAAAGCTAGCCGCGCAAAAACTTTCGACTACCTAGTTTTCGCCGTCCGTTGCGGCCCATTGCGGCCTGTTGCGGGCCCGATCCGTCGTCCTCCTGTCTGTCTGTCGTTCGTTCGTTCGATCTAGTTATAAAAGAAGAGATCATCGTAGAAAGAGATGGTTGGATGATCCTTGATGTATTGAGTAAGTTTGTCTCTCTCTCTTTCTCTCTCTCTCTCTCTCGGTAGTATGATGGTACACTACTCTCTCTCTCTCTCTTTCTCTATACTGAAGAGAGTGTACACCTCTTTCTCTTCTGGTAGTTGTTGTTCTTGTTCTTCTTTTTCTTCTTATTCGTTCAGTTGTTGTTGTTCTTCATCTCCTTAAAGGCGTACACACGGGCTCATCGACCCGCAACGTTCTCGAATTCGAAGGTGAAAGGAATTCCGAAGTAACCAAGCATCCTTTACGAAAAATCTTTCATCGACCTTTCGGAGGCCGATGAAGATCGTATTACCGATGATCGTGACCGGTGGCTTTCAAGAAATAAGGTCTGTCTATCTCTCTCTTTCTTTTTCTCTTACTCATTCTAACTCACTCTTATCCTCTCGCTTTCGTCTATCGCGTGTTTGACCTGTCAAACTGATTAAACCTGATGAAAAATATTGAAAAAATAAAAGGACTTTAAAAAAGAAATGATTCACCAAATTTAAAAGATAATGGACCGACTCGCGATGATCGAATCAGAAAAAGAAGAAGAAATCAAAAGAGAGTCCTCTTTAAGGACTCACGAGAGTCATGAAATGCATCCGGTCAAGATGTTCTTAGGATAGGGGAGGATAGAGGTGGGAGGAGAAGTAATGCGAGTGGAGTCTAAAAGAGATGGAGAAAGAACTAGAGGAGGAGGATGCTTTTCCAGGACGATAGAGAAGCGGTGGCAAGGAGCCTGTAAGATGGTACGCGACTTCCTCGAATGAAGGGAGAAGGCGCGGTTATACCGCGAGGAGGAATCCTGCGGTAACACATGGAAGGATAGAGTTATTTATTGTTATGGCGGCCTGCTCGACGTCGTTATGTGTGGGTGTCGGGGGTGGGGTTGGAGCCTCCGCTTTGACCATTCTTTCTCTCTCTCTCTCTCTCTCACACTCACACTCTCATTTACTCTCGTACTCTTCGATGGACCTTTCGGTATCTACAAATACAGATACCAGAGTCTCGGTGCTGTAACACGGCCACTTTCTGTTCTTCTTTTTTTATTTTATCTCTTTCTCTTTCTCTATCTCTATCCCCCTATTCTACCCCTCTCTCTTTCTCTCTTTCACTCTCATCTCTCGTTCGTTCATTCGTTCGTTCGTTCTGTGAGTCCTTAAGGCCCTTCTTCTGCATCGCGTTCAACGGGCCGCCCACTCCTGGTATATCCCGCTGGGTGTCCAACACCTACCTACATGGCCGCGGCACAACTGTATCCGTCCCGGGTTCGGACTGACCCGGTCCACATGCTACGGACTACTACCATTGCCGGTCACTGATACCCTCCCTACCTATCCATGAGTATACCTGCACTAAATTTATCCACGGCAAACGACTTTATTAACATTACTTCCAACGTTTAATTCATAATTATTACATTTTAACAACATGTTATAACTTTGATAAAGAATTAATCAATGTTTATGAGATGTTTTTATTTCTCCATTTGGGTGGCAGAATTTAAAATTTTTATCTTACCTTTGTGTATAAAAAAAAGTATTTTAAATTTATGGTTTTCTAATTAATTGAGATTAAAGAAAACAAACAAGAAAATCTTATTGGTGAAGAAAGATCTTTGCTTGGAATCATTGTCTTTGTAAACGTAAGAAGGTAATTTAGTTAGGTGAAGTGAAAGGGATCAAGCAAAATGAGAAACTAAGGCGGAGCTCGCGAGAACATCCGTTGGAGAATAACGACTCTCGTTTGTCGTCGTTGGCGAGGAAGAAGTATAAGAATAAAAATAAGAAGAAGAATAAGAAAGAAGAGGAAAAAGGGAAGGAGTAGAAAGTC
Source organism: Polistes dominula (assembly GCF_049000335.1). Classification (NCBI taxonomy): domain Eukaryota; kingdom Metazoa; phylum Arthropoda; class Insecta; order Hymenoptera; family Vespidae; genus Polistes; species Polistes dominula. The sequence goes on along the minus strand of NW_028301116.1, from coordinate 3,451,464 downwards.
CGCGTAGTAAATGCGGCCCACGATGATCGCACGTGCGAAAGAACGAAGAAGAAGAAGAAGAAGAGACCAGGGCCCCGTCTTCGTCGACGCGTGTGACGGGGCCCAGGTAATGGTCGAAAACGAGCACCGTCCTCGTCCGGTTCGCGGTGCACCTTGGGAGTCGTGAGTTCCGCTCTCCGTTCTCTTGTCGAGAACGGCGTCGAGAGCACCTTTGAGAACAGAGTTTAAGAGAGAGAGAGAGAGAGAATAAGAGAGAGAGAGAGAGAAGATAGATATTTTTACGAGTCTGGCCGAGGTTGGTCTCAGGGTTCGACTCCTCGCGGTGGAGTTATAATTTACAGTCCTATGCCTTCTTGCCCTTTTCCCTTCTCTTCACCTCTTCCTCTTCTTCTTCTTCGTCTTCGTCGTCCTCTTCGTCGTTCCTCTTCCTTCTTCTCGTGCAACGGAGAACGAGCTTAATGGTGTCCGTGAATCCATCTCTCTCTCTCTCTCTCTCTCTCTCTCTGTTTGTGTCCGTTCATCCGTCTATCCATGAACTTTTCCCTTCCACTTCTTATTCTTCTTATTCTTCTTCTTCTTCTACTTGGAGTAGGTACGTAGTACGTGTGGGTTGTTAGCCGAGCAGTTTATGTCCAGCTTACTAGCATTCCTCCCTATTCCCCCGTCTCATGATTTTTCGTCATGCCTTTAAATATCCCTTCCTTTCGTCACATTTCCAATTCGATTTGAAAATTCTCATCGATCTATCTCTCATGTTTATGGAATAAAAATTTCATTGGAAAATAAATAAAGTAATGTTTAAACGTTAAGTTTCGTCATTGAATTTTACGGAGAATGAATCAAGCAAATCAATGATGATCTTAGAACAGACTAGTGGTGGTTTTTAAAGGGCTTGCGTAGGTAGTCAAGTATTATAATAATACTATTGAACAACACTACGTTGGTTGACTACGAAACGGATACGACGGGCTTCCTGTGTTCGTAAATATATAACGTTAAACGATAAATTTTCAATGCTAATCGGTCTTAGGCGAGTCGTTACTAAGATAGCAAAGAGCCAAGTTACATGGGGATATATCGGTTGGGAGACGCGTCCTTGAACAACGAGTTACTGGTGGTATTTGAAGACGGAGGAGGGATATTACGATAAGGGACGACAAACGACGATTGTAACGCCTCTTAGCAAGGAGGAAGCACTTCGAAACGATCTAAAAGAATTATAATACTGTTTCCCTTTTTCTTTTTTATTCTTTACAACAACTCCTATGTATCCACATTTTATTATTATATTCTAAAGAAATAGTTTTTATTAGAGAAATTTGTTAGAAAATTAATTAATTCATTTTAATTAAATATAATAATATATATATATATATATGTATTACATATTTAATTAATTTAATTAATTTATTTCAAATTACTTACAATAATTTGCAAGTTATATCAATACAATGTTAGCATCTTTAATTATTATTAAAAAGAAAATAATTATCATCAACAAATCAAAGTTATTACAAAATTTATCCATTTCAAATTAAAACAATATTTAAACACCTTTCGATAATATTTCGAACAAAAACTATATTATTAAAAAAAAACATAATAATTAATTACAAGATAATACTACAAAAAAGTACCCCATCTTCCTTACCAATTATTCCAAATCAAAAAACTGAAACTAACTGAACCCAAAAATAATGTATTTTTCGATACAAATATAAAAATCCCACCCCCCTCAATCATATAAGTAAATAATAAAGAAAATACAAAAGACATTTAGAAATGATGTTTTCCTTGTTATCCAGAGAGTTGCGTATTGTTATGTTGGTACGCTATGTATAGTATTACGGGTATACGCCAGTATAGGATGCAGGGATGTATAATACGAGGTGTTGTTACGTAGGTGTACGAGAGTAAAGAGAAGATGAGAAAGAGAAGGATGAGAAAGAGGAGGATGAGGATGAGAGAGGATGAAGAAGAGGGAGAAAGGAGGAGGAAGAGGAGGAGAGCCTCTGTGGTAGCGTCGGTAACTCTGGAGGGCGACGCGTCGTAAAGTTTCGCCTCCATCGAGCGAGCGGGTTCGCGCCTTCCCTCCCCCTAACCCCTTAACCCCCCTAGTCCCAAGCCTCCCCTCTCTGTCTTCCTCACCCTTTTCCTCATTCTCCTGTTCCTCTTCTTTCTTTCTTTCTTTCTTTCTTTCTTTCTTTCTCTTCTTCCTCCTGTTACTCTTCTTTTTTTTTTTTTTTATTATTTTCTTTTCTTTTCTTTTGGTTCGTCGAAGTAACACCGACGACGACGACGACGTACCCTTGCTCCCCCACGCAGAAACACCTTGGTTTGCCTTCCCTATTCTTCTCGCGCGTATGATTCAGCTTCGCTTCGGTTAAACGCTTATGCAGATTGCCGATAGTAAACGGTCGACCGGACAGAAATAGAGGCCAAGAACTGCTGCTGTTGCTGTTGCTTTTGCTTTTGCTTTTGCAAAGCCTTCAGGAGGAGTTAAAGGTAGAGAAGGAAAAGGTTTTGTTATTGGTGGTGGTCTTGATGCTTATGGTGATGATTGTGGTGGTGGTGGTGGTAACTCGTAGAACCCGCCGGACACATCGGAGGAAATGCGTTTCGTTAAGATCACATGACACTGTATGCGTGAACAGAACTCTTTTTCAAATAGATATACGTATGAGAGTGAGAGAGATAGAATGAAAACTGGATGTTAACGTCTAGCATAATGACAAGACGAAATTCTAGGCTTGACTTTGCTTTAGATGAATAATACGATCGACCCCATCGATAGTTCCGCATTTTTAACAGATCTCCGAACCATTTCTAATCGTCTTGTGTTAAAAGATTCTCATTTAGATAGGCAGAAAACAATCGGACATTTGATGTCGTTAAAAAGGAATGTCATTCCGAGATTCGAAATACATATGTTAATGTATAGTTTTAATATGAATGAATTTCTTTTTAATTTATACCAACAATACGACATATTTATCTTATTTTGTATCGTTGACAAAATAAAAAAAATAATAAAAACAACAATACGAACGCGTTATTATATTAAATGAATATTTCTTATTAAAAGGAAAGCTACTTCTAAGAAATTTTTTATTAAAGTTAACATAAGATTGAAATATATTCAGTTGATGGCAACGTAGGTACACGGTGACAAGCAGTCTTCCGAATGAGAGAAAGAAAGAAAGAGATATAAAATAATCATCTTCAAAAGTCTCATCACGATTCTTAGGCTTCCTAAAAAAGACTTAATTATCTCACGTTCATCGTAAGATCATCGAGCACACAAATAACGAATATTTTTTTTTTCATTCGTTTTTATTCGTCGGTCCTAATCGTTAGTCTAATCACGTATATACTAGGCGTAGTCGCGTTGTTAAACGTGACCTTGAATGTGTAATCGTGAAAACAAAAAAAGAACGGTTTTGGGCCCTGTCCTCTCCTCCCCCCCCCCACCATCCACCCCTCTCTTCGACTAACGTAGTAGTAGTTGTAGTATGGTCTTCAGGTTCATGGTATTTTATTCTCGTATAATATATTTATCCACACATATTATGTATCTATCGTCTCCATCTTGATTTACTAACGAACCTACGATAATTATCCAACGAAGATAAATTTACTTTTACCGATCGAATACGATGTTTGTCAAACTTATTTGCATCGTTTAACCATCTTAACACTTCTCCTTGTCAAACCAAGACACTCATCTAATCGATCTAATTTATTCTAATTTATACTATCTTATATATATATTTTTGTTACTATAACGTAGATATCTTAACGATCATCGTTAAATCATTCCAATTAATTATTCTATCCAATTTCAAGATATATTAATATTATTCATCTAAGATTTATTTAATCAATTTCTCTTAATTTCTACTTTTTTTGTTTTGTTTTTTATAGTTTCTTTTCAATTCAATGTCCAAATATATATTTAATCGATCATATATCTTATACATCTTATACATCACGATTTATTAATTTAAATATCAGACTTAAATAAAATAAAATGTAATTAAATGAAACTAGAGAAGTCATTGAAAAGATAAATAAAAAAAGAATAAAAGAAAAGAAAAGAAATACTGTAAAACGAAAATGTAAACACTTAAACGGTTAAACTCTCGTTCTGTAAGATAGTACTAATTGATGTGGTCCCTCGGAAAACAGTCATCGTAGGGTCGCTAACACCACGTGTCAACGATCAGCGATGCTTAATTATGCACGCCTCTAATTGCCACGATGCTCTTCGAAGCAACTATTAGGAGAGCAGAAAAGAAAGATACCAAGAAAAAATAAAGAGAAGAGAGAGAGAGAGAGAGAAGAAACGAACACTTCGACGATTTCCACTTAACGTTAGTTACGTCAGTAGAACGTTGTTAATTTGTTTAACTAATCGAAACCAAGCGTTAATCGTTTAATTACATAAATGGTAGAGGAACTAACTAAGTAACAACACATAGGCATAACAACCATCGAGAAAACGTTTCGTGACTTGTTCTTGCTAATTGTAACTCGACTTATGGTAGACAATTTTGTGTACAAGTTAAAAAGAGATGAAAAAATATTAACATTAGATAGAGAGAGATGATATTATTGTTAAAGTACCCGCATATAAAATTTATCACCTATTCAAATTCTTATATAGAGTATTGAAATAATCTCTAATCACAGTAAACCCAATTTAAATTAAAATCAAAGTTGAACTTGAAATTCTGCGGGTTCGTCGAACACTTATGTTGATTTTTTTTTCTCTGAAGGATACCATAAGTACTCTTTTGTCAAATAATTTGGGGAAAAGTTAAATGAAATTTAGTTCTATCGAAGAAAACAAATTCGAAAAAGAGAGATTGAAGTTTCGAAAGAAATAAGGTATATATATATACGGTTTTAGCGTGTCTAAAGGATATTTCGTTCCAAGGACGAGCTTTTTTTTTTCTTTCTTTCTATCATTCTTTCCTCTTCTTATCTTACTTTCTCTTCTTCTGTTTTCTTCTTAGCCGTGTCGTCCGACAATTTTATCAAGGATTCCTCGCTATCCCCAATTGTGTCGTACGAGTACGTGCGTATAGTAACATGATCAGAGTTTTTCTATGTATGTATATCTAAGAAAATAAGAATGAAGGGAGACAATGAGAAAAAGAAAGAGAAAAAAAGAGAAATAATAAAGTAAGAAAGAAAGAAAGAAAAAACAACCACAAAGCAAGTACGTGTATTCGTGCAACTCTTCTCGAATTTTGCCAGCCAGGACGATACTTTGGAGGCTTAAAGAATGAAGTACACAGTTAAGGGAAGGGGGTTATTCAGGGGGTGAGGATGGGGGTAAAAAGGGTGGTGAACACGATTCTGACAAGACAATCATGTAATGCCTGCTCGGTATGCCCGCCGTCGGGCAAAACCGCGCCTCGAGGGTGCCGTAAGGCTACGTAGCCTAGTAAAGAAGCTTCTTCCACCAACACAACCTACCAACCACCTTTTCTTTTTCTTTCTTTCTCTCTCTGTTTCACCTTCGACCCTTCCACAAACTCTTGAATTCTTCATTCGCCCTCTGACTTCTTCAATGGCATGTGCGACGCGACTTTCTTCTTCTGATGCACGTTCCAATTTTTTTTTCTATTTTTTTCTCCCTTCTTTTTTATTTCCCTTTATCATCTTTTTCTTATTTTTTTTTCTACGAGTTGCAATAGTCATCCATCTTTTTTCTTGACTCGAATAAAGAAATTTTGTTTAATAACAAGTTTTGATATACTTTGATAAAAATTGTATTCTAATAAATTTCTTCGTTAATAATTGATAATTATTATTTTATATAAATTATATTAATTAATATAATAGAAATATTGTAATTATTATAATATATTTTATAAATTATATAATAATAATTTTATAAATTTATAAAAATAAGATCAATCTTCTTTACTTCAAATAAATTCTATTTACATTGGAGTATATACATACGAGAATTTATTTAAATTCATTTTTTGTTAATTATCATCTTTTTCTGTATAATTAAAGAAAGAAATAAAAAAAATGATAAATTACCGCGAGAAATAAATAACGAGCAAATACGTGATTGCAAATAATCAAAGATCGAGCAACGGTTGGTTGGTAGTAAGCTTTCGCGCGATTCTCGAGCACGGCAAACGGCGGTTCGATTATGCGAGTTAAAAGTAAGGAAGAGGAGGGGAAAAAACGTGTCCGGCGAACATCGAACCTATGACGATGGTGTAGTATAGGTAGACTAGGTAAGTAAGAACGAACCCACCGAGAGAGTGCAACGGGCTCTAATGCTTTTATAAGAAGGCCTAATCGCTCGCCGGCTGGAAATCGTTGAGCGTTATTTTCTACCGCAATTATATTATACCGGAGAGAGAAAATGAGATGAGAAAGTAACGCTCTCGACAATAATAATCCGCAAAAGCTAATTACTTCCTATTCGCACGTACCTATATATATAGATACATACATAGATGACCACTACCAATACAACGTGTCGTTTATTTATTCTTGTCGATATTATATTTGTATTCCTTCAATTTTTTTTATCTTCTTCTATAAGTCATTTCTTTTTAGGTAATAGAAGACGCGTGTTCTCTTTTGAATAATCTAATGTGAAAAGATATTTCGCAATCGACCAACAGCAACCGGACATCGATTATCAAAGATACACAAACACACAACACGAAAGTGTCTGTCTCTCTTCTAACTCTCTCACTCTCTTTTTTCGACTTCAAACAAGAAATAACTCGGAACAGACACTGTGGAGATAGAGTTTGATATCTATCTAAGACATTTATCAACACAGCTGCGATGCTCGAAAGCATTTCAACGAACTCATTGTCCCAACTTTGTATAATACTCTCATTTATGAGTAGACTACGCGCGAACGGAATTCTGCGGGAACGTAAAGAGTCCTGGAAAAAAAAATATAAAATAGGGAAGAGAAGGGAAGGGATGAAAAAAAAGAAAAAGAAAATATAAAAAAAAAAAAGAAAAGGAAGCTACGCGTTGAGAGTCGACCAAACATACACACACATATATACAGCCGTGGCAAACTCCTGCCGCTGAATGGTTGGCATTGCTCGGTGAAGGGTGATTATCGAACGGCCGATGACTCAGGGTTTTTTTTAGTATCGTCGATGATAATTTACGCCAAGGGGTGTGCGACACGATCATCGGCAATCAATACGGCTAGGAGAAAGAACGAAACTACGATACCTCTCCCCTAAAACTTTTCTCGTCTAACCGATTCGTAACGAATGGCCTAAACAACCCGAAGGCCCCAAAGTGTCGAACGTTAGAAAAAAAAGAACAAAAATACATACATACATATACATGCATACTGTAACTCGATCGTTGGTTGCCTTTTAGCAATAGGAATCGTCGAATCATTTTAAATCTGCCATTGTCCTGAAGAAATGAGATTTATTTCCTATTCGAATTTAGGGGGTTGGCTACTATATATTACGTTAACCATTTTTCTGTCCTTCGTGTTTTTTGCGTAAATTCGATTAAGTCATTTAAGAAATTTTCGATGTTTTTTTTTTAATTTTATGTTCGTGTATTTCGAATTTATTCAAATTAGTTTCTCTTCAATTTTGTATCAGTGTATTACGTTTAATTTAATGTATATAAATATATATAAACTTGTATGTATGTATGTGTGTGTATTTCTGAAGGCTACTACTTATATGTAAAAGTATGTACACACATATGTAACAACACACAACAAGCCCATCGAGTTTAATCGGATCTCTTTTTCCGAAAGCCTGTGACGTGGAATCTCACGAGAAATTCGTGTCCGCGAGCGTAGACGACCGGTCTCCCGGTTCTAAAGAGTAAAAGCTCACTCTAATGACATTCTACCGATCAAAGGAGAGCGCTCACCCTTCGAATAGCGAGGAGGAAATTTAAAACGCTTCCCTTTTTATCCAAAAGAGAGAGAGAGAGAGAGAGAGGAGAGAACGCCGAAGGAGAGTTAATGCCGATCACGTATCGACGTAAGGTTCACCCCCTTCCTACCCTTACCCCTACTCTTACCACTACCCCTACCACCTACCCCCTACTCTCTTTCTCTCTATCTTTCTTCATCGTCCCCACGCCGACAACTATAAAAACGATCGGCTGAAATGACACATGTGGAAAGATCGCGAGTATATTTCGTGCTCGTAAATAACATCCACTTGGATATTTCGCATAAAGGAATCGAAAAAAAAAATTAAAAAAAATAAAAATGAAAATATATGACTTACAAGGCCATGGCAATCTACGTGCAAACCACTGATTTTCTTTTCTTCTTTTTGTTTTTTCAAACTTTGCACACTTGTAAGTTGTTTACGAGAAATATACATTGCAACCTTTTAAAGATTGTTTTATTTGTATAAAATATTACAAATTTGTATAAAATAAAAATTAAACATAAATATGAACATTCAATTAAAACCTAATTAGAATGAGACCGTACTGGAAACAACCCTTAAAGGTTGCTTATACTTCACATATTTTAAAACATCCTGTATATATTATTCTGTGATAAAATTTCTCTCTCTCTCTCTCTTTCTTTTTCAATTTCTTCGCAGAGTTAGATTGAAATTGTTAAAAATAAAATAAGCCAATAATATTATCGTGTATCGCCATAATGTCACGTAGGAAGGAACGCGTTAGTCCAATTTCACAGTAACGTAGGAGTACCGAGAGAACGTGCACCCTTCTCTCTCTTTCTCTCTCTATTCCTTTCTTTCCATTTCTTTATTTCCTCGAGAAGAAGGTGGTCCATCCGAAGGTTACATCGAGGCAACCATTAGCGAGCCGTGTCCATCGTAACGATCGAGTATCGGGAGTGAAAGAGAAAGAGAAAGAATAAGAAAGAATAAAGAAAAGAATAAGAAAGAAAGAGAAAGAAAGAAAGATCATCCAACAAAGGAAGAAAAGTCTCTTCTTCTCTCTCGAGGAACGATCACGTACAAAGATCGGCCGGATCGAACGTGCCACAGGCATCTGGATCGTAGAGCAACGTATAGATAATCATAATGGAGGACGTTTTACGGATAATCCGCGTGCAAGCAAGACGGAAAATGATGCATCCACCTATATGGTATACATATGTCCTTCTTTTTCCCCCTCCCTCCACTTCATCCCTCTCTCATTCTATCTCTCTTTCTCTCATTCTTACCGATATACCTTTCAAATCGTCGTTCTATAAGTAATTCGTACATGTGTGTATGCTCACTTACATGTGAGTCGAATATAAATATATGAATGTACGTATGTATATACGTAGGATCACAGGATTTTCGTTTTGGAAAGAAATTGTATTGGTAGCTGAGTCCCAAAACGGTCGTCTTCCTTTCTATCTATCTCTCACTGTTTCTCTCTTTCTATTTTTTTTTTTTTTTTAGTTTTCTTTATAGTAAAGACTTAGATATAAGTATTTATCCATCCTACTCACTTTCCACCCTTATACCATACTACTATCACTTTTTACTCACGTTTCGATTTATCTATCTATCCACTTATCTTTCTGTCCTTCTTGCAATCGGAGAACTCGAGACGTCGAACTTCGACGATTGTTCGATTCAAAATGAAATACGTATATATACGTCATAATACTGCTGTCACTGTCACTGTAACTGCTGCTAACTCCTCCTAGTTGCGAAAATAAGGTACATCCTTCAAGCAAAAGGGTTGTTCGTCCTTATTCTTTGCATTCTTCTTTTTTTATATTTTTTTCTTTAATGATACACATATGCAGATGATGTAAATGTCATTATATTTTGAGACAATATTTTTCCTGATCACGAATAATTTTTTTAACACCAGAACTACCAACAGTTGAGACATAGCTATCTCTACCAAAACTAGTCAAAATGACTGATCTTTAAAAAAGACGTAAAAGTAGAATATTTTTATATTTATTGACTTATTATTATTTTACAAAAGTAACTCCATGTTTTGAGATCTTAAAAACTATATAATAACAATAAGTACAATAAAGAATATTTGGTATCAAGAATATCAAAGTTGTCAAACTAGTCAAAATAATTGGTGTGGTAATTCTAGTGTTAATCATCTCATCGTCTAACAAATAAAAAATAAATATAAAGAAGAAAATATGAGATTCGTATATATATCATATACGAATAAGATTTTTCTACTTTTTTTAATATATTCATTCATAAAATGTCTTAAACATGGATTTCATAAAATCGCGTCGTACTTCAAAGATAAATAAAAAGAAAGAGACAGAGAATATGAGTAGAATGAAAGAAGAAGAAAAAAAAGAAGAATAAGAAGAAGTAGGAAAAAGAAGAGGGAAATGGAGAGAAACGCGTCTTTACATTTCAAATAAGTCGATCCAGGATGATAGGAAGCTTCAGGGTGAGGTAAGAAGGGGAGGTGAAAGAGGGAGTTTACCAGGCTCACCCTCCTTCCTTATACGTATTCATTATTGGTACGCGCCTGGGTATACCCGCTCGAAACGTGCCTACCCAGACCGAATTCTCTTATTTGTCATAAATCAGCGGCGGGCTCGCGCAACCATCCGAGAATTCGTGATTTCGTACGCTTCGTTCCCTGACGTGGAAAGGATTCGCGATTCGTCGTTGTAAACGACCGACCGACCGACGACAACGACGACGATGACGATGACAATGAGAAAGAAGAAGAAAAAGAACAAGGAGAGGAGGAGGAAGGAGTAAGATACTTTACGTGCCTTTTAAAATTCTTCAATTTTGTTCGTAAATTCGTTCCTCTCCTCCTCTTTCTTCCTGTCCCTCATTTTTTTTCATTAATTATTTCATTTTATATTTTATAATATTTTTGTAATTTATTATTTTTCGTTATGTCATCTCATCGAATTTCCTGTTATTAATAAATTTTGTATTCCTTGTAACTGAAATCATTTTTAACCTTTTTTTTCTCTTTCTTTTTTTAGCTCGTTAACGTATATTTATTTCTCTCTCTTTCTCTCTCTCTCTCTCTCTTTCTATCTGTATCTCGTACTCTTCTGTCACACATATTGTGTTCGATATTTTCGACCGATCACGATGTTATAACTGTGACGAGTCGAATGGGACCAGCTGCTAGAGGTTTATTCGACGTTACTAAACACACACACACACACACATTTATCGAAAAAATCTTCGATCGTTTCGTTGACCCAACGTCAAATTCACCTCGTAAACGATTTAAGAAACTAACATATTTTTCTTTCCAATTTGTAAAAAATTGCAATAGAAACTTCAAGGTAACGCGATTAGAAACTAACGAAATTTTTAATGACCCCCATGAGATGAAATGGACTAATATTTCTACTAGGTTTTCCTAAAAAAAATTAGGAGCAAATAACGACAACATCAATTTTTTATTTTATAAAATAAATATAAATAAATAGAAGAAAAGTGAATAGAAAAATTGTATGGGGCTGAAGAAAAAAAGGGTTTTTTTTTCTAATGTAAGAGTCGTTTTAACGAAGCCCAACCCAAACTAAAGGCCAACGTGAAGAGCTGTCTCGTTATCTCTCGTGCAGATAGGAAGCTTTGCTTCTCCCTTTCCCCCCTTTCCCCCTCTTCTTTACTCCAACCGATCCTTCTTTTCCACATGGAAGGAACAGCCGCCATTATCACGAGAATCCTTATTTATTGGAAATCGATCGTATTCAAATCCTGCTTGCTTCCACCTACGAGGACCCAACCAAAACTCTCTTCCATCCCCCTTCACCTTCGCAATCCTCTTCCCCCTGTGCTTCTCTCCTTTTTTTCTTCTTCTTCGTCTTCTAAATTTCGGCGTATTCTTTTTTGAAACGAAAACAGGACTACTCGTTTAAAATTTACTTTACCAAATAGTATTGAAATTGTCAATTATTTATTATTCAATTGTTTTATTTATTATATTATTTATTCTTCTTTTTTCTTTTTAACCCTTAGATTGCTATGGACGCATATACGTGTTTGTTAATATTAATGTAAAATAATGTAATGTTTATATTAATTAATTAAATTATATTCAAAAAGAAAAACTTTAATTATTAAATATAATTTATTATTAGAATCTGGTTAATAATAAATTATTCCGTTTCTACAAAACATTTTAGTTAAAAATATTCAGCACACAAAGGATTAAACGTGATTTATATTACTTTTGCAATATATTAGTGAAATTAATACGACATATGTTATTTTATTTTAATATGTTAAAAGAGGTAGACTAATAAAATCATTAGTTAGGATTGAAATTAATTACTAATATATTTTATATAACGTTGACAACACATGCGCTCACATCGGAGTCTTGTAGAAGAGAGAGAGAGAGAGAGAGAGAGAGACGCGAGAGCATCTCATAGCTTAAGCAGTCTCGCGGTCACTTGATACTCTCACACACACACACATCTACGCACTCATCAATATTTATGTATTGAACTTAGTTTGAACTTGGTGAAATTCAAAATAAATTTATCATATATTCTAACGAAGATTCTAATATTTACAATATACTTATTACAACATAATATATTCTCTTTTACTTTTTTTTCTTTTATTAAAACACGATACAAATTGTATCGTAAATTTTAATAATATTCCATTATTTAACGATACAAGTTAACTATAATAAACAAAACCAATGCTTACGACATGTATTCGTAAAAAAAAAAATATATATTTAAGTTTTTCCTCGACAGGTTATAAAAACATATAGGGATTTTTTTTTTTAAACCTAAGGTAAGAAAATAACTTGGAAAGATTTGATCCCGTCTTCTTCCTTTCTATGATATCTAACCAGCACACACACACATATACCTTAACGTGGAACCATAGTGGAGATATTATTAAAGCTTGCTTCGCAAGAGTAAGAGAGAGAGAGAGAGAGAGGAAGAAAAGGAAAGGTAAAAGAAGGGAAGGGAAGGTTTAAAGAAAATTGACCGAAGAAATCCCCGGACTGGAAAGAACCTGGCTCGAGACTCCGAATAGTAGGAAGAGGAGAGAGGGATAGTGGATAGTGGAGGTGCAGGTGGAGTTGGAGGAGTCGTGTGTAAACTTTTCTGAATTTCCTTAGGCAAATATTGGCCAGCCTCGCGCAGAGAACTCTCTCTCATGTGTATACGGTTTCCATGTATTTGTCTCTCTCTATGTATATGTATGCTTATACGTACCCCATACGCACATGTATATTACATACATACATATACGCACACACATTTAGGAGTAGCAGCGCTGGGTTTGACTGGATGAACGTTTTCTGTTCTCTTCCTTGCTACCGAAGCCCTTAGGGCAAAGAAAATGAGATTTTTCTTGGAAGACGAAGAAACGAGAGCATGACCTACGTTTTCTCTCTCTCTCTCTCTCTCTCTCTCTCTCTCTCTCTCTCTCTCTTTTATATTTCTCTTTCTTTTTTCCTCTCTCTCTCTGTCTTTCTCATCAAGTTGGGTAGGAGGACGAATGTGAAATTAGTTCGTATCGAAGTCTTTCTCTTTCTTTTTCTTTCTCTTTCTCGTACCCCACTACCACCCCCACCACCCTACTTCATTCTATTGGAACAGCTTTTATGAAATTTTTTGATACACGTAGAATCCTCGAGTCATCGGAATCTCTTTCTCCAATAACTTCTCTAAGGCGAAACTTATTCACGATGTATATACGCGGGGATTTTTAGTGACTTTGCGAGTTTTTTCGTGAAACCTGGATATTTAACGGAGGAGTGAAAAAATATATATATATAAATACAAAAAGTCTTTCGAATAATAAGTATTTTAGTAACATGTGTGAGAAACGTTTACGAAAAAAAATCAGGTAAAGAAAAAAAACATCGAAAAGTTTACGATCATTCTCGATCGAACCATTTAACCGAATGATTCAAACGATGATTGTTTTTATTTAAAATGAGATTTAAAATGAGATTTAAAATTGTAAATTTCGCTTTTGTGTTCCTCTCGTTGTCGAATTGAATTTATTAAAAAAAAAAGAAAAAACAATCTTTCATTCGATAATAATCAAATGACATGCAAAAATTCGATCATTGTAGATCAAACTTTTAAGTTAAACTAAGAATTCTTATAAGAGAAAGAACAAAAGTTGAAATTATTATTGTTATAGTTTATTCGACAGTCAGATTCGCTACGGGGTGGTAGGACGAAGGGAAATAGGCAAAAGGACACTCACTCATTCGCGATCGTCCTCGTTTCGATGAGGAGTCTTCTTATTTCTCCCGACGGACTTTTAAAAATGGTTGTCTGGCATGCAAGTCTGCACGTGCCATGATCTTCCGGATTTATAACGGATCTCTTTCTCTTTTTTTAATTTTTTTTTTTTTACTTTCTTATCCGTGTCAGCTAGCATCTTTCGTACGATCCTTCTTATTTTATATATATATATATATATATATATATATATATATATATATATATATATATATATATATTCGGATATTTAACCCATTGACTGCCAACTACGAGATATCTCGTAATGTGTGGTGCAATGTTAGATTAATTACAAATGGTTATTTGTGTTAAAAATTATTAAAAGGTTCAATAAAATATTTATATAGTGTTAAAAATATTAATTATCAATTATTGTAAATATCATTACAATATTATATCAGTAACTTAATATTATTATATTTTTCAACATTTAAGGCAAGACGAGCTCTAAATATGTCTGGCAGTCAATGGGTTAATATATTAACGCAATTTTGCAACAACAACAATATTTATAATAAATAACTAGTTTCTAGTAAAATGTATTAATTATTTAAAAGAAAAAAATATTACTAATAATTTTTAGAATTATTTAAAATTAAAGAAAGAAATTAGATTCAAGAAAACAGTTGGGTATTTCAATTATTTCTAAATTTGTATACACAATTCTTAGTACATTTCATGACAATAATGTATAACTAGTGTTTATACTATTATAACGAATGAATATTTTACGAAAAAAAAGAAAAAACAAAATTTATAATAATTTTTAGAATTATGAAATATTAACGAGAGAAATCTGTAAGAAACCACGGTTGGTGGACAATTTTTTTTTTCCCCCCCAAAGTTGTATACAAGTTTAACTTCCGTCTAATAATATGATACATATGTATCTATATATATATGTATGTACATGTATAGATAAATCGTAAAAAGTTCTTAGATATACTAGAATAAGAAGGAGTGTTCCCCCCATTTTCTGTCGGGCAATCATCGAGCATTGAACGGAAGATTACATTAGTAATAAGGCATTGATATTTCATAGGGCAAGAAAACACGTATTCTGAACCACACGTTTTCATATATATATATACCATGAAACGCATGCGAACGAGCGAGAATCATATCCCATGAGATCTCAATCAAGGGCGAAAAATAATTTTCATCTAGACCCAAGACGCCCACACACGTCTAATCATCCACTCCTAAATCGTGTAAACGAACGAAAGAACGAATGAACGAAATATACACGAAAACCTTCCCTTGTGTGCGTTTCAACGTATATATAATATTCATTAATTATATATCGATTTAATTAATTTTTTTTAGAAATATTTTGATTGGAAATCTTTTTTTGAAAATATTTGATATAAAATAACTCGTCAAAAATTTCAATTGTAATTATTTCCTAATGGTATTAATTTAATTTGAAGTATATCACGTTTCGTAAATCACCTATTTCTATCATTATAATAAATCACTATATATCTCTCTCTCTCTCTCTATTTTTTATTTTAGTTATTTATTATTTATTTATATCTATTTTATTTAAATGACTATATTTATAATTAATAATTAATATCTAAAATAGATGGAAATAAATTAATTACAATTAATATTATATTATTTATTATTAAATTATATATATATATATATATATTAATTATTTATTATATTGTATATTATTATATATAATATTATATCACTATATTTATTTTTCATTATTAATAATTTTCTAACAACGTTTAAAAATAATTATTTAACAAATTCATAAAATGAATTTTTTAATAAACATTAAAATATAAATTCCCCCCGCTCTTTCAACCCCCCTACTGTTTTCAATTCTTTACTCTAAATACGTAAAATAAATTAAATTTATTAACCAAAAAAAAGAGATCCCTAAAGTATGTAATAGAAATTGAATTGGAATAAAAGAAAGAGTATATTACGGTATGTGGCTCGTGAAGAATGAATTTTTTGAAGGATCGTTTCGGTCCGATTCGTGAGTCGAAAGAAAGAAAGAAGAATAAAAATAAGAATAAAAATAAAAATAAAAGAAAAACTAAGAAGAGAAAGAGAAAGAGAAAGGAGTGTGTTGAAGATCGTAGGGTGGGTAGGTAGGTAGGTAGGTAGGAGTTGGTCCTTCTCCTTTCGTCGTTTCGTCACACCTCCGCACCTCCTTTGTTTTAGCCGCTTCGTTTCGGTTTCGAGTAGGTTTTTCATCCAAATTTTTTTTTTTTATCTCAGCTCAACTCAACTCGCGCGTTTCGCCACTTAACTCCGGTAGTGTCGCGTCATCACAGTCGAGCTGTCAAGGTTCCCTTCGTCCCTTAAGGACTCTTCGCGTTGAGATATTAGAAGTATGCGAGTACCACCACACAAAACTACCTACTATTATTATTATTATTGTCCCCTCTCTTTTTATACCACTTCTCCCTAATTCCAAAAAACATTAAATTAAATCCCTAACCTCGGAAAGATTCATTTCTTTGGTAGAGAAGGGGGGACGAATTCTTAATTTTTACTAATAGGAAACATAATTTTCCTTCTGTTTTTTTAAATACACTTTGTGACAAATTAACAATAATACGATCGTTTAACTAATTAAAATTAAGAATTATTTTCTATTTATCTCCAGAGAGAGAAAGAGAAAAAGCTAATTTTAATGATAACAAAAAATAATAATAATAATAAATATTAACAAGATATTTTTGACGAACGAGTTAATAAAAAAGAAAATAAAATAAGACACACGGAGTCTCACTTTGCACTCAAGCTGGTAACGAGTCGTTCTCGAAGAGTACCAAGATGTTTTTCCTTTCTCTCCTTTTATCTCTCTCTCTCTCTCTCTCTCTTTCTCTCTCTCCCTTTCTTTCTCTTACTGTTCCTTGAGCGGCACTTCACGATGGGTGGACGTTTCTTAACGAGACGAGTGCGTGGAATAAACGTTTCTCTCTTTCTTTTCTCCTTATGTGTATGTATTTGTGTATATACTCATGTACGTATGTACATATGTGTATTTGACCGACAGAGAAAGAAAGAGAAAGAGAAAGAGAGATAGAAACGCCTGGTACAATTAACTTAAAATGCATTGGCCTGATTGAGAAAAGGTTCGTCCGGCCGTCTGCCTGTCTGTCTGTGAGCATGTCTGACAACGGGGGAGCATGGCCGTCTGAATGAGCCTTGGAATGCGCCATCCCACCCTACCACATCATCACAAACCACCACACCAAACATTCTACACCACCACCATAACCATCTTTCCACTCTTCTCTCTTTCTCTTTCTCTTTCTCGTGTATTCCCACTTTATACGCAAACACGTATACCTCCTACCTGAGTCTTCCTCACCCACGCCATATATAGGGCTGTCTCTTCTTTTCTTTCTTTCTTTCTTTCTTTCCTTCTGTTTCTTTTTTTTCTCTTTCTCTTTCTATCTTTCAGAGGCGCGAGCGTACCTTTCGCCTATCCAGAATCCTTCGAACGATTGAGGCGACATGCCGCCTACCGAAAAGCAGGATCCTTTCGTCGTATATCTTTTGCCCCTTCTTTTTTCTACATTCTCATTCTCTATTTCTATCTTTTTCTATCTATCTATCGTTTATTCAAAAAAGAAAAAAAAATTGAGGGATTCTGAATTTTGTCTAAAGAATTGGGAAGAAACGAAGGGAAGAAGCAAGCAGCTTATTTGTATCGTCATTGGTTTCCACTAAATTCTTACTATTATAATATATCTTGTTTATATTAAATAATGAAGTAATAAATTTAATAATATTAATAAAACACTATCTATAGAATTTAAATAAAATTTTATTTTCTTTAATTCTTGGAAATTATTTGTCAAGGATTAAGTTTTCTAAGTAATTGTGTTAAAAGGATAACACACCTTTTTCTAAAATACTTTTTTGTCTCTTATTACTTTCTTAAATATCATCGTTCCTTGCATTATTTTATTAAATAATTAAAAAATAAATTTAATAAAATTAATAACACAATTTTTATATATGTACCGAATATTAAGTGTCAACAATCTAAATTAAAAATATGATACAACGTCGAATATAATTCGATGATAAAAATACATTTCATAATAAAATAATTAAATAATAAATTATAAATAAATTTCATATAAACTAAATCACAAAATAACAATTTTCTTGTAACTTATGTTAATATTATTTATAAAATTTTTAAAAATAATCACGTCAAGAATATACTTCTCAGTATAATTACGTTGAAAGAATAAAACCATTCCAGTTGCAGATAAAGGTATAAAAAAAGGGCAAGTTTAAACGAAGGTACGACGTGATGCTGATTAAAAATTATCACCCGCTGACTAGGAAGAGGTCACTTGTCTTCTCTCTCTTTCTATCTTTTTTTCCCACTTTTGTTTCGCTCACCGTTCTCTTATTTATCTTCACGAAGAATCCTCGAAAAAGTTAAACAAACCTTAGCCGCCCTATTCGCGTTCCTAAGTTATCCTGCCTCTCTTCTTTCAAGAAAAGTTAGTGGACGAATTAAAAGTTATTCGCCACGTAGGAGACACTTTTTTCTTTCACGATGAATCTTGTCACTAGCTGAAAAGCTTACTATCTAGTTGGCTAGCTAGATAGCTAGCTAGTAGTAGCTAGCTAACATCTCTTCTTCTTCTTCTTCTTTTATCTTCTCTCAAGGAAAAGGAATATAACCGTAGTAGATTCCAAGAAATGAACTCTTATTCTCGAAAGGGACTACTACGAAACTTCTTGGAAATGCACTTTGGCGGAATAATATTCTTGATGATAAATTTCTTACAACTCCATACGATATAACATATATATATTTTAGATGTTTGTTATAAATATGATGAATCACACTTGATAATTGAGTTGACAATCTTTATCTTACGTCTTTTTAAATAATTTTTAAAAAATTATTTTATTTACGGTTTACTACATTTTTCTAATTACTTTATTTTGTTCATATTAAAATTATATCGGTAATTATTTTCTATAGAAAAAATAAAATCTCTAGTATTTTATACTAAAAGAAATAAAATATTTTATATTGTGTTATTTAATATTTAAATATTTTATATTAAAAATATATCATATTCAATATTTTATAAAATTAAAATACTGTTTATTACAAAATTTGCAAATAATTTATAATTGTCCAATATTTATGACCAAACTTCCTTCAATATTATTAATCTTATTAACTCTTTCATTGTAAAATAACAAACCTTATTATCTTCATTGAATCAACGAGAAAAGATTAATAATAATAAAAAAAAAAAACACACACAAGAATACAAGATAATCTATAAAAATGTTCAATAGTTATTTCAGAATCATACTTTTTAATTAACCCTCGCAGAAAATCATCGTTAACCTTGTATAGAAAAAATTTCTTTTTCCACGCTTCAGAAAAGAAAAGAAATGAAAAAAAAAAGAAAAAGAGAGAGAGAGAGAGAGAATTATGACTCCTTTTTTTAGTCCTGTGAGATTATGTCGGTGGATCACAGAGAACATAACGGCAAGCTAATCAATAAGAATAAGAATCGCTACCGGGCGTCTTTGTGCAGACTCTTCGATCTTCGAGAATCGATTCTTCTTCTCTTCCACCTACCCCGACCTCCCCCTCCTCATCTTTTTTCTCTTACTTTTTTCTTTTCAAGATCTATACGTAGATATTTACTTGTATACGTACGTTTTTACCAATACATAAACAAATATACATGTGTGTATATATAAATATATATTACTATTGTGTATGTGTGTGTGTGTGTGTGTGTGTACACGATTACGGGCATCGGCATTCACGAGGCTCGGTCACGAAAGGGGGCCGTGACTCGCGACGTGATTCGCACGTATCGTTGGCCCCTCACGATAATCCCAATGCCAGTGAACTTTCGATCCTTAAGGGAGGAGGTAAAGGTGGAGGAGGTAAAGGTGGAGGAGGTTGTGGAAGAGGAGAAGGGCTTCAAACCTTCTCTGTAGAGAGAATTCTTGCATTGTTCGTTGAATCGTCCCATCCTATCCCAACCCCACTACCACCACCACCTTTAGTATATTTCTATCTCTGTCTTTCTCACACAAACCCTCTCTCAGTCTCATCGAAAAACGGGATGCTGTAAAATGTTCTTCTAACCAGCCAAGTCATCAATTTTTATGTTTTAAAAATACTATATCAAACTAGTTCGTTAGTAACATAACTTATTTTTAGGTTTTATTCGAATAGATTAACCAATGGATTCAAAATGAATTTATGTAATAGTTTCGATGATATGGTAAACGTTTACCAACGGGGTAGTAATAAGGAATTATTATAGGTTTGTAGGAAAATGATTTAATACGATGTTAATGTAAGGTGTTGGTACTCGATCCGTCGGTTAATTGGATAATCGATGAGATATGAAAGTAAATGAGAAATATTAAAAATTTATGACGTGTTTTGAAATTAACTAGAAACCCATAGATCTTTTAGTAACTCTAGTATTTTAAGTCTTTATTTTTTAAGTGGCAATAATTGTAATGGTAGTTATTTCTTCATTTATTTAAATGAAATAAATTCTTTCTAAAAATTAAAATGAATCTATAAAAAAAATAGCAATTATTCTTAACCCATTTTGTTTTTACCAAAACACCTAAGATGCCAACTATCAATATCTAAATATTTTATTTAATTTCTAATTAAAAAAATAGAAAAAACTAATAATAATAATAATAGTAATTCTAAACCCAATGTGTTTTACGACAACACCTAAGATATCATCTATCAATATCTAAATAATATTTTATTTAATTTCTAATTTAAATATTGTTCAACCTAAATTTCTAATTAAAAAACAACAAAAACTAATAACAATATTAATAATAATAATTCTTATCTAATGTTAACTACAATACTGTCTACACTACAATAACACCTAAGATATCATCTACCAATATCTGAATAATATTTTATTTAATTTCTAATTGTGAAATATCAAAAATTGAAATATTAAAAAAACCAAACGAACTTATCGTTGATTAAATTATTATACACAAGAATAAGATATAAATTTACCTATCAAGAATATTTCTTATTTTCTAAAATTCAATACATCCGAAGATTTTAGAACGAACGAGAAACAGAAAGAGAGAAAGAGATACTTCTAAAGAGATAACAGTGTAGCGCATTTCGTACGAGAGGTAGAAGAAAAAGGTATAATAGGAATAAGAATAAGTATAATAAGAATAAAGGAGAGTTAAGTAGAGCTCGATATTCCGTATGGAGTTAGCCGATTGTGAAGCTCTTCGGCAAGGTGGAGAACGCGTGATTTGGCAATGCACGAGAACGCGCTGCCACCCGGCCGCACTATAAAAATCTTATCGGGGATCTTTCTGCCGGTCGGCTGGGGACGCTTAATATTAATGTCTCCTCTCTCTCTGGCGGTGGTATCCTCGCATCCGATGCATATAACGGGTGACTTCTTAAACAAACTTTAACATTTATTTCATACCATTTCATACCACAACCATCAACACCAACTTTCCTATCCTAGTTTGTTCTTTTAAATCATCATCCCACTGATTCCCAATCATAAAACCTCAATAAAAATTGACATAATTTCAAATTCAAGCTTAACTAACGTAAAGAAGAATTTTTTTTCTCTATTTAAATTGTAATATGTCAAACACTAATCACAGTTATGAAATTCACTTAGAAAACATGGATAACGATTGTTGAATATTCTTTCTTAGATGACCTTTGCGTGCAACCAAAGGATCTTTGCTTGCGAAAATTATCTTTATTTTTCTCTCTATCTATCTCTTTCTATTGCATTCTGGGCGAGGTGACTCGCAATTAGAGGTAAAAGTCATAGTAGAGAGAGTTGCGATCGAGGTGAAGAATTATCGAACCTTTTGATCATTTCATCTTTCTCGTTCTCTCTCACATACTCTCATTTTATGTGTTTCTAATTTTTATTTTTGTTTCTATAATATATTACTACAAGTGTTTACAAGGTAGACGAAAGAAAGATAACAAAAAAAGAAAAAGGGTTAATAATAAAAGTTAAAGGAAACTAAACTCGAATACCATCTTCCATTCTGGATCGAACCAATTTTCGATCTCTTCTCGAATCGAAGTAGTTTACATTCCAGGCGTCTTATCTGCTATCGCGACGAAGCCTCGTCGCCGTGGTTCTCTCGCATAATTCGATTCGCGCTTACGTTTAAAATTCATTCTACATCCGTCGTCGGCTTTTAGTTTTTTTTTTTTTAAACGTTGGTTATATTATATTATGGTAGAACAGAAACGAGAGAAGAGAATTCATTTCATTCTTTGTTTTACTTTACACGGTTTTTTTGTTTTATTTGATATAAATGCAACATATATACGTCATTGATTATTTTATACGTTCAAAATATGAGTATTTGATAGTATGTGTGATAGAAAGAATTTGGAACTCCCTATATAATGTATGAACAACACACCATGGGTCTCGAGATAGTATAGGAGTTTAATTGGTGGTAATATGAATCCACGTAATATAAACCGCCATCGGTCTCTCACCAGGAGAGCAACGAAGAAGTAGTATATTGCAAAATGAAAAAAATAGAGAACAGAATAAAAAAAAAGGAGATTTAAGGATTATAGAACAGAGAGGGGAGACAGGAAAGATGTCTCCACCTTTGTAACAACACCGATGTCTCTTTTTATAATACCTGGAAGATACTTTGTCTTTTCCAAGTGGTCACTTGGAAGTAAGATATTTCAAATAATTTATATTTGTATATATGATCAGTATTTTTAAAAATAAATATATTTTTCTAAATAAAAAAATACATAAAAATTGTTGCTAATTTAATCGATTAATAATGTTTCCTATGAATGTGATCAGTATTATATTAATTAAATATTACAAAAGCACTATTTTAAAATTATATATGATATATATTTGAAATATAATTTAATAATAATATATTTTAATTTTAATATATTTAATATTAATATTAATATATTAATTATTATATTATATTTAATATTAATATATTTAATTTATAATTAATATATTTTAAAATATATATCATATATCGATCACCATAAACTACATTACAATTTCAAAGGAAAAAGAAACACCAAACAATATATAAAATCAGAACAAAAAGTATTTCAATAAATAAAGTTTGCAGAAGTGGAAAGAAAAAATTTTTTTTAAGTAGATTCCTATACTTTTACCATACACATACACATACACATATAAGTTTATGTATATGAGGGGAAGAAGCTTTGAAAGCAGTTTTGTTCGCTGACTTTCTCGAGTTTGGTGTCGAGGAAGGTCCCTCATTCCACCACCCTATCACCCCACCCTTTATTCGAGAGATCGCAGCAAGATAAATACCTATTCCCGAATAAGAGAGAGAAAGAGAAAAAAAAAAGAAAACTTTTCTCCTTCCTTCCTGGGCGTTTCTACGTCCTAAGGGATATCACCGATACTGTTACTCCACCAATACCCCCGTCGTAGTATTTTCTCTAATGTATTCACAAATCTTCGTTCTAACGCGGCGTTATCATTCTTCGAACAGTTTCCCCTACCTTCTACCCACCTCCATCACCCTTACGTTAAGGGTGTGAGGACACTAACGTCTCCTTTTCGTATAAGCGAAAGTATAGTGGTATACGTTTGTGTGTGTTGTTTCTTTTCTCTCTCTATCTCTCTTTCTTTTTTCCTTTACTCTTTTCCACCCTACCAACGTTCTCGAACGAAGGGTGGAATTCATTTCGCGGCCCAACGCCCTCGTCTTCTTTTCCAAGAGCGGCGTGGCATCGTAGTTCGATCGGTTCGATTATCCTTACCTTATTCCTTCTCGAGTTCTCTTTCTTATATTCTCTTTCTCACTCTTTCTATCTATCTGGAAAACCCAGTCGTATCCCGAATCACCCCCATCACCCTTCTCCTCCTTCTCCTCCTCCTCCTCCACCTTCTTTAGTTCACCACCCTCGGTTCGATCTAAAAAGCTTCTTCTTTTTTTCTTTTTCTTCCTTTTCCTTCTGTTTCTTCTACTTCTTTTTCTAACGTCGATCTCAATTTTCTATTCTCGTTTCACGACACTGACACCACGTCCTTCGTATCATACTACTCGATATACCTCTAAGATCATTATATCTTCCTTTCGTTGATAATTTTACAAGAAAATAGTACTTTCAATTTATTAGAATTTAATGGATAATAATATAACATAATTTTAGTTTCTTTGAGATTGGGTAATTCATATTTTGTTGTGTAATATTATTTTTGTTTGGAAGAATTATATTACTTCTAAAATTAAATTATAATAAAACTATTCCATTCTAAAATAAAATTAAATTAAAATTAAATGAACTAATATTTTACTAAATGACGTTAAACTTTATTTGAAAATTTCAAATATAGATCAAATACTCAACTAAAATTAAATTCAAATAAAACTATTCTATACTAAAATAAAATTAAGCTAAAATTAAATGAACTAAAATATTAATTCACGTTAAACCTGATTTGAAAACTTAAATACTTCGATGAAATAAAATTTGTTAACAACTTTTACGTCCAACTTTTAACCCAACAAACAAGTTCATTACAATGTTAATTATTGTTGTTGTTATAAAAATTATTAACTTATTTTATCAATAAAATTAAAAATAGTATTCCATACAAAAAACTAACGTTCATTATTCAAGAGATAAAAGAGAAAAAAAATGTATTAAAAAACAAACTAAGAGATCAGAAGGTTAAATTCATTCGTGATCTTATCAAGCCCTTTTTTCTTTCTGATATTCCTCAATAGAAGTAAGAATAATCCCAGTGAGATAGAAAAAGGGGGAGGGGAGTTTTACGCGAAAGTACTAGAATAAGGGAGGAGTTTGTAGGGTCAAATTCGCGTCGTCATTTCAGTATATGAGATTTCGAGAAAGAGAAGGAAAAATGAGAATCTAAGAGGAGTATCTCGCGAGCTCGTATGTAACGTAGCGAGAGTGACTCTCTCTTATTTCTTTCTCTCTCTCTCTCTCTCTCTCTCTCTCTCTCTCTTGCGAACATTTGTATATGTATATACATATAGATATATATGTGTGTACGTTGGTGTACATAAAAGAAGTCGGAGAACATTATTGGATTCTGAGCATTCCCAAAGTTATTAAAATTCGAAGCCAGACGTTATAGAAAGGGAGAGGGGCCGCCCTTCTTCTTCTTCTTTCGAAGGGCTAAGACGTTCTTCCTACGGAATATTAAACTTCCGATAGGCTGCCCTTCTTTTTAAAGAAAAGAAAAGCAAATGAAAGGAAAAAAAAATAAGAAAATCAAAAAATAAAATAAGATGATGAAAAAAGAGAGAAAGAAAGAAAGAACAGGAATAAACCTTTGTCGCGAAAAACCCTACCTTAGCCCTTTTACCTATAGCGTTTCCATCATCGTGGTTAGTTAACGACGAGCATGAACGAAATAAAATGAGAGATAATTTGTGATTTAGGTTAAAATAATAATTTTTTTTAAAGTATGTACAATGTACATAAATACACAATTGATGATGGATTTTAAATGCACATTTATTAGCTCATGCATATTATTATCATCTATCTATCTATCTATCTATAACGTTATTATAGGATGAATTTGATTTCATAATAGAATCGATTTATTTAACATAAAAATGATCGTCAGTCTGACGCGATATTCCTTCCTCTCTTCGGTATTATAAAACGAAATCCCATTATCGAAGTATAACCGATCGATCATTAGGATTTTACTTGTATTAGGTGAATCCGTGTAACGTAACGAAGCTTACGATGAAAAGTGCTATTCCTTGTGAACGTGACGGTAAACACAAAAGCCGCCGATGGTTGGTTGGAAAGAGTATACCGTTGAATTTTCAAGAGGGTTCGAGATATATAACCAATGACAAAAGTCAAAGACTTTTCAGGGTAACTTTCGAAGCGCGTACAAGAGGGGTGTGTTTCGCGTGGGAGCAAATATAGAAAGATCCCCAAACGTAATCTGTATAATCGTCTTCTATAACGTCATCGATCATACTTCGACAATAAAGTTAATATCATTTTCCAGATAGCAATATGGCTGATCACCGATCGTTGACCATCCTCACTCCTTCCCCCTCTCTTTCACGAATCACAATTTATAAGCAACCCCCTTCCCTCCCTATCTCGTTAGTTCAGCTTACATAAACGTGATTAAATCTTTTTACGGATTTTTCTCACTTTTTAATCTTTTTTTCTACGACAAAAGTGAAAATATATAAAAAAAAAAAGTAGTTTAGTTTTGTTTCTTATGAAATTATAATTAATTCTATATTAATTATTTCGATATTGTATCAAAAAAATTAGAAAAATTTGACACATTGCTCAAATTATGGTTGATGTGATTCGACGTATTTTTTTCACCCTCCTATTTCCCTACACCTCGTTTTCTTTTTTTTCCAAGGATCATCATCGTATCATCCCTTGCAATGAAATTCATCCAAATCAATCCTATAGATAGATATACTTCCTTCCACTTTCTTTCTCACTCTCTCTCAACCCTCTCGTAACCCTCTCCTTCAACTAGCTACTCAACACAAATCAATTTACCCTTTCCACTAAGGTATGGTCTAAGGTATCGCGTAGGAAAATAAAAAGGGTGTGGGTCTATCGGGGAAAGAGAATACGTCATCGAGTCATCGATTACTCCTTTTATTATTTTTTTTTATGTATTCTACGATATCAAAAAAGAAAAAAAAAACACTAGACTACAACGAGAAGGAACTTCGTGTAAAAAACTAACACAGGCACGTGTCTCTTTCTCTCTCACTCTCTCATATATATATATATATATATATATATATATATATATATATACGCAATGCGATCGTTAATATCATTCCCTTACGAGTCTTTCATAAACACTTTAGTAGATGCAATGATTTACGATGATAGGTTGAAACTTTCTTACCTTTAGATTTCGATCGAGAGTTGTCTTCGGCGATCGTTAATTTATTATCGTCATGATATTTACGATCCGTTACCGTTCAATACGTAAAGGACTATCTGCTTGGTAGCTCGGCAATGGCAACAGTAGTAAAATAGTGCTGACGATAAGATTAGTCTGAAGCAAGCAATGTCTAAAGAAAGAAAGAGAAAGAGAAAGAGAGAGAGAGAGAGAGGTCTTACTAAACTCATACCACTAGGAATGAAATACCAACAAACTAAGATAACGTCGTAATAACGATAAGAATTTTTCATACTATATCCAAATTTAGGAAGTATCTGATTTACCTTACTTACTTACATGTTATCCAATATTTAACGTTTATATACCTAAAGAAATAAGAACAAACAAACTAAAGGAAACAAAATTTTATTGATTTTTTATTTAAGTATATCTAATTTTCGATTCCGTAACCCCCAAACCACTTCTTCCTCTACTGCCCCCTCACCAACCCGTTTTAATCACCCCATCCAGACTCAGACCTCCCCAGACCATCTTTTTTTTTCATCTTTTTTCTCTCAGTAGTTCTCGCGTTCGCGAGAGCACACACCAAACAATGGCTTCGTTAACGCCGTAACATTTCGAGCCGAAGCTAAACAAGATTTATATTTTAAGACGGAGAGTAAACAGTTTTCTTCCTACTACGAACCAAGGACCAACAAAAATAACCAACCGAATAAAGCTTCAAGGATTACGCCTACGTTTATGTGTGTTATATGTATGTTATATACACTTTTATACATATATATATACATCGGTTGATTCATACTTATGTGTTAGAGGAGTGTGAGTACGAGTGCTCTTCGCGAATCGCGTTTGATTTTTGCTATCCAGCATTACTGTTCGCCGGTCTGGAAGAAAAGCCTTTAGAGAATTTTTCCGCCTGGGAAAGTCACTCGAATATTCTGAGTCTCTGAAGCAGAAGGTAGGCCCTCTATCCAATCCACTCTTTCATTTCCGTGATTGCTGTTTTAAATAATTGCATCTCTATACCCATCCTATGTATCTATCAATCTCTCTTTCTTTCTCTCTCTCACGTAAAGGCTGGATTCAGCATCTCCTATTGGTTCAATGCTCGTTTGTAGAGAAAATACTTTGAACTAACTCCGATTACGAACTACCTTTTTTCTATATTTCTTTTTTTTACCAACGCTTTTTAAATATCGAATATTGATGATGATGGGTCTTCTCGATAAATTCGCAATTTTTAATTAACCAACCTATCGAAAAGCTTTTTGGTTCGACTTTGCCAAGAAAAAAAATATATTTCTAAAAACAAGATAAAAGATAACACGAATATATTTAATAGAAAAAAGTAATGAGAAAGAAAATTTAGTTTATTACTTTCTTTTGGTTTCTTTAATAAAAATTTCAATCTCTCTAAATTGTAGAATCGACCAATAACGTTGTCATCGTTGTTGTTGTCATCCTTCTGTTTTTTTTCTCTCTTTTTTCTTATTTCTATCTTAATTTTCTTTCGTGACTTTGACACCCCACCCGTGATCGTACAAGCAGGTGCCAGGATGTTCCAAGGAATCTAAATCGAAGAAGCCAAATAGAAGAGAGAGAGAGACGATCGTCTTCATCGTGAAATGCTATTCCAATGTGACAATATATAGCATACTTATTTTCTTAACACGAAAACCTTCTTCTTCTTCTTCTTTCCACGGATCCCTTTTTTCTTTCCTTTCCCTTCCCTTTCTTTCTTCATTCCCTGTCGTAAGATTGCCTTTCACTTTGACAAAAGGATAAAAAAGGGAGTGGCAGAAATTCGATTAAAAAATCCGTCGATCCTTCATAACGAGTTTCTCTTCCTTCCTTAACGAAAACACACACATACACACATACGCATACATACATACATACACACCCTTATTCGCGAAAATCCAAGAAGACCTGAAAATTGGAAGCTCTCTCTCTCTCTCTCTCTCTCTCTCTCTCTCTCTCTCTCTCTCTTCCTATTCTATTTTATTCTCTTCTCGTGTATCTTCCTTTATCCTAACTTCTTTAACCTTTAAAGAACACCCTGACTTTTTTTTAGTGGCGTATTTTTTTTAACGAGCACCCCTTTGTCAAAAGGGAAAAAAAATATCATATTTCGTTAAAGGCACCCTTATATTATTTTATTTTATTTTATTTTTATTTTTCTTATTTTTTCTTTCTTCTTACCCCTCCATAACTTGTTACCGTTCATGGTTTTAAAATCCCTCATTGAAAAGCAACGAAGTCTCGGATCGATCGATTTTTCTTCTCTTGTATTCCCTCTCTTTCTCTCTTTTTCTTATTTTATACTCGATCACCCTCCATTGTTTCCTACGACCTCTCGAAACGACCCCGTACGATGACGAAAAATTTGAGGAAAAATTTACATTCCACCCCTGTGAGCACGTTCCTCATCTCCCTCTCTTTCTCTTCTTCTTCTACCTTCTCCCTCTCACACAGATATACACGTATATACATACATTCGTACACACAGATACAATTTTGTATAAGCTTTATCAGAAGAGCTCAGAAAGTTGAGCACGTTCATCTTATTTCCCTGCAGGAGGGATCACAAATCCAAACCTTCGAAGTAAAGTAAGAAAGAGAGAGATAGAGATAGTTATATATACATATATATGAATAAGAAAGGGGAGAAAAAGAGTGCAACAGCGAAGAAGAGTAGAGAAGAATAGTAAGGAAAAATAGTCGATCTGAGGAAAAAAAAAGGGGGATGTTGATCGTGAAACTTGGAAGGATGAGAGGAATTGGAAGGAGGTGATGGTGAAGGTAGAGGTGGAGGTGGAGATATCACGCGGTGGCGGCTGTCGTGATTCGTGCGAACCGGCCCTTACGATTCGAAATCGTTCGGGAGAGCGAAGCGGCCAGGAGGAGAGAGAGACAACGACGCCAAGTGGAATGAAGGAGAGAAAAATAAGAGAATATAACACAGAGAGAGAGAGAGAGAATGAGTGAAAAAAAAGAAAGAAAGAGATAGAAAGAAACGGATAAAAGAGGGAGGCCAAGAAAGAAAGAAAGAAATAAAGAAAAATGGAATGAGAGAAAGAGAGGCCTCCGAAGACCGAGTGCTAAGCCCAATGCGAGAGAGTGGCCAAGCTAAAGCCAAGGCAGAAAGAAAGGTTTTATCTGCTCGCAGTTATTTATCGCTTTCCGTTGTAGCGCTGGCGTCGGGGCACGACCAATCAGAAGTCAGTATCCCCGGGTACCAGTCCGCGCCATCCGCATACATTATCGTGCGGAGCCTCGGCCATTGTCTTTCCACCGTTGTAAATCACATTTTATTCCCTCGCTTACGGTTTCGTTTTATTTATTTGTCGGAGAAACGTATCGCTACCGTACTCGCTGCCAACGCGAGATACACACGTATCGAACAGAAGAGGCGTGCACACGTATTCTTACACATTTATACACCCTTATATATATATATATATATGTATAAACATATGTCTGTATATTTGTGTATGTCTGTGTTGTGTTACGTAGATACGTTTGTACGAAAAAAAAAGAACGTGATAATACGCACGAAAATGTTCTCGCAACAGTTCCAACTTCGCTTTCTTTTAAACACTGAATGTGTGAGGAAAGGGGTAAGGAGTTCGTGTAAGAGAAAAAGGGGGAAGTGGTAGGGTAGTTTCTCTTGCAACCGATCAAGAGATTGAAATCCTACGATTTCATTTTTATATTCTATTCAACCGGACAAACGAACGTCCCACTTCGATAACGACGAATTTTCTTAAAACACTGGAGATTTCAATGCCTCAAAACGATACAAGCGAGATCTTTTTATTATTTCATTCTCTACGATACTTTCCAATAATCTTTTTTTCGTTGATTTATTAATAATAATCATTACTTTATACTAATTTAAATTATTCGTTTAATTTATATCAATTTTTTATAATAATTTTTACATTTATACACGTTTAAACAATTGCAAGCATTTAACCTACACGAATGAATCGAATTAAATGACTTTTGTTATATTTATGAAAAAAAAGCAAAAATGTAGGAGAATTGTGCTAAATCCACGAAAAAAATGCCGAATTTAGATGAAATTTTTCAGGAACACAAAGAAACGAAAATACGCGTAACCGTGCGCTACCGTTCGAATGACGCTACGATGATTGGTGCTTACGAACATGAATGCACTTTATTAAAGCCGCGGCGCGAGAAGAACGCTGCCGCCATTCGTATATGTATATATATATATATATATATATATATACATATACACACTCTCTTCGTGCCAAGTCTTAATTATACCTTACGACGTTGTATACTGACACTTAAACTGCTGCGTTGCCATTCGAACGAACCGTCCAATCTTTTCTTTATTTTTTTTTCTTACTTTTTTCCTCTTATTCTTCCCTTACTTAGTCTTTCTTTTCTCAAGGTCAAAAGGACCGAGAAAATACAGCCTATAAAAAGACAAAAATATTAAAAATCATATCAAATTTTAATTATTCGAAGATCCAACACCTATACCTTTTACCAATACTCAACAAACTCTCATGCATAATTATTTTTTATTTTTTAATTGTTTCTAAGTTCAAATAAAAGTTGTAATAGAAAATTTGATTGCAAGGTAGAATGCAAAAAATATGTTTCAAATGTTTTATCTACTAATATTCTATTAGCTTAACATTAGTATATAGTTTGTAGAAGAATAAAATAAATATAGTCAGTACGTAGGATTTTTAAATTTATGCAACAACTAAAATTAGAACATGCACTTACAATTATTTTAAAAGATGCATTAAAATTAAATTATATTGCACGAATTAGAAACGAGAAATGATCAAACACATGCCTACGTAAATTGCAACCTATACGTAATCAATATGAATATGCATACCTTTTTTTTGTTCAAATCTGACATTGACAATGGAAATAAATTATTATTATTCTTTTTTTGTATGAAATCTAGTTTACATGCAAGTAATCATAAACGTGACAACGTTGCAGCAGCAAACACACTGAGAACAGCAAGCCTTCTCTCCGGTAAGTCAGCTCGGCAATTACGAATTTGTAGCACGAGCCAGGATGGCGCTTTTATGAGCGAGCAGAGGAGGTAGGCGAGGAAAATGAGTAAAAGAAAAAGAGAGTGAGATAGATAGACAAAGAGAGAGAGAGAGACAGAGTGAAAGAGAGAAGAATAAGAGCATTTTCGAGTTGTTGCTGCATCGTCGTCATCAAATATTTTTTTTAAGTGCATAGTCGTAATATTATTGAGTATAGTATAACTACTAGTTATCTATAAATACACACATACATACATATATATATACAGTGCTTTTTTTGTAAACAAAAAGATGCCGGAACTCGTTTATCTTGTCACACATAAGTATTTTTTTATTAAATAAAGTTATATACATATTCAAATTTCAGATGTAGATATAATTAAACGTAACTTTTTTTTATGCCACAATGCTCATAAAAAATATTAAGCACAATGTATCATAATTATTTATTTGTTTTCTACACGAACAAATTTAAAATTAAACGAACGAACAAATACAAATGAATTGATCGTGAACCAAATATTAAAATATAAAATTGTAAAAATATATCGTACGATTGTTAAAATGTACCAAAACTCCGTTCCAATTGAGTTTCCACACAAACAAAGCACTGTATAAATATATATATATATATATATTAAACATATTTACATATATGTTTTAATATATTATACCAAAAAAATGTGTTCTCTAATTATTTATATTATAAGAACTGCAAAAAATATGAAGAAGGTTGTAAAAGAATTCTATAAGTTGATGTTGGAGGCGTCGAATTCTCGAAACCAAGAGAGACAGAGAAGAGAGAAAAGAGAGAGAGAGGGAGAGAGAGAGAGAGAGAGTTTGGCCTGTCGTCTCGTTTATTTTCACGAACGAAGAATATAAAATACGATCATAATCTCTTTTGCGAGATATACGATTACTGGCGTGACCTTTTTCTTTCTTTCTTTCTTTCTTTCTTTCTTTCTTTCTTTCTTTCTTTCTTATACTTGCATTCATTCATTCGTTCATTCATTTTTTTTTGTTCTTGTTATTTTTTTTAAACTTTTTCGTATCCTTATTCGTTCCTTCTTTCTCTCTTCTTGTTGTTTAGCCCCCACCCCAATCATTCATTTCAAAATTAAATCATTTTCAAGTCGCTTCCAAATCCGTAGAGTTCCTTAACAACAAAACTCGCGAAATCATAATAATAATTCGAAAAAAATAGATGGATTTAAATTTTTCTCGAACAATTATTAAATTTTAAAATTACCAAAAAAAAAAGAAAACCCCCATTTAGTTAGATGGAATAAAAAACCAAATGATTGTGTGATAGTTTCAGCGGTGCAAGTAGACCATGCAGGCCAGGCTCTCTCCCAGCCTCAGTCGCGTCCTGGCCATCAACAGGTCAGTAACAAAAGACTAATCATATTTCTAAAGCGTCTTAACTAGCGTGTAACGAGAGCTCAGAAAGATTAGGTATGATCAAACGTATGTGTTAACAAAAAAAAAAATAATAAAACGTATACGTGTATCTCTCTACTCGTTTTACGTGTACTATATATGTTATATGTATATTTATAATACATACCAAAGTACATAATTTGATAATTATAAATATATATATAACGTTTAACTATTAATATAAACTGTCAGTGATGTAATGGATAAGGTAAAAATGAATTCCCAAAGGAGATGACAATCGAGGTCGCATCGATCCACACAAAAAAAAAAGGATAAAAAAATTACTTCCTTTTATCTAAGAGTCTGACGAAAAAAAAAAAATAAAAGCGGGAAGGGATCGACGATTAACGTACATAATTAAACTATGAACACGAAAGGATTCGTGTTCTGCTACGAAGAGACCAAAGACACGAAAGGAACGTGATTAAGGTCTCTGTGGTACAAATAGACCCATTATATAAGAAAACAAGATGAAAAAAGGAAAAAAGAATGAAGGAAAGATAAATATGTGTATACTAAACTGATTAAATCTTAACTCGTTGATTAGGGCATATACTAAAAGAATTCTTTTGAATTATTAATTGAAATAATTATCATCAAATATTCTTATATCTTTTCTTTTATTTTATTTTATAGAAAATAAAATAAAATATTAACAAATAGGTAATAAAAGTACGAAATTAAATGAAACTATTTGCGTACTTTGTACATGTCTTTGATATCGAAGTTCTCTTTTGTTAAATTTCTTCTTTTATAAAGAAACTATGACTTTTGGGAGGTAAGCAACCCCTCGGTGAGTTGATGACGAAGGGAGACAAAATAAGACGGGGGTTGGAAAGTAGAAGAAAAGATAGGAAAGAAAAGTTTAAATCGTTGTAATTCGTTTGGAAACGGCATCAACCTGAGTCCTTCGATGGAAGAAACCATCTTGATTACTTTTTGTGACCCCCATGAGTACTGTGTCTTCCTCATTTCCTTTTTTCTTTCTTATTTTTTTATTATTATTATTATTTTTCTTTTATTTCTTTCTACCACCCTACTCAGGAGAAAATAATTTTTTTTAATTAGCCTAACCATGAAACAATGTTATTGTAAACAAATAACACGCACTATCCGATTATTTTGACTAACCCACAGATAACTTCACCCCTTCAACCTTTTTGCATTATTCTTGGTGCACTGTTTTTTTCTTGGGTTCCTTTCTATTAGAAAGAGAAAAAAAAGTGTAATACACAATCCTTTTGATTACACTCAAAAAAATCCCGCCCCGTTTTCACCCTACCAAACTTCCCATGCAAATGAGCGTATCAAGATCATTTCACACCCCTTGAATTCTATACGAAAAAGGGTTTCCATTCTACACTTGCTATGATCCATTCGTAGAAAAAAAAAATACAAATTCGATTCTATGGGAGGAAAAGTAAGTAGGGTTGAAGATGATAATATTGCTTTTTATGATTTTATTAACACGGTTCGTACGATCCTATGTCACAAATTTATGACTTTACTTTGAAATCCAATATTTCATTTTAAAATTAATACTAATTGAAATAACTAATTTTTTGTTATCACTCTTTGATAAGAAAATATCCTTATATTTAATGAATAATAATTAAAATTAATATTATTTAACTTTTTATAAATTTGAAATACAACACTCGAGTATTATAAGAACTTTGTCTTATCTTTATTGTTTTTTTTTTTTTTCATTATTCCTATTCACAATTTATTAATCCGATATTAAGTATAATAATATTTAAAATATTAAATATATAACATAAAAATTTAATAATAAATAAAATAAACAAAATTAACTTTCTTAATCAACTTGAAATATTAAAAACTACTTCGAGTACAAAACTTTAACTTCCCTTTTTATCGTTTCCCTTTATAATGATACTTCTGAATAAAAGCTTTTATTTAAAATTACAGAAAGAGTAAAAGATAAGAATAGAAAAAAAAAGAAAAGAAAAACTAGAAAATTGAAAGAGAACATCTCGATAATGAGGATTGCCGAGTACACTTGTCGTCAAAGTTCGAATCATGGTAAGCAGCTTCGAGCTTGAAAAAGCTCTCATTTTATCGAGCATTTTTTTTTTAAGAGAAAAGTACGGACTAGTAGGAATGGTACAATAGAGTTCGACGTTATCGACTAAACAACAACGATGTTGGTGATGGTAGTGGTAGTGGTAGTAAAAATCGTTCGAAAAGACACCAGCGTGAAAACGAGAATCGAACGTTCATTTTCTTTTT
Organism: Polistes dominula; assembly: GCF_049000335.1. Classification (NCBI taxonomy): domain Eukaryota; kingdom Metazoa; phylum Arthropoda; class Insecta; order Hymenoptera; family Vespidae; genus Polistes; species Polistes dominula. The sequence continues at coordinate 3,415,561 of NW_028301116.1, read as the reverse complement.
CATCTATTTTTTTTTTTTATCATTCTTTACCTTCCTTCTCATACTACTTTCCCCTAATCCATCCCCTCTATCTCTTTCTAATACTTTTTTTCTTGTGGACTATCAACGTACGTCAGATAGGCTCGTGACTATCGCGAACCAGCCGAAATGTCACGGAGAGGCACGACGACGTCTACGAATACGACAAAACTAACTATAAGACGAATCAACAACAACCTAACTTTTATCTATGGATAGTATTTTAATAGAATATACTGAATAAGGTCGATCGCGATAATTGCTTGCACGATTCACGAGTACCGGCCTGTCTCTGCCGTTTATCAGCCGATTTATTTCTTTATCCTTATCCTCCTCCTTCTCCTTCTTTTATCTCTGTCTCTCTCACTCTCTCTTTTCTATTCATCCTGTTCCTTCCGATCGATTTTTTACTAAAAGATATTATTAACGATAATATTCCTACTTCTATAATGTATTAGGTAATTTAAGTTCAATAAATAAATCTAATTTAATTCTGCTCGACCATTTGTGGAATTTGAAATTTTCTTGGCCTAATTTAACTATTATTTATTACTAAAGAAATTGTTATTTTTTTTTCAATTACTCACACATTTGTGTAAACGATTATCGAATGTTTTATTCATTTAAATTTTTTTTTGAAGTTATTATTTTTTTTAAATTAATTTATTATTTTTATTATATTATATTATTAATACATTAATATTTAATATTATAATATTATATAATTTAATATTAATATAATATAATAATTTTAATAAATTAAAATTAAAAATAAATTAATATGATAAAGTAATATTAACACTAGATTTACGGATGTTTTGTTCATTATTTTTTAATGACGTAATAACATTGTTTGAATAAAGGATTGAGTAAAGGAATTGAACTAATATTTACGTATATTTCATTACGTAACTAAAAACCAATAAGTTTTCAAAAAATAGTATTTAAATTTTATAAATATATAAAATAATCAAATGTTCAATGAGTCAAATTGGCTCAATTCGTAAATCTAGTGTTAATATCATAATAAATATATAAGAATATAAATATTATAATATATAATTACTAATATATTAATATTACAATTAGTTATATATTTATATATAATATTATCTAATTTCTATATTTTAACTTTGCTTTATAGAAATGCTTTTATTTATTTTTATTTTTAGTTACAGGTATATCAAATTATACTTTATTTTATTAAAAATAATAAAATAAAATATCTTCTTCCTTTCTTCATAGTTTGAATCGAACAAAATCCCCCATTTTTTACAAATTTATTTAAAATTATTATAAATATCATCCCCTAAAAGTATTTTTTTCTTCCCTATACAATACTTGTAAAAAATACATTGTAAAAAAAAGTTTCGTATTACCACACGGTGAAATTATTTTATCAAGAACTTTACCTAAACGCGACCCTTAATCGATAGAAGAAAAAAAAAAGAAAGTAGAAAAAAAAATATGATCGAACGATAACAACCCTAACGCAACAGTGAAACTAACGTTACGCAATTCGGTCGGAGAAATATCGTAGAGACATGAGGGCGACGTTGCGTCGTAGTTGTCGTCGTCTTAGGGCGAATGACCGTCGTACAATGTACTTTATCCAAGGTCAGGGGCCATACCTGACCCTGCCACTTCTCTTCGACCCCTATGGAGAAAGTCCCTAATGATCCCTCGTGACATAAAGCTATTTTTTTCGTCGCCTCCTACCAACCCGCGGCCGCGTGACGATTCGCACGCGCGCCTACGATACTCCGAGAATAAAAAAAGAAAAAAAAATTACAACTGCAAAGAGAAAGAGAGAGAGAGAGAGAAATAAAGTAGGGAGAAAAAAAATCAATCGGTTGTACGATGTACATAAAATACTTTCTTTTTTTCTTACACACAGTGACACAAATACATGTGTGCATCCGTAAAAATAAAACGTGAACGTAAAACTTGGATAAAAGGATAATTTCTCTCCCTTTATCCTTTTATCTCTTACTCTCTTTCTTTTGTTCACTTTCACTATCTTTCACTTTCTTTTCTTTTTAACTTTGAATGATTCAAATAGGATGCGTGCAACCAGTTTAACCCCCACCCCATACCAAACAAAAGTGCCACCACGGTCGCGAGACCAATAACAATCTCTCTATCTAAGTATTAACCTTCCTTTTTTTAATAATAATAAAAAAAAACACACATTTTGCAGTAAAAAGGTCGATAAGACCAAAGGGAGGATATTCCGGATACAAAAGACGAACGATAGGGGTAAATTGATACGATTTTCTGTCATTATGCAAATCGGAACAAAAAAAATACTCTGCTATACATTTGATGCTTCGTATGTGTGAGTGAAATTTGCGTTTAATAACCGAAGTAATCACATTATTTTTTTTTTCTTTAGAAACTCTATACATAATTTTATTTTTTTCATACGCGAATAATTATTAAATTTTTTTTTGCAAAATTGTTTAAGATTGTACTAACTATTTTTTTTTATCTAAAAGATAATGGAAATTATTTGACCCTACGTATTTAAATTTATTATGAAAAAAAAATAGAACCTAAACAAAAATTTTTAAATTTATTGTGATAGGAAAACAAAATAGAAACCAACAAAAAAATGATTAAATTTATTATGACAGAGAAAAAAAATAGAAACCAAAAAGAAATTAAATTCTTTTTTTAAATAGCATAAACTATTTATTATTATAATTAAGTGGCATTAGAAACTCGACAGTTCATTGGCCAAATCCCGGCAGTGTTTCCGTTCCAGATCGCGACCTTTCCATTCGCGGTCTTCGTAATCTATTTTTAAAGAAAATATTAGGTGGTTCGAAAAGTCGTTTCGTTTTTCTTTTGTAAAAATAAAGACAATTTTTGCTTAGAGGTTAAACCTAAACCTTTCAAGTGGTCATAAATAGTTGAATTTGATAAATTTAACCTCTCATCGATCTCATGTGTTACTATTTGTCGGTTTGCATCAACTAATGCCATTATTGCGTCAGCAAAAAACGAAACGACTTTCCAAACCACCTAATAGTATGCACACAATTGATTAATATTAATTACAATTTTGTCTTAAGATTAATAAAATATGTAATTGTAAAAATATTGAAACTTCCCCTAGTAGCACAAAATATTGAAAAATATTGAATACATGTGTATTTAATTTAATTTAATTAATTATTTTAATATTAAAAAGAGATTTAATATCTTTTTAATATTGAATAAACATGTATTCAATATTTTTCAATATTTTGTGCTACTAGGGATCGGTTCTCGATGACGATGAAAATTGTGAAAATTATTCGATTGGTGGTTACGTAGTGATCGGACTTATCGATATCAAAAATAAAAACATTGATAAAAATATTAATTATGTAATTTTTCAAGTAAAATACGTAAAATGAAATGATTTATTTTGAATAGTGATGAGTTAGAAGCAAAATTACAATATGGCTTTGTTCTTGGTTCTGCATCTCATGAAACGATGCAACTTAGCCAAAAGGACAAAATGAGAAACAAGGAACATAGAAAGAAACTGGTTGGCAAGTATTGCCAAGCAATAATCGTTAATATATTCCACGACAAAGTTGGTTGGGTTAGCTCCAAACCGCAGACAAGTATGACGATGACGATGATGACGATGATCACACCGATAAAACTTTCATAAGCCAGAGCATCGAGAAACGAATGATTACATGTCGCCATACGGGAACATAGTCATTTCAAAAAGTAGAATAATATGTTGTAACAAAAAAAGAAAACAGAGAAAAATAGAAAGATAAAATGATAGAAAGAGAGGGGGGAAAAAAAGAGAGATAGAAAAGAAAGAAAAAAAAATAACATAAAAACTTACAGTCATCGTACGCTGCTCCCCCTTTCGAACTGTCATCGACCTTGGTTGTCCATCTATCCATCCAGTCACTCAACCCCTGATTCCAGAAAGAAAGTGTCATTATACGATTCACTCGATATAGTTTAGCGAAACTAAACACATTATGCACAAGAAAACTACTCAAGGAAATAATTTGTTAAAGAAATTTAATATAGAAAATGTTCGAAAGCAGATTCGTCTAAAAAAGAGGGGACAAATGCAAAAGAGGGAATGAAATATTATGAAATATTTATATTACAAAAAAAAAATATCAAATACATATATAAAAGAAACTTTTCTTTGTACAATCGACAATTCGTTAAGTGGAATTTCCGATAGAAAAAATACTAGTGCATAAATTTATTTAAATATAAAATACCGAATAGTATTTTATAAAATTTCAATAATATTATTTATTTAAATGTAGCAATTAATAATTTCATTTTATTTCATTAATTATCTCACCCATCAAGATTAGTAAAATAAAATCAGGTCAAAGTATTATATCATCTAACGTGATCGTATTGTATTAAGTCTTTAATAGAAGAGACAAGATTAAAAAGGAACTAGAGAAAGAAAGAAAAGAAAAAAAAGAATGGTTACCATAAAAAAACCCAAGCACCCCTCACCAAATGGATTTTTTCATCCCACGTGTAGAAAGTAACTTGTCCCCCCCTACTCTTTTATGCGTGCTTATCGTGCATGGTTATTAACGAAAAGAAAAAAGGGCAGGCATTAATAGCATCCCATTGGTCGTGGTGCCATAAATATAAAAACATCCCCTTAGTTATATGATACCCTTCGCATGTAACACGTCCTCAAACCCGTGGAAAACGCGATTCAAAACCGACATATGGACTTACCGTTTCAAACTTACGTATTACTCGTTAACAACGTATACTAACAGAAAGGACATAAAAAATTAATGCTTTATTTATTTATAGGTTATTATTTATTTATATTGATATTTTTAGTTAAGTATTTAAACGTTATTCATTAATATGTTGATTGGTTTATATGTTTAAATACTAAATTTAAATAATTAATATATAAATACTATATTTGAATACTAAATTTAACAGTTTAAAATTGCAATTCCAATTTTACTGAAATTGCCCGTAGCGCCACGATGTGCGCCAATGGCGTCATTGCCAAATTCACTGCTGGTAACCTATAACCACGATAGTATATACAAAATAATAATTTAATATTATATATTAAGTTATAAAGACTAACCTCTACATTTTGTCATCCATAACTTCGTCAGCGATTACACCGTCGTTTATATCTATTCTTTTCTTGGCTTTACCCTGGTCCATTAATTTATCGATAAATATTCTTGTAACTGAAAATAAATTTCATTTTTAAGCATTCCATCATTTCGTAATTCATATTGTTCAATTTCTTTATTTGATAAATACTTTCAAGATCTTTTTTACAAAACACGTAGATAATCTAACCTCACTTTTCAACTCTTAAAAATACAAATGCAAGTACGTAGACCAAATATTCAGTAAAATCTAATTTTTAGAACGTACTATTTTTAAATACATTATAAATAAATTAGTTAATATATTTATATCAAAACTAGTCCGCGATTTGAAATAATAATGTAGAACAATAAATTTATCTTTTTTTCTTAAACTTTTTAATTTAATCTTACCTTAAATATCTCAGCATTACTCTCCGAGCAACATCTCAGAAATCCGGAAGAAGACTACTTGAGATATAAACATTTCCGGTTAATGGAAAAAGTTAGTAGACCTCCCTAAAACGTGTAAATTTTTTTTAGCAGCGCTACCTGGTGTCTGAAGAAACATACCAGTTTAGAAACTTGCCTATAATAATTGTAAGACAATTTATTTTTCAATTAATTAGTATTATTATCATTATTTAATTATCATTGTTGATCAGTTACGAATAAATTCGTATCGTTATGTTAAAACGTTGAAAAGTAGTTACGAATGAACTTGCAATGGCAGAAACCCTGTTTTAAGAAAGAGAAGTTATTAGGACCCAAGGAAATGTTACTAGACCGTATAGAGTATGCTCTTCGAAAAGAAATCGCAGCTAAACGAGATATTACAATTAATTTCCTATACAAAATTAATAACAATTTGATTATTATTTTCTATAAAAATATGTACATCGTTAAAACAGTCACAATCAATTAAATTTTAGTAATATTTTTGTGTGTAAATAAATAACCCTACAGAACACGTGTTTCTTATATTTCAAATTTCAAGAAAAAGATTATCCTAATAAAAAAGAAAATCGTAGTTTAGAGAAAAATCTTGTCGAGAACATTCGTGAAAGATCGAAGGGTGAAAGCTTAGGAACAGCCCTTCCCACTTACTTAACGTCCGTTGCCAGGGGTGATAATAAAAAATAAGCAAGATATACAACATGGCCAGCAAGCAATGCCTTCGGGGGTATAACTCGACTAATGTACCCCGTCGAAATCCATTCTGCAAGAATCTTCCTTTTCTTCTTTAGTTCCAAGTATCGCATTCTTTCTACCCTTACAAAACCCTCCTCTGTTTTACGCACACTCACACACGTATATACAAACACATATACACAGAATATATCTCTCTAGGGAAAACAATCTTATTCGTAGGCATTTCGTTATATAAACTTCATTATTATAAACCTACATAATATATGAATTCTCATGAGATTGAAAATCAAACAAGAAAGAAAACAAAAAATAAATAAATAAATAATAAAATTGAGAAATAAATTAATAGACAAAATTTTTGAAATAAAAGTTAATGCAATTATTTACAAACCCTTTTTATACGAATAAAATTTTCACGAGAATGGAAATTAAATAAATAAAAATATTAATAAAAATAAAGAACCGAAGATAAAGATTCTCAATGGATAAAAAGATATATCAACTAACTCAGAAAATTAGTTGGGAAAAGAGAAAGAGAGGTTTAGCCATTTTTGTGATAATATTTCACATTAATTACCATCGTTGGATATTAGCAAGAGAAAAGTATAAAAGATAGTATAAAAAGAGAAATAAAAAGTAAGAAAGAAGACAGTGAAAAGGATAAAAGGGGATTGCGATGGTCGCGGGGTGAGACATACACAAAGAGAAAAGAAGAGAAAGAAAGAAAGGGAGAGAGAAAAAAAAAGGAACAGTGAAAGAAAAAGAGAAAAGAAAGAAAGAAGAGCTCAGGCATAGAGTCATAAACGTGAGTTATGTCAGCAGTTAGATAGTTGAATCTCAGTATTCCATGGCGCGCTTTTGCTCCGTTAATATCTTCATTACTAAATCATCCCCGCCTTCCAACGCACTCTTTTCCTCCCCACCAACCCGCCCTCCTACCACCCTTCTCATTCTCTTCCTTCTTCTCTCTACGTTTATAAGTTCGTAAGTTCGTTGGTTCGTTCGTTGGTTCATTCGTTGGCTACGAAATTGCATTACATCGACGCCAGTTTTTGTCTTCCAAGAAAGAGAGAGAGAGAGAGAAAGATCAACCCTCGCCAACAAATAAGATCATTTTCATCCATAGCACATTTCTCTGCATTTTATACGAACATTTGAAACTACCCTGACTACCATAACACCATTTTGCTTTAAATTTCTTTTTTGTTGGTTAAATTACAAAAAACATTACGAGGAATATGAATTTTGTTAAGCTTGAATAATGATGACGTTTTATACCAATTCGTGATAATCTATTTATCTCGTTTTATCTTACCTTTTATCCGATTAAGTATTATTTGGTGTATTTTTTAAATACAATTCGAAATTTTAATTATCGAAATATTTTAATTGGTAATAGAAAGTATAGTACACACACACATATATTACACTATATAGTATATTAGTACTATATAGTAGTACTATATATTATACTAAATATTTTAATAGTTAATATAAAGTATAATACACAAATAAGTACGTAAAAATTGAAAATAAATAAAATTGACACTACAATAATGTATAACTTTGTTTTTTATTATACCATTTAATATTTTCGATTAATTAATATTATTTTAAATTATAAAAATTATCGAATAATTATCATCTCATATATCTGAATATAAATTATTATACTTACGTACAATACAATGTACAAATTTGTATTTATCTTTAATTTGTATAAAAAAAAATATCTAATAAAATGTTTAGACGGTATAAAAATTGACGCTATACGTGAATGAAATAAAATAATGATTAGAATAGACAAAATTGCGATCGTAATCTGGATGAAATTCGCGTACTCGAGGTAAAGAAAGATAAAAAGAAAAAATAAAACAAAGGGAATATCCCAGAAGACTAAGCGATGAATTCGAATCGCGAGGACACACCAAGCAAAAGAGGTGACTCCTATCTCTCTTTCTCTCTCTCTCTCTTACTTATTTTTTTTTTTCGGTCTTCCATGGCGAGCTACCGTTGCAAATGCGCTTTCTACCAGGAATTAAAGCACCAACCTTAAATTAAACCGTTCGTACGGACGGGTCGTAAGGCCTGACACTCGCGATAATTCACGTCGACCCACGTTGACGGTTGAGCCGTGTCGCATACAAATGGCGAAAATTCGTATGGTCGTTACCTACTATGCAAAACGAATGAACCGACGAACGAAAAGAGGAATTAAAAAAAAAAATACCAACTTATGGGGTGGAAAGGAGAAAGATTGAAAAAGACATCAAAAAAGAAACCAAAAAGCAAAAAGAACGAGCGTTGAATTCAACAAACTTGAGAATTTGTTGAATATACAAATACGAGGAACAAATTTTAATCAGAAAAAAAAACGTGCGAAATATTAAAACTTATTACATGAAGATCAAGTGTTTCATTATTTTTTATAATGTGATACAAATAAATGAAAAATTTGGAAGATGGATTAAGTACAGGATACATTGTTCAATCGAAAAATGTAAAAAGAAGAAAAAAAGGTGGAGGATGAAGAAGAAGAAGGAGAAGAAGAAGAAGAAGATGAGGTTGTTGAGCACATAGGAAGGGCACACCAAAAATGCACTTGGACGCATTCCCTTTTCTCGCGGTGCGGCGTGATAATCTTTTCGTTCCGTGTCGAAAGACGGGGCCCGGTTGGCTATTCTGTTCTTTCTTATTTCATCGTGCAAACAATGTAAAATCGACGTGCAACTACCGTGCAACCGTAACGCTCCTCTGGGAATCTTCGTATGGCAATTAGAGATGCTGCCGGTACTTTTTTTGCAACCAATCCTCTCATCTCTCGGTACACTTTATATATATATGTATGTGTACACATACTACTTCACAATCTATACAAGAGTAGTATACATACATATATACAATACATTGGTAAAGAAAGAATGAAAGAAAGAATGTACCACAGAGATAATTGTACCTTACCTGCTCACCCATTATCAACGCTTCATTCTCTCATCCCTTCAAATTCACCGATTCGACAAACTTTATCTTTTCAAACGAAATATACGATCTTAAGAGATATTAACTATCATGATTTTTATCTGATACATTGAAAATTCTATTCGACTCCATTCCAAATGGGGTAATTAAAAACAAAACTTATCATTTGTCTCGACACAATAACATGAAAATTATTTAATAAACTTATTTTACACGTTGTAAAATAAATTTCCACAAACAAGACGTTTCAATCACTTTTGATTGAACTCAAGTAAATGTATACATTAAAAAACAATAATATGAAATATATTCATCCTGATAAAAAATAAATTTGAGAAATACCAAGGAGAGATAAGCACTTAAAATCTTTGTAAAACTCGGCATAAAAGATTTCCGCTAACGGGACGATTAATTAACGCCAAGTTCGCTTTTAATTTGGGGTCGTGCAAACGAGTAGGATGCTTGCAAAACGAGCCAGCAGGGTTGGAATCAGTGATCCTGGAACAACCTGTTGCTGATGAAACACTCAAAGAGAAAAGGAAGACAGACTGGCAGGAAGGAAGGAAGGAAGGGGTGGTTGGTTGGTATTTCACAGGGATGGAGAAACAGAAGGATAAGAGAATAAGATAGGACGGGGTAAAACGAGTTGGTGGATTCATGGCTACTACTATCAGAGAGGGTAAGATTGGTGATGCTGCGAGCTGGCAATTAAGCCATCAACCCCTAATGAATGAACTCACTCGGTCTCCGACCCTAACACGACCCCATTAACTAACTAACCCCACAGTTATTTGCATGTCCGACGAAAGAGGGTGAGTTTTACAGAGATTCACCGGAAAGACAATTACCATTGACTTTATGGTCAGATGATTACAAGTTTAATACCTTTAATAATCTTTAGTTAAACCTCCTTGATTCTTGATATCTTCTTCTATGATTTTTTTTCTTCTTTAACCCTTTAAATCAAATTCATTCTACGATATACTTAAAAAATTATATACTCATTATAAACATTTGTACGAATGGGACGATTGATTAACACCAAGTTTGAATGCTTGGTTAATAGCAAGATTATTATAAGTTTATTTAAAACTGTTAATTAGGGTTAAGAATATTTATCAATCGATTTCTACTAAGTTATGGATGAAGATTCTGAATGATACCTCTTTGATTTATCATCGGTCGAAAATACCGATTTCGTTGATAATATCTTCAGCATAGCGAATACGTTTGGAAAAGGAACGAATGAAGAAAGGAACGAACGAACGAATGAATGAGGCCTCTGGATCGCGTGCCGAGACACACTTTGTCCTCTCCTAACTCTTTATACCTTATCCAGTTCTTAGCGCGGAAACGCTAATTCGTTGATTACCCTAATGACTGTCAGGAAGCCAGCGGGAATGGAGAAAACCCCATATAAGCAATGCTCCTTTATTCGTGTTTCTTCGTTTGATGAGTTTTCTCTCATTTTGATTTATTTTTTATTCAATTTATTATTTTTATATATTAATTTACAATTTAACGAACCTTGACTTCCGCTAATGAAAATTTTCTATAGTTTTAAATTGTAACTATGTATTATTGACTTATACAGGTTGTTTATAATTACATTTATTTATATTTTATATATGTGTATCAGTATTTTACGATAGGAAAATAAAGAATCACAGTAATACGTGAGCCAGCAACATAGACATGGAGATCATTACGTTGAATAAGCAAGTAAAGGCTAAAATTAAACGTAACCGACGTAATGCGCGAGTCTCTGGTATCTAATTAAACTCAAGGTCCCGTTGTCGTAAACTCGAGACGGTTTGCTTCGCTAATTTGAATCATTAGAAGGAAGATAAATCTTCGCTTTAGTTGATAAGCAAACTACGAGTTTCTATGATGGATAGACTTATTGATAGATTATCAAGAATTATTCATTTTAGACAAACACTTTTTTCTATTATTTATTTAATTATTTCATTTTCTTGTAAGTCATTTATTTTCGTTTTAATTAATATCGATCTAATCAATTAACTTATCATAACGAGATAAATCTTAAGGGAAATATAATTCAACCTTTTTTTTTTTTTAATTAATGTTTCGTTCATATTTTAAATTATTTCAATTGATTAATGTCAATTTCATATCAATCTATTTAATCATATATCAGAAAGATGTTTAAATCATCTAAAAAATATAATTTATTATAAGTTGTTTTTTTTTAATTAACATTTTTGATTGATCCAAATTTAAATGTATTTCTCATAAAAATAAATTTTACCTTCGTTGAATGATAAGACTTACTTTGGCTATAAAATGTTGACTGAAAAGATTTCAATTTTGTTAGATTAAACATATTTTTATCTAATAAATAAATAAAAGTTTTCGTTGAAGTTAAAATAATTCTCAACCCATTCGTTTATGTATATATAGATAATGTAATACATTAAAAATTTTTAAATCAATATTAACGAGAATTATGTTTGCGAGATAATCGTTAACTTCTTGTCGCGGGCTAGTGGCTTTCATTTGATGACGACGAATCTAATTGTACACACACCAGACTGGATATCGATAAGGTTTCTTAATACTCTCAAAGACTTCTTATGGCCCACATTTTGTATTCTCTCTTTCTCTCTCTCTCACACACACACATACACACATATACTCTTTTCTTTTTATTTTCCATCCTAAAATATAAATTTGTTTCTTGGTGTATTTTTAAAAATCGAATTAGTAAAATTATTCTTTATAAGAATATGTCAGAATTTGTTAATAATCATATTAAATCGAAAATAAAATAAAATACAGGAAAAAAATGTGTGTGTATATATATATATATATATATACATATATATTTATATGTATCCGTATAATATTAGATACACGATAAAACGGTATCATTTGATCTATATGGTAGTTAAGGTAGACCGACGGCACGCGTCGAGATATAGTAACGACGGTAATATTGTAGTAAATTCATTGTACCATTGCGACAGTAAATGCAACGATAAATTGCAGCTGCACTTGGTGACGCGATGCAATCGAGATAACGCCAAAGTCCCTGGACGAGTCGACGTGCGTAAGTAAGTCAGTAATACATAAGTAGTAAGTTTTATTATTTGACTCTTATCAAATTTTACATGTAAAACGAAACAAGAAACCAGGGATATGATTGTAAAAAATAATAATTATTTAAAACATATATAGGTACATTAATCTTTTTGTGGAAATACAAAATTATTGGAATTAATCATGGTTGGAATATTTAATTATTTGGAATAATTAAAACATCGTTATTATCAATAGAAAAACAGAAATTACTGATTAATCCTTATAGTAATTTATTATATGGATAAATATGTAATAATTTATTATAAGGATTAATTAGTACATTAATATTTTTATTTCTATTAAATATTTTATAATTATACTATATTTTAATATAATATAATAATAAATATATATAATATTATATAATTAAACTATATTTAATAGTAATATTATTTATATTACTATTAAATTATTATATATTTTATATTTTATATAGTTTTCTATGTATAAAATATTTATATAAAATATATATTTTTAAAATATTATATATTATTAGAAAATTTTGTAATAAAAAGTTAAAAATAATTTATCAATACTTGCAATAAGACTAGAATTACAGCAGGGTGTGTATAAAATCTTATAATAAATATCCACACAATAAATAGTTAACAAGTTACTAATTAATACCTATAAGAATATACAATATTACATAAATTTATCTAAAACAAAATATTTTTTTTAATAGAAATTTCTTTATAATTATTCAAATAACCAAGAATTATTATTCATAAAAAAAAAAAAAATCTTTGATAATGTTAAAGAATAATTTGTGACAAAAATTATATTTATCCTAAAGAAATGACAGAATTATTATCATCAGGAAAGAAAATTCATATCAATAAAAAGAGGAAAAAAAAATAAAAAAGAAAAAGAGGAAAGAAAGAGAGAAAGAGAGATAGAGAAAAGAATAAAAATACGAGAAGATAATATCACAGAGTCGACTTAAAGAAATGATTTCTTTTTCCATGGAGTTAAGAGAGATAGGATGAAAGTCGTAACAAAGCCGTCGGAGGATTAAGGTCGTTCATGCATCTTAACTTATGTATATACACAATTGCATATATATATACATACATATATATAATATATAAATATATACTATAAATACATGCATGCAAAAATACATACATATACAAAAATACACAAATATACAAATACATCCATACATTCATACATACATACATCCACACTTATATAGACATATGCATATAAAAATACAAATATATTTAATTTATGTATACATATATATATCTGGCGATTAATCTTACTCGGTGTCCAGTCACGGTGTTCACGACGACGATTTAAAATTATACAAGTACGTAGAGAAGGCAAGTCGCTAAGAGAGAACCCGATAAGGTTTCTTAATCTCCCTTCGAGTAACAGTAATGCCCTACTTTTACACCCCTCCGTCTACCCGCGCTTAATTACTTTCATCACGTGCCATAGAACGGCATGAGAAAGGAATCAGCCAATCCGCGACAAGCTTTAACAGTTTGTCCAAGAGTAACGACGGAAAAAGTCTCGGAGGCCAACAAGAAGACCCTGCTGTGCCTTGGGACACATGGCTGTACTTTCAACCCTCCAACTTACAACCCTATTTTCTTTTGCATTTACCTTCACACGAGTTTTATCATTGTACCAATCACTACCCTTGAAATTATCATTTTTATTTTATTTCAATGTTCCCGGTTTGTTTTGTTTAAATATTATACAGGTTATCCATTAACATTTTATTTACTAAAACTTCTCTTTAAACACGCACCTAGTTATTTTAATAATACAATGAAATTTTATATTACCTGAAAAATTTATAATTAAATAACTCAAATGAACAAAATTACATTTTAACAAAAAACTATTCCTGCATAAATGATACAATTAAGATATCTCGCGTGATATCTAAAAAACAAAATAAACCCCAACAAAAATATTAATATCCATTGTAGAAAAAAGTTCACGTTCGTTTGTGTCCAACCTCCTCCCCTTGCTACCCCCGAGAAAGATAATAATGATACTGGCGATAATAAACGACGAAGTTTTCTTCGAGGATATTAAAATCTTTCTCTCATCGAGAAAGAGAGAAGTACTCGAGTGTTTTTAACCCCCCCTGAGACGTTGGAAGTGATGCTTCTGGTATTGTTTGCGGGATCCGCTTGAATCCTTCTAATTAGAAAATTCTCGAGGTTACCCCTAGTTTTTTTTCTTTCTCGAGCGCGTGCCTTCTCTGCTACTTCTTTCTTTATTTTTTATCTTTATCTTTATCATCTTTTTTTCCATAGCGAGCCATTTTATATTATACAAGAGAAAGAGAGAGAGAGAGAGAGATAGATAGAAGGTAACAAGGGCCGAGGGCACCTCGGTAATTATTATTCAAATATTTTCCTTTGGCCGAACCCACAGCATTAATATTTACAATCCTTATCCCAAGCAGTTCTTCTCTTTTTTTTTTATCCTCCTCTCCTTTCTTTTCTTTTTTTCCTTCTTCAACCAACCCCCTATACTCATCCCTAAACTCTTTTTTTTTTCAACGAAACAACACAAGGAAAGAGTTTCACCTTTCGCAAGCAACCCCGTTTACATTCCCCCTTTTCTTTTCTTTTTTCTTTTCTTATTCTTTCTCTCTCTGTTCCATACCAAAGTCAAATTAAGTCGCCCCTAATGATTATCAGCTGAGCTCTTTATCTTTCTCTAAATTAGGACGAACCACTTGTTAAGATACTTCTTCTTCATCGTAGAATTATTCATATTGTGTAGTCTATATCCTTATTTTTACGGAGTATTATTTCTTTTTTTATTTCCTTTGTCTTGACTCGTCAAAATTGTTAATTTATTTATAATTTCATTTCTCGTCCTATCGACACAAACTCTGACATAATTGCAAAATTCTTTATTTCACGAACTGAACTTTTAGATAAAATTTTATAACTTTAGATAAGAAACGATATATATTCTAAATTTATTTTATTATTATTATTATTATTATTATTATTATTATTATTATTGTTATTATTATTATTTTTTTTTTATTATTATTATTTTTATTATTATTATTATTATTATTATTATTATTATTATTATTATTATTATTATTATTATTATTATTATTATTATTATTATTATTATTATTATTAACATGTTCCGTGCCAAGCCCATGCTACCTGATTTGTCATTCAAACCATTTAATTTTGCTTTAACAAAATCAACAACTACATGTAATTATTAAATATTGTAAATATATCAAGTAAACAAACTTATGTGCCTTATTCTATACTGCATTTTGTACAATGCATCAGTATTTTAATAGAAATATTTTTCTACAGAATTAAATTTGTTATAAACATATATTTTAGAACATTAAATAAATATGTCAAATGGTAAGTGTACCACCGGTGGTACACGCGGTTGGTTTGACAATAGGAACTGAAAAGTTCATTGCCGCAAATACTAAATCCTTTATTTTATTATTACGATTATTATTATTATTATTATTATTATTATTATTATTATTATTATTATTATTATATGACATAATCAAAAAAAGAAATTAAATAAATAAAAAATGTATTTTACATTTTTCTGTCCAATTATCTTTGACATTGTTCTTGAACTAAAAAAAAAAACATAGAATATAAATACTAGAATGTCAGAAAAATCCGAAAAGAAGCAATTAGGAGAGAAAGAGATAAAAGTACATGCACAAAGTAGATGTAAAAGAACAAGTAGATACTCGTAAAAGTAGTATGTGTGTGTGTGTGTGTGTACATGTGGGCGCATGCATAAACGAGTAAAGGAGCTTCTCCAGCGAAAAATTCGATTCTGGCTGCGTCTGATCTGCGTAACGAGGTCCGTTGCAAGAATGAGGAAAGAGAAAGAGGAGAAGTGAGGTGAGGGGAGGTGGAAGGGAAAGGGATGGTGGGTACTCGTTACAGATTCTCTTTCTCTCTCTCTCTTTATCTTTTTCTTTCTTTTTCTTCTCTCTACAAGAAATCCTGCATCCCCTTTAGATTCCCTAACGATGTGCTAACAAAATACTACGAATACACGAATAAAGAAGACAGCTTGCCGAGCGTAAGCAGATCGAAGGGAAAATATAGGAAAAAAGGGCTTGTACAATAAAAAAAGAAAAGAGAAGGAAAATAGAAGAAGACAGAAAAATGAGAAAGAAAGAAAGTGGTATCTGCCGAAGCGTGGACAAAAAAGAGAATATTTTCTTCGACTATCACGAAAAAAAAGGGTTCTTGAAGGAAGGAAGAAGAAGAAGAAGAAGAAGAAGAAAGCCCTTAATTATCCAACTGACAATTATTTTTAACGACTAAGCGATATCTTAACGGTTGCTAATCCTTCATCTAAGGACAACGTGACAAAGGATATCTCGTTTTAAATCCACTTACTTTCTTTTTCTTTTAAACCCCACCCTAACAAATCTGTTCTTCATCTTCTTCTATATCATTCTCTCTTTCTCTCTCTCTCTCTCTCTGTCTCTCTCTCGTTTAAACATTCGCATCTTTTAATCCACGTAGTGGACTGTCATAAAAACGCTTACTTCGTTTCTTCGTACCTTTTTTGAATGGGGGAAAAAAAATTTGGATTTAAGTGATATAGTTAAAGGAAACGTGTCAAGTTTGATAATTCAACGAGTGAGTAAGAAAGATAGAAAGAAATATATAAGAGATGAACTCTCTCGAATTGATTTAGGATTGGTTTAAGCATCGTTTCTTACGTCCCTATACTTCGCACGACCCGAATAGCCATAACGTTAGGTCGTACAAATATAGGACGACCAAGTAAGTTCCCCTCTCTTACGATTTAACAGACCCTATTATTTAATCACGTCGTTCTTAATACGATAGGCATCGTGCCGATGATGCGACGTATACGATCGTCTCCGAAATCGATCTTGTCTACGTCGTCTTATTCACGAGAACTCATTTCATTTAATCTACGTTTATTTGTACTCTAGCAATTTTCATTTAACACTAAAATTGTTACATTAGAAAAATCCATTATTGAATCAAATTACCAACATAAGTTTCATTGATATAACATTATTCGTATGGACAACACAAAATTCATCAATTATTTGATAATATTATATATTATATAATAAAATATATTGATAATATACTATAGTATCCTATATAGTATAATATATTTAATAATTTATAATATAATAATATTAAAATAAATAATAAAATACAATATACACAAATTTTTAATATTTCTAAATACGATAATTTAGTATTCCTAAATGCAATATAAAATATTTGTTGTATTTCTAATTTACTATCTATTATCATTCTTTTTTTTTTTTTTTTGGTCACTTATTTAATTCTTTGGAAAGATAGGATAATGAATGAATATTTTGACGTTGATCGTACGTGAACATTTGAAACATGATCGATAAATGGGATCGAGCAAATGGGTTAAGGCTATGAGTTAGCAAGTACCGTAGTTATGGCAAACAACACATTAGAAAAATATAAAGAGAAATGGTTTTAGAACGTCTAACGATAAATTCGTGCTCTCTACGTGTGTGATAAATAATGAAAAGGGGGATTAACCAAATCGCCATAAGCGTTATGATGCACGCATGCTATGTTAGATGTTGGGTGCTTCGTTGAACTATAGATCGCTAAAGAAAAGAAAGAATTGAGAATGAGAATTAGATAGATGTATTAGTATGTTGTATGATACATATGTGTATGACTATGTGTCTATGTATGTATATGGATCATAAGAGTGGGGGGGAGTGAAGAGGTAAAGGGGGAGGAACGGTCAATCGTGGCTATCATTAAGCCAGGATTTAATGAGCGAGGTGCGCCGGACGTGGGAAGTCGCCTGTCGCGCGGTAATTACCTTAGTTCAATTATTAGACGATTACCATGAGGTAATGGACATTGAAAGTGGGAGTGGAATCGGTTCGCGTGATCCCCTTCTTCTTCTTTTTTTATTCTCTTCTCGATTCGACAAAAAAAATATTTTCTTTTTTAATAGATTTTTTTTATTCCACGAATATACAATATTCTTATATGTTCGAATATTCAATATAAAATAACATATTTACATATATATTTTAGTTTATTTATATATATTTAATATTTAATAATTTTAATTAATTAAAAAAAATATATATATATTGTATATATTATATTATAAATATATATTATTTTATTATATATTATAAATACAAAAATGAATAACATAAAATATAAATATTAATTGTTAAATATCAAAGTTTATTATCGACTCGTCCCTAACTTTGGTTTTCTCACCATAGAACAAAAAAAAATAAATAAATAAAAAAACATAGAAAGAGAGAGTGAGATGGTACCCTTCGAACTCGGTGCCGGGCTCTCCACCATGGCTCTGCATTTAAATAATTAAAGATCCGACGGGACGGATGAACGCACGGACTCGTCGTATTAATGGGATAATCGAGCGTTCAACGTCGAGCTGCTGTTGAGGGAGAGAGATAGAGAAAGAGAGAGAAGAGGGTTGAGAGAGAAAAAGAGAGAAAGAGAGACTTCGGTGGTGCTCGCTGACCGTGCCGGTGGTGGACGGGTGATAATGATTTTATAGTCAGCTGAACTACACAGGGGAGGGGGATGAGAGAGAGACAATTGACTCGATAATACGGGTCTTCCTGCCTGGCACCCGTTGATACCGACGGCGAATCAAGTGCGAACACCCGAGACCAACAGAGAAAGACTGATAGGAAGCTCAGAATGTGTCAGAGTGAGAGAGAGAAGGAAAGAGTAAAAGAAGGACAAAGATAAATGTTCTCTTCGCTAATGACCCCGGTGTGTGTGTGCGCCTCTTTAGAGACGGCTCCTCAACTTAGGCTACCGGTCGAAGACCTTTATCTTTTCTCTCTTTCTTTCTCTTTCTTTCTATCTTTCTCTTTTACTCTTTCTCGGAACGCTCGAGATACTCCGAGAAATCAGGTATATGACAGCAAACTCCACCTTCTGCCTCCTGGTTGCATCCTGCCGAGTTTCGCATCCTCCGCGATGACGTTCCTCGTCAGAAACAAAAAAAAAGAGAGAGAGAGAGAGAGTGAGATGGTTCCTACCAAGATGGTCTTCACCATCAAGAAGAACCTTAACGATCCAACTTCTCCTTCTTTCCTTTCTTTCCAACTCTTATTCTCTCTCACATATGCCCTTTCCAATATTTTAAACGTGGAAAAAAGGGATCATCGATGATCGAGAATAGAATCAACGATAGTTTTTTTTTCTTTTTTTTTTTGATTGGTTGTAAAACTTCATTTTATTGTCAAGCGACCGTAATAAAGTTTTGAATATGAGTCAAAATTTTTAAGACCAACAACTTGCTCTTTCAGAATTGGACAGATATTTGTACAGTTTTCTTTTTTTTTTTTTTTTTTATAACAAACTAGACATTTTTACGTTTTCAAACACATGTGGGTAATATTACGTTGGATTGAAATGACTGTGGTTGAACGATATGATGAGAAGAACGTTTCATTTATTATTCGATTATTTTTTTGTTTTTTTTATTGGTGTTAAAGAATTAATAATTGCCAGCATATGAAATGTTAGTTGAACGAATATTCCTATTATTATTTTTCTTACTTACTCTTTCTCTCTTCTTTTGGTTTCTCTCTTATACGATTCCTCGTAAAAGAGGTGTTTGCTCAATCCCAACCCCTCAAGTTCGGAGAGTTAAAGAAAGAGAGCAAGAGAAATAGAGGCACAGGTGTCGAGGAAACACCTGCCTCTTGCCAGTCATTCCAAAGATGAGCCTTCACCGTATCTTCCCAGATTCGAAACTAACGTCTTTCCACGTCGAAGTGTTACACTCTATTGTCATAACCAATCTCGTAACTTTTCTTATTTTATTATATGGTACATCTATAATATATATATATACATATTTTTTTAATAAAAAGAAATTATTAAATTTATAACGTAAAATATAAATATTAAAAATAATATACTATTATTATTTTAATAATTAATTATCGTAATGTAATCTAATAAAAATAAATTATTATTTTATTTTATTATATTTATATTTTATATTTTATTATATTTAATTTTATTATATATAGTCCATACAATATCTACAATTAAAAAAAAATACAATTTTACAATTAATTATATAAATTCGATTGAATTATTTCATCATATTCGTAAAAATATGAAATAGAATTATTCTATTGTTCCTCTTACATTTTCTCTTCCATTAAAAGAAAAAATTGTATTGAACATCTGTGAGTAAGAAACAAAGATGTCGTAAACAAAGTATCGCAAAAAAAATGGATAGACTAAAACACAAAAAGAACAAGAGAAATCCTAGCTTTGCGTGCAATTCTCTCTCTCTCTCTCTCTCTCTCTCTCTTTCTCTTTCTCTTTCTCTTTCTTTACAAGGAATTGGACGTAAAAATAACCACGAGAGGTATACGTCGATAATTAATTAACGGAATTTATCTATACGCCTTACCGTTATCTTGTTCGATAAGCGTACCAAACGATTTCGTGGCCAGACCATGAGATAAGCCGTCGTCAATTCGCTCGGGCTGCCTCGTTCCATTGAAAATTACGACTTCCTCGTGATCCTCGACACCCAAACGTTTTCCAAGCGGAGGGAGGTCGACCGAACGAATGAAAGAAAAAGAAAGAAGAAAAAAAAACAGAAAAAGACGTGAAAGAGAAGACGAGAGAGTCAAGCACGTTGTGTCGAATGACCGTCCCGTGTGTCACCTGCACACACGGGACAGTCCAATCTAAATTTAGACTTTGATTAAAGCACCAAGGGCCAATCGTAAAACTTTCAAAGAACGCCCCTATAGTATCGAACCTTGTGTTCGATTATAATCCGTAATAATATATGTTATATATATATATATATATTACTTATCTGACTATTTTTTGTGTTTGTTCAGTTTTTTATTTTTTTTATTATTTTTATTTTTTTAAATCAAATCAATAGTCTCACTGGAATTTTCTTTCCAAATATCACCTAAATGAATAATCAATTTTGTTTAAACATTAATCAAAATGAATTCTTTCTAAATGACGGTGTTTGAATCGTATTTCTAAATAGGTGTCCTTGAATTTCACTGAAACAAGAAAGAAACATTGATACTGGCAAAAAATAAAGGACGAATATAATATGGAAAAAAAAAGAAAGAGAGTGTTAAAGGTAGAAACGAGAGACGGTCGAGAGAGTTTGGAGAACATTGGTACGTTGACGTCTCAAGCGGGAGGGTCTCCACCATCGGTTGAGATAACGAAATTAGCTCGGACGCTAATTTATTTCCTAATTCTCAAGCGAGCGGAGGTGTGAAACAGTCATTCCGAGAGAGAAAAAGAGAGAAAGAGAGAGAGAACCAGTGGTATTCACGATAACGGGTCTCGCTGAGGTATAAAAAAAAGAAAAAAGGGAAAAACCGAAGAGAAGGATCGGGGAGGTTTGAAAAAGAGAAAAAGAGAGAGAAAGAGAAAAAGAGAATGAGAATGAGAGAAAGATAGAAAGAGAAAGGGAAGGATGAAGATTTCTCTCTCGAGGATGATCGAACAAGAAAGAGAAAGAGAAACAGAAAATCGGAGGTAGAAATAAAGATAGAAAGAAAAAGAGAGAGAGAGAGAGAGAGAGAAAGAAAGAAAACGTGGGCACGAAGAAGGAGATAATGCGTCGAGGCAGCAGGAATGCACGCCCACGTTCACAACGTGTTTTCCTACATTCGTACGGTGGTCACCACGTGAGAACGTGCTAGCGAGCGCACGTGGAATGCACCGTTGTGCATACCTCGAGTTACGTACTTATGAATAGATACTCTATTGTAAATTTATAATCTCTCTCTTTCTCTCGTAAACCAAAAATTCCCTTTTATGTGATCTCAAAATATTCAAAAGTTTCTTTGTCAGATATTTCAAAAAGTGGCTTTGTACTTTATCAGACAAATTTATTGAACAATTATAGTTTCAATACAGTTAATAATAATTCTATTAAATATTTTAATTCTAATAAAAATCATAAATTATATTGGGAGTTATTTTATTATTATTAATTACATTAATATTATAATAAAGTTATTAATATGATAAATAATATAATAAAATAATATAATATAATAATATTAATAACTCCCAATATATATATAATTATTTATTATTATTATCATAGAAAATTAAAACCCTAAAATTTCACATTTAAAAATGAATCCAAACAGATCTCCGATGATCCCAAAAAAATAATTTGAAACACCCTATATAAATATACATACACACACACACACACACACACACACACACACTTTTTTCGCGGCATATCTTTGTACATTGATATTACATTACTTTTTCCAACACATCTCGTTGGTTGATTTAGTTCTTGGTAGTATCGAATACATAAAGGGTGGGGGGGATGATATCATTGAGAAAGTATCTGTTAAAATATCAAAACCAACTACCGGTGGAGGCATTGATTAATTTTCTCAAAGATCGAGATCGAGAGATTAATCTTTTATGGGTAGGGTGACAATATTCACATGAGAAACCATTTGAATTCCACGTTAAGGGATATGTAAAAGACGTAGAGAGCTATGAGAGAACTTGAAATTCCGCGTACGTCTTATGCAAAATAACGAATCTTTCCTACCGGACAGATATATGCACATATACATACACATATATATATATATACGTGTACTTAAACTCTAACGTATATATATGTATACATATGTGTATATAAATCTAGTATGTGTAAGTATATGTATATTTCTATGCTGGGGAAAGGAGGAAGAGGATATTATTTCGAGTCACGTAAAATATCATCCATTCGAGCTTAGAACGGATGAATTCAAACCTCAGATTCCACGCTCCTGGTTAACCTCACGTGTGGAAACTCTAGTTTCGTTTTTGAAAATTCCCCGTGCTTCTCGTGCAAAACTCTCAAAACACGTAATTCGCAATAATATCGTTTCCCGTTGAATTTCTTCTCAAAGATCTTTGAAATCCTCGAACTCGACAGAATAATCGCGAAAACGCGATGGAAAAGCAAAAGGGAATGTAAGTGTACAAAAAAAAAGGGATAAAAGAAAGTATACTTCTGTTTAAAGACAAATTACATTTAACGGTTGAATTACGGGGCAGGGAAGGGAAACACGTGTTCGGTATTCAACTGTGTGTGTTTCGTGTTTTCATATTTCGAATCGCGATATTAGTCGATGCTTGGCAAATTTTTCTTCTCCTCCTACCCCCTTACCCCCTTTTTTTTAGTTTCTTTGAATTTATGTTTGTTTTCCTTTTTTTTTAGTTATCTTTCTTTCTTTCTTTCTTTCTTTCCTTCTTCTTCTGTTTTCTTTCTCTCGATTGCATCGTCCAACCCGAGAGAGAACCCCATTAAAATTCTTCGAGGCGCTAACTAACGACATTCACGATTATTCCGTTCGAGGGTCCCTTCGGACGCGAGAGGTTATAGCTGCCAGGATATACAGACGTATACCTACTTACCAGCAGACACCACGGTATTG
This sequence comes from Polistes dominula, assembly GCF_049000335.1. Classification (NCBI taxonomy): domain Eukaryota; kingdom Metazoa; phylum Arthropoda; class Insecta; order Hymenoptera; family Vespidae; genus Polistes; species Polistes dominula. Next base: position 3,391,690 of record NW_028301116.1, on the reverse strand, counting down.
GGTCTGACACGGAAACTCGCTCGTAAATTCCCGGCGAACAAATTTCCAGCATGTGTCGTGGCTATCTTCGGGACAGAGGTTCTCATGGAATTATCTTACAAATGATACAAACTTTTCATCATTTTCTAACCCCACTTTCCTAAATATTAAACAGAAATTTCAATTATTTTATACTATAATTGCATACACTTGATATAAATGTTTCCCTAATAATTGACAAATATTATAAATAATTTTGTAATACATATATCTATTTATACATCTATAAATGTGATGAACTTTTATTTTATTAATTATAAATATAGTTGGGGTATTAAATATTAAGATAAATGTTGATTAGAATCATTTGATTGTCATCGAAGGATCCAACGTTAAAATTAAATATTATGAGATGATATCGTAGAGAAATTGATATGAGAACCCCTGAAAGTTGGGAGCGGCCGGCAATCAGAATCTCGTACGCAGTCACACATTTAAACAAAAACACACATCGAGGTGGTACCGAAGCACTACTATCTCAATCCGTACGCAAATGAGCTCTGCCCTCTAAGAAGACGAGACGAGTGGTTCGTTCGTGTAAAAGTATATCTATACACGCATACTCATATATCTATATGCGAATGGATACATAGTATTCATATGTGTATGTGTACATGATATCGCATACATGTCGTACATACGCAATGGTTTAAATGTATTTGAAACTCTTCTACACAACTCGTTCTCAGTCTCGCACTCTTCGTGGCACGCTGTTGATCGTACTATGGTGGTATACACACTAGGAAGACTAGGGTTGTGATGGAAGGAGGAAGGGGAGGGTAAATCAAAGCCACTCAAAGAAATAACCAGTGCTCATTAAGAGTAATAAGCCTCTCTTCGAGCGGTCCGATTGTTTCAAGGGTGTCACACGGATCGTCATCGTCATCGTCATCATCGTCGTCGTAGTACTCAACCGAGTCTTCCTTATTATATTTTTCGTGTCAGTCTCAAGAAGATGGTTACACTTCAACATGAATACGAAGAACAATTTAACAAATTATAAGAATCAAACGGAATGTTCATTTTACTCATTTGTTGTTGTCGTTCAACTGGTTGAAATTTCCTATAATTCTGTACGATTTAAATCGTCTGCAATATTCTAATTCCAGCTAACAAGAGGTTCGATCTAGCAAGCCGCAAGGCGTTTATTATTCTTGATAAGCAAGCTTGGTTAGCCGTCATTATTCAAACGATTATATCGCTTGCGTTGGAAGAACCGACCGGCCAAGCAACGATAGCAAACTCGAACGGCAACACAACACTCACATGTATTCGAGACTAACATAATGAATTTTCTACGTCCTACTGAATGGCCCCGGACAATGCGATCCTGTGGAGGACCGCAAACTCAGAACTATACCTATGGTCCAATGTCATTGCGTTAATCCTACCATTTATCCGTAACACTTTTCTTCGATCTTTACTACCTCTGTATACCCCTTTTTTCTCTTCAACCCAACACCCTGCTGCCCTCGGTATTTTTTTTCCAAGAAGGGTCTCCTCCTCCTCCTCCTTCTTTTCTTCGATGACGGCGCATAAAAACGCGGATTATTTGCTTGCGAGAATCGAGCACCAAACCATAATCCAAACCGATCGCGAGCTACGACCTGGTAACATTGCTCAAACTGATTCGTTTGCAACAGAGGTTCTCAAAGTTTCATTCAAAAATAATTCATTTGATGTTAATAAACTTAAAATAAATAAATTCATATCATAAAGATAATTTAAAAAAAAAATAATACATCAATCAATCTTTAATGGTTTTCAAATCAGAATTAGTTTGACGTGATAATAAAACATATTACACTCTGAAAGACGTACAGAGAACGTGAGTGAGAGTGAGAAAGAGAGGAATAAAAAAAAAGAAAAAATAAGAGAAAAAAAAATGGTCTCCCGTCCCGCGAGGAGAACCCTGGGACTTCTCTACCGCCCCATCAGGCTCGATAATTACAGTCGAGCGTCGAACGAATGAGCAGGGGTATCATTAACGCTTCCTGTCTCGTAACGACTCCAACGTCGGGACACACGATACGCGGTATAAACGTGCGCGTCACCGCGTAAACTCGTAGCGACCCAGGGCTAATCGACGTCGATCGTCGATCTCTTCACGTTCCATGTGTCCCTTAGTTTCCGTTTCATTCTTTCTAACAACTACAATCTCGAGCATATACACACATATATATATATATATATATATATTTCTCTCACACGTTGTTTCAAGAGAGACCTAGCTTTAAAACGATATCCCGTAGGGAGTAATCCTCGAATTAGAATTAATCATCAAACGAATATACGTTTGTCTTTCTCTATCTTTATCTATATATCTATCTATCTATCTATCTTTATCTTTCATGTTTCACTATGCTTGCTCTCTATTTGCTATTCTCTTACACACGAGGAGGCGGTAGGAATTATCCCATCAATGCGTAATGCCCGTAGGCTAGGCTAATAACTACCAATTTACCTGTCTCTTCATCTCTCTCTCTCTCTCTATCGTTCGAGCAAAAACAGGTTCTGCATTAAATTCTCCTCCCGTTAGGTTGGTAACGTTATTATGACAACTAAGTCGGCACAAATCAATTACATCCGCGGAACTTTCCGTAAAGTTCTATGAGCTAATCAAGCTTCCATTCGATCAAATTAATCTTAACAACAACTTTCCAACTGCGTGATGGAAAAGTTGACCCCCGTAGACCACGGATAATTACGCGACTATCTGTAATAATATATTGTTGTTGTTGTTGTTGTTGTTTACGTAGATATCTGGTTGGAAATGTATATTTTTTTTATAAAGAATTATTATTCTATAGAATGTATTATTTTATAAAGATATCATGTTTTAAAAAGAAGGACAATACGTTTGCTTTCAGTAGCGGCTACGAGCTTAAGTGGCAGCGTACACGGTGCCAGTCTGATGTCGCTTCACGTCGAGGGTGGTACCCAGGTCCAGGTGCCACGTTCCCTGATGCAGGCGTTCCTACAACAAGATCCGAATCATCCGGGTTTGGAAACGGTACGTTTGCCAACGCCACCCTGCGATTCGAACGAGACTGGTCCAGGACAACATTGTCGTGAGGTAGAAACGGAATTATGTTTGGTGTGTCGAAGATGCGGCCGAGCATATCCCCAGGAGTCATCGCTTTTGGTTCATCAACGTTCATGTTATTTGGGTAATCAACAGCGTCGGGGTGCATTGCGTCTAGTACAGTCACGTTATTCTTGTACACTTTGCGATCCCGGTAGTAATACACCGCAGCGAACTTACACGACCGTGACCGAATGGCGTAGACATTCCGAAACTGCACAACATCGTGCTCGTTTAGAAATCGTTCAAGGACGGCAACAACAGCAACAGTCACAGTCACAACAACAGTCACAACAGCAACAATTTAATTATCCCGATCCAAATGGACAATCGGGAAACGAAGAGGCGAATCCTTTGACTGACGAGATGGAGGACGTCGTGAATCAAATCACCCTGTTGGCCGCACGTGCGGCAGCCGAGAGCACGACCGGTCAATCGCAGGGTAACAACAACGATAGGACCAATCAGGACAACAACAACGGACCCGATGCCAAAAGACAGAAACTCGTACAGGAGGTCACCGCACTGGCTGGAGCCCGTTAAAAGAAATAAAACAATAGGAAAACTCGTCCTTCAATTTTTGGGGATAGAGAGAGAAAGAGAAAGAGGGTGAGGGTGAGGGTGAGCAGAAGATGAAAACAAAAAACAAAAAAGAATGAGAAAGAAAGAAAACTAGAGTCGTCCCTCCAGTTTCATCAGGAAAGGACATCGTCGGGGCTCTTCATACGACTTCTCCAGTTTTGACAGATGTGATCAAAACTCTTGCCGGATAAAATTAAAAGCCTTTTTCGCACTACTCGGGTGCAGGTGAACATCGCGAGCACCTGTTTTTTTTTACAAAAAAAAGAAAAAAAGGGGTCGCTCAATTTTTACCAACCCGAGAGGTACCAAAATGGCGACAGGGTTTTTAACCAATTATCGGTTAGAAAACGAAATGAAAAAAAAAAGAAACCCTATCGTCCTTCCTGCGTTGCGCCCGTACGTTCTTCGCGTGGCTCAACTTGCCTATTATTTTTGTAAAATGACGTAAGCATTAAGCGCGCAAGCCAGTTAGCACGCGCGCTTCAACAAAGTTCCTCCGATAGATTGAAACGAAACGAAAACAAGTTAAACGGAATATTAGAAAAGAGTTTGAAGAAAGATAGAAAGAAAGTTGAGATGACTGAGAAGTGTTAGGGAAAAGTAGGAAAGAAAAAAAATGCAAAGAAGGATTTATTGTGTGTGTATATGTGGTAGCCGGGGATTGAATCATTTTTTTTCCTCTTTTATCACCGGCTACCAAATTAAGAAAAGGGGTGATTAAAGAATAATGGTACGAGACTCGAAAGAATAGCAAAAATAAATAGGCGCACGAGTGTCTGTTAGAAAGAAAAAAAAAAAGTAAAGAGAGAAAGAAAGAAAGAGAGAGAGAGAGAGAGGGAGACCTAAAATAGGGGAGAGAATTGTCCGAGGTGGGCTCACTTAAACGTTCCTATGTAAAGTAATAATAAAGATTTAAAATGAAGACAAAAAGATGTTATAATAACTAAGATACTTAAAAAAAAAAGTAAATGAAATTTAAGAAAAAAAAATTAAATAAATAAATAAAAGAAAGAGAGAGAGAGAGAGAAATAAAGAGAAGGGAAAAACGGGGTGGTGGATTGTAGTTAAGATGGAAGTAAGAAGAATGAAAATATTAGAAAGAGAGGAGAAGAAGAAGAAGAAGAAGAAGAAAAAAAAAAGAGAAAGCACGGGCAGCCAGTGAGAAGGGTGCGGCGCAATAGGGGTTGATCAACGCACGCACTTATTTGACATTGTCGTTTATAGGAAAAAAAAAGACTCTGCAATCGTTTTAAGAACCCATACGTACGTACATTATAATGAAGATTAAAAAAAACACACAAAGAAGAAGGAAGAAAGAAATGATAAATAACGATAACACGTATACATGTATACATGCATATAGCAATTACGTATGTTATGTATCTCGCTCTCTTCTTTCCCATCCTTTCCAAAAAACACACATATTCGATCACATATTCGCATATACTACGCATTTACACCCCCACACAACAACCAACCAACCCCCTTACCCTCTTGTTCTCTCTTCTTTTTCTCTTTCTCTTTCTCTCTCTCTCTCTCTCTCTCTCTCTCTTTCTGTTTTTTCTCTTTCTCTCTTTCTCACTCTTTCTCTTTCACCCTCCCATTTTTAAACATAAACAAAATTCATAACCCTCTATCAATTTTCTCTTTCGAAAAATACAAAAATTCAAAATAAAATCGAAATTCTCGGACGGGGGAACGCCGTTATTTTCAAAACAACGATCGATCTCTGTCGTCATATAAAATATAATATTCGATTTTAAACGATGAACAATTAAATAAATAAATTAAATAAAAAGAGAGAGAGAGAGAAGAACAAAATATGAGCTTTTGCGAAAAACGCGTTTTCTATAATGCGCGTATATAGAAAAACAAATTAAAATTAAAAATAAAAATGATGGGAAGATATAATGGAAAAAAGAACACGTAAGATTCACACTTACTAACATACACAGCCACACTAATTAAAAGATAAATAGAGAAGAAAAACAAAAGGAAGAAGATGATGATGACGATGAAGATGAAGAAAAAGAAGAAGAAGAGGAAGGAGAAGACAACCAATAAAAAAAAACATAAGAGAGAGAGAAAAAAAAATGTAAAGCACCGGTACCCCGATCGCTGGGACGGGGTTGCCGATTCGAGCATTTCCTCGTACCGAGCGCGACGCGAAAAGGGGATGGAAAGGAAAGTTCATGGAATAATAAGGGTGTGTGTATGTGTGTGTACGATGTGTGTTCGAGGCCCAACGTGGACATTGCGAACTTCTCTTAATATCATCTCTCCTCCTCCACCATTAACCTCCTCCTTCTCCTCAACCTCTTCACTTTCTTAAATCCTAATTTTATTCTAATCATCGAGTATAAAACACTCACAGCTGCATTTTCCTATTAAACTCAAATGGCCTCCTTCTACCCCCAAAAAACCATCCTCAACACTTATTATGGTGCCCCTTGGCGTCGTCGACACGGTTCGCGTTCACGAACAAGACCCAGCAACATAGTTCCTATATTTAATAAAATTATATTTAATAGAACTATAAAGAAATGATTAATAATAATTAACGATTAATATAATATTATTAGCGATTAACTAACTAATAATAAAGTAATATTAATATTAATAATATAATAATAATAATATAATAATAATAATAATAATAATAATAATAATAATAATAATAATAATAATAATAATAATAATACAAATAATAATGATAATAGTAATAATAAAGATAAGGTAATAACTTTAGGTGATAGATTTTATCGATAGTCGTTTTAAAAAAAAACCATGACAATTTTTGCTATCAACGATCGATCATCGATGATAAAATTGATTGCTAATTAGTCGACGGAGCTCGGCTTTAGAAGACACGAAATAAAAAATAAAAAAGAAAGAAAAGAAAAAAACAAGAGAAACAATAAAAAAAAGTAAATTTTCAACTTCTCCCTGTTTTTCTCTCTATTCTTTTGCACGAGTATTAGAGAATGTGAAGAATATTAAAAAAAAAAAAAATAATAAAACGAAGAAGATAATGATAATGATAATGATAATGATGAGAAGGTAATAAGACGAGAAAAGAGGAGGGAACGAGCAGGGTCACGAAATTTACATTTTGATGATTACGATTACGATTGTGAGAAGAGAATGTGTGCAATGATTAAACAAAGATAAAAAAAGTAAAAAAATATTATAAAAATGCACCGAATTTTTAATCGCGCCGATAATAATAATGATTATCGGAATAACTATTACTATTACTATTAAATGCTACTACACACTATTACTATTACTATTACTACTACTACTACTATTACTACTACTACTACTACTACTACTACTACTACTACTACTACTATTACTACTACTACTATTACTACTACTACTATTACTACTACTACAACTATTAATACTGCTAATACTACTACCAATACTATTACTATTACTATAAACTTACTATACTTATCACTTACATCTGTAAAGATCTTTTTAAAAACGATAAAATGATTCACTATTAGAGTGTAAGTTACGATTAATGGAAGATAACTGATCCAATCGCTAACACATACATATTTACATACACTGAAACATAAGAGTACGTACATATATACACACGTACACGTACAGAGAGACAGAGAGACATAAGATAATTACGACTAAAATCGTAGAATTAAGTACGTAACATCCTTTATAGGGTTGGGTGGGAGATAAAAAGAGAGAGAAAGAAAATCGAGAATGATGAAGTTGAAAAAAAGATAAGTATGTACATGCATATATATATGTATATATTTATATATGTATATATATTTATATATATATATATATATATATATATATATATATATATATATATATATATATATATATATATTTAAGTAGATAACATTTATATATATACATATATATATATATATATATATATATATAATATATAAATATAAATATAAATATATGATGTAAAACATACTAGAATCCTCGCGTGTATTATTCGGAACAGTGGACGCGTGTATTCGCGTACGTACGTAAACAAACAAAAATTTAAATTAAAGAAAGAAGAGTAAAAACAAAAGGAGAAAGAGAGATAAATAAGAAAATGAAGAACAATGCAAGTGACAAGAAAGAAAGAGTAAATAATATCAGAAACGAACATTTAAAAAAATCATGAGGTATTTAAACAATCGTGATTTTCTGCTTGAAAATAATTTGTTCGCTAGAATAAATGTGTTAAAAAACATTGTTTCTATGTGGAAGTGTGGAAGAAGTTTAAGAAGAAAGAAAATAAATTAATAAGAAACAAGGAAGAGATTTTGAACGAGATATGATTATAGTAATAACTATTTATAATAATTGTAAGATACTAAGATGAAACTTGAGGTTCCTGTCTGTAAAAGATGCTTTTTTCTAACGTAACGTTGGTAACTCGGCGATTATTATTAAACGAAATAATATTAATATTAAATAAAAAAAATAAAATATTGATATATATAAATATATATCTATATACATAATATTTCGATTATTATCATCATCATTATTATTATTATTTGTATTATTATTATTATTACTATTATTATCATTATTATTATTATCATTATTATTATTATTATTATTAGATTATAGATTTATGATATTACATTTACATGTATGTGCTCGTGTATTTATTATCATGATTATTATCATTATCATTATCATTATTATTATTAATATCATTATCATTATTATTATTATTATTATTATTATTATTATTATTATTATTATTATTATTATTATTAATATTTATTATAATTATTATTGCTATTATATATTGTAAGACGTTATAGCGTTGAGGACTAACGTACATATTTAATAATTAATTAAAAGTGGTAAACAAAAAAAAGTAAGTAAGAACGAAAGGAAAGAATATAATAATGGTGAGAAACATATACACGCACGTACGTGAGGCCGACGCACGTCATCGTAGGGGCTGTGGGGTTGGGTTCGGGGGGAGTTAAGTTTTCTTCGATATCATTTAAATGATATTGAAAAAAAATCGTAACGAAATAAATAATAAAAAAAATAAGTTAATGTGACACACATACCTACGTTTTTACACTTGTATACACGCACGGGAATTACTTTACACGTACACACACTGAAACGAAGTATGAATATGATTGCGCGACACATATACACACACACATACACAAGTAACTATCGTTTAGAACGATTTTTAATTAATCGACTCCTTCTTTTTCTCTCTTTCTCCCTCTCTTTCTCTCTCTTCTTCTCTTCGGTACCTGGTAACCGAAAAACAATTCTCTTATGTAAACGATACCTCGCAAAATATGGCAATTAAAATGAACGAGTGAAATTTATTATTTAAAAAAAGAAAAAAAATAAGAAAAAAAAATGTAGAACGAAGGAGAAAATATTATGACGAAAGATGAAAAAAAATGAAATATAATTAATGGTCAAAAAGTATTAAATAAATAAATATAAAAAAAGTAACCAAAAAAAAGCATAAATGATGAACATATACATACCGCACACACACACACACACACAGAGTTACACAAAAGAAATATTACGACGAATCGTGTTTAAACAATGAAAAGATGATATAAATAAATGATAAAAAGATAAAAGATAAATTTATTTCTCTAGAAATAAATGTTGCGCTAAAATAATAAATTAATTCATCATTCGCGATAACAATTTTACATTGATAAGATCATAGAAATCATTGTCGTTGTAAGCGTGTGTCATTATTGTCATCGAATCGTCATTGTTATTATTATTATTATTATTACTATTATTATTATCTGTCATTATTATTATTATTATTATTATTATTATTATTATCTGTCATTACTTATATTGTCATTTTTATTATTATTATTAAATTATAGTTATTATTATTAAAATAATTATTAAATTATTGTCATTATATTATTATTATTATTATTATTATTATTATTATTATTATTATTATTATTATTATTATTATTATTATTATTATTATTATTATTATTATTATTATTATTATTATTATTTTATTATTATTATTATTATTATTATTATTAGCACGAGGCACGAAGTTCCAAAAAAAAAAATAAAAATAAAACTAAAAAATGTAAGAGTAATATTTAAAAAGAAGATTAAAAAAAAGAAGAAATTAAAAAAAATTAAATTAAAATAAAAGTGTAAAAGTGTAATAAGAGATAAAAATAAAATAAAATAAAATAAAAAAAGATGAGAATCCACGATTTTCGAGATTTAAAGACTGCGAGAGAATACTATGTTGTGAAGATAGAGCACTTTTTTGGCACATACAGAGTAAAAGGCGATTAACAAATCGCATATTAAAAAGCGATGAAGTATACCGCTAAGTCTAATCGAGATTTTCATTTTTCTAATTCCTTCGTTGTCCGAAGGACACGCGTGCGATTAAATACGGACGCGTGTTTTTTAACACACAAAACACAAAACTTAACAAAAACATTTATCCATACACGCACAAACATGTACACACACCTAAATAGACACAAGACGCAAACATTTGAACAGAGTTGCATAAAATAAAAATAGACAAAAGACTACGAGGAGAAGGTGTTGAAATTAAAATTTAAAAAACCGAAAACACACACATGTGGGGCTGGGAAGGAAGTATGAAATGAACGATGATTTTTATAATTAAAAGAAAGAGATGGGGAAAAAAAAGTAAAGAAGACAAAAATAAAAACTTGGCTACGTACGTGCGCGTGTACGCTAATGAAATGTGTAATAATAATTGAAAACGACATTAGGCGTTTTTGAATTTCGAGTAAGGGAGATTGCGTGATAGAGTAACCGAACCTCGCTAATAGCTTGTTCCTAAAAATCAACAATTTTGAATGAGTGATGATGAGAGTAAGTGCGGAGAGTATGTATATATATATATATATATACATATATATATACACATATATATGTGTGTGTGTAATTTATATATATATAAACATATATGTATGAATTTAAAGAATAAAAAAGAGAGAATGAAGATGGGGTAAGAGATGATCGATTTAACTAAAATTAATAATAAAAAATGATAAAAAGGAAAAAAAATAAACTACATGAAAGAAAGGGAGGAAAAAGAATGAAAAAGAACGAGAGAAATGGGGACAAGAGAAAAAAAATGATTAGAATAAAAAAAGAAAATGAATTTGAGAGTCAGAGAAAGAAAGAAAGAAAAGGAGAGAAAAGGAGGGAGGATTAATTAATTAAACATACAAGAGAAAAAGAGAGAGAGGAATGGTAAAAAAGGAAGAAGAAAATAATAAATGCGATTATGCTAATTATTGCGTTGCCTGAAATACCAACTTACACGAATGTATATGTAAAAAAAAGAGCGTGATGTTAAACGACGCTAATCTAATCCTCCTCGTTGCCTAATCATCCACGAACTATAAATTTATGCGATATTCACGTGTCCTTTTTTTTTATTGAGACGAAAATAAAAAATTTAATTCTTAAATTTAGATTGGAGTTCGTTAAAGGATAGGCAATTGCATTTTGCTATTGCAAGGACGATTAGATGCGTCGTCGAGCTCTGACGACATTTTTTTAATTGTTTTTTTCTTTTTTAATCGCTGTTGAGTTTCTATTGATATCTGTTAAATCCGGCTATTTATTATTATTAATCTGATTGGTTGCTTGTACATTTAATATATGAGATTATTATTATTATTATTATTATTGTGAGTACTACTACTACTGCTACTATTACTTATATAATTATTATTAATATTATTATTATTGCTATTATCATTATTACTATATTATTATCATTATTATTATTATTATTATTATTATTATTATTATTATTATTATTATTATTATTATTATTATTATTATTATCGCTATGTATCACAACAGGGATATATAAAAAAATAATAATATATTTATTGCGACGATTGCGAATCATTGCCGGCCGAGTCGCAATAGAAGGTAAAATTGCGAAACAAAAAAAAACTAAGGAATCCTATCTGTTTAAGAAAAGTGAGCGACGAATTTGCGATTGACGATTTAAATTAAAATGTGAAATGATATGAAAAGGAAGAGATGGAATAAAAAAGAAGGTAAAGAATTTCATATACCCCAAGAAAAAAAAACAACACATACATACACGCGTATACACGAGAAACACGTGAGAATACACACTGACACATGCACGCACTTACGTACGTACGTACATACATACATGCATACATACTTGCATAAAACCATACACATACACACATTAATAAACACACAATAAATACACGAACATATGCGCAACACGATGCAAAAAAATAATAACTGAAAACTAGTTGATAAACGATAGTGATTAATTCTTGTGAGAGATTGCCATGTGTATATCTATATGTATTCACTTAAAAAAAAAAAAAAAAATGAAAAAAAAAATCGGGTTTAAGGAAAAAAAAAATAATAAGAAAAAAAAACCCCCATAAAGAGGCTCACGGCGAGAGAGAGTGAAAACAAAGAATGAAAAATTAATTGAAAAAAAAAGAAAAAACCTTTTTACTTGTTCTTCTTCTTCTACTTCTTCTATTTCTTCTTCTATTTCTTATCTAGTTCTTCTATTTCTTCTATTTCTTCTTCTTCTTCTTCTTCTTCTTCATCTTTCGTTTTTTGATCGTCGCCGAGAGACTCTTTTGCGAGAATAATGACGATGATATGCGTTGTAAGCGGGGGTTTGTGTAAGCACTCGAAGTAAAAAAAAAAAAATAAAAAAAAAACACGCCGGCCCGAGAAATCCCAACGACTTTGGTGTCCGTAAGACTGCAATTTTTATTATTTTTTTTTATTATCTATCTCTCTCTTTAATTCCCAAGAAACTTTGTGTGTAATGCGTAATCGATTGGTAATACGAAAAATTAAAATTTAAAAAAAAAGAGAGAGATAGATAGAAAATTACGAGGATTGCAGAAAATTGGCAAAAATATGAATGAATAAAATCAATGATCACGAAAAACACAAAATAATAATTTTCAATAATAATAATGCATCGTAATTAACATAATATATGTACAAATCAAACATACAAACATAATTACAAGGGAAAAAAATTAATTCACATATTTCAAATCTTTGATTATTCACGTAAACGTCACGTGATATGTTCGATACGATTTTTTAAACAAATCAAAAACTAAATTTAACTTTCATTTTACACCTCCACGTGTATCCCTTTTTCCATGCCTATTTGTAAACACGTGGAGGTTCATGGCATTGGTTACAAAAAAGAAATATCATTGCAAGGGAGTAAAATGAAAGAAAATATGAAACAAAAGAGAGAGAGAGAGAGAGAAATGAGAGGATTGGTTGATTCGATCGTTCATCTCGCGATTCGAGCTTCGATATCCTATAAACTTACGATAGAGAGTCATAAAGTTGCTATTAGAGTTATAAAGTTCACCATATAGATTCTCGATGTAAGGTCCTACGAAGGCTGAAAGGGTCGCACGTTCTTATTTTCAAGGACACGTTGGACGATCCCATCTTATTACTCATTTTCTATCTATCTCTCTTTCTTTCTCTTTTTCTCAGATCTATTATTTACTCCATGTTTTTTTTTTACTTTACCAAACGAACCAAATTTTTTCAAACGATATAATAAACAATTCATTTTGCAAACATTAAAAATAAAAAACCAAGAAAGAAACATCAAGGTATCGAAGTGTACCTGTGTGTACATGGTGTTTATTAAATCGTAACTTGAACGTGAAAAGATAACAAAGAATATTAAAAAGAAGAAGTTAAAGAAAAAAAGGGGATGAAAATTGAGGAAAGAAAAAAAAGCGGACGATCAGATGCCATCGTTGTAGGGGTGCGACGGGTACGGTGCAATCATGTTCCTATTAGGTTTCATATCTAAGCGAGTAAATAATTATACCAGTAAATATAATGATAATGATGAAAAATACGATGATATTATATATATATTATTGGATATATATATATATATATATATACATATATACATATATACATATATATATATATGTATATATATATATATAGGTATATATATATATAGGTATATATATATATATATATGCATACGATATAATTATAATAGTCTATAGTCTGTGACACTAAAAAAGTTTCTCCTCTCCCTCTATCCCACCTTCCTTGAGATTCGAATGAAAGAAAGAATGAGAGAAAATGAAATGAAATGAAACAAATAGAAAAAGAATACAATGCGTTTTTTCCCTTTATTTGTATACATATATACGTATATCAAAACCTTAAAAACCCTTTCTTTTATTCCCTTTATTTCCCCTTTTAGTTATAATAATAATAAAAAAAAAAAAAATAATTAATCAATTGTTCGGAAATTAATTTCATTTTTTTCTATGTGAAATAAAAAACAACTTTTTATTTCTTTTTAAATTAAATTTGATGTTAATTCAATTTGAGATTAAATGTAAGATTCGGTTATAGTAAATACATTTCAAAATGCAATTATTTTCGAAATTACTTTCCGAATTATGTAATATATATGATGGTAAAACAAAAACTACAATTTTAAATCTATAATAACAAAAAAATGTTTTATTTTTTTCTAATATTTACGTCAATTGATATCATTTAATTTGCATTTTAATTTAAATGCAAATGGGAATTATGCGTGAGAAAAATACTTGGCAAAATGTCATCTAAAGTTACGAACTTTTAAACAAGAATTTTATTTACAATTTAATAAAATACAAAATGTATTTTATTACAATCTTTAAACTAGCATTAAAATTGCAATTCTTGTTGCACCATTTTATACGATATATACTGTATACTAGGTGTATACAAAATTTACGATTGATTTTATTTCTAATTTTTTCATAAATAATCATATTACGTTTATTCGAACGAACATTAAGGTGAATTTCGATCGAAATCAATATGAAATATTTCGTTTCCGTGATTTGACGAAATTCGAGATTATATATATACACATGCACACATACTTGTATACATATATATATATAGAATCGTAGTAGGTGAATCAGGGACGACTTTACAGACGAATAAATTTTCATAGGTGAAACGCGCTCGATTACATTCGGATTTCGTTTTATTTCCGGACGAGAAGAGACGATTCCATTTCAACGAGAGACCAGATTCCGATTCTCTCTGTTTCTCTCTTTCTCTTTCTATGTTGATGGGAATATTAGCTCGAATAACGATTTGCATAGAAACGCGAAGCACAACCGTTCAAACTACCAATGATGTCGATTCTCTCGCAATAACGTCGATTCTATCTGCCTTTATCACGATCGTGAACATTCTTTTGTATTATAATATTGCCAAGTGAATATACTATATATGTACTTTAGTATATTATATACATTACATATATAGATGGATAGATAGATACACGTGTGTGTTTGTGTGTGTGTGTGTATATATCTTTGATTTGATTTGATTTCGAATCATTGCTAAGAAATTTCTAAACTCATCAGATTTATTTTACATTTATAGGATGTATGCGTATTTTTATTTTATGTCATCGAATTTTCAATCAATTTTCTTTTCCTTATGAATTATTTTTTTGTTTTATTTTGTAATGCGTATCCAATGAAAGAAGAATCTTTAAAGAATTCATCTGGGAAAAATTGATATTACTCTTAACGGTAAGTATAACATTTTCTATTCTCACAAATCTTTAATCTTGATTGAAGAAAAAAAAACTAATATGATTAGACGTAAAATTGTAAAAAAAGATGTTAATATGATGAATTGAAAAGAATTGAAACTAAACTTACAATTAGATCAATGTTAGAAGTTGATCTAGCGATGAGACCTTCACTCGGCCATGGTCCGACTGTGATTGAAAACATTTAAACAAGATACGTAAGAAAGAAAGTAAACATAGGTAACATTCTTACCTAACTATTATTGCTAGAATATTTTTCAATAGTATATATATATATATAAAAGTATGAATTTATATTATTCTAATAAAACGTACGCGTTAAAAACCAAACGAATTACAAAATTTTTTAATGAATTATTCGAAATGCAAACTCACGTTTATAAACGCAGTATCAGATTTATTAATAAATTCATGCAATGTGTATTATTCATTTGCTTAAAAATTAAAATAAAAGAACCAGACATTTTCGATCAACTTAAAGGCCTTATTATTTCCTCCAATTGTATAGCTAATTTTTCATAAATAAAAAAAAAAACAGATAAAGTAGAAGAAAGATATGAGACTCTTCTATATAATTAAATGAACAATATTGATAATATCAGAAAATAAATAGCTAATTAAATGAGTTAAATTATGAGACATACAAAAATCAAAATAAATTACGATAGATTCGAAAATATTATGTAAAAATATGAATTAAAACAATATATAAATAAAATGTATTGCATATGCAAATACGCATTTATATATATATATAAGTAGTTAGTTTGAATAATAGGAAATTTTTTGATCTGACGAATAATGGTGAAAGAGAATATAATAGCCAAAGGGCAAATTCCTAATAGGGGACAATGGCGTGTCCTTGCGAAGCCGATAGACTTGCGACATAATAACGTCATAACGATGTTATTCGCGATCTATTTAATGCTACCAAGCAAATAATAGTACGATTATTCTCGATAGGAATAAAGAAGACTCTTAGATATAACTTATTCTTTATGCGACAATAATTGACAATCGTATATTTGTCCCGAGTATATATTTATTTAATACGTTCTTCTCATTTACAAATAAACCTACTACCTACATTCTTATTTTTCTTTTATTCTTATTCATTTAATTATGATCAAAGAACGAGGAACAAATAGAAATAGAGAAGATAAAGAAGAAGGAAAGAAATCATCTTATAAAGCAGGTAGGTATAAAATTTATTAAAAAAAATTTTATTGGACAATTTAACGACGCCGTATATTCTTCGAAAGAAAAATATGAACTTCTTCTTCCTCTTTTCTCTCTTTCACCTTTTTCTATCTACTTTCTCTTTTTCTGTCATGCTTTAGATAGCTAGAGAAGAAATAATATAAGAAACGAATAAGAGAGAGAAAGCAAGAAAGATATGGAATGAAAACAATAATGTCACGGCAAAAGTAATATCACGTATTCCGAAAGAAAATTCGCACATAATGCTACCAACTAAAAGTTTAATTTCGCGGTACAAAAATTCTATGAAAAAATTAAAATACCAATTTTTTTTACAAAGACTATACTCCAATTATGCATACAATATATATATATATATATATATAAATCATAATAAAAATAAAGACAGAACAAAAATTATTCTAATCCTGATATTCTTAGGCCAGGTTTAAACAAAAATTGTTCTATCAGGTAATCCAAAATTCTTCTTTAACGAAATAGAAAAAGAAAAAGAGAGAGAGAGAGGGAGTATTAATAAAAAACGATAAAATTCGAAAAGAGAAGGTAGAAGGTATCGTCAAAAAGAAGAAGAAGAAGAAAAAGAAGTCAGGGTTTGATGGGGTTTAGAAGAAGAAGAAGAGGGGGTGAGACTACTACCCTCGATGGATCTTCACGAAGATGGAATTTTAGTACTCGTGTGTGCGTTTTTACACGCGTGTTTGTAAATGTCGAGAAAAGGAAAGCACAAAATAGTGATATGTATGGTTACTTTACGTGTATATGTATACATATATATAGAGAGAGAGTGGGAACGGAGAAATGAGGAAGAAAAGGAGGAGAAATAGGAGGGTGGGAAACTCAGTCACCCACAGTCACCCTCGAAGAGTGTTTGCTCGCGAGATGGAACGCAAATTAGGTTTGGACGGGGATCGAACTCAGCTCGTATCGAAATAAAGGCGGTACGTAAAATATACGGCAGCCGTAACCTTTCGGGGATGGTTTGGGTGATAGCCGGGATATCGGCTGGGTGTATGTGATGGTGGTAGGAGAAGACAGCCAGCCAGTCAGCCCCTCTTTCTCAACTTTAAGGCCTTCTTTTCGCCAAGGAAACGAGACACGTCGTCTTCTTATGCTAACTCCTATCTTCGTCTAGTCTACCACGAAATTGCTAGAAGAAGACTCGATATATGGAAATCTACCGTGTCGCGTTTTATACATATATAACAAAAACAAAAAAACAACAAAAAATAAATTGGAAAAGCAAAATCTAATTCTGTTTTCCAAAAAAAATCACAAATCAATCAATTTTTACCTATCATTATTAATTCGTTATCTATATCATTAGGAGTATACCCTTATGGTTGACATAAATTTGTTGAAAATCAAATGTTGAGACGTTCTAAACGTTAGACTAGTCGAGTTTAAATTTAACAAGACTTACAACGATATCGTATATTCTAATCACGTTATTTCTCATCGTTCCTCGATGAATGGATTTACGAAGAAATTACAACAGATAACAACAACAACAACAAAAATCATGAAATATATAAACTAAAATGAAATCGTTTTTAAACAACGCGAGACACCCGATATAGGAAAGCTTTAGTATATTACCTACCATCTTATATCTTCCAAGCGATACTCTGCACATAAGACTATTACATCTATAGATTTATATATACAGATATAATATAATACAGATACATATATATATATATGAGTGTGTATATACATTTATAAAATATATATATATATATATATATACTATATCCGTAGTTACCAGGAGGTCGTATCTTCTCGTTAGCCGCGCGACGAAGCTACCCAACTCGGTAGAGTCACGTTTTTAATTTCTGCCGGCATGGCTTTACTTCATTTTCACACCCTTCCTTTTCCCCACCCACCCCTTCTCCTTCACCTCCCCCTTTATCTTCCTTGCCAAAGACTCGTATGTAAGGATGGCAGAACGTCGCGATACCGGTCTCCTCTTCTCTTCGGTCCATATACAATACTTGTGTATTACGTTAGTAAGTACGCGCACGTGCGTGTACGTATGCGTGTGTATACGTGTGTCTAATAAGTAAATAATAACTCGTTCCGCCACATAACTCCTGCTACTCGAGAATCATCGGAGAGGGAAGATCCTCCTCCGCGCTCGTCGTCGTAATTAATATGAATTCCCTTGGACAGAAATGGTGGTGGTGATGGTGATGGTGATGGTGATGGTGATGGTGTATCGTGCGCATCACTGGATCGTTTACCGTGAAGAATGATCTCGTAAAGAGGCGTAAAGTTCTCCGACTTCGAGAAGAAGAAGAAAATGAGGATGATGATGAGGATGAGGATGAGAGTAAGGAAGAGGAATCTGTTGGAAGATTCTTTTCGTATCGAATTTTCAACGCTGATTTTTAACAAGGCTCTTTAAGTTTACAACGAAAAAGAGTTTGGTGCATTCATTTACCAAGATTTATATATTTCTAGTTACGAGTAATACCATTTCGATGGTTAACAACAACCCATCGACTGAGATCAGTCTTGTTAATCAACCCCTAACATTGTCTATTTTTAAAATGTTTTCCTTAACACATTCCAACACATCTTTCCCCTTCATTTTTTTTCAAACATTCTTCAAGAGAATTTCAACATTTAATAAAGTGCTTTCACTATCTATAACCCTTTTATTTCTATTCTCTTTCAATCGTCTTCTCTTTTTGTTTATTTTTATTTTTATTTCCTTTAATGAAATGGCACCTCCATCTTTGAGGATTTCACCCTGTTCGTTTATTTTATATATTATATATGCGATATAGTTATCTATGTATATTTGTATAAGTGTATGTTCTTTTTTATCTAGAATCTCGATAAGTTGTTAAGAAATATTCAAAATTAAATTAATTTATATTTATATATCGACACAAATTTTTTGTTTTGCTCAAAACACAGGATATAAAAGTATTTTCACATAGCAACATATATGAAATTGTATTTTAATAATGGAGAAAAAAATATATTCAAAATTAAACTCTCGAAGATAATATCAGAATTTTCCCTCAACCCCGTCCCCAAAAAAAACAAAAACAAAAATAAAAAGAGAGAGAGAGAGAGAGAGAGATAAAGAAAGATAGATTATATAATAGTGAAAAGCATATTGCGCGTGAGACCTACTAGATAATACCAAGTATGCATACGAAGGAGAATAAAATGTAGGTGAATAAGGGTTGGCAGAGGTATCTTCTGGCATGTATGAATACGTAGACGTATAGCACGGAAGTAGAAGATCGGCTGGATAGGATGCGAACCAAGGAAGGAAAAGAAGTAGAAGAAAAAGAAGAAGAGTAGATATGGTGAGAAAGCAGAGAAACGAGAAGGGGGTGGGTGGGGAATTGAAAAAGGATGGGGAGGCGAGTGCAGGCACCCTTTTCGCTTCGTTCTTGTTAAGATGCATGTGTTTGCCTTTAATATATTTTTCGACTATGTTGACCCAGGCGGATTTTCGAAGCGCGCATTTCAGAGGAAACCAGAGAGAAAGAGAGAGAGATAGCGAGAGAAGCAGGGTGGTTGGGTGGATGAGGGTGGTTATAGGGTGCTGCTAAAATATTCACCTTGTCAGAAGCTGCCCGCAAAATGTTGCCGGCAATTTCCGCCGTGCCAAACTCAAAGCAGCCTGGTATAAACGAGCGAGACAGTACAAGCAAGAACAGAACAGAACAGAATAGAAGAGAAGAGAGAACTAGCAAAACCTTGGAATAGATAGAAAGAGATGGAGAATCCTTTGGGATATCTTTCGCTTTGTCCTGCTGTACAGACTAAATTTATCGCACCTAGCTAGCAAGCTAGCTAGCTAGCAAGCGTTTGCTCCTATCCGAGTGTGATAAACCTTTGGAAATCAAAAGATAAACGTATGTATGTATGTTGCTGGGGTATATAAGTTATATAGTCTTCCTAGCAAGAAGAAACGAAAAAAAGTAGAAAAAACGAGAGAAGGGGGAAAGAAAAGGGATAGGGTAAAAGGAAAAGAGAGAGTTTGTCCTTATCCTTTAGACAACCTCCATGGTATATAAAAGTAACTTTAGGTAAGATTAAAATAACACGTCGATCGTGAGAATTCGATCGAAGAGTGCAATTTTCAAAATAGCTTCTTCTTCTTCTACTTCTACTTCTACTACTATCGTCTTTTACACAATGGTCGGTCTATCTCAAGGACGATTTCACGTCGCGTTAACTTCCATCTTTTTCTTTCTCTCTCTCTCTCTCTGTCTCTCTCTCTCTCTCTCTCTCTCCATTTTACCTTACTTCTTACTATTCCTTCGTAACGTCATCGTACAAAGATCCAAAAGAGTTCTTCGATTCAAAGAGAAACGACACGTTGAAATCATTCGCGAAGGTCTCACTCTTTCTCTCTCTCTTACTCTCACTCCTTATCTTGCAGTTCGACGAATAAAGGAAAGGTAGAAATTGACAATTCCTCTCGTTTCAGGTTCTATCTTTCTCCTTTTTAACTCCCTTTACCCTCTCCCTCATCCTCCTCCTCTTTCTGTACTCCTCATACCTAACACACATCCACGTTTCGATAGGTAAAACAGGATGAAGATAGAAATACAGACCAATCGTAAGATAGAAAAAGATAGAAATAGATAGAAAGAGAAAGAGAGATAGCACAAAGTAAATCTTCTTCTTCTTCTTCTTCTAGGCAAAGAATAAGAATAAGAAATAGAAGAAGAAGAAAAGCTACCACCACACGATGTTTGTCCAAGAAGGAGCGTGTGTGCAAGAAAAAGTACGTGGTGGGTGGGATTTGTTAAAGGTGGGTTAAGGTGGGGTTACGGTCACCCCCCTCCTGACGAGTGCTCACGTCGGTGGTTGCCGGCTGTCACGGGAAAGAAGAGAGCTCCAAGTGAGTCTAAGAAAGAGAAAAAGAGAAAGAGAAGGATAGATAAAAGGGCGCGAGAGAGTCTCTGCTTAGAGAGCATTTCAATATATAGCGAGAGCCTTTGAGATTGCGGGGTAAGGGATTGGGTAGGGCTACGTAAGTGAAAAAGAGAAAGAATGAAAGAAAGAAAGAAAGAAAGAGTTCCCCGTGGGGCAAGCAAGAGGAGCAAGAGGCGCTATTGATTCTTCTTTTAATCTCGTCGTTCCATCCTCCTCCTCCTCCTCCTACTCCTTCTTCTCCTCCTCTTACTGTTCCATCTTCACCACCACCTTCTCTTTCTCAGACGAAAGAGAAAGAAGGACCAAGAAGAGAAAAAAGAAAGAATCAGGATGGGCTTGGTGTTAGAGTTTTCCTCGAGATGGCAAAGTGAGAACAGGAGAAGGTGGAGAAAAAGGAGAGAAGTTGGAGGAGGATGAGGAGGAGAAAGAGGGACTCTTACTTATTTGAATGTGTCGTCGCGCGCGAGACAAAAACCGACGGTGAATCTCTGAAATCGATGTGCCGAAGGAGCACAGAGTCCTCCTCCTCCTCCTTCTCTTCCTTGCCTTCACCAAAGGCTGGGACTCCTCCTTGTCACCTTCCCGTGAAGAAGAATACTTGCTGCTTGCCTTCCCTTTGTGTGTCATCTTATGGAATATCTTGGAAACTTTAAAAGCACCCCTATAGTAAGCGAGAGAAAAACCAATGGTAATATTGCGATTGTCTTTTGGAATTAGAATAATCGGTTGAATTTTTTATATTACTTTTCTATTACCTACATTTTCTCACCTTTATACTTTAAGCTATTTCGTTTCAATATTCTTAACGATTTTAAATCATTTTTTTATCTTTTTTTACATTATTTTCGTTTCAATATTACTTTTTTGATTTCGCAGTATAATATATTGGGTAAAATAATATAAAATATAAAATATTATATACACATATAAAAAAATTACGATAAACTTTCGAAAAAATTTCTGATTGCATTTTTAATTAAAATAATTATAATTTTGCATATTTTATTAAAATAATTATTTCAAACGGATTATGAATTATTAAAAGGTTTCCTTTTTTATTACACTATGCTTAATAAATATATATATGTATATATGTATATATTTGCATAAAAATTTCAATATAGAAAATATAAATATAAAGAAGTAAAAGTGTAAGAGAAGGAAGAATAAAAAAATAAAAAAGTAAAAGGTAAGAGAAAAATGATTATCGAGAGTCGATAGTAAACGCAATCGTACAGAGATTGCTTGAAGGATGACGGAGTGTGGGGATTGTGGGGTAGGGAGGTTAGAGTTGTAAGAAACTAAGGAAGGGTAGGTGTCTGGAAATGACGAGGAAACGAGAAGGTCACCCTATTTTTTCTGGCCGTATCCAGCAGCAGCAGCATCAACGGGAGATACGACTTGTACGGTCCCGCTCGACTCTGGGAGAGAGATATTGATTTTTTTTTATTTTATAATTAGGGGCTGGCATCCCTCCTTTTTCTTCTTCCTCTCTTCTGCCTCTCTACCTTCTTGCCTGCCTGCCTGCTTGCTTGCTTGCCTGCCTGCTTGCCTGACAAAAAAACGCGTTCCACAGTCGCACGCACTTTGTATTTTCACGACCGAACCCCTCAAAAGGATATTTCTCTCGCTTTTTTCTTTTACATTAGCAACACCCTTATGGTTCTTTTATGTTACTACATATACATATATATATTATTTTTATAAAGAAATATAATATCAACATTTGAAATCTTTTTCGATTGATTTTAAAAATTAAAATTTTGGTTTTCATCGACA
Source organism: Polistes dominula (assembly GCF_049000335.1). Lineage (NCBI taxonomy): Eukaryota > Metazoa > Arthropoda > Insecta > Hymenoptera > Vespidae > Polistes > Polistes dominula. The sequence goes on along the minus strand of NW_028301116.1, from coordinate 3,368,405 downwards.
ATTATTTTATGTTAAAAATATTATACAATTAGATAAGCTAAATAAGTTAAAGTAAATTAATTATTATTATAAGTAAATTTAATAACTTTATTATTATAAGCAAATTTATTTCCAAGATTTTGTTAACACTCAGAAAAATTAGCATATTTCATACAATACGTTATGCGTGAAATAATTTGGTGTTACTTTGTAGAAAAATTATACTCTTTAGTAAAAATCAAAGTCATGACATCTCATCTCATTTCTTCTCGATAAAAATAAAGTAAAGAAGGAAGCAAGTATGAAATGAAGGAAGGAAGAGAGCAAGCAAGCAACACCGTTCAAAAATCACGACTCCTCCAGCCCCGTTTCCTGTCTCACGTTTTTTTTCATACAAAATTCCAGGATTCGTAGAATTTCCTCGAAAAGAGCCGCAATGAGATGCTGTTAGTACGATAAAGAAAGGGAAGGAAGTGAAGGGAACTAGGAAAGAAAGTAGTAACGTGTAAAAAAGAAGAAGAAAGAGATAAAGATAGAAATAGTTGGGTGTGGGAGATTGCAGCAAGGCTGCAAACTACAAAGAAGCAACAGCAGCAGCAGTAGCAGCATAGACGAGTAGCAAAGCAGCCAACACTAGCAGCAGGAGGAATAGGAACAAGAACAGGAGCAGAAGCAAGAACGAAGCAGGAGCAGGAAAAGGAACAGGAGTAGGAACGACATCGGCAACGACGTCGGCACCCTACCCTACCACCTAACCATCGACCCCATCTTCTCCCTAGTTTACCCTTCCCCACCCTCCCTTTCGTCCTTACGCCAAGCGAGCTCCGATCTCCAAGGAAGGAAAGCAGGCAAGGCAGGCAGGCGAGGTGACAATTTCTCATCTACCCGTACTCTCTCTCCCGATTCCTTTGCATCTCGACATCCTCCCTCACCCTTTCTCCCTCTACTACCTTTTACTACCTTCTTCCTGGCAAAGCCACGAAAGAAGGATAAAGAAAAAGAAGAAGGAAGAAGAAGTAGAAGCGATGTGCAGGCCCAGGGTGGCCCTCACCAACACGAACATACGTAACGAGTCGGCTTATCGCGCACAGAGCGTAATATGCAAAGACCCGCCCCCGAGTTGCCATGGAAACCGAGAGCTCCCACTAGAAAGAGAAAGAGGAAAGGAGAGACGTTGCCCGATGAAGGGAGAACGAATAACCGTGCTGGCCCAGGAAGAAGAGCTTCTACGAGCTAAGGGTAGAGGTGGTGCTGGTGATGGTGGTGGTGCTGGTAGTGGGGGAGGTGGGAGCTAGCAGACACTCTTGGAAATTTGTATAACTACTCCTGGGTACGTACGGGCCGAGGACCGATCTTTCTCTCTCTCTCTCTCTCTTCTACCCACCCACCCTCTCTCTATTTCTATCTTTCTCTTATACTCGTACTCGCTGGTCCTCGGAAGGCGGGGGTACACACATCGATCCAAGGTGCCACCCCGCGCCCAGGGCTCCTTCGTCATCTCTCAGAACTACCATCGCGCGACCCACACCCTCTTTACGTTCTCTCTCTCTCTCTACACCGCTGCCGCCACCACCACCACCACCACCATCACCAACATTTCTACCGCCACCCCCTTTTCGCTACGAAACGAACGCCCTTCTAGACGTACCTACACCCGTCACGAGCCACTCTTCCTTTCGTACCTCCTTATTTTACTTACTAGAATTCTTTATTTTCTTTTCTATCTTATATATTATATTATATATTTATTAATTTTTCTTTTAAATTTTGAAATAAATCAATGATACATTTTGAAAAATTCTCAGGGTTTTGTTCGATGCTTTTAATCGTGTAATATTTAAAATGTTACTTATATGTCTTTGTGAAAATGTCTATTACAAACAATGTTTAATAATGTTAAAAATTTGAAAAATTATTCAAATTTAATGAATTAATTATCTGGTACCTGGAAAATGGAATGAATATTTAAAAGACTTTGAGAGTGGTTTGTTAAATATTCTAATTGTAATAACCTTAAGTGTATTACTTGTGTATAAAAATATTTTAAATAAAAATGCTAATTTATAAAATTAAATGAACTCGTTAATTGATACTTAAAAAATTTAACAATTTACCACAAATATTTCATCAAGATAAGTATTACTTTCAATAAATTCTTCGAATAATTAATTAAATATTCTAATCGCATTATACTTAATGGTACATGCTGAAATGTTTTAAATGAAATTAAATTCAAAGGAAAAGAAATGAGAAAGTAATTCATTAATGAAATGAAATAAATGTAATGAAAACTAATGAAATGAAATGTATTCATTAAGAAGAATGTAGATACCCGGAAAAAGTGATGACAAGTAGATAAAATTCATCGTGGGAGTCCGATCGATTCGAGTAGGTACATCATAATGAGATAACTCGTGGTGGTCCACTCGCTAAACCACGAACAAGAGTACAGATAGAACCGCTAAAGGCGAATAATCCTAAGAGGTTGGTTCAGCACGTTGTAGATATATATATACAAGAGGGCGATTTTAATCGAATTAACTGAACTTTCACCTGGGTTCGTGGTCGCACGGCCACCGGCAATTACCTACCTAGTATAGTCCTTTTACGTTTCTCTGAATTTCTCTTGAAACTTTTAACGTGAGCTTTCATTCTTTTCTTCGTCGAATATCAATAACTTAAAGTACAAGGTGTTCATAAAAAACAATTCAATATTTATGTGGTACATAGAATAAACAGTATTGATGTGAGTAAAAAAGTTCTAGTAAACATAGATACAAAAGTTATCCTGAACATCCTGTATATAACTCAAGTATAAAAAATATTCTAATTTAAGTAGAGTGCATTAGAATACTAAAAAAAAATTGTTAATTAATCGATAAAAATGTCTAGTATTGCCTAAAAGCTCGGAATATATGATCTATGTACCGTCTCCTTCGAAATTCACTTTCAGACTTGCACGTTGTCCTCTATCAAAATTCTTATATTAAATGTTGTTTATATGACTTTCCAACCGATGCGCATGTGTGCAACGGTAATAATATTCCTAATTAAAAGAATTTAAGATTATAAAGTTCTAATATTATTATTTTTTACATTATATTTTTAATTATTTCTATTGTTACTGCACAGTGATGACTTCGAGGATTAAATTGTCCTGTAATGTAAGTAGACACATTTTTTTCGTTTAATTAACAATTATTTTAATATTCTAATACACTCTATTATTATTACAGGTAACTTTTAGCCACAAAATCATCACTTCAATAAAATAATTATATTAGAATGAAAGAAATGATAAAATTAATATTAATATTATTAATTAATATTATTACTGTTGCACACATGCGCAACATTCGGAAAGTCATATAAACAACATTGAATAAAAATAATTCATTTGATTACCAAATATAAATATAGATTCATTTTATCATAGATAAAACGTTTGGTCAAACGTAGGAGTAGTCGTCATCTGTACTTTCGATCTGAAGGTTCGTTAGTATAACTTGGGTATCGTGCTGACCAAAAGCACCATTGCTATCATACTTATGCAGGATACATCTTTAAAGTGAGAAAGAAAGAAAGATAAAGAACTAAAGAAAGAAAGAAAGAGTAAGTGAGTGAATGAGTTAGTGAGTGAGTGCGAAACTGTCGCCACTCTTAGTCAAGGTGGATAATAAATTTTCGTTCTCGTCATTGTCGTTGTGAAAAAAAAATAAAAATAAAAAGAAAAATAATGAAATAAATAAAGCAAGAGAGAGAAAGAGAAAGAGAGAATGAGAGTGGTAGGAGGGGGGTGGGCGGAGGGATAAAGAAGGAATACCAAGGAAGGCATGTTACTATATACGAGGCCGAGAATTCCATCGGCCGTGGCCGAGGCACACTCATAATCATCGCAACGATAATTATGTAGGTAAATGCGGGTAGGAGAGAGAACGAGATAGAAAATGAAGAATATAAGAAAAAAAGAAAGGAAGAAAGGAGACAGAAAGTAAGAAAGAAAGAAAAAGAGAGAGGGAGAGAAAAAGATGGCAGCGATTCCTTCGCCAGCCAGCTGCCTTATTCGATCCATCGCTAATTATCGTCGTAAGCATCGAGTTAATTGCTACACTCTCTTACTCTCGATCGGTCCGCTTTTTCATCCCTCTTTACCTCACCGCGTCCTTCGATCCACTCCTCGTCTTCTTTTTCTTGTCCTTGCTTCTTTCTATCTCTCTCTTTATCTTTATCTTTTTCTTAAACTATCTTTCTTTCTCTCTCATATGTATACATATACATACACTGACTTATTCACTCACTCACTCACTCACTCACTCACTCACTCACTCGTTTGTTGGTTCACCGCCGACCTCTCGTCATGCAGATACCTGTTAAGTGTAACGTGGGACCTCGACTTGAAACAACTCTCGAAGAACATTCTCGCGTGCGAGAGACCGACGTTTCTTTCCTTTATTTTTCTTTTTTCTTTTTTTTTTTACTTTTTTTTTCTTTGAAAAATTGATTGAGAACGTCAGCCCCGGTAATATACAACAACCAGTTTAGAATTTCAACGAGAGAGTTTAGAAAATGATTTAGGCTGTATCGATATATATGTATATAATAATAATTATCAACTTGTAATAATGATTTTTTTTTGAAAATGGGTTCTGTGATTACGTTAAATATCCTGGATTTTTTTATGCTGTAATAAAATTAAAATCTTCAAGATTCTTTTTTTTAAATCTATTAAAATAGTCAAATGTTCGTATAAATTCGGTTTTAGAAAAGTACAATCGAATGATGCTAAATATAAATGATGAAATAAAAATGAAATAGTAAAAACAATACTATCCAAAAATTAAAATTAACATACATTAGATTTAAATGATCTATAAAAACAAATTTAATAAACATCATTTTTTTATTACTGAAATTATCAAATCAAACTTAAACTGAACGTACCTACAATTTCGTAATTTGAACTTTTAAAAAATAATACAACACTAAACACACTTTTATAATATTAACATTAGAAATAAAAATGTCTATCAATAAGAATAAAACATTAAGTATCATTTTCCATGAACTGTAAAGGTTGGTAGGATAAAAGTTTAAATATTGTTGATCATTGTCAAAATCCAATTTTCTTTTCTAAAGTTCGAAAAATGGTCTTACGTTAGAATCAAACGAAATAAAGCAATTGCTAGTAGACAGATAGATTGTCTATCAGTATAAAATCGATAATAAGAAGGAAGACAAGCTTTTTATAGGACAGTAGTAGTAGTAGTAAGTCTTGTAACAAATAAGATCGAGAAAGCATATGAAAGAAGCTAAACTTAGCGATCATCAAATGAAATTCGAGCTGTCGCGAGTCTACCAATCCAAACGAAGGAATACGTGACTGTAACGTGGATACGTTTCTGGCATACGATATAAGGAAGATTACAATGTCGGTAAGATCCACTGTCTGAACTATTGCAACTTGTTCAAAAGAAAATAATATATAGATAAAGGAAACGAAGAAAGGCAATGTAAGTAAAAAAAGGAAAAGAAATAAAAAAAAAGGAAAGCAAAGTATGCAAGAGCTTCCACTTTAAATCAAATTCCGATCTATGTCTTATGTATATAAGATATGTAAGTATATATGTATATATTTCGAAAATCATTCGGTTCTCTTTGACGATCGAACATGTAAAAAAAGTATATCCTTGTAAAAGAAAAATCTACTGTGTAAGAATACACGATCATTCTGTCTCTTGTATTTTATAAAATTATTCTTATTTTCTTTGATAAATAATCCTCTTGTAAAAGTTCAAAAACTATTTCTTTTATAACTTCGAATATCAGTTTCAAATTTTGTTCTTTTTAACAATATACAAAACTACATTGTTACTCATTAAAATACCAATAAATCAAAATTGCAGCTTTTACTTTTATCAACATATTATAAACATTAAGTAATGCTAGAATTTTGAAAATAAAAAATACAAGCGAAATTGATTCAAATATAAAATCCTATAAAAGTTATGTTATGTATACATTTAAAAATACAAGAGAATTATTTATAAAAATTCAAATTAATACAAATTTCAACATTACTCTTACTGACTACACTAAAACCCTTATTGCACACAAACGTATCACACAGTATCCCTCCGAGATAAATTCGTTAAATCTTATCTGAGAAAAAATATCCTTTGTGATCGAACACCTCCTTCTCTTCTCAGCGAGAAGAGATTCCTCGCAATATAGCCTTTCGTTGGATAAATGCAAAAGAAGAAATCGAAACCAAGTGGAATCAGAAACAGTTCTTGGTAATAAACTGGGAATACAAAGAAGGATTACAATGTTGTTTAGCAAGGGAATCGCAGAAGCAAGAGGAACGAGGAATAAGAAAAAAAAATTAAAATAAAAGAAAAAAAATAAGAACGCTAAGAGAAGTGAAAGATAGAGTGAAACACAACGGCAGTGCAAAAGGAAGAAAATAAAGAGAGAGAGAGAGAGAGAGAGAGAGAGAGAATGAACGTAGTACGAAGTACGCGGTGTGTGCGTGGCGTGGGTGGAGACTGGCCCACGAAGCCCTACGGGCAGAATTATCATACCCACACACTTACACGAGCTCTGATCTAATCACACTCCCATATACATAAAATAACTACTCTACGTGGGCCCTATGGGGCACAACGCACAACACCGTACACGAGGTACAGAGAAAGAAAGAAAGAAAGAAAGAAAGATCAAAAGAGGTGGAAAGGGGTGGTGGTGGTGGTAGTGGTGGTGCTGGTGGAAGAGAGAAAGAGAGAGGCAGATTGTTTTCAGCTGGGACTCGAGTATAAATTGGCCAATTATTCGGAAATAAGGTAATTATATAAGAAGGGAGTGATCTCCGATCGCGCGGAGAAGAGTGGAAGAAGACGAAGGGACCCAGCGGAAAGGAAGGAAGATGCTAGAGAGAAGAGAAAGAGAAAGAGTGAGTGAAGGAATAAGAGGGGAAAGGGGAAGAATCGAAGAGAGAAATCAAAGGCGATTATCTGCCTATAAGGTAGGAATTGTCGGCTGGCATCGGTCGGCTCGCTCTAAGAATCGTTCGCCGTGGGCCCGTTCGATACCGGTCAACACGAAAGATAGATAGAGAGAGAGAGAAAAATAAGAAAGAGAGTCCTCTCTCTCTTTCTCTTTTTCCCTCTGTCGGACTCACAATTTCCATCACATCTCTTTCTCTCTCTCTCTTTCTATCTTTTTATTTTCTTAGTGAGACCGGCAGATGTTTTTTCTAAATGGAGACGAATTAGTCGATAAATAACAATCGATCGTACGCGTGACGCCATACACATATATACATATATATATGTATATATATATCGTATATGGATATAAACGTGCCCGAAGCTTTTGGTCCACCCCTTTGGATATCCATCTCGCAGCATCCAGCACGCATCTCGCAAGGAAACGTGAGATCTCTCGTCGTCAGCCCTAGGCGATAACAGTTTCCATTCGATTCTAACGGAAAGACTCTCCTCTGTCTCCCTTTTTTTCATTTTTATTTTTATTTTTTTTCCACATGATAAGCAACAATCTAAATAATCGAGCAATAATCCATACAAAATCTCGTCGACAATATCTTTGGTAAAAAATAAAATGCAAAATGGTGTTGAACGAGAATATTACACATAACAAACCCAAACGATTATTTCAATTATATGTAAAAGCTTCGTAGTATCAAATGAATCGTATAGAAATAAATGTAAAAGATAAAATATTAGAATAGTGGACAAGGGGAAGAAGATTTAAGAAAAGAAAAAAAAACATCTACCACTTTCTTTTAGAAGAAAGAAAAGGAGGTATTAACATTCCGAAAAACCGGTGATTCTCGCCGTGGGTATAAGTTCTTTGAAGAAAGAAGTTGAGCTCTGGTATAACTACGCTAAGGCTACAGGAGTCTTCTTCTTCTTCTTCTCATCTATACCATCGTAGTTACATCCACAATACACACACACATACACAAGTATATAACCGAACGCTAGTTGCCGGGGCATAAGAGAACCGCTCAGCTGGCTATTAAGGGCTGCGTGGTGGCCCGAGGCCGGAATTAGCATACCCTCGAACCGAACTCCACCTCCGCACCGATATCTCGCCGAAGAAGAGAATATAACTTAAGTTCAAGCGGATATTATGCCACCATTCTTCCCTCCCTCCTCCTCCTCCTCCTCCTCCACCTTCTCCTCCTGCACCACCTTCTCTTCTCTTCTCATCTGCCCCCTCTGTATTCATCCATGGGCTCATCATAATCCGCCCTCCTTAACCATACAGGTTAGATTCAGAATCGACTTGTTCTCCATGAAGAAAGAGAAAGAGAAAGAGGTGTGGGGGAAAGAAGAAGAAGAATATTTTCGAATGAGAAAGAAAAGAAAGGGGTAGGGATTTGAGGGAGGTGACCGTTATCGTGAACGATCTCTTTTAATTGTAATCCTATGCTTTCTCCGATAAGAATCAAGACTGAAAATGTTCTGTCTCTCTCTCTCTCCACTCTCTCTTCTCTCTCAGTTAGATTGTCTGTATGTCTGTCTGTCTGTCTTTCTCTCCCTTTCTATCCTTCTCGTTTTCTCTTTCTACGTGCGCGAGAGTACCGCCGAATCGCGCTTGCGTTCCACCCAAGCGCGTGCCGTTGACGCCCAGAAAGCGAGAGGCCAGACCTGACCCGGGCCATTAACGTTCCTCTTACCTTATCGTGCACGACCTCCAACGTTCATCCTACGGCTGCTACCTTCTCCAACTTATTTTAACAATGTATATGTATATATATAGATATGCATGTATTTTTATGTATATACTTTAAATTTATATTATATATATATATATATATATATATATATATATATATATATATATATATATATATATGTTATGTATAAGAAAATTTCTTCTTCACATCAAATACTTGAAGAGATATTATCTTCGTAGAAATCGATCGAAGAGAACAAAAAAAAATAAAAATTCGATGGTAGAAGAGAAGAAAATCTGAATAAGAAGGTAGGATGGCAGGAAGGAAGGAAGGACGACGAGAGAGTAACTCATATTTCAGCCCAAGGCACAGTAGGACCTGATCCCACCTAAAAAAAAAAAATTTTTTTTAAAAATACTAAAATATCGCGAATTTCAGGAATATTTAAATTATAGATATTTAACGTGCGATGTTTCTTAACATTATTCTTTGTTTTTCTTTTTTTTTGGGTCTTGTTTTTGTCAATTTTTTTTTCTGTTCTGTTTTCTTCGTACTCTTTTTGATATGCCGTTCGAAATTATGCTTCGATTTCCTATAATCTCGCTTTCGGACGATCGGATACAAAAATCATCGGTAGATCGTTCTATAATTATTATTCTTCCGGGAGGGTGGAGAGAGAGAGAGAGGGTGGTGGGAGGAGGAGGGTTGCTCGAAGGAGAATAAGAAGAAGATAGATAGAAAGAATGAAAGAAAGAAAGAAAGAGGGCGAGAACGCCGTAAGGAGATCCCCCATTGCGGGTAGAAAAATTCAGAAACAATGTTTTTTCCGCGAGGTAGAAAACAGGATACGATTAATCCGCTCGCCAGCGGGTCGAGCTCGATGATATTATGGCTGATAATTGGTCGTTCGGGCAACTCGAGTCCGTACGAGGAAGACAAGAGAAACAAAGAAAAAGAGAAAGAGTGAGAGAGAGAAAGAAATACGTGGTTAAGAGGAAGGCGGTAGAATAGGGACGTGAAAGAGAATAAGAGAGAGAATAAGAGAGAATGAGGGAGAAAGAGAGAGAATCAAGCAAGCAAGATAACACGGCGCAACTCTCTGCTCGACCAACCCATAACTAAGGTGCGCCTTATTTAAAGCATTATAAGGGCTCTAATTAATACAATGTGGGGGTAGGCGAGATTTTTTTACGAGGCCGCGGGGCTTTATCGCCAATTAAGTGGTGCTCTACGGCAGACAGAGAGAGAAAGAAGGAGAAAGAGAGAGAGAGGGAAAAGAGAATCGCGGCCAACTCTTGAAATAAGAAGGAGGTGGTGGAGGAGGAGGAGGAGGTGGAAGAAAGAAAGGAGGGAGAAGACAGAAGGTCGTGGTACAGAGGAATGTCTACCTCCGACACCTTGGTCTCAAGAACACAGCAACGTTGCCAACATCTCCAACGTAATACTTTGTCTTCTTCTTCTTCTTCTTCTTCTCATTTTCCCTTTATCGTTCATTTTTTATCTCACGTGTTTATTCCTCATAGTTGTCCGCTCCCTGTTACTCAATTATTTATTTTACACGAGTAATTTGTTTTTGTAATATGCAAAAATTTGTCATACAAAGAATTAGGAATAAAAATAAAAATAAAGTAAGATTTTAAAATATGTATAATGCTATTGTACCATAATTGAAATAGGTTACTACTATTGTACCATAGTGAATATAATATACAGGTAATATATAGGTAATATATAGGTAATATATAATAATATATTAGGAATACCGCGAAAAGTAATCAAAATTTCTTCGATTAGTTCACTTACATTTAGTTTAATATGTCGTAGACTAAATTGAATTTGCATGAATTTTTTTCTTTTTATTTATTTTAACCCTCAAGTGCAAAAAGGGTTAATAAAAACGAAATGAGATAAAGCAAAAAATTAAGGGCTAAAAATAAAAGAAAATAAAATCCAATTCAACTAGATGTAAAAATTAAAAAATAAATACAAGAGTGAGAGAAAGAAATAAAAATGAAAGAAAAAGACAAACGAGAGAAAAAAAGAAAAAGAGAAAAACGAGTCATCATAGCACGAAAAGAAGAACCGAGGACTTCCCTTCTCAAGATAGTACCTATATCCCTTCGAGGAGCATAAAGCATAGCCGTACTTACTTCGACCGCACATTTCGTTCGGCGTACGACTCGCATTCGAAGTCTTAAAACTACCTTAGACGTTTCTTGGCTATGGGTTCTTCTCTGCCAAGAAAGAAAGAAAAACAAAAAATAAAAAACGAGTCAAAAAGAGTAAAAATGAGAAAGAGAGAAAGGGTGAGTTTCAAAGAGACGACTAATTCTGACGAACGAAAAGGACGAAAGATGAACGTTGAACAAGGAAAGATGGAAAGGAGGGGTAGCAAGAAAGGGAAGAGGAGGAAGGGGAGGAAGGAGGAAGGAAGAATAAGTGCATAAATAACCGGACGATCGTGGGTGACGAGTTTTCGCGTGGCGCGAGACGAACTTTAAATCTTCTTTCAAACTTTGAAGAACGACGCACGTCGTAATGCAAGGGTTTGGCTTGAAAACGAGGCCGACCCCACGTATTCCGTCTCTCTTTTTCACAGAAGATATTCTCACTGTTGTCCAAGAGTAGAAGAAGAAGAAAAATAAGAAGAGGAGGAGGAGGTGGAGGATGTTACTGGGCGTTGCAGGACGTTACGTTCTGGCATTGGCAGGCGTTTGAAATACACTCGGCTGAATTATGAACCGTAAAAACACGCTGAAGCAGATAGGAGAACGAGGAGGTTGAGAGGTGGGGGGAGGGTGGTAGGAGGCCCTCGAAACTCACAGAGGCCTTTTACCCGAGCATAGGGTAACCGTATTCACCCTCGTGCGGAGGATTATTACCGTACGTGGTTCGGTGTGGTCTGCGGTCCGAACACCTCGCCGGAACTTCGAATGCCTCCGTGGTAAACTTCACCAGAAAAAAAAAATAACCAAAACAAAAAGTATATGAAAAAAAAATTAGTCGGAAAGAGAGAGAGAGAGAGAGAGAAAGACGAACCTTTCGAACGAAAACCAAAACGTTGAGTCGTCGTCTCGTCGCCGAACGTTATAATAAAAAAAAAATAAAAAAAACTAACTCATCCCTCTACCACCTTTCTTCGCACCCTTCCTTTCCCTCATTTAAATTTCACGAACAAAAAATTCGAAAAAAAAAAACGAGAAAAAGAAATGTAAATCGAAATTCGTCTGAGTCGGTGCTCGTAAAGAATATTGAAAAATAAATTCATCCCTTTTTATACCACCGATTTATTCCCCCTTCCCTCTTACTTCAACTAGTTTCTTCTCATTTAATCTTAATGAAAGAAAAAATGTAAAAGAAACAGAAATTTTGTTTTCTGCATTTCGTCTCGTTGCAAACGTTAACAAGTAATCATAACCCTTTTAACCTGAACCCTTTACCTTCCCCTATTCCATGTTACAAATGAATTATAATACGTATTAGAAATATTGTCGAGATATTTACGAATGATTTGAAATTATATATGATTGTTGTTGTACATGTGTGATAATGAAAAAAACACCTGTAATTAATCATATGTGTATGTATTTCTAATTCTTCAATAAAGTGGAAATAATCAATCCTTTTTTGGAATAAACATCAATAGGTAGTGTAAGTGTATATACGTATAGTATATACATACGTCAACGATCCTTGAGGATACTTCAATAAGTACATAAGTACATGTAACATTTTATATAAACTCCAATAGGACATTTATAAAAATATAATCACCTCGTTACCCTTGGCCCCTTCCTACCCTTTTTTTTCCTGGTCTCCGAAGAACCATGCAGAAAGAGAAAGCCGACCAATTCTAACTTTTAATAAGACGACTTATACTTACGTATATGAATGTATCGTATGTGTATACAATATAAAAATACGCGATCCATCGATGAGAAAATAAGTCGTAAGTTCGTTCGAGATCTTGCAATTAAAGTGTAAAAAGGATTAACGATTAACGTGCCAACGTGATCGAGTTTTCTTTTATTTCAACTTATAAACGTCATCAAAAGACAGACAGAGAGAGACTGACAGAGAGACAGAGAAAAGGAAAAAATGTTTTTCAGTCGTGAGAAACGAGTAATGTAAGTAAGCAAGTAAGTAAGTAAGTAATTATATCTTCGAGACGATATCTTGAGAAAGCTTAAAGATACCCGGAGGAATGAATGACCTTAGTAAAAGAGAGAGAGAGAGAGAGAGAAAGAGAGGAACTTCCTTGTCTGTGTTGGTGATTTACGAATCATTAGTCGATGGACGTGGGACTTTTTGAACAAAATGACGTCCCGTCATCGTACACACGATTCGCACGACTCTAAAGAATTCAGCGTGTTGTTATGTCGTGTATGACAACGCGGGAGAAACGCTATGAAAAAGGAAGAAAAAGGGAAAGAGAAAGAGATAAAGAAAGGTAGGAATAAGAATAAGAAGACGAATAATAAAAAAAGGAATGGAAATAAAAGAAGAATAAGAAGAAGAATAAGAAGGGGAAGAAGAAGAAGAAGAAGAAGAAACGGACCGTGCGATGTCCGTGCCCTCGATTAATACACCGCTCACGGGCTACCGTAACGGTTGTCGTGCCATCGGAATTAAGATGCACATTTACACAAATGTACGGTTGTATGACGTTAAAGCTCGCGGACAGATAATGTCGTGTCACCGTACGTGCCGCTCCTACGTAATCGACGTACGCGGAATATCGCGAAGTATATGCGAGAGTTCGAAAAACGTCCGGTTTGTGTTCTTCTCTCTCTCTCTTTCTCTCTTTCTATTTATCTTTCTATCTTTTTCTATCCTCTTTGACTCGTTTCAGCTCGCTTTTCTTGGATTCGCCGATCGATTCCGATATATCTCGCGTGCGCGCATGTAAATACCGTATAAATCGCGCACGCCACTTTACAACCGTGTTAAGACGGAATTTATAATACTTCCCAGTTTAACATAGAGCTACCGAACTCACTAACTCTGAACTCCCTACAAAGTTTCGATCAACTATTTTCGATTTTTCTCATTTTCTTTTAATCTTTTTATTAACTTGAGTTTTGGGCATTTATTTGGTTAATCATATACATATATATGTATGTTATATTAATTATCTATAAATATTATATACAAATATGTATGTAGCTAATAAGAGTTCTTTCAAAATTCCTATTAACCATTAGGATTGTCTTAATTATTTTTATTACAATTATTATCTCGAATATATTTGTGTTCAATTGCTTGTCTTATCATAGAATAATTTTAATTATTTCTAACCGTTAAAAACAATATTCTATACCACTTTATTGATACTAAAACATAATATTATCCAGTCATACAATAAAATCATTCGAAAGTAATAATTTATAATAATAGAAACGAATGAAAAAAGAAATTGTTGAAAATTCTAAAAAAAAAAGAAGTTGCAAAGTCACATAGAGAAGGAAATTGACAAGAGTCTCACGTTAAGCGTTCGAGGACACATTTTACGTTTAAGTGGAAGGATGGTAAAGTATATAAGGAAGGTAAAGGTCTACGTAAAGAAAGATTTAGAAAAGAAAATAAAAGGAGGTAGGGGAAAAGGAGATGGACATTAGCGTAATGACGTCCAGAGCGCAACGTAATGACAGGAGGGTCATCGGGCGATACCGCAACGGATCATACGGCGAGGTCGCGATGCTGAGGTCGTTCCCTCCACCTCGAGGAAGCATCACCACCTCCTCTTTCCCCTACCCCTCCTCCTCCTCCTCCTCTTTCTCTTCTTCCTCCTTCTGGTACTCCTCCATTGCCACCTCTCTATATCTTTTCTCTCCCATTTCTTCTCTTCTCTTTCCTACTTACCTTTCCACCACCTCACCTTTCCCTCCCTCCTCCTCCCCGAACCATCGAATCCCTTCTTTCCTCCCCTTCCTTCCTTCCCCCTTATATTCGCAAATGCGCTCGCGGAATGAGCTGCCTCCTCGGGCCCGGAGAGTTGCCCGCCAATAATAATTCTTACCGGATTCAATTTGAATAATGCCGCGTGCGGTTTCCATCGGCATGCCCGAGCACGCCTTATTATCTCACGTACCAACTCGCCTACTCGATATCCATCGAAGCTGTATCCCCCTTCACCTCTTCTCTTCTCCCCACCCTGTTCTCTTCTTTTCTCTTCTCTTCTTCTGCCGCTACTTCGTGCACCATTATATTTTTACCTTTCTCTCTTTCTATCATTCTACATTTTCTATCTCTCTCTCTCTCTCCCTCTCTCTCTCTGTCCCTCTCTCTCTCTCCCTCTCTCTCTCTTTCTGCCTCTCTCTCTCTCTCTCTGTCTTCATTTCTTTCCTTCTTCTTGGTGCAAACTGAGAAGAGAATCGGTTTCACTATTTTCTCTTTTCTATAGCAACTAGCTAGCTAGCTAACTCGTACAGAAAGCCGACCAAGTTCGCGCCGATTCTTGGCAACGAGAAACTCACCCGCCACTGATTTATTTCCCCTTTGTCCCTAACCTTTTTATTTTGCTTTTTTTTTGTTTGTTTTTTTTTTACACTTAACTGTTATCCATCTCACAGCAAAATCAAGCTTCATAATTCTTCGATTAGGTACGAGAGACACGGAATATTATTATCCAATGTTTATATATGTGTGTTTAGTTGTATTATAAACATTAAGATTTATTCCTCTTTAAAATGTTTTTCTACCTACCCTATCCTATCTGCCTATCTACCTATCTACCTACCTACCGGTTTCAACAACCTCGAGATATGTCGATCTCTCAGGCTCGATTTACTCTCGCTGGAGTTAAAATCGATCTTCCTACGTCGATACGATTCGTGAGTCGGTACGAATTCCTTAGCCTAATCGAACTTCGAAGGACCGAGAAAGGGCTTGGGATACGATGGAACTTCGGCATCGCATAACTTTTTTTTATCATCGCACCAGTGGTTTTATTCGTTTGAAATACGTGCTGATAACCAATTGGATAATTTTTGAATATTACAAATTTCTAATAATTTTATTTCTTTTTATTATTCTAATACTACGAATTATATATGATTAATTTTCATTTCTAAAACGCAATGTTATCATTGTAAAATTCAAATTACCCTAGAGAGTAACACAAAATATTGAAAAATATTGAATAAATGTGTATTTAATATTAAAAAGACTGAATTGAATCTCTTTTTATATAAATACTAATTACTACACATAAATTTATAATATACAATATAATAAATACACATGTTATATTAAATACACATGTATTCAACATTTTTCAATATTTTATGTTACTAGGGTATTTTCAGTTACAATTATTTATATATATGTATATAAAATTTTTTATATAATATTATGTTAAAATATAAATGCACGGCGTCAAGCAAAATCTGTAAATAAATTTATTTCAAATAACTACGGAAGAGTAAAAGAAAAAAGTAATTTAAACCAGAAACGTATTAATTAAGATCACGACGCGTCAAGAAGAATAATGGAAAATTTATCGATATAGAATTTTCTTCTTTTTCAATTATTTCTTCTGAGTAAAAAAAAGAGAAAAGCAAAACAAAACAAAAACAAAAACGTAGTGTGGATAACTCTTCCAATCCAGAATCGGTCATCGTTATTCCCGCGATACTCTTACTACCGCGAGAATTCCCAGGACAGTCAACCCCCTTTTCTCGCATGTACCATATCCAGGAAGGTATGCGCTTCGTCATCGTACAGCAAGAAGTCTTCCTCGCTTTCTTCCTCGGCTTCTTCTTTCGTTTCTTATTCGACATTGCACAGGGACCGCAAAGTGTCGACCAACTGACGACAGAATCTTCACTAGAGAAAGATACAACCAACAACATTTCCTACGTCCAAAGAATTTTTTTCCCTTCTCTCGTTTGACACACACATACACACACACACACACACACACACACACACATATATATATATATATATATATATATATATATATACAATTTTTACCGTTTAAACGTAATAGATAAATCTTTAAACTTGAACTATGTCCTTGATTCGTCTCATCTTCTCCCCTCACCCTCGCAAAAAGAAAAAAAAGATTTCCTTTTTTATCAAACGTCCGAGACAAAATTGATTTCTTTCCTCACCCCTCCACGAAAAAATAAAAAACAATATTATTATTTGATTTTAGGAGTATAGAAAATAATCCACACTTGTTACTCGAACACTTGGAACAAAAGAAACAAGAAAAAATCATAAAAATTATCACCCCACGTGAAATAGTTTTGAGAAGAGACAATCCGAGAAAAGAAAAGAAAAAAAAAGATTCGTCTAGCTAATCGGGAATGATGTCTTTTGAAAAGTTAATGCAAGCGAATTAACTTTAAGAGTGTGTGAAAAATACGACATACGCCAATCGCACGATTATCGATTACCTGTCGCGAGAATGAAAGAGGGAATAAGAAGGAAGGAGATGGGAGGAGAGAAAGGAGGAAAATGAGGGAGGGGTGATAGTATATATATATATATATATGTGTGTATAGACGAAGAGAACATGAGAAAAAGGGGGGTTGGGTGAGGGTGGTTAGAGAGGCTAGAACGAGGCTGTGGTTTGAAAGAAAAACCACTGTAGCATACGCGTCCCAGGGGTGTGCTTTTTATCGAGGCCATTATAAAGGTTTCCCAAAAGTTTTCAGAAGTCCGCCCCAGTAACGTTCGCGATCCATAAAGCACGCCTCGAGGCTGGGGGGTTGTTTCGTAGGAAGCTAGCGAATCGACGATTTGCCCGAACATAATGACCGACGTCGACGTGTCTAACGCCATTTATATCGAGCTACCATCGATCCCCCTAACTACCCACCCCCTAAAACCACCCGTCCCCATCTTTCTCGCGTCCTCGTTTATTTTTCCATTTTCTCGGGTTTTTTATTTTTTTTTTTTTTTTATTTCTTTTGTTCCTCTTTCATACGATACATTACACCGAGTACACGTCGTATAGTTTCTATTCGAATTTGCTTAAACTTTTTTTTATCATTTTTAACATCATTAAAAAACATTTTGAGAAATTTTACTGATTTTTGATTACTATAATTCTGGAGATGCAGCTACATGAAAGATTACGTTACCTAATTTTTTTATTCATCCCTTTTCTCAAGTTTTGTATGATGATTTCTCGACTATCCTACATTTTTTCTCGTATCATAGAAACAAACAAAATAAAATCATAATAATAAAATCATAATATACTAATTCCCCCTTATTTCCCCCCTGTGCTTTCTTCATTCTTATCGATGCGTGTTATCCAGGTGTTACACGTATGAGTGAGAAAAAGTTTGCACGGGTTTTAGTTATTAAGTTTTCCTTTGGCGACTGTCATTATGTTAGTGATTGGAGGATGTTCTTTAAACGGTGTGTGCGTATTAGGTAGTATGTACTGTACATCGTTCCGTGGTACTTTTTAATTAATGCATCATTCAATATTCAGATCAATACTTGTACAGTCATTGTGTGATCATGTGTGATATGAACTTGTATTTTTATACTTATATTCAATTTTTCTCATTTTATTTTTCCTAATCGTTTTGAATAGTAGAGTTGCCACATTTATTTGTGGAAATTTAACAATACTTGTATTATAATAGTATGTACCAGTATTTTTGCTTTAGTCATTATTGCAATAATCATTAGCCTTGGCAGTCAATTACAGCATTTGGTACGTAACCTTATAGAATATAAGTTCAGAAAACGTGTTTGAATTAGGGTGTCGGAGGTGCCCCGGGGCATGCTCTCTAGTTTAGGCTTTTGCACCCTAGTGGAGTGTGTGAGAACCATGGAGTGTATGTGTTGGTGTGTCTGTTTGCACTTTTTAAATATAGGTTGATAAGCAGGCAGGTAGCATACTTTTCTGAGTGTATGTGAAAACTTTAATTTTAAGTAGGTAAGGACTGGGTACGGCAATAGGCTTGCTTCTCTTCAGGGTAAACATTCCTGCCTCTGGGGTTTTCGGCTAAGTGTCAGCAAATTTTTACACCTTTCACCATATATTTTTTCTCTATTCTTTTTTGCTGATACTATGCATTAAGTTAAGATAATTGTATCAAACAGTTCAAAAATACTTTGCAACCAATGAAAACATTAGATAAATCACCCAATATCTTTTGTACTTAGCAAAGGATTTTGAATTAGTTTTGATACTTAGTTTTTTAAGTATATTAACACTTGCACTTCGCGATCTTTAGTATATATATTGTAATATATTTCTTAATATTAAAAATAACATACATCTATACGAATAAAATGAGATAATTACAGTTGTAATTTTTTCTTTTTATCCAAACATTATTCACTTTTAATGTGCAATGTGTTAATCCTAGTTTGTAATATAAATATATAAAAAAAAGTATTTAAAGTGTGTTGTGTGTGTGTTTGTACAAATATACAAATACTTTTAAGTATTCGTCGTCGTCGTCGTCATCGTCGTCGTCGTCGTCGTCGTTTATCTATCATTTTCAATGAACTTTAGAAAATATCAAAAGATGGACAAAATAAGTTTCTTACTACAAAGATTCTCGTGTAAGACATTTAAAAGCAACAGAATGTTACAGAAAACTATCTTCTCGCGCCATTTCGTATAACTCCCTACTTCTTCCTACTACTACTACTACTACTACTACTACTACTACTACTACTTCTTCTTCTTTTTCTTCTTCATCTTCTTCTTCTTCTTATA
Source organism: Polistes dominula (assembly GCF_049000335.1). Taxonomy (NCBI): domain Eukaryota; kingdom Metazoa; phylum Arthropoda; class Insecta; order Hymenoptera; family Vespidae; genus Polistes; species Polistes dominula. Next base: position 3,349,026 of record NW_028301116.1, on the reverse strand, counting down.
ACGAACGAACAACTAAACGAAACGAAGAAGAGACAAACGTCGCGTCGTGTCGTGTCTCGAAGTCCCCTCGTCAAACCGATTGTGATTCGATACAACGCAAAAGTTGCTCCTGTAAATCGGAAAAGAAAGGACGAATAAAAAAAAACAAAGCAAAAGAAAAAGAAGAAGAAGAAGAAGAAGAAGAAGAAGTAAAAGAAAAGGGCAACGAAGCAGGGATCCCTGTGATGATCGTGGTAAAAAAAAGAAAAAAAGAGAAAGGGTGGGGTTGGAAGGTGGTTTGAGGGATGGTGGTTGTAAAGGAGGAGGGAAGGGGGGTTTAGGTAAGTTAGGTGGGGTGTTCGGGTCTGAAGTAAATCGAGAAGCCGCGTCGGTAGAAGTTAGTCATTCGGGTGCAGACGACGGGAGGACTCATGATTCAGTTAGGAGTTTGAGGTTTGAGGTCTGGCCGTCATTATGTCGCCTGCCGCCCGTAGCCAAAGCGAGAGAGATGGACGCAATGGACGTTAAAAGATAGAAAGAAAGACAGAGACTTATATACAGTAGAAGAAGAAGAAGAAGGTGGAGAACGAAGAACGTGGTTTGCCCCGGACGAAGAGGGAAGAAGGGAAAGGTGGACAAAAACGAGGCATTAGCGTTACCCGTGCTACCGTGTGTTGCAGTCTCTTTCTCTTTCTCTTTTCTTTTTCTTTTTCACCATTTTTTTTTTTTTTTACTTTCCTCTCCTTCTTTCTCTCGTACTTTTGTCCTTTCTTTCTTTCTTTCTTTCGCAAAGCGAAAACGAGAGAAGAGAAAGAGAAGCCGACCGCCCGCTGATGTCCATTTCTACTTACCAAATTAGCATTATTACCCGACGCGAACGCAAAAATGCAATCAATGTATATCCTCCTCTTCTTCTCGAAGAGGAGGAAAAGGAAAGAGGTTCAGGATGACCGAAGGGCTGCTGCCTGCCTGGCTGGCTAGCTGGCTAGCTGGCTGGTTGGCTAATGTGGAGTGGGGGGACGAAAAAGGATTGCGAAGAAGGTTCTTCCTTTGCTTGGTAGGCTACTACTTCCATGAGAGTTCTCTCTGCTGCCCTCAGCAACCCTGGTCTCCTCCTCTGTTAGTAAGTCTTCTGTTCAAGTTTGTACGTAAGAAGATGGTACCATACATATTTCCAGTCCTCCGCGAGATCCAGTGTTAACGACCCTGATTTCTTCTTCCTTCTTTCGCGCCATCTTTTTCTTCTTATTTCTTTCCCTCCTCCTCCTCATCCGACATCGCGTCGTCTCGGCCTCACCTCCATCTTTCAGTGGCATCGGTTTAACGCTAAGACGATGACTTGAACATTTTCAACCCTCCTTCTTCTTCTTCTTCTTCTTCTTCTTCTATTCCACATAAACTACAAACGACATCTACCAAATTGTTTCTTACCTTGTTTATCATATTATTTCAATTAACAAAATAATCAGATTTTTCTCAATCGATTTTAGTTACTAATTTAATTAAATTATCGTAATTGACTACACGTTTTTGATGTAAATTACGATAAATTAATTATCTTTTATTTTAGATAATCAAGATACTCGTGTATTATTCACTTCTATTTTAATTATAAACTGCACGAAATTCTTTTTGAATTTTTTTATTTCTGGTTAAAATATTTTGCATATTTAAAATATCAAATAACCTAAGGAAGATAGTTTGTGTTATTTCAGATGAACGATAAACTCGTCAAGAACTTTCTTAGGCTACCTAATATCATTCAAAATAATCATAACACAAAACATAAAAAAATAAAATATGATAGACTCGAATGCTCTACGAACTTTGACGATGTATATGAAATATAAGAAGAGAGAGGGAGAGAGAGAGATAGAGGAACTCTCGTTCATGGCTCCTAAAAGGCGCCGATGGCTCGCAGCGTGTTACGATGATGGTGTTGGTAGTTGTGTTAGTGGTAAGATATAGAAGTAGTTTAATAGTAGTAGTAGTGGTAGAGATGGTGGTTTAGCGCGTGGTAGGACGTATGGCCTCGTGTACGGTTGCTGGATGCGTAAGACTGGAAGCCTATACGTCTTACATGCCCTGAGGCTTCCAAAGTCGAGTCTCTTCTTTGCTCCTGTTGTACAACATGCGTGCGTGCGTGCGTGCGTACCTGCATACGTGTAAAGCTCACTCGCGCGCAAACCTGCGTGTCTAGACCAATACGCATTCGTTTGCTGATGATCGTCAGCACGCTTACTTCTTCTTCTTCTTATTATTATTATCTTTTATACTTCTTATTATTCTTATTCCTCATATGGAATCTGTTCTTTCTCTCTCTCTCTCTCTCTCTCTCTCTCTCTTTCTCTTTCTTTCTCTTTCTTTCTTTCTTTTTCTCATCTCATCAATCGACGTGGTAGTTCTCAACGCCTACAGCCATTTCTATATCATTCGATACCATCGAATATTAGTGACGTGTGTTGTTTACTTTTAATTGAGAATTTAATTTTGACGGATTGAAATTAATTTGACACCATTCGTAACGTAAACAAAAAAATTGTTATTTTTTGTCATCAAACTCATTTTTAGTTTAAACGAAGTTTATGGTGCTTTTTAAGGGAAGAAACTTTTCAAACCCACCCTTCGAAACAATCGCGATTTTAAACAAAATATTTGTTTAATGTAATATATGATAATAATAATAATAATAATAATAATGTCTTTATATTTTGCTAAACAGCCACTACTATAACTTACAATTAGTTTATTATTATTTAATAATAATATTAAACGATCTTATTAATTTAGTATTTCTATTACTCGTAAATTAAAAAAAAATGACTTTTCTAAAATAAATTAAAAATTAAATTAAAATATATATATATATATATATGATGTTATCTTGTTATCACGAAAATATTATACTAATAAAATTTAATAAAAATATTAGAAATTCTTTTGTTCAAAGAAAAATTTGTAATAAAATTGATAATTATATATTAAAAGAGTAGGAGTTTCGAATATAAGTAGAGAACAAGTTTCATTTCCAACTCGACGACGTTTTCATCGAGATTAGAAAAGAATGATCGTCGCGATGCTTATCTATCTGCTTGGTTACGAGCCATGTAATTAAATTACTTCACTCAAAGAGAACTGCGAAAAATTCAACTTGCTTTAATCGTATCTCCTTCGATATTGAACGAGCTAGGTGGCTAGCTTATGCTCGCATCATAAAAGTTATTGGTTTCTCTCTCTCTCTCTCTCTCTCTTTCTCTTTCTCTTTCTTTCTTTTTTGTCTCTTTCTCTCTCTCTTTCAACGACGTAATTACAGACACGATAACTCATCGGCGTGTGTGCACGTATCCGCGCGCACGCTGGGTATATATAGCTAATAACAGTTTGCACCTTTAGCCGGTACTAATTAACGTTTCCCACGCGCGTACCATTAATTACCATCCTTTCGATAAAAAGACGACCTCATTATCTTAAACACTGGGTTTCGGCAACAACTCAGATTCATCGATTCGCGAGAAACAAGGGAGAGATCGTTTTTATTACATCCATTGAATTATTTCACGCCTTTCTTTTACGATCAACTAATTTTTACACCTTAAGAAGAAATACAAAAAAAAAAACATATGATTAATCTATCGATTTCTTTTTTGTGTCATACGAAAAACAAATTGATAGTGTAAAAATTATTTAAACACCTAATTTACCTAATTTAATGAACGTAAGTATTACACGTTACATATTTTTAATAAAAATTTTTTTATACAAGTAATTCTCTTAAAAGTCATAAAAATATTTTACACACGCATCTTTTAAAATATATCTTATTAAATAAAAAAATTTAACCTAAAATAGAAAAACATCTCAATTAACCCCAATAAGTACATATACTTATATATATATATATATATATAAATTATTATTATTATTTCATATTTGTAATTTGATTTTCTTCATAATATAGTATTACATTATAGACAATCGATAAAGTTTTAATCTGCCAGTGCTTATTTCGTTCTAGATCTTGGATAAAAGATAGTAAGAAAGACACCCGTGACACGGACGATTAATTTTTAATGATAGCCGTGAAAATGCTTCTCCCTGTAGCCACCACGGTTAACATTCAATCTCAAGAATTTAATCTGTGCTTTCTCGAGCGAAAACGATGAACCAACCCATGGAAAGAGAAAGAGAAAGAAAAAAAGAAAAGAAAAAGAGGAGGACCTTTCCTTCTTTAAAAAACCGAAACGACGCGTTAGGAGCTTTAACTTCCAAATGGTACGAAGGAAGGAGAGAAGTGTAAAAAAGATTAGTAAGAGGGAGAAGAAAGCAAAAGAACGAAAAGAAAAAAAAAGAAAAAGAATAGGAGAAGGTGAAGTGAGATGAGGTGTTGGTTGAGGGGGAAGGGAAGGGAAGGGGAGGGAACAGGGGAGGTAAAAGATGTCGTGGCTTGCGATCGAGGGCGGTGAAAAATTCTCCAATTAAAAAAATCTCATTTCTCCCGTTAACGAGGGGTGGCTCGCAATTAACGTCCCAAGCGAAAATGATTTATGTGACGTTCAGGGAAGCGAGGAATGAAGAAGAAGGGTAGTAGTAGTGGTAGTGGTGGTTCTGATGGTGATTGTGGAAGTGAGGGTGGTCGTGTGGAAGAGGGATTGAGGGAAAAAGGGAGGTGTACGGTAGAAAGTGTATACCAGAACGAAGAGACCTTGCCAGTATGAGGCAAGCTTATCATAAATTAATGAATTATCAGAGGCCGAGTATTGCGAGTCGTCGTGAAGGGAGGCAAATCGTGCGCGGTGCGCCAATATGCTGTTTCAAATATTCATAGACCTCTACCACTACATATATATGTATATATATATGCTATAAGTAAGATATAAATATGTGTGCGTACGTATAACACACGCGTACGTAATATATATATATAGATGGAAAAGGAAACTCTGAAGCAACCAACAACCACCCTTACCCACCCATCTTTCCCCTTCTATCTCTTTTTCTCTCTCTCTCTCCCTCCCTCCCTCTCGCTATATTTATTCCTCCTAAAAGTTTTATGCTGCTATTTCGTACGAGACACGCGCGAGCTTCAACGTAGTAGCCCAGGTAGCAGATGGTAATGCGTAATCGTCTTCGCTTGTATACTATTAACACTCGGAGCACGAAACTAAGATATAGATATGGATTTGGAAAATTAATCTTTACAATTTTTATTATTTTTCTATTCTTTTTTTTTCTTTTTTAGTTCTTTTATCTATCAGTTTGATTAATAATCATGGAATTGCTCGTAAACCGCAAAATTTTTATTATTATCGATACACTTAAAACTATTGCTAAATGAGATAAAATTTGTATAGTCATTTAATTTCAAATAATACGTCAATGTTAAATCAAATTATTTTTGTTTTGCTGGAAGTTAATTAATTTAACGTATGAGTGAGAGTGATTAATTATAAGAATTTATAGCTGATCATAAACAATCGTGATTAAAATATTAAACGTGTTAAACTGACAATGAGATGTTGAGATGATAAAGTGAATAATAATAATAAAAAAAAAAGGAAAAAAATAGAAAGACAAGAACAAAAGATGCAGATAAAGTGAAACGATCAAGTTGGTACGTTTAACCGCATGAAAGACAGGATCACAGGTCGAGATACCGGTAAAAGAAACGAGAAGTATAATTCTACTATAACGGACAAGTTCAATCACCTTCGCTTACGCTCGCGAATAAGATTTAAAGAACGATTCTTGTCTCGTAGGAAATTATAAAGTCAACTCGGCTTCTGCCATCCTGTAATCGCTATCGCGCATTCCAACAATGCAAACTACGCCGTGATAATCCGCGATTCACCTCGACGCGTTCTTTAACCTTTCTTTTCTCTCTCTCTCTCTCTCTCTTTTTAACTCTGATCGCGTCATTTCTATCTCTGTCACTTATTCTCTTTCATACTTAAGTGCATTCATAAAAAAGTACTCTCTTTCCCTGTTATATTTAGAACAATTGTATTTTCATTTTACCCTCCTTTGATTTATTTCTTTCTATTCAATGATCGAAGCGAATTCAAATTAAAAAATCTATTTGATTATACCTAATAATCATTTATAATAAATATCATGTTTTAAATAAATAATTATTATTCCGACAAAAAAGATTTGAAATTCGAGCTTCTTCAAAAATTCGCGCCTCCGTTAACTCTCAGTTGTCGACTTGAAGATTCTTACCTTACCGACAGCGTTGATATACGTGACAAAGAAAAATAAGAAAATTTGTTGGAAGTCACGCCAGGGTGCGTCAAATGCGTCCGCCAACATGGCCACGTGCTAACGAGGGACGTGTTTACGCGAGAGCTAGTGTAAAAGAGAGAAAGAGAAAGATATCCGAATGAACTTGAGTGAGAAAGAGATATATATATATATATACATATATAGGGAAAAAGAGGGAAGAAGATATAGGCGTCACCGTTGTACATAGATTTTAAACGGCACATCGTATAAATCGTCTATGGTGATTGGTTCGTGTTCCTAGTCATGACGACATAGAAATAAATAAAGAAAAATAAAGATAAAAATAATGTTCTTGTATAATTCTTGATCGCGTTTTAAAAAATACGTCCTCGTCGTAGTTGTCCCCGAGGTCGTCGTGTTGTTTTGTCGTTGCCGTTTCTCATCGTAGTGTTGGTGTTGATGTTGAATATGGCGAAGAACACTGACGAACCTAATCGCCAACAACTCTACAGGTCTACCTGCTGCAAGGATAAAACTAAAGAAAATGAATTTGACGATGAGCAATTAACAAAACGTTTCGTTAATTCTTGCACAAGCTCATCATCGATTGCAACTACCACCACAAGTACAAATACAAATACAACAACAACGATGATGTCAACAACGGTTTCAAGAAATTATCGTCCACGTGGAAGCCTGGCAAGAATTCTTTATGATAAACAAAGAGCCGACGAGAGATTAGATGCCTATGACAAAAGACAGGTTAGTTTTTATTATTAGATAATATTGATATTAATTGATTTCAATTAAACGAAAAATGTAGGTTATACTGTGAAACTAGCTAATGTAAGACAGAGTCATCTGCTTTTCGTCCTTTATCAGAGACGTTCAATGTGAAACTCTCCTCTTATGCGGTTGCGCCTGCGTTTTATGATTCCCGCCGCCTGAGGTCACGTCTGTCCTTTCAGGAACGTACTCGACTAATTTCGGTACCCTTTCTTTATTTTTTCTTCCATTAACTTCAAAAATATTGTAAAATATTTAAAAAAAAAAACGTATATTTAAAATAATGTGTATCTATGATAACAGAACATTATTCGTATCGCAATTGGTCGAGTTAATAAATTTTTTTAATTTTTAATTTTAAAAGGGACAGAGTTGTGATCCATTTAATTTTATGACGATTATAAATGAAATTTATTGTATTACTTTATTATTTAAAAATTAGTATTAAATTATATCAATTATCTGTGATAGGTTTAATCTTAAAAGCTTTAATGATTAATTATAAAATAATATTTATAACAATAATCGTATGAAAAATCATGATAAACACTGTTAAATCGAACAATTGAATTTTTGATTAAATCGGATTTATCAACCCAACAAAATCTCTTACAATTAGATTTAATCGTTCAACACAACAAGCTGATAAAATTTATTTGCTTGTTTTCACAAATACACACACACATACACACGATGTTTATTAAAATACGAGTCGCGTATTACGCACGCTATCGCTTATATTTAAGTACTCGTGTGAATCATCCATAAAGATAAATTATATTTATCCCTCTCGACGCAAAAAAAAATTATTTTATAGCCTGCTAAACAAATAATAATAATAAAAAAAAAAGAAATTTTACTCCAAAAGTAAAAATTATGTTGACGATAAAATTTGCTGTATGAATTCTCTCAGTCTGCTTGTACATTTTTTTTTTCTTTTTCTTTTCTTTCTGGAGAATTTTAACGAAGGTCGATCCCTTAATTTTATTATTCTTTTCTTTTTTTTTTACAAAGAAACGAGCTCTCTTTGAAATCTGACACACAACGAACGCATAAACATACACACACACATACACACACACAATTTTAACCAAACAGTAGATAATTGTTGTCGAAGAGGGTGGGTCGAGAGGAGAGGAATATAAGAAGAGGGAAGTGGAGGAGGAGGAGGAGGGAAATGCGAGATCCGTGTCGAGGTAGAGGAAAGAGGAAAGAGGAGATAGTAATAATTAGTACAATTACCGCACAAGGCCGACCACCGAGTCTATCCTCGCTTTTCTCAGACGAACCTTCTCGAGAGTCAAGACCGTGCTCGGTAATTATGGTATAATTACGTCCTCGATATTCCTGAAACATCTCCGAAAGCGCCTCCAGCATCTTGTCGAAGTCTGGTTCCGCGTGAACCAAACATGGGTTCAAACCCCCCACCCTATTTACAATTGTAACGTCTTTTCTACGCTTTTGATTTTTCGTATCTATCTTTCAAAAGAATATTTCTTAGTAAATAAGTTCATATTAAATAGAAAATTAATAGAGATTACTATCCCATTAATAGCAATCTTAATTAACCCTTATCGGTCGGAAGTCACGTAAGAGGTGACTTAGAAATAACAAATTTTGTATTAATAATTAAATAATTTTTATTTTATTTTAGTACACGTTAAAAAAAATAAATCATTTTTAATAATAAATAAGTTATTTTTATAATATCAAACAATTTTGTTGCATATTTACCAAAACCATTTACAACTTGCACTTAGTGAAAATCATCAATTATAAAAATCTGACGATCGATAATGGTTAACTCTCTTATACGTGGGTTAAAAAGTTTTAAGTTTTATACAAAAACAATTTAAATATATAATAAAAAAAAAAAACTTATATATGTACTCGGTAGGATATTTTTACACGAGTCGTTATCTCTGCCTCGACCTAAAAACGAGTGAAATGATAAACAAATGGAGGAAAGTATAATGTAAGCGTTAATTAAAACACAATGGTTGCATTTAAAAGACAATAACAACAACCAAGTATATAAACGTTCGTTTAGATCTTTTCTAACAAAATAAAATATCATGTGTGCAGATCACACGTTTTAGAAGTGAAACCTTCAAAAAACTAAGTTTCGAGAGAATAAGACCAATGCACAGTTTCAAGAGTAAGATAATTGTAGGGTTTATTTATTATAATATTATTACCATATATAACAAAGGGCACTGGTATGATCTATGAGTAGAATAGCTGATAAAAACTACACTTTTCCAAATTCAAGCAATAAAAATTGATGAATGCGATAGTCATAGATAGACACAAAAATCGTAGGATGTTTATCCTACACATATATAAATGCATTTATGTGCACGTATGTAATATATATGTGTGTGTGTGTGTTGTTAGCTGCTATAGGAACGTCGAACGAAAAGATGGAAACTTATTAGAAACTTTATTTTGAATAAAGCAAAAAAAAGTAGAATGAAACTTAGTAAGTTGAAGTGTGTGTGTGTGTGGCATCGTACGAATATAAAAGGAAACAGCAGTGAACCGTATGGATTTTATGATTTTATAGATCCAAGGATCGATCTTTCGATCAATCGGATCCATAGATAGATATATAGATAGATAGATAGATCAAGATATGTTCGTAAAACTTCTAACCTCCTCTTTCCTCTTTCTTCTTCTTTTTTTACTTCCCTTTTTCCAAGTCGAGCATGGAAAAACAATAACCCTCTTTATCTGGAACGTTACGAAGGTACTTTCTTCGACGGTGCGCGTAAATCGATTCGAAAGGTCGACCAAGTCGCGTGGGCGTCACTGAGCGGATTCTCGCGTATATGAGAAGACCCTTTTCGTCTCTGGGATGGAGGTGTCTAAGGATTGAAGAAGAAAAAGGTAAAGGAGAAAGAAGAAGAAATTTGAAATTCGTGCGAAGGTTAGTGCTTGAAGGGTTTCCACGTTGAAATCGACGCTCTTCTTTGTCGTTCTCTTCCCTCTTCACCTCCTCATCTTCTTCTTCTTCTTCTTCTTCTTCTTCTTCTTCTTCTCTCATGCCTAAAAATCTTCTTCAACGCGTCGTCGTTTCTTTTCTTTCCCCCTTTTTCGGAAAAGAGAACTGCCGAGACGAGACGAGACGAGACCCTTCCGAATCCTTCGTCTAATATCCCTAAGCAAGTAACTCGCGCGAGAAGGAAAAAAGGTCTAAAAAGCTAGCGCGTATGTTTTAAGCTTTTAAAAATGGCGTCACAAGAGGAAAGGAGGACCCACGTCAGCTGTGCTTCCTACTGCGTCCTATCTTTATATATATGAAAGAGAGAGAGAAAGAATGATGGTTTGGATGCGGCACAGGGCGCTGCTTTGAAATATTAAGTGACTGATGGATGAGACTCCTGAGGGGAAAGCATCTTACTCTTATTTTTACTCGCCTATGCTTTTTCGGTTTCTTCTTTTCTCACTCCCTTATCTTTCTCTCTTTCTTTTTTCAGCCTCACTCACTCTCTCTCTCTCTCTCTCTCTCTTTCTTGCAAACTTTATAAATATTTTTTTCTCTCTTAACTTTATTCAGTTACTTCTATCAAGTTAATGTATTAATTAATTAATTATTTTATCTATTATTCGTACTCATCGTTAATATTGAAAATAAGAAATTTGATAATAATTATAATGTCGTGATTTGATACTATTTTTTATTAGGTTTTCAAACTAATCATATTTTAACAAATATTTCTTCATTTAATTTTCCTAGCTATCGATACCACCCCTCCCTAACTTTATTTATTTATTAACCCTTATCGGTCATCAGATTTTTATACAAATGAGTTTCACTAACATAAGTTATTTATAATTTCGGTAAATATTAAACAAAAATATTTAATATTATATTATAAGAATAACTGTATTTATTTATATATATTTATATATTTATTTTTTCGAAAGAGAATACAATATAAATATATAAAATTAATAATTAATTAATTATTAATAAAATATTGTTACCTCTAAATCACTTCCCACGTAACTTACGACTAATAAAATTTAATTCATTTCTTTTGATATTTTTTACTATTAAAGATAATAATAATACTTTTTGTTAGTATAAAAAGCAAAAAAAAATATTTTAAATTATTAAATTATTAAATCGATTAAAGATCGACATTTGATTGACAAAAGAATAAAAATATATTTCACATCATCATCGTTCTTGTTGTAAGTAATACTTGCCTATCATACGAAGTGTTGCCGATAAAAAAAAAAGATAAAAATAAAACTATAAATAAATGTGCAAAAAAAAAAACAAAAGCAAAAAAAGATGAATAATATACACTAACCATCAGTAAAATCGGTCGATCTCGCAGCATCCTTGTTTGATCGATGTATGATAACCGGTCGAAGAGATAGATCGCGTTTATACGATAAACACGTTCCCGTAATCACAGTCGACACGCATGGCAGCCGCTAAATGACAATGTAAATAATGTCGTTGAACGATATTCATTAAATACTTTGCCGTTTTGAGAGGAACGTTCATGGTTAAAATAACCGTTATCGTGATCCGTAGAAAAAAAAAATAATAATATAAAGATTGTAAAGGAAGATAACGATAAAAAAATGAATCACCAATCGATTACGTTTTCAAGTGATTTACAACAAAATTTGAACACATAAGTCTATGGTGTTTTATTCTTGACACTTCCTCTTCTTTGCAACTATGAACATAAACAAATAACTGAAAATTCTTGAAACATAATTTGAACTTGTTAATATTTAAGATAACAACGATTTATCATTTTGAAATTTGTCAGTGTTTTTAATTTTGAAAAAAATTAGCAAAATGACTGTAAACTTTTGTCCATTGGGTATATCCGAAAAGGATCATCTTTTCTTTAATCTATTCGTATAATTTGATTGAATCTTTCTGAGGTTTATATTGGTATGTTTACATATGTATATAATGTATTTATATACTTAAATACTTAATAGATACGCATCGAGAAGACCGGTTACACGTCTAACCGAAAAACTGATTCTTCCAGACACGAACTGGCATATGTTTCGTATTTATGTCTTTATTCTTACAGAATGATACCGGTTGTTGAAAAGAAGAGATTTAAGTATGTATCTTTTATGTGATTTCTTTTTCTTTTTTTTTTTTTTTTTTTTTGTTATTTGATGTGTTTAGATATTTTTCTATTCATTTTAAATTATTGTAATTTTCAATTGATATTTTAATATTATTATTTTAATTTTTGTTTATAGAATGTGACTCAATTATTTTTGTTTCATATTTTTAAATAGATCCTAATTTGTTTTTAATAAAAATTCCATTATTTTTATATGATATTTTAATCGTATTATTTTAATTGAAAGAAAAACATAAAATCTTAAATATAATAATATTTAGTAAGTAAAATATACATACTATATATAATTTTATATATTATACTATTGTTTAAATATAATATATATATTTTTTCGAGTATCTTTCAAATTGGAGAAAGTTGTTAAGACGATTCTATCTAACTAAAATTAATTATAATTACAAAAAAAAAAAAAATTTTAAAAAAAGATCTTTAGAATTAGGAAGATTCATATTTTTAATGTAAAATTTTTGGATGCGCGTTATTGAAAATAAATTAAATTCTGCGAGCAAGACACGGAAGGGTCAAAGGTTTCAAGACTCGAGATAAAATGAGATTAAGCGTATCTACCAGCTATCTATTCGTCCGTTCATATCTACATGTATCTTCTTATCTACCTGTCTCTAAATTCCTCTTTTCTTCTCTGTCTTTCTCAAACACTAGACTTACACCATACCCTCGAGGAATATTTTGCTAGAGAAAGAAAGAAAGAGAGAGAGAGAAAAAAGAGAGTCGATAACGATCCTCGTTCAACCTCGGGGCTATGTTATCCGATATGTATAGAACCGTGCGAAATAACTTGCAAATTACAAAGCTTGTGTCAGAAGAGGCACAGCACGTTTTCAATTTTTATTTTTCTATCATACTTTTGTGCTCTCTTGACTAGAGACCCTTTTCCTTCCTTCCTCTTCTTTTTCTTCTTATTCTTATTCTCATTTTTATAATATTCCTTGAAAGAAACTCGTCTATTCTAATCATCCGATCGCATATATTGTCATAAGTTTAATATTAAAATCATATTATGTTATAAATATTTTAATATTGAATCAATGAATCGTGTTAACTGAACAACATCATCCTAATAATTATTTACAATATTATATATTAAATTTATATATATATATATATATAATAAATATTCATTCTTTATCCTATCTTTCCAAAGAATAAAATAAGTGATAAAAAAAAAAACATAATAGATAGTGAATTAGAAATACAACAAATTTTTATATTATATGTTATTATTTTTTTATTTTTATTTATATTAATAATATTAAATATATTATACTATAATATAAAATATTTATTTAATCAATTTAATTATTAATAAAAGAAATAAAGATATCCAAAATATATCTTTTTTTTCTTTTTCTTATTATCTAATCCGATAGTTTCAATATTTAACTAAAGTACCTATATATCAAAATACATAGTTGATAAGTATTTACAATAAAGATAAAGAAATAGTAATAAAAAACAATTAAAAAAAAAAAGAAGCGTTTCTCGCACGTGTTTTCACGCACGATCGGTCTTGCGGCTCGCTCTAAAAAAAAGAACAAGAAGAAAATGAAGAAGAAGAAGAAGAAGAAGTTGTGTAAAAAGATAGCAAAAATAAAAGATTCTAATAGTAAGAGAAAAACGATGGTGAATGAAACCTAGAAAGAATTTCTCTATAATGAGCAACCGCGACCAATGAACGAGGAAACAAAACAAAACAAAAATTAAATCTTTCTTTCCTTATCTCTACCACCCCACCACCCACACCCCCTTCTTTTCTATCTCTCTCTTTCCATTTATTTTTCTCTATCAATCTATCTATTTTTCCCTTTTGGTTAACCCTCTCCTCCCTCTCCTCTTTCTATCTCTATCTCTATCTCTATCTCCTTGTCCTCTTCTTTCGTTCTTTCTTTCATTTATTTTTCTTTAGACACAAACGAAGTGATATTCTAGGCGCAAGGTAGCTCGTTAGTTGGATATCGTCGATCTCGTAGATTTCGTAGATCTTTCGCAGATCTCTAAACTTCTTCGTTCACTCTCTCTTTCTCTCTACTCACGGTTAGTTACACCCTCAACGCTTTTTCCAATCAGCCCATTTTACCGCCTCAAGACTTCTTCTTCCTCTTCTTCTTCTTTTTCTTCTTCGTTCGCATGATCCCTCTCTAAAAAGAGAACCTCTCTCTTTTTTTTATTATTCTTTTCCTATTTCTCTTCCTTTACTTTCCTTCAACTTCTTCCACCACCACCCTTACGAATCTTCTTTTTCTTATTTTTATTCTTATTTTTATTCTTATTCTTTCTTTTCGTCCACCTCGTTGTGTTTCTCTCTCGGCGATAGAAAGAATGCATCCAACGTTGGTTTGACGCGAGAAAAAAGCCCCTCGAGATAAGCAGAACGACGTTTTATACGAGATTTCGAGACAAAGGGGAAAACGCTTCGAGGGTGACGACCAACCCAACCTCTACCACCCATCTACCACCCCCTTTACTCAATCCCAAGTTTCCTCACCATTATATTCTTTCTTCTTTCCTCGCGTCGCGTCTATGGTCGGATTGATTTTTTAAAAGGGAACTCGACCTCCAACCTGAATATTTATCTTTTTATTTTTTTATTTTTTCATTCTCTTTCTCTATTTTCTTCCTTTATTTTCTCTTTGAATTATATTTTCTTTTTTTTTTTTTTTTTTTACTTTTCTTTCTTTCTTATTACAACGTTAATGCTGGATAATCCAGATCTTTTGTAGGATCTTAACTTTGTTTGAGTTTTAGCATTGTGAAAGTCTAAAGGGGGTGGTTGGGATATTTGATAAGTAATTTTCTGTTATATTTAATTCTTTAAATTATTTTACGTACCATACACATTATTATAATTTTTTTTTTTTTAATTTAAATAATTTAATTCAAAATAGGAAATATTTTATTAGATGAAATTTATCTAAGAAATTAATGTATGACTTCCTATTATTTTTTTAGAGTAAAATTATGAATAATTAGTATATGTGTATGACCAACAAAATAAAAAAAGAAAACAAAATCATTAATTAAAGTAAATTAATAATTTCGAATATAATTTTTAAATAGAAGTAAATTTTTAATAGAAATATTGTCTATGATGATGACGATGATGATGATGATGATGATGATGATGATGATGATGATGATGATGATGATGATGATGAAAACGAATTGAAACTTGTATTTGATTTGGATTCGATGAAGCCTTTTTATTTTATTTTTTTTTGTTTTTGTTTTACGAGAACGTCGAATCTCATTTTCCAACCCCCTCCGACAAAACTATCGTCGTTTCACGCTCGGCACCACCCGCAGCAATAGCATAATGGCCTAAGGAAGAAGAGAATGCGTTTGACTCGCGATCCTACACGGCTTTGGAATCCAAAGAGCTCGACGTACGACCGTCCAAACATCCCCAGTATTCCTCGCGGAAAGCATAAACTCCAAAGACGTCGTTCTTTAAAAAAAAAGAAAGAAAAAAAAAGAACGACTTATGTTAGCCATTTTATGCTTCAGTTTACACGTGCCTTTTCCTTAAAACATTCCGAAAGTAAAATAACCAAAATACGTAATTGTACGTTCGTAATAATATTTTTCTTTTTTCCTCACCCCGTTTATGTTAACCAAAACTTTGTTTGGATAATTAATCTCGCGTAAAATCTTTTGAAAAAAAATAATTACATCCCCAATGACACACGTATGTAACACGTGTTACACGTATGTAACAATTTTTATTTCGAAGTATAGAAAGTGAATAGATTGTAAGGTGAATTTTAAATATAGAATTTAACATTGACAAAAATTGAACTCTCGATAATAAAAAAATAATAATAAATTGCAAGTTCATGAATTTCAACAATAATGATAAGAAGACGTTTATTTTATTATTTTTTAATTAAATTATTTCTATAGGTTTTAAAACTTACCATTCCATTCGCGTACATCTCATAATTACTAATATATTTATAATTAAATTAATATAATATTTAATTATAATAATAATTATTATATTTAATTTCTATCTTAAATTATTATTTAATTCTAACTTAAATCTATAAATATCTAATTTAATTAATATTAAAAAAATTATAATAATATTTAAATTATAAATTAAAATATATAATAATAAGTATAATATTATAAATATTATAAATTAAATATAATATTATAAATTTTAAACATATATAATAAATTTAAAATAATATATATATATATACGTAAATATACGTCGAAAAAGAGGAAGAAGAAGAAGAAGAAGAAAAAAAAATCATGATTTATTTCGTGTCGTATGGAAGACATCGAACATATGTATACTCTACGATCGATTATGTATGTATGTACATGCATACATATATAAATATATATTAAAAAGAAGGAACAAAGCTTCTGATATATGTATATATATATATATATAACTATAGTTCTTTCTTTCTCTCTCTTTCTCTTTCTCTTTATAGGATGATTTAATATTCGAGCGAGTTCTCTTCGCGTTCTCCACACGAACGACATAGAGGGACCGGAACCCCTCGTTTCTTTCGTTCGCATCCAAGATGAGATGCGTTTGAAATGTTAGAAATCCTAACGAACTCGTTATTCATGAAACGTGCTCTTGATCCACCGAAACGTAACTATTTGCAACACGGCAAGAACTCGTCCGATCTCGGGGATAAAAGTCGATCGTTCGTCCTCCTCCTTCTCTGCTTCCCTCCTCTACCGTCTCTTCTTCCACCTTCTTCTGCTGTTCGTGTCTCTTCCTCATCTTTATCCTCCCCCTTTTATCCAACAATTCTCCTCTTTCGTTCCTTACGACTGGTTTCTTCGCGCTCCTTAGATGGCTCGATGATTCTCTCTATCCGCGTTTTGACTTTTTTTTTTTACAATACTATTGGTAGAATAATTATTTTATATATCCAACGCGTTTAAATTCTCTCGTGGATCTTTCTTATATAATAAATATATGTTTTATAAAATAAAAACACAAAAAAAAAAAGAAAAGATAGATACCTTATATATATATCGTTACCTGTGGTGTATCGTTTTTCATAGTGTTTCGTACAAATTAATTTTGAAAATAATTTTATTATAATATAATTATTTTGTAAATAATTATAAATATTATTTTTAAAATATATTATATTATAATATTTTATCATATAATTATAATATTTATTATATAGAGAGACAAGTGTGTAATAAAAATTAAAGAAACACCGTTTATATTTATATATAAAATTATATTTTTTATATATTAAAATATATATATATAAATTTTATATATAATAATTTTAAACCACGACATGGTTATTCTGAATTTGCCTATCTATCTAAAAATATTATTTTATTTGTATATAAATTTAAAATAATTAAAATTACGATACCCGTACGCGTAAATAATTAAAACTACGATACACGCGTGCGTATAATACAAATATTCACACACACACACACACACACACACACACAATCAATTTTAAAATTATATTAAATTGATCGTATCATTTGTTTTATTTTCTCGTTACTGTCTTTTTTGTGTTCTTTTTGCTTGTTTCCAATAAAGTCTAATAAATAAAAATTCTTTCTTTTGATTGCTCTAAAAGCAATGAGAAGAAATTGATCTCATCGGTGCGAAATTTAAACTTGTCGTCGTCGTCGTTGTTGTTGTAATCTTTGTGAAAGACAGTGAAGTAAAGTGAGAAGCTACGCAAAGATCGGTAGTCATTTGAAGCAAAGTCGTCGGAGTCCGGTGAGAGACGTTGATTTAGATGGCTGTGATTTCCGAGTTGGCTACTCGTTCTACGAGAGTGCGAGAGGATCAGACGAGAAAAGACTATATATATATATATATATATATATATACACACACACACACACGTTTCTATATGAACACTATAAGAAGGAAGGTGCGTAAAGACGTCGAGATTGTCTTTCTCTCTTTCTCTTTCTACGAGACGATTTCACCCTCTCTCTTTTTCTCTTCCTTTCTTTCTTTCGTTACTCAGCGCCACGGAAAGTTGCCACTAATGACAGAAAGAGGAATGCTGTCCGGCAGCGCGCGACCACGTCGGTAGCCATTTGTAATTCTCCGTGAAAGAAAGAAAGAGAGAGATAGAATAAACAAAACAAAAAGAACAAACAAAAAAATGGCGAAAACATCGAATCAAGGTGCGACGAACGAATGGTGGAGAGAAGAGACAGGCAGGCAGCCTGGAAAGACAGGCTGGAATTAGCGACACGCTGCCTTTCGTAATTAAAATCCCTTTTGCTTCCTTCCCCGTTGGGAGAATCTTTTTATCATCGAACTATTACTAACCATCGATTGGTAGAAGGCGAAAGAAATCAAGATTCCTAAGTTCTCTTCTATCTAACGAAATATTTTTCATTGTCAATTTCAATCATAGTAACAAATCTTACTCCGACATTTTTTTATCAATTTTTCTTTTTCTTCTTCTTCTTCTTCTTCCTTCTACGTAGACAATTAATTAATTACGATTACAGAAAAGTAATAGAATAAGCAAAAAATAAATAAAAATACAATCGTCAACATTAATTAGACGATATATTATATTAGGTCGTTCCAAAAGTTCTTTCTGATTTTTAGTAATTTTGTGAGGAATATAATATAATATAATATATAACATACATTATATTGTAATATATAACTATGTATTATATTATATATACTTATATATAAATTATATAATTTAGTTAGTTATAAAACTAAGTAAGTTAGTTAGTTATAATTTATTTAGTATAGTTATATTATATATTATATATATTATAATATAATATATAATATTATTAGAAAGAAATTTTCGGGACGACCTAATAATAATAATAATAATAATAATAATTATTATTATTATTATTATTATTATTATTATAATCACGCGTAAAAATGTTTTAATCAATATTTTAATCGTAATAATAAAGACAAGGATTACCATTATTATCTATTATTGATTTGATCTTACAATTAAATGAAAACAAAAAAAATGAAATAAAAAAATGGGAGAGAGAGAAGGAGAATAAGAGAAAGCAATCGACAGGACGTTTTCTCTTAGTGGATTGTCGACCAATCGGAGTATCGCATTCGTCACAGTTAATTCTCCGTGGTCTGCAGAGGCGGACTGTTTTAATTAGAGAATCTAATTGATGGTCAGTGGCTTGGCGTGGCTGGCTTAGCGCTGCCGAGCGACCCCATAAACGACTTCTTAGACCGGTGCACCTGGCCGGCCATGGTGTTAATTACTCTCCTTCTGTGGCCTGCTCCTTCTTCTTCTTCTTCTTCTTCTTCTTCTTCTTCTTCCTCCACCTCCTCCTTCTCCTCTTCTTCCTCTTTCTGTTCTTCTTCTTCTAATTTTTTTTCATTCATCCTTTTACCTTCCACCTTCAGACGTTCCTTGTCCCCGTGAATGACCACGAAGAAGGACACGCGCGGCAAGACGAAAGACATGAAAGATAAAAAAAGAAAAAAAAAAGAAAAGAAGAAGAGGAAGAAAAAGAGAAAGAAAGAGCAACAAGTGTCCCCCGTCGCGAGGCGCAAAAGCATTCCTAATTACGCCCCTGCCCTCGAAGCGAAACGAGACAAAAAGCCCCTTGATTACATTTTCGTATAATTTCATCGTGCGGCTCGCGCCATTAAGAGTGAAGAGAAGCTTACCCCGCGCAAATTAGATCGATTCCTTAATGCCTCCGGCCAAGTAATTGGTTCTCATTCTCGGAAGCTGACGGTGAAATCGGATATATCTGTCTCTCTCTTTCTTCAACAGCTTGATGCTCCTTCCAGTAGACTTGCTGCTGCTGCTGTTGCTGTTGCTGCTGTTGCTCAAAAGAAAGAAAGAGAAAGATACACGTAATTGCCTTTGCGATGTCTTTCACTACGAAAATGTGACTCGTCTAAGAAAATACCGACATTATCAAAATCGATAACGATGAGTTATTATTCCTGAAATTTTAGAAAGCTGAGACATATCTGAAATGTCTGACACACGTGCATACAACTAAAATGATTATCAAATATTTTTTTTAATTTATCTTTTGTGTTGTTAGTTTTTGTTATATGCAATTGCAATACAAAATTCTATTTGCACATTTATTTAAAAATTTTTATTTATTTATTTGTGTGTTTGTATATATCCTTTGATAGCCACAATTAAACATGTCTGCCTCGAACATTTGAACATTTAATTCATTAACAAATACAAAAATTAGAATAATATAATTAAATATAATTGTATCTTTTCTTTTGTTGAATAATCCTTGCAAATAAACATAAAGAAAAGAAAATGAAAGAAAAAAGAAAGAGAGAGAGAAAAGAATCGAATAACGTTGATGTTTCTTCGTAGTGGTACAAGGTAGACAGCAGTAAGATCCGAGACGATTTGCTAAAGCTATGGGTTCCACTGGGTGCGGGTCCCTGCCGGGACCAGCCGGATGAAGCCACCGAGATTTTCTTGATGAGATCCACCGAGAGGTCTGAATCTTTACCACTGCAAGCTTGGCATTCGTTGGCGAGATCGGCCCTCTCTTGGTTCATCAGTCGCACCTCCATCAATGGGTAAGTCCTTTGAACCTAAAAAGTATAATTATTAACCCTTCAAACAGAAAAAAAACATAATACAGGGTATAAAAAGAAGAACAAAATGATTGAACAATCTTAAAATTAACTCTTCCCGCTTCTTCTTCTTATTCTTTTGTCGATGAACAAAATTATTTTTACCCAAATTATAACAAAAAAAAGGAAAAGAACGTAATTCATCAACTGATCTTTTCGATACTATTCTAAAATTAAATAAAGATATTTTTTTAACACGTTCCGTGCCACCTGTACCACCGGTGATACACGTTAAACTTGTTCTTTAGGCCACGTGTACCACCGGTGGTACACTTACCATTAGACATATTTATTTAATGCGCTGAAAATATATATTTATAACAAATTTAATTCTGTATAAAAATATTCCTATTAGAATATTGATGATGCATTATACAAAATGCAGTATAGAAAAAAGCACGTAAGTTTGTTTAATTGTTATATTTACAATAATTAATAATTACATGTATAATGGTTGATTTTGTTAAAGCAAAATTAAATAGCCTGAGTGACAAGTCAGGTAAAAAGGGCTTGACACGGAACGTGCTAAAAATGAACTAGGAGGTTGAACGAATTTTCATAAAAATAATTGGATAACACCTATGATAAAAATTTGTTGATAAAAAGAAACATTTGAAGGGAAAGATATTGGTTGAAAGTAGTTTTGGTATATCCCTAAGGCTAGAGCAAGAGCAAGACCTACCAAAGGTAGAGAGGATCGTTTGCGAGGTGATGAAAGGGGGCCTTCCCTTCTCGCCAGTTAATTAATAACCACGGAGATACGATCTCCGCCTATCTCACTGTCCGTATAGTCTCGACAAGCTGGTGGCAAAGGCCCTGCCATGCCCGTTCCCTTTCCCTTTCCCCCTTCCCTTCCTTTCCCTTCGTCTTCCCCGTTCACTTCACCGTCCGTAGAGTGGAACCTTCTCTCTCTCTCATTCTTTTTCTTTCTCATTTCTCTTCTCTCTTTCCATCTCACCTGGCGAGGTGGTCCGCAGCGAGAAGTTAAAGGGAAAGAGAGATGGAAAACAAATGGGGGAAGGAGGGAAAAAGAGAAAGAGAAAGAAAGAGCCACGGTTATTGATGACCAGCTTTGTTTGCCCTCGAACCGTTTATTAAAATCCAACGCGGGTGATTAACCTCTTCTCGAGGCGCGTCGTCCTGCCAGCTACCATGCGAAACACCTCCGCAGCAGCAGCATCAGCAACAGCAGCAGCAGCAGCCTCGTCCGTTTATTAAAATCCACCGTGGCTATGGTGGTTCTGGCTACTAGGCGGGTACTGGGATCGTTCGTTCTTTCGTTAATCGTTCGGATCGAACAGTTCTACGTCTAAATCCTTTACAAATTCTTTATCTTACTTATTTCACTTAATAATGTTCTTATTTAATTTCAAATTTATCTATTTGTTCTTGTATATATAAAAAAAAAACAATTTGAAAAATAAATAAGATTGATAATTTGTTTCGTTAATTCGGTTAGGATTGAAACTATGAAAATTTATTGAAGTAATTTTTAAATATGCATCTTCGTCTTTTACCTTTTTATCTAAATTTGTCTTCATGGTATCTAAAGATAATAAAAAAAATAAATTAAATTAATATGATCGAGAAAATATTTAATTCATTAAATTGTACAAATTGAAAAGATCTATGTAGCAAAATTTATTAAAATCCTTTGATCAAATTTTTTATTCGACTAAAATCTACGCGATTTACTTGTTCGTGTATTTAAACAGAAAATGGAGTATAGATAGTAAGAGAGAGATAGGATATATACAGTACTCGAGATAGGGAAAAGTCAGAATCAGAAATAAGAAAGGATAATTCACGGTGAAAACGAACAACGACATAAGAGTCACCTGGATGACGTACGCATGACGTTACAACGCGCTCCTGCTGAGAGTATTAATTACGTTCTCTCGTGGTTGATCCTCTCCAGCTTCTCTTCTTCACCTTCATTTTCTTTCTTTCTTTCTCACGTGACTCCTGGCTGGCTGGTTGGTTGGTTGGTTGGTTGGTTAGTTGGTTGGTTGGTTTGCTGGCTAGCTTCGCAAGACCGCGGGCTCTCGCAAATTAATCATAATTAGCGGCGAGATGTCCTCCATCAAAGTGCTGCTTCTTTCTCTCTTTAGAAAAAGATAGATATATGTGTGTGTGTATATATATATATATATATATCAAAGTGGAACGAGAAGGACGAATTAACGTTAAGGATGAAAAGAGAAAAAGAAGATCGATCGATCAAATGTACTGGGTGTCCTGCAATTGGTGGTGCAAGCAACCAAGCATAGAACGAAATACTAATTGTATGTAAAAATGTATAAAATACAATTTCTTCTTACAAAATTTTACTTTATTTTAAGTAAAAACAAAGTTTGAAAATTTATCAAGTACACACATGCATTTAAATTTAAACCTCGATTCAATGTAATCATTTTATTTTCAGATATTTCAAACAACAACGTTTATAATAGTTTTGTCAAAATTTGTGTTAAAAGACAACACCCCGTATGCACCATTCTGTTTTCAAATCCACGTAGAACCTTGAAAATAAAAATCGTTTGGTAATTTAAGACGGTTAGGGTTAAAAAAAAAAAAAAGACAGGTGATTGCTCGTTTTTCTCTCTCTTTCTCTTTTTCATTTCTGTTTTCTTGATGTTTCTTGGTTGAATTCAGTGATTTCTGCATTTATACTGAACTCTACCAATGTCAATTAACATCGATCGAAAGAGAAATACATACAATCCCACTCGAAAACCCGTAGACCAACGTCGTTATTACCGCTAATTGCCCAACGGAAATCTAAAATCTCCTCCCTCCCGTTGGGTTGGGTTGGGTAGTCTCTCTTACTTCGAGGAATCCTTATTTTACACTCTTCGTCTGATCGGTATCTCGATGCAAATTCGGTTGTTAAAGGTATCGTTTGCTTTCAGAGAAACCACGGTAATTACTAGTGTCTGTCTGTCTACACTACCACTGCAATAATCGTCTCGAGTCCGCGTCCTTTGCTTTTGTAATTTAATCCACTCTCTTTCTGAAAAGAGAATCGATTCTACCAAATCTTATCCTACTCCTATTTTATTTTCCTAGATTCAATATAAGTTAAAAAAATGTTTGCTATGTTTATTCATACATTTTCGATCATAATAAATATGCAACCCTGATGCAACCCCTTATCCCATATTACAAGTATAAAATATATTAAACCAACTGAATGATAAAATATCAATTATTCACTAAACATTCGAGAATTTAGAAAAGAGATGTAAAAGTGACACGGTGTAACCTTCTCTAAGTCAAATCAACGAAAATAAAATGAAATATACGAAAAGAAAGAGAAAGAGAAATTCTGTAAAGGTTTGCGAGAGCAGAACGGGATGGCTCGATAGCCAGTTTTTGTGTTGATCTCCGGCGTTGCGCAGGGTGGATGAGGAAAAGGGAGGAAGGGGGAGGAAGGTGGAGGATGCCAAAGTGGCTTGAAGGCACTCGGGATGAAGAGAGGAGTCCGTTTAGTCCCGCACGCCACCTGTTACCTCCCTGTCTCTTCACCGCTGAAGCTCCCTTTTTAAAGTCCGAAGGAAGCGAAGGGTGACAGGAATCTTAGCTTTGTCCTTAATATCTCCGCCGAATGCATACTGCATACGAATGCGATCCTCCATCCTTGTGATTCGAGGGCCTTGATTCGAGCCCCTTATTTGCCCTATTCCTGTGGAATCCAGCTTTATGCTTTTTCTCTTCTACCTTCTCTTTTGCTTTTCTCATCCTCCACCTCCTCCTCCTCCACCTCTTTCTCATCTTTCTATTCTTTTCTCTTCTTCTTCTTCTTCTTCTTCTTATTCTTTTTCTTTTAACTTCATGGACCAAAGAATTATTTGATCTTTTTCAAGTTGATAAATGGCCTCTCTTTCTTGCACAAAATCAATGATAGCAAAACGTTAGATAGATCATCATTTCTATCTTCGATTTTCTCTCATGATTATGACGAATCGTTGCCGAACCTGTATGTATATCCCTACCTGACCTATGGTGTAAAACCACATCTTAAAGAAAAGTGTTGTTTCTTTTGGTTATTAAGATAGAATAGGTGCAGTTTCATTGAATGCTTTTATCTAATCGTCGTGATGACAATCCGGATATGGTGGACATCATGTTGTCGTTGTCTCTTTGTCGTCGTCGTTGTGTCTCAAGGTATACGGAAAGAGGTAAATATGATTTTAATGAGCTAACAGAAGCCACGTGTAATTCCGTATCGCGTGGGAATCGGGCCTCGACTGTTTCTTTTTTTGTTTCTTTTCTTTTTTTTTTTTTTTCGTTTACACGAATCGCTCATTTTCCGGAAGCAACGTCCTCATCGTCGTAGTCGTCGTCAGGAATAAATGTTGGCGGGGAAAAATTACACCGATTATCTCTGACGAGCCTGACGGAGGGTAAAAGCCGAGCTGTTACAAACTTATCGTCGAATAAGTCGATGATTTAGACTCTATGACGGTACACAACCAACATCTGTGTCTCCTCTCTCGGTGACAAAATATGGGAACGTGAGATGAAAAAAAGAAAAAAAAAATCAATAAGACGGAAGAGAAAATTTCAATTATAATCATTCAATATAATAATATAATTGATGAAACGTCTTTTATCATTTTCTCTTATACAATTTTTACTTCTCAATCGTGAATATTTGATTCGTTCATTTGCCAAATCGATTATAATCCCACTCCCCTCTCTCCCACCATTAAAACGTAAATTCGAAGTAAATTTATTATTCGACATTTATTTGAAATTATAAAAATATAAAACATCAATCAAATACTTTGGCATCGTAATTTACACGAAAATAAATTCTAAAATCAAAATTTAACATATGAATAGGTTCATTTATAATAAAAATTAAAAAAAGAAATAAACATCGACTAACTTCATCCTGTTAAATCGTTCGTTCGTGTCGTTGTGCGCGCGCATCGACAAAACTTCACACTCAACGTGCCAAAAAAAGTATAACCTCAAAATAAAAAGAAAACACAAATTATTAATTAATATAAGAACTCGAAATCCCCTTCGAGAAAATAGGAAAAAAGGTATAGTTATTCTCGTAACGAGAAAGAACGACGACCCTTCGACATTTTATTCTATCTCTTTCTTTTTGCTATTTCACAGCATCCTCCGATTGGTCCGCCAAGAAGAGAGAGCCGTTAGTTCGTTGGTCAGTAATTATCATTAGCGCGTTTGCGCGCCGTGGGTCGGACTTTGGTGGTGTTTTCTTCCGATTGGCAACCCTCTCCGTAATTAATCGAGAAGCGCAGGCGCAGGTTCTCGCACCCCCTCAAAGGAAAACGTATCGGCACCGCCTCACCCCTCCTTTTCTTTCTTTCTTTCTTTCTTTATTTCTCGTACCAATTCTAACCTAACCCTCTCAGACATAAGAAAGATAAAGAAAATTCTTCTTATCTTTTTCTATCTTCCTGAATGAACTTTCTTCTCTCGTGGTTGGAGCATCTACGCTCCCTACCCCTATCACCATCCCCACCCCCAATACCATCCCATCGTTAATTATAAGCCGAGTGGGTGGCGTTTCCTTCCAGAAGAAAGAGATAGAGATATTGAGGAGTTTGCGCTCTGCTAATTGCTCATTAACCCTTTTAGTAATCGCCCACCGCCCTGGGAGTGGCCAAATCCCATCTTCATTGTATTTTAATTCTACGTGGAAAATGGGGGCGTTTACTTAGTATCTCAATTGAATTATTTCTACTTACTCAAGGTACCCCTATTTTTTAGATATAATTATGTGAATTAATTGTAGTACTAGAAAAAAATAGTGTTAGAGATGATAATGCAAAGTTACGTTTAAACTTTTTATTATTCAATCATTGGATATTGAATTATTATTAATTTGAGAGAAAATAAAAAAATAGTATAACTAATTTACGTTTTGAATCTTGACAAACAAAAGAAACTATTTTTTTTAAATTGTTACTGCGTTAAGCTCAAAACATTCAAACATATTTTCAAATTTTCTATAATTTGTAAGTTTAAATAGAATCGTTGCTTGGTAATTATAAAAATTGTGTTTGCGTGGGTCGATAATTTTGTTCAAAATAAAAATCCTAAAATTATAAAATCCTTAAAATATTTAATCAATATTTTCTAATAGATTTTTGCATAACATGTTTAACTAAAACTATCCTTGTTATTCTTGTCAAGTAAAATAAAATCTAACAATTACGTTGTAGTACATTTTTTGTTAATAATACAAAGTATTATAATTATTATAGAGGGGGAGGGGATAGTATTTGTCGTTGTCACCCCTTTTTTTGAGCTAACAACACGCAAAGTGTAAATTACATTTTTCATTGGAGAGATCCATCCCTTTTACCTCAACAAAGTGAAATGTCAGCATATGTCAAAGCCACCCCCTTTCGTGTTTGTTACTTAGACATTCGTTTAAAAAGGTGTCTCTTCTTGGTAGTTGTTACAAAAGGGTTGGAATTAAGAATCATAATATATCGTATTTTCAATTTTACTTAAATTGATATCTTTACGTTAGAAATCGATCATCCCAAGTACAACCCTGAACGTATCGAAGGTAGAAACACATAGACGTGATCCTCGCAAACACGATCGAAGAAGAGTCCTTTAGCGTTCACATAAAAACTGGACACTCTCCTATCTTCTCCCCTCTTCCCCTCTCGTCTATAGACGCACGTCCACTTTAACAAATACTCTCTTGACTCCATCGATTCCATGGTTGCTCGTATCGACTACCATCATTCTTTCTTTCTTTCTTTCTTTCATTGATATCATCCTATTTTTAATTAAATTCTTTTTTTTCTAATAAAATAAAAAATAATTTATGTCTATAATTTTGTATAGAAAATAATAGAAGTGTTTTCATAAATAAAAGATTATTCATTAAATTTTTTTGATAAATGAGTAATAATATTATTTTTTTTAATATCAAATATTTCAGTGATAATAATTCGACGATATTACAATTTCAAATAAAAATGGTTGAAAAAATTTGTTTGTTAGAAAAATGTTTACTTAGTATTATTAAAAAAGAATAATAGTATTTCAGTAAGTATATAATTTGATAATCCTTGAATTTTTATTCTGTGAAAATACAATTTTACGAATTAGAAATATGGAAAGAAAAATTGAAGAAAAAGTCAACTAGAAGTTCGGTGTCACTTTAATAAAGATTCACAAATGTCGTACAACACCATTTTAAAGATGTCTCTTTTAAAAAGGAAAAAAGAAAAAAGCAACATTTTATTCCAAAATGGTTGGATTTTGTCAAACGATGAAAGGACCCACCATCGTACTACTATGACGCCAATAGTTTCACTTTTTATGTTCTTTTACGACTCTCGACGGTGGTTTTCTTGAACGTTGTGCGTTTGAGAGAATCATGGTGTTTTAAACTGGTCTAAAATTCAAAAATGTAGAACCCCATACGGGATTTGCACTATGTGTGAGAATAACTACTCTGCATTTCTATATATATATAAATATATTTTATGATTGCTATCAAAAATATAAAACAAAGGAAAAATGTATATTTCTATCTTGAAGCTACAAAAAAAAAACCAGAAAAAACTCATAAAAAGTAAACACAAAACAGAACGAACGAATCTTATTCGTAAATAATTAACAAAACAAACAAAAAAATAATACGAACGATAGATCGATAATACCGAAGTGTTGTTGGTAAAAAAAAGAGTTTTCTTTATCTGTTTTAACACTTTAACGACCGCTAGCCTATTAATAGGCTTTTTTTGTCACCAACGCTTACCGAACCAAAATTTATTAATCAGCTTTTAGTTATCGATTGACATTGCGATAAAGAGTCACTATCATTACATGAACAGTAATTTGTTATTAGAATCTTATTTAGCATCTTATTAAAATTTGTTAGTAGAATCTGCGGCTGAACTGTCGGTTAGACGTGCATATGCTGTTGAAACCCTAGCGGTCGGTAGAGTGTTAAAAAAAAAAAGAAAAAAACAGTTTAAAAAAAAAAAAACAGAAAAGCTGCTAGAAAGATTAGAATATACTGTTTCGAATCCCTGCACGAATAAGCGAGCTCGACACGACGAAGGATTTTACGATCCTACTTAATTCCATTTACCTCGCGCTCCTTTATCGATCGATCGACGATCGTAAAATCCTATGCAACGTCGTCGTCGATGTTGGAATCGTTGTTGGAATACTGCGGAGGATTTCGTAGGAACAACTGAGATAGAAATGGTAGAAAGAAAAAAAGAAACACCAAAAATAGTAGTAGTAGTAGTAGTAGTAATAATAATTAGTAGAAGTAGTAGAAATAAATAGATACCTAATAGTTTCTCGCGAGAGTCAAGTTGAGAAATTTAAAGACGTAGAGAAGAAAAGAAATGAGCAGGTCGTCGTAGTAGTCGTCGTCATGGTGGTGGTGGTGATGGCAGTGGTGGTGAGGAAAGAAGGGAGGGAGGGAACATTGGAAAAGAAAAAAAAAGGGAAAAAGAATCGAATAGAAGAGGGGTTGTTGCTCGGGGACGATACGAAAGCGATATGTGAGCGTAAGCGTGGCCAGTAGGACTGTGAGAGGGTTGGAAACACTATGGGGGGAGGGAGAAGGGGATGGAAACTATAATAGTGAAAAGAAGATAGAAAAGAAAACGTAGAAGTAGAAGAATAAGAAGCAGAAAAGGAGAGAGAAAAGAAGGAAGAAAAAAAAATGAAAAAGAAGAAGAAAAAGGGGGTATGCATGTATACGTGTGTTCCCGAAAGACTCGCATAACGATCCCGTTTAAGAATCCTCCCCCTCTCTTTCATTCTCTCTATCTATCTATCTATCTATCTCCTAGCTCTTTCTTGCACATGATGCACACACACATATACACATACAGATGCACACAAACACACAAGGTGCTCGCTCGTGTCGGCTATTCTCGCAAAGCCGAGCGAAATAACGGGCGAGTACAACCACCCACCATCACCCTACGATCATTCCTCCTCCTCCCCCTTCTTTCTCCCTTAAACCCACTTCTTTCCTTTCCTCTCTTCCTTCCTCTCCACCATCGAGCGTCGAAGAAGAGCATTTGCAAAACTCTCTGCCGGGTATAATAATAATTATTGTCCGTGAGCGAGTCCAGGCTACCCCCACTCCTTCGTCTTTAACTCGTCTCCCTTTCTCTAATTTTCTATCTCTTTCTTTCCAACGTCCAGCACGACTCGGAGGGTCATCCTCCTACTCCGATCTCTGTCGATGGCGTGGCCTCCCCTCCAAATCTCGCTTACCGGGGTGGTCCATGGTCCACGCCTACCAGCGCAGCATCCCTAGCACAGGGTGACGTGCCTTTCCTCTTATTCCCCTCTTCTCTCCTCTCCTCACAACTCCTCACGACTCCTCTCCTTTCCTTTCCTTACCTCTCCTCTTTAGCCTCCTTCTACCCCCTCCTTCTCACACCCCCTCTGACAAGAAGAGGTAGGGGCGGAGAGGGAGGTTATAACTACGTCGAGATAGAAAGGGGAAGAGGGAGAGAGAAAGATCGAAGAGAGGACTAACGAGACACCGTCCTTCTCCTCCTCCTCCACCTCCTTTTTGCTTCCCCTTCCCTTCTTCTTACTTCTACAGAGGACTCGCGAACTTTCGCGAAAACGATCGAGGACGACCGAAGAGGAACGATTTCTCCCTTTCCATCTCACTCACTCTCACTCTTACTCTCATGCTTCCTTCTTACTACTACTACTACTACTACTACTACTACTATCTATTACTATTACTATTACTACTATTCCTTTTTTACTTTTTTCTAGTTCCCTTCTTTACTTCCTTACTTACTTCTTTCTACTTCCCTTATTTCCTTCCTTCCTTCCTTTCTTCCTTTCTTCTTTTTTTTCTTCTATTCGTTCTAACACGAAAATAAGCATATTATTCTTGATCATTTTGTTGCAAATGAAAAAATGAGAGAGCAACGTCGATTATGTTAATAAAGCAAGAAAAATAGGGGATGGCAGAAATAAACTACGAAGAATAGTAATCTGAACTCTTTGTGATTGTGTGAATTGTGAGAAGGGTAGTTTTTATTTTATCTGACAGATTGAAGAATATCTGTATTTAAAAGATGCAATATAACTTTGTCGAAGATTAAAATGATATTTTGTCACTATTTATTTATTAAGTTTTGATGGACTTTTGATTTCGTTGCTTCGGGGTTGAACGTAGTTATATAAATGTTTGTAGGATGATAGGAGTAAATATAGGAAACTTAAAGGGAAGGTTTTAGTTATGAGTAAAGTTTAAGAAGTTTTAGTAAGGAGGATTTATAGGAAATAAGGATAAGACAGATAACTATGAAAAAGAGGAAATATTTAAGTTTAATGGTCTTATAAAAAATATGTATAACATATTATTTAATTAGAAAATGATGTTAATAATAATAATAATAAATTTTTGTTTATTGTTTGGGGGCACAATAATTCTGTGCTTGTAGTAAAAGGAAATACTTTGGATAATGTAATAATAATAGTAATAAATATTATAGTAATTTTGCAATCAGTAATGGTGGTAATAGAAGTAAAAGGGTTAGGTATGTGAAATAGAACATAACAGTATAGTAGTATAACATATATATAGTACTTCTTCTTTTTAAGGATTTTCCTTCCTTCCTTCCTTGGTTACTTCCATTGAAGAATTCCGTTTACCAGTTCCATGGCTTCTATCGTAGAATCATCCGACTTGCTTTATCGTTCACCACCACCTTGACCTTTGACTCCAACACATGACACGCCGTCTCTTATTTATCCAAGAATCGAAGAAACTTTCGTTTATTTTGTTTATTTTTCAACAAGAAAATTCGCAATAAATACACAAATAAATTCATTCATAAATTCAAATAATATTGTGTCTGTAAGAAATAAACAAAGTTATCTTCGAATTATTTTCTTCGTCAAACGATAATCAAAAAATGAAAGATTCATAATTAAAAATATATTATATTATGTATCTTTATCATATATTCCTTTTCAGTACAAATTAATTGATACGTTTGACGTATAAACATTTAATAATATTATTGTAAATTAGTAAACAAGTAAGTATATAAGTATTAATAATAAGTAAAGTATATAAAGTATAAGATAAAGTATTATATAATAAATTAATTGCATATTAATTAATATTTATATTATTATATACAATTATAATATAATAATTATATATTAATTAAATAAAATTATATAATTTTTATACAATTAAGATAAGTATAAATATTAGTAATAAGTAAAATATATAAAGTATAAAGTAAAGGTATTATATAATAAATTAATATATAATTTGTATAAACATTTACACGTCAATATGTAAAAATTAATTTATAACAAACCTTTTCATTATTTAAATCTTTTTCTTATTTAATATTTTACTTATATTCGTAATATTAGTAATTCTACTATTAAGTTTGATAAAAGAAAAAATATCAAAGTGTCCATTAATTTTGAATAAGAAACGAGATACTTCACCCTCTCCTTCTCTCTTTCTCTCTTTCTCTCTCTCTCTCTCTCTAACATTCATCCTTAAATTTTTGTTCTGTATCACAATAAGTTATCGTCGCACGTGTAGCTCGCATGTATGTAACTACGTTTCCGCGCGTCGTTCGACGAATACGTTAGATTCGAAAGGGAAAGAGAAGAAAAAAGAGGAGGAAGAGGAAGAGGAGGAGGAGGGTTGCTGGACCAAAGGAAGAAGAGAATAAAAGGGAGAAATGCGAAAGACGAGAAAGAGAGAGAGAGAGAGAGACAGAAATATATATAAAACAACAACCAACACGGTTCGAAACCAAACGAACGAACGAACGAAGGATTTGCAAACAATAGACCTGGAGCAGAGTGGATTCTTTAGATGGCGGTTTCGATACGCATCGCATTTACATATTATTGCTATTATTAGGTAAACGATCCTCCGAGCGCCTCTTTAACACTACGCGTTTGCTCGCTTACCCCCTCGAGGGTATTTTACGAGCGACCAGCTTAGACCCCCCGGCCGATAAAACCCAAGAAGACACACTGTGAAACCGAAACTTTCTTTTCCTCTCTCTTTCTCTCTCTTTCTCTCTCTTTCTCTTTTTCTCTCCCACCCCCACCCCCTCCCCTTTCTGTATTTTCTTTCTCTTTCAAACGATAGTAGGTGGACTTCTCAGTGATGTAAATGATTCTCAACTATGACTATAACATTCATTCTTATCTAAACCATATCTTCTATGATCTATTCTCTATCAAACGATCTATCTGTTGATTTTATCTCTAAACAAGATGATTTTTATGAACTTTAAAGATCGTGGAATTACGATATGATAACACCATACACACTTTAGATCAACGGTCGCCAAACTTTTTGATCTCACAGACCAGTAAATTCATAATTTCAATCCTATGGACCACTAATATGATTTTTTAAGTGTTAACCCTTTGAATAGTAAATACTTTTAACTAAAATGTTTTATAGAAATGGAATAATTTATTATTAATTAGATTCTAATAATAAGTTATATTTAATAATTAAAGTTTTTATTTTTGAATATAATTTAATTAATTAATATAAATATTACATTATTTTACATTAATATTAATAAACACGTATGTATTGGGTTGGCAAGAAAGTAATTTCGATTATTTAGAGTAAAATATTACTTTCTTACCAACCCAATAATATTATATATATGTATATTATTTTACTAACATTTTTTTTAAACATTAATAATAATTTTTAATTAAATATTATAAAAATGTTATGTCATTCCGTGACTACTACGTTTTAGAAATATTCTACACTTTGATTAAAATTTCAATCAAGTTTAGAAATATTTAATAAGATCGTTGTGATATTTTTATTTAAAAAACGGAACAAAAGTATACTATATATATAAAAAATAATGAAATTAATTTTCTATGTTTAAATTCGTCTAATTTAAAATACCAACAATATTTATATAAATATATGTATATTATATAAATAAGGCGTATCTCCTCTTTTACATAGCGTTAATCAAATTCTCTTTGAGTCGAAAAAGATCTGAACAGTCGGCTATAAATTCAAGGATGTGTTCAGTTCAGGGTAGGAGGAGGAGGAGGAGGAGACGAAGGGAGATAGAAGGGGGAAAAAAGGAGGTTTAGTTCTCTCTAGACCGCTCGACGCCAGGACCGAAATTAAGGGCGCTTCTTTGGTCGGCCGCCCGTTACTTTCTTCTTCGTCTTTTCTCGGACAGGGCAAAGAGAACGAGCAAGGTGGACTAAAGTGGTCCGACGAGAACACGTTCCTCAGCGTAAATAAAAGAAACTTCTCTCTTTCTTTTTCTTTTCGTATGCTTCCTCGAATTATCTGATGTTGACTAAAAAAAAAAAAAAAAGACAAAAAAAATATAATATTAGAAAGCTAAACATATAAATGTATGTAAATATTCGTTTAATCGTTAAATGAATTTCAAAAGGAAATGAAAAGAACAAAAATATTTTATTAATAATTAAAAATGATATTTGTCTCGATTATTTAAAATAAATAAGAGAATAATAGTTAAATTAAATTTTGAATAATATTATAGTTCGTATCAATGATAATTTAGAGAAATATTTTTCAATTATTTAAAATAACACGTAAAGAATTATTTGATTTCTATAATTTATATTTAAAATTATAATATATTATATATATATATATATATATATATATATATATATATTATAATTTAATTATATAATTATATTATATATGTTTTAATATTATATATAATATATTATAATAATAAAATTATATAATAAAATTAAAATTTATATTATAAATATACTAATAATTTATTATTATTAAAACAAAGTTTCAATAAATATTTCAATCTAATTTATTTATTTATTTGGTCAATAATCCTAAACGAATATTATTATGATATCGATATAAATAATAATCAATACTTGTAATAGAAACATAGTTGCAAATTAAAATTCCATATAATTGATACAATTACCCATTTTGATCTTTTATTATAAATACTAACAATTGAAATATTTAAATCAACTCTTTAAATTACTTTGATCCATGTATATTTAAATATATGTTCAATTAATAATATATTCGACTATGATATAAATATAAATATTAAATTAATAAATAATCATAAATACAATACATTTTTATAACAAGGAATCACGATTTACGTGTAAGAATTCTCGCATCTGCTTCTTTCGGTCCACATCTCGTTTCTCTTTCCATCTGTATGGCGTTGTCGCGATGGTGGTTACAAGGCGTTATACTGGCTCGACGTTACGAGCAAAAGGACACGATGGTAAAGGGACAGAAGGAAGGATGGAAGGAAAGAGAGAATAAGAAAAGGAAAAAGATAGAAGAAGAGCTTCGTGGTGGATGCTACGAACAATGCGGCAAGTAGAGGGTCCCCGAGTGCTTTCCTTGGCCAGAAACACTTTTTCTTTTTTATTTTCTCTCTTTCTATCTCTCTTTCTCTTTTACTGTGCTTCGTTGTCCTTTTCTTTTTCTTATTTTTATTTATTATTCAATGGGGACCAGGAGGTGCTCGTTAATCGATGCCACTGGCCCAGTCGAGTGCAGGGAAGAAGAAGAAGAAGAGGAGGAGAGGGTGAGGGATAGAGGGTGAAGCAAGCGGATGGTCTGAAAGAGAAACAAATCGAAAAGAAAGATCGGTGGAAGAGAGTTCTGGGACCACCATAGGCCTTATTTATAACGACGAGAATAACCAAAGGCACCATCAAAATTCCGCATTCCTCGTTGAACAGACACATTGATCGATTTCTCGTGTGATGAACGTAAATTTCAAAATGGAGTATTGACAACAACAAAAAAAGAAAAAAAAGAAGATTCGTAGGACGTTGACAAAAACGAATAATCCAAATTTATTCGAAGTAAAATATAAAACACACACATGCGCTCGTTTTTCTTTTCTTTACATTTTGAAATTAAAGAAATGTTATAGTTTTTTTTTTTAATTTGGATTAATGTTTTACAGATTATTAGGACGAGGTTCCATGCATGTATTCTCCAGCGAGCAATTTGAAAAATTAATGGAAGCTAGCGGTTACAAAGGTCCTTGGGAATCCCTCGTTGATTTGGGTGCTGGTGATGGTGCTACCACTGCTCACGTGGCTCATCTATTTGAAAGAGTTTATGCTACTGATATTTCACCGCCTATGAGATGGGCATTGGCCAAACGAAAATTTATGTACGTAGAGACATGTTAATAACCTTTTGTTTTCTTTCTATTACATTTATAACCGGTTTAGTAAATTAATTAACAACTTTATTAATGCGTGCGTTACATTTGATTATAAAAAATCTTGTGAACTTCGAACTTCTTTTTAATTTTTTTTAATTAGTAAAATTCGTGTGAATTTTATTACAATTTGAGTATTCTGAATTTATACGGGGTCTAGTTAAATATTAATTTATTTGAAATACTAAAAGTTGATTATCTTGTAATACTATTAGAATGTTCATTTCAAGTTAGATGTGCAAATAGAGAAGAAGATAGCCTCTCGACAGTATAGAAAAGCTAGTTTATTACATCGAATTGATTGAAGTAGAAGTTTACGATGGTTTTATATCCCTCGCGCGTCTCTTCTTCGTACATACGTCTTACGTTTCTCGATGGTGGTTACTCGAATTTAAAGTGAATGAGGCAAAACTAAGAATAAGGGTGCGATGGACTCGTATAAAAATTTTATAGACATTCGTTTGGCGGTCTTACCAATAATGATTTTTGCGAGTCGCGACGAAAAAATTCTTTTTCTTATAATTTTAGTCTTTTTCATTATACTTTAATATTTAAAAATTGTCTTCTTGTTTTACGATTAAAGATTAAAAGGATAAAAAGAAAAATCTTTTCCACGCAGAGTATTGGACGTCGACAAATGGTACGAGGAAGCTGGTCAATTCGACGTAATACTTTGTTTGAATTTGCTCGATCGTTGCGATCGTCCTAACAGTTTGCTAAGACAATTTCGAAAATCCTTGAAAACAGGAGGTCGACTAGTGGTAGCATTGGTTTTACCATTTAGTCCATACGTTGAAGTTGGTGATAGAGGTGATCACAAACCATCTGAGTATCTGCCAGTTAAAGGAATTGGCTTGGAAGGTCAAATAGCTGGTTTAGTCGATCGAGTCTTTACACCATTGGGCCTAAGATGTTTGGCTTGGAGTAAACTACCATATCTCTGCGAGGGCGACCTGGGCCAGTCCTATTACTTTCTCGATGATGTCCTCTTCGTTCTGGAAGTAGTACCAGTTAGTAAAACAAATCCTGCGACTAGTTCTTCTGATAGTACAATATTATCGTCATCTCGGTTACAACACTGATCGAAGAAGAACTTTTAGGACAATGTTTATAACGAATATGAAGATAACGTTAATGATACTCATAATGGAACCAGGATTGGCCTAACTATATGATCAAACCAAACAACCAATTGAATGATACAAGGAAATTCAATATTCTATGGATTACTTGGGACAACGTTTTAAAAAGGCAAGTACACACACTTGTAAAAACTTTAATAATCGCAGTCATGGAATAGAATAATGCGAGAGTACAGAGGAGCAAATACTGATAAAGCGACAACAAGAGAGCTTAGTGTGCAGACACAGGCAAATAGCGTTTTTCGGTGCACGATATCGTTGATCGTGTTATTTCATCCGGATTTGAATTAAACCGGAATTTAATAGAACAACAATAACGGTGCGCGATTTTACAATCATCTTCTTACTGTCACAAAGTTAGAGAATAATGCGGCGGTAAACGTGTATGCGAATTATTACGGTATCGATAAAATCACACGCGTGAGAGAACAATAAACGCGCGTTTTTATTTTTTGTTCTTTTTTTGGTTTTTTTTTTGTTTTTTTATTATTTTTATTTTTTTTTTTATTTTTTTAGAGAGGTATATCTGAAAAATTTGTTTTCATCGAACCCACATTGATTTACAAAGTCCTTTCAAAAGTTCTCAATATTCACGAAGTTCTCAGATATACCTCCCTCTTACGGATATTGCTCCCTTCCTCTCTCTCCCCTTCTTTTCTTTTTTTCCTCCTCTCAATTTGGTATATTATAGTTGCAAAGACTTATTTGTTAGTCATGGATATGCTTAATTAACGTCGATTTACTTCGACAGCAAGACAAACGGCCAACGTTTGCGGGCCTTTTTTTTGTTCCTTTTCTTTTGTTGGATTTTTTTTTGTATATTTTTTTTGTTTTCGTTTTTTTTTTCTTCTTTCATAATAACTACTACGAGAAAGAAATGAGTCCATCTATTTAATCGGAAATACATGGTTGGTGTAAGGCCGGTTTCAAACGAGAATATGCGCATGAGATGGATACACGTAGGAAGATACGTGTATTTAAATAGGCCGGTTTCACACGAGGATACACCAATGATTAAATCACATCATTAAATGAAATATAAAGTCCCATTTGTGTTCTTCTATCTTCTTCTTGTTCTTCATCTTTAAATAAAAATATGAAATACATTAAACAAGTTATATCGTAAAAATCGTCGTGTGAATGATTTAAATTGATTTTACAAATAAATTCAGTAACCATCCATACACGTATCCTCGTATAAAACTAGCCTACATATATATGACGGTTGCAACCGTCGTTGTATGTATATGTGTGTGTATATCAACGTTTAATATTCGTAAATCTAGCAGCTTGACATATCGAAAGTATTCATAATAAACGTAAAAACGTTTAATCATCGTCATCATCATCATCATCATCGTTATCATCATCATCGGCACATCTGTATTATTCGCTAGCTGCTACTTGCAGAAGACACATTTGTATGAAATTGGTGTAGTAATTAGAAAAAACGTTAGTATTTCGATAGAGAGAGTTTGTTAGGTAATTAGATACTTGTATCCATATAAAATTTTGCTATTTTATAGCCAAAGATTTAACGCGTTCATATCGACCACAGTCACACTTAAAAACAAAGAAAGATTTTTACACACGCGAAAATCTCATTTACACTTTTTTCACATTCATAATCGTGCATACGCGGTATATCTGTGTGACTTATACACATTTATATTTAATATTAATTAGAAAGAAGGAAACATTTCACCATTCGTAGAAATGTGTTGTTATTTTTGCTTAAAAGGATCAAATTTTAAACTATTTTACTTTCTCTTTCTTTCTCTCTCTTTCTCTCTCTCTCTCTCTCTCTCTCTCTCTCTCTCCCTTCCTTCTTCTCTCTCTCCGCCTTTTTTCTTTTCATCAGTAACAAAATTTAATGAAAAATATTCATTGAAAGGAGTTAATTATTTTCTTTTTCTTTTGTATAAATTACATTGTGGTATTTCAATCGACTAAGGTAAAAAAGTTCCTAATCAATATACAATATACGATTTCTAAGAAAATGATTTAAACGTCGATGCCAATCACAATTTTTTTTTTTTTTAAACAGTTATAATTTATTAATTCCTTTTATTTTTGTTTTTTCGATGTGATCGTAATAATATAACGAAATTAATTTATCGTTCAATAAATATCTATTGAAAAAGTTATTTATTTAATTAGAGTTTACTTTTTCTTTCTTTTTTTCTTTTTTTATAATCAAGTCAAAATGTTGCAATTCGCGTGCCACATTTTTTACCTATGGAGCTTAAAATATTGCGTTATTAGCTAACTTTCCTTTACATATGCATTTGGATACATACATACACATTTATAATTAATAAAACTAGAAATAACAACAATATATGTTCTTCGTTTTTTTAATAACTTTACAAATAAATATTAAAACAAATGCACCTTATTATTGAGAATACAAAAGTGCGTTATTTTTTTATTGTTAGTAATAATTCATGAACGTTTAACTCTGTCGACCAGATCTTACTCTCTTTCTCACACACACACACTCTCTCTCTCTCTCTCTCTCTCTCTCTCTCTTTCTTTCTTTCTTTCTTTCTTTCTTTCTTTCTTTCTTTCTTTCTTTCTTTCTTTCTTTCTTTCTTTCTTTCTTTCTTTCTTTCTTTCTTTCTTTCTTTCTCTATCTATCTCTTATTATTTTTTATATAACATAAATAATAAATTCTTTCATTTACTAAGTTCATAACAAACGTACAAAATCTAAAATAATACAATGTGAGTATTTATGAAATCACAATTCCTTCTTTGTGCTTTTTTTAAAGCTTCCAATGCTTTCGTTTAATAATAATCCTTGTCGAATCGATACAAATTCGAAAATCTTGCATTTTATCATCCTTTAATGCCTATTCTCATTGCACCGATGATTAATTATAAATCCGTACATATATCTAATAAATAATTTTTTTTCTTTTTTCTTTTCTTCCTTTTAGAAAAACCGTAATATATACCTTTAATCAGGTAATCATTCGAACACAATTGGCGAGTTATTAAAATAATCTACAATAACATCAACTATAAATAGACAATAGAACATAACTGTGATTCAATTTATATAAATAATATATTATGTATTTAAATATAAGCTCCATAGGTAAATTTCTTTCGTCCACAAAAAATCAATCAAATAATGATAATAATTACAATAATATTAAAGAATAATAATTATAATAATAATAATAATAATAATAATAATAACAAGATAATGGCTAACCTGAATTTCTAATTTAACGCCGTGAGTGGTTTTTTTTTATCAGTTTTTACTACATATAAATTTTCTTTGCTACCCACGTATATCACAGTCCACGCATGACTCGTTTTGTCTCTTAGTATTTGAAGTCCTAAATGCCAACAACATTTTTTCATCAATCCCACTTGGG
This sequence comes from Polistes dominula, assembly GCF_049000335.1. Classification (NCBI taxonomy): domain Eukaryota; kingdom Metazoa; phylum Arthropoda; class Insecta; order Hymenoptera; family Vespidae; genus Polistes; species Polistes dominula. Next base: position 3,308,505 of record NW_028301116.1, on the reverse strand, counting down.
TTTTTGTTTAGAATAAACTAAACAACCCTCTCATATACACTTTCTGACTAGAACACCATAGAGCGCAAAGACGAAACATTGGTCTTATACTATTTTTAAGCTAGAAACTAGATCATCTAGTCTAACTTGCGCTGTTCGCATAATTCTTCTAATCCACCAGCTTTTCTATAATACAAAAAATAAATATTAATAATTATTTTTTTCTAATATTATCATGTAATATTTTTTATATTAAAATTGTATACTGGATGTTACATAACTGGTGAAACAAACAATCAGAACACCCTGTATATTAAAATTATATTATATACTTACAATGCGGGAAGATAAGGAGTACTGGTATGATCTAACCGATGTTTATCTTCATTTTTCCAGCTCACGATTGGTATAATAGGTGGTGGTATAATACTCCTCAGAGATTGTACAAGCTGTATCGTATCAATCAAAGCTACACGGATTAATAATATCAATTAATCAATGTAACGATAAACATCACAATGAAAAAAGGAAAAAAAAGCAGAAAAAATATATGTAAACAAAAATCAGAAAAAAAAATCAATCTATGTCTAAAAATCTACTATAATACAGAATTATTTGTGTTAAGAAATATAAAATATAAAATAAATAATAAATAATATATATATATATACATGTATGAAAGTAAAAAAAAATCGTTTTAATGTTAAATTATTACTTTTTTGTAATGCTTCAGATTGTTTCCCATATGGCTTGCACATTGCAGGACGTATGCAAGTCTTCATCCTGGCCGTGTTTTTTATAACTTCTGCATAAGCTCTAATAATCTTTTCTTGTCCAACTAAATGAAAATTCGTAACAGTTAGTAAGTAAAAAAAAAACAATTTATTTTAATATATACCAAAATATTTCTTAATTATTTCCAATTTACCTTCCAAGTTAGAAGAACTCGAACGTGAACCCTTATCATTTTCTAACGGCCAAGCACCGTTGTGTAAAGCTAATAAATCTTTATTTGCATTGCTTAAACTTTGAAGATTACCTAACCCAAATCCACTAAGATTGTCCAAATTATCCAAATTTGTTCGTAAGAAATCTGTCAATTTGTGATCCGATATAGGAATATTAGGTATTAGCGATTCATAATGCTGTTTATTGGTTGGTACTTTTTTTTCTTGAGACACAGGCCGATGTGGAATATTTAAAGATGGACGGCTAGGTGGACGTTGTATATTCATTTGATTACCACCACCTCTCATTTCTGACATGTCCGCTCCAGTTCCCATTGGTAAGTGTGTATTAGGATTACCACCACCCAAAGCCTACAATATAATAATAAAATACATATGGTACACACACATGTATATAAATTGATGATCATGATTTTGTATTTACTGGTTGAAAATCTGCATTATGCGGAAAGCCAGTACGTAACAGGGATGTTGTAGCTTCATTTTCTTGAATATATGTAGGTGCCATATGACCCATCTTCTGCATCTCAAACTGATTCTTGTATCGACAAGCTGGATTTGGACAATTTTGTACAATCTCGATGATAAATTCCTTCTCCATTCCAAAATATTCTCGTCCAATCGTATAAGATTCCATAACAGCTCTAACTGTTCCTTCCAGTCCCAAATGTATACCCTGTGGCCCAGTCATGTGCTTCATCATCACCGCGTTGGCAAAATGTTCATAAGGTAATATTATTTTTCCATTTTCTCTCAATACCAATCTTCCTTGTGAATCAACCGCTATTCTGGATGCCATCATTCTGTGTATACATTAAAAATAATATTAAAGAACGGTTTGATGGACAAAATATAAAAATTGATAGAAAATATATTAAAATATCTAACAAAAATTATTCTTACTGTAAATACGCAGCATTTGGTATTATAGATCCATCCTTGAATTCAGCAAAGCATTGTAACAATTCAATGCTGGGATTCCAACTTTTATTTTGCAAATACGCTTGAATTAACATGTATGTTTTCTCCGTTACATATCCTGCGCTACTTGGGTTACCAGGATACCCTGAACCTCCACCCGGTGGACCCATCTCTGTTTGCATACCTTTGGCAACAATATTTTTCATAGTTTCTGCCAAGTCCATTCTATATGTAAGATAAGGTCGACATACATAAGTCATATAATCATTGAATATTATCTTTGCATTCAAATAAACCATAAGAAGGAAGCATTACTCCATTTCACTCTTTAATTTTCTGATATGCATATATATATATATATATATATATATATATATATATATATACATAAAAGTAAACTAAAATAACAAAAAGAAAATGCACACATACATACATACATACAGAGACAAATAAAAAAAGAAAATTATAGAGTGTTTAAAGTAATCAAAATGTATATATTTCTCTGAACATAAATATCACATAAAAATTATATAACTGTATTAAAATTAGAGGAAAATAATTGAATATTGTTAATAAAGAAAATAAAATGAAGAAGAAAGTAGGTGGCTCATAGTGAAGAGTGTACTCTTCAAAGTAAGCCGCACGTGCAACAGGGCGCATCAGAGTTGAAGATTCGTGCAACAATATCGGGCTATAGTATTGCATTAACAAGGTATACTACATGTTTTAGTTATCCATATCGACTAAAAAACTAGTCAATGATAACGTAAACCTTGGCTAGTCTTACATATTCGGCCATTGTTATCGCAAGAGCGAGCGTGGCCAGGGTGTGAAGGAAACGAAACGATAAAAAAACATTTCTACGGGCCACCGCCCCCCTTTGGAGAGTAGCGGGAGGGGAACGAAAGTTTTCTCAAAACTCACCCCGCACTGGGCAGCCAGGGAACTCCTTTCACCGTAGACGGGAAGCTGGCAACGGCTACGACGCCCGTTCGCCACCTAATCCTTTCTACTCGGCATGTTAACGCAATTAATTAATCCCCGTTCGTATTTGCAAATAACATAAATCGCGATAATTATTTCCGCGAGTATAGTTTCGCCGGTTTGCCGCGAGAGTGCACTCCAGATGCATCGCTCCTTCACACAACTTACTCCCACTCTTCTGCCACTACCATCCTTCCCTACTCCCACTCCCTCTCTATTTCCCTCTCACTTTCTCTTACCCATTCGCCGCTCAGCTCTAAAAACGGACTCATTGTTGCGCGCCGACCAGCGCGAATCGTTCCTCGAGACAGGTGACGCGACAACGCTTTGCGCATTTATCAATATTACTTTATCTTTTGTAACCGATACTATATATGACAATTTATATGCGCTACCTATGACGACTTTTGGAAACAGTGCGCAACGTCTAACCCCTTCTTCCTTCACCGTAACTTCACCTACTACTACTTTTCTTTTTTTCTTTTCCTAGCCGCTTAATATTAAAATACACGTTACTTTGTATTACGGTCTTTAACATAAATTAATATATATAAATGAATTTTGGCTATTTCATGTTATTAACAATCATTATGATTCCTATCGTTTATTTTAAATAGGAAAATGACTATTGAAAAATATGCGAATCATACCAGTATATGTTTTAATATGTTCATTAATTATTTATTCTCTTTTTGTTAATTATAATTAAACCAAGTATTTTAGATACGTATTTTTTTAGTTACTTCGTCTATCAAACGCGATTCATGAGAAATAAAAATGTTGAATAATTTAATAAATAATAATAGAAATATTTTCTCGTGAGATTTGAACTTTAATCTGCATTGTAATTCGTTGACCGCATTCATTAATCGAAAAACAATGGTACCAATCGTAATATAATCTCGTCGGTACCAATTGATAAACAAAAATGTCCCTATCAAGCATAAACATGGCCTCGCGGTATAATCACGGTGTTCAGCGAGTTTTAGCTAAATTAGAAGCATCTATTAATTCAGAAAATTATTATGAAGCTCATCAAATGTATAGAACTTTATATTTCAGGTGAGTTGGTTAGAATCATTAAAGTGTAGTGTTAAAAACATCAATTTTTGTACAATCACCATGATCACCTAACCTTTTTGTCTAGATATCTCGGACAGAAAAAATATGCGGAATTATTGGAATTATTGTACAATGGATCTTTGCTTTTATTACAGCACGAGCAGGTACGTTAATGATGTAAAGTATTGTTATTACAATAAACAAACATATTTCAAATGTTTTTTTTTTTCAATAAAATTAACATATTAGACTCGTACCAGTCTTTAAAAGTCGACATTTCTAATAATAGCATCTATTTAAACTGCATTGACATAAACATCATGAAAATACTAAATAATATTTTAAAGTTATTTGTTATCTATTTATTCTTTATCAAAATAATTGCTTATTCTCAATATCTATGAAAAAATATTAATTCTAGAACATTTCACAATGAGAGAACGTTCCAACTTTTTATCGATCATCAATGAATCAGACAATGATTAGAATAATTGTTCTTTGAAGGATGTCATACATTATAACTATATTTTTACAGCATGCTAGTGGAGCCGACTTAGGAATCTTACTTGTTAATGTTTTAATACAATCAGAGTCAGAACCATCATCAGAATATTTTGAAAAGATAACGCATTTGTTTAGTTTAATGAGCCCGTTTTCTCCCGAAAGAGAAACATTTATACAATCGGCTCTTCGATGGAGTATTAAAGGGACAGATTATAAAACTGGAGATCCTGAATTACATCAAAGAATAGCACAAGTATTTTGGAAAGGTAAAAGATGAAATAAAAGAAAATAGATTATAAAGGTATCGTCTTAATTAATATATTGACTACATTTTCTTTATGGTTTAGAAAAAAATTATATAATGGCTAGGCAACATTTCATACATAGTAAAGATGGTTCTGGATGCGCTGCAATGTTAGTAGAATTACACGAACAACGTGGATATTCAAATGAGATAGATCTTTTTATAGCCCAAGCAGTTTTGCAGTACGTATTTTCAACATTGTTCTTCTTCTTCTTTTTGTTTTTAACATTATTATATGATATTAATTTGATTGATTTTGTATCTTACAGATATCTTTGTTTACAAAATAAAAAAACTGCACAGGAAGTATTCAATTCATATACTTCTCGACACCCAAAAATAAATAGCGGTCCACCATATCTTCTTCCTTTATTGAACTTTCTATTCTTTTTATTAAAAACAATCGATAGGTTAGTATATTCATGTATAAATTAAAAACATATAATATTATTTATTTATTTTTACATTATAATTATTAAAATTGACTTTTCAGCGGTAAACTAGGAGTCTTTACAGTTCTTTGCGATCAATATCAAATATCTTTGAATAGAGATCCTTGTTATCGACAATATTTAGATAAAATAGGCCAATTGTTCTTCAATGTACCACCACCACGTCCTCGTAATATTGGATTATTTGGATCAATTCTGCAATCATTTTTTAATGGTTTAGAAGATGATTCTGATGATGAACAGCGAAATATAGCATCGACGTCGCATGCGACACAAGAACTTGACTGATTAAAGGTTAGACAACACTGTGCAGTGTGATCAAAGTAGTAAATACTGAATCTTTTTTATGCCTTCGTCCCAGATATTTTCAGCTCCTGTATCTCTCCATCGTATACCTGCAATCGTAAAACTTTAAAAGAAGTGGTGCAGTATAGGTTTCAGGAAACATAGATGCAGAAGCCTTAGGTGTGAAAGTATGTGGGGGAAGATTATCGAAAAAAGGTTTTTAACAATATTGCTGCATGTATATACTGAATTCAGAATAGCAACGACAACAAATATTATTTGTTTTATTTACTAATATTCCAGTTTTTAAGGAGTTTTAGAGAACACTTAATAAATATGTGAATTATGAAATTTATTCATATCCCTAATTAAAAAATAAATAAAGAGAAGGAAATCATTTTGCATTGGCTGTAATGAATTCAGCAAATATGCAGGCTATAAAATAATAACAAACATAAAAGTTTGGTCATATGAATATGTCATTAACAATAAAATGTCCTATTTATCATACATAATATAATCATTATATAAAATCATGTATTTGCGCGTAATTGTTAGATCAAAGATTTATTTTATATAAGCTACAATTGCAAGACAAATAAAAACCTGACGTAATCTTAACATTGTAACTTCCGACATAAGGGTTCTTAACGCATTCGCTGATATTATAAATATTGAGTGTAAATTGTAATTTGTAGTAGCAAGCAATATACTTATCTATTTTAATCTGCCATTATCTACCACAATACAACACAAATGGAACTTTTACAATTATAAGTAATCTTATATAATATATTTCATCGTAAGTTTAAAAAATATATGAAGAAAAAGAAGTTAATGAAGATTTAAAAAAAAGGAATAAATAAATGAAGTTAATCGTAAACAGTGAAATGATAATACTAAAAATAATTATAACATTGGCATGTGAATTGAAAAAAAATGGGCGAAAAAAAATAATATAAAAATAAAACAAACAAACAAACAATGCTTAATTAAAAATCTTAGATTTGTAATAAAAAACATATTCGTATATGTTATATTCTATAAATATTGTGTATATATATATATACACATATATATAAAACATTCTGTTATCACAAAATCAATGAATTTATTTCTCGTGAATTTGTGGGTGTAATGACTAAAATCAAATTAACATACATTCGATTATTTTATTTCGTAAGTGAATATATTATTAGAAGGTTTTTTTTCATTTTTTCTTTTTCTTTAATAAAAAATATAAAACAAGACAAATTTGTTAATATAATTGTAGTAGGTATATAGAAAATCTTTATATAGAAAATATTTTTGCAATATTTCAAATATTGACAGATATAATAATGATTAAAAAGAAAGCAACATTATAAGCATAAAACATTTATGTTTATATTATAAATATTTATCACTATTTATGTGATTTCGTTTAAACAATAGTAAATATTACATCCAGAAATATCAAATATATATAAATTCATGAGTTTAACATTAGAATACTCTCTTTACATAATGATCACATAACTGGCAAAAAGAAATAATGTACAAATATAAACAATTATGTTTAAGATTCGCTAAAAATTAACTCAAAATCATTTCTAATTATTATTCTAAGAAATTATAATTCAAACATTAAATATATTAATATTAATTAATAAGAATAATAATAATAGTAATAATAATGGCAAAGTTTTATAAAGAAAAGACACAAAAAAAGAAAAGAAACACTGGGCATAAAAAAATGACTTTGACTATATATATATATATATATAGTTCCTGTATATTCCTACTTTATTTTCCAACTACTATTGTAATTTGATTAAATACGTTTGATTGTTATAGAATAATATCCGCAAAGAAGTCATTCATATCATGCTCTGAAAAAGAACAAAATTTCAACTTCAGATGTTAGGTGTATAAATTGAGTGTGAGCTTTATTATAAATGTATCGGTTATAGGCTTCATACCATAAATAAATAAACAAATAAATAATTGATTAAATAACAAATGAAATCATTTTAGCATGGTAACGAAAATTTATATATACGTATGAATATTTTATCTATTAAAAAAATATAATATCTACTTATTATATATACTATTTATCTATATATATATATAGATATACTTATTATATATACTATTTATATATATATATGAAAATAAAAATTAGATAATTATTGATATGTACAATTTATAGTAGGAATTGTCAGAGAACTATAGATAAAAAAAAAAGAAGAAACCTTGCAAATGAATATCTCGAAAGAAAACTTTATTATTATTATTTATTTTTTGTTTTTCTTTATTAATTCATGTAACAATAAAAACAGTATAATCTTGAGTGTTAAAATCCTCAGATATTATTGTGTGCAAAAAATGATAACATAAATGATCACATACGTGTTATATAGTAAATCAGTAAAATATATTAGACTGCAATATGTAATGCAATCTATATGACCCAAAACATTAGAAATAAATACTAACTTTTAATTATTACTTTCTTATTTAAATACCTTTTTAAAAAAATCATATAGAATCGTAAATGTGTATGTGTATAGTAGGAGGGATGAAAATTTGAACCCTCGATGGTGCTAAACTTTAGCATTGGTAGTTGTTTCGCATGCGCGTTTGACTACGTTTCTCATCTATTTATATGTAAATATTTATAACTTTTTCTATAATACTAATCATATTTATAATAATATAAATATCTGAAAAGAATAATATCATTTTCTAGAAAGATCAATAATTTATTTCTAAACGATACGTTTAAATATAACATAGATTTTATATAAAGAGTATTTATTATATCCTACTTAAACACTATATATGTAATACATATATATAATATATATAATTATAACCTAATTCTTATATATAATTTTAAAAAAATCAAGAATTATTTTTATTACAAAACATAAAAATCAAATTAAAAAAAAATACTTTTTTAATCCTTGATAGACGTTTAGATTTAACCTTATCAAACGCTTATCACCTTTCATGTGACAAGGTTAGTTTTATCAGAAAAGTTGATGTGCTAACGTCTACTAGAGGATTAATCAAGTGAACATATTGTTAATATCGCTCAATTCCTGGAATTGGAAATTGGCAAGAAAAGGTTTCAATTTCAGTTTTTAATGCAGCAACTTTAGCTTTAATATCAGGGTCAGTATTCAGTACTTTCTTAAAGTCAACAAGTTTGGGTCCAGATATTTTTGTTATTTCTTTAGATAATAGTAATCCTAGAAACAAGAAAAAGCATAATATAACATTATATAACATTAAGCAAATTATTATATGATTAGGATAAAATTACTTTGTCAATAATACAAACAAAATAGAAAATGAATTTACCTTTATGTATAAAGTCTGCGACTTTTTCAATGTCTTTTTCTTTGAGGCCACGCGTAGTCAGTGCTGGTGTTCCTAATCTAATACCACCAGGATTAAGCGCACTTTTATCACCAGGAACAGTATTCTTATTACATGCTATAGAAATTTCTTCTAAAATTTTTTCTGCCTTAGAACCCGTAATTCCAAAGGGCCTCAAATCTACTAATAACATATGAACATCAGTTCCTCCGGTACTAATCTTGTAACCAAAATCTTCTAAACATTTGCACAATCTCTTTGCGTTGGCAATAACTTGTTTTTGATAAGCAAGAAATTCAGGTGTTTTAGCTTGTTTCATTGTTGTAGCAATGCCAGCAATTGCATGATTATGAGGTCCACCTTGAAGTCCTGGGAATACTGATTGATTAATCCTATTTTCTAAATCATACATTATTTGTGTTCCATCCTTTTTTACACTTTTAACACCTTTTCTATAAAAAATGACACCAGCACGAGGACCTCTGTTTAAAAAAACAAAGAAATAAACATAAGTACAAAGTACATACACAAAAAATATAAATCACAAGTTGAATTACTATGATAAATGTTTTATTAATTAACCTTAAGGTTTTATGAGTTGTAGTGGAAACAACGTCACTATATTCAAACGGACTAGGAATTAAACCTGCTGCAACTAAACCAGAGATATGAGCCATGTCGCTAAACAGATAAGCATTGTTTTCATCTGCTATTTCTCTAAATTTTTTATAATCTAAACATCTGCTGTAACAAGATACTCCTGCTATAATAACTTTTGGTTTAAACAATTGCGCTTGCTCTGCTAATTTGTCATAATCAATAAAACCTGTTTCAGGATTAACTTTATAAGGCATGGATTCAAAGAAAATTGATGTTGCAGAGATCTTCTTGGTTGCAGTGAAAAATCCTAAAAATTAATAATAAAAATATGACAATTAATATAATTTATGAGAATATTAATATAAAATAAGTAATATAATTCCAACCATGTGTAAGATGTCCACCATCTGGAAGATCTAAACCCATGATACGGCCATGAGGTTCTAACAATCCTGTGTAGACCGCAAAATTAGCAGGACTTCCAGAATAAGGTTGTACATTGCATCCCCATTCTTCGGGATTTAAATTAAATGCTTCTAAAGATCTTTTCTGTGCTAATATTTCTATTTCATCAATGTATTCGTTTCCACCATAGTATCTAATATATGAATAATACCAAATTGGGTAAAGATCTTATTGATAAGATAGAATGAAATCTTAAGATAAAGAAGACGATGGATATGGAGAATAATAAGATACCTTTGTCCCGGAAGACCTTCGCTGTATTTATTATGAAGACAAGAACTTAAACATTGCAATACACTGAGAGATGTGAAATTTTCACTGGCAATCATTTCGAGACCAGATTCCTGACGTCTCTTTTCTTTTTCCATTAATTTAAATAATTCTGGATCAAGATCCCAGAGATTACCATACAAAATATCCGCCATTGTCTATAAATTACACGTATAAACAGAAATAAAATAAATAATTAAACAATTTTCACAAAATTGAAGAAAAATTCTTCAATAATACCACACACGTGTGCAGAAGATGAAAATAAATGGAAGAAAAATAAATTACAAATTTTAATAGATATTAACAATTTGAAAGCTTAACGTTGAATGCCAATCTTATTTATTAATCTTCTTATATGAATATAAAAAGTTCAATAAGTTAAAGGAACGATAACCTTTGGTACAGTTTAACAACTTAATCATCAGCCACTCGTTACAAAATGTATTTTCAAAAGGCCTCCACATATATAAATATCTTCTAAGTATAAGGATGTAAATGAAGAATATTTTTTTCTACATTTGCTATTCGTCATTTCTGATGGATCTACCATGCATAGATCGTTTGAAAAAAAAAGGCGCGAATTTTTTTCAAAAATCGTTTTTTTTTTCGATACTCAATAAATAATACTGACAAAAAATTTATAACAAAAACTAAAAAATTGAAAAAAGAAGAAAAACGTTGATTTCTTACTTGTTGATTAGGAATGCCACAGGTGGTCGTACAAGTGGTGACATGAAAACTCCTGTGGAAACTGCCATAGATGCCAAAGAGGTGTTTTTGAATACACTCAACGTCATTCTTTATGACGTAATTAATAAATAGTTTATTGTTAATAAATTTAAGACCTTGGCGACTTAAATGAAACCACGTTCGAAGCATTTTCACAAAAATATATTTAATTTAATTAATAAATATCGAAATCAATAAAATAATGAATGCATAAGTGTTTCTTCGGTCAACACAGTTGAAATATCAAAATAAATGAATTTTTACAGTACATATGCTTCATTCAAAGGTGATCCACTTCTAATAAAAATGTAACTTCTTTTATCTAAATTAGATAGCCTATAAGATAACCTACACTAGAGTTCGTTGATCACATGTGAAGAGAAGAAAAATAAATTTCAAATATTACGTCTTATTTGTGAGTATGCGTATAGGGGATACCTATGCTCGTTAAAATTTTTCTTGTTCCGTATCAAGTTTTTCCATTTAACTTCTAACTCTATCTCTAATAAACCTTTCTCTATCTACTTTCTTTATTACCTAATATTTACTCCATCCAACGTCAAGTACAACCAATCGTTTAAATTACTAACCCGTATTTCTATATATATATATACATAAATGGAAAGAACATGTTTCCTGCTTTAATCCTAAATTCATTCATTTGATTTTTTCATTCAGATAAGAATCTACTCAAATTTGATGTGATAACGTACATAAATGTATACCATACTTATACATGTGTTATACTGAAGTATCGACTTATTCATGTTATTCGTAAACGTTATCGATTTAAATGAATACAAAAATATTTGCAATATTCAAATTAATTTTTATCTTAAACATATTATCAAGTTGATATAAAAAATATGATCAATAAAATTTGTTAAATAAACGATCTATTGTATTACTATGTGAATATTATTCGATCGTGCAAGATCGATTTTTTTCGCATGTATTCGTCTAACGCGAAAGTCAATTTGAAAGTAGTACACATTCTCTATATGCATATGTAAGATCATTGATTACTATAATTTCCTTTGTTGATTTTCCAGTTTGGTCGGTTTTTAATGAATATTTTTTGTCGCAATACCAACACAACATTTTCTTCTACTTACGTCAAGATATTAGCTTACATATGATACTCGTTATCATATAACTTTCAATGCGGGAGGTCTTAATATTTATAAGTGTTTTTTATGTTGTTTTTCATTTTTTTTTATTTCTACACATGATAACCATAACCATTTTATTATTTATTGCGAATATATCGTATTTTATGAAATCACATTCCTATGTCATAGATTATCGATCAATATACGTAATCATAAAGTATATTATGCTAATCCCAAAAATAAGTATTAGCAAATACTTCCCATTAAATATTGTACCTTAACCCTTTAGCCTACAATCACGTGGTACTTCATTCAGAACAAATGTAAACAAAAAACGAGTTAGACACGTGGTTCAATTGTTCCTCAGTACACATGTCATAAGATGCATATATTTAGCACAAGTTTGAGCACACGATTTTTAAGATCTTATCACACAAATGATAAGATTTGTAATTTAAGATAAAGATAATCTATTGATTCTACTAATCGCTAATACGGTATAGTATCTAATACTTGATTTTAATAATGAAATCAGTTTATATAAAACATGGATTAATAATCCACAGTGGGAATTCACTGTAAAACTGTATTAAGCAATCGAGTAATCGGTCACATCTAATAAAAAGCGAACAATACAACCAGAAGTATCTCAAAAATCCCCTTTTCTTTTGTTTCTTCTATCTAGTAAAGTAAAAAATTATCGATAAGATTAACAATGAGTTGTTCTCACGCTCATGTAAGAAAGAAACAACTCCTCATCGTGAATGCATCAGCTCAGGATTTATGCTAAGGATTTTTCAAAATATACTACAGAAATGATTCTGTGAAGTTATGATCTTAATGCATCTTCCATCTTGAATTTGTTATTTATAGAATGCAATGAAATAATTCACTCATGAGAAACTATTTATAGAATTTGTTATCTAGTGTTTTATCAAAGAATTGAACGATTTACTAATGATAAGGATCTGTATATATGTATGTATACAGCAAGATTAATCAGCATGATCAGGAGACAAACAACGTTAATAAATCCAATTTCAATGGATAATCGAGACTAGAGTGGAATTATTTAAAATACGTTTTTACAAAATAAGATTTTGTCTGTTTATTTTTTTGTTTTTATAACATAAATATCTATGTTTTTATGTATATATGTATATGTTTAGAACTTCTCTTTGTACTGATGACGTACATTGTATTACTATTTTATCATTTAATATTTTAATTTAATTTGTAATCAACAAATTGAATATTTGTAACAAATGCAAGTAAATAGACAGATTATTTACTTAAATAAGACCATATAATTATAAATAATTGTATATACAAATACAATGATTAATACGTAATCTTTCTTTTATGAATTAAGTTTCTTTTTTATGTACACATTTTCGCAATCAACAGCACATGGTTTTTGTTTCTTATGATGGATATCACACACATTCCCATTCATATTATTATTTGTGCCTACGTTGCTTAATGACTTTAGTAATTACCCGAGAATTTATATTCGCTTTCGTGCTCCTTTATAATTTCAGAAACAAATTTCGCAGCATTTGGTTCTTTCAATTTAATTAATATATCATGTAATTGCTGAAGAGAAACGTCACCTTGTATCTAAAAAAAAACAAAAAAAAAAAGAAAAACAATTTTAAAAATTAAAAAATCATAAATAAATTGGTACTAAAAAAATAATAATAATAGGGATTAACTTACATCTATATAGTTTAAAATTAACAAAGTTGGACTTAAACTGTTTAAGCGCGCTGTATCTATAAGAAATTCAATGTCTAGATGTTTAGCTAATTTTTTCCAAGCTGTTGATTTTTCTAAAACTAGAGCAAATTTTCGTTTATCCTCGTTACTCAACCAACTTTTTCTTATATCCTCATCCAATATTTCTTCTTTTGTAATAATAGCTAAATTATTATCATTTTCTGTATTTTTATCATGAGCCTTAAGAACTTGTAAAATCTGTAAAAAAAAAAATGTACAAATACAATATTTCCAATCCTTCAACTATATTAGAAATATTTATATATAAACATTTTTATGACTTAGCACAGACTTCTGGCTTATTCGTCGCTAAATCAAAGGATGTCTGTCCAAGTTTTTCTTCACTTTCTTCTTCTGAGTCTACTTCACTCTTTATCTTAACAACTTCACCTTCCTTTTCCTTTTCTGTGTCTACTTCACTCTTTATCTTAACAATTTCACCTTCCTTTTCCTTTTCTGTGTCTACTTCACTCTTTATCGTAATAACTTCATCTTCTTTTTCCTCAGACTGGTTTTCAGTCTCTTCAATCTGCAAATATGTGGTTTATTACTTTAACAATAGATTTTACATCCTAAATTTTTGAAATAAAATATTCTTACAAAAAATTATTATGTATAATTCATATATAGATATATTTACATACATTTTCTGATTTTATAATAGAATTATTCTGAATATTTGGATCTGCTCCATATTCCATTAATAATTTACATAATTCTTTTGCTCTTGTTCCGGCATATGCTACTGCAATATGTAATGCTGTATTTCCAGTAAAGTTAGTCTTGTTTACATCAATGCTAGTCTGTCAAAATGATACGATTAAATATTATATATATCTAACATATTATTATTAGATAGATATCGAAAATATATTTTTTATGTTAATTTATGTATATATTAATCTTACGTTTTTCAATAAAAATTCAACGATTTCTTTATGACCTCCTTCAACTGCTATATGTAATACACTACGGCCATACGATTTATCCGTATTATTTACATTAGCACCTGCTCGAATAAGAGAACATACAGCATCATATGAACCTGCTTCAGCAGCAAGTAGTAAAGGTGTCCATCCAAGATCTGTGTAACCTTCCGTATTAATTAATTTACTAGATAATAACGTATCAACACATTCCGCGCCATTATGTACTGTAATAAATATGAAAAAAAAAACATAGGATATATGCATTTGAAGTAAATATGATTATATATTGTGTGTAGATTATATTATATATATATATATATATTTCTTATAGCACTTACTTTTTACAGCAACATGTAATGGAGATAAACCTCGGTCATCACATGTATTTGGATCTGCACCAAGTTCTAATAATGCTTTTATGATAGCTGGTTGATTTTGCAATACTGCATAATGTAATGGTGTCTAATTTGTTAAATGAAAACAAAACTCATATAATATAAATAATCAGTATAAATAATTAAATATTAGATTATTAAATGAATTTTAGTTTAGTATGAAATAAAAACATACATTGCCTGTACTGTTTTGAATATTTATAACTGTTTCATATTCTGAATCAATCCCCGTAAGTATCAAAATATATTTGAAAATGTCAAATTGACCATGACGAAGAGCTACATGTAATGGTGAATCACCAAAAGTAGAACGATGCATGAATAAATTTTTTAATTGTTTTTTTACTAGGATTAATTTCTCCATTTGCTTCATTCATTCCTGAATTAATAATACTAATGGCTTCCATAAAAATATCCTTGGCAAACATGGTATCATCATCCGACTGTTAAAAATAATACAAATATATATTAATGTAAATAGTATAATGTATAAAGACATAAGTGCTTGAAAGAGAATAAAGAAATGGCAGTCCTCGCTGAGATGTAATTACGTATACGCATCGTTATTAAATTAATTTAAGATCATATTTTAATTAGTTAGTTTAATTACGTTTGTAATTAATGACTTACTTTTTTTGTAGAAGATGCACCATCAGATGTAAGCACTCCTTCTTCACTATTAGCTACTAGATGCGTATACACTAAAATTAAATCGTATTAAAGAATTTCTTACGTACAGATAAATCATGAAACATTAAATAGGCACATATTTATTAATAACTTACTATCTAGGTCTATATTGTTAACAAACTGACGTAATTCTGCAGATGAACAACCTTCCGAAAAGATTTTTTTAATTCGTTAGAAATTTCTCGGCTATCGTTCAATTTTAAAAAAGAATCGTTTCTTTCCACAGTAGGCAAAAATTGTGACAATTCTGTACTATTTGAATAAGACATACGTGGCCTTTTTCTTCCTGTAAAAAATAAAAACAAAAAGAAATAAATTAAAATTATATATTCAATCAGCATCATGAAAACAATTACTAACGACATCATAGAAAGAGAGCTTTTCTTTTTTTGGCGGGGAAGCTCTTCAGAAAACAAAATACGAATGTCACTGTGCATGACTTAAAACTACACTTTGGCATTACTTGACTTGTTGTTTTTTGTTTAATAAACAGTATTTTTTACAAATATGTATATTCGAAATATATTTCTAATAATAAATGTAAATACCTAGACTTCTGTCACTTGGTTTATATGTAAATTTAACAGCTTCTGAATAATCATTGTCACTTGGTCGTTCTAACTTTACAAAAACTTCTTTTGATGAAGTAATATTTATGTCTTTATATGGCGGAGTGCTAGAATATAAAATTAGATATTTTAGAGATAAACATTACCATTACTAATTTCGTATAAGGGAATTTTTACATACCGAAATACAATAGCATATTGATGATGTACATCTAATTCAGTAAAGCGGCCATAATCGCACCAGACTTCATGATCATCTTCATCCAATTCAAAAAATTTGACTTTGATATTTTCTAAAAACAAAAATTAAATAAATTTAATGCATTTTTCATTATGATGTGTTATTGTTTTTTAATGACGGAAACAAAAGTGTTTGTTTACTTTTTCCAACTTTTTCTACTAGCATAAATACTTCTTCTCCGCCTTCGCAAGAACTTGTAAATTTGTCAATTCTACAGATTTTCAGCTCACCAGTAAGAGCACTTTCTAAAAGAATAAAAATTATACAAATAAACTTACTATATTATACAAATATGAAAAAGATAAATTACATTATTTTTTATTATAATACTTACTAAGATTATTAATTGGATTAGAGTAAACAGGCTGTGTAATTGGCACCATAACATTATTTGCATCTAAAATAAAAGCTTGAAAGCATAAAGATACGCTATTAAGATTTAATGATTTTTGATAAATTTCTGCATCAGCTTTAATCTGTAAAAATAAATATTTATTTTATTACTCATGCGGGAATAGTATATTACTCACCTAGGGAGGTAAAGTAAGAAATGTCTCAGAGTACAAGTAATTGGTGGCCGAGGCGAAGCCGAGGTCAACAAACATGTGCTCTGAAGCTTTCTTATTTACTGCCCATGGTGAGTATACATTTTTTCTGCTCGACGTAGGCGGAAAGCGGCAACTTTGTTTTGAACAGCGGGAGAAAAGTTGACGCTTTTCGCCCGGAGGGAAGAAAAAGTACTATCTTTGCGGTCGCTATTGGGGTCGAGAAGACGCTGTTTGCCTACTTTACAATTTGAGTGCGAAAAGTTTACTTGTCCTCACCCAAATTATACTTAGCACACGCACATTGACGACAAAAAAAAGACAATCAAAGTGTCAATGTTGTAGGCGATAAGATTAATATGTAGTTCTTTCTTTATTTTATTTCTTGTTTAAAAACGCTATCTTAGACGATAAGATTAATATTTAGTTCTTCATTTATTTTATTTCCTATTTGAACACGCTATTGATCTTGTTGAAAGGAAACTCCACTCGGAAATTGGGGGGGAAACGATATTCCGTTGTTTAAAAAAAAGCGAAGTTCCGTTATGCATGATTTCACTACGATCTTTATCAAAAACAAAAGCTGTACCCATCAGTTGACTATGGGGGAGGATCCTTCTGCTATTGGTCGATAGTATTCAAAATCTCCTTCCCTCTCCAAAGGGGTGTTACTCATTTATGATATAAATATGTGAGAGCTTTAGTTTTTGAGTTCCTTAGTCTCTATCAGTTTTTAATCTGTATCAGTCTGTATATCTGTTTGTCTGTATCGGTTCCTTAGTTCATAGTTCTCAATTTAATAATTATACTTTCAGTCTGCTATATTCGTCTGCGTATTTTATTAATCAGTTTATCAGTTTATTAGTCAGTCAGTCAGTCCGTTTTATATTTATAATTCTTTTGTATTCTGTATTTTTGTAACAACGCCTTTTTTTTGTAAACCTTTATAAATACTGCTCGACATCACATCATCATAATTTAATAAACTATATTATATCATCATCTTCAGTTAGTTATATTTCTTTGTCTGAACCCCACAATATCAAAGAAGTGAAGTTGACATTTAAATAAAATAATTTAAATAAGAAACATGACTGATAATCCCCACTTGATTCTGAAAACTGATGATGAAGATAGTGATAAAAGAGATGATGAAAGTGAGTCTATACCGCCTGAAATTATTGAAAGAGCAAATGAGGTGATCAATAATCTAACTCCTGCAACATCACGATCAAAATATGAATCGGCATACCGAAAATTTATGTTGTGGCGAACAGCAAAACGGATTACAAGTTTTTCTGAAGCGGTTTTTTTAAAGTATTTTAGTGAACTTTCCGAAACCCTCTTGCCGTCAAGTTTATGGGCGAAATATTCAATGTTGCGAAGCATGGTTGATATTAAGCACAACCTCAATATATTCAATTATTCAAGATTAATTGCTTTTTTAAAGCAAAAGAATAAAGGTTTTAAGAGCAAGAAAGCTAGAACATTGAGTCCTGAACAAATTGACCGATTCCTGCGTGAAGCTCCAGACCGCGAATTCTTGGCTACAAAGGTTGTTAAATTAATTAAATATTTTAATGTGATCTATGAATCAATCTTAATTGGAATTTTTTAATAACAGGTTGCTTTAATTTTTGGGGTGCTAGGTGCATGTCGGCGAAAAGAATTGTGTAACGTAATGATGGATGATATACAAGATAAAGGTGACATGCTATTGGTAAAAGTTCCGGACACTAAAACTGGCAAATCTAGATCATTCATAGTGACGAACGAATTTTACGATATTTATAAAAAATATGCCAAATCACGTCCTACCAACTTAAAAACAAAAAGATTTTTTATTAGTTATCGAAACGGTAAATGTACGACTCAAAACATCGGCATCAACACTTTTGGTGGTATGCCGAAAAAATAGCAACGTTTTTGAAGTTGGCAAATCCAGAAACTTACACTGGACATTCCTTTAGAAGAAGTTCAACTACTTTGTTGGCTGATTCTGTTGCTGATCTTCTTATCATAAAAAGACACGGAGGATGGAAATCGAGTTCTGTTGCTGAAGGCTACATCGAAAATTCCGTGGACAACAAAAAACGAATCGGTCAACAAATCGTAGCTACTATAACTTCCAGGCCGTCTACTTCAATAGCTCAGCAGCCACAAATTGATGTAGCTAATGAACCAGCAAGAGAAGCACCGATCGACATTGGAGTAAAAAACAAGAACAATTTGAATTTTGAAATTTTGAATACGGTCCCATCAACAAATTTCCAAAATTTAAATATCTCGTTTTCAAATTGTTCGAACTTAACAATTTATTTAAACGGTAGTAAAACTAATTAAAAAATGTTGTTTAATTTGTACTTGATTGTTCGCAATTTGTATTAATGTGTTGTATTAGTGTTTGATTGTTAAAAAAATAAATTTACTTAAAATTTTTTAACTTTTTCAGTATTGTTTTGTGGAAAGGGGGGCTCCGCCTCCCAACCCCCGCTGGGGCTCTGCCCCTGGACCCCAATGATGTACCAAATATGTCCTCGCATTCGTAATAAAAAATAGTATGTGCAACTAGTGCGAAGTTGGCAATCGACAACTTGTCGCACTAGTTACACAATATGCTATTTTCAATTTTAATTTATATTATAAAAAATGTTTTAAGAATTCATATGTCAATATTTCAAAAGATAAATCTACAACGTTGTAAAAAATAGATTAAATGTACGCAGAATAATTTTTTCAAATAAAATTTTCATTTCAGATTTATCTTTTGAAGTATTGATATACATTGATAAATCATCCTATATAATATAAATGAAATAATTATATTACTATGAAATTATTCATACCTGTACTTCATCACGCATCGAAATAATAGCATTAACATTTTTCCTTCTACGTTTTTCTAGTAACTCCATTTTAAGTTTTCGTATAAGCTCATCTTTAACATGTCTTTTTGCTGTATGTATTATACCCATTCCATAAAATCTACAAAATATTGAATACAGAAAATATATAATAAAATTTGATGAGACAAACACATATGGAAATATTTTGTATTAACATACATAGCAGTATATCCATTTTCTTGAGAAACTTCTATCTCATGGGGATCATCTCGATCTTTTTGCCCATTTCTTCTGATCAAATGATGAGCATGTGGAATTCTTGGTCTTTTGTCATCTGATGTAACCACTGTACAACGTATTATTGCTTTCTCACGAAAATTTCTTAACTACAAAAAAATTTGATAATCTTATTAAATCTTATTTAAAGTAAAATGCTATAAATTTAATTAATTAAATTAATATTTTTGCTACAAAATGAATTATACTTACTTCAACTGTAGGAGCACCCTTTTTATTAGCTATTACGCTATTTGCACTTAAAGTTCCATGTGTACCAATCATTTCAGATTTATAACGAAATCTAAATTTTTCTACCGGTTGTTCTAATATCACAATATGTGGTACACCTACAACTAATTTGAATAAGGAAAATTTTATTTATTATTGTTTAGAATATACTTAATATCATATATTGTTATTAGATTACTTTAAAATAAACAAAAAAAAATATATATATATATATATATATACCAGTGTAATTATCTAACAACAAATATGTAGGCATATGTGATGGTGATGAAGTAGTAGACATAGGTGAACCAGAATTGAAATTGAATTGACAATCTATAGGATTGTTGTAAAGACTCATTGCATTAGTGCTGCTAATTAACATTGGATCTGAATAAAAAAAATATATATATTTCATTAGTCTACAAAAAAAAGTTTCATTCGTTATATATTTAAATGCAGATTGCAATCATAAAGATAATTTCAAAACAAAATATGAAATATGAATTAATCCTTAACGGTCAATAATAATTCTTTAAATGTTTGCCTCTAAGAAGACAGGACAATTGCTAAATTTGTATAAAACAAATTTACATTAAAAACAAAGTTACATTAAAAACTAAATTCTTGATATATTTTTACAAATGGGGCCTTGTGCATATTTTTCTATGGCATAAATATTATGTTTCTACATTAAAGCATTTCTTCTTAAAATTCTGATCACATGTAAATATAAGCCTTAAAAAATGATACAATTACCATTTCCATAAATACCATAATCCTGCTGGCCATCAAATTCTTCTTTCATCATGTAGTTTTCATATATTTCCGGCATTTTTAAATGCAATAATTGAAGAAATATATAAATCCTGAAATATTCAATTTCTTCCACAAAAACCACTAACTTTCAAAACCCTAATTCTATATTTTATTCCTATATCCAAATGAACAGGCAACATGCAGAAACAAACGATTGCAATCTTTCAATGGTTTCGTCAAACGGCACATGATTTACTCACCAAACATATTGAAATACTGATTCATTTCTTTACTGCGCCAACAAAATAACCTTGATAAAATATCAGGAGGTTTTTCCCCGTCAGTTACTAATACAAACAATCAATCTCGTGTATGATCTGGGTTTTCACGAGCACAACCGTACACTCAATGTTCAGTGCCTTGAGCTTAGAAGAATTTTTAAACTAATTGCACTTTTTAACACTAAAATTAAATTAAATGTTTTTTTATTTAGTCGATTATAATAAGTATACATATATAAATATTATATATAATAAGAAAATTTATATAATATATAGATAATACTTACATATACAATATATAGATAAATTTCATTTAGTTATACAAAAGTAAATAAAATATTCTTAATTATGAATCATTTATAATATTTAAATAATATGTCAAAAAATAATTATATTGTAAATAAAAAGTATAAGTAATATATTTAAAGCATTTACTCTACAATGAAACTGAATTTATATTGTAACTGAATTTTTTGAAAGTTTTTTTTTTTTAATCTACGATGCTTCGTGTATACTATCATATATTAAAGTAATAATCAGATTCAATAAAATATATTAGTTTCTAAAATGAAAATATTTAAAAATGATCGATTTAGTATTCATAGTTCCATTGTTGATTTTTTTTATCCTTGTTTTTACCTAGAATTTTTTTTTTGTATATAACACTGGAAATTTTCCAACATGCAGAAGTACTTTTGTCTTTATGTCGATAAATTACCAACAGAGTTTAATGAACAAACAAAGAATATAGGATTATATAGAACATCGGAAGTCCACTTTTCATGCAAAAAATGTATCTTTGTTAGCACCGGGATCACCAATGGGCGATAGTAAAAAAAATATTTTGGAATAATCGAGCTCTATAATAATTAACTAAAAAAATTAAGATTCAATGACATGTATATTTATTATGTAACTTAGATAATATAATAATTATGGTAAAAAACACGCGTTATTAAAATAGACTTGAGACTGTAGTTGCGTGGTTATTTCGATCGAAACGCGCTTAGCGACGAAAATTGGTACTTGTCAAGCAGGGCAGCCACGATATTCTATTTTTTGATAATATTGTACTATTCTTTGATAGATTGTATTATCATCGCGTTAAGTATCTACTATCGCCCACTGGTGGTCCCGGTGCTAACTAAGATGACTTTTTTACACCGATGGATGCAGTACCGTTCACTGTTAAGATTTTAAGTAGAACATAGATAAATTAATATGGACATGTCATGGGTGTAGTGGGGATTAATATCGTAATGCTTTAACACTTAAATAAGGAAAAGGCACAGTGTCAAACAGTATATAACTTTAATTCATTACAACATCAACAACACTTTCACAATTCTGTTTTAACAGACATAAATCACTAATATGTCTAATAAAAATAAAAAGATTGGTATCGTCGGCAGGTAAATAAATTTTCAAATTTAAATTAATTAATCTAATTAATATATGAATTTATACAAAATTAGCTTTATTTTAATTTATAAATTGATTAATATAAATTAATAGAATATTTAAATACGACATAGTAAAAATAATTCTTTGTTTTAAATTTTCCCACGTTAGGAATTGTTTTGATAATAGAAATAAACAATTTTTAATTCATTCAATACACGATCGATATTATACTTTATGTATAATAATTTGAATGTTTTTAAGTAAAATAAATAGAAAAAAAAGTTTAGAATTGTTTTATTGATTTCTAAGAAAGACAATTACGTTACCTTGATTCTTTTTTTTATTTCTTGTTGACTGCATGTAATGATTCTATTTAAATTCGTCATTCGCATACCTTTAACTTCCTGTATCTATACGATATTTATTTAATTCAGTCACAATTACAAGAAAAAAAAATTTTAAAGTTAAGAAAATTATGTAAAAAACACTTGTTACTTTTACCGAATAAATAACTAGAAATTCGTTACGGTATATTTTTTTCGGAGATAAGATAATGAAATAGAGTAGTAAACATTATAAGATTAATTCTTCGTTTCATAAATTTTATATGCCATACACAACGTGTATGCATATACATATATACCTACATACATACATACATAATATTTGTATGTATGCGTGACTTAATCATGCATAATATAATTTACAATTTATCACATCGTATTATTTGCGATAATATAAAATTTGGAACTATCGATTTAAATTTATACTATATAATAATATTATATAATATCTTATATATCTTAATATTATAATTATTTATATATAATATTATATATTTATTAATTATTTATTATATATATATATATATATTTTTTATATATTTTATTACGTGTACATTAAAATATAAATGCAATTTTGTATGCAAATTTTCAGCGGTTTAATCGGCCGCAGTTGGGCAATGCTGTTTGCTAGCGTAGGATACCAAGTGACGATTTATGATGTTGTTAAAGATCAAATTACGAAAGCTCTAGAAGACATTAAAAATCAATTACAGAGCCTTGAAAGTGACGGTCTTCTTCGTGGTAATCTATCTGCCGCTCAACAACTACAACTTATTAAAGGTATAAAGTGATGTAACGTAAAAAAAGAAAATTATCCCATTGACGTAGTATATGTATAGAAAAAAAACTTGTTCAATTTTTAACTTTTATTTTTCGAACGTAAATACCGTATGATACGTGTTATCTCATTAATTTATATTATCTTTCACTTGGATAATAACATTGATACTTAATCGTATCGATTTATGTACTTCAAATAGTTAAAAATCATGTTGTTATATATATAGCTGTTATAACACATCTATAAAATGAGTTAAGATTAAGATAGACATACGTAAATAAAAAAAACAAATCTAGAATAAATAGAAGATAATCGTTGCAAGTAAAATCAGTAATTTTCCAATGTTTCTATTTTTTGAAGAAACATATGGAAAGTTTATTGATTTGTTTCATTGCAAAAATAATACAAAATAAGATTACTTACTTTTTCATTCAATTGATTTTTAATACAATTGTATATGCTGTAAATTAATATAAAAGTAATAATAAATTTGCTTAATAATTTTCAGGTTCATTAGATTTAGCCGAAACTGTAAAAAATGCTACGCTTATTCAGGAATGTGTACCAGAGAATTTACCATTGAAACAAAAAGTTTACAATCAACTTGATAGTGTCGTCGATGATAAAGTTATTTTATCATCCTCAACTTCGACATTCTGTCCTTCGCAATTTAGCGAGAAATTGAAACATCGTGATCAAGTAATTGTGTCTCATCCTGTAAGATTTCTTATTGATTATAAATTATGAATTTTGATTTATTTTAAATTGTGATATATTTAATAGAAATATTTAATGAATTTAGGTAAATCCACCGTACTATGTGCCTCTGGTTGAAATAGTCCCAGCACCATGGACTCGTCCCGAAATACCAAGTCAAACAAAAAATATTATGATTGAGATTGGACAAGCACCTGTTGTTCTCAGCAGAGAAATTCCTGGATTTGCATTAAATAGAATACAGTACGGTTCTCTCCAAATTTTGATATTCTTTTATGATAAATTATTATATCATTAATTTTCTAATAAACTTATTATTTAAAAAATCATTATTTTTTAGGTATGCAATTTTGAATGAAGCTTGGAGATTAGTAGCTGATGGTGTACTCAGTTCAAAAGATATGGATGCTGTAATGAGCGAAGGTCTCGGAATGAGATACGCATTTTTAGGTGCTTTTGAAGCTGCCCATCTTAATGCAGAAGGTACATATAGAAGCGTAAATAAATAAATATATAAAACTAAGATGTAATCTTTACTTATAGGTATGAAAAAGTATTGTGAGACATATAATAAAAGCATTTATGACGTAAGTATGACTTTCGGACCAGTACCAAAATTTGTTGGTGAAACAGCAGAGAAAATTAGTAATGAGTTAAACGAAATGTGTCCACTCGATAAATTACAACAACGACGTGCATGGAGAGATAAGGCGTTAACAAAGTTGGCAATCTTAAAAAAAGAATTAAACAAAGAAAAGTAAAGTTACAAATAGTAACACTCCAAATGTTCCACTATGTTAAAAATATAAAATATTTTGATGAAAATAAAATAAAGTGATTTTTATCATACTATGTGTATGCTCTTGAGATATGACTTCAACGTAAAACCGTTCTCTTTCACATAAATAATTAAAAATTAAAATGCACGAACTTTTTAACAATTATAGTAAGAATTGAGAATTTGTTTAAAAAAATAGAATTAAAAATTTTAATAAGAAACGATTACTTTATTCGTATGTCACAGAATAATTAACGTTTCCCACCAACACGAGGTGCAGATTTTTGCGTCACCTTTGCAGCCTTCTGTTTGGGTAAAGCCTTTGTTTTAGGAGGTGCAACAGCCTTCTTTGTGGCTTTTGCTGCTTTCTTCTGTTCTTTTGCTGCCCTGTAAGAATACAAAACCATTAATTTACGTATTAATACCATGTTTAAATAAATTAAATAATTAATTGTTTTGTATGAATCCGCAAAAGCCAGACAGTGTTATAATAATGCACAATTCTGGGTGAAGCAATCCACTTTTATTCTAAGACATTCTGAAATCTAACATGATATAAAGATCTTGTCAGAGGAACAGTTGTCTATAATGAAAACTATGTAGTAAACTTTATATTTTATCGTTTTAGAAAATCGAATTATACATACTTAATAGCTTGATCCCTTTGTGCTTTACGAATTTCTGGTTTCATATTACGTTTAGCCAAAATATCTGTAAGAGAAGCACCCACAATAGCACGTTGGAATTTTTGAGTGCGCCTTGTTCTTTTCTTGGCCTGTTCTTCTTCTTGACCCTTCTTGTGCTTTCGTCTGAATAATTCATGACAAATATATTATATAAATATTTAAATGAAACAAACATAAATCTAAAGAATAAATAAACATACCTATACAAAACGGTCCATGTAACTTTCCTAGGGTTACGTCTCATTAAGTGAGCGGACTCACATTTTGAATTAAGGAAAGTGAATGTCTACAAAAAAAGTGAGGTTATGCTTGAAGATAATAAATAATTTTTGTATAAAAATATAACTGTGTGAATGTGTATTATCATAAACAACAAATGCATACCGTAGTACTTAAAATTAATATTTTAATATTTATAATAATTCAAATAAATACAAATATACCTTTCCATCAACTTTGACCATGGTTTTACCATGGCCAGGATATATTTTATATCCACTATAAGCACAAAGACCAATCCTAAAAAGATTGACCACATATTAATAAAAATATTTTTTGTATTATCACTAATTATATACTTTAAATAAATTTAATAGGATTGCATTAAGTAAAATAGATACTTTTATACATAAATTTAACTTACTTCATTTTGAATATACACGATATGAAAGTTGAACAAAAATGGACGACTCCGACAATTTAAAGATATGTTCACGCAACAGCTCAGGGCAGCCAACAGAATAAATATTTAATAATCTAAAACATAATATCGAATTTTAGAAAATTTGTTTACACTAATAAAATTTGTTTATACTAATAAATAAAGCTTACTAAAGTTTATTTGTTCAATTATTATTTAAAATAATGCCTATAAATATTTAATCTAAATTATTAATATTAACAGTATAGAATAAATATTTACAAAGTTGTCTGTTTGATATGCAACTTCAGACTTCATAAAAGTCGCACATGCGCACTAAGATTATTATGCATGTGGACGATATGCGTGGTCCATATGCATATCAGGTTATGGTTTAGGTTATGTTAGATAGTGTGTAGATTGACAATAACGATTGATAAACATCTAAGCATTAGTATTATTAAGACAGATGTAAAAATGAAAGATATGGAAATTATTGGTTTTGGAGAGTCAGAAGAACTTAATGAAAATGACGAAGATGAAGAAATTATGGACATTAAGAAAAAAGCTTCTAAGAAGTCAGGAGGATTTCAATCCATGGCTCTTAGCTTCCCTGTTCTGAAGGGTATATTAAAACGAGGTTATAAAGTTCCAACACCTATACAGAGAAAAGTAAGTTTGATTTATATATTATTTTATATGTAATTCTAAAAAGAAATAAAAAAATATTACTTATATGAATATTTCTTTGATAGACAATTCCTTTAGCTCTTGAAGGAAGAGATATTGTGGCAATGGCTCGGACTGGTAGTGGAAAAACAGCTTGTTTTTTAATTCCATTGTTTGAAAAACTCAAGACTAGACAAGCCAAAACCGGAGCACGCGCTTTAATTCTATCACCAACGCGTGAACTAGCAATGCAAACGTTAAAATTCATCAAAGAGATAGGAAAATTTACAGGATTAAAAGCTGTAGTAATATTGGGTGGAGATAGTATGGATAATCAATTTAGTATTATTCATGAAAATCCTGACATTATTGTTGCCACACCAGGTAGATTTCTTCATATATGTGTTGAAATGGATTTACGTTTAAACAATATAGAATACGTAGTGTTCGATGAAGCTGACAGGTGAGATTTTATAAGAAGTTTTTCCATAAGGTAGCTTTGATATTTAATGTATTATATAATAGTAATATTATAAAATAGATAATATAATGAACAATATAAAATATTACAGATTATTTGAAATGGGTTTTGGTGAACAAATTCGTGAAATAACTAATAGATTACCAGAGACACGAAATACCTTATTATTTTCTGCCACATTACCTAAAGTTTTAGTAGAGTTTACTAAAGCAGGTTTGAGTGATCCTGTTTTGATACGATTAGATGTCGAGAGTAAATTACCAGAAGAATTAAGTTTATCATTTATTATTTGTCGTCCTGAAGAGAAATTGGCTATACTTTTAGCTCTGTTAAAGAATGTCATTGCAAATGATTCACAAACCGTAGTATTTGCTGCCACTATGCACCATGTAGAATATCTTCATCAGGTAAATATATAAAATTTATTTTTATCTTTATTTCGTTATGGTAGAGCATGAAAAGTAAATATACATATATAAAATTTATCAACAGATATTAGACAAAGCAGGAATTTCAAATACATTTATTTATTCAAACTTGGATTCCTCTGCACGTAAAATAAATGCTGCTAAATTTCAAATGAATAAAGTTAAAACTTTAATTGTTACCGATGTTGCTGCTCGTGGTATTGACATACCTCATTTGGATAATGTCATTAACTTCAATTTTCCAGCTAAATGTAAATTGTTCGTCCACAGAGTAGGTATGTATAATATTAAATAAATCGTATGATTAATTGATCATAATTATTGTTTATTTACAATTATGGATTTTATTACACAGGTCGTTGTGCACGTGCTGGTCGTACTGGAATTGCTTATAATATTGTTACTCCTGACGAGTATCCATATCTTTTAGATTTGCATCTATTTCTTGGTCGTTCATTAAATATAGTTCCTTCATCTGGTACAAGCAATGACAAGGAATATATAATAGGAAAAATGCCTCAAGGCATGATAGAAGAAGAACTTGCAGAATTAATTAATTGGCATAATTCATCCACCGATCTGGTAAATTTAATTCTACTATTTATTTCAAAATAAATAGAAATAATGTAAATTAATTGTATTTTTGTATATAGAAAAACATGGAAAAAGTTTGCGAAAATGCTTATGAACGTTATATCAAATCTCGGCCAGCAGCATCATCGGAAAGTGTTAAGAGGGTGAAAGAATTGAATATTAATTCAGCAGGTATAATACCTGAATATTCTAATATTAATCCTGCCACGATGGATATATTAACCAAAATGAAACAATACAGACCACAGGGAGTATGTATGTTATGATAAATATATGTTCTATTATGTTTGTTTTTTATTGTTAATGTATTTCTAATTTTTACAATATTTTTTTTGCAACAGACAATATTTGAAATAGATAAAAAAACATGTTCGTTGGATTATAAAATAATGAAAGAAAAACGTGCATTTCACAAAGAAAATATTTTAAACTTTCATAAAAAAATGGAAACACTAGAAACCAAAAAGAAAGAAGCAACAAAAGGTAAATTATATTTTATATATATATATATATATTTTTAAATAAAATCTTACACTTTGTTATACTTATATTTTATACACCATTTGCAGATTTGTCTCAGAAAAGTATATTACCTAAAAGTAGTGAGAATGAAATCAATGAAGCATTTAATAAAGTTGTAGTACCAAAGAAACGAAATATAGAAGATTTGTATAAAAATACTAAGAAGAAAAAACGTTTAGCTGTAAAAGATGAAGAATTTTATATTCCGTATTCAGCTCCAGATAAACATACAGAAGATGGGTATGTATCTAAAAGTACATATATATTTTTGTATTACGTATATATACCTACATATATTAATTATAATTTTTAAATTATGTTATAGATTGGCGGTAAACAATTTCACGACAGAAGCAGAAAAAGTACAATTGGATTTAGTTGCAGACAATGAAGAATCTTTACGGTTACAAACACAGCTTAAAAAATGGGATCGTAAAAAGAAAAAAATGATAACTATTAACAACGTACGAATCATAAATTTATAAACAAATATAATGTTTAATTTCGATTATTTTATTGTCCTTTTTATTGTAGGATCCAAAAGCTGGTAAAATTCGTACGGAATCAGGAGCTTGGATTCCTGCTACTTATAAAACAAATCGTTACACGCAATGGAAAGAAAAAAGTAAAGTCGATGCTTTGGATGATGAAGACAGCGAAGAAGAATCACCAAAATTGCAAAAATGTAAGTTTATAAATATTATACAACAGTTTAAAAATGATAAAAGATACGAGATAATCATTGCGTGATTCATTATTGCATATATGATATATACATGTATAATGTAAATAGATTACTTTGCCAGACAGTGTCATTAATCCTTTGATCTATATAAAGGCACAGCATGATCCACATGTACGTTTCCATAGTACATACTTCTAGTATAAATCGAGACAAGTTGACAAGTCAATCTCAAGCACAGTTAAATGCAGGAAGAAGGTCATTGATCTATCTACGCTCAGTACTGATTTATTTAGTTTCAACTTAGGAGTAATCATTGCATAATCAAAAGACGCTGAATATCATTGCAATATTTATAATATTCTATCTTAAAAAAAAAAAAAAACGATTTAATTTGAAATCAATTAAAACAAGATAAAGAGAAAGAAGTATAGTCACTCAAAAATATTTGTTGACTCGTCATTTTAATTTTTTAATTTAGTCAACAATTGTTTTACTTCAAATATTTTGTAAACATATAATTAAATCATGCATGCTATATTTATTTTTATATTTTTAACAAGCTCATTGCACACTCATCAATATAACAAAGTAAAGAACATTGTTTATTTATAATAGAGACAACACTTAGTATGCAGACGTATTTGAAGATTTAATGAACTCTAAGTTTATATAGTTGTTTTCAATGAGATTGCAGTATGAGCATAAACTAGGTCATAATTATTTCAATTATTCGCGTTTCTCCTAATGACTCTTGCACCTTACATTTCGTATAAATAATAAGATTTGTTGTAATAGTTAATTATATGCGCGCGAACACGGTAAAGAAACTTTAATTAGGCGCATCTAATTTCATAATTAGTATTTTTACCATAATTATACAGACTAGAAAACACGATCGAAATCAAAAACATTCGTGGAATTTAATAAAGTAAAAACCACCGTGTATATTATTCAGAATGAATTAAAATTGTTTCTGTACTTGCTAGTAGAAAATTATCTTTAAAATATTTTCAATTCTAAAATTGTATTTGTACGTGTGTGTAAACGCTTGTTTTGATAAAAAATACAAAACGTTTGGTTACAGTGCAAACACATGCCAATACACATTGGGCGCGTCATAATCAAAAGATCAAGGAGAAGGTGAAAGGAAAGTCGGAGTTGAAGAGACCGGAACAAATTTTAAAGGCTCGCAAATTGTTGGAGAGGAAGAAACGACGAAACGGTAGAAAGAGCCGAAAAGGTCAGAAAAAAGGAGGAAAGTCTCGTTAAAAGATATCCAACTGTATAGATAGGTATATATATATATATATCTACGTGTTGAAACATCTTCGTTTTAAAAATAAACATTTTTCTTACGATGATACAGTAAGAAGTAGAAAAAAAAATAAAGAAATAAATAAAATTTTTTTAAAGATAAAATTATCACCGATTACTTTTCATAGTTCGTATAAAGTTATTCAAAATTATTAAATATATTTTTTTTACATCTTATGAATTTCTAACGTAATTGAACTATGAAAAAAATTGCAATTGATTAAAAAAACCCTCGTAAAAATATAATAAAAGTATAGTATTTATTTTTCTATGGGAGGTAATGCGCGTGCCATTTCGTTGGCGTGCAATAATGCCGATAGTTCGAGAATTTAATTCATAGCACTTTATTACGTAACTATCTTAAGATGGTAATTCCTCGATCGTGATAATGCGCGCAAAATTACATAATACAACCATGTATCAAGAAGAATATTCACGTGTAAAAAATAGAAAAAGAAAAAAAGAATATTCGTCGTTTAAATTACCCGCTTTTTTTCGTGGCGCGAAATTTGAAAATGTAAATGACCGCATCGTTATATACAGTATATATTTCAGTATATTCTTTTAAAAAAAGAAAAAAAAACACAAGAAAAAAGTACTTTAATCATTTCTCCACTACCCATATTAAATCCACCCCCTTGAAAAAAAAAAGAAAAAGAAATGTTTAATTCATTGCCAAAGGTACAAATTTTGTGGACGCCTTCTTACAGTTTGTCATTACATTACTGCGCAACTGCATAATAATTTCATAGAGCGTTTAAAATAATCAGCTAATTATGTTCGCGCACGAGATCGCTGGGACATGTTTAAATGTCGTAACACGACTTGACTAATCTTTTATCGAGGATATATGTCGTGTTTACGATTAATCGATCTTTTCAATCTTGTCATTCCTTTCGATAAGTCTTGAATAATTTTGTTCTTTTTTTTTTTATAAATATATATAATCAAAGATACTTGCAAATAACAATTATTTACGTATTATCATTTCCTTGAATTGAATGGACAAATAACATGTTACTTTATTAAGGAATTTATAAAAGTTTACCAAACACGAACATAGGGAATAGTTTTAAACTACGTTTCAACAGAAATAACTGACACATTTGTTTTCGCGTGCTGATTCATAGTAAGAAAGGATAATTAAGTTTTATCAAATTTAAGAGGATTCCTTTTTGTATCGTAGATAATATCCCGTTATACAATTTGCGATGTTAGAAACTGCCAAGGGAACGTTCGACGAGTCGCTAAAAGTCGGAAAACAAACATCGAGGAAACCTTACAAACTTTTCTAACAAATCAATGCTTCTTCAAAGTATTATAGAATTTTATTATCTCGTTTTATTAATTAACTTTGATGCATACATCGTTAATTCATTTATTATTTTTTTTATTAATTATAATTTTAATCAATTAAAAATTGGAATCGTATTAACACTTTAATGGCTGCACGTGTACGTAGTCAAACGTCGTCAGGGACCCGGTAATATTTTTCAAGAATTAATTGAAAAAAAACCTTTATTATCATTTATGAAAAAATTAACATAAAAGAAAAAACAACAATTTAACAATAAATTTAATTTTATATATAAAGTTATAAATAAAATAACGGCCAATGTGTTCCGGCTATCACACACATGTCGTGTGAGCGGCCATTAAAGTGTTAAAAAGGGATATATTAAATTAATAAAAAAAGAAATGAGATAATAATTTGCAGAATTAACTTCGTAAGTTAATGTAGGAGAAAAAAAAGAAATTATTTATGTTTTTAAATTTTGTTGAACGTTTAGATAAAGCACGAATAAGTGTGTACACATATGAAACATAGTGTTATTTCACATCGTTCGTACAGGCATACATTATTACATATGTGTACGCACATATATATGTATATATTCTTGTGAAAATGTGCAAGGGATCAACGTACGATGTGGCGGAAAATATTACAACGAATTGACAGTTTTCCAATATCGTTATGCCGCCATATGCCTGTCGATTACGTTTTACGATAGAGGATTTGTATGGGAATATTGGGAGAGAGAGAGAGAGAGAGAGAGAGAGAGAGAGAGAGAGAGAGAGAGAGAGAGAGAGAGAGAGAGAGAGAGAGAGAAAGAAAGAGAGAAAAAATAAAAAAATAATGGATAAGTAGCTCGTAAAAAAACATCAGGATATTAAAAAACTAACGTAGTTGGTACCATATTTCATTTTAATTTAAAAAAAAAAAATTCATTTCAAAATATTTATTTTTTAATTTATTTTTTTTTTTTTATAGAACAATCATACAATATATTAATATTAATATTATTTTAATATTAAATTTTAATAAATAATATTATTATTTATATAATTTAATAATTATATTATAATATATTAGATATTATAATAAAATTAATAATATATATTATTGTACATTATAAAAAAATTAAATTATAATTTATAATTATATTAAAATTTAATATTAATATTAATATTTATAATTATAACAAACAATCATATAGACTTATAAAAAATTTTTTAATTATTGATTAGATAAATTATAATACTTATTGTTAATTAACTTTATATGATTTAAAATTTACGTAATCATAATTGATTTTGATTATATAGCCTAACACATTTCTATAACACAACGTTTTCATAGAAATTTCCTAATGAATTATAGCAATCGATATTTTATACTCGAATGAAACTATTCACCATTATAGAAATTATTATTATTGTTTCGTTTTAGTTTCACTAATATTTTTTAGGATATCGTGCGTATTTTTCTTATTCGTTTTTTTTCTATTTTTTTTTTTGTTTTTTTTTTTGAAACAATTAATACAGTACGGTATGGTAAAATTTTCCACGTGAAATTTATTCGATATGAGAATTATTTGAATGGTGAGGTAAAGTTGAGGCGAATGAACTTTCTCTCTCTCTCTTTTTATTGGGGAAAAAACAAAAAAACAAAAAACGTTTTTACGCTTTGCTAACAATTTAAATTCGGAATTTAATCGAATTGCATTTTATATGTGTTTTTTTACGGAAAATTTTTCTTTTTTATAATATTTATATAATATTTAGCAATAAACAGCATAGTATATATATATATATATATATATATATATATATATATATATATAGTACTATGTACTATACTAGTATATGTATATGCATATGTATATGTATATGTATATGTATATGTATATGTATATGTATATGTATATGTATATGTATATGTATATGTAGTATATGTATATTAGTAGTATGCATATATATATATATATATATGCTTTGAGGTATTTCGTTTCCCATATATTTTCACATGCACACGTTAAATTCTATGTACGCTTTATCATCTATCTTACTTTACATAGTCCAATCTTTTTTGGCATCTTATAACAGGTAAACGTCATCTATTTCCGTCAAAGTAACGCTTCATTGCGTGCTCTTGACCTTTTTTTCTTTTTCTTTTATGTTTATTCGATATACTCAGAATGATAGATTGTTCATAAAATTTCAATAAATTCTTTGAAATTGACGTTAACTTTATGACACAAAACATAGGATAACATAGTTGATGCATTTTTTAATTGCATTCTCCTTTATTTAACAAAAAAATTCTTGAATATTATTAAAGAATATGTGAAACGATAAACAAATGATTTTTAAATCAAATAATTTTATTTGTATAATTTAAAGGATACTTTTTTCAATCAAAAAAAAAAAAAAAAAAAAATATATATATATATATATATATATATATATATATATATATATATATATGTATATATTATTTTTTATTTTAGTTTAGTAATAGTAAGAGCTTTGACCTCGATCATTTGTGGAAATTAGATTTGCTTTTACAATTAGGTTCAAGGACAAATAACCTGGTGAAAAAGAAAAGCTTTATATTCGCGATGACTTGCTTCCAGGAACGTATCGATCCGTGGTACGCAGTAATTAACCGGCTACGTTGCGGTACGAAGGATTCAGACGACTTTTCTGACTTTCGTAGAAAGTTCCTTCGATTTAAGCGAAAGCTCTTTCTCTTCCTCTCTTTCCATTTCTCTTTTTTTCCTTCCCTTTTATCGCAACTTCTTAGCGCATTAAGCGAGATTAAATATGTTTTTTTTTTTTTAAGATTTTTAATAAATTTTTCTTTAAACGTTGACAAACAACAATTTAAAGAAAGAAGAAATTTTTTCTTTTTTATTCGACATCCTCATATAAATAAATCTCCAACAAGCTGTTAACAAAGCTTGTTAACAATAATATTGTCTTCTAATTATTTAAATCTTCAATTTTCTAATAACCATATATTCATTTTTGTTCCCATTAGCACATTTGCAATATAATTAATTTTTCTATAGAATTATTAATATAATAAATGAATATTAATGGATACGATAAAAGTAATATAAAAAAATAAAAATATTAAATAAATAAATTAATTAAATAAATATTTGCTATATTTTCTTACATAACTATTTAAATATATACAATTTTTAAAAGATAGACAGATTTAAAAAAAATTTTTTTTTAGAAGATAGAATATAAGAGTCCTTTTTTAAAAATATCGGTTATGAAATTATTAAAAAACTATAAATCAAATTTTTAGAACTCTAACATAATCCTAATAATAAATAGTTCTAAATAATTTTGACTTTCTCATTTTTAACGTTACGAAATAAAAATTTCTAAATGAAACCCACACACAGATCCTAGTAAAGAATCGATTAAAATATAAGTTGGACCAAAGTTTGGATAACAAATAAAATAATTCGTTTATATTTTCAATCATGCAAAAATATATGAATGTTTCACTCGTGTTTTGGGTAGGTGTTGTAACATTTTGGTGGCTCCTTTAATATTATCTACCTAACAAGTATATAGATATATGTAATAGGATAGATCGACAGGTTCGAATAGCCGTTTCGCTTGGTGTTCAATTGTAAAAGGAGTGAAAGGAATCTCTCAACGTGTTGTGACGTAATTTCTCGTACGTTATTGCGAGTACAACGAATACCGTCGGTCAGTTTCGGTAGCAAGGATATATTGCTGCCAATTCGAATGCATCGAGTGCGTGGAATAGAAAAATACTTTCACACGACCTGTATTTGCTTGTATCTTACGTATAAACACATACATAAACACACATTCCTTTTTTTATTTACTAGTACATACTTAATATAGCTATATATATATATATATATATATATATATATTTTGCTAATCACTTATTTCTTTCTTTTTTGTTCTCATTAATACTTTCACGAAGATATAAATAAAAAATAAAAAAAACGAGAGAAAAAAAATATTGATTGCCAGCCAATCAATTCTCTATTGATTAGAAATTTGAAATATTTGAAATATTTGTTTGTATTTTTTATTAAAAAATATCTGCCGCGTTTCGTTGATTTTTTTCCCCTCTTCGATCGTGAAAAAGAAAAACAAACAAAACTAACAATAAAAGAAAGTTTTTTGCATTTATGAATTTTTGCAATCCATCGAAGAAAGAACAAAAAAGAAACATCTCTTTCGTGATATCACCTATGCACGTGTACAACCGACGAATGATACTTCGACCACAACTTCGAGTACAAGTTTGCGGTTTTAAAATCATCCAAGCAGTCATCTTACCACATTCTCTTCCCATACATTTCCTATCTTCCCGTTTGAGTCAATGCCTGTTACGTGTATCATAGAATTGTTCAGTCAGATAAATTCCAACTCGATATCGTTATCGTTACTATCATTATTTCATTTACTTCCTTGGTCAGATGATGTAGACCATTTTAATGAAAATAACGTAATATGAATCATAGTTGAAAGTCATTAGAAATTTTTCATACCGATTTGACTATAATAAATTATTATAATTAGAACATTATAATCTTAAATTCTCTTTATTAGGAATATTATTTCTGTTACACACATATGTAACATTCGGAAAGTCATATAAACAACATTGAATAAAAGAATTTTCACAGAGGACAACGTGCCAGTCTCAAGGTGGATTTTGAAGAGAAAGGTACTCCGAATTTATACTACGTGTTTGACAGATTAGTATATTTTTGTTATATTTTTTTTAAACACTTTCTATCCTTTCGATAGTCACTTTCTATTACTTTTACTAATCGAAGATGACGGAAAATTGGATATTAATATTTAACGATTATTATTTATTTGTAAAATAATTATTTCTACGACATTTTATTATTTTCCAATGTTCTCATAACTTTCTACTAATTAAATCGATAAGATTCATTTGCTCGCAAAACAGCTGATCTTTTACAAAATGTTATTCGTTCGATATAAGTAAACAAGAAATCAACCGAGTGATTTACAATTAATAGCAAACATATTTTGCTTGTAGTTACGTCAATTCAATCGTCGTGAAAACCCGTTTCTCCTTAAGGTAAAAAGAAAAAAATGTAAATTTCATCGAATGTGCCACTTGTTTTCCATCCTGTTTTCTATAAGAGACAAGCTTACAAAATTTATACACACAAATATATAAGGAATGTATTCGAGATAAATATTAAAAATAATAATATATTTGAAAACAGATTAGAAAAACTAAAAAAAGAGATTTCTTTCTTCGAACATTATAAATAAATATCCTGATAAATATCAGAGAGACTTAATATAAAATTATTTTAACTACGACTCGATAAAATAAAGAAGAAAAGGATTTCAAATTTCTAAGAAACGATAATAAATATTTTAGGTATGAAAACAATACGATGATTTAAATAACAAAATGTCATCCATATGAAAAAAATTACTTTTTATATAATAAAAAATATAATATTTGAATTTATGTGAAAAATGACCAAAAAATTCCAACGAAATTAGTTAACGATCAACGTTTGTCTACGATTATGTACGAACTTTCCCTCATAGACATTTTGTTAAATTGCCACTTAAATAAATGAATTATTTGTATGGGATATAACGTTATACATGATCTACACAATTTATTTGTTAAATGTAAGTATAAATTACCATTGAACGAGGAAACATCTGGTCGAGGTAGAAGGAAGAAAAGGGCGTGTCGACGATCCTACCTACCATTTCGTGAGTCAAATCGTTTTTAGGGTGTGCCTTCCTTTCCTTCACCTTTCAATGCCTTCAACTATATGTAAATGTATATTACTTCTTCGTGTGAAACCTTTTTTCCCTTTTTGGTTGATCATATATATATATAATACTGTATATGTATATATAGTAAACCATACACTGACCATTTTTATCAAACCAGCAATTCACGTTAGCTTTTTTGCTTTTCATTGAGAACGACTGGAAAGATATCGAATTCTGGGTTATGGCCTTTTTTTAACCATTCCAATTTATCTTTCGACAAAATTTATTGGAAGTTTAGTAAGACCAATGGCGCTTTATGATGCGGGCCACACGAGGTTACATGTACTCTCCCCTTGCCTGATGTCACGAGCTTTGTTTAGACACGACCTTGACTTTTCCTTTCTCTCTTCCTCCTTTTATTTTTTTTTCTTTTATATCACCAAATCTGAGAGTATAACATCCTTGAAAAAGTAATATGATGATGATGATTAATAGTATCAGTCATATCATGATCAGTCATATGATGATTATTCATATTTAACAATTTAGTAATAGTACTAAAATATCAGCTACGTAATTATATATGTATCTATATAATGAATGTTTCTTAACCATTTGACCTATTATGACGTATACCATACGTCGAGGCTCTTTTGTCCCAAAACTGAAAGCGACGTATAGTATACGTCCTACCAACACGCTGAGGCGCTGTTTGAGGGGTAACATTCTTAAATTTTCAAAAAATCGATTATTTTTTAGCTTAAAGTGTACTGTAGATGTCTAAAAACAATATGCACTTGGTCCCGAAGCAAAAAAAGATTTTAATCATGTCAAAATCTTGGTTTTACCGAAGCGCTTCGAAGCGAAGCGAAGTGTGAGAATGGGACACTGTAGCACTGCTCAAAGCATAGCGCAAGGAACCGCCATCGTGAAGTTAGCTTAATGCTAAATGATTAAAATGGCAGCTTAAATGGTTAAAAAATTGTACATAGTTACGATTAATAAATTTTTTCATGAAAAGAATTGATATCATGTTGTTTATGATGAAGACAATTCTTCAATAAAAAATATAATTAAAAAGTACAAATTAAATTACTAAATTAATTATAAATAATAAATATAGAGAATGAAAATGATCGAAGAAATGGATATAACTTTTACTGATATAAACATTAAGTGAACATTATTTCATTTATTATGTTTATCATTTATTTATGTTTCTCTTTGTGCAATGAAGCGTTATAATAGATATATATATAGTCGAGTAACTATCTAACATCAAACAAAATACAACTTGTTAGAATAGGTGTATTCTCTTACAAGAATAGATACGAACTGTATAACTTTGCAGGTAAGTTTATATACCTTTACGTATATATACATATATTTACATATGTATTTGAATCGTTGACTTTTTCGATAAAGATCATGGCAAATTCAAGATAACGAAAAGAAAAGGGTAGATGTGTTTTTATTTTCTCTACTTTATCGAAAAATAAAAATACAAATAAAAGACTTTTATGGATGCTACGTGTATATATACATATATTTATATAGAAAGAATTTGGAAACACGAAAATAGAGTTTTGTATTGAAACGAGAAAAAAGACCATGGCCGACAACGACGACGACAACACAGGTAAATTGATTTTCGAAGCCTCGAACGGTAAAACACGTTCATGTAGAAAAGAAGACGATGTGTGTTTCTTCCATCTTTTTCTATCTTCTTCTTCTTATCTCTCTCTCTCTCTCTTTCTTTCTCTTTGTTTCTCTATTTTTTTTCTTTTCTTTTCTTTTTTTTTTTTTTAGGTCAGACGCTCGATGGCTCACTCAAGCACGTTAGTCACGATCTCGAATTAACGATTAGCGCGTTCTAGGCATCCTTAATGTCGTCGAACGATATCAGGAACAAAAAGTTTGCTAAAAAGATACTTTGACAATTTGAAACCAAAATTTTTTGTTTATTTTACATAATATATCAATATATATAACGCACTTTTATATCCAATCCAACGTGATTAGTTTCGTTTAAATAAAAAATGTTACTTTTGTTTCCTTCCTTTTTTTTCGTAATTTTGTGTTAAGAAAAGAAAAGAATTAATAAAAAAAGGAAAGGAAGAAAATTTTGTTTTATTTTTGTTTTAATTTAAATTCCAATTAATAAATAATAATTCCATTGAATTCCAATAAATAAATAATAAAAATTATTTATCATAAATTTAACGATACGTTAGAAAATATATTGTAGAAATATATTTACAATGACATGTTTTATCAATGTTATATATATTTATATATATTATATATAATATTATTAATTTGTTATAAATATTATAGAATAAAATTATATAATAAATAATATTATATATTAAATAATATAATAAGTTATATATATATATATATGTTATATATTTTTAGTAACTTTTGATATTTAAGGATTACAACGAACTAAGGACTAAATTTATCGAGATTATGTGGATTTGTGTCACGTGTAAGCACCTAAGTTATATATACATAACATATTCTTGTGTAAAATATAGCAAATAACAAAATCGTCTCCACGAAGAAACACACACACGTTTATTTTCTTAAACGGCTAATGTAAACCTTACTGTGGCACGTAAAACAACAAAGTATCCATACAAAGACGACCAACAGAGGATGTTGATGTTATAAACGAAGTTTAATTCAAATAAGGTTCTTCTCTTATGAATTATTGTAAAACTAGCAACCTTATTAATTAAATTATTAACATTTTACTTGAAATTTATTCAATTAACCCAAACGTAAAATTATTTCGATAGATAAACATTCATGATTGTTATTCGTGTTTCGTAAAATGATTAAAATTGTTTTTAAATTAATGAATAAATTAATGGAAAAAATTAAAAATTAATATAGTACATAAATTCTTGCAAAATTTTGGCAAATCCTACTGGTTTTCATCCTGGCGGGCTATTCGTTAGCGGCAATTTTAAACATTTTCGAATGTCACAGGATTACGCACTGTTTCAT
Source organism: Polistes dominula (assembly GCF_049000335.1). Taxonomy (NCBI): domain Eukaryota; kingdom Metazoa; phylum Arthropoda; class Insecta; order Hymenoptera; family Vespidae; genus Polistes; species Polistes dominula. The sequence continues at coordinate 3,266,828 of NW_028301116.1, read as the reverse complement.
GATAGTTGCCAAACAAGAGAGACACTCTTTTAACTTAGTGATATTAAAGGTGGTATTTATTTTAAGAAATACCTCTTATATATTTATGATCATTTTATACTGTTCTATAAAAAAAAATGTCGAACAACTATTTTCCATGAAGTTTGTTTAATTGTCATCTAACATATACATTTACATTCATAGATAAAAGAGAAAAAGTAAAAGAAAAAGAAAATTAGATTGATTATACGGTTAGGCTGATCGTCTGAGTGATTTTCTTGCTGTGTATGTATGTGCATGTGTTAATTTCCAAGAAGGTTGAATAGTTATCGAGACAAGCAAATGCATCGGTGGTTGTTATTAATAAAAGCCACCTTTCGCATACTCTTTTCGCTTATCCATCTGCGCTTTTAATCTGCAGTTTATTCAGTTTTAACTCGGCAGGTGTCTAAAATCGAGATATAGTATTATAATATATAAGAAAAAGATGGGGAAGAAAGATAACGAATCCGATTAAGATGATATTTTACAAAGTTGAAAATCATTTTATCCTGAAAGGATTTTTTTAATAGTATTTTTTCTTTGATTTTTTTTAAGATTTAATCTTTTAATTCTTTTACGTTGTCGATAAAATTCATGCGTACTAATGTTTAAATTTAATTTAATGGCAACACGCGTGCGTGCACCAATTTATAATTTTTCATTAACAATAATTCATTGATAATAATTATAATAATGTATAAAGTGATTGTTTTATTTAATTACTTTATTATAATCAACGTATCATATGTAGATAATTGAACAAAAAGATAAATATATATCTCTATTACAAACTACTATTATTATAATATTTTAAATTACTATATTTAGTAAATAAATATATTATATATATATATAAATTCAAGATATAATTTTATAAAATATATAAAATTTATAAAATTATTTTATTTTTATATTTAATACATATAATTATTATATTATTTAATATATTATTATAATTATATATATTAAATAATATATTATATTATTATAATAGACATATATAGTAATAGTTATATATATATTTATTATGAATTATATTATCAAAATTTAACATCGAAATTCGATAAATCGAATTTGTCTTCGATCGTCACGATCTTATATTAATATTAAACAAACTAATTGTTATTATTATTTGTGTGTGTGTGTGTTAAGTTTAATTACTTTTATATAAGTTCTAATCATAAAGAAAGAGAAAATCTCTTTTAAGAAGCTTTCCATTGTTTCGCCTCTGAAAGTAGTTTGATTTTCGCGAAGTTTGGCACGATCCGGTAAGAAAACACAACGTATATAATACTTGATTCACGTTGTAGGTTTTTTAGAATCGGTGCCAAGGTAGAGGAAGCTTTAGAAAAGTTATACAGACCGTGTATTCGCGTCCGCTGGGATTCTAATGACGATTATCGTTGAAATAAGCTTGAATCTTCCTCCTCTCCCTGTCTCTCTTCCTCCATGTTTAAACAAACGCGTCATCGAATGTATTTAAAAATACACTTTGTGACGATTCTCTTCAGACAGAAAGAGAAAGATAAATATATATTGGTGGTAGGAGAGTGGGTGGGAGGTTGAGAGGATGAGAGGGAACCGGTGAAAGTTCAAATTTCTTCGTTCTTTGTTGTGTACCGCGTAACACGCGTTCCGTGCTGATTCAGAGATTGAATTCTCGAGGACATCGTTTTCGAGACATTTTCCAAAAAAAGTTCCTTTGAAATTTTCCGCAAGTACAATAAATCTTCCCAAATATTATTATTATTATTATTACTTACAATTTATTTATTTATTTATTTATTTGTTCGTTATCGTAACGCATCGTCTGGGTAAAAATGATTTCACATAAATGAAAAAATATAATCCGTTTTAAATATATTTTGTCATTTGAAAGACATTTTTTTGTTTATTTCGTAAAAAAATGTTCTAAGATTAATTTTAACGAATATAAAAATTATATCGTATTATTAAATTAAATGGAAATTGAATGATACGCAGAAATATTGGAAATTTATTAACGTCACGGTAAGATAAAAAATATTTGGTATACATATGTGTGTGTGTATGTGTACGCATATGTGTTATGTATATATATATATATATATATATAAATACGTGAAGATTTATCGAGATACGTGTTCCGTAGAAAAAAATCTTCTAGATTATACATCGTATCTATATTTATTAACTAATCGGAGATCAACCAATGAGTAATCAAATTTATCTTACGATTCATTGGTTTAATATCGTTAGTAAGAAAAATTCAAAATTATATTACACATGTATATTTGAATCATTTTTCTTTTGCAATAATATAATGAAACTAATCCATATATTTATTTCTACTTAGCTACGAAAAATTGACAAACAAAAAACGTTACGATAAATACACGATATCTGTAAAGTATTGCATGTGTAAAAACGTACCGATGCGAATCAACTTTCCACGTTCTAGATGTTTCACTCTTCACGTTCTAATTAAATGATGATGCATCGAACGGCTTCCGCTTCTACGTCAAAGCTTTGCCTTTGTTGAATTATTTTTCATCGCAAAAATAAAAATATAATATCGATTATAATTAAAATATGTAAAAATGAAATCAATATACTCGTATAAACGTTTTATCGTGGATTAATATGGGGTCCCCAAATAACATCACTCATTTTTTGATTTTTGTTTTTTAAATTTATATATGTTTTTTAATTTTTAATCAATTTAAAATCGTTTCGAGATAGATTTGTAACGAGTCATAAAAAATTATATGTTATTGATATAATAGTTGTAATTTCAAAAAAAAGGGTATAAACGCGTTATTGTTTTATATTATTACCATATATATATATTAATAATAGATATATATATTACTATGTATATCTATTATTATATATAGTTATATATATATAACTTATTATATGTATATAATTATAGTTGTATTAGCTACTATTTTTTTCTATTACATAATTGGTATCATTTAAAAACGTTTTTTAATTATATACACAATATAAAGTAGTATAAAGTATTTAAAATAGTAATTTAGGTTGAATTTACAAAACATCCCTCAGATTCTGTTGCCAACTACAGGTGCTATTCAAAAAAACATCCCTGCTGATCTCAGAATTCCATTTTTTCTTCATTGTTAATAATTTACATTTTTTCATATTATTTTTGTTCATTTTACATATAATATTTTTCTGATATACATATTTGTATTTGAATAATAAATCGATTAGTTATATTTTTGTATCCGAAATAGTAGATAAAAGATAATGGGAAACAGGAATTCCGAATTAAAATTGGTCTAGGAATTTCACGATTCGATTCATCGAATTTTTCGTTCCGCAGGATTTTACGAAAGTGTCCGACTTTCCACTCGTTACGGACTATCGAGAAAATCTAGTTTAGTTTTGCATGTTACTCTGTGGGGATTCAGTGATTTCAAAAAATATTTGCTTTTCGATTATTTCCATGTACAGGTTTTCTCAGTTAAAAAAGATCACCGAAATATTTATTTTTTGCTTCCAATGATGTAAAAACTTCAAAACTGTTTATGAAATATTTTCGTTTCAAATGAAGTCAACAAATTTTTTTTTTTGTAAGATCATTTTTTTACAGATTTTGTATCATTTAGATTACAGAAAATATTTAGATGGCCACTTTCACTTGGAACACCCTGTATATATCATCTGGTGTATCAAAAACGAACCAATACTTTTGTATTTCGCTTATCACATTTATTTTGAACAGTTTAAACATTCTCATGAATTTGTAAATAGTAACAAATATTAACGAGATAACTAATCAAGATTTAAAATAAATAATTAGACTATCGATAAGTAAATATCGATAACATTTTGATATTAGTATATCGTTCTATTCGTGTATACATATTACATATTATTTATAGATAAATAAATCAGCTATGATACAGAAATTTTGTATTTTACCATGAAGCAGTACGGTTAAACCGGAAATTCGATATCACGCTGGGTTTGTAACTTTAAGCCGGGTGCTATGTTTATGATATGTGTTCGCACATGATTTATAGAGAAAATTGCTAAGCATCGTGACATACATATATTCAAACTATATGGTATATAATACGTATTATATATATATACTTATAATACTATATATATATATTTTTTGTAATGTTATTTTTTAACATTTATATTAACCTGTTAATTAGGGAATTCCCTTTTTAATTATGCACTTTTTTATTATTTATTTATTATTTTTTATATATTTATGCTTAAAATAAATAAAAAGACTATGAAATATATATTTTTTCGTTTATTTATATATAAAATACGCAAAATACGTTTGACGTTTTTTATTATAATAATTAATATAATAAATATATTAATATAATAATTATATTATATTATAATAATTAATATAATAAATTTATTAATATAATATAATTATTATATATATATATATTTCTTTTTCTCTTGTAATTTGTATTTTTAATTTAAATTTTCATTCGTGACGCGCCACGATCAATCGTAGCCATTCACGCGTTTAGGCGGGAAAATTCTACAATTTGAATCCAACATGTCGTGTATCTCGTAAAACTATGTTCTATCGTAGACATTTAATTAAATAAGAACCCGAGACTCTGATCTCGTTTATATCGTGGCCTCGTGAAGTAGCTCTCACGATCCAACTGCACCGACCAACGGCCTGGAATTTGTCTGAATTGAAGTACAAAGAGAGCGCGAGAGAAGTCAAGCGTGTTCGTGTATCACCAAAGACAGTTGCGAGAAATTCTCTATAAGTTCTTTTTATTTTTTTGCATTTACTCGGACCACTTTACTTAATCCGAAGAATAAAAGGAAAAAAAAAACAAAACAAAGTTTATTTAACTTCGTAATGCGTGAGAATGTTTCTATTATTCGTTAGAAGTACTATTAAGTTAAACTCGTTCAATTTTTTCAATAAATTCATTTTAATAAGCTACTTTTTTTTAACGAAATTAATGTACATTTCATTTAATATGCTAATTCTTATTTATCAATTATCATTTTATTATTTTTTTAAATAACCGATTTGGCTTATTTTTCAGAAATTTTACGTGGCATTTAAACAACACCTAATTGATCAAATCGAAGCTATAAAAAAAAGATAATTTAATTTACATATTACAGTCAAACTGATGTAACAAGTTTGTAGATTTTAAACTTGTTCAAAATATAGGAACATATTAATCAACCGGATATGTTATAAACATAATATAATAGGGTTGCAAGATTCTTGTAATTTTAATGCACACACAAGTATAGTTTATTCATCTATGTCATGTCGATGTATATATAAATTATCTATCATTTCATCTTGTCGATCTTCTTCTTTAGATGAAGAATCGATAAGTATATATATATACTTATATACATATATACATATGTATTAGCCGAGTTCTACGTGACGTTATCGTAACGAATCGCATAGCCATACGATTACGTGGATCATGGCTAAGTCATATATCCTGTATACGATTTTCTACGTAACATGTTCCAAAGGTGATTTTACTAACATAAGCATGACTTTGTGTTGCGTATATATTTATGATTTTTGCATGAATTTCATTAAGAAAATTTCCTCGTTCGATCTATTCATGCATTCATAGTGTTGTATTCACATATCTTTTTGATACATAAAATGTACTTGAAATTTTTTCCCCCACAAAAAAAAATATATATATACATAACATTGTATGATTTTTTTCAAACAAATTATTAATTAATAATTTTAAAAAAATTTATGTACTACGTGAATCATTTTAACACTATGACGTCAGGTGGCTCCACGTTGGTGCCATGCAAAAATTATCGCGCAAGCGATATATTATTATATAGCATAAATATTTATTATATTTATATTATATTAATATAATATTATTAATATTATATTTATTATATTAATATAATATTATTAATATTATATTTATTATATTAATATAATATATAATTAATTATTATAAAAATTATATAAATATTATAATTATTATATAATTATTATATTATTATTTATTTTATTATTATTATTATTATTATTATTATTATTATTATTATTATTATTATTATTATATATCGGCGCAACACGAAAAAATCTAGATTAGATTTGCGGACGGCATAGTGTTAATATTATCCGAATAATTGGCACAATTTATTTTTTCTATATATATATCAGATAAGTTTTAGTAAAATAAAATAAAATGGAAGACAAATTTCGCGATTCGAGGACCGTTTGAAAAGGTTCAATGAAGAGTCTTAGATTCGATCGACAAAAGTCGTGCCACTCCGCCAGTATTCTTCTTTCTCTCGTCACCCTTTCTTGTTCTCTCTTTCTCTCTTTCTCTCTCTCTCTCTCTTGTCTATTATACTTCATACGGTTCTACGTGACTGTTTATCTATTCGCAATGTTAAGCTGTAGTAACCCTTCGGTTTTCTATCGTCTGGAGTTTGATATTTTTCTCATTCTTGCTATTTCTCAATTTCGTGGGCCGTTCTATGAAAAACATCTGCATTCATGCAAGATGATCGTAGAGATTCGTACGAATGGATGGATGAATGGATGGATGGATGGACAGACCCTAACTCCTTCCAACCGAAAATAGAAACTATTATGGCAGAGCATCTGCCATCGACAGAGTGTTACAGAGGGTGCAAGAAATAGAGAGGAAAAAAAGGGCCTTCGATGAAACACCGAATAAAAACATGTGCTAGTTTTATATTTCTTACGAAAGAAAAATATCATTCTCAATTAAACTTAATAATAGTTTTATAATATAAGTTTTTTATTATAATTATAATGTAACATCGATATTTGTTTTTATTATATTATACAATAGTTTTGATATTATATTAATATTTTTATTATAGTGTTGTAATCATAATTAATTTAAAATTTCGTAATAATATATTATTATTATTATTATTATTATTATTATTATTATTATTATTTATTATGATTTTTTAATATTGTATATACGGTAATATATAATAGTTTAATATTTAATATATACTTTAATAATATATTAATTTAGTATTTATTATATATATATTATATATATACATTATATTTAGTATAAAATATATAAAATATATATTTATTATATTTTTTTATTATAATATATATAAAAAATTATATATATATATATATATTATATTATATTATATTATATTATAATATATAATATAATATTATATAAGAATATATAATATTTAATATTTAGTATTTAATATAATATATTAATTAATATATTAATATATACTTTAATATATTAAAATAGTAATTGTGTTAATATTTTTGACTTTAAACATAATTAAATTCGTATTACAATATATAACAGGTATATTTTTTATTATAATTTTATTATAATATCAATCCTATTTCATTTAAAAATTGAATATCTATATAATATAACATATAATGTTTCTTAACTTGATATTCCAAACGTATTTATTAGAAAAATATTTGTGTACTGTTAATATACATAGGTTGTAAACATTAAAAAATCAAACACGTTTAATTTTAATACACATGTTCCAAGCGGAAATCAGACATTTGGCTTCATCTTACACGTCGATTCATTTCCATCTTGCTTGTATTTATGAGAATGGATTGTATCATGTTATATATTGGTAGTTAATACAACGTACGGTTTTCCAAGCACGTAATACGTACTTTATGAAAGGGAACTGATCGATACTCTACTATGTTCGTATTGCATGCAGGTAAACCGTTACCCGATCGCGATCGATGTCTCGGTATGTGCAACATAGTTTCATTTGCATAGTACTGCAACGTGTTAGTATTTTCGTACCGAGTTTGTAGTTGTCCTCTGTCGTATCATCATTTGACTATAGGCGTTGATTATCGAAACGGAAAGACAGAAATAGAGATATAACAGGATGTGAAAAACGGTACTTGTAAACTCTCACGAAAAGCTCATTCAATTACACATTCTCCCAATTTGTTTAATAATTAATTCAAACATACTTTAACATCGTTATTTTATGCACGAATCGTTTGTCTTGCTGATGATTCAAAAATATTTTTATTTATATTATTATTATTATTATTATTATTATTATTATTATTATTATTTTATCTTACGTAGTCGTTAGTTTTATAGAAAAAGGAAATGATTTGATTGTTTCATTTGAATACATGGATTATCAAGCTACGTAGTAATACCACATAGAAATTCATTCATCTGGCGTCCAGCACGCGTACGCTTGCGAACGTGTATCGTAAAAAGTCCATAAAAGGTAACGTGCTGAGAGGAAAGGGAGGTGTATCATTCATGAGCTGTCCTTATCTATAAGGCTGACTACTACAAACCTCGTTAGGATACGATAAACACCGGAAGCTAAACAGATCTGTCTGTGTTGGCCATGGATTCTTGTCACGTATTCTACATACATCTTCCGTTAAGTTGTTACAAACATGCGTGGATCATAGGATGCAACATATTTATAGAATATGTTGATTTTTAAATTATTAGGAACTTGTATTTTTGAAACAATTATATATTTATATAATTTCATTGGTTTATGTAATTATTTAATTAAATTCATGAAAATTATTATATATTATTATATTAATTATATATAATATTAATTAATTTATTATTATATATATTATAATAATATTAATTAATTTATTATTATATATATTATAATAATATTAATTAATTTATTGTTATATATATTATAATAATATTAATTATAATATATAAATTATAATATATAATTATAATATATATATAATATTGATTAAATTAATATAAAATTGTATATATTATATTAATTAATATATTATATTATATATATTAATATATATAATATATTATTAATACCAACGTTTTTCCAAATTACAACATAGTAATTATTATATTTTTATAAAGAAACAATAATCATAATTATTTATAGTAAATTTGTAATGACAACGATATTAAATATAATAAATTAAAAAATTAATAAAACGTAATAATAAATTGATCGTAGTTTAATATTATATACAGGTGCAACTTGTATAGTTTTACATTATCAAAAATTACGACAATACCAAGATCACGTTATATCAGTGACAATATTTACTTAACATTGTAACTGGCGTAATATTTTTGTTCTAAAAAAGTTTGAGGGGAAAAATAAAAGGAAATAAAATGAAACATTAAAAGATCAAGATATCGTATCAGAATGGAATTTTCTATTGTTTGGAGAAAATCTTATCTTTTCTCTTGTTGTTGGCACGAAACCAAACGTTCTCCAGCTTATATGTAATACAAATAGTGCCTTAACATGTCCCCATTCTGCATGCACAGGTAACCACCTCTTTCACGCGGGGATCATCATGCGTGTAATTCAATTTCAAAAGGCATTGGAGCGACCATATCTTTCCATACTTTAACCTGGAACACATCAGGTTAATAGATGACATCTTCACCTCGTTGTTCACAATACACATTATGCAGTAGGTAACAACATATGTAGAACATAGAAGACTCTCTCTCTCTCTATCTCTCTCTTTCTTTCTTCCTTCAAGTAATATGCGATCGAACATGCTTGCTTTCTTTCTGGTCTTATCGTAGAAGCACAGTCAAGAAGACTTCAAAGTGATGAAAATCGATTATATCGAAAGGCGAACGCGCCAAGTCTGTTGCTTCATTTTCCAAATCGGTTGTCAACGAGGTTCCTTGCATTAGTTCCAAATTCATTTGTATTTTCATTTCAAAATCAGGAAGTTTAAATACTAAATCATATCACGAATGATAGACTGACATTAAATTTGTAATCAAATTTAAACTAATGTCGTTTCATTTATTTTAAACCAGCATCACAAATTTAGTAATAGTAAAAATATATAAAACTCTTATTAAAGATCTGTCATTTGATTTGTTACGTTATAAATAGTAATATACAATAATATATAATATATTATAATAATAATAATTATTATTATTATTATATATTTATAATATAGATACTTATAATATAGATTATATTAATATATATTAATTACTAATATATAATATTATTACATAATATATAATAATTACTTGTAGATTTAATGTTAAAGGTCTTATCATAAATGGATAATGCATTCTCCTGGAAGTACCGTGATAGTATTAAAATACAAATAATGTATACTTTATTAAACATTATAATTAAATTACATTGATGAAAAATATGTGTACTTGTTTTTTGATCAAAGAACAATTGAAAAATATTAATGGATTAAATCGTAATACCAAGAACAACTATTTACTATGATCAACATTTTTTGACAACATTCACGTGACATTGCTTAATTGTTTTTCCAATAACGAGTGAATGACATTGTTAAAAAAAATATTGATCGATTATTATCGATTTGTCTATAAATAAAAATGTTATTAGAAATGATGTGGTGTATGCTGCTTGTATGTATCACGTGTGTGGTCGTTGTCCTCGTTATCGAAGAAAAGGAAGAAACTCCTACGTTCGTGCGTAAGATACGATACGTTGTTTCAGAATTTCTTTGGTATGCGACAGAAGGTCAAGGATCGTCTAGCCTGGCATGCCAGAGTTCAGCCGGTTATTCACAACTTTTCACATGAAAGATTCTAAGTATCTTTTTTAACATATTCGTATTCCGATATAATATTTATTTGAATAATTAAAATACATATTTGTGTGTTTGTCCAATATTTTCTTTTATTTTAAATATACATCATTATTATTCTACATGTTACATGTTAACGCAATTTTTAACTTAAGGAAATACACCAAAAAAAAGGGAAAAATAAAAAGAAAACAAAATGGGGTCAAATGTCTGCATAAAAGCTACGTCATAAAATTCCGATCGATCCTAAACTTTTAACAAACAAACGACGCTTGATTTACCGATAAAAAATACTCTCCTCAAGATCAATTCGATCTATTTGATTATTTTTCAATTGCAATAGCAACGAGTTATTCTAACCATCATTGATTCAAATATACACATTTGTATATTAGATCAATCTATCTTGTTATTACGTCACACGAATTATCGTCCATTTTTTTTTTTTTTAACAAATAACAAATTACCAATAAGTATAATCATTAATCATTAAAATATTTTTTATTTTTCTTTAAAAAATTCATTTAAAAAAAAATCAAAATTTCAATCAGCATCGCAAGATCGTAGAATCATTTTATTATTCCTTCTCTATGACATTTAACATCTGAACAGGTTTAAGAAATAGCAATGAACCCATCGAAACGTTCAATACTTTCAGAAACTTTATTATACGTTGAAAAAAAAAAGGATTGAAGAATCTAAGAGTATTTAGGTAGCCATCTTTCTTGTGGTTGATCGTCCAAGTGCTCTCCTAGGCTAGCACCTTGTGTATACGAGAGGAGGTCAAGGATTCGTGACACGTTTTTTCATCCGCGATTCCACATTCCATACTGCACACACTGTTGGCCGTTACATCGTAACGGCCTTCCTCGTTGCTCAACTATGGCCGCATTTTCAGCTAATACACTTGACGAGTGTCTCCTTGTTACACTTCAAATTATGTGATAAGTAATATATATATATATACCATATATATATGCATATACTTCTCTTCTTGTTTAATCTTTATTATAATCTCGAATCAAATTATAAAATGCCAATTAATTTGTTATGGAAAAATCAGAAGATAGATTGACATAATGAAATTATTTGAACACTGTGTATATGTAGCTTGATCAGTGCTAGATATTTCTTTTTATCCTTTTTTGTTTTTATTATGATAAAACATACATAGCTCTATCAAAAATAATAACAATAATAACTGTTATAATATTAGGTTGGCAAGAAAGTAATTTCGGTTTTTAGTGTGAAATATTACTTTCTTGCCAACCTAATAATATTATATATTTATATATATTTATTTTATTTTATTTTATTAATTATAAATAATTATTATAATTATTATATAATATTAATATTAATGTTATAATTATAATACTTAATATTAATATTTAATATTTTATATATATATATATATATATATATATATATATATATATTTCCTTACTACCAAAATTACTTTCATGCCAACCCAATAGTATAACAATAATAATTGTTACTAGATTATTTTTTAATCTTTTTTTTATAACTTTTTTTATGACTTTTTTAAAAGATTTATAGGGAAAGGGAAAGAGGATAAAATCTAAATAGTCCTTAGTAATTATTCCAAGATAGACAAAAAAGTGAAGGTAAAAAGGAAGGAAAATCGTTATTGCAGATTGAAGGTCGTAGTGTGAGACTATTTTCTCGACTAATCGAATATCGCCAGACGTACTGATTCTCCGTAATACCATTGAACTATATTTAACCGTTCAATATGTAATCAATGTTCGATAATAAGCTAGGGCACTATAGAACGTTGCGGTTTTGGTGTTATCATTGACTTCGATGATACTACTGCTTCATTACTAATCCAAAGTTATTAACGCATCTCGACGACGACGGTATCGAGTATAATAGTGAGAAACTAATGTAATTCAATTGTAATTAAATTTGATTAGCGTAATACAGCTCGATAGTAATTACAAGTGACATTGATTGAACAATCGATATTTCTCTCACGATAATCCCGTCGTCGTTGTCATTGTCATACACCTACAACATTTCCTTCCTTTTTCATGCGAATTTTAATCATCCGTTTGTATTGTTTCTTCTTCTTTTTCAATACTGAAAGATACGTGTAAATATACAAGTATATTACATTCATTATGAATTTGATTGAAGTTCATTAAATATTCGAAATAAATCATGCAAGGTGTACGTTTCACGTAAAATTATAAAACGCGAAATTCTATTGATTCTACGAATATTAGAATGGTAGTACAACGTAACAATGTAAATATTCAACGACTACAAAACGTCCTCCCTATCACAGTATGGCTTAATGACTTTTGCACTTTGTGCTCTCTAAATATGACTAATATCTTCGAGGTAGAACTTTAGACAAGAAAGAGTACCGGAAATTTGAAATCACACATTATGTGTTTGTTCTAAATTCGTTAACATGAGACATCAATCGTAATGAGAAACACAAAGAAGAAAAAAGGAGAGGAGGGATACATTTTATTTTTTAAATTGATAATAAATACTGACGTATATATAATTAATTTATTATGAGACAAAGCTGTTATTATAGGACAAAACAAGTGTGTATAATTTTAGAATTTCTTTGACTCAAATTGTCATAGTTTATCGTGTACCGTTGGAATATACACGAAGAAAGAAAAATAATGAATTTCTTTTTTTATTCGCTTGAGATCATAACAAAATTCTTAGAGAAACGTTTGAAAATTCCGAGGATCGTCGACAAACATTAAACGTGCAAATTCTCGTAGGCGCAGTTTGCTTTTATAGACAGGTAGAAAGCGTGTAAAATTACAGGAAGCATCCAACGACTGACTGGTTTTATTAGAGATAGAGAGAGAGAAAAAAAATATATATATATGATGAGAGGGGGGAGGGACGTTCATGGCCAATCGACTTCTTAAAAAAAAATAAAAAAACAAGAAGAAGAAAAATAATTTCAACATCCGCATCTCTCTCTCTCTCTCACTCTTTTTTCTTTTTATGCATCATGTAAATTTTGCATTGTTATTCCGTAAACTAAGCCAACCTCTACACAGTTGAAATTGCATAATAGCAAGTTAACGAGCCATAAAGAAGAAACAAATATACACGAAGGCGGTATATAAGAATTCTTCGTTGTCTCTCTTATCTATTGATAATTACCGCAACGACAAAGTATTAGCAAAGATTATTATTGTTCGTTCTACGTATTATTTGCAATTGACATAATTTATTTCTTCTTCTTACGCGTAGAAATTTTTTAAAATAGGTCCATACGATAACCAAACTGTACCGTTCGGTTTAGTTTAGTACGTGAGAGTTGAATTAAATCGACCATTTTGTTACTTTTCATTTTCTTATCTCGTATATATAATCTTTAGGTATTAATTTCGATAAATCTTTTTGATGCATGATCTCATCTTATAATGTGGAATATATTTTGATTCACACTAGATATACCAGACCAATCATTTTGACTGGTCGGGCCATTTTAATTCAAAATTTCTGCTTCATATAACATTTGATTTCTATAAATAATTAAGCATATTTTGTTATTTAAAAATGTCTATAAATCCATTTATCTATTAAAATTATTATTGTTAAACTTTTTTTGTTATTTTTTAAGAGTAAATAAAGACTGGAAGACTCAAAAGCATTTTTTTTTATACACCAGTCATTTTGACTAGTGTGGTAGAAATAGGTATACTGAAAATGGTGGCATATATCTAGTGTTAATAAATCATGAAAATTTGGAATCATTTTTATAATAAATGAAGACGAGTAATAACAAATAAAATTTGTAATCGTGTATATATGTATTTTATTTATCGTTTACGCAAGTCGAGAAAGATATGCAATTGGACTTTTAAAAAAAGATGAAAAACATTCGACGATAGTTGTTTTGCGACTTAAAAGGAAACTGATAATCATAAAAATCGGCGCGAACCAATTTCATTGCTTGCGACGTACGTATGTACATATGTAATAAGTTTGACACCTGCGTGATTTCATGCATGTATATTTATATACATATGTATGGGTGTGTGTGCAAATCGCGTACTTTCTAGTTAATTATCGTAACGTGTATCGCCGTAAGCGAACAGCTGTTTGGCGTATACCCGGCGTATATCAACGCACGTGGAATTGCAAAATTGTTCTATATAAATTAATATCTCTTTTTTTTTTTTTGGTCAAATATTTTAAGTTTAATTGTATTCTCGTTTGTCATCAAATTATAAAGTATACTTTTCACAAAATTATTTTGCTTTCTTCGATAATAATTTTTTATTTTATTTTATATTTCATCAAAATAACTCATAAATATATTTCATTCGATAAAAGTTCTAACGGGTTCAGAAAAATAAAATTAAATCAGAAAGAGAGACATACGGGTATGAAAAGCGGGAAGGCAAAAGTGCGTGCTAAAAAGTCAGATCGTTTCGAAACAAAGAACTCCATGAGTTTCTCATCGACGACGTTTTATAAGAATCATGAAGGTTTTTGGAAATGAACTTGCGAAAACTAAAATTAAAAATACATTTACATATAGTGTGACGAAAATAGAACAATTTTTGATTATATGCACAAATAAAAGGATCCATTTTGTATGATTGAAAACATGTCTTCGAAGGTTTGCGGTAAAACAAAATTCGAAATTAATGAAGTTTTGTAACGAAACCTAACCTGTAAATGCGGAAGAAGATAAATAGGGTTTTTTTTTTTTAAGAGAAGGAGAAAGGAGAAACGAAGTAAAGTAGTTATAAGATGCGAGAGAGTTTGTCTTGCGGGCATTGGCATCTTCTTATTCTTCTTCTTCCCCCTTCCCACCGTTCTTTTGCCGCCATCTTCCAAAACTATACTTTCGATCAGAGTTAGCGGGGAATGTGAGTGGAGTGTAAACGCGGCATAAGGCAGTCACGAAGCTTTCGGTTCGTGCTCGGTACAGCTGCACTCGTCGCACAACGCGACCTTTCCCGTACAAACACCCAGCGAGAAACGTTGCCAACATTAAGCGAATCGAGAAAGAATGTAGAAAAGAGAGAGAAACAGAAAGATAGAACGAATATACCCAATTGCGTACGCCCCACGCGAAAAACAGGCGGACGAAGCCCTGCCGTGGACCACCCACGCTTAGTTGTTACACCTACACATACGTCTATCTCGATTCGATATGTATTCTCTTAGCGTATTCTACTTTAAGCATGTCTACTATGTGATTTTTCAATTCTCTCGTAGATCGGAATGAAATGCAATACGTTCACATATGTGACATCCCATGCGATCGCTCTCCTACCGTTTTGCATTCTCGTTGTTATCTCGTTAGTTAGCATCGGTACAAGGCATTAACGTGTCTCCAGTAACGTAACGCTTTTATATTTATTTTCTAAAAAAACAACTCGGTTTTATCTTCCTATCTCTATTCTTTAAAAAAACGAAAAAACATCCTAAAAATATTCTTAACGAAAGTATCATATTCTTTATCATAAGAATGAATTTCATAATCAATAAATAACTTTATCGACGATAATTGTAAATTAATAAACCAATATTTACAAATTATTTATCAGTTTGAAATTATATCAAAGAAGATTCGAGAAAAGAAAACTTTGAATGACAGACCGACTGGACTGATAGGCTAGTGAAGGAAAAAGATAATTTAATCGGGTATCAGATTCGAAGCGTACAGCCCTGTTACTCGGCATTGTTCGGGTTTTAGGAAGGCGAGCGTTCGGTTGGCAGCAGTGGCGTCGTGCCAGTCGGTGCATCGTGCGGCGCGAGCAGTCGAGCCTGGCGAGGTCGTCTCTCGCGTCGCCTTTCTCGCGTCTCTCTCGTTTGGTGGTCACACAACGTTTTCTCATCATCAACGTTTAAAAAACGCATAACACATTTCTAAGTGAATCTGACTGACGAGACAACGTTTCTAAGAGAAAAAAAAATTACTAAGTTTTTTCGAAAGAGAAGAAGAAGAAGAAGAAGAAGAAGAAGAATACAGAGAAGGATAGACAAGAAATAGAGAAAGAAGCAATTAGATATATAATATATATATGTTATGTATACGTATTATATGTATGTGTATACATCGTATATGTGTATGTATACATATATATATAAGTAAAAAGAAATAAAGAGAGATAGATAGGAGAGAAAGAGAAAGAACTCGGGAAAAGTCGTGAGTGGTTCGTGCGTTCAACGAAATGTACGTGGTGTGAGGCTATGAAGAAGAAACGAGGATCAGTGTTGGAAGAAGTCACCGTTGTCGTCGTTGTTGGGCGTAGCCGGGCGTCGCGCGAAATCGCTTGAAAGCGGCCTCTCCTACACTCTCAGTGCGTGACAGTAACTCTGCTGGAGCTCTACCATTAGGAAAAAAGGATATACATATATATACATACATACGTATATATATACATAATATATATATATATATATAACTCTTTCACTGGCAAGCATCGTTACTACAAGCAATACTACTACTACTACTACTACTACTACTACTACTATTCATTACTATCAACTTTACGTTACTCGGATTCTTCTTTACCGTCCTTTCTATCTAAAGAGGAAGAAAGAAAGAAAGAAAGAAAGAAAGAGAGAGAGAGAGAGAGAGAGAAAGACATTCAAAGTTCGAGTTGGAAAAAAAGAAATAAAGTATAAGGGAGAAATATAGTGATCGAAGATAGTATGCTGTCAGTCCGATTGTAACACAAATTTGGGATTTTCGAATGTGAGGTGAGTTTATTCACCGTCGCCGCCACATCATCGTTGTCAATGTCGCACCCTGATCGTTGTGATGATCATCGACATTTCTCTTTCTGACATATGTATATATATATATATATATATATATATATATATAGTATGTATATATGTGTGCGGCGTGCGAGTTTATTACTGTATGTTTAGTGAAAGAGAGATGAATAGACGAATACTCTATCCTTGTTTTATCTGTATGAGAGAAAGAGAGAGAGATGTATAGAAAGAAAGAACAAAAGCTAGTAGGCAGAGGTTTCATGAGCACGTATCTCGGGGAACCTCGTTCCCTGCAATGTGTGAAAGCGGGGGATTCATCGTTTACTTACACACACGCGTATACACTTAAATATACATTTAAACACATGTATATATACATACATATATATATATATATATATATATATATGTACTCAGATAAAGAATCGTGATATGTCATTTTGAGGAATGAGCATTAATTGCCATCTCCGTTTGTCAAATTTTAACAATAATAATAATAATTATTAAATCTAGGACAATGTGTTAATTTTTAAAAGGATACACATAAACGAATTAAAATTTGTTTTCGTAAATATTTATTTTCGAGTAAAATTCGTTTTATACAGTAAATAGAAAGCTATCGTTAAGGAGGGATGAAGGTGAGGGTGGGGGAGAGGCGGTCGATGATTCTTCGGTGTTCATGCAATTCGGTTTGTTAGTGTTGTTCGTGTCGAGATATATATATATATATACACAAATGGTGAAAAAGAATGATAGAGAGAATGTTTGTAGTTGTCAATCGTAAAGTGCAGTGCCGGATAGGGGGAGGGAGGGACCCTTCCTACATTTTTGTTACTTCTGATATCCTACTGGAAGTGGGAGAAAGAGAAATGGCCTGACTTTGAAAAGCATGCATACTTTTGCTTTTAAAAGTATATTTACTCACATATGTTTTGAGATGACAATAAACATGTAGTATATATATATATAAAAAGAAAGGAATTCCTTTTATTTAAATTATTTCTCCTTTTTCTTTTTTTAGTTCTTTTATTTTATTTTTCTTTTGTTGTTTTTTATTGTTAGGTTAGGAACAGTTAAATGCAAAGCAAGAGAAACCAGGATGTGTTGTTATACGTAGTGTAGTAGTAGAGTAGTAATAGTAGTAGTAGGAGTAGTAGTAGATTGTATGTATATATATATATGTAAAGTCTTAGTTTTGGCTGGCATTGTCGACTTTCTCGAATCGATTTGAACGCGATATATGAGTGCACGAAAAGTTTAGCCGCGTTCTTTCGAAAGTCGTGAAATTCGACGAAAGTATGTTTCATAATATAAATGTTTAATGAATAGAGAAGACAATAATAAAAAAACGATTGAAAATGGGGATTACCATGATCGAATCACGATCGTTAATAGTATTATTTAGTTTACATACTGTTACGAAATTAAAGGACACAAAGAGAGAATGTTCGTTCGTTTCTTCGGATTGGATCCTTGCCAGATTGTTAGAATGACCAGCGAAAATGCTGAAAACGATGAGAAGTTAGTCACGTGATAGAAACATGAGTTTGTTTTCTCTTCTCTCATTTATCTATACATTTACTTTATTTCTTTTTTGTTAATTTTCGATAAATATTGTATTTATGTATGTACACATATTAGATTCTATTGAAGTTGTTTTGTTTTCTTGGTACATATTTGCATACTTATTTTTCTTTAGTATACTTCTGTTTTTCAATGCCATCGCACATGGATTGATGACGTCAGCTTTGACGTAAAACTCGTCCAAAGGGTTGAAAAAAGTTTTATAGAGGGGGATGAATGTATCTTCTTAAGATCCTGCATGCGGTAAACGTTTTGTCTGCATCCGGGATTTAACGTTTATTAAAAAACCATCCTTTAACGGAAATGCTTTTAATTTCATTTTTCTTTTTTTTTGTTTTCAAATAATAACTTTTATTTAAAATTCTATAAACAAATCGTTTGTTTAATCTTCATTCGTTCTTGTTGCTTTAAATGAAAGTAGATTTGATAAATGAGTATTTACTTACATGTCAATATTTTCAATTAGATAACGAAAAGATAATATCGAATATTATCGCATTATCTAGAAAATAGAAATGACTATGCTGTTAAACTTGTATAAAAATAAAAAATAATACAGTTAGATATCAACAGTGAGTTTCTATCTATCGCTTTCTAATCGTGAAAGAAAAAAATACTTGATAGAAATAGTTAGAAGGATGTACCGAATGTTTCACTTCGAAAGGCATCTGCAACTTTGATACATCATTATAAAATACGAAAAGAAATCTTATTAAAACTAGCAGGAGTATTAAACAACGTGTATATATTATAACAAAGATAAATTGTTAAAGTTAAAAAACCAATGATTTATTGATACAAAGAAAAAAGTTTCCTCTACGAGATTACTGATTGTTTTATCGATTGTGCAAAACGTGTATCTGTTTGTTTTATCTCGTATCATCCATTGCATAATTTACGTTCTTTTGATAAGTGGATTATTAAACTGACCAATGAGCGTTCAAACGTAATACTACAATTTGATTGATTAACTCCCTCTTGACCAATCGGCTACTCGGCGTCACCATTCCTGATTGGCCAATATGAAACGAAAAAAAAGGAGGAATATTTGAAATTGGCATAGGTAGAAAAGAAAAAATATAGGAGTCGGAAATAATTAAATTCCGATTTAGTTCGGCACGCTTGAAAGGATTAGAAAAGAAGGGGTAGGTAAGATGTGGTTAAACCGACGGACGATTCCGTGAAATCAGAAGAGTCGATCGAATTCTCACGGAAGATAGGTGGGTAGATAGAAGAAAGAGGAAAGGGAATACGATCATGGAAAGAGAAAGGAAGATAAAGAATGAATCATGAGCCCTTAAGACGTCGGCAAGGCGGCCCTTAGTTTTCTTATTTTTGCTTTTACTCCCTAGTACAACACACACACAAACACACAATACCTCAGAGAAACACAGCACCGCAATAGATGCAGTCACGCGTGAACGTTGCCGACGAAAAAGATTTGCAAAAAGGAGATGAAATGAACTTCACTAGGGATAGATGTGTGAGCGAGAGAGGCATAAATAGATAGATAGAGAGAGAAAGAGAGAGAGAGAGAGAGAAACAGAGTAAGAGGAACCGACCGAAGCAACGCTCGATCTCCCTCGGTTGTCCTCGGCTACCTCTCCACTTTTCTCAACGTACGTTTATATATATATATACATTTGTATATACATGTTTGTATAATACATACATACGTTCATACATTCATACGTTTGACTGCAGACGCGACGTCGCATCTCTTGCATCCTTTTTCGTTTTGATTTTATCTCGTATTTCAATCGTTTGATGTGGTCTCTTTCAAAAAGGTTACACGCTCTCGCAAGACTTTGTTCCTTTAACATTATTTCTACCACGATATTAAATATCATACCTGTTTCGATCAAAAAAAAAAAATGCGTATTATAGATCCACAAAGAAATAGGAGGATAAAAAAAAGATACTCTTATAAATTAATAATTATTATATAAAATTAAAAAGTTGATTGAAAAATAATAATTGGAATTAACATTTTAATTATTTTTTCATTAGTAGGTACTTTTAGGCAAGTAAATGGTAAACAAGTCGTGCCGGAAGAGTTCTGAATTATAATCGGAAAGGGATGAAAGGTTTCCTTTTAATATCTTTGGTAAAAATAATGTTAATATTGTAATATGAAATGTATTAGATCGTTTCACAAAAGTTTTCTTTTATTTTTTCTTACAATTATTAATTTTACATGCTCAATGTTTGCTACATTATATTATTTTACTGAAGTATAATATTCGTTATGAAAAAAGGTAATAAAACAAAATGAATGCTATATTATTCAGTGAAATAAGATAAAATAAAAAAATGTTGTTCATGTATAATATTTACTATCCATCCTTATTGTTTTTCGTACATTTGTACTTTTAAAAAGCGTCCTTGATGTTAAACGATATATCGAGTACGTTCTTTCGACGCATTCCCCCTCGATTACGTAGTCTTTATATCAGATTATCGCGATCGTGCTCATTTCACCTGATAAATTACGTCGACTCGTAAAATTGCGCGGGCAAAAAGAGATATGGCAGATTGAAAGGTGTATAGGCGTTTTAAACTTCAAACGTACACACTACACACTAACACACACACACACATTCAAGTCTTATTTTTAAGAAACAACGTAGGTGATATGATGGTGATTTGCACAAGTGTTTTCACCGAATACTTATGTTTTATTCTTCTATATGCACATTGAATCATATGTCCTTTTGAATCTCGTGATTATGATTGTATAGTTAGGTCAAGTCAATTGAATCTACATACACATATATACATATATAACATACGCGTAGGTTAGATGTTTTGTCAGGAATGTGCATCCCTATAGTTTCGGAGAATAGTCTATCGATACTGTGAATATAGACTTGACTATATATATATGAATTGATAACATATACATTGAAATGCAATACATGTCAGTAATTTTCTTGCTTACCTATGTAAGATAATCGATTCATTTTGTTATGACTAAACATTTTAAATAGATTATTTTTATTCTCTATATGTATATTTATATACCATGACTAAATACGACATAAAGAAAAGTATTATAATTATTATCAAATTTAGATAGTCACAGTTCATAAAAGTATTATTATATTCTTTACGTTTTAATGAATTACGTCAATTATTTCTTTATCACACGTGAGAACAATTTTATTAGCATTTTTATATCGATTTGATCTCACTTTAAATACAATCTGTAAAATTTTATTACTACGATGAATAATAATAATAATTATTATTATCAATGACTTAGAAACTTAAACGAAAAAATATATGCAAAATTTGACACGAGTAAAATTAATTTAGCTCGAAATAAGCGCTAAAGATCAAAGTGCACACGCATGAAACGACTCAATGCTGTTGTTTTTCTCTCTCTCTCTCTCTTTCTCTCTTTCTACCAATCACGTGCCATAATCATGATTGACGTTAATTTGTCGGGATCGAATGTTTGTCAATCAAGGAGCACAAAATGAGAATTGCGGTAGCTGTGTCCTCTAGACTGATTTCTCGCTATCTGTCTCTCTTTCTCTTTTTACTTTTATTTTTTTTTGTTACGTCGTCATCATCCCTACCCTCTTCCGCCGGAAAGGACGATATTCCGTGAGAAATCGTTGGTCGGTAGAGAGGTTCTTTGCAATTTAACACGCTTTGCTTCTCTTGCTCTTCATTCGAGATACCACGAGATTGAGATCAACTTTTTTATGCATTTACTATATATATATATATATATATATATATATATATATATATTATTTTATTTTATTTTAAATTAATAATTATTTGATAATGGAATAAATTGTGTGAAAATAATTAAAAGTAATTAAAATAAAATTTGAATTGGTTGTTAAAATATTTCAACATTTAAATATGCAATTGAATAAACTTATTCTATTTTATATTACAACTTGTAACCATAAAAACTACACATCTATTTATAATTAATTTAAACAATTTACATTTAAAAATAAACTTATGGTTATTTATTTTTAATTTTCTTTAATTTATATTTTGTAGAGTTAGTAATTTTTGGCAAATGAATGTGTGTATGTTTGTGTTATGTAAAACCCTGATGAAATTTATTATCCAATTATTTTAAATGTAGGATATTTTCGCGCGCTTGCGCACAAGGAACACAACACAATGACGATTGGTTGAAATTTGTCTTCTTTTTGTTGCTTTTGGTTTATAATTTGAGAAGAATTCATTTCACAAAAAAAAAAAGAAGTTTAAGCGAAAGGGAGAAGGAGAAAGAAGAATAAGAATAAGGGAATTGTACACGAAGTGAAACTAGTGAAAGCACATGCTCGGCTGGACGCGAACATTCGAGTTTAACACATCGTGGTACCGTTTTCGTGAAACTCGACGCTCTTTTGTGTTTCACGGAAGAGTCTGGTTGTTGTGTTTTATAAAAAAGAGAGAAAGAGAGAGACTACGATATACGCGTGTTTCTTAAGAGAGTCTCCTCTCACGAAATGAACTTGCTTTGTCAAATATGGATGAATATAACACGATGTTTTCTCTTTTTAAATTTACCGTGCCAGACCGTGATGAGGTCAAGAAGTTTACGAGCAGCGCAATGTTAGAGAAAAAAATTTTGCTTCTCTTTTAAATTGTATATCGACTTTTTACGACATAAAAAAGATACTACGTAATTATAAATGAAAATGAAATATAGTATAACGAAGAAAAAAAAATAGGAGAGTGAGTGAGAGAGAGATTCATTTGGATGATAAAACCGAATACGGATGTATATTCAGTAGTAACATTTATATATTTGTTCTGAAAAACTTCATTTCAAGAATAATTCTCATCAGCCATAAAGATTATTACGTTAGAGCATAAGATATCGTTACGTGATATAAAAGAAAGAAAAAACATTTATCAAGAGTTTGTATTTTATTAATGAATTTATTTTCTTTTTTTTCCTATATTGAGAACATTAAGTATTTAACACTAGATATACCAGACCAGTCATTTTGACTAGTCGGCCATTTTAATTGAAAATTTCGACTTCATATAACATTTAATTTCTGTAAATAATTAAGCATATTTTGTTATTTAAAAATGCCTTTAAATCCATTTATCTATTAAAATTATTATTGTTAAACATTTTTTGTTATTTTTTAAGAGTAAATAAAGATTGGAAGACTCAAAAAGCATTTTTTTTATACACCAGTCATTTGGACTAGTGTGGTAGAAATAGGTATACTGAAAATGGTGGCATATATCTAGTGTTAAAAAACTTAGTTTATTCATGTTCGAGGAATTTGAAAAAGTTTCAAAAAAATATTTCAAGATATAATCAATCCATAAATTGTTGAAAATCCTTTAGAGACATTCAACAGCGATCGATTGTGTTAACACGTGTGTGAACACACAGTTAATTCGATTAAAGATTTCAAGTCCTGGCAGTTTGCCAAGTATCAAGCGTAAGTGGATAAATCATGCACTTCAGAAAATTGGCCTTATCGAGAAAAAAAAGGAAGTTCATCAACTTGTTTAAACGATTGCAAAGTTTGTTTTCCTTGTATCGATCAATTGCAAGAACAAAGTTTCTTTACGAGGCTAATAATATTGAAATATTCAAATGACCTTGGAATATAGAAACAAAGTCTCTAGAATGCATTATAAATCTAATCGTTTTCGAATGATCGTGGGCGTTGCTAGTTCGAAGAATTTTATCTCATTTTTCTACAATAAATTATTATTATTATTATTCTGAAACATAACCATAAAAGTTAGTAATATCAACGTGACATTCCAACATATGTGAACGTATAAGCACAAAACTTATTTGATAAAGGACATCGAAGAAATGATTTCAATCCTAGATCATTCCTTTGATCATAGAAATAGGTGTTAATTGTATGATTGAGCTTGAGGAGACAGTAAAATAGAATGAAACGTTGATTGGATCTAACCTTTAACTTTATATAGAATCGACGTTTCACTTACCTACCGGAAATAGTTCTCAACTTGTCTTGAAATGTTCCTTTACGATTACGTGCTCATTTATTACGATAATACGTAAAGTCTTCATTTTGTTTTTGTTTCCTTTGTATCGCGATAAAAAAATGTCATTTTTACATTTAATTTATTATATTAAGTGGACAAGAAAATAATGGCGCTTTCTAATCTTAAATTTAAACGAATATATTTTGTTCTAACAAGTTTGTTATTTTTAATCAATAATGTAATTACCACCCCTCATTATCAACAACCTTTTTCCATCTAGTATGCAAAATTTTTAATATCAAAGTGATAAAAATTAATCGGTTTTTTGATAAAAATATACAAAATTGGACCATTTGTAGAAACGACATTACTTTCCAGTCCTCCTAATACTTTCTCTTTTTATTTTTCTTATAAATTTTATGAAAAATATAATTTTTGAATTCTTTGAATGAAACGATTACGGAATTTTACATATCATCTATATTTTCGTAACTTCTTGATAGTCGACAAATGACGAAATGTTTCTTTTCATCCTATTTATATCATTTATCTGGTGGCTTGTCAGTAATGATATATTATTTAGATCTTTCTATGTTTTTCTATATCATTTCTCATCCATAAACATACATAAAACCTATTTACAAGGATCTTTGTATTTCTCTCATATCTAGTAATAGTTTCTAGGTTATGTGAGATTTATTTCTCGCAATCTGTTTTATGCGATGTTCTTTTTCACACATCCCTTTATATACATGTACACATACACACCTACATGCAATTTTGTTTCGCTTATATTCCCTATTATAAATTTCTCTAGTGCCATCATTTTCAAACAAAGCTTCCAACTCCAACACAACGATTGTATTCTCAAGTATATGCAATTGCTTAGGTTTTGTTTTTCCCCTATTAAGCGGCTTCACGACGAGAATCTCACAATGGGTCATGACAAATCAATTTGAATGGAACTTGTACAACAAATTAATGTGATTCCGTTCGTTACTTTGTTTTTAAGTTATATGTTACAATGGTTCCCAATGTGTATGTGTGTGTGTCTCTCTCTGTGGGAAAACCCGCGACTTCCTTTTCCTCAGAAGGAAAGGTGCTACAAAATATATTACTACATCAATTTTCATATTATTTCCATTTGCGACTTCTTATCTTTTATGAACTTGGATTTCTGACAATTGTTGAAAAACAGCGTCAAATTTATATTCTACCATTTGAAACAATATGGCGCGGCGGTCAACAATGGGCTCATTCATCCTATTAATTATTATAATTAGTTGAATTTGTTCAATTATATTTTTCTTTTCTGATCTAAAATGCATTTTATTTATTTTTACCTAATTCTTGAACAAACAAACAAAATTATTAACTAAATTTGCTAAATGTTATGTGTATTTATTAATATGGATTTATGCAAGAATTAACAAATTTTAAGAATCACTGGGTATATACTGTAAAATTATATATAAATATATCGAGAATGCAAAAAAAAAAAAGAAAATAAGAAACTAGAATTCCCACCTGACTTCATGGACAAAGATTTTTATTCGTGGAGAAGAAGTAATTTCGGTTGCTTTTTTTTTTGTTTTAAGTCGACATAATATTGTACGTATATATATACACGACGTTTCGTTGCAACGTTTATAAGACTCATACTCGTTTGAGTTTAATTAAAATTTTGCTCTAGAAACTAAGCGTGCCTAGAATTTGTTTCGCATTACAGTGAACTTTTCGTGTTTTTCCACGAAGAAATAAAGTTTTCTCAGAAGATATTCGTCATTCACCAAAAAACGTCTGTACTTCCTACCCACAAATTGTTTGCGTCTTAAGAAAGGAAATACACATATATATACAGACATACATATATTGTATATGTATACACGTAGTACGTATGCAGGTGTTAAGCATTCACCGTCAACATTGGCAGCGAATAAACCGATGTCAAACTGTCTTCTTTTGGGTTATGTATACAGATTAGAGACATGATTACATAACTAAAGAATACTTCTCTTTAATACTATACTTAATTTATTAAAATTCATTTTAATTCAATCGGTCTCAATGTTGACTAATAATATAATAATAATTAGTAATTAATTAATTATTAATGCTAGCTGATAATATTTTTAAATGTTTCTTATTTTTGTTCTTTCTCTTCTATTTGTAATAGGTGAGCTGTCAACATGAACAGCAGATGACTGTTGGCTGAGCTTGTTGCTCGTTGTTTAAGTTTAATATGAGCGAAGTCGTAGCCGTAAAAGTGCCTACTGGTGGATCATCGACACGCCAGGAAAGCGTGGCACATATCAAAAGGCACAAATTATTTAATTGTAATGTTCCTCTCGTTCACGGCCGGCCAAATCCATCGATCAGCACTCGCAATAGGCTGACAACTCATCAACGAAATCATAGCTTGGACTTTAGGTATTACAGAAGTTTCTGTATTGCCTTATGAAATAGTGATAGAGATTATTTCGAAGTTGGATAATTGGATCATGAAATACAAATGATCCAAGGGCTGTAAACTCGAAGACATTAATTATAATATTGATTACAGGTCAATGGGTATCTTACTTCCACCGGTGCCTCAAGTGGCCGCGACAACATTAACGTTACATCATAGAAACAGAAGTCTGGATTCGGCTTTACAACGAATCCCTGAGGTGGACGTTACTCCGAGTCCAGAATGCGAGACGAATCCTACGCCTGTTATTAAGACAACGGTGCCAACCTGCAAAGGACGTAGCCGAGAACGCGAAGACCTCGCTAGTCTTGGATCAGATGACTCTGGTATACTTTGTGGTTCCGACAGCGGTTCCAGTGACGCCACCAACACAGCTACCAGAGAGTCAAGTATAGATCATTTACATAGTAGAGAAAGTCTCGATTCTACCTTGTCACAAGCAGGAGATATGGATGGCGTTGATGTTATCGATGGAGAAGATAACAGTGGGGTGTCTGTATCAGTGTCTCCTGTGGAATTAGTGCTACTTAGTGAGTCCTTGTCTGATAAAAATGGTGATCGTGAACTCTGTAAACTAAAGAATCTCGATAAAACTAATCATGAAACTGAAGAACATTCTGGTATAGTCCTTTGTCCCAAAGAACTTCAAAATCATGAATATCCACGTGAGGAACCTTGTAATAGCATATCTGAAAAAGCTATGGAGTATCAGAACTCTTCCTCCGAAGTGGCTATGGTGCAGGGAGAATTGGCAGGTGCTGCTATGACTTTATGTTGTGGCACCTCTGCACAACCAGACAAAGAAACTGTAAAAAAACAACCAGAAGTTCAAAGACAAGAGACGGTTCAGCCAAAGCCATCGGAGGGATGTTTACTCAGGTTATTCGAGAGTCAAATATTTGATATGTCTATGGCGATATCCTATCTTTTCAATTCCAAAGAGCCAGGTGTTCAGAGTTATCTAGGTAAATTATTTAACATTCTTCATTGGTAGTTTGTTAATTTTGTAAAAAAAAAATTGATATAAATTTACATACTTTTAGATAAATCTTGCATTATGGATTCTTGTGTTGAAACAGCAAATTCACACATATTTAGTATATTTTTAGGTAACAAGATGTTCAGTTTTCCTGATAACGAAGTGGATTTCTATTTGCCACAATTGGTGTTAATGTATATACAGCTTCATGATGTTACTGAAGTCCTTTATCCATATCTTGTCCATAGGTAAAATATATATATTTTTTGATGAATGTATTTAACGTTATAATATTTTTATTGAATTAATATTGTAATTTTTTGTTTACAGATGTAGACAATCGGCCGATTTCTCGTTAAAATGTGCTTGGCTGTTAGACGCATACAGCTCTGATGCTCATTTACCATCCAAAAAGAAGTCTCACGGGACCAAATTAAAAAATCTCATTTTGTCAGACGAACTTAGGTAAACAAATTTAAATATAAAATACTGTATAAAATGATAAGAATGTATTATAATAATATATATTTAATATAAATACAGGCCGAAAGGAAATCTGACACGAAAGCAACGTTCTTCCGCGTTGCAAGTTCCTGCTTCGCCGCCATTACCTTTAACACAGAACGTTACATCACCTAATAAGAAAACTCACCAAAGATCTCAATCGGATGCTACTGGATTGTTCCAAACCTTA
The DNA here is from genome assembly GCF_049000335.1 of Polistes dominula. Taxonomy (NCBI): domain Eukaryota; kingdom Metazoa; phylum Arthropoda; class Insecta; order Hymenoptera; family Vespidae; genus Polistes; species Polistes dominula. The sequence goes on along the minus strand of NW_028301116.1, from coordinate 3,237,763 downwards.
CGTCGTAGTCATTCCGGTATATATAACATTTTTGAAATCAAGTTTTTATTTCAAAATACATAATGTAACGAAAATTCATGTATTTATCTTTCTGTATTAAGGTACAATAAATAAAGTAAGCCTTGGGGACCTGAGCTCTGGTCGAGCATTTGACAATGGTTGTACCTGTTTTTATTCCTGCCAAGGTGTGGTAAATGATTTAAGAGGTGAAAAAAACCGATTGCTTCTGCAATGTAAGTAAATGGATATTCATAAAAAGCTTACTTAATTTTAATAATACATTATGATGTATATATTCTCCTTTTGTCTTTTATTATAATAGGCACCCCGTCTTGCTCCAGAACTTGAATTTATTCAAGCATTGATATCTATTGGTAAATTACTTGGAACAATTCCAACAAAGGAAAGTAAGACTGTACAGTTGGTAGCAGAACTTAACACTCTTAATTTAAATCTTCCTGCAAGGGTATGGTTGCCTTTGCATAGTATAGTACCGCATCATATTGTACGAGTCCCTCCTCAGTATGCTGCTGTGCTTAATAGTAAAGATAAGGTTGGTATTTCTAGCTCTTATATTTCTATAAATATTTGTATTTCCTATCTCATTTATATATTGATAAATTTGATAATTTTAGGCACCGTATATTATTTATGTCGAAGTATTGGAAGTAGAAGATTTATATACATCTCCTGTACCGACCAAAATTATGGGAAGTTCATTAAGGCATACAAAGTCTGAAGAAAATCTAACTGGTGGTGAACAGTCCAATGTGACGTCATCATCTAATATGGTTTCTGCTGAAATGCAACAAAGTGTAGCAACGGCACTGAGACAGACTCCTGTTAAAAATATTTCTCCGTATTCTGTTAGAAGTACAGATATAGCATTTAATTTTCCTGATGACGATCCAAACGATTGTTGGAGTCAAGAAGACGATGAAATAACTCAACAGGTAATAATATTTGTGTCTCAATTAAATAAAACCATTTAAATGTATCGACAATAAATGTACTTATTTTTGTCTTCATATTACTTCATTATTTAATCTTTATTTTGTACTTTAATAGTATTTACAACTTCGTAAGCCAAGAGATAGAGATACGATATCTCAACTAAGTCAAGAATCATCTGACAGTCGAGAACCAGTTTTTGTACCTGGTGATATAAAACGACGTCTAAGTGAAATGACTGCTACACCTAGTGCAACATTTAATCATGATCCAGAGGATCCATCAGCCGCCGTCCTCAAAGAACCATGGGAATTAAAGCAGAAACGTATTAGAGCATCCAGTCCATATGGTCATTTAGCTACTTGGAAACTTCTTGCCGTTATTGTTAAATGTGGAGATGATTTAAGACAAGAACTTCTTGCTTCCCAATTACTTTCAATGTTACAGAAAATTTGGATAGATGAGAAAATTCCACTTTGGGTTCAACCATACAAGTATAATACAAATTAATTATTATTACAAACATTAATTTATGTTCTTCAGTAATACATAATTTATTACAATTCGATATCATTTTTAGGATTTTATGTTTATCCAACGATAGTGGATTGATAGAACCAATATTGAACACTGTATCTCTACACCAAATAAAAAAACATTGTCAGTTGACACTTTTACAATACTTCGAACGAGAATTTGGTCCTACAAATTCCGAAGCTTTCATCATTGCCCAAAAGAACTTCGTGCAAAGTTGTGCTGCTTATTGTCTTATAAGTTACCTCATTCAAGTGAAAGATCGTCACAATGGAAACATTTTATTACACAGCGATGGACATTTAATACATATTGATTTTGGATTCATATTGTCAACTTCACCTAGGAATTTAGGTTTTGAGACCAGTCCATTTAAGTTGACTCCCGAATTTGTTGAAGTTATGGGTGGTAGCCAATCGAAAATTTTTCAACAATTTAAAACTCTCATTCTTCAAGGTTTGATCGCAGCACGAAAGCACATGGAAAAGATTGTTAATCTTGTAGAGATCATGTTATCAGGTATAAATCTGTTTAATAATTAATATTTTGTCGTTGTCCGTAAAAAAAGAATCATTTCTTCATTTAATCCTTTCCTTTTGTTTGTTTTCTCATTATAGGATCTCAGCTTCCTTGTTTCCGCAGTGGAGGAGCTGCCACAGTTCAAGGATTGAAAAACAGATTTCATCTTACACTTACGGAAGATCATCTACGTCGTCATGTCGAAGATTTGGTCGAAGGTAGCATCCATTCTTGGTCTACTAAACTGTATGACCGGTATCAGTACTTCGCAAATGGTACTCTTTAATGCCGAAGTGAAGCTATTATTCATCCACGCCCAGTGTCATAATTTTGTGGCGTCGGAAGATATTTTTATCATGGACAAAGAAGAGGACAGTTGCAAATAATATCAATTTCAAATAATGTAGCATTTCTTCCACACTTTTAAATACACTTTTCAACATTCCACGAGCACAAAGTACTTTTTGAATCTTTTCGATGATCAAGGAGATATAGTTTTATTAGTGCGAACAAATTGCTCTTCGTATTATATTTTCCTGTTTTTTTTTCTGTATATTTTTTTTGTTTCTATTCTTTTTGTTTCATATAAAATTAAAAATAATCGAAATCCGACCCCATTGACTGGATTATAGGTCAATTACGTCTGATCTTCGAATTTACTTGTCGCTTTGGCAGCCCAATATGGTGGGCGTATGTTAGATAGATCATTTTAGAAGAAATTCGAGGCATTAAGAAATGAGGCATGAGAATAGATTAAAAAATCATTTTAGATGAAACCTCTCGAGGCATTTGGAAAGGAAAAGTTTTACGCGAATTATGCTGCTTTCAAAGGTATTGGATTGTAATAAGCAATATAAGTACAGTTAATATATTTATTATAAACGCTATAAAACATTAAATGATAAAGTATTTGTTATGACTATGTTAATTTATGATAAATGAAAAAAAAACATATTAAGAAAAAATTGAGAGAAGATGACTATACCCGTTTTTTTGAGAGGATGTAAACTTTAAAACGGGAGATGATTTTTGATGTTTATAGTGCCCAGTTAATTACATAATATTTACATATGCATATCGTTTTTTGTTCAATGTATTAATACAGCAGTTTATGTAAGTCTCAATTGACAATTACGAGTTATCTACTATCAGTGCAGATCTTGTAACATTGTAATAAGTGTTGGACTGCTAGATCGTTGTAGCCTATAACAGCGTAATTTGTTAAAGGTGCCTTATTTATAGAGAATGGTGGTTACGATCAAGTCTAAAAATGCAGTGAAGTGATTAAAAAAGGGCTGTCTGTCGATGATGCTACCTTTATAGTGAACTGGACAATCTGTTATTTGTAAATAAACACTACGTGGACTTTTGTCAAATCGAAAGATAACAATTTAACCGTTTTGGCAATAAATAAATATATCCAGAATGGTAAGAATGATTAAAAAAATGCGACGGAAGAATCGTATGTGCCGTTTAAACGTATATGGGCTTCATGTAAATAGCTCAAATACTAACCGAAGACGAATACTCAAAAAAAAAAATATCTCCTACTTTATAGATTAATATTACTATATATTAATATATATTATGTATTATATACTAATATATATATATATATATATATATATATATATATATATATATATATATATATATATATATATATATATATATATACGAATATAATTGTAACAATCTATTAAGGATAATTCTTATAGTAAAACTTAAGAACTACATTTGAAAAGTTTTTACATGTTCTTATTACGTACATTCATAATTATAATACAAATTGTCTTAGCTATGTGGAAATAATTATTTAATACTATTCCTGCGTTATATCTGTTTTTTTCTTTTTTCTGAGTAACTAAGTTATAAATTTTTAAAAAGTATTGTACATAAAAAGAAAACAAAAATTGAAATCGGTTATCATTTAAGGCTAATAGTGAATGAATGTTCGAAACAAAATCAAAGTCATGGTGAGCTAGCCCAGAGTACGAGAGACCTGGGCCCTCTGACTTCCAAGTGTCTTATATCTCTCTCTCTCTCCTATCATAACCGTCTCACGATAGACAGGCAGACCAGAGTTGATTTATTTATTCAATAGTAATTGTCAATTTTGTTATATTTTAATATATGTGTATAAATTAATTTATAATATAATGAAGAAAGTATCTTTATTTCTAAATTTGTCGATACTCGTTGTACTACGTATATTTAATACAATTGTTCAAGATCAGATTTATTACAATTGTATTTATTATTTCATTTGTGTAACATTCATAAGCTATGTTTTACATTATCAATATGCAAAATATGAATATACCTGGTCTTGTTTGTTCTCTCAACTCATTACGAGCTATTGATAATATGAAATATCGAATAAATACGAATGCAATGATATGTACGTGTACTCTATCTAAGTATCCTTTAAATAACTATGCAAGCAAGGTGCATCCAATTCATAACACAAAAAAAATATCAATTTATAATTTATCATTGAAATAATTCATTCGAAATCATTTATAATATCATTTTATCGTTTCTTTTTCGTTTATATATATATATTATACAAAATCCAATAACAATACAACAAGCATAAAGTTCCATAATTTTCCTCTGTTTTCTTGATATAAATGAAAACAGAATAACAAGTTATGTCGCTTAAGTCATTAGTCAATTAAAAAATTGAATATAAAAATATAAATATGTATATATATACCTAGATGTACCGAAAATTCACAATGAAAATTCCTTTTTTTAATCATTTCTTTTTTTTAAATTTAAAATCTATATACGATATTAAAGAAAAAGTATTATTTACGGCTATAAATAAATAAATAAACAAAACAGTAAAGTAAGAAACGAAAGTTTCAAAATGGTAAGTGTGCCGTAAGCATTTCTACATGTTTTCTTTTCTTTTTTTCTTTTTTAATCACTTGTACCTGTTCCAGTATGTAAATGATTTAATTGACTTATAACGCTAAATAATTAATTCGTACTATAAATATATATACTATATCCAATCATCAGTCATAAAAATGTAATTAAGGAAGAAGACGTGTTACGCGAACATCTAATAATATACGCCTCTCTGAAGCGCATCTAAAGAAGAAAAAAAATATATAAATATCACAATAGGTCTTGGTTAATAGAGATCATAAGAAAATTTCTTATATTCTAGAGAGCTGTTGTAATAAATTAGACGGCAAGACAGTTTCTAACTTATCCAAAATATAATAAAAAGGATGAGAGAACCAAGCGAGCATTGCTCGTGCTACTACACCCATCGTATCGGGATACTGATGAGTCAGCAAAGCTAAGAGTGCTGTAAAGGAGCACAAACCGGCTGTAAATAAAATAAAAAATGGCAATTCTTTTTTCGGATAGACGCTGACATCATGGAAAGTAGGTAAAAGTTCTCGATCTGCACACTCGGTACATGTTGGATATGGATAAAACAAATGTCCCCTTTCCAAAGGATATGGTAGCATTCTGAATGTTCCTTCCCATGTACAGTGTAATAAATTTAAAGCACCTTCCATTTGTTTCCAATGTGCAAGATGGAAAAATGCATAAGCTATAGCTTCTGAATCTCCTCTTTTTAAAACATGCTCGGGTGGTAAGATTAAGGGTTTCATTTCTAATAAATATTTTGGTACATGAGGATTGAATTCTACTGCTCTATGAATAGCTTCTACCGCAGACATTTCTGCTGTGGTTAATCCTCTTTTGCTAGCTATATCTGGTGAAAACTTATCAGCGACCAATCTTGCCTTTAATAATGCAGCTGTGTAACATATAGTGGCTGATTTTGGTAGACTTATGTCATCGTATTTTGCTAAAACAGCTTGAACATCAGCATATGCTTGCATTTCCAATAAAGCTTCTATTAGATTTTCGTGGATATTCAAAACATTCATAATTGGTGGTACTTCTTTCGTTAAATCTCTGAACATTTTTACTGCTTCTTTCAATTTTCCAAGTTTCCTCGCACACATAGCCAAACGTCTTTTAATATAAATAAGTACATTTGTGTCTCTTCTATGTATCGTTTCTGCAATAGAGCCTTGATGTTGCGTACTTTGAGATTTTCTATAATTACTTTCTGCTACTTTCAATGCTTGTTTTAAAATCTTTTCTGCTTCTACAATTGTAGTAGCTTCTTCTTCGGCGAGTAAAATATAAGCTGGTGCACAATCTGGGTTACTTTCTAAAGCACTGTGCGCAGCTTTTATTCTAATTACAGGATTCCGTTCTCTCCAAGCTGTTTGCATAATTTCATATTCATCTTTACCTATATGATATGATCAATTAATATAAAAACAATGTGCCATTTTATATCTAAGTTTTGTCAACTATTACTTATAAATATATACAATAGATTCTTTTATTATATTTACCTGTATCACCTTCGCAAGTAAAAAATGTTTGATGATCTTGAGCAGATAAATTCATATCATAATATGTTAGAGGCTCTTTGTTAGTGGCCCAGAAAAATCTTTGATATTCTGCACCCCTAAATAAATTAATTGGATTACGCCAAACTTTACATTCAGGAACATTTTGTTGATTGGAACCATTGGAATTATTTAATGTTGAGTTAGCGTTATCAGCTCCACTGTCACCTCCACCAATCCAAGGTGAAATATGATTTAAAGATACTTGTTCGATAAAAGAAGTACCATATTTTCTGAAGTACCACCATTCGAATATGAGAATAAGGCCGGATATTAATGATGATGTTCCTGTCAATGCTACGTAGAATTTCGGGGTTAGGGTGCTCAGGAACATTGAGGAGTCCCACATACTTGTAAATAAATGTGCCATTTATGTGACTGTCAACGTTGTTGGCAAATATATCTTAAATCTGTGTGTTGAAACTTTAGAGAAATAATATATTATTGATGATTACATCAACTGCCATACAAAATAAAAAACACACGTCAATAAATTTTATACAATAATAAATTTCTTACTTTTTATTTCAATTGTATGATTAATAAAATAAGTTTTGCAATTTATTGTTATGGATTTTAATAATATAAATACATGTTTACAAAGATAGAACTCGTAAATATTCTCGTTCGAGCAATGAAAGCTCTCAAAACTTATTTCGAAATCTAGTACATTTCGATGTATGGTAATTTTGCACTGTTGCTTTCAAGAAATTTCGATTGAGAAATATAGTGATAAGGATTATTTTGCAAATATAGCATATATCAATATTTGACGGTTCAAATTATTATTCAAATAACTATATTTTATATATAATTAACGAAAATTCCTTTTTATGCACTTTAAATTTAGTAAAGAATCCAAAATATATTATAAAATAAATTTTATATTAGTCGACATTAATCAAACGTGCGTTAACCAATCAGAAAGAAGTTTTTTTATTGATCTTTCAAAGCGTAAAACTGATTGGACGATCATTGGGTGCTTTCAATAGAGAACGAAAATTTAAATTAAATACAATTAAGAATTAATTTTTTATAAATTGTATTTTTGTTTATTTAATAATTAATAGTAAATACAAGAAAAGGTATAATTATATACTTTGTTGAATTAAAAATAATTAGTATTGTATTCAGAATTGTGTAGTAATTATATATATATATATATGTTTACAAAAATAATAACACATTTAACGTATGTTTACATTTTATTATGTGTATTAATTAACACAGTGGAAATAAATGTTATTTAAAGAATTATTCTTTTTTCGTAAGCAGTTAAATAAATGATAATTCAAAACGCATATTTTTAATAATTAATTATTGAATGAGAAAGAGAAAATAATGAAGAAAAGAAAAGAAGTAGAACAAAAAAAAATAAAAATGAAAGACAAAAATTGATTCAATTCTACAATGTTATTTCAATATATTGAATTTTATTACAAAATGTTTGCATTTAGGCTACAACATGTAATATAATAATTGCGTTTGGTCTAGACCCTTATCAAAACAAAAGCTAAACTGCACCACATTTTCTATCGTCTTAGCAAGACACTTTTTTTTCTTCGGTTTACGTTTCAAGGAAACACGTTCTATTTAAATGCGAATAAATCTACGCGCGATTTAAATTATCCAGATAAAAGACGACTATACACAATCGGGTATCCTCTCCAACGTTGAATCTTTGTATCACAACGTACACGAAATATTAAATATCTCACTAAATGCAAATACGTTTCGACTAATAGCAATATTCATTATAATATTCGTATTAGATACATCTTTTCTTTTTATCTTGTTTAAAGGTAAGAGACATCTGAGTATGGATCTATATAGAACATAATATTCATAATGTATTTATATATAAATCGAGATACTGCATCATCTCGATGAATAACGGGAGAACAATTAAGAATTAATTGAAAATTATTTCACTTTAATAAACGCGACAGAGTAATGATGTTTTACGTAAATTATGAACTAACGAGGAGCTCAGGCATATACGTATGTATTTATATATACGTATACGTATATATATATGTATGTATTTATGTATGTATGTATGTGATTCATTTTCCTTGAAGCGCACCCTAAGAACGAATGGTCCAAAGACATGTGTTCTAAAGAAGAATAAGAATAAGACGATAATAGATCTCGTATTATCAAACTGCGTACAACCGAAAAATACATATAGGTGTAAAAAATAATCAAATGAGCGGTAGTAAAATACCCTCTCTACTACGTTATACGGTGTGCACGTGTATAAACGTTCAATTACGTTTTGTCCTCCAAACGTTTTTTTTTTCGAAGTAAAAGGAAACTATCCCAAGCAGCTAATTCTAAGATAATGTAATATCCTTTTTTTTGTTTATATAGCTTCTATTTATATTTAGGTATGCACGTATGTGTGATAACTAAACAGATACATGGTTTTTGCAAGTGTTATGTCTATTGTTTATAGACATATCGATGCATTAAAGATCAGGAGGCTGGATGAAATCGAATGAAATAATATAATAAAATAATAAATTGCCTTTAACAAAAAAAGAAAAAAACAACCCTTCTCTTTAAACGATTGTATCTGTTCAGTAAACACCATTCACCGACCAAATTCCATTTAGGCCTTCCTCTTGATCAAAAATATTTAATAATATCAGATTTTATTCTGATTTCATTTACAAGAAGAACACCTAAACGTTTGTTTTTCTTTAGTTTCAAGTAAAGAAACAATAGCAAAATCTTCACATTCATTCTTGAATATATTTCTATATTCTTCTCTCTTACTCACACTTTCATTCATAATTATCTTTTATTATACTCTACGTAATTATTCGTTATCTTTACGCAAATAATAACGAATATTCTTAATAATTCATGCTCGATTAATTTATTTAAGGAACAAAATAAGTCCCATTACGGTTGTACGTGCTTAAAATTTTTGTGAATTATACATATACGTACATGTTATTATGTAGTTTCATTGCACGCAAGATTATAATAAAATTTCTGTTTCATTCCATATATATATAATTCCTCCTTAACTTTGCCGATTATATTAATATCGTTAATATATATATATATATATATATATATATATATATATATATATATATATATTGTATATGTATGTATGTGTGTTTGTGTTTTGTGTGTTATATGAATATCGCTTTTTAATAATAGTTTTTTTTCTCACTTTTCGTAGAACGCGCACAGCAGCCTCCTGTTCTCTAATGTATATATAACTATATTTAATGATTTAATCATAAAATTATCAAGTAAAATTTGTAAAATACAATACATACTAAATCCTATCATAGAATTCTTAATCTTTCTTTATAAATAATTATAGTAATAGTCTTCACACCATTTGTTAATTTATAATAATCAGATATCATTTCTTCTTCTTTTTTCTTCTTCTTCTTCTAATTAATTTAAATATTACAATTTGTGCCCTTTGCACTAATTCATTTTATATAGTATTTTGCTTGACTATATTATATGATACACGTAATATATAATCTAAAGAACTTACGGTATTTACATATGTACACGTAACAACGGCGCAAATTTGTCAATAATATTTTTTTTCTTTCTTATTCTTTTTGTTTTTAATAAGATTATTAACGTTTGTTCAACGAGGAATGCATTGATCGTAAAAAGATGCACCTGATTAGAAGAAATGAGTTCGAAAACGAACGGGAAAAGGTTAAAATTCTAATCAGATCAGTCTCCTTAACGAATGTTCCTACAATACATTCAACGTTGAACAAAGTTATGGTCACTTACTTTTTATATTAATTCAATCGAACTGAAACTAATTACAAAAAGCTTATAATCCTTAAAAAATAGGCTCCATTGTTAACGATTCGGACATTTCTCCAAACTTTATTACACTTGACCAACCTCGGGTTGTTTAGTTTCTACGACTTCTTTTTTATGTTTCAGATCCAAAGTGCAAAAGCTTTTGTTGTTTTTCTTTTTTGAAACGACTACTTGCTGAAGAGGACCAAGAGAAAGACGATCCTAACTTCTATTTTACACATTCTTATATACTGTAGACGTTAACATACGCGTATAAAACAACACTAGATAGTATTATATCATTACATTATGTAAATACTTCCATCAATTCATTTTCAAATACCATGATGTATGATATAACTACGTTTAACCCGTAACTACAATTTGAATAATTGTAAAATACGAATTTTATCGTCCAATCGACCCTTACTTTGATACGATTCGTATAACGAATTAGAACGTTCTTCAAGAATAGAGGCACACCAATGGTTCATTTGTTATCTATTTTCTATGCGTTTAACGAAGCAGATCTATAACGAAAAACAATAATATAAATAAATCTCAAATTTTCTGCGTATTGTATATTTTTCGTTTTGATCATTACTGCAATTTTTGATCTTGTCGCTATATGTATATATTCTCTACGTCACACGATTTTATTAGATTTTAAGTGAATACGTTTAAATATAATAATACCTTATCCTATTATAAAAAAGTATAGCGAACGATCTGCTTCGTTTAACGAATTATCAAAAGTAGAAAACAAATGAACAATTTAATATGGATCTGTCACTTCTTTGAAGTTTCAGGAACAAGAACCTCAAGATAAGGATTGATTAATGCGATGGTACCTACGGGCTAAAATATATCAATAGGATATCAGAAACCTGTCTTTCTCAAGATTCTTCTTTCTATGCAAGAGCCGAGATCACTTTAAGAAGGAGAACTAAAACGTAAATCCTGCATAAAGGATTTATACTTAAAAAACGTTTTAGGGTTGGCCAAGATTTCACTCATGCTACGAATCCAAATCGTCCTCCCTCTGGCTACTGAAATAAGACACCAAACCGCCAAATTCCCCAGTACCTTCATCGTCGTATTGTTTATTTGCAACAGTAGCCGGGTCATTAGGATGCGTTTGCGATGGTTGTTGTGGCTGCGGTGGTTGAGACGGTGGAGGTTGCGGTTGCGGAGGTGCTTGAATCTGCGGCTGATTATCCGCGGGAGACGAAAAATGTTCCGTAGGATAGGGCGAACCTTGATAAGCTGCTGCATCGTCCGCCGTAGACATAGGCGGAGGAGGAGGATAAGCACCGTAGTGATAATTGGGTGGTGGAGGTGGATGATACGGCGAGAAATTTCCTGGCGGTCTATTTGGAGGTGGAGAAGGTTGTTGCAACGCGTGGTTAGCCGGCGAGGCATTCGTAAATGGTGGCATCTGATGCCTCGGTCCCATAGGATTATCGGTAAACCTGGAGATCGGTGGACCACCTCTTACGTAAGAAGGTGGAGGTGGCGTTGGTCCACCTTTAGCCAATGGACTACCGGCTGCAGGTGGTATCATGGGTGGAGGACCCGGTGCCAAAGGAGAACTGCGGTCTCGACTACTTATGGATATAGGACCACCACCTGATGGAGAGGGATCCATAGGATGATGAGGCGTATGATACATTTGTCCTGGAACTCTCATTCTCATGGGTGGTGTGCCAGACCTTACAGCCGCAAAATGAGGTGGCATGGAAGTTTGCCCTGGCTGTCTGTATGGCGAAGGTATCCTACCGCGTGGCTGCATCTCATAACCAGTTCGTGGACCTGTCATCATTTGTCCAGTTGCATTTGGAGCACCGAAATATTTATGACCCATTGCAGCCGCCGCTGCTGTGAACGACTGCGGATTATTAGACGACACCGGTTGTGACTGCAACATCCTCGTGATCACGGAAGACTGTTGACCGGGCGGAAGAGATGAATAGACAGACTGCGCGTTCGGTTGCGTCGAAGGTGGCAACTGCGTGGGTACGCCGCTCGCTGGTGGTGTGGACGGTGCCGAGCCGGAAGTACTGCTACCTGGAGTGGGAAGTACGTTTGGGATATCGCTCGACTTAACTTCTGGATTCGAATCCGTGCCCATGCCGAGCAAACCAGCTTCAGCCGCGGCTTTTGCTGCTGCTTCCGCGGCCCTGGCAGCTTCGAGAGCAAGAGTTTTCTTACCCTTGCCACGACCTCTCCGTTTTGGCTTCATCGGTGTTCCGTCGGGATTGAAGAGCTGCCCATCTGGTCCTGTCATCATTGGAATATGCCCTTCAGGTGTCCTGTCGGCCTCAGGTGTGATGACTGTGGGTAAGTTAGGGTTTATATTAGGTGATACGTTACTCGATACATCCATTCCAATCAAGTTGCTGCTGTTGGCTGCCATAACACCTGGACTCGTATTTGTCAATCCAGGAGATCCCAAAGTTGGAGCTCCACCTCTTCTCATCTGTTCGGCAAGTATTTCAGCTTTACTACGACGACCTCGTTTCTTTTTCTTAGGTACTTCTCCATCGGTTCCTTCGGGAGCGTTTGGATCTCTCTGTCTTTCAGCAGCCAAAATTTCTAATGCTTTTAACCGTGCTTTCTCTAATTTTTTAGCTTCTCGTTCTTCTTTCTTCTTTTTCTTCGCTATTTCGACAGCCGCTAACTCCAACTGCCGTCTACCATATTCTTCATCCTCCATCATTATTTGTTCTAGTTGTTCGTCGTCTAAATCTGCCAATTCTCCGGGTCCAAGACCTCCCAATGAACCTTCTGGAACATCTCCGGTGAAGGAACTAGCTACTGATATTGTTGTACCCGTCAATCCAACATTATCCGGAAGACCTTCATCGATTTTCGACGTTAATTCTCCCATTGGATTATCCATTGAATGAGATAAAACATCTTTATCATCTAAGTGCGGGCCATCTGTCGATCTTATTACCGAACCCATTAATAGTTTCTCTTTTCGTGCTTTGTTCTTACTTCCAGGTTTTGGTCCAGGCTTTTTCCTCGGTTTCGGAACTCCATCAACCAAAGTTTTGCGATTTGCCGCAGGACTTTTACTTTTTCTTGGTTTTTTACTTTTTGGCGATTTATTTTTCATTTTTGTTGCTTCTTTTTTAGGAGTGTAGATATCTGTTGAACAAATACATTTACAGGTATTAGTAAAATACATATATATATAGATATGCTAAAATATTAAATGAATTTATTACGTCATGCATACGTTAGATATTTACGCCAATGGTTTTCTTCTAGTTAGTTTTTAGGTAGCTATTTTGAGAATAGAATAAACACGTTTCTCACATATTAAGAAAAAATACATGGTTTTATAAAAGGTAAAAACGATCTTCTTATAAATGTAAATAGATATTCTAGGATAAGCGTAGATGTTTTTTTGTATAGGTAAAAAAGTAAAAGAAATATAATCTTTTGTTACTCTGAAGAAGAAAGAGAATATGTGAGTGTTATGTATGTGTGTGTGAGAACATGGGTGATATCATAAAGGTCGATATAAAACAGTGTGAATAAATATGATGAGTATAAAAAGTTGGAAAATTTAGCAAGATAAACAAACAAAAATTTACCTGAATCAGAATCTTTTTCTGCGTCTTCGTTTATGTCATCTGTTTCATTAACAACAAATTCGTCTTCGCTTTCTACAGTTTTCCTAATAGCTTTTTTTAATTCCTGTAGCAAGAAATAAAATAGTATTATTAATTATTTATTGATTAATTAAAACACTACAGATTTCAAAAGTTAATTCATTATAAATATCATTTATAGAACAAATACCTCCTCGCTATCCGTTGCTGTTGCTTCTTGATAATTGACCTTACGACCTCGTCTACGACTACGTCTATCTAATATTTCTTCCTCCTCCTGTTTATTATAATTATCGTCTGGTAAACCACCGTATATAATCTGTAAATAGAAAAGCAAAAAATAAGCCAAATAAAACAAAAATAATCTATAAAAGAAAGCAATATTCAAATAAAGTTACCTTGCGTCTAATAGTTGGAGCCTTTTTCTGTTTGGGTACATTTTCCTAGAAAATATTTATATTATTATTATATAATACTATGTACTTACTAAATTTTTTTTATTTATTTATCTATTTGTATACTAATATGTATATTCTAACTGGATACTAAGTAAAATAGATTATTAGACCATAATTTATTTATGAACGTATTTATTTACTTTTTTCTTTTTTTGAGCTGCAATTTCATCGATTTGTGGAAGAACCAATGTGTCCGTATTTGTAACAGTATTTTCTATCAGCTCTGTTTTCACAGCATCAGTAGTATTGTGCGTATTCTCGGTATTTTCGACATTTTCAAGATCAGCAATATTCTCTACGTTTTCAACCTTACTAGACACCACTTCTTCACCTCCTTCTTGGAGAACGGTATCTACATTTTCAGACGTATAATTATCATTGCTTCGTGGCTCTTCTTCCTCCTCGTTATCACTTTGGTTATCTGACTCTATTATACGTTTTCTCTTTTTTTTCTTTTTACTTTTTATTTTAGAAGTTGTCCTGTATCTTGAAGTTGGTATAGTTCTACTCCTAAAAGCAGTACATGATTTTAATGTATTATTGCTCTGTAACATTATATTCTTTAATATTACTTGTACAATATTACATTAAAAAAAAGCTTACTTCTTTTTTCTTTGTCTCCAAGAATTGTCACTATCTTCGCTATCTGAATTTTCCCATACAGATCGAGATTTTTTCCTTTTTGGTCTATCACTCTCATCACTATCATCATTAACTATAATAACACGAGAATCATATAAATGATTAAATTCTATATTTAAAAATAAGTATTATTTAGAAAATAATGTAATGTATTACATAGGGTGGGAGTCCAAGAATATCAAA
Source organism: Polistes dominula (assembly GCF_049000335.1). Lineage (NCBI taxonomy): Eukaryota > Metazoa > Arthropoda > Insecta > Hymenoptera > Vespidae > Polistes > Polistes dominula. Next base: position 3,222,598 of record NW_028301116.1, on the reverse strand, counting down.
AATAAAGAACTTTAGAGAATATTATAATAAATCTCGACAAATCAGCAATAAATACCATATTAATGTAACCTAAATACAATAATTTCCCTTTGGAAAAACACAAACTATTTTAAATCAGAGATTAACATTGATAAAATGTTATTTTCTTTGAAGAAACATTTCAAAAGGACATAAAGAAAACCTTACAGCATATATTATATTAAAACAAACTTACTAAAGTCTGGATCATAGGTAGTCGTTATTCTGGCTCTGGTAGATCTTCTAACAGGACGTGAATCTCCTCTTCTACCACGACGCCTAGAATCAGTAAAACTACTTTCGTCTGATGATGTCATATGATCGTCAAAATCTTCTTCGTCATCCGAACTAGTTCCTTTGAAATCTTCGTCACTTTCTGGATCATCCTCGCTGCTTATATCCAAGCTATTCAATTTACGATGCTTCCTTCGTGCTAATAATCGTTTATTAACTCTTTTCCTTTCTTCTTCCTCCTCATCGACTTCTTCCTTTTCTACTTTATATTCCTCGTCGCTTTCTCTTTCAGATTTTTGTTCAAGATCGTTTTTATCATCATTTACGTCCTTCGTTTGCAATGCTTCAACTTGTTGATGAAGCTTTTTATGAAAGAAATAAAGTCAGAGTTAAAGGATTTCATTCACATATCTTATACATTAGATCAAATATTTGTTTGTTTTGATTTACTAACCTGTGCTTCTTCTTTTTCAGCATTAACTATTGTCGCGATGTCTTTACCTCTTCCCTGATTACCAGCACCTTGGACAGCTTCAACTTCATCTTGAATTGCAGCATTAATCATATCATCATATTCGTTAAATTTGTAAGTATTTGCGCAACGTCTTTCTCGTAATTGATAAACCGGTTCACTTTCTTCACTGCTAGATGTTTCCGAACTTGAAGCAGATGATGATTGTTCCGATGAAGACTCTTTAAATAAAATAGAAATAATGAATACAATGTTTTATAAATGTTTCATAAATACAAAAATATCTTAATAAATTTACCATTTTCAGATTCTTGGCTTGATTCTTTTAAATCCTTTTGAAGACGTTGTGTTTCATTCTTTTGTAAGACGTTATCTAAACTTATACCAACAAAGGCCAACCTTTTTTTTCGTAATACTTCATTTTCATGACGTTTTGACAATTGATCATATGTCTTTAAATTTTCACGTAATTTAGATACCAATATATTCTGTTAATTAATACAACAAAATTAATATTATTGTATATATATATATAATTATTTCTAATTAAATTTTATATTAAAAATGACTTACATGTTGACATGGTGGACAGAACCAATCACCTTCTGGGATTAACATGAGTGCAGGCCTCAAACAAGAGCAATGCCATCCTTTATCACAAGAATCACATAAAAGAATCCATTCGGGATGATCAGCCTTGCCACATTTTTGGCAAGCATATTCATCATCTGCTTCTTCAACATCACTTTGAGCTACGAAAATATAAACATTTATATAATTTATATTTCAAAGTATTTCATCTCGATTTTAAAATTGCAAGATTATTTTTGTAGATTCTATTTTTATTTTAATATTAATACCTTTTTGAGCAGTTCTAGCTCTTCTTAATGGTTCGGATTCCTGATCTTTTTCAAGGTCACTTTCTGGTGAAAATTCGTGATCACTTTTGAAAAGTAAAGATCCTTCAGTTTCTATTTCCTCTTCCTCTTCTTCATCTTCATTGTCAATATCATTATCAGAACTAGAACCAGATGAACTTTGCCATGGATTAGCTTCGTTAAATTTTGCAAGCATTTTCTTCTTTTTTCGCTTTTTTCGTTTTCGATTGGATTTTATATCCTTATCGATTTCTTTCATCGTAACTTCTTCTTCACTTTCGTTCTGTAAAATACATATATATATATACATATATAATTTACAATAATGACAAAATAAATAATTTAAATGAACACTTTTTCGTTATTTATATATATTTTATAATTAAACATACTTTTTTCCTTCGCTTTTTTTTATCTGTAGTATCTTTTTTCTCTTTAACATCAATTAGCGTTTCTTCTTCAATTCTTCTTCTATCTGCTGCCTCTTTAATCTTCAATTGGGCAATTCTTCTTGATTGCCTAACAGGTGTTTCACCTTGCAATACACCTTCTTGTTGTTCAGGTGCAATATCCCTTCCTATTTCTAAACCCAATACCATTTTTCCTGTAAATAATTAAGTAGAATGTTAGAATAAAGATTTATTTTTCTTTAATTAATTAATCATATTATTATACTACTAATTGTTTTCATTTTATTTAAATGCTTATGATTATATTTTAGGATAGTAGTTTTCTATATTCTTTTATTTTTAATATTACTTATTTTGTTACAAAATAATATATAATTTAAACGTTAAAGTTAATATAACTTAAAAGATTATAAAATAAACCTATTGTTTCGAAGCAATATTTTAATGTGTCTTGATAAACTTAACTTAATAAATTTATCTATTTCCGAATATAATGGCTTATAAAAGATTCTATCATCCGATACCTACACTTATTGTTTATTGATATCTATGGATTTTAGTGTGACCGTCAAAAAATTCCTAGAATAAGAGATATAAACAAATTCGTTATGCGAAGTAATACGCTGAATTTATTCCGACTTGGCCTCAAAATATTCTAAACATCTTGAAATTTAAGAATATGTTTCGTTTTTCACAAAAATTACAATTTAAATTAGCCAATGGTCACTACTTTTTATGCATATCGAATATGTTCGTCAAATTTAGTTAACTAGTTAAATTGAAAGTATTCATGAACTTACTTTTCTTTCTCTTTTTTTGAGATGAAGATGGTGTTGTCTCTAATGAAGAAGCATTGGTAGGTGTTCCCTCAAGATTTACGTTAGGAGATTCCTCAGATGTTTGGTTTACATTTACTCCTCCTGAATGCTTCGGTCGTGAACGTCCACCGCCTCTGCAACGTCGTCTCCTTCCTCTTGGACGTCCTCTATTTTTACGTCCCATTGGAATAGAACGCGTAATCCTAACATCATCATCATTATTGCAATCTTTATTATCTTCTGCTATTTTACATTTCACAGCCTCATCCTCTGAACTTATTGTTACAATGCGACTCTCTTCGACGGATTTACGCAATTGTTTATCTGGTATACGTTTCGCACGTAATTTTATTCTTTTACCACCCATCATTTCTTCTTCCTCCTCTTGTTTTTCTCCTAATTCTTCGACATTCGAATCTTGTGCACTATTACGTCGTTTACGTGAAACTTTTGGAATTTCTGTATCATCCATTTTCCAACCTTCATATACGAGTTCAGAAACTGATTTAACACGAATAGCTATTTTTGTATTACTATTATCTTCACCAATGTTTATATTTAAACCTTTTAATGTATCATCTTCGGCACAAGCTAGTGGATCAGGCTCTTCTGATGGTGCATCAAACACATCTTCATGATCACCTCCCATAGAATCATCTGATGATACTGTAATTGGTTTTACTTCAACATTTTTAACTTCTGAAAGATCCTTTTTATTATTTACGTCTAAATTATCGGTTGGTAAAGAATCCTTTTTAAATTTATCTTCAGCTTCAATATTACTTACAGCTGCATTGTATACATCTGTGATAGGTGGAATTATTAAAGATTCATTTACTTTATTCACTATGTTGCTTTCAAGTTTTAATTCTTTCTTTTCCATTACCGTTTCTATCTTCGTTTCTGATTGTGAATTATATTTTATATCAGTAGATAAAGTTTCTACAAAAGGTTTTATATAAGGTGGTTTAGATTTTAACGGTGGAACATCTTCTATTTCTGAAATATCACTTGCTCTTTTATTGCCTTCTTTCTTAACGTCATTTCTTAAAATTCCCAATATTTCTTCTTTCTTGTCAAATATTGGTTCCGGTCTAGTACAGGCTGTTATGGTATTTTGTATATTGAGTACAGATTTTGTATAAATATTATCTTTATTTGTATTGGAAATATTAATAAAATCAGTCTGTTTACTTTTATCATCACTTATATCGTAAGAAACAGTTGGCTTATTAGCAATGAAATTTGTATGGTTGATATTATCAGAAATATTACTGTCTTTTAACTGTACTAATGAATGAGTTTCAAAACTTTGTGATGCTTGTTGTATATCATTGTCTAATTTAATTGTAGAGGTATTTGGTACAGACTGATTACATGTTTCAGCCGCAATAGATTCATTTACAGAATTATCAATGTAATTACATTCTTTTGTTTCGAATTTATTTTGTTCACTTTCATTTTCAAGATAGTTAGTTTTTAATCCCTGATATTGTTGCGATTTTAATAATACTTCTGCTGCAACTTGCGATGTTATCTCTTTGCTTTTAGCAACGTTATCTTTATCGTTTATCTTTTCTATAATTTGTTGACCCATAACATTTACAGTATTATCTAATATATTTGTTGGTTGATCATTAATGTCACCTGATCCACTATTTTTTTGAACTTGTATTAAATTAGAAGTATTTTCTGTATTGTCTGTATTTTTGTTACTATCTAACTTTTCAAACACAGAGTTATCTATATCTTGCACCGATTGAATAATAGAAGGCTTACTTTCATTTTGTAATTTTATTATTGTGTTTTCACCTAAGACGCTTTTATTATTAGCAGTATTGTTCATATATTCTTTGACAATTTGATTAGAAGTAATTTGAAACTCTGCTTCAGTTTTTTCATTTACAAATGTTTGTAAGTTAGAATGATCTGATGATGCTGTTAGAATAGTTGTAGTATTATTTACTTTACTTGAACTATCAAGAGAAGATATATTATGTAATACTGTATCCTTTCTGTATTCATCTGTACTTGACTCATTGATTGTTTGTTCATTTTTACTTATGTCACTGCATTTATTATCATCACACTTGTAACTTACTTCAATATTTTTGTTGTTGGAAATATTAATTACTTCATCTGAATTAACATTACATATTTCCTTTTTATTTTCTATGTCGTTTTTAGTAAAATCCTTGTCAGTTGCAATTTGTAAGTTTGATTCTAACTCTTTTTTATCACGTACAAATTGCTGTGACTCGTCAAGTAATATATATTTTTTATCATCTGTACATTCTCGTTCAATATTTATGTTTTCTGTTATTTTATTATCATTTATTGTATGTTCTTCTACGGAACAATTAGGAATATTATCTGTAGATTCATAATCCTCTAATGTGTCTGCTTCAAAAACATCGTCACTGCCATCATCATTAGAATCATTACTATCATAATTTGCAACTAAAGATTGCTTATTAACTGAACTCTTTTCAGATTCATTTGAGATTAAATTTATTTCATTTTGTACAACATTTTGTTTTTCAGTATTACTCATATCTTCTTTCAATTTTATATCTGTACTTTCATAACTACTATTATTTATGGCCGTTTCAGATTTCTCTGTATATGTTTCAGTTATTTGTACGTTATCACTTTCTTTATCCTTTGTTTTATTGTTTGAATCTTTTTGTTCAACAAAAATGTCTGCAGTAATAGGGGAATTACTTTCCTTATTACTTGTCATAGAAGTATCTAATGCAATTTTCTGATTTTCTGTGATAAGAGGTAAATCATTTGGCATACAAAAATTATCTTCTTTTCTTATATTTTGATCATTCAACAAATTATCATTGCTAACTGTTGATTTATCACTATCGGATGGTGTTACTAATTTCTCACCATTAGGTGGAGTTTCTTCTACCTCCTTTGAGGACTCATTAGATTCTGACATTCTGCAATCAATTATCATATCTTCATTTGAATCTTGATCTATACAAGAACTTGGATTTTCTGATACATCATCAGCATACTCATTCACACTTTGATCAATACTAGATGAATAATTTTCTTTTAATGATGGCATATTACTAATTTCAGTAGATTTTATAATAGAAATATTAGATGCTATTGGTGCTAGTACGTTAAATGCACTGTTACTTGTTTTAGCGGAAAATGAATTATCAATTTGTTGAGATACTATCGGTATGTTACTATTGTCTTGTAAAAATATATTTTTAACGGATCCATCGTTTGAACTACTTATAACAGAAGCAAATGATTCTTTATTATATTCTTGCATACACGCAGAACTGCTAACAGTTGCATTATCTACAAGATCAGATTCAGGAATATCCTCAGATGCATTTGTTTTGATAAAAGAATTAGTTAATTGTTTCTCTTTAATTTCTTCTGAATCTCCTGAACCTTCATCTTGTACTCCTAAATCTGACAATGTATCATTTCTTTCACTATTTTTATCATAATTTACTGACATTGAATCAGCATCCGAACTAATTTGTCCTTTCATTTTTTCAGTATCAGTATCCATTGATTGCTCTTCTTGCATATCAAATTCAGATAGATTATCATTTTTATCACTGTGTTTATCATAACTTTCTCTGCTTAAATCTACCTCGTCTTTTTTAAGAGCTTGAAATTCATCAGAAACATTATCTATTTCTTGTATTCCAGCAGAACTGTGTACTTCTTGGAAATTTGGAGATGAAATTAAATCTGTAGATTCTAACATATTAGTATTATCTTCTTCAATTGCACATTCTTGTACATTTTTAGATTCCATTTGCACATCTTGATCCCGATCTTTATTACAAGGTGACATACACGTATTTGTTGTAGGATCAGATTCTGTTTTTTCTATAATCTCATGAGAAGTTTCCTCTTTTTTCAAAGATTTATATTCAGCTTCATTCTCAGAGTAAGTACTAGGTGATTCTACGATTTCTTTTATATTGTCTGATATATTAAGATTGGCATCCTTTTCAGCATTTGTTGATTGATAAGATCTATCATCCATAAATCTCGATTGATCATTAGTTGGAGTGTTTTCATTGTATTGTGTCACATGCTCGGTCTTCATATCATTATCAATCACTATGTTCTTTTTATGCTGAAGATCTGAACTATTTGTTAATGATTCTGCTGTATTTAATGTTACATTTACATTATTAGTAATAAAAGATTGCGAAACAATATCTGTGGATTCAGATTTTTCAAGTTTTACAGTAGTTTCCTCCGATTCTTGTACAGTATTGGATTGTAAATCATCTATTTGATGAGTTGTTCTTGATATTGATTGATCAATGGCATTACTGACACTTTCTTCATTTGAATTCCATGCATGACTTGAACCTTCGAGTTTTTCTCTCTTGTCATTTGTACAATATATATTATGAGAATCAAATGAACTAGGTTTTAATGAATTATTATTTGTTTGAGTAACATCAAATTCTTCTGATTTATATGACAGCAGTGTATCTTCTGAAGGTTTAGAAGAAGAAACACATTCATACTGTAGCGTGTCAGATTTACATTGAATCGATGTAGTGACAATTTGATCCGATTGAGTTTCCAGATCTGTGGACTTTGAAGTATATGAAATGCAATTTGGTCCAAAAAAAAATCTTGGTGGTGATGCAGATTTTGGTTTACACTCGTTATCGATTTTGTGTAAAAATTCTGAATTTTGTGTAACTATGCTACATGAATCTGAAACGTTTGTAGAGACTTTTTCACTGCTTAATGAGTAGGGTACAAGTATAGCGTTTGTACTAGATTCTAAAACTTCTGAAGTATCTGCTTGGCATGAAGATATAGAGGAATCACATTGTATAGTTTCCAATAATTTAGAATTTTCTTTAGATTTTGTGGAATTGCTATCAATTGCATCTGTATCAGTAATGTTAGATTCTATACTATTTTGATCTAGCGCACTAACTTCATTGGAAGAATTTGCATTCATTTTTTCATTTAAATTATCAGTGCTAGAAAGACATTCAAAGCTACCTTTTGACAAAGATAAATCTTCGCTTGTTTGTAAAGTGCTTTCATTTGTATTACTACATGTCTGATTACTAGTGCCTTCTTTGGGAAAATACTGTTCTTTTTGTGATATGTCTTCTTCATTTGATATGATACTGCTGTCACATTCCGTTTTTTCTGCAGGTTTACCTACATCCCACCTCGATAACCGTTTAATAGGACCACTTGTACTTTTCGGAATTGTTTGAACACCCAGAGTTGGTTTAAATTTTGGTTTTTCTTGTGTAGAGCCTACTATTTGGCTTTCATTAACATCGACATTAGATTGAGAATAATTCCTATTAAACCTTACAGGACTTTTACTTGTCTCCACTGAAGCAGTTGAAACTTCCTTTATTAGATTTTCTTCATTTAAGATTTCACTTGAAGATAAACTTGCAGTCGCTGAGTCAGCTTCACTTTTGGACTGACTGCTACTTTCCTTATTATCAGCTGACGTATCATCACCAGGATTACCTGTATCACATTCAACTCCAGAACCTTCACCGTAGAATACCATAACAGGTTCTTCTATAGGTTCACCAATTCCAGGATTAACAGCATCACAATCACTACCGGATCCTTCACCTTGAACCATCATTAGTGGTTCTTCAATCGCTTCACCTATTATATCTTCTCTCCAACTATTATTAATCATTGTTCTTTTATCAATGGATCCTCTAATAGGTATTACATCTGGCCTCATTCTTTTTAAAATATCAGACTGCACATCATCCCCTTCTAATGGCCTTTTTAAAGAAGTTGAACCCATTCTTAAAGCAGTTATTTTATTTGGATCAGAAAGCAACCCATAGCTTGATAATCTATGCTCTTCTTTAGGAGGTAATCTAGGATTGTTGTGATATGCAGCAGCAGACATTTCATAAGCTGTAAATGGCATCTGTCGTTTACTCAAGTCTGCTACCATAGCATGATTACGCATCATCACTGCTCTAGAATCAAAGGATAGATTTTGGACATCAGATTTGTTTGATTTTTTAGTACTCAAATCCATTTCTCTATGTTGAAAATTTTGAGATCTATATCCAGGTGTAGATAAATCCATACTTTTGGTGAATTTTCGACTAGAAAGATTACTTCCCGAAAAATCCACAGGAATACTTTGTTCATTCACACTTTCCCAACTACGAGGTGATGTAGATAAGTCCATGCCTCTATGTCCTCGAAGTATAGCAGGTTTTTCAGGTTGACTTCTTGGACAAAAATCTTGTGGTAACCTGTCATCATCTCCATTGATTGTTGAATTAAGTATACCTCCAGATCTTGCCAGATTCTCTGCTATTTTTTCTAGTGACTTTGCTCCACTAGATTTTTCATGTTTTTCAGACTGAATTCTTACAAGATTTGCAGCTAATTGATTTATTGGTTTAACAGACAATTTACTATGTCCAGATGTAATATCTGTATGTGCAAAAGAAAGGCTATTTTTACCAGATAATTTTTCTAAAGATTTCATTACAGATTCTGTTGTTTCCTCCATAGTATTATGTTTTTTAGATATATTTATTGGGGTACTAATAGGCATTATATGATTTGGATTCTTTTCTTCCTGTATTTGTTTCAAATCAGCAATATTTACAAGTTTAAGAGGAGAAGTGATCACAGATGTTTCTATTGATTTTAAAGGTACTAATTCTTCATTAGTAATTTTATTGATATTTGATTTTATTAGATTTTCAGATTTAACAATTTCCAGAGGCTTAGTATCAGGTGTATGAGATACAATAGCTTCTTCTGGTAAGGTTTTCTTTGCAATTATTTTCTCAATCGGTATATGGGCACTTCCATTGGTCACTTTTACAGTATTTGCAACTTGTATATTTGATTCTGTAACTTGACCTTGTGCTACCTCTAAGGAATCATCTTCTTCTGTATTTTGTTTGGAACTTTCATCATTAGTTACACCTTCATCTTCTTCATCTTCTTCGTCTTCTTCTTCTTCATCTTCTTCATCCTCCTCTTCCTCTTCTTCCTCCTCCTCTTCCTCCTCCTCTTCATCATCATCTTCTTCTTCCTCCTCTTCCTCATCTATTTCTTCCTCATCATTTTCAACATCTGCATTACTTTGATCAGCGATAATACCATTTTTTTCATGATCATTACCATTTGTAAGGGCATCTTTTTGTTCGACTTTATCTTCTAAATTACCATTATGAGTGCCATTTTCTTGTATAACTTCATTTTCCTCCAAACTGGGTGATGTAGTTACTTGACCAGTGTCTATAATAGGTTTCTCAGATATTTCTAAACTATTACTATCTTCATTAATTGGTATCGATTCAGCTTCACCATTTGATAGAGAATTTATTAAATTGACAAAACCTTCTCGATCTCTAATATTAGAAAATATTGATATTAGTTTACAATATACAACACCAGTTAAAAACATTATATAAACAAAACTTACTTCGCTACTAGTTCCCAATTTTCCTCATCTAAATCCTCCCTGTATACTCTAATATTACACTCCTCATCGAATTGACACCAATAAGCTAATCCAGTTTTGTCCTTCCCTAATGGTTCCACACGCAACTCATCTGCTGTAAGTTTATTTACTTCATTTTTAAATTTTTGATTCAAATCAAACTGAGTTTCCAAGAGTACCTAAGATAATGATTGCAATATTAACATAACTATTCATATATAAATAAATATATACCATAAATAACAGTAATGACATATGAGAAAAATATTAATGTACCTTAAGTAGACGTAATTTAACAGTAATACGAGCTTTCTTATAACCAAAACGTTCAAGTTCCCACCCATCCTGATTAGAATACGTATGACAAAATTTCACCAATGCTCGTTCCCACTTTTCAGGACAGACTGTCTTACGTGTTTTTCTTAGCAATTTTATATGTAAATCTACTAATTGTTGAGGTACTGAAAGAAAGAAAATATCAATATGATAAACTGATACAATTATAATAACAATATGATGCATGTATAGAAAAAATCAAATATGATGCATATATATATATATATATAAAAACAGATTGTTTGATCTTTAGGATTGTGTTTACAACAAAATTATAAATACATTAAATATAAAAAGTAATATCTTTATATAAAAGAAATAAATTTATTGTTATAATTTAAAACTACTATTTCATTCAAAGAAATAAAGAAATTGAATAAATGTGCAATATTGCATTTAGAGAAGTGTCTTTCATAAAGCTAACAATAACAACAACAAAAAAGAAAAATCAAAGAGTTAAAAGATTTATAATTGAAACGTCAAAATATATCATGCCTATGAACAGACCGAAATACATCCATAATTCGTAATCACATATAACCGCGATTGACAAGAAAGAAGGGAGGTGGCAGCACGGGGCAAAACAACAACACACGACGGAACGATCTTGGTGGGGTTTATCTGTCAAATTGGCAGTCTTTTTTTACACCATCCATGTAAGAGAGAAAGAGACATTGTTGGTTGGGAGTAAAAAAAGAACAACGAAGAACACGAATTGCGTGCTTTCTTCTTCGTGAGAGAGATCCACCCAACGTTACAAATGGAATGAAAGAAAAAAAAGAAGAAAAAGAAGAGAGAGAGAGAGAGTATGCAGGGGGAGAATGAAGAAATAAAGAAAAAAATAGATCCGTAGATTCGCTATATAGTAAAGATTAGCCACAGACCTTGTAGTCCCTGTGGAAAGGGATGAAAACATAGGGAGGTCGCGTGTACTGCGCACGCACATATGTACATATAATGCATACGTCCGTCGTAGGTATGTACGAATTACATAGAAGAAACACATACGAATGTAAGTATATGAATGTAGTAGTAGAAACGAGTAGGCAAATACATGAGAGGTAATTTTCGTCGAACTAGCATCCATCTACGTCTTTACAAAGAGTTTAAGTCGCGCTACTAACATCTCGGCAAGAAAGAGAATCGTGAAAAAGGAAAACAAAACTTTTGCAGAGAGTTCGCGCGAGACTTTTCGTCTGGCGGGGGCGGGTCGGTTATTCCCTGCCGCTTCCTCTCCAACCCTCTTTGTCATCCCACTCGTGCAGAGAGTATTCGTTTTGTCTCGTTCCCTCTCTCTCTTTCCTTCTTTCTTTCTCTTTTTCTTTCTCACTCTTGTTCATTCGCTCTCTTACATGAACCATGCGCGAGCGCGCTGGTATATAACAAACACATACATACATGTGACAAGCATATACACAAAAAGAGACGTAAAGAGAGAGAAAGAGAGAGTGAGTGAGTGAGCGCGCGCGCGCGCGTTTGTGTGATGCGCGCGCGCCCATATACGTACGCTTACTACGAACGACGACGAATGAACGAACGAACGCGGTGGTAAGATATAAGAAATACATATACACGCATAGACATTAATTTGACTCACCTTCCTGCGTATTCTCAATCATCTCTTGCAACCTTGCTATGTCTGGATAGACTATGCCACAGGATTTGCCGAAACGAGCGAGGAAGGAGCAGATCACGGCAAAATTTGGGTCACTCGCGCAAGAGGCTTCGTTATCGGCCGCCATTTTTCCACAGCTAAAACTCTCTTCGCAGAGGGGCCCGTAGCCGTGCTAGGGCCGATATGCTACTACGCTAGGCGGCCTCACCACTCTCGTATCGCATTTTCGGTTCTTCGCCGTTTTCTTCTTCTTCTATTTCCCTCTCTTTCTATCGTGCGCGTCCTCGCGCGAAATCCTCGAAGAAAGTCAAAGAAAGAGAGGGGGTTGAATAGGGAGAAAGGGGGAGAGAGAGAGAGAGAGAACAACTCACGAGAGAACCGCCGGTAGACAGAGCGAGAAGCGTTGATGCACACACTGAGAATCTCGCTTCCCGCTTTTTCGTTCCTTCTCTCTCTTGTCTCTTTCCGTTCTATTGCACCTTTTCGTTTGTTCCTTCAAATGAACACAACATAACACAATAATAATGTCGATGGCAGCGGCGACGACGTCGACAATGCTACGCAATGGCAACAACAACGACGTCGACGACGTTCGAATAATTCTCTTCTCTTCTTTTCTCTATACACTTTACTTTTCACTTTATCCGCCGTTATTTGCGCCCCACTGATTACGGTAAAGCACAACACCGGAGAGAGGCAAAGAAGGGACGACACACACGCACAGAATATCCAATTTTATTTTTCGTCTTCAACCTTCTTATTCTTTTTCTTCTTTTTTTTTTTGTGTTCAAGACAGGAGAAAAGCAAAGGCGCTCTCACACGCCTTGTCCGCCTTCTTCCACGCACTTTTCACATATCACAAGTCTCTTCTTATACACGAACGCACGCACGTATAAACGACGCACGCAAGACGAACGCACACTGAGATCCGTTGTCGGATTTCGCACCCGCTTCAAACTATATTTCTTTTTCTCTTTCTCTTTCTATCACCTCCTGTATTTACGTCTCTGTCTAACAGGGAAGAATGCGCACGCAGCATACGATCGTAACGACGTCGCGCACGTAACACACAGCGATTGCTTTCCTCGTGTGTTTGGCACCACTCTCTAGCCTCGTTCGCTGCTCTCTCGTGCCTCGCCTTAGAGGAAACACGAAGACGATCGTTAGCGCGCAACTTCTACGACGTGCAGAGATGTGGCGGCGCAAGACAACGGCGGCACAATCATCAACAATAACAATAACAATAACTATAAACTCGACTTTTTCTTCTTCTTCTTCTTCTTCTTCGTTGACGACGACGAGGACGAAGGCAATACAACGACCAGGACGACGATGACGGCTTAGAGACGACGAAGAAGACAACGTTGCTAATGATAAACGCGTTCTCTTTCTTCTCAACGAGTCTCATTGGACATCACCATCTCCACCTCCATCTCCTCCTCGGCAACTCTCCGGGCCTACGAAACGTTACGAAGGAAAAGGGGTTCTCAATTGGCGACATTTCTTTCAACCAATCTCTAAGCTTATGATCGAACCCTTCGATCCTTACGTTCGATCTTTACTCTCATTCCCTCCCATCCTTTATTTTGAATTTTCTAACATTGATAATATCGATTGAAGCGTACTAAACATTGATCATTACGATCGATCTTTCTGTAATATATTTTCCTCGAATTCAACACAATGATGTTTCGCATTTTCATCTCAACTCTCTCACATACGAACCAAACGAATTTTCTAGAGCCTCGTATCAACGGTTCTCAACTTATTACATTTAGTTTTCGTTTTTGCCGCGTTTTACGATAGGCAGTACCATCCATCCCCTTGCCCCACTACTGCTACTATGTAATACATATATATGAATATATATGTTTGTATGTATGTAACCTTCTTATTGTATGGACGGACGCGTTACGCCCTTTTTTCTCTTATGCCGCATATATACCTCTGTCTATCTATTCTCTTTTTTTCTCTCTCTCTTTCTCTCTCCTTCCCATTCCTCATCCTCTCTATTCATCTCATTCTCTCTCTCACTTTTTTCAAGCGTCATCGAAAGATTAAATGATTGGATATGTTTAGCTATTTTCATGGATAAAAAAAGAAATATGAAAAATTAGATAAAAAGGATATTGAGAGAGAGAGAGAGAAAGAAATAAAGATGGGTGCGAAAAATTACACTTGCGGTAGAAAAGTAAGTGTGATATTAAGTATAGGAAATTTTCAAGGCTCTCTAGTAACGACGCCTCATTTCAATGACGTAGTCTCTGCTTATTGTTAGTTGGATATAAGTTCTGGAGGGGGTGGCGTCGAGTGGCGGTCGGCTTTTTTCAATGTAGAGGAAGAGGGAAAGGTGTTGCCAGCGCACGATTCCGGATCGATTGGTGGAAGATTATGAAACTATAAAGTCGTTTCAGTTAAATTAAAAGTTTTTTCACATTTGTTTTTTTTTTCGATAGAAAAATCTTGATTTCAAATATTATTATATATATTATATTTAAAATGATTATTCTTAGTAATATTACGCAGAATATGAAATATACTATTTACATGTCCTTTTTAGAAAAGTATTCGCTCGACAAGTATGGCGCTGCTGTATCGAGCGACAAGGCTTTACGAACACTTGGACATCCCGTAGCGCTCAGAGATTGTGCTACTACGCCGATCGATCGCTACTACGCATGCTGTTTTGTCTATATATGTGTCATTAAGGAATACTCGATAACAGAGAGAGTAAGAGAGGGAGAGAAAGAAAAATTATACATTGAGAATGAAAAACAATTGCGCATTTTCTTATCGCATACAAATTTCTTTCTATTTTATTTAATAATGAATATTTCAAAAATATCAATGAACGTTTTAATTAATTATTCAACTTTTAAAGTAGGGGTGGACTTATTCATTCACATTTAAAAGCCACCAATAGTACAGTGCTGCCTGCCATTGGGAAAATTTAAATTTAAAAATTTCAATTTTACATGGAAATGAATATTTGTGAATGATTTGTTTTTATTCTTTTTTTTTTCGATTTAAGAAGTTGTACTCTTGTTTTTTAATTTTCTTTTAATAAGGATAAACCAGTCGTAAATAACAATTTTTATTGATTTATGCGTATAAATTCATATATTTACAATATATGTTATTTGAAAAAATTGATATATTTCTTATAACTGTGTAATTTGTTGCATTCCACGATGCTTTATTACGTCGATATTTGGTGTTTTCCTTGCTTTTATAATATATGTATACCTGAGTAAAATATTCTATTTCGTAATAGAATTTGATAAAGACATCTAATGTCCTAAAAACTCATTTTGTTTACATTAGCACCAATCCTTCTGTTTAAATATCCAAAATTTTCTCTTTTTTACATTTTTATAACAATAAACGATGTTCACTTTTAATACAAATATATGAATGTTGTTGTGAAAGTATTTGGAATGCAACTATCTTTATTACATTAATGTAGTATGTAAAATGATATCTTTGTTAATATGAATTTATTTACTTGTCTTATGTTACACTCATGAAAAATCTTGAACCATTTGCCTTCTACATTTTGTACTCTTAATGTAAAATGGTACAAATCTAAAAAAACATCTTTTATGCAGTTATCTTTAACGAATTTACAATTACCCTGCTGTACATCTGCCTGATTTTTATCTATCATATTAAACTATAATTTACATCCAATTCATTTATACCAATATATTTATAAATATATCTGTATTTTTATATATATTAAAAAATGCTATTCATAAATGATTATTATTGTATACATAGAAAAGGAATAAATAAATAGTTTTTCTTGTATTTTATATGCTAAGGCAAATATATAGGAAAATATTGTAAATTGATATTTTTGTTATATTTAAAAGATTAAGATTTTAAAATTACAATTAGGAGACATAATGTAGAAAGCACTCCTATGTTAATATTTTTAACCATATTCCTTTTGTCATCAATTATTTTCATTTATTACTGTAAATGCACCTTTCAAAAGTATGCATTTATTAAATTAATATTGGTTTATGCGTCAGAGTTATGAATTGATGATATATAAGAGATAATATGTGAGTACATAGTATGATTTGCAAAGTTATCAGTTATTTATATAAGTTCAAATATGAACAAATTGAGCAATACTATAAACTTTATCGATTAAGATTTTGCAATAAAAGAAAAAAAATTACTTGCGCTTACTGTAAGATGAAACCATATGTTAAGAAAATTGATTTATTTAAAATTATTTTAATTTTCTTTGAGATGTGATGTTTTTAAGTTGTTGTTTATATATTTCCGCTTCTTCTTCTTTCTTTTGTAATTGCTTGCGATATTCAGCGGCTTGCCTTCGGGCTTCTGCTAACTGTCTATTGAGCACTGCTATATCCATTTCTGGCTCGTTATTATCCACAGTATCTTCTTCTATAACTTCTTCAATATCATCATTCAATTGTAAAATTATTGGTTCTGTTATCTTGGAAGGTGAAGTGACTATTTTGTTCTATAAATCAAATAAGTTTAAATATGTATTTGAATTCATAAGCACACCATACACATAAGATATTAATTTATATACCTCTGAAGTTGTATAGTGTGATTGCGTTATCGTTGGAACCGTCATAGCTGTTGAAAGAGAGGAGATGAATAATTTTCCACCTTTGTTATCTACAGAAGATCTTTTTAATATATTCGGACCACGGGATGTAAGGCTAGGTGTGCTTTGATTTAAAATTTGATCTGCTCTTATAGCTATAACTTTTCTTGCATTTCCTTTTCTTGGAGATACTTGAAGTCGTTTCATACTTAACGGAGTACCTCTGGTTAAATTTAAGGCAAGCTTACCAGCTTCTAAGAATAAGAAACAATTTCGATTGATTTTTATATTATAAGGATTAATATTTTATCCCTTTTGATGAAATATTTCTATTTAATTAAAAACATACCTGTAAGAACAACAGTTCTTCCACTTTCCATTGCATTCTCTACTATGGATGCATCATCATCCATTGGAATCATTGTAATTCCATGTGCTTCTAATAACCTGAATTGATTTTTGACACCACTCAATGTTGTTAAATCTTTACGTTTTTTATTAATATTGATATTATTCGTATTAATATCATCCGCATTCTTCATTTCTTTTTCAGTTTCCATTTCAGTAGATGGTGATACATGAATTTGTTGAAGAATCATTCTTGTTTTTTTATTACCTCGAATTGAATGATCTTCATTAAAAAAAGGTAATAAGAATAGTTCTTAATTTATTACTTACCTTGAGCACTTTTACGTTTTGGCTGTGATTGCTGCTGCAAAAGCTCTAGTTTTTGTTGTTCTTCATTAGCTGCTTCTTCTTCTGCTTCTAATTGGATTAAATTGTGAGTTGCTAATTCTAATTCCGCCGAACTAGCTTGATGTTGTTCTTGGGTTTGTATTCCAATGATTTCTCGTTCTTGCTGAAGTATTTCTATCAAGTAAGATTTGCCAAGCTCCAAAGCTAAGCTCATTGGAGTTTTATCGAATTTACTATTTGCATTTTTATCCGCACCATATTCCAACAAAATATTCATACATTCTATATGTTCTTTTTGAACTGCCCAGTGTAAAGGAGTCATTTTAAGCTAAAGACATTATTAATTACATTCAATTATTTTTATTTGAAAGAATTGTATTTATTTTGTTTATTTGTGATTTTTCTTTTTTACCATGTCTCTACTATCAACATCAGCTCCATATTTTAACAGTAAGTGTGCCATTTGATGATGACCTTCATAAGCGGCCAAATGAAGTGGCGTTCTGTCCACCTTGGTTCTTGCATCTCGGGATATTCCTGCCCTGAGTAAAACTTCAGCGGTTTCTATGTGATTATATTTTGATGCGAAATGTAAAGCACTTGTTCCAAGCTAAAAAAACAAAATTCATAATAATAATGTATTCTTTTTCTTTTTATATACAATAAATGAAAAATACTATATTATAAAAAGATATACATACACAGTCCGTTGTAAAAGGTGCTCCCTTACACATAAGTTCACGGACGCTATCCGTGTCTCCATGTTTTGCACTATGTAACAATTGTTTTCCTAATTCAACTATCGACGAGGCCTCTTGAGATCGAGAACGTTGAGAGACATCACATGATAAAATCTCAACCTAACAGAATATTAGTCACAGACTTTCATAACCACTGATTTTCTTGCATAAATTTGACATCAAACTTATATACTTTAGATTCTCTTATTGTATTCGATAAGATCATTATTTGGATGACAACTAGTTTATATTTATAAATTGTTTAAGTTCTCCAATTATAAGTGCAACTAACATGAAAAGTAATCTTACCGGTATGAGAGTGTCTTCGTCCAGTCCTTCAATATCATTGACACAGATATTTTCCGCTTGCATGTTTGTATACCGAATTCAATCCCCTTCTCTCTGATGCACACTAAAATCAAATTTTCCATAATATTTAAAGAATGCCACCAATTTTTCCAAATTAATAGTGTCTGCTTTGAATGTTCCATTTTCCAAGTATCAGTCATTGTACTTCGACCTTGAAGCACCGAAATTAAAAGTAGGTCGTAAAAATAAAAACAAAACTTAATTCGAAAGAAACCCGCTATCCCGATCACTTTATTCCTTTTCTAAATCACAAAAGCATCGCACGCTTATTTTTCGAAATTTCCTTCGATACAGGATGTTTTTAATTTGCCATCTCAGTTCGCGAGGAGAGAGAGAACTTCCTGTTCCTGTTCATTAAACGGAAGTCCCATGTCATAGGCCCTGCATTTCATGACCAAAAACTATCCAAATCGATTCGCGATAGCACGGAACAAAATTATACTTACGACCAGCACATTATTCACTCGTTTTGCTGGTTTTTCGTACAAGTTTCTCTCGTCCACGTAACCTTTATCAGAATTCTTCCTCTTCACAGCCTTCTCGATTTATGGACTGGCTAAAGTTTTATAAAAATGGCGTCGCATTGGCGCCATTCCTGATATAATTTATCCAATATTCCAGTGACCCTCGAGTACGAACTAAAGGATATGCTTTAAAATCAATGGATTACAATAATACATGAATATTTTGTTTTATAAAACTTATCTATTACAACAAAGTAAAAATTCTAAACAGAAAATATGTTCAATAACAATAATAATGCTTCGTAGCGCCGCATAGTGGTGCACGTGGAAATTATTTATTCTTAATAAAGGCTAGGTTTATGATGTATGTTTAGGTTAGTTCATCAATTAATACTTTTGGAACTTTTATTTAATATTTCGTTTTGGTTATTTGTATTATTGTATTATTATGTCAATGAGAAATTAGTATATATAGAAATATAATTAAGAAATATAATAATTCTTTATTATAAGTATTTTATATTCTTAATAAATGATAACTATATTTTATTCTTGAAATATGTATTTAAAAAAACCATGCATTATAATCATAAATAAATATGATTTGGAGGATATTATTTTTGTTATTTAAAAAAAAGAAATTCTTTTTATCTGTAAAATCAATAGAATAAGTAAATTAATTCGTTTTAGCGCCAATACCACCATGTGACTATCGTGGCTCACTGACAACGTATCTAAGAATGTATAATAAATATGATGAGAAATATTGTTTGCGATTGGTCGACATTTTAAACTCACGCATATGATTGGTTGGTATGTATTACGGCTTCATTATACAAATTCATGTTCATTATAATATCTGATTATTTTTAAACATTCATGGTGACTCATTATTTATATTTATATCTGTAAGAATTGAAGAATAATTCAAATTAGCAGGTAAAATTTTTTTGCATAAAAAATTACCGACTTACGATCAAGATGGTCGATGGTTAAAGCGTGGCAAATTTGAAACGATTGTAACCTACAAATGAAAATAGTCGAGGATTCTTCCTACAAATTGTTGAGTCGATTTAATAGTTTTAATGTTTTTTCCTTTTTTATTTTTGTACGATAATGCAATTGAGGATGAAAATTGTTGTTCATTAATTGTTTGGTAATATAACAATATATTAATTGTATACGATCGAATATTCCTATTACATTTATATTTTACTTCGGTTAACTTGTTGTATGTATATATGTTTGAAAATACTAGAAATTTTTATATTTTTTCTCATTTGCTATCTTTCTTCATCCTACAGGACATATCATATATATATACTCATACATCATTGTTTTTCATCCTTCTCACTTTCTCCGTCTAGCTACTATTGTCTCTAAATCTCTCTCGTTTCTTTCTTTCTTATGTTTGTTCTTTTTCCTTCTCTCTTTCTCCATTTGTTCTCTGTCTCTTTTATATCCCTTATTCCTTCTCTTTCTTTTTCTCTTTTACACATATATATATATATATATATATAATACTATATTCGTATCCATTCTCTTTCTTTGTAGTTGACCCAGAATCGTGGAGATAACGGAGTATCAAGGTGCAACACAATGAATCTCCATGCCTACGTATACATACGCGAATAACTCTGGTATGTGTGTACATAATATGTGAGAAACAGATGGGCATGTAGAGAGAAAGAGTAAGAGAAAGAGAGAGAGAGAGAGAGAGAGAGAGACAGAGAGAGAAAGAGAGAACCGGTTGGTATACGTATGGATTACTGTTGGTGGCTCGTTATCGCAATTGATAATATCGTGGACTCTGGCTCACGGTTGAATTAAACAAATTTCACGGAAATATCGGCTAGAAGGATTTTATTGGCGAACGGTTTAACCAACATAAACGATTCATTAATATTACAAAAAGAAACAAAAAATAATTAAAGAAAAGAAAAAGAAATAAAGTAACTATTGAAAAAAATTTAATTTACAGTAGAATATTTGGTATTGTATTGTACCTATTACTAAGACATTTTTAATATAAAAAAAAAAAAAAATAATTAATTATCTTGGAAAATATTTATCAGAGAACAAATTTATAACCATAGAGATTTTTAGATCGATTTATTGGCACAAGGAAAGATAGGTTGTTGTAACTTCATAAATAGCTCGATACTTGTCCATTATTCTAATGTTTCGGGGACGTGTAAAATAACTGACCTTTGAACTCTGTATAAAATAAAGGTAGGACAGGAAAGGATTATGCATACAGAGTTTACTATCGAGTGCGTGCACCGCCACATCGGGTTAACCATTCCTTATATCGTAATCTAAGGAGGTGCCTGGCCGCGCACGGTCACGGGAGTGAGCTTGCATGCTTTCAAACGGAGTAGGTTAGAAGGTTCGTGAATTTCTCATGAAGGAAAATGCATCGTCCGTCGTTGACGATGATCAAGGTGTGTATATATGTGTATATGTGTCTTTTTCTTTTCCAACGAGAAAGTAACGAGTGCTTTCATCCCTCTTAAACGTTATAGTTCGAGATTTATGTCGTCCGTCAGAAGTCTTCATTTTGGATTATCGTTTATCTTATATTCTATGACCTACGAAATAATAAAGAAAAAAAAAAAAGAAAACAAATTAATCATATTCTAAATGAAATATCATCAAGAATAATAATAAAGGTTTGACGTTTGAATTTTTGAAAGTAAAACATTCGATACGTCAAGCGAGGATTAACCTTATAACTTTTACATTGGAATTAAGGGTCGTTATGCAGCGTGCTAACGTACCTTCAAACTACGCTACGATATATAGCTTTTATACGTATACGCGTAGGTATACATTTATAGACTTACACGTATATACATATAAACGAAGTTTCGTGCCGCAGTCGCCACACGGACTATTACGGGTTCTATGCGGTCGAGACCGTTGCAAGATTCAGGAAGTGTTGCACGGGAAATGAGATTCTTGCGTGAACAATACTCGAGACTCGAAGACCATTCCCTATTTGCATCGTGCGAAAAATAAAAAAATATGAGAATCTTAGGAACCGTCTCTCTTTCTCTCTCTCTCTCTCTCTCTCTCTCTCTTTCTCGAAAATATGTATCTCTTTAGTAGGTTTCGATATATTTTAGTAGGACTTATTTAGTATTTTGTATTTGGTATTAACAAAATTAAAATAATTTCACTTATAAATAATTAAGAAAATTGATTTCTAATTGTGGATACATATTATACTTATTTATTAGAAATAGTTATTTCAATAATGATTTATTATCATTGTTACAATCAATTATTTTAGGAACCTAGCACTAATGCAATCGTTTTATTGAAATTTTAGTAAACTTATTGTTAGCTCGGAAAATAAAATAACGTTATTTGTTATTCGGAAGGTTTGTCTTCTATAAATTTAGTTTGGTCAACGTACGATGAAACTTCCTTACCTTTCCAAATGTAAACAAAAGGGCGAGTATACGTTTAAGTTAAGTAAATTTTGTTCTCTGAATAGTCGCACAGTTCTATTCAGGTGAACTCAGAAGTGAAACCATACGAAAAGAAATTATTTCTTCGTTTTAGGTTGACGTTTCTTTTTTTCTCTTCAGGTCGATATGGACCCAACTTCCGGCGTACCATAACACCGCGCCACCAAGCTTGGATCCTGATGGCGCATCCTCGCACGTGTTGTTCATGTTCCTTTTGTTTTTTCATCGCTTCCTTTTCCGCGAGGTAAGTGTCTATAAATTTTTGTTTTTTATCATACTGTAATGGAAAATTAAGAGAACGAATTTTAGCGTATTTTCGTATCACTGCATAATAAATAATTAGGACGTTAACCTATCGTTAAAAACTAATCAGAATATCGAATTTTTTGTTTTTTTCCTTATGCAATCTGTCATAATTATTAATAAATGTCTAAGTGACTGTACGAGTATATACGTTACTAATAACAAAATAAATTCTAAATTATTTACAATATCATATTTATGAATATTTATCATGAATTATTTCAATTATGTTGTTGTTTTAATAGTAACGTTCTAATAATACATGAATCGTTGATTTTCTAAACGAATAGAATATGTTCTCTTGAATGCAATTATGTTGCAATTGTCTAAGGACGCTTGTACTTTCGTGTATAAGTTGTTTGAATTTAGAACAAAGTCCCCTGTAGTCATTTTCACAGTTAAGTCTTCTTGGATTCTAACTTGACAAAATTCAACGTAATCCTATAATTAATTAGACATTTTGATGTACTATATATATATATATGTATAAAGATAGATGATACACGTGTTTTATGTTTCTTACATTTGAAATTCACACGCGTAAGAAAGACGATAAAAAGTCGTAAGAGTTAATCGTAAAGGTTCGTGAAAGCGAGTACCGAGCGTGTTTCTTACATCTAAACGTAAAATTATGGATATCGCTCGATTCGAAATAGTCACGAACGAGTTTTCAAGCCGAGCTTATCGATTTTTGTAGATATGCCGAGTAACAGAACATTTAGTTTGATTTTTTTACGATGATCGATGATTACTCTAACGTTTATGTAGCAAATGTATCGATCAACTCTAACAAAATAAAATTTGTCAAGATTTATAATAGAATATTTCTAGAAATTTGACTCTAAAGTAAATGCAAATATTCTTCTATTGGTATCAATAGAACCTTTTATTCAGTCGTATGTTTATCGCGTTAAACTATTTTCACATTTTTCTTTGTGTTTGAAGTCTTCGTCGGGAATAAGGTTTCCTTTTTCTGTTCTATGTTTAGAAACGAAAACATTACCTCTTGTGAGAGTTCAGCTATGTCTTTTTGTCGAGTTTCTATCTCTATGTTCACTTCACGGATTTCTTCCTCATACATTTTCTTCTCCCGATCGTAACGTTTCTGCCATTCTTCGATCTTTTCTTCGATACACTATAATTTGGTAAAAGTATACTTTATTTATTACTTGGTATTTACTATATATATATACACCGGATATTCTATTTAACTTTATCACTGTAAACATTTCCTCTTCCTTTTTTTTTATTTAATGGACCAAAATATTCAGGATTAAATTAAGTTATTTCAAGATGCACATATCACGATGGAATTGATTTTTTTTTAAGATTAATAATTCAAATAAATATACATGCATTATTATTTTTATAAATTCACATGCACTTAATACGATAACGTAGCTTTAAAACAATGTAATTTACTTCGAAGTATTTTTTTTTTGTCATGAAAGTAAAAATTACGGAAATATTTCAGATGACAAAGTTAGGTTTATCTTGTATATTATGTATTTTATATAAAATGTAAGAAATGTGAAAAAATATTTATAAAAATGTTAATACTCACCTTGATATCATGCATAAGAAACGTAATCAATTGTTTCGATATAAGTTGTTGAATTTTTTCACGTTTATGAAGATCATCGTAGAATTTTGTCAATCTTTTCCATTCTTCCTCACACTTGATCAAATTTTGTTGGCACTTAGCTTTATTCCACTTACACAAATACTTGTATTCAACGTCAGAAACTATTTTCTGTTTTTCATTTTCATTCTAACAAGCATTGAAAAGTAGAGTGGAGTTTCAAGGGGAGGATATCGTAGGGAAAGAACTTTTTTCTTTGTTCCGACATAATACCTTTAAGTCGAGCAGTATATTCCTTAGACGGGTTCTCTCCACTTCATTGCTCATTTTTTCGTTGGCGAGAGTTTGTCGAAGTTCCATAGCTGTTTTTTTCATTGACGTACATTTTTCGAATAAAGTCTCTTCTTCTTTTCTACGCTTCACGATTCTTTCAATTTCTTTAGTCAATACATCGAAACTACAACTCTCGCGTATTTCTTCCTTCAATTTTTCAATAATACTTCTCACGTATAAACTAAAAGTTAAAAAAAAACAAAAAACAAATATCGAACGAATTAAATTTGATAATATAAATTATGCACACAAATAAGATTAAAATTTAAAACGAAGCTTATCGTTTGAACCTATCGTTTTGTAGTTTAGTATACGTAGCTTGTTCTTGGATATCTTTTATCATTTTTTTCATGTCCTCGTTAAATATTTCCTTATCCGTTGTTTCCAAGTTTCTACAAAAGAAAATAACGAAGAAAAAAATATGAAGTTACGTTCTAAGGAAATATTATTATATTATTTATTTTGATTTTATTTACATACTGGAGTTCGTAAAGAACATAAGGAACTGTCGTGTTTTCCGATTGCTTAAAAACCTTTTTGAGTGTTTCTCGATAAATAACGAGCGCATTCGTGCAGTCTTCGAATATCGTTGAAAGAGCAGCCATTTCCGAAGGGGAAGGTTTGGATAAATTATATACTTGCTTCTCAGCCATCGAGTACCTTACAATTAATTAATCTCTCTCTTTCTCTCTTTCTCTTTTTCTTTTTTCTTTCTATTAATTTAAAGGAATGCAACAAGTAGATCGGATCATTAACGGGGAATATTCTTTTATCTTATTTCAGGAAACTTATAAAATTTATAAATGCAATATTTGTAAGTATATAAATGTAGCTTGTATATAAATATATACATATATAATAGGTTCAAACAAAAATTTTATTTGGTTGGTCTAACAGCAAAGCAGTTGAGAAGCATAACTGACACCACTCACACATACGTCCTATCTATTTAAATTCAACAGACAGACCAATTTATCATACGTTCGTGTAGTTCGTGAGAAAACCGTCTAGTTTCGATTTTTCCTACTATACCGTTTATCTATTATTTTTATCCAACATATCTCTACGTAGAATTCCATCGCAGTATTTCAAATGTTTCTCTATGTTTCGCGAGTCACAAGTAACGAGACCTTTTCATTTTAATGCGCGACGTTTAATCCATGATTCCTGCAATTTTACGTATACACCTTTATAGGTGCGTATAAGTGTAAAATATATGTATAGGCGTTTGATTAATTTATATACATACAATATTGAATTACGTCGATCGTATGACTAATAGAAACGATTCGAATACGAATGGTTCTACTTACATTGACGAATTTCAAGATATCCGAAATAAGATAAACATTTGTATGACGTATATTGATCGATCTCGATATAACTAATGTTTTATAATAGTGCACCATAAACTTCACCTGCTAGAGTGGTTGCTGAGAAACGTTTTTAATGGTGAAAACGGTTTGATCTATCGCTTGTCGTTGCTCTAGCAACCATAACAGTCAGAACGCAACTTATACACCTATGTATTTACAGTATTTATCATCCTTGATCATGTTTGCCACTGTGAAAAGCTTTTTTAAATAATTATACTTTAATATTTTCATTTTCATTTTACGTTAGTACATGTCTATCGTATAAAAGGATATTAAAGGAAAAATAACAATTTAAAAAATGATGATTAAATAGGATGAGACTATTATTAAAAGTAGGAATACAATTCTTTGAATAATATGAAAAAGTCGTTGGATTTCTTATCTACTATTTTAAATTGTTAAAAGTTACTTTAGTAAGAATCATTTTGTGTGATAAATCGATCGTTTTAATTGAATAAAATTTATACCTTTTGAGTAGAAGTGAGAGAATGTTTTCAAAACTTTTCTTACGAGGGAAAATTTTACTAATTGTCAAATTTGAATTAAACAGTCTAAGACTATTTTATAGAATTAGTTAAAAATAAGAAAATTAAACAAGTTAATATAAGATTTGAAATAACAAACATTCATTCTAATTATATAAAATAAAACAAATGAAAATATTCAAATAAATAAGCATATATTTTTGTATTATTACGTAAAATAAGGTTTCCTGGATTATATTAAAATAAAATAAAATGATAAATTATTCCTAATTTGAACAAGTAATTAATTTAATTACTTTTGAACTCTTGTCAATATGGTGGCAATTTATATATTCCATTTTAAGAAATGGGTCCTTACCCCTAGTGACGAAGAATTGAACTAATGTTTGTTTAAACGGACAGAATTTTCCGGTAGATCTTATAATTAGGAAAGTATTGATTCGGAGGATTTACGAAAATGAAAAATGTTATTCTCGAAAAGGAGAATCTATTTCATATTATATAACGGTCTCGTTACCTGAAAAACTTTAATTATTAATCCTTCTTAAAGAGTTTTTTAAATGTCAGGAGTATATTAAGAAAGAAAGTTCGAGGAAATCAGTCGAAGTCGACAGCTGTTGAGCTGGCGGCTGTCATATATATATATATATATATATATATATATATATATCGTATTCTTTCACGTTAGATCTTGGAAAGAAAATTTCATTGGAAAAAAAGTCTTGTGGACAGAAGGACTTTCGCTTCCGCTTAGGTTTGTTGTCGATAGAAAAGAAGAGGCCACGGAGCACGTACAGCTTTGATTGGAAAAGTTCCACACTCAGGAGACTTTAATTGAATCTGCATTGTCTAGGAGGTCCCCTCTTGAACTGTCACAAAATTAGCCTCGTTTTTTCCCTCAAGGACGTTGAATTCTTCGAAAAATAAATAGAAAAAGAACTTTCGACTTCACTCTTCGCTATGATTTTACCGATCTACCAATAAGATCGAACTTTCTTTGACGGATTTTTACCTAATTTTAAGGAAGAATAAAGCTAGAAATCTGTAAACATTCATTGTTCTTTAATTAATATTAAATGACGTCTAATGAGGAAAACAGTATCGTATAAATCATAGGAATGTTATTATTCATGATTAAAACATTATTACAATTATTCAAATATTTGTCTTTTTTCGTTTGTTTGTCCGTATTTACTATTCTAAATCTATTGTAAATTTCGTAGATCCAAATTCGTCTATCGTCTTAAACTCCGTGAGATAAGATACCAATAGGGAAACAACGTAAATCAAACAGAATTCTTTGAATCAAATCTTGATTTTCCAAAGTTTGAAAATTTACAAATAGAATTGTCATTTACGAAACAAACAATGAAATAAAATCAATCAATCCGTTGACAATCTAAAACAAAATGAAATAGATATTTTTGGTTTTGCAAGTATATTAACAATTGTCAAAATTTGGTTCGAAATTGAAAAAAATAGGCGGGAGAGTGGGCGAGTCGGCGAGGGTGGCGCACTCTGTCGAATGGCGCGGTAATTTCGAAATGGGCCAGAGAGGGGCGCGGCGGAGGGTGTGCGCGAGGGAGGAGGAAACGAGGGTGTTCGGCGTGTTTTGGCCGGGACGCTTGCGTATTCGCGAGGGCGGTGTCGGTGGTGGAAGGTAGCAGCAGCAGCAGCAGCAGTAGCAGCAGCACCACCACCAGCACTACTACCACCACCACCATCACCACCACTAGAGAAGCAGCAGCAGGAGGACGTTTTTGAGGCTTCGTGCCTCACTTCCTTGCTCGCTCGCTTGCACGCTACTATTTCTCGT
Source organism: Polistes dominula (assembly GCF_049000335.1). Taxonomy (NCBI): domain Eukaryota; kingdom Metazoa; phylum Arthropoda; class Insecta; order Hymenoptera; family Vespidae; genus Polistes; species Polistes dominula. Next base: position 3,194,100 of record NW_028301116.1, on the reverse strand, counting down.
CTCGTTCTTGGCGAGACGACGACGTGACTCGTTTCCTCCATTTTTTATCGTTGTCATTGTTGTCGTTGTCTTACGTCGTCGTCGTCGTTGTCATCGTCTCTTCGTTTACGTCGAACCTGTTTTTACATCGTCCTCATTTACAAAAAAAGAAAAAGCGAATTTGTTACACACTCACCACGTACACGTATATTTATATGGATATGTATATATTATATATATATATTGTTTGAAGGAGATCAAAAAAGAGAAAAGGAAAGAAAAACCAGCAGGGGTAGTAGTGCTGGACAGTTCTCGTTGTCGATGTCGTCGCGTATCGTCGCGCTTCGTGCACGTTCGTCGCTCGCGCCACACTCGAGAACGCGTCGTCGTCGTCGTCGTCGCGAGAAGGCCGCCTCTTCGTACGCGGTGTTCGGTACGACACTCGACAGTCGTCTCGACGCCACGAACGAGCGCGCTTCTTATTATTCCTACTTGTCGCTTCCTTCTACAATTCTTCTAGCTTCTGTTACTACCACCACTGCCATCACCGCCGTCGGAACAACAACAACCTTCCTAACAGCAGCAATCGTCGACAAGGATTCATTACATTTTCTACGATCGAACGTAGACGACGACGACAACAACAACAGGAAAGGAAACTGAGGTTCCCAGTAGTATTTAACGGAAATAACAAACATTACCCCTCTCTCTCCCACCACCAATCAACAACCGTGTCACATTTCGATTTATTCTATTATTTATTATTCTCTTATTATTATTCATTTTGATCGCGTGACACACACGCGCGCGTGTCGATGTACTCCCACTACTATCATAATTACCACCACCACCACTACTACCACTACTACTACCTACTACCACCATCACCATCAGCTGCCACCGTTGGAAGCTCGTTGCCGCGGCAGGAGGCAGCACAGCTCCACGCAATACACCCTTCTACATGGTGGAATTTAAGGTTATAATCTCGACGTGTATTATTTTGACGCGTTGATACGTCCACCTCGTCGTTTGGCATCTTCTACTTCTTCTTCTTCTTCTTCTTCTAACTACTGTTATCATCCACTACGTCGATAACTTCGTCATTGTCATTGTCATCGTCTTCGTCGTCCTCGTCCTCATCGTCGTTGTCATCGTGGACATCACATAGCACATCTGCGAGTGAGTAATTTATTCATTTTTTAATTATTATTTCCTTTTTACTGTCTTACTTCAACCACCTTTTTTGTCTCCCTCTCTCTCTTCGTGAAAATTGTTCTTTTTATTGGATCGAAGGGTTTATCTTAAAGTTTAAAAATAAAAATGTAAAAGTATAAAAACGTTATGTTCTCGTTGTTTCCCTTGAAAATCTTTCTTGGGATTTATTATCGTCCCGCGCCCAACAGACAGACGGAAAGAGAGATAGAGAGAGAGAGAGAGAGAGAGAGAGAAAGGAAGAGAGGGAGACAGTCATGGTTAACCTAGTTGCGAGTTTTTGGAACGCCCTCGTGTTTACGCCGCGCGACACAACGTATAACTCGTTTAAATGTGTGCGGTGAAAGTTTCGGCCGCGGTACGCCGATTACGAATATACACGTCCAAAGATTAAAAATCTTATGATTATCATTTATTCACACACACATATGTGTGTATGAGAAACAATCCGAGAAAATGTCGCCCCACTTTTCTTTTATTAATAATTTTATATCTCATTTATTTATTTTTCTCGTTTTTTTTTTTAAGAATAAATATTGCAACTTTGGAAATGTCGTTTTCCTATTATTTTCTTTTTTTTCTTTTTCTTGTTCCGCTCCAATAAGATTTCTATTTAGATTACGATGATCAGTTTATACCTAGCTACCTTTCGAACGAAACTCGGCATCGATTTTCGAAGTAAGGAATGACAAGTTATGTATGCACTATGTTGGAAGAAATGTTGACATACACAAGAAATGAAAGATCCTGGTTGAAAAAGGAGGTGGGTGGGTGGGTGGTAGTAGTTGGAAAAAGTTTTCGGTAAAAGTTTCTTCGAGAATTTGCTGACGACAGAACGGAACTATTCAATTTGATAATTCGACGAAACAATTTTATAAATTTTTCTTAAGTATACATATAGAAATAGAAAGAGAGAATAGAAACGTTATTTACTAAAATCATTTCGATTAAAATAATTAAACCTTTGAGTGCTATGGACGCATATATGCGTTTGGTAAAAATGACTAATCCTATCGTTCGAAGCATGTACGTGTTTGTTAATATTTATGTATATAAAGTAATTTAATATTTATATTAATTAATTTAATTATATTCAAAAACAAAAACTTTAATTATTAAATATAATTTATTATTAATAAATTATTCTGTTCCTACAAAACATTTTTGGTAAAAGTATTCAGCACTCAAAGGATTAATTTTATAAAATATATTTACCATAAGAAACACATAATATAAATGAAATATTTTATTTAATTGACTTTAAAGTAGACCAATTTGTATTTTTTTATTTTACAGTAACAAATAGTTCTTTTTTTATTGTGCTATTTTCGGAAAAAAATGGATGACGGTATTTTTTGTTTAAAATTCTTTTGAAGTATTTGATACAATGACGTAACGATGAAAGAGCCTCGTTAACGTAGACCCTTAATGCATTACTCCCTTTAATTAGTCGATTGACCAACCAATAAATGGAGCCTATGGATGATCGCTTTAACACTCACCTGCAGCAAGTCGTAATCCCTTGATTGACTGGTCAATGATCGCAAGCAATCAGGTTTAATGTTGTCTCTCGGAATTATCGTGTTAATTGATACAAGTGTCACGTGTATCTACCATCTCGTTTGTTACATGCGAAAGAAAATTGAATAGTTATGTAATTTATATAAATCTTTTGTTTATTATGAATTAAAGTTATAGATAAATGTGCCCATAATTATGAAAGTTGTCTAAGTCATGTATTTCTCGATTCGAAATATTTCAAGATTTATATTTGAACACTGTATGAGTTCTATAAAATATTGAAATAACAAACATTATCTAACGATTTATTTTTGACAATATCGTGAAAATTACATTGAATTTATTTAGTTTAAAATAATATGGTGCATAATAACTGATAAACTGATTTTTTTTTTCATTTTGACTTAGATCACTTTTATAATTATGGGCACAAATGTTCAACTTCGTTTAGTGTCAAAAAAACATGTTCATATATGTTACACACATGTACATATAGACACACATTTGAAATTCGTATTGCACTAAAAAGCTGCTTGAGCATTCGAAAAGCATTCGTAACAGTTTCGAGCATGTGAAACGTCTCTTTCAAGAGAGCATGGTCCAAGAATCTGCAGTTAGCGTGGAATGGAAGCGTCGTCACGAGGGTGTGATTCTCGAGATTTTCAAGTGGAAAATCGTAACAGGCAATTGTCTAAAACGTGTCTTTATCTTAAAATCCATTCAAAGTAACTTTTATCTACATGATTAGATTTTTAATCGTTTTACAAAATTACGGTAATTTATTTTTTATTGCTTATTTAAGAAATTATGACAAAAGTGTTGCGAATTAATTTAACAAAAAAAAAAAAAAAACAAATAGTATGCTTAGAAAATTGTTATTACACGTAGTATTATTTTTTTGTTTTTATTTTTATTTTTATTTTTAACGAAACATTCCATTTGTTCGTAGCTTAAAGTTTATTTGTATGATTGTTAGTAAAGTAATTGAATTTTTAATTTGATTATCAAACGTGATTTTTTTGTAAATAACAATATTTCATTTTTTATTCTACAGCTATAAAATTTTGGAGAAGTTTAGATAACTCGAAAAAAAAGAACGAAAATTAAAATATTCGATTTAGTGAATTGATATTACTCGTACTATCTGTTTTTTTCGTAGCCTTAGGGAGAAACAAGGGTTGGTATATATATATATATATATATATATATATATATATACAGTTTTTATATCCTTTCTGGAGTTTTGTCCTTCCGGCGGAAAACTGTGGAAACTTAATATTAAATCCTGAATTTAAAAGCACAGTACAGCTTGACCATAATGGAGGTCGTCTTCCAAGTGGCTCTAGGCAAACGGTATTTCTGCTTTCGTTTCACCCTAGAAAATGGGGTTCCCCTTTTACGATACGACTCTCTATGTAGTTTAAGTCAGCTGAACTAAGAAAGAATGAAATTTTTCAAAGAAGATTATGAGGTTTGATAAAGTAGTTTATCGTTCTTTAAATGTATTATAATATTTATATCAACTGTGATATATTATCACAATTACATCAGTCAATTTATTTTAGTAATAAATTTTGTTACATTTCAATCAGTTATACGTTAATATATGATTAAAAATTATAATTATTATATTTAATAAAATATATTTAGAGAATTCACAAATTCACAATTATTATTACAATGTTTATAATTGTAATATAATTTAATATATTAAATTATAATATACTATAATTATATAAATATAATATAAATTGTAATATATTAAATTATATTACAATTATTATTAAAATTATATATATATTATATATAAAAATTTAAAAATTATAATTGGATAGTTATATAATTTATTAGTTTATATAATAAAATTAATATAATAAAATAATAAATAAAATTTAACTAATAGTACAACTAATAAATTATATAACTATATACTATATATTATAATTTATTTTAGTTATACATACTATATATTTTAATTCATAATATTATAAATATTATATTACAATTATAAATAAAATATATTAAATTATATTACAATTATATTTAGAAAAATTAATTTTCGGTAAATCCTAGCATTGACTTTTACTACTTTTTCTTATATTATTTTACATATACGCGTGAAATGCATTTACGTAGACGTATACTTTAAAAACAATTTTTATAATAGCTAATGTTTTTTTCTTTAATACATAATTCAAGAGTTTAATGAAAAAATATTGTTATAAATACTGCAGTGATGATCCATTCCTCCTTTATACTGGGAAAAAAAGGATTAAATTCAAATGTTTTTTTTGAACACTTAGAAATACATACATATTGCTTTTAAATCTGTTTTGAAAAGGATCCTACCTACCCTCCTATCTCGATCTAGGTGTTGTAACGTGTAGAAAATTTGTATAAAACGAAAAGCAAACATTTCTTTCAATCTCCGTTAACGTCAAAACCCTACTATCAACAAAAATATTTTCCCAACAATGATCGATGTTTCTTCATAAGCGCGTTCTTCTTCTTCTTAAAGTTCAACCCCCATCCCTCTCGTATACACACACGTATCGTACGATAAACCCTCGTGGAAGAATGTCGTACAATTTTCGAGTACAAAGGGTTTCACAAGATGATAACCGTCATTTTACATTTTATATACCTAATAATTTAGCTACGGCTTTTTCTCGTCGTTCTACTTTTATCCTTTCTTTTTTTTTCTTTTTTTCTTTTACTTTAATAAAATCTTATTATCTTTCGTTACATATCTATTTCATCTCAAAAATTAAGATTTCGATCTTCCGATCAAGGAAGAAGAAGTTTTGTAACAAAAAAATAGCAAAAAGATAAATAGATAGATAGATAAAATGATTCTCACGTACAAAGTTAAAAAAAAAAACAAAATGGCGTAAGGTAAAATTTGAAAAAAGAAGAAGAAAAAAAATGTAAACGTGAAAAAAGTCACCCCTTCGTTCTGATAAGAAACTATAAACGAGTTTTAAAAAACCCAACCCTCTTTTTTTCTCATCGGCTCGTTTTGCACCTTTTTTCTTTTTCTTTCATTTTCTTTTTTTTTACCCCTCTCTCTCCCACTTTTATTCCAACGATAAGACTCCTGATACGTGTCCTTTGCTCTTTACGCTTTTTCTCGATAAAAATCAATGATCTATCGTTGTACGGGGATATAATGTGTTCCTTTATTTTTTTCTCTTTTTTTTTCTTCTTTTTCTTCTTTTTCTTTCTTTTTGCCGCACATCTCGCGCGCACCTAAGAACGTCGTTAAATCTCGTCAAATGGTTTTTACGAAACGATCCGAACTCATGGATCGTAAGTTCGAACGTTACGATTTTTATCTTAGCATTTTCTTTTTTTCTTTTTTTTCTATAAAATTGAAGGTTTTTAAAACGACGTCATTGACTTTATAATTTTATCGTTATTATTATTATTATTATTATTATTATTTGTTTAACAGTGTTTACGATGATAAGACTGTTTTTTTTTGTCGTAATAGTCTTTATTTTGTAATATAAGTTCAATCTTATTATAATATTAATTATCTTATTATACTTATTAAATAAACGAAGAAAAAAATAAATGGAAAATGGAGAATGATCTTTTTAATATGTTAAAAAGTATTGTCTGATTAATTTTAACTAGTAAATTTTAAAAAATGTATTACCTTTAACCTGCAGATATTATCAATGTCTAGAAAAATGTCGCTTTTCAGGGAATGTTCACGCATGAGAAACGTCAGGAGATATCTACAAACGTATATAAATACATATACATACGAAGATACATCTATCCATCCATCTATCCATCTATCCATACGTACATACATACATACATATATCCATACATACATACATACATACGTCGGACGTCACTATCGAGTTGTGGCGACAATAGCGATGCCGGAATTGCTTCGCTTGGTTGGTCGAATACCGCGACAGGATAAAAAAATCCTGGACACGTAGGAAGCTAATAACGGCCCTTGTATGGCGGATATTAATCAAATAAAGACGACAATGCGATTGCGCTTTAGACTATACATATATACATATATATATAGTTAGAGAGAAAAGTTAGATTTCATAGTTGAATAATTAAAACGTCCAAAGCTTTCAAATGAAGTTTAAATCTATCATTTTTTCTTTATATAGCAAATATATATATATATATATATATATATATATATATATATATATATATTTAAATATAATATATAATATATTATTTATTATATTATATATAGTATAATATATATAAAGTTAATTTATTTTATATATATATAGTAAATATTTTTTATATATAGTAAATATATTATTATTATTATTATTATTATTTGTAAGTTTGTGTTTTTATTTTATTTAATTAGTAGTAGTAATTAAACAAATGGATATTTGTATAAGAATATATGGCAATATTGTATCGTAAAAATGATATATATTACTATTATTATTATTGTTTTTTATTTATATTAACTTTTTTTGTCTCACAGTTCAATAAATTTATTTGTAAATAATATTATTTCAAACTATTGTAATATACGATTTTGAAAAATTCTTTACAACAGAGCCTCAATGTATTATATTATATATTTATTGCTACAGTTATTGCTACAATATTTTCATTTGACAATAACTTTTTAGAAAATTTCGTATAAATTCATTATATTTTCTTTCGTTTTTGTAGTCAGGTAGAAACTATCAGTTTGTGGTCTATTAAAAATGAATGCCACCCCAATATTGGGCCGTTGAGGTTGAGGAACGCTCATATAGAGTTATATATGTATCACATGAGTATATGTATATAGATGTATATTTAATACATACACACATATATATAAATATATATTTACACATAACTACATATTGTTTGTTTGTATATGTGTATCTAGGAAGGTATACAAGCGCAAAGTTCGTGTTGTTGGTTCTCAAGCGGAATGCGGGAAAAGGGGTGGGAGTGGGGATGGGGGTAGTAGCTTGCGTATATCCAGATGCATTAAGAAACTTCCCTTTAGAGGTTGTAATAAATTATACGACAGGAAGGGTACATCGCGTCGTTTGGTTTTGTCTTTCCATTTTTTTTATTTTTTTTATTCTTTTACCTTTATCCAGATATTCTCAGATCTTTTTTGTTTCATTCTTTTTTTTTTGTTTTTGTTTTTTTTTTTTACTTGGATTTTATTCCATCGAGAATAAAATATTTGTTTTATGATGATCAAGGATAGAAATGAATTATAAAAATTTTTCTTCTCTTCTATTTGAGAGTGGGGGGTGAGGAGAGATATCTTGAATTACACGTTTGTCAAATTTTTATTTTGAAAATTTTTTGATATTTTATGATAAATATATTTTTATATAAATACTAGATAAATATATAAAAAAAAATAAATAAAAGGAACAAAAGTATAGGTAAAAGTTATGTTCAAATGTTCCGAGCACTCATCGAAATGTACATATGTCCAACAGATGGTGCTGGACTTATCTGTATCTTTTTTGTTTTATTTTTAAATTAATTCATTATTTCATAAATAAATTAATATAATAAAAATCTAGCTGTGTGCGAATGCAACGTTGTATCAAAATTTCAAAACTAATTCGTGAAGTACTTTTGGAGATTAGAGGTTAGGCACAATATTTTATTAAATGATTATATATTATTATATTATTTTTTTTATTTATATATTATATTATATAAATAAACATGTGTATATATAAATATATTGTATATTATATAAATATTATAATATTATAATATTAAATATTAAATAATTATATATTATTTATTTATATAAATAATAAATAAATAATATTTTTCTTTTTTTCTGCCTATATTTCTCTCTCTATTTTTCTCTTTCTCTTTGTGATAAGAATACCTGCAATATCACAGTAGAATTTTGAGATGCGATTTACATCGGACCTCTGTTTGTACAAAGTTTGGACGCATAAAAAATGTGAAAGTTATATATCGTACTCGATACAATAGATAGTTGAAAATGGAAAGAGAAAGAGAGAGAGGGAGTGCGAGAGAGTGAGAGAGAATTGATGAGTTTTCGTTCGTGTCGCTTTCGCGAACGATAAAGGTCGTTTTACTAGCATACTAGTTCGTATTTTACTCGGTAATGTCAAAAGTTAGAAAAAAAAAGAAAAGAAGAAGAAGAAGAAGAAGAAGAAGAAGAAAGAAGAAAGAAGAAAGAAAAAAAAAGTGTAAACTAAAGTAAAAAAGCGTGCAATATAAAAATAAAAGAAAAAAAAGGTCAAAACATGAAGTATACACAGAGGAGACAACAAAAATGGAGATTACGGTATAAACGATGTGCTGTTACGAACTCGATTCAAAGTCCATTCTCACCGAGTTTACTGGGTGTGTCGTGATGACGATAGTAAAAAAAAGAAGAAAAAATAAATAATAGTAAAAAAGAAGAAAAGTAAAAAAAAAAAAAAAGAAAAGAAAAGAAACACGTAGGAATTTGTTCAACATTTCACCCATACCTTTGTTCATTCTTTTTTTTATTTTTCAAACAGGATAAAAGATCACACCGAGAAGCGTGAACTAAAACTATAGAGAGAGAGAGAGAGAGAGAGAGAGAGTGTGTGTGATAGATAGATAGAGTGAGGGAGAGTGAGAGGGAGTGAGAGGACGATAGAATATGTTTTCAGAGGCGTAAAATCGCGAAAACACGATGAAGCGGGTTATGGCTGTCCGCGACGAGGTGCCGACAAGATGTAATTGCATAAAACGATACAAGGGGGATGATAAAATTGTCTCTCATCCCTTCAACATCGTTTCATAGCTTTCTCTTCCTCTCTCTCTCTCTCTCTCTCTCTCTTTCTTCCTCTTTCTCCTTTCTTTCGCATACTTATTCTCTCGTTCTTTCTCTTTCTCTCTTAGTGTCTCGACTTTCGGCTCGACTAATGCGAACGTCGTTCCCCGGGTGAACGCAATTAAGTATCCTAATTCTTCTTCTCCCCCCCCCATCCCTCACCCCTCCCTACGTTCACTGATTCACTCACTCACTCACTCACTGTCTCTCTTTCTACCTATTTCTTCGTTATTTCTCATTCTCCTCGTTTGGCATTACGGTAAATTGTTCAAAGCTTTGACGTGATTTTCATCGTAGAAAGAGAAAGTTGGATGATAAATAAAATAAAAAAAAAAGAAAGAGAGAGGAAGATAGATAGAGTTTTTATCCAACGCTTTTTTCGTTGTGTATTTTATAATATATTGTGTTAGCAAGCAGCCGTGTATATATTACATTTATTACATTATATTATTTTATTATTATTTTATTCATATTATATTTAATAATAATTAATTATTATTAATATTATATTATATTCAATTAAATATATAAATATATAATATTTTTATTAGATATTAAAATCTAATTTTAATATACAGGGTGGGGCAATAACTATTAGCACCACATATATCTTCGAAACTATAAGGTTCACAGAAATATTTGCTGAAATAAAATTGCACAGTACGAAGGGGGCCATCCGATAGCGATAATAGTTTTTTTTCAGGTGAAGGTACTTTGGACATTTGAAGGTCACCTTCATTTTTTCAAATGGATCGGTATGTTTTTGTTTCTGTATCATGATAGAGGAGCTTAAAGCGGGTTCAACGACCTATCACATATGGTCATTGAAGGTCATAGAAAGTACATAAAAGTGATAATTATTTTATCAATGGAAATTTGAATGGCAACATCTACGCTAATTTTATCAAGGATACATTAAGTCTTCTGCTAGGGGAGTTACCTTTACTTACACGACAAACCATGTGGTATCAACATGATGGATGTCCAGCACATTATTCATTGATTGCACGAAGAGAACTCGATGAAAAATTTCGAAATCGTTGGATTGGACGCGGCGGTCCAATATCGTGGCCAGCTCGTTCCCCAGACTTGTCACCTCTAGATTTCTTTCTATGGGGAACACTGAAAGATAAAGTGTACAAAGAAGTACCAACTACACTCTACGACATGCAACAAAGAATTATTGCAGCCTGTACATCAATAAGTTCTGACACTGTAAGACTTGCAATTCAATCAATCGTAAAAAGAATCCAATGTTGCATTGATACTGATGGTCATCATTTCGAACACCTACTAAGCGTATAATTTTATTTAGTGCCAAAACTGTAAGTATTATCGCCAACGATTTCGAAATTTTTCATCGAGTTCTCTTTATGCAATCAATGAATAATGTGCTGGACATCCATCATGTTGATACCACATGGTTTGTCGTGTAAGTAAAGGTAACTCCTCTAGCAGAAGGCCCAATGTATCCTTGATAAAATTAGCGTAGATGTTGCCATTCAAATTTCCATTGATAAAATAATTATCACTTTTATGTACTTTCTATGACCTTCAATGACCTTATGTGATAGGTCGTTGAACTTGTTTTAAGCTCCTCTATCATGAAACAGAAACAAAAACATACCGATCCATTTGAAAAAATGGAGGTGACCTTCAAATGTCCAAAGTACCTTCACCTGAAAAAAAACTATTATCGCTATCGGATAGCCCCCTTCGTACTGTGCAATTTTATTTAAGCAAATATTTCTGTGAACCTTATAGTTTCGAAGATATCTGTGGTGCTAATAGTTATTGCCCCATCCTGTATTTAATATTAAATTTATATTATATATATATTATATGATTAGTTATTAATTTATATTGTATTATTTATTAATTATATATTAATTATATTAAATATATATATTTAATATAAATTTAATATTATGTATATAATAATTATATACTTAATAAAGTATATTTAATTAAATATAATATAATATAACAATAATAATAAAAATAGAATAAAAGAGAAAAAATATTTTTAAAAAAAGGAAGCTTATTTTTCTTTTGTATTCGTATAGAAAAGTAAAGTTAAATTTTTCTTGTGTAATTAAATTTATTAACGACATAAACATGATCTTTATGAATATTAAATGAAAAAATATTCTTGAGTTCCTTAATTTTCTTTGAAATCATACAGAGAGGTAGGTATACGTCGAAACTTTAATTAACGATCAAGTTGATCGACCATCGACGTAATTTGAGACTCGACCAACACCGAATATGCTTTATAATCAACGTAACATGCGATTCTAGTATATAGGTACGATCGTTATAGTAATTCCTATAATTTATGATAAAGCAGTGTTATAACTTAAGTACTGCTATGTATCCAGGTATGAGAGTTATTAATAATCGGTGTGCTGCATGCTGTTCGTGTAATATGTCGCGAATTATTAACGAATTATTAATAATTATTAAAACGATCCTGTGGACATTCATTTTAGGATAAGCTCAAAAAAGAAAGCAAAACAATGTACATGTGCAGTAAAACATCTTTTAAAGTTTAAGTTGGAACGGTAAAATGTTAAATTCTCTTAATTAGGAATATTATTACCATTGCAAACATGCGTAACATTCGGAAAGTCATATATGTAAACAACATTTAGTATAAGAATTTTGATTGAGGACAACGTGCTAGTCTGAAGGTGAATTTCGAAGAGAATGATATTCCGAATTTATACTCTACGTGTTTTAAAAGTAAATTATATAATTCTTTCGATTAATTAACAATTATTTTAGTATTTTAACACTTTAATGACCGTACGTGTACGCAGTCAAACGTCGTCAGGGGTCCGGTAATATTTTTCAAGAATTCATTTAAAAAAAACTTTATTGTCATTCACGAACAAATTAACATAAAACAAAACAACAACAATTTAACAACAAATTTAATTTTATATATAATTTTAAATATATATAAAGTTATAAATAAAATAAGGCCAATGTTCCGGTTATCACACACATGTTGTGTGAGCGGCCATTAAAGTGTTAATACTACTTAATAGTACTTTTAATACACTACTAACATTATAGGACAATTTAACCCTCGATGTTATCACTGCGCATGAGCGATACAATAATTACATTATAATATAAAAAATGATATTATTAGAACGTTATAATTTTAAATTTTCTTTATTAGGAATATTATTATTGTTACACACATGCGTAACATTCGGAAAGTCATATAAATAACATTTAATATAAGAATTTTGATAGAGGGTAACGTGCCAGTCTGAAGGTGAATTTCGAAGAGGACGGTACTCTGATCATATAATCCGAGCTTTTAGACAACAATAGACACTTTATTAATTATAATTAATAATATTTATTAAATAACAATTATTTCAATATTCTATTACACTCTTCTTATATTACATGTAAATTTAACCCTCGAAGTCATAACTGCGCATGTGTGATAAAATAATTACATTAGAATGCACAAGATACAAAAATTAGAACGTTTTAATGTTAAATACTCTTTATTAGAAATATTATTACCGTTGAACACATGCGTAACATTCGGAAAGTCATATAAACAACATTTAATATAAGAATTTTGATAGAGGGTAACGGGCCAGTCTGAAGGTTAATTTCGAAGAGGAAGGTACATATACATCATATATTCCGTACTTTTTGATTACAATAGACACTTGTATTAATTAATTAACAATTATTTTAATATTTTAATACACTCTTCTTATATTACATCTTAAATTACGTTGAATTAACTTGGGTTACTTCAAATTTGATAACAAATCTGGTTGTTAATTTTAAAAGTGGCCTAACTTTATTCTTGATAAAAAAAAAACACATATTATTCACTTAATAATTGCCATTATTTTAATAGGAACTATAAATTGAACACCCTTAGATACACTTAAGTAGTATGACCATAGAGATCTACACATAGAGCAAACAAAATCTGTCGGCGAAATAAAAAGAGATAGAAGATAGGAGGTTGATGTTGTCTCTCTTTAACTTGCGAGTCTTTTGTTCTTTCTTGCGTTATATATATATATATACCGCATGAGTTAGAGAGAGACAACATTAACCTTTCGTTTTTTGCTGCTATATTCATGCAGATACATTTCCACTTACACAACCGCCTATGATTTGTTTCCTCTATCTATAATATCTCTATGAGTATGACTCGTTAATATTTTTTTAATTGCATTGAAACGCAAATCCTTCGACAACTCAATTCAAACATAAATGGAGTTAGGCCAGTTTCAAAATAAATAGCTCATATTTAAATCCTTTCGTTTTAGGAATAAAACCAAAATTTCTACTAGAATTGGCAAAAAAATAATTGATTTCTTTTGACAATCATAAAAAAAGAAAATGAAAAAAAGAAAATTATAGGGGATGGGGGAGGGGAAAAATGGAAACATAGAATCAGATAAAGAGTTATTTGAAAAGCGTTCGTTACGAATGGTTGGTTGGTTTAACGAAATATCTTTTCTATCGGGAACCGCAGCTTGAAAATATCGTTCAATTTACCAATGTGGAAATCGGGATTAATATAGTTTAAAACGATAGTTAAAGAGTTTTTTTTTTGGGGTTAGGTTTGGGGTGGTAGTTGGGGAGAATTTTCTTCCTTTTATTTTTGTTTCATCTTTGATTTACTTTTATTTTTTTATTATTTTATTTTATTTTTTATTTTATTACTGTTTTCTCTTTCCGTTTGACTATTTTTTTGTTTTATTTTCTTTTACCCCTCTCTTACCACCCCTTCTGTGTTTAATTGTCAGAGAATCGGTATCAGAGAGAGAGAGAGAGAGAGAGAGAGAGAGAGAGAGAGAGAGAGAGAGAGAGAGAGAGAGAAATATAAATATATAAAAGTACCGTACGTACAAAGGAGAACCGGAAAACGGACAGGTACAAAGTAGTAAAAGTGGACGGATACGTTATTTTCGGATAAAATTCTTTTCCCTTGTCTGTCTTTCTGTCTTATACTACTGCAGGCTATTTTAATGTTTTATTATTTTTCATTCTCTCTTTTTTTTTTAACACTTAATAGGAATTATGGTTATTATGTATTATATGTATGCTATTAATTATTTTTTAAAGAAATAGGGTTGTGTTATAAAAAGAAATATATTATATATATATATTAATATATTATATTAAGAATATTATTATTGTATAATAATAATACAATATTAATAAAATTAAATTATTCATAAATTTATATATTATATATATATTTTTAATATTAAATATATTTTTAATAAATAATTTTTATATTTATTATTATATATATATTTTTTTATTGTTTTTTTTTATTATTAATTATTTTGCACAATTATAACAAGCACTCTGGTAATTTTTATCAAACGCATATATGCGTCCATATCACTCTAAGGGTTAAAAAATCAAGATAAAGGATATAATATCATTCAATTCTTACAATTCCATGATTGAATATAATTAACATGTGTATCTATAGAAGAAAAAAGTTCAATGATGACGAAAAGTTTGGAAATTGTTTATTGTTATTATCGAGAGTGGTGGTAGTCCGAGAGACTGTTTTGGAGGTAAGTAGTATCAACAAAACCTGGGTTGGGTGAGATTTACTAAAGTTACAATGAATGCCTCGAAGGGCACCCTAGAGACAAGTAATAGAGAGAAGCTTAAAGCTTTCCAAGAGAATAAAGTCTCGCGTACCCTCTCATCATCTTCCTTGTCAACTCTCTCTCTCCCTCTCTCTCTCTCTCTCCCTCTCTCTCTCCCTCTCTCTCTCTCTCTCTCTCTCTCTCTCTCTCTCTCTCTCTCTCTCTCTCTCTCTCTCTCACGTCTACAGTTTATCTGTTACAAGTGTTTTGAACATACCCGTGTATATAACGTAAACGGGCAACAAAGGTACTGAAAAAAAAAGTATAATGTACTGTGTGTGTGTGTGTATGTGTGCGCGTGTGTGTGTCGCTGCTTTAGTCATTCATTTTATTTCAAAGAAAAATTTTACATTTTCCCTGCCTTTTTTTCTGTTGCTATATTATTATTTTTATTAATATTTTATTTATATATTTTTTTAATTTTTATTAATAATATTTTAATTCTATATTATTCTATTTATTTTTTTTTTAATTTTTTTTTTCATTTCCTATTACGTTTAAATAAGTATATTAGAGACATATTACACTATGTGTGTGATATATTTGTGTGTGTGTGTGCGCAGGAGTCTGTTTAACATAGAAAAATTTGAAATGCTTTCTGTAAAACTTAATAAGGCACGAGAGACCAGTTATACCTCAAGCAGGTTGCTTGGTTATAAGACCTTTGGTATTTAATATTTATTGGATCTTTCACTTCACACATATATACATAGATATATAGATATACATATGCATACATATACATGATCGAAAGATATGAGGATCGGTAGTCAAAGAAGAACATCGTGAAGCCTTTATCAAGGAGCAATCTTTTCAATATCAGAGAAGTCAAAGGTTGAGAACGATTGAAAAAGATTCTCGATCCAATCATTGATCGTTCAACGATTTTATGATTTTCCCTCTTCTCTTTTGATCTTTTTTATTTTTTGTTTTTATTATTCTCTTTTTCCTTTTTTTTTATTTCTAAAAACGTAGTATTACTTTAAACGTGATACTAAACGAATTCATTATTTTTATACGTGTAAATTTTTTATCTGTTTTTTTTTTTTTTTTTTTTTTTGATACATACACATTTCTATCCTACATTTAATTATTCAACACAATCAACGACTAATTAAACGTACATTATTTTTTTTGTTGATATGTTACATTTTTCGATATAACGCGGGTAAATTGGACGTAACATTAATCGTATTAATGATTCCTTAATTTTCCTCGATTTACATTTTACCTCTACCCTTCATACGTACGTTTAATTACCCTTTCTCCTTCCCCCCTATCGTGTTCCCACTTTTTCTATCCAATTATACGCACACATGTTATATGCTTCTTTTTTTATATTTAAATTTCAATAAATGCAGTGTAAATTGGACAAGTAACGTTGAACTATTAATTTTTGTTGTTTTCATTATTCAAATTTACATTCAAATAATTTCAACATATTTCATTTTGTTATTTTAGTTTCATTTTTAACAACCATACCTGGTTCAACATTTAATTACACTCAATTAGATAGGGGTGCACGTTTATATCGAATAAACATTTTCATGAACGTCTTTCATTACTTATGCTGAACAGAAAGCATCCCCTCTCCACTTTTTGTTCAAGCCCCCCACTATTTATTCAAGCCCTCCCACTCTTTGTTCAAGCCCCCCACACTATCTGTTCAAGCCCCCCACACTCTCTCTTCAAGCCCCCTAGACTCTCTATTCAAGCCCCCCACTCTTTGTTCAATCCCTCATTTCAACTGTTCTTCGCATCACGGGGTGTCGTCTTCCATGGATTTGAAATTTACTAAAACTTTCGCCGTTTCTAGTTGAAGACATTAAAGTGAAGTTTCACTTCGTGCCACTTCATATTAATTGCCCGTGAGTTTAGACGTCGTGCAACACCTGCGTTCGTACAGCTCGTGAAAAGTGTCTGCAACGACGACGGTTTTCAGTCGGTTAATATGAGAAGAAGAAGAAAAAGAAAAAGAAGAAGAAGAAGATGAGGAGAAAGAAAGAATGAAAGAGAGAGAGAGAGAGAGAAAACGTACGGAAAGCATTTCTCGGTGTAACATTAATGAGTTCGGTTAATTATACCGAGGACTGTGCAATTTTATTGCGAGAAGATGGCACGAGCCTGCCTGTTAAATTATTCATGCAGTCCAACCATGGTGGTAGTGGTTAAAGCTCGTGAAATTTGTCTTTCTACTATACAACTTATACATTTATGTATATAGATATATGTGTCTGTGTGTGTAATAAAAAGAAAACTTTTCAAATGGTAGAATTAATTTTACAGTCTAATAATCCATCACAGTGTTCACTCACTCGTTCGATTAATGTTGAAGGTTTTTTTAACCGGATATCATCCCCGAATGAGATCCTTTTTTTTTCTTTTCTTTTTTTTTTCTCCCCTACCGTCAATTTTAACGTTTTCCCATCAACGACTACTCCTGTGTGCATATATATATATATATATATATATATATATATATATGTGTGTGTATGTGTAGATGGATACGTAGAATCGTACCAACTGTAAATCGTTTATCTGGGGGATGATCGATCTTTCGTTACTCGTAATCGGTCATATCGGTTTTATCTGTCGAGTTTGTCTCCTTTCTCTCTCTTACACATATACACATACACATACACATACATATGTATTCTTTTTCTTTCTCATTCCATTATTTTTTTTTTACGTTTTTCGACTCCACTTGCACACCTACCAACCATATCAGTTGTCGTCTTAAATGGCGGGGAATAAAAAGGTGAAAGTAAAATAATAAAACAGAAAATAAGAAAAAGAATGAATTACGAGGGAAGGGGGGAGGTTAGCCTCGTTGAGCCAAAGGTAGAAGAAAAAAAAAAGAGAAAAAAAGTTAAAATAAAATAAAATCGGTTTTAAAAAAGTCGAATTTGCGAGATGTGCAAATTTATTCTAATGCTAAAGCCCTCTCTTGGCTTTGTTTATCCTTTAACACTAACGAGAGCCATCACTTTTAAGCTGTTTTCTTTTACGTAAAATTGACGTTCAAAGTAGATGCTGCACTTTGTTTCGTAAAAGACTCTATTACCTTACGGCCTCGATTTTTCCTACAGGTTTATTTTTTTTCTTCTTTTTTTTTTTCACAGGAAATTCGTTAAAGTTTATGTAGTTTCCTCTACCTTTTTTTTTATCTCTTTTTTTTTTTATAAATTTCGTCTTACATTAACGTTGTATTTTTTGTAACCTCGTGGAATTTTGTCCTCATATATTATTTTTTAAATATTTAATTTGAAAACAATCCTGTCAGACAATTTTACAGTTCCGTATCTATCTCGTGACAAAAAAAAGAAATTAAAAAAGAAAAAATTTAGGAAAGAAGAAAAATCTCTTTCTATTTTTTTTTTTTTTATATTCCAAGTTAAGGAAGTAACGCGTTTGAAATTTTTATTAGTATAATAAATTCGTGGAGGGGTTGTTACAGGAGGTCTAGAAAATATATATCTACGTGAACGCGTATAACACAAGAACTTTTGACTAACGAGCTTTATACGAAAATTTTGTTTGTAATATTAAATAAAACTTATATAACTTCTCTCTCTCTCTCTCTCTCTCTCTCTCTCTCTCTCTCGCAGTGTGTAACAATTTATTCTGCTTATAATATTTAGAGTTTGTTAATAGGAAATAATATATCTTATTAAAAAAAAAAAATTATGATAAAAGAGAAATTTTAAAAGAGATAGAGAAGGAAAGGATGTGGGTTGTAATTTAAATGCCCTTCGGGGCTATTTAAATTATATTAATAATTACAATAATACAATGGCAATAATAATAATAATAATAATAATAATAATAATAATATTAATTACAATTATAACAATCACTGGAATGACGATGATTGTAATTAACAATTATTGTTATAAGAATATTATATATATAAATGTATTAATGTAATGTATAAATGTAAATGAAAATAAGAGTATTTATATATGTATATGTAAATGTATATGATTCAATATCTAAAGTTGTGTTAGTATATTTTTAATTAGACAAATACAAGTATATGATTAAATGATCACAGTAGTAATGCTACGTTTTTACTCAGACATATACGTATATAAGATTTAAACGATCATGGTAGTAGTAATACTACGTTTTTGATCAGACATATACATAAATAAGATTTAATTATCAAAGTAATAATGCTACGTTTTTAGTCAGACGAATGCGTTTATGCTGCAAGTTCTATATCACAGTAGTAATGTACTGCTTTTAGTCAGACATATGCATTTAATTCTTAAGCCATCTTGTCAGTAGTAACATAGTAGTAGTAGTAGTAATGGTATATTTTAATCAGACATAAAGGATACATTTTGAGAATAAATAATCGCGATAATAATAATCTCTGGTTTTTTTTATTATTATTGTTGTTAAATATTAAAAAAAAAAGATCAGAAAAATAAATTTTCATAATAGGTCGAAAAAAAAGTGAAAACTTTTAAAAAAGATAGACATTGAAAAGATAAAATATATAAAATAATATTATAATATTTATTAAATTAATATTTATTATTAACATATAATAATATAAAAAATTAATATAAAAAATAATATAAAATTATAATTATATATAAAATAATTATATACCATATATATATATATATATTTCTTCACTGACAATTCTAGCAAAGAAAACTATTCGTAAATATTGTGCGATTCTTAAAATCTGAAAAGAAGAAAGGTGGAAGAAAAAACAAAAAAAGAGAAACCCACTCCTCCTACTCCTTGGAAACCGAAGAAGATATTTCAAAGTGGCCGGAGTTGAATGTAAAACGATATGCTGTCGTTTTTGGGAAAACGCAGTCATTCTCAGAGGATTCGAAAAGATACCGAAAAACGCAAATTTCTCTTCCCCAAGGAAAATCAATATTTTTCATTTAGCTTTACATCTCATGCAAAAAAGTACGGAAAGTTTCGTACGAAGCAAAACTCTCTCTCTCTTTCTCTCTCTCTCACTCTCTCATTCTCTCTTGCATTCTTTACAAATGTCTCGATTCAAACGGGAGCTTTCAAATACGGGCTTCGTATATAACCGAGTGTGTTGCATGCGGAAAGTAGAAGACACAGAAGGAAGGGGGTGGGAGAGGAGGGGTGGGGAGAGGATGAGATGGGATGGGGGCCGATGGGCGATCACAAACACGCTCCAGTTTTCTGAATATTATCTCTGCCTTGAAATTTATCGATTACTCTTGCGCATACGTTTTTCACTGGATTGAATCACCATCGTGATTCGTGAGAATGACGTGTTGATCCGTACCAACTGATCGAAATTACATTCGACCGAATGGACACGATGATTTTTTTTATTTTTTATTCTGTATCTTCGTTTGTTTCTATATCAAAAGATCAAGTATTTTACGATTAACACTTTAATGGTCGCACATCTACGCAGTCAAATGTTACCAGAGGCAAGCAATATTTTTGAACAATTAAATGAAACAAGTTTTATTAACCCTTTGGGTACATTTGAAGACTAAGACTCGTCATCTGAATTTAAGAAGCTTATATAAATTTATAAAATATATAAAATATATAAATATTTCTATTATATATTATATAGAATGTATATATCTATTGTATATATAAATACTCTTCTTTTCATTTACATTTATACATTACATTAATACATTTCTATATATGTATATAAATACACTTATTTTCATTTACATTTATCCATTGCATTAATACATTTATATACATATAAAAGTATATATATATATATATATATATATATATATATATATATATATCTTTTCGTAGGGAATTTCAGAAAAGTTTGTAGGGTATTTCCGAAAAGTCATTTCTTTTTAAAATAAAAAAAAAACTAAGTTTAATTTTTTTGAAACGAACAATAAAAAATGAGAAAGAGTTGTCTTCTATGGCATCGAACGATATCTTGATTTATGTTCATAGAACGTTGTATTCCGTCCCATAATGATGTTCCCGCAGCGTTACGATCACAATTTCACCAACCATTATCCTTCCTACGTAATATATCCCTCAAGGTATACCGCTTTATTAAGGATGAAATGTGAAAACGCATTCTTGTGCGTTATCAATTCGTGACTTCCCTTATTACCTTCATTTTGGTCATATTATCACCTATTTTTTTTTCTTTACCTTCATTTATGGTTTCATGGACAGGTTATCATAGAAATTTTTTAAATTATTTTTTATCTTCTTTATTTGTAAGGTCATTGATAAATTTATTATCATATAATAAATTTAATTAATTGGCAAATGATATTAAAATGTAATTTGTAATTGTATATGTTATATTATAATTAAAATATTATTGTTTATTATTATTATTATTCGTGGTTGTTACATAGATACTACGATTGATATAATATTGGTAAAAAAAAATAACAAAGGATTAATATAATTTGCAATAGTAATTTGGAATTATTCTAAATGTGTTTATAATTAAAATATTATTTTTAATTATTTATTATTATTGTTATTTATTATTATTTTTCGTTGGTGTTCTATACAGTAATCATGATTGATATGTTATCGGTAAAAAAAACGTAACAAAAAATTCTAAATAATTTGCAAAAGTAGTTTGAAATTATTCTAAATGATTTCATAATTAAAATTTTATTATTTGTTAAATAATATTATTAATTTTTTTATTGATTTAAATTATTTAAAAAATTTTATTATTTACAATTTTATGATTGATATGCTATCGGTAAAAAATAAATAAAAAAGAATTCAGTATAATTTGCAAAAGTAATCAATTATTATTTCCCTTTCTTTCTTTCTTTTTTAATCTTCGAATAATTTCGATTAATAAAAAATTGATCATGTTAATACGAGACTGACAAATGTACTAATCTTTGTCATTTTGTTTTTTGATTTTCAGGTAACCGTCTCTCACGACTCTTTCAAACGACCTCGCCAGCAACACGGCTTAAGGTAAGAGATTTTTGTTCTTTTTTTTTCTTTTTTTTTCACGTAGCTAATTTCATAAGGCTCTTATACGCAGAAGAAACTTATACGCAGGGGAAGAAGTGTCGAAGTAAACTAACATGAGAAACTTGGCTTTACGAGCAAGCTGCCGGTCTCATCGTATTACAGTCTTGTAGTACATAGCATGTCTCATAGTTATCTGGTAACTTTTCTTTTCTATAGTATATATATATATTCTTTCGAACAACTAATGAAAAAATGTGGTCTTTTTTAAACTATAGTACTACTACTTTGTCTTTTTCTTTTTCTTCTTTTTCTTTTTTCTGTCTTTTCATTCCGAACATTCTTTTAGTAACAAATCTAGGAAAAAAAAATGTTAATCTTATAGACTCGTATTTTTTTTCTTTTTTTGTTATACTAAAAAGCACGTTTAAAAAAAAAATAATGAATTAATAATATTTAACACATATTGCTCGGGCACTTTGCCTTTAAAGTTTTACAGTGTGGCTGGCGATTTTTTTTACAGTTCGCACGAAAAAATTCTTTCTGCATAAAATAACTTTAATTTTGAAATATTTGTTTTTTCTTTTTTTTAAATAGATAATTATTTAATTAATATTTATTGGATTTTTATAATATAAATATTTTATTTTTTTTATATAAATTTATATAATATATAATTTAATTTATTAATCATTAATATTTATTAATTATATTATATAATTATAATATTTATTAAATATTATATAATATTATATAATACTTATAATAATATTTAATTATATAAAGAAATGGTGCCTCGTGCCGCGAGCTTGTAACCAGGGATAGACTCTTCGTTCAAGGCTACAAATTTCGATTCTTTTCTATCGCGAAAGCTTCTGAAAAAAAAAAAAAAAAAGAAACAGATAATCTATCTTCTTCCTAAGGCAGACCACCCAATACAACTCTTTAACTTTACTGATCTAATTGTCGTAGAACTTTTCTGTGGGTTTCGATTGGGATTTCGAGTTTGTAGGATTAAGTTCTCAACGAAATTCTTTTTTTTTTCCTTTCTTTTCTTTTCTTTTTCTTTTTTTTTCTTCTTTTTCTTCTTCTTCTTCTAGTTCTCATATATTTTCTTAGATGTAGAAGTTCGCGCGTAAGCGTTTGATCCTACCGAGAAAAAAAAAAGAAATTATTTTAGAATTTTGGTCGACAAATTTTTTTTTATTTTCTTTACAAATCGTAATTCACCAATTAATATATTTTATATTTTAATAAAATGCGATTTCATATATTTTTTTATTGTTGATAAATGGAATGATTTGTTATATTTTATTTTTCTTATATTTATTATAATAAATATTAAATAATATAAAAATAATAATATAATACAATAAATAAAATAAATAATATTATAAATAATAATAAATATAAATATTAATATAATTTATTAAAATATAATAAAATAATAATAATAATAATAATAATAATAATATTAGGGATACATATACATAGATATAATTATATTAATATATTATTATAATAAATATTATTTAATTTATTACAATATATAATAACAATAATAATATTTGGGATAAATATAGATATAATTATATTAATATATTAAATATATAATGAATATAATTTATAAATATTATTTTCTTTATCAAAGCTCAAACATAAAACGTTTATATGATAAACAAAGAAAAAACCATAATAATCGAAAATTCTATTTATAATTTTTAAAAGTTAAAAAAACAATGATTTAATTAATAATTAATTTTCTTTTTGTAATTGATTTACCAAACTATAAATATAATGTATACAAATGTTTCGGCACGCGTCTCGGATAATTGTTTTCGGTATTTGAAAATTCGATGATCATTAAATGGATTCTAATGGATTATCATCGAATTCCCATGCTTATCATTGTCATTATCAAAACTACAATCGATTGTTTGTTATTATTGTTTCAATCAGAAACTCTCTCTCTCTCTCTCTCATCAAACTCATCGATCTATTGTACGAAACCATATAACACGTTACCAAATCATGATTCATAAATATCCACTTATACTAACATAAGTGTTGATATTCATCCTAATAACAATTTAATATCAATTATTATTGTCAAAAGAAAATAAAAAGTTTAAACTTTTAAATCACAATAATTTCTTTGTTTAAAAATCTTCAGAAAATCGTAGATAAAAATTGTTTCAATAGGAAAATTTCTCTCTCTCTCTTTCTTTAAAAATCTTTAGAAAATTGTAGATAAAAGTTTGAAAACTGTATATTTTTCTTAGGATTAACACACACGTATGAAAATTCAAAATCATTTGCTCATTCATATTCATCACCTTATTTAATATTCCCTTCTCTCTCTTTCTCTCTATCTCTCTTTCTGTATCAATCTTTTCCTCTATCCAGTAGAAAATGTTCTGTGCGTTTTGGATGTTACTTTGGTTAGGCTGTAAGGTTGGTAAATTTAAGCAGAGACACTCGAGTAACTGCAGTTTCAACTTTAATGGAACTCGTCAGGGGTGTAGGTCCGACGAGTTTTACACCATAGAAGAGAAATGAAGAGAAGATGATGATGCTAGTAGTAGTAGTAGTAGTAGTAATAATAAATGCATATGGGTGATGGTGGGGTAGTGGTAGTGGTGGTAGTAAAAGTGTTATACAGGGTGGCCCGACAACGGCCTATTTTCCGTATTTTCACTCTCGTCCTCGTCCAGTTCGTCGCTTTTGTTGCTCCCTTTTCATCGCCCCAGTCGTGGATTCAGGTCAGCTCCGGTCGTTGCTTTTACAGCAGCACCAGTACCAGAACCAGTACCAGTACCAGTAGCAGTAGCAGTAGCACCAGAATCAGCAAAGCAGCAGCAGCAGTAGTACTGACTCCTCCCTTCTCTTCTCACCCTCTTTTCACCCTGTTCTCAGGCCACCTATCCACCCACCGTCTCCTTCTTTACCAACTCGAACTCAAGTTCCAATATCGTAACCCTTTCGTATCAACTATTCGTACACATAGAAAGAACATCATTCTTGGCTTGGCTGGCCAGTTCTTTTGTTAACGTAAATTACCGGAAACGTTCTATACTTCGTATCAGTTTTAATTATCATTGACGAGTTATTGATAAGAGTTATCGATCTTTCTTGTTACTTACTTTTTTTTTTTTGATCTTGTTTACCTTTTTTACTTTCATCTTTTTTAACCCTTAGAATGCTATGAACGCATATATGCGTTTGATAAAAATTACCAGAGTGGTATATCGATGCATATACGTGTTTGTTAATATTAATGTAAAATTATGTAATGTTTATATTAATTAATTAAATTATATTCGCAGAAAGAAAAACTTTCATTATTAAATATATAATTTATTATTAATAAATTATTCCGTTCTTACAAAACATTTTAGTTAAAAGTATTCAGCACCCAAAGGCTTAATATATTTATTTTTTTCTCTTCTTTTTATTATTTTATTTTTTTGTTTGTTTTGTGAAACTTTATTCAAGTCTCTTTACATTTTATTTTATTTGTTTTTCTTTAATCAATAATCGTGTCTTTATATTTATCGTGGTTTATATATATGGGTTATCACAATAGGTTTATCGTCATTTTATTCGTGTACTTTTACGTTAACATCTCTTTTGTTTTATTATTATACATTTTCTTCTTTCCTCTCTCTTACTCTCTGTCTCTCTCTCTCTCTCTGTTTCTTTTATTATTATCTTTTATTATTATTTCTTTTATTATTATTCATTTATTTATATTGTTTATTGTTCTGATTTGTATATCACATTTCTATAATAATTTTTTTTATTAAATACATATATACATATATTACATATATTACATATATACATACATAATACACATATGTATATATACACATACATATACACACATATATAATATATACATATTACATATTATACATATATTACATTTCACACACAATACTAATTTTTAATTTCTTTTATTAAAAATATTAGACACTATTATTCCATTTTGTTAATAAATCTCTTTCTCTCTTTCTCTTTCTCTCTTATGTTATTATTTCATTATAACTTCATATAATAATTATTTCATTGAAATATATATATATATCCGATTCATTACTAACACATATCCATATATATTTAATCGCCAGATTATACGAATTTTCCGATATAAACGTACCTACAGAGAATTTCTATGTAACTGGATAAAAAAAAACGAGAGAGAGAGAGAGAGAGAGAGAGAGAGAGAGAGAGAGAGAGAGAGAGAGAGAGAGAGAGTGAGATGAAAGGACGATTAAGAGATCGATTCAACATTTAAAGTCCATGAGATTTAAAACCCGGTCAGCCAGAGCCAGCCAGCCCAGTTGACGATTTAAAAGATCGAGGACTTTACTGGCTAGCCGTAAGAAAATCTCAAGCTTTTCTCTCTCTGATTATATACGCAACGAAGGTTTCAGAGCTTTCACGTTAAACCAAAAGAAATGATGAAAAAAAAAGAAGAAGAAAAAAGAATGAAACTGGTATAGTAAAAGCAAACGTGAAAAAAAAAAAAAATTCATGACGAAAAGGATACGAGTCGATATTTCCTTCTTTCCCCCTTTCACCCTTACCACCCCCTTCAATCCCTTCAACCCTCTTCTCTTTTTCTACATATGTATATATCGTGTTTTTTGTTTTGTTTTTTTTTTTTGAAGGGTAGAGAACCGAGAAACAGAAATATTTCGGAAATCGGTGTGCGGATGTAACAACGGGTTGGGTGATTTTTGCTACATGCATCGAACTTTTCAAAACGAAAACCAACGAGCCTCCTCTTTTTCGATGATCACTTCTTTTTTTATAGTATCCATCGATCGTTATTGGTTTTATTACTTTTTTTTATTTTTGTTTGTTTGTTTTACATTATCTTTCGATCATCTAGCATATAAAATATTACACACGTATCCTTGACGGGGGTTGGTATTTAAACGCTTTTATGATTCTCTGTGTGTATTTTATTGGATATTTTAAATATTGATGTGTAAGTAAGAGTATCGTTATATAAATATTTTATTTTGTTTTATTTTTGTTAAATATCGTTTTTTAAAGTAGCATCAATCATATGTGCTTTGAGTAATTGATTTATTTGAGCACGTTGATTCAAATTTAATTTCGCCAATTAAATTTATGAAAATTGTAAATAAATGTGATTATTTTGTATTATTTTTTAATAATTTGTGTTTAATTAATATAACCATACGATGTAATATTTTAATGTATAAAATTAAATAGAAATAGGATTTTAATATATATGTTATTTGTTAGAAAAATATATGTTTCAAATAAAATAAATAATTGTTATTTATTTAATCTAATTTTTTGTTTTATTTTCATATATATGTTAATAATATAATTATTATAATAAATATAATTTTGTAAATATTATAATTTTAATAATATTTATATGTTTTTTTGTTACAGAACGATATAATTAGCTGTTATCCAATTAATTTACGTTGCTGTTAATAATATTTTTTAAGTTGATTATCCTATGTTTCGTTTTCAATTTGGTTAAATAAAATATGGTAAGAAAAAAACTAATAAGAAAATAAATTATGCATGGTACCTATATAAAATTTATTTAATCCTTTATTTTTATTTTTTAGCTATAATTTATTTAAATGTACCTATATACCTAAGATACCTGTATAAAATTTATTTAATCTTATATTTTTATTTTTTAACTATCATTCATTTAAATATCATCAACGAAGAATAATAATATAACGAATCACACTCTAAATAATATTATTATAAATAAAAAAAATAAAATAAATGTTATTTACGTGACTATACCAGGATCATATAAAGTTACTCGTAAGGATTTATATTGTTCGTGAAAAAAAAATAGAGAAGGGTAATTAAACGGGATATAATATAATTTACAAGTATGACACGTTTCTCGTGTCGTTTGCAATTAAAACTAAGGTGGAAAATAATAAAATGTAGATCCATGCCTGGAACTTTAAATGTTACCCTTTTAAAGATGAGATTAAAGGAACCGTCTTCTCGAGTTTGAACGAGCAACCAAACAACGATACTTTGCATGCTCGTAGAATATATTCTGTCCACGGGGTAGAACGTTTACGGGACGACGGGGTAAAAGCAAAGGGATTTTAATGAAGTTTAATGAAAGAAAGTGCTGGTGTATTTTAGGGTAGTAGGTTGTGTGTAGTAGGTTCGATATTGTTTAGAAGAGAAACTGAGTCCTACCTTCTACCCCCCCCCCCCATCCGCTTAGTAGTGCCGATCGTGTAGTATTGCCAGACATTGAAATTTCCACGTTGAGTTAGAGAAATTCTTGCAGGTTAAATTGGTTCTGACTCGAATGTTCTCGCAATCCCGTTGGAATACTATGATATATATACGTATATGTATATATATGTATATACCATATGTATTGTAAGGAAAAGACATTTCTAATATAGATATGTAAGTATATGCACACATACACATATATCTTTATATATAAATATTCAGTGTCACATTGTTCGTTTCCAATGAATTTCGAAATTACTGAAACGATTTTAATGAATTTTTTTTTATTTCAGGTTGGTTTTTTTTTAATTTAGTAGATAGGATAGTTTTTATCGCGTTTATTTTTTATTTTTTATCGCTAATCTTAAGATTTATTATTTAAAGGTTATGTAGGTCTTTAGGTACTGTAAGTTTTCAATAGATAGCGCTGTATTACAATTCAATTATTTCGATATATTAGGTCTAGTCATAAACAACTTCCGTTTTTTATGAGACAAAGAATGGCGTTTCTGCGACTGATAAGTGCAAGATACCTTTCATGGAGTTTTTTTTGCACTCTTTGCAATTATTGAACGTATCTATTGGATTTTGCTCCAATATTACCTTTAAAAGGTTCATCAAAGTCAGAAATACGTCCTGCACTCGGTTCATCTTTTAAGATCGTATCTCCAGAACGGAAGTTTACATTTCAATTTCTGACTGCCCTATCAGTTATCAGTCCTGTACTGTATACGCTGCATATTTTTTCAGCTGCCACCTTAGTGCTATTGCCTTGTTTCAATTCCTAAAGCATTACATATCGAATATGCACTTTTTACTATCAATTTCAGCGGTTAAGAAAAACGGTTAAATGTAATATTGACTGCATAAAAAAGTTAACAGAAGACTAACTGAATCCCCATCTATATAGTGATATCGAAAATCCGTTTGTTTCGGTGACTTATAATAAGTAAATACGAAAAATAGATTCTACATAGCCGCATCGGAAGTTACTTATGACTCGACCTAATATAATACAGTTGCATATCGTTGATTTCCCATGAATTTCGAAATTATTGAAACGATTTTAATGAATTTTTTTGTATTTGGTGTGATATTTTTTAGTTTAGTATATAGGATAGTTTTTATCGCGATAATTATGTATTTTTTATTGCTAATTTAAGGATTCATTATTGAAAGGTTATCTAGGTCTTTATAGGTACTGGAAGTTTTCAATAGATAGCGCTGTATTACAATTCAATCATTTCACTTTTTTTCAGGTTTACATATGACAAAACTAACCTTGCTTTTAATATTTTTTCGTATATTATTATTTTGTGTATTTCATTCGAATTGTGGTATTATTTCGTGTGCTGTTATTATAATTTACTACATAGTTTAGATTTATATTAAATCAACATTTTATAATAAATCTACAGCAACTCGTGGCCCAAGCATCCTAATATATATATTGGGTTGAAAACTAAGTAATTGTGGATTTCACCAATCATTTTACTTGAAAAATCCGCAATTACTTAGTTGTCAACTTAATATATACACACATGTATACATAATGATTTTGTTAATTTCAACAATTAACATTAAGATCATTTAAAATATGAATTAATAGAACTGATGATCAATACTAATATAATTCTAATATGAGATTGTTTAACTAGAACAACATGTAGGTGTTAGATACAAAATTCGATTGAGAGTTCTTCGAAGATAACTGGTAGTAGGAGTCCACTTCTCTGTCATCGTCTCGAGGCACGTAATCGCGAAGTCAATTATCAAGCTCCTACCGAATCTCGACAATACACATATACATATATAAACACACACAGACATATATATACACGGACGTAGGTGAACCGATCGATGAGGAATCTCGATTGATCTCGAGAGCTGGAGCATCATCAAGATTTTCAAGAACCCATCGTACGTGCATGCTAGGCCTCGTTTGTCCCCTCTATCTCTTCTCACTCTCTCTCTCTCTCTCTTTCTCTCTCATTCTCTCTCTCTCTTTTCTACTTTCCCACTTAAAGAGAATATCTCGTTGCATAAATTAGGGATGGCCAATGCGTCTATCGCGAAATGAAATTTTTTAATTCAACCAAAAAACCATTTCTGATACATTTAGTGTTGGACATCAAATAAAAAAAAGAAACAAAAATCAAATTTGTTAGAAAATGAAGTGGTAACGGTTCAAATTGGTTTCATCTCAGAGAAAGTAAATTTGTTTGAAGATTTTTAGATATTAAATTAAGGGAACATAAAACATTATAAATAAATTAAATATAATATTTTATTTTTAATTAAATATATATATATATATATATTTATTTAAGTTTTAATGTATGTATAATATTTTATATTATGTAATTTATATATTATTTTTAATTTAAATTATAAAATTATTTATATTATATATAATATTATATAAATATTATATATAATATAAATAATAAAAAATACTAATTATATTATAACCAAAAAACAACTATTAAAATTTTATCTACAAATATATTTTAATTAATATCATGTTAATTTAATAAACCTACCTTTCCTATAATCACCTTATTAACATACTTCAGATATATAATTAAATATATTTCATATGACAAAGTTTTATTAAATAAATTCTCTTACGTACTTTGATGACCAAAAATAATGAATCTTATATAGAATAAAATTGGTCAACTCTGATCATAGATAATGAGAAAATCCTCATCCTTATGCAGTTCCTGATGAAGTTCACCTTTTGATCTAATGAAGCAAGAAACATCTTGGTTTGATTCTCGCGTTTAGTTTGAAATGAGTTTTCCTTAACGATGAATGATAGACTGAACGAGTTTAACTGACAGAATGAACAAGAGAGAGAGAGAGAGAGAGAGAGAGAGAGAGAGAGAGAGAGAGAGAGAGAGAGAGAGAGAGGATAGTGAGAAAGAAACACATACATACACACACACATATATATACATCGTATACATACACACAAAGAGATAGATAGATGACAGTTACGAGGTTTGGGCCAGTTTGTTGAAGCAGGAGACAGCTCTATCTTTGCCACAAAATCGAGCCGTTTGAGGATCTCCATTTCGTTGAAGGTCCCTCAGGCAAAGCCACATAATGACCGGTCTGTGTTACACGCGTTAGAACAACCGACATTAACGGCGACAGAACTAACCAGCTTTTGAAACGTATTAACCCACATTCACCACCACCATTACGTCTTCTGACATACTAATTTCCTCTCTTCGTATCCTTTAATCAATTTTTTTCTTATATTTTTCAGATATTTTTTTACGGATTTTTTTTCTTTTGTTTTTTATTCGACGATTCGACAAATTGATCGACGTTTATTTTATACTCATGATACTTAAGTATATCACGTAGAAATTCATGAAAACAGTTTCAAAAAATATAGTCTTCGTTTTCTCTTGTCGTTCGGTGATTTATTATTCTACTTTTATTTCGGTGTATAATAATTCTTTTTCTGTTTTTTCTTTTTTTGTTATACGAATATTTATTTCGTTTATTACACCGTCTACGTGTTGTTGTATAAAATAAAAAAAATGGATTCTTAAATAGAACGAGACTTTCGTACGTATTATAAAATCCGTCAGCTTTTATTATTACAAAAATGGTATTGTTTATATAAATCGTGATTTTAAATGAAAAATTTTCATTTCTTGTGTTTCTTTTTTACTTATCTTTCTTATAGATTCATATAAGTAAATGAGAAAATAGAATTTATAGAAGAAAATTATTATAATAGCGTTCGTTGTAATAAAATTGAATAAGTTTATGCTTTATTTCATGATATTAATCATTTTAGATCTTAAGAATATAAATAATCCTTTTTTAAATCCACCATTTTAAAAATATAATCTACGAGAAGAAATTTATAAATACTCTTTACGATAGGCAACCCGTTGTACATGATTGTAATATGTGTTACCACCTATTGTACAGTGCTTGGTTAGAAAAACTTTCTTACCGATAGACATCGGTCAGAAACAATATTAACAACGTAGTATAAAGTGTTAGCTATCTTCAGGCGCAATGTGTTTAATCTTCGTAAATTCGTAAATATTATTTACTGATAAACCTCTGCATAAGTTTATAAAATAGTATTAATATATATAATATATTATATATATATATATTATAATAATTCTATTGTAATAATAGTTTATAAACTAAATATTATTATTATTAGATTATAATGTTATTGTTATTAAATAAATTAAAATAATTATATTATAATATATATAATATAGTAATATAACTAACGAAATAATATTATCTCGTAATTTCTACGGACATATTTGAATTTTGTTTTTTTATTTTTATATAAAAATTGTCATCGTCAAGTTTTAATAACTTTCCAAAGAAAAATGTTCAAAATATGTTGTTGATGTTTAAACGTTGTTGTTATTTTTTTTTCTTGCTCGGAAGATATTCTAAGTTATACGAACTTATTCGAACTTCTTACCTGAAGTTATCCGAACTTACTCGAATTTACCTGAACTTACTTGAACTTACCTGAATTTATTCTTTCCTTCTCTCTCTTTTATTCTTTCATGTAGATCACGTTTTTTCTTCTTCTTCTTTTATTTATATTATTATTATTATTTTTTTTTATCACTGGGAAATGGAAATACAGAAAAGTCGTTGAACGTTAAACGAACCTTTGGCCGTGCGGTTCTCGCACTTTAGCAACGCATTTACGAGACTCGAGCAACCACGTAGTTTCGCTCGACTAATTTCAAACGGATTTTGATAAAGCAAGGGCGCATACGACGCGCTACGCAACGCAGCAGGAAACCTGAAAGTGAATTGCGGTGAAGCCGGGGTGGAAGGTATAATAATAATAAAAAAAAAAAAAAGAAAAAGAAAGAAGAACAGAAAGAACAAAAAATAGAAGAAGAAGAAAAAGAGGGTTTTTGGTTGCATGAAGAAGTGGAATAGGGTAGAACAGGGAAGGGAAGGGAAGGGATGGGAAGGGATGGGATAGAAGGAAGGGAGACAAACTTTTCCATCTATCGCGAAAACTTTTCAGTATAACTGACATGAGTTTTCTTTTGCCTCTCATCGTTCTTTTTCATTTTTTTTTCACTCGATGTTAAATAATTCGAGAGAACGAAAAGAATACAGAGCGCTTTAATCATCCTTATTGACACTTTTCAAGTATTTTTCTTCTATATCATACACGTCGGATATGTATAAATATTGTTAAAATATTAGAATGTAAAAATGAATTATTGTAATCTTTTCTTTTTTTTTTTTTAAACAATCTTGAATCTTATCATGATTACAGCTTCTTATGGAGTTAATTATATTTTACATTTAAAATAAAATTTTATATTTTTAAATAGTTTCATGTTGATGGGAACATTAGCAAAATTTAGTATTTGCGGCAATGAACTTTCGAATTAATAATAATAATAATAATAATAATAATAATAATAATAATAATAATAATAATAATAATAATAATAATAATAATAATAATAATAATAATAAAAAAAAATAATAATAATAATAATAGTAATAATAAATAATTTAATATTTATAAATAATAAATAAAGTAATATCGATATATTAATAATAATATTTAAATATATTTAATATATTATATATGATAATATTATTATATATATTATAAATAATTTAATATATATAATTTAAATAATATTATTATTATATATAATATATTATATGTAATAAATAATAATTTCATAAAATATTAAATATCGTAAATTAATTTGTTCATTTGTTCGTTCGTTCGTTCGTTCGTTCATGCTCGATTTCAATCTTCGACTATTTATTTACTTTTTTTCAGGTAGATCGAAATGATTGAAAAGTTGTTCAAGAGAACATTGGTGTATCAGATCGTGATGTTCTTTCCAAACGAGGTGGGAGTAGGGGTAGGGATGAGGTAGGGGTAGGGGGTTGATAGACGAACGTTAAACGGAAATAATTTGTCGATTGTGAAAACAAATGGCAGCTAGTTTCGGCACCTGACGCTTGCCTACTATTCGCCGATACGTCCTGTCCTCTTTTGTTATCGACTTTTCTTCCGTGTCGTGTGAAAAAGAAACAAAAAGAGAGTCAAACAGAGAGAGAGAGAGAGAGAGAGAAAGGCAGAAAGAAAGAAATAAAGCAAGAGGGGAAACGTCCATATAAATTACGTCCCTAGGTAGACTAAACTCTCCTGCCTGTTGTAAAAAGAGAGAAAGAGGGAGAAAGGGGTTTGTGGAAGGTGGAATGAGAAAGGGAGAACTAAAGAGAGAGTGTGTGTGAGAGAGAGAGAGAGAGAGAGATAGACAAGCTTATATATTGTCAAAGAAAAACGGATGTTAGGTACGCTACACGCACCTCCTGTTGAACAACAAAGTTTCCTTTTTCTCATGAGAACTAAGAAAAGTATATCGATTGTCTTTTAAAAGACCATTGGACTTGTCCAAACAATTATCGATAAAATATATTAAGTCCATCCAGTGTCTTTTTCTCCTTATTTATTAACCCTTTTGTTTTTTTTTATTATTAATATTTATTTTTATTTGATTTTATTGTGGTTGGCAACTAAGTCATTGCGGATTTTGTTTTACACCTACCTTAGTAGCACAAAATATTGAAAAATATTGAAAACATGTGTATTTAATAATATTAATTTTATTATTATTTTAGTAAATATTTAGTTATTAATAATTAAAAGACATTAAATGTCTTTTTAATATTAAATACACATGTATTCAATATTTTCCAATATTTTGTGCTACCTAGGTTAATTCAGTTTTTTGATAGCAAAGATCAGGAATTTTATGACACTGTCTGACCGATGGCAAAAGGTCATCAACAAAAATGGACAGTATTTAATTGAATAAACTTATATTTTTAAACAAAAATTTGGAATTTTCATTGGTATTTAAAATCCGAAATTATTTTTTATTTATTTGCCAATCAAATATTTTATTTTATTTTTATTCATTTCTCGTTCGAATCAATAATAAAGATCGCTATTGAATATATGATTCTTCTTCTTCTTCTTCTTCTTCTTCTTCTTATTATTATTATTATTATTATTATTATTATTATTATTATTATTATTATTATTATTATTATTATTATTATTATTATTATTGTTATTATTATTGACTTCATCCCTTTAGGTCACCCTTTCTCAAGCCTGACCCCCCCCTGTCTTTTATCTTTTCATGGTTTCCTCACTTTTTCTCTCTCTTGTATTTCTTCCTTTTTTTTCTGGATATCACAGAAAAGAATATTAGAATTGTAATGTCGGTGGATTTTTATTTGCGAACGATGAGAAGTAAGAGAAAGGATGAAATTACAAGACGAAAATGCGTCTCTCTTTCTCTCTTTTTTTCTATTTTTTTTTTCGAATTCTCGAAGGTATTTTCATGAGGATTTAGATGAACGAAGGGAATCAGAGACAGTGAAAAAGAAAGATAGATATAGATAGATAGATAGATAGTTGAGTGGAGAATCTTTTTACGGTTGTAATGAAGAAAATAAGAAGGTTCTCAAGAAAAAAAAGAAACAAGAAAAGGTTAGAAGGAGAGAAAAAGTGTTAAAATAAAAACGAGAAAGAGAGAGATGAACGACTGAGGACAAACAGTAGGGGTAGTGGCTGCTAAGGGTGGACATTTTCGGTTGTCAGAAAGCATTCCCTTGCTCGTTCTTGGTTTTCTTGTTATTGTTGGTTGTGAAAACCACGTTTTAACCTAGGCGTTTAATTAAAAAAGTACTATCTATCTTAACGTGATAAAAATACCTGTATTTTTTTAATCCCTCGTATGACAGAGCCACCACCAAACCAAACTGCATTTCGATTTTTACGTTGGATTTTCAAACTAATTGTTTTTTAATTTTTTCTTTTCATTCTAGAAAAATCTAGAGGAAAATCAAGTGGATAGTATAATAATCCTCCTTCTTGTACCCCCTCCAACCCAACTCCATCTCAGTTCATCCCAGGATGTGATCAACAAGGTACGACGATACGTTCGATAATTCCCTTTTTCCTTCATTCCTTTCCTTCCTCTTGTTTTTCTTTTTCTTTCCTTCTTCGCAATGTTAAATTAAAAAAGAAAGAGAGGATAGAGATAGAGATAGGGAAAGAGAAAATTAAAAGAAAGAAATAAAGAAGAAAAACGTAATTGTTTTTGCGTTAAAATCAGCCGTTACTGCGACAGTTAACCCCTATCACCCAGTTTTACCAAACTCTTATCTCATTTCACCCCACTGGTTATAATATATATATATATTATTTTAGTAATATTTAATATTATTTATTAATCAAATATATTATTATTATTATTACATTTAATATCATAATATTATGTAAAAGTAAAAGGAAAAATTTTAGTATTTGATTTTAAAAATACTTTGAAATACATACATATATGTACTGTTTAAATACTTGTACATAAAAAGTTCTATGATTAGAACAGATTAGAATAAAAGCTTTTTTAGTAGCATCAGAAGTGCGTTATATCATTAAGATCATTTAAACGCGTTCATCACTTGCTACTTGTCTTGGTAAATTTTACCTACTGAAGACGAATTGACGCTTCGCAGGAACAGTCCTATATAGTAAGCAAGGAGTACTTTTACTCTCGAGAAGTTTACGGCATCTATCGGTGATTCTGGGAATTAAAATCAAACGTTCGGTGGTGGTAGCTTCGGAAGTCGCACGGTCTAATCGACAGAAACATGGATAGTAATATATATATATATATATATATTCGTGAATATATCTTTTTTTCTTTTCTGTTCTTTTTTTATTTTGTAACAGTCAAAATTAACCGAAGGGTCCACTTGACCTCTCAGAATATTGTTAAGGAATTTAAATAAAAAAAAAAAAGAAAAAAATTCATATATATATTAAATCTTGCGTTAAACTTTTCTTTCTTTTTCGTTGTTTCTCGAAGCCCATTTTAGTCCGCAAATTTCATATATGAAGAGTCCTTCTCGACTTTGAAAGAGCAGGATTAATCGCTTGCCAGGCACATCCGAGGTCGGTTCTTGAAAAACCATCTACGTCTCCTGAGAGAAAAAGAAAAAGAAAAGAAAAAAGGGGCAAGAAAATTTCTTTTCTTACTTTTCTTTTTCTCTTTCTTTCTACCCCTCCTTCCTCGCCACCCACCGTCGTTTTTTGCCCCTTCCTTCGTTTTATACTTTCTCTCTCATCCCTTTTTAGTTCCATTTCTTTCTTTTTTTCTTATTTTTTTTTTCTTCTGATTCTGCTTTTGCCCTTTTTACGATTTCTTTTAAAACGAATAGAATTTTTCATTTCTTTCTTCAATTCCCCCCTTTCTCTCTTTTCTTGTCACTCCCCACATTCCCATATGCCCCGATGTACATTTCATTCAATAAAATCATCGTTGTTGGAAATTTTTACATAAACAGAAAAAACTGAAATGAAATTAAAGCAAATACAAATTGTTTTTCTTGTAGTATTGTTTCTACTATAACATCTTATTTATTTATTTCTTATATTCTTTGAAATTGATATTCTTCGTTTATCCTTTTACCATTTTCCTTTTTATGATATTTTTTATTTATTGTATTTTTATATTTATTTTTTCATTTTTTTATTTAAATTGAATTTTTTATCTTTCGTTCTTTGTTTTGAAATTATATTAATTTACAAAAATTATCGTCTTTTTCTTATTCATCATATTATCAATTTAATTGTTTATATTATTATCGAAATGTTCTTGTTTTTTTTCTCTTTTTAATATTCTTTATAAATCCTTAGCAAACACGCGTTGAAATTCTCCAATTGATGAAACCCGATGAGATATACGCTTGCACAATTAAAACGATTAATTTCGGTCGGTTCTTCTATAGTATTTGCACGGTCAATATATGTATACTCCCCGTTTGTTAAAATAATACCTGACCAGATGAATGAATGAGATAAACCATTTTCTTACATTTACATATCTCTATGTATCATATTAGATATCAAACACATGAACACATTTAATGTCAATTTTATTATAATCTAAAGTAAATCTATTCATGCTATTTAAATATATATATATATATATATATATATATATATATATATATATATACACATTTACATGCGTATATGTTTACTTTGGGTATTTGAACAAATTCAGTCACGTATGTATATGTATATATATAGTATAAATTGATCGATATATTATATATATATATATATACAGTACGTTGTTAGAATAAATTTAACTAACTGCATTTATTAAATAATAATAAGATCTATACATATAAAATAATTATATATAAAAATTCAGTATCACAATGTTTGTTTGTTCACTAATAATTTTGGAACTGCTGAATCAATCTTAATGAATTTTTTTATTTTTTGTGATTTTTTCCATCTTAGACAATCTTTTATTTTATATATTTCATTGTAATTGTGGTATTATTTTGTGCGTTGTTATATTATTATATTATTATATTATTATTTTATTATATTATTTATATTATTTATTAATTTTATACTATTTAATTTATTGAATAGTATTATATAATATTTAATATAATATATTATACTATTATTTTATATTTTATTTTATATAATATATAATACTATAATATAATGATATATAATAGTATTATATTATTATTTATATATGATAAATAATATAAAAATAATAATTTTACTAAATAGTAATATAATTTACCAATAGAATTATATTAAATCAACACTTTATAACAAACCCACAGTAACTCATGGCCCAACAAACATCCTAGAATATATTTATATTATTCATTTATATATATGCGTGTATATTTTTTTTATACATATAAATATTTTAACAAAACCCGAACATCGATATAAATTTTCTTAGCATCCCAAAAGGAGTTTCATGGACTCAAGGGATTTGAAGTAAATTTGCGCGTGCGCGTATCGTCGATTCGTGATCCCTTTCGATTATGTCAATAAACGTTGTGAGAGAGAAAGAGAGAGATAGATAGAGAGTGAAACCACCATTTCCTGTGTTCTCTTCATACTATATCTAAAATCCTTCTCCCTTGTTGCCTACTTACTATCCTGCTAAGGGAAAAAGGATGGGGGTGGGTAGGTGGTGGTTGTGGAAGGATGCTCGATTATAAAGGTACAGGATTATCTCACTCGAGTTGGCGATAATGAGCCAAGTAGATAGGTAAGAGAATCTTACTTCTATTCGATCAAACAAAACGTATATCGTTACCAAACTATCTCTCTAAGGTGGTCAGAAGTTCGTTCGTTTTGTTATCCTTGAAAGTGCCTGGGAAACTCCTGTTTGCTTTCTCTGACGAGAGTAATTTGCGTGTTTGCGATAAAGGGTCCATGGATGCTATACACCTATATATCTACCAATGGGGTATCTACCAATGGGTATCGTTGGTAGTTAAGAAAACGTTCTCGTTTTCAACACCTAGATAAAAACACACGATTGTGAAAATGTTTTTCTAAATTACTCTCTAAAAATACCTGTGCTATTTTTTATATTTTCTTTTTTTTTTTTATATATCTTAGATATATCAAGTGTTTTAACATTGCAAAAGTATTATAAGTATATTAGGAGTATTATTATTGATAATAATTTCAGTAATTTCATAAGTCAGTGATAAGTTTCTAGTTTTGAAACACCTAAATAAAATACACACGATCGTGAAAATGTTTTTCTAAATTATACTCGAAAAATACCTGTGCTAGTTTTTATTTTTTTTATTTTTTATATCTTTAATTTATCAAGTGTTTCAACATTGCAAAAGTATTAAATATTAAACAAAATAATTAAAATTAAAAGAAATATAATTGCAAAAGTATTAAACATTAAGCAAAATAATTAAAATTTTAAAAATTATAATTGCAAAAGTATTAAGTAAGTATTACATATTAAAAGTAGTATATTATTGATAATAATTTATTAGTATTGATCATATTTAAAACAATTTTTTAGTTTTTAAACACCTTTATAAAAATACACGACCGCACAAATGTTTAACATGAAACAATAATATTATTTTATATTCATTTTTTTTATTTAATTCAATTTAATTTTAATATAATAATTAATAATAATATAAACTTTAAATTAGATAATATATTGTTAATTTAAATACAATAAAAGATGCAATATAATATAATACAATTTTACATTCGTGACAACATTAACGTGATTTTGTTTGTTTTTTTTTTTTTTTGATAATAGCTTTTATGGATTAAGTTAGCAGACGCAACTCTTTTATATTACGGCTTATTTGTACTATTTTTTTATATGAAATCTGTGTCAAGTAAGCAAATCCCGAAGTAATTCTAATTTAACAAATGCATTCATTCCATCTAGAGGTTACGTTATTATGAATGCTACAATATGAAAAGGGCTTTGCTTTTTTTTTTTTTTTTATAAATCATGTAATATGAAAATTATATTAGAAGAGGATTTTATGCAATTTTTCTTTCCAAACTATAACGTATTAAAACTTTACTCTCGAAGCTAGAAAATAATTTTATTTACATTAGTTGATATTTTTAATATCGTAAAATATTATTATTTTTCACATTAAATTTATAATTAATTGAGAATTAGAATTATATTGAGATTTTAAACAAAATCGAAGTAATTTCTTTAATTTTTTCGTTTAAAATAAATTATGAATAAGTATAGTTGTCTTTTGAAGATAAATTGAAACAAAAATTTCTAAAAATATAAGAAAAAGAAAAATAGAAGATTTCACCTATATGATTACATAACGTTCTTGTACTTCCGTTCACCTACGCCATTTGAAAGAATATAGTGCCTCTTGTGTGAGACATTTCAAGCCGGATAACTTGAATCATTAAACGACAAGTTATACCGGGAATGCTATTAGTATCGTTCGTTTAATGTCAGAATTCACGGATAGGAGCTTTCCTACGAACTTGTTGCTCGGCAAAAGTTTTTTATATATATATATATATATATTATACATATATATATAAATAAACTTTTTTTTATATCTTCTGGATATCTCTTTCATTATTTTTTAATCTCAAAAATTTAATTAAAAAAAATTAGAAAAAATAATTTTATACATAATATTTATGCATAACATTTTATTTTATTTTTTTCTTCTTATTTTTATACATAAAATATGTTGATACAATTATGCGAATAAAAATAGCAAATAAAATTACGTAAGATCCTTTTGTATAATGTAATTTTCCAACTATTAAATAAAATAAGAAAGAAAATACAATAAAATAAAATAAAGAAAAAGGAAAGAAATGTAAGATGAAAAGAAAAACGAGTAGATTGGCTACAGGCATTGTGAAGTATAAACGAAAGGACCTGAGGGTTCGAAAGGATCAGAGTGTTCGAATTCAGGTTTTTCCCTTTTCTTGTGTCCGTCGAAAGGTGGTGGTGGTCATTCGAAATGTGGTTAGAAGCTCTCCTCCTGAGGAATATCGAGTTCGAAACCTTTTTTCGTTAACCCGTGGGAAAAATCCATGGAAATGGAAAAAGGGCCTTAAAGAAATTCCAAGAGAAAGAAAGAGAGAGACGATACTGCATACATGTGTATACGTACATGCGTGAATGAGTGAGTGAATGAGTGAGTGCGTTGCTTGACCATTTGTGTGTGTGTGTGTGTGTGTGTGTGTGTGTGTGTGTGAAAAAAAAGAAAAAAAAGAAACAGAATCTGAACTCAATTTGTTGGACATGTTACTTCTGGAAGAGTAGAAGTATCCCTTTGGAGAATTCGATGAATCCTACGATCTTTTAAAAATCCCTACCTTCGTGTATTTCAAAGTACACCTATCTAGTTAAGTACTACAATCATTTTCTTTCTTATTCTTATGTTTTTTTTCCAATTTAACCTCAGCACGCGTTCAATTAATGTTTTAATTTGTTTTTTTATTTATAATTCATAATACTAATAAAAAATAATATCGTAATTTGGAAGTATGTTTTTCATTTTATTTTTTAATTGTGTTAGAATTAATAATACAAAATAACATAAATTACATAAATAATAATTATTATATTATTGTTATATATAACAATTTTATTTTAAATATATATATTTAAATATTATATATTATATTATATATTAATATTATATTAATATTAATAATTATTTATATTATATTAT
Organism: Polistes dominula; assembly: GCF_049000335.1. Taxonomy (NCBI): domain Eukaryota; kingdom Metazoa; phylum Arthropoda; class Insecta; order Hymenoptera; family Vespidae; genus Polistes; species Polistes dominula. Next base: position 3,151,560 of record NW_028301116.1, on the reverse strand, counting down.
ATTTATATTATATTAATATTTAATAATTAATTATATTAATAATCATATAATATTAATATTATATATTATATAATAAATTGTATTAACAATAATTACAAAATAATATAAAAAAATATTATTTATTTCGTGAAAAAATATGTAGATTTTATTTGCATTTTTTTTTTAAATCAAATTTTCAAGATCAATACGAAACTTCTCCTGTTTTTTATTTTATAAATAAAAAGACACTTTATACGTTTTTATTATTTCTTCTCCACATAATTTTTATTAATTCTTTTTATTACTTTTTTTTTGCAATACAAACGATAAGATAACTTATTTAAGAATCCTCTCTGTTCTAACCTTATATACCCTTTATCTAACCCGTTAATTACTTCTTGAGGTATCATCAAAAAATGTTTCATCGTACTTTAGACAAGTGTTTGTAAAAAAGAAAATAGAAAAAGAATTTAGGTCGTTGGTAAGACGTTGTTGGTGGACTTTACTTCTTCGAAAAGGTCGTTACGTGTGTGTGTCCACTCTTTTAACTTTACAGTAACGTTCATCTGTGTGTATTTACGGTGACCAACAATAATGCTGACTCCACACGAGAGGTGTTACCGTTTGCCATTCTTACAAACTAGTCCTGTGGGTGGAACCTGAATTCGTGTCTTGAATTACGAACCTTAACATTACAGTCCTTCCTTCTGGATGCTATTATATTAAATCGATGTCTGATATTTCACGAACGAACGAGGAAAAATAGAAGAGGGTGTGGTGGGGGAGAGAGAAGGTTGAATGTGGGAAATAAATAAATAAAAGAAAAACGTTGAAAATTGTCGTGTTCGACATTTTTAACTTAATTTTTGTTTAATTTCATTTTCAATATATTTTTTCGAGTGCTAGAATAAATAATAGAAAAATGATTGAATATTTTTCTATACAATTACAACATCGTGTAATTTTAAAGTTACATATTCTTTTTCACTCTCTCTTTCTCTCGTTTACGTGTATTTTTAAATTTGTAACTTTTTCATTTAGTTATCTAACGATTACAGTTTTATAACTTTGTTATTCCATATACGTAAAGTTAATATTTGCTAAATAGTTGAACAAAGTTTTATTGAGTGTATAACGTTATAGAGAAGTATTATTAATTTTATATTATGTAATATGTTATTTTTATTTAAGCAAAAAAAAAAAGAACAAAAATGAAGTTAGATAGAGTTTATAATAGCTTTTATGTAATATAAATAATTAACGTGAATTTTCTGTACAATTTTCACTCAATCTTTTTTTAAAAAAAAAAGAAATAAAAAATATGAATTGTTAGTTCATTCCAAGGATTAATATTTGCCAAGTGTAAATGAATTGTATATTTAAATAAAATATTTTTTTCTCTGAGACAGGAAGAAAAAAACAAAATTTGGATTGTATACGAGTATGTATTATATATTATATATACAATATATATATATATATGTCTCTTTGATCAAGAATAAAATTCAGTCTTGTTTGAAGTTACCCCTATAAAAGAAACTAAAATAAGAAGGAAAAAAAAGAAAGAAAAGATACAAAAAAAAAAAAGGTATAGAAGGAATTCCAGCGTTGGTATGAAGTCCACGAGCTTTTTCCATTTTTTTTATTCTTCTTTTTCCTTCAGATTTTAGTAGAAAACTCGTTATCCTTTAGCAATGCTTATCCTTGTTACCTTTCAATTTACCCCATTCTTGTACCTTTGTATTTTTCGTCGTCGGTTTGACCATTATCATATTTTACGCTAGTCAAATATTGTTCGAATTTTATGTAAAGCTTTTTTTCCTTTTTCGTTTTTTTTTTTTTTACAATAATACCTTTGATATTTTTTTATTTACTTATCATTTCTTTTTTTTCCTCTTTTGTGTATGGTGTGGTTGTTACAGTATTCATTTTATCGTATAATTTTATTTATTTTATATTTTGTATTAATTTTATTATTATATTTATTATATATTTTATATTTATATTGTATTATTTTATTTATTTTATATTTTATTATATTTATATTGTATTATTATATTATATTATATCTACTTGATATTTTCATCTTACGTGATAAAAAATAGGACATATCGTAATATCTTTGATATTTTTTTATATATTTATTATTTCTTTTTTCTTTTTCTTTTTCTATATACTGCTGTTACTACTACTAATACTACTACTACTACTACTACTACTACTACTACTGTTGTTGCTGATGTTGTACTTTCATTCCTATCTTCTGACTTGCTTTTTTTCTAAAAGCTCGCACAATACCAAGTAGAAAAATTTCAACAAATTTCAATCTCGATGAAACCGAGTACTTGCTTGTTTCTCTCTTACTACTTTTCTAAATTTTGTTTTCTATTTATCTATCTACCTATGTCTATCTCTATTTCTTTCTTTCATTCATTCGTTGTCCTTTAACCTTTTCGTTTTCCCTTTCTATTCATCCGAAAAGAAAGAAATTCGAAGAAAACAATTTCTTTAGTTTATCGTAATCGTGCTTTCGCATTTCCAGAGTTAAAGTTCCTACCTTCCTTCTATTCATTCACCTTCCACCCCTTCCACCTTATACCTTATACCATCCTCTCTATTTTCTCATCACGTTCGGCCACTTCATGCTTACAATCGTTAGAGTGCCTCCTCTAAATCTTCTCGACCAAGCTAATCTGCACTCTACTTCCCCCAAAGGCATCGGCCAGCCGCCTATCGAAAAGGCTGCTTCGATGAACAAACGAGATAACGAGACGTGGATAAAAAAAAGGTGCAAGGGGAAAGGGGAAATAGAAAGAGTAAGTAAAAAGAGATAGGGAAAGAGAGAAAGAGAGAGAGGGAACATAGTTTTATTATCTCGATATTCCTAGTTTGATCATCCTTCACGATTAATTGCTATCGGAATCTTTCGTGCAATGTCTCCTTTTTATCAAACACTTCTGTAATGATTATGATATGTTAATACAACTTGAAAGTGATACGAGGAAACGTTTATTTATATGAATATATATGTAATTCTATAGGGAATCTCAATTAAATACGACAATTGCATTTTTAACATATAATGATTAAAAAATTTTAAGAAAAGATTAATAGAAAAAGAGAGAGAAAGATTAAAAATATTTTATATTATTATAAATATTATATTTTACTAAATAAAAATATTTTATATATTATATATATTATATTTTACTATATATAAAAATATTTTATATTATTATATATAATATATTTTATTTATATTTGATTTTATTCTTTTTTTTTATTTTATTTTTTTATTTTTGAAAAATTAAAGATATATTTTAGATTTAAAAAGATATAAATTATTTGCACAATTCACTAACAAAATATACCACACACTTTAAAATAATTTCTTCATTAACCTTAAATTTGAACAACATTTTTAAAAATATGAGAAATACTATTTTAAAATTATCTTACAATCCTATATGGACAATCTCGTATCTTTCTGCCATTGTGTCATTACCATAGATTTGTTATTTGTCGATAAACGAGCAAATTACGTATAGATTTTTGTGTCAGATTCTGTGAGTTTAATTTAATCGAATATTATCTACAATTTATTATTTTTTACATTTATATTGAAAAGATAGAGATAGGATAAGAAATATCTAATAATTTTGTGATACGTGAGTGTATGTGTATGTCTGTATATTGAAGAAAATTAGGGTTTATCAGCGTTTGTGCACTTGACAGAATGTAAGAATCGGTAGTAGCATTTTCGTGAAATTCCTACATGAAATACATGGATACATACTCTCAAGCTCGTTAATGGATTAAGCAAAACTCATTAAAGGTCTCTTTGTACTATGCAACTATAACGTGAACGACTTGCTCTCTTCTCTCTCTCTCTCTCTTACACATATACATACACATATGCACGTATATACGTGCATTCTATACACTAGAGGATTATCTGACTAAAATGAAGCTACCGCCAAACTAGGTAACATACAGGTATAATGGCATCGACTTGCTCACTCTCTTTCTCTCTTTTTCTTTACTCCCTCCTCATTATTTTTAGTCTTCATCGTGATGGAATGAATATTAGAGAAAATTACATTTGATGAGGTAAGAATATAAAACCGAGATTGTGTATTTGATGGATAATTTAGATTTTTTTGAAAAATCTTTTTATTCTAATTATTCATTTTTAATCATTGTTTCCTAATTTTGATACTTTTGTAAATAGTCATTTTTGTTTCTTTTTTCTTTCTCTTCTTACAGATTTAAAATTTTTCCTTGTTAATCGTTTATATATATTTTTTACTTAATTTTAATATTAATTCACCGATATACAATAATATTTTTATTTAATAGTTCTTTTTGTTTATCTTTTTTAATCCTTAAAATTATTATTGTTTTATGTAATCATGTGTGTAAATGAACTCGTTTAAGTTTCATTATTAACTATAATCTCAATTACATGTTATAGGGATTTTAAAAATAAAATAGGGTAGTTATACATTTAGAACTATCTCGGTTTATTATTAACACGTTGAGCACCATGTAAATTTTTAAAAAAATCACCGTCAGGCCACGGTTGTTACTTTGTATTGAAAAAACAGTTGAACGTCAGTCACAAATGACTGACACGGCTTATATGGAGAATTTTAGTGTCAAGCATCACTGATTGACGAAAATTTACGTTTAGGCTGCGTCCGTCACCGGTGACTGACACGTTCAACTGTTTCTTTAATACAAAGTAAAGCCTGTGGCCTGACAGGGATTTTCTTAGGAGTTCGCGTGGCGTTCAACGTGTTAATGCATCTTTATTTAGGAATAATTTTTTTTTTTATATTAATGAGTATTTCTTTGTTTATTTATTCATTTCTAAATTCTGTTTTCAAGCATATTATTCTGTATATATTTATGCGTGTTCACTATGATGCGACGAAGTTATATATTCAATGAGAATGAGCACGGTGCGATAATAGCAAAGTTCCCAACATATGCGTATATGTCAGAGAGTCTAGGATATAATAAGTTTGTTTGCTTATAATAATGTTTGTATCTAATAATTTCTATTTCTATCTCACCTGTCACTATCCCCCTTAAGGATATATCATATTATAAATATATAGTAATATTAAGATATGAATACGAAGTTTAAAGATAAAAGTTTGTAAGGTATGTTCGTTGACAATAGCATATTTTCCCTAATATTAAATAAAATCAGTTTTCAGTTGTCTGTCCAAAGTCCTATGTCAAAGAAAGGGTTCAATAAGGACAAGGCTTAACCAGCAGAAACCTGTCTCAGAACAAAATAGCAATCAAGTCTTAAATTTTTAAGTTAGGTTGTGTGTCTAACAAGAAACATTTTTCAACGTTATTGACATTTTTAAAAAGTTAAGATTACCTTAAATCTACAAGGAATTCTAAGTTAAAAATAAAAGTTAACTTTATAATAAATTTAAAAAATAGTTGTTATTAATAAAACAGTTTTTTTTGGTAGCATCAGAAGTTCTGATCACTACGTCGTTGCTAGAGTAGTGCCAGAGAGGAATTTAATCATTAAGATCATTTTCCACATTCATCACTTGCTACATGTCTCGGTAACTTTTACCTACTGAAGACGAAGTAAATTTCCGCAGGACAGTTGTATATAGTAAGCAAGGAGTACTTTTACTCTCGAGAAGTTTACGGCATCTATCGGTGATTCTGGGAATTAAAATCAAGCGTTTGGTGGTGGTAGCTTCGGAAGTCGCACGGTCTAATCGACAGAAACATGGATAGTTGGTAGAGTAATAGAAAGAGAAAGAGAGAGTGAACGAGACAGGGAGAGATAGAAATAGAGAAGAAAATGGTGGAGTGTGTGTGTGTGAGAGAGAAAGAAGGATATAAAGTAACGTAGCACGTGCCAAGCTTAAATGCGATATAGATGTGGCCCATAAAGATTACTCACGCTTCTGCAGTATTAATATTTCATGAGGCCCACTTGTAAAATGTGGTGCTCCGAATCTCTATATTTTCTGAAGAAGAGATAGACTGTATATCCCTTAAAATTGAAGGTCGAATAGTATTACTGATTATGCCATCAGTAAAAGAACCTATTGGCTAAGAGGAGAAGGTATTCATTCTTTCGAATGTGTGTGTATTTGCGCGTGTTTGTTCAATGTTATCGGAAAATGCTGGAAATTTAAATACGTGACGTTATAAATGGAATAAAAAAAATATATATATATATATTATTTGTGTGTGCAAATATAAAATAGATGATCGTTCATAACAATACGGGTATGCAAAAATTGTATTTACTTATTTAAAACAAAATACAAAAAATATGTCAAAGATTGACGAGACGAATAATTTGTATGAACGTTTGAAATTTGTGTATGAAAAATAAATATGGAAAAAAGAAGATATATATATATATATGTAAAATTCAAACAACAATAATATTTGTACGTATGTGTTGACATTTTTGATTTTTTAAGACATAGAAAAAAAATATTTCGCCCCCGGGTGGGCTCGAACCACCAACCTTTCGGTTAACAGCCGAACGCGCTAGCCGTTTGCGCCACGGAGGCCGTTGAGATTTCTTTCTTAAATCCTACAGTGGTTCTGTTACTTCAAGAATACTTTATCTTAACTTTCATGGTATTCGATGTTACATAATATATAATATTATATATTTACGGTATTATTATTATTGGTAGATAAAAACTATTTATAAATAACGTCATTAAATCAAATTGTAATTTTGATTATTTTTATATAGATGATTTATTTTATATAGATTTAGATATATCTTCATAATAAACAAAAAGCAGATATAAAATATGTCATTGATTTGATATAGATTTTTTATTTTTGTTTATTATGATATTACAATATTTACAGTAAATAATTTATCATTCTTTTCTATTTCTTTTATAATTTTTTTCTCTCTTGAACTAAACTTGCTAAATCATTCATTTACTATTAGTCACACGTTGGTCAGTTTGAAGAAATCATTCTTTCGAATGGTAGGAAGAGATAAGTAAACGAAAAATGGAGGATGCAGCAGTTTTCCAACTGTACTTGGCATCTTATTTCTCGCTTTTGCACATTTCACGCTTGGTTTTCATTATTTTTCGTTTCCGTTGTCGCAGTAAAGATGGAAACGAACGACCGTATAAGATTTGAACTTTTTCACGAACACTTTGTTTTTCAAGTGTACACGAATATATATATTAGGTCGAGTCATAAATAACTTCCGTTTTTTATGAGACAAAGAATGGCGTTTTTGCGACTGATAAGTGCAAGACACCTTTCATGGAGTTTTTTTTTGCACTCTTTGCAATTGTTGAACGTGTCTATTGGATTTTGTTCCAATATTACCTTTAAAAGGTTCATCAAAGTAGGAAATACGTCCTACACTCGGTTCATCTTTTAAGATCGTATCTTCAGAACTGAAGTTTACAATCCAATTTCTGACTGCCCTATCAGTTATCAGTCCTGCACTGTATACGCTGCATATTTTTTCAGTCGCCACCTTAGTGCTATTGCCTTGTTTCAATTCCTAAAGCATTACATGTCGAATATGCACTTTTTACTATCCATTTCAGTGGTTAAGAAAAACGGTTAAATATAACATTGACTACATAAAAAATTTGACAGAAGACTAACTGAATCCTTATCTACATAGTGATATCGAAAATACGTTTGTTTTGGTGATTTATAATAGGTAAATACGAAAAATAGATTTTACATAGCCGCATCGGAAGTTACTTATGACTCGACCTAATATAAATAGAATATTATTTTGAATCAATTGCATAACTTAGGAATTTTTATAATTTATTTTTTACACTTAATGTCACGTTAAAATTATATAAAGAAAAAAACAATAGAAAATTAAGTTTGATAAATAATGTTTCTTGCTATAACATATATAATATATAACATTTATTGATAGAAATATTATTTTTGTAAAAACATAAGAAAGAAAACTATATATTATATTAAAAAAAATAAAAAAAAAATATATATATATATATATATATTGAAGTTATAGTAAGAGTATTCTCTATAAATACATATATGTATATGTAATATCTAATTTACCAATTTATTTCATATTACGATATAATCGTTCATCACATGGTATTCCATAGAAGTTGAAGGTGGGAAGGAGGAGTGGAGATGGTTAATCGATATCTGCAGAATAATTTACGTCGCAAGAATGCTCGCGAATTAATAATACCGGTGCATCGAACCGTCGTCGTGAATTTAAAACACTACAAATATATTCACATTGTTAAATTTCTCACGTGTTGAGAGAACACGTTTGAAAAGAAAGGAGTAATGGCAATTGGAAAAATACGATACAGAGTACAAAAACATTATTTATAATTCTATTTCTCCTCTTCTCCTTTATACCGTTTTTTAAACTTTTTAGATATTATATCCAATTATTTTTAAAATTTTTTTTTATCTATTGACTAAACATGAGAATCAGAAATGAAAAGATAAAAAAAAAAATAATAGCGATAAGTAAATTATGAAAAAAACAATAATTACAAAAGTAAAAGGAACAATAATTTTAGTACTTGATTTTAATAAGAAATTTGAAATACATACATGTGCCTATATACTCTATAATAATATAATCATAATATAGATATATAATATATAAACACATAATATACTATATTTACTACTTATGGTGTACCCTTTATTATATATAGTATTGATATACTCTATTACTTTCTAAATCTAATTATGTATATATATTGTAATGATTTATTTGACATATTATATAACGTATAATATTGTATACTAATATATCTATATATATTTAGGAAATATTAAATTTATTATAGTATCATACTATATTACTTGTATATATATTCCATGTAATGATATATATATTATAAAATATAATTTAATATGATATAATATTTATATTTAAGTTTGATAAAAGTTTTTTAGTAGCATCAGAAGTGCATCAAATCATTAAGATCATTTACACGCGTTCATCACTTGCTACTTGTCTTGGTAAATTTTACCTACTGAAGACGAATTAACGCTTCGCAGGAACAGTCCTATATAGTAAGCAAGGAGTACTTTTACTCTCGAGAAGTTTACGGCATCTATCGGTGATTCTGGGAATTAAAATCAAGCGTTTGGTGGTGGTAGCTTCGGAAGTCGCACGGTCTAATCGACAGAAACATGGATAGTAATATATATTAGGTTATTAACTATGAAACGTCTGATTACTCGGATTATTTTCATCTCGAAATTAGACATTTTATATTTAACCCTTTGCACTCGAGCGGCGCCGATACGGCGCCCGGCCGATTTCAAGTGTGAACTCGAGCAGCGCTGCTGCAGCGTCCGAGTGATTTAAGGTCCTAAATCTTGCAACGCTGCTACGGCACTATGGTGTTTTGTAACTCAATCTGTTTATTTACGATGTGCGATAAGAAGATATTGTATTGAACTATATAAAATATATGGGTGGTTTTGACCGAGCGGACCAGTATGCATCAACCTATTGTTTTCTGCGAAAATCGCTTAAATGGTGGCGTAAGCTTTTTTTTTGGGGCATGGAAATTTCCCTGGTCAATTCATACCTTTTGTATAAATTAGAAAAGACCAAAAAAGGGGAAAAGCTACTGAGTCATTTGCGATTTCTGAAAACACTTGTTGAACAATTGAGAGGGTCATATCGCCAGCAACGAGAGCAAGCGTCTACGTCGCATTCCGATGAAATCCGACTAAACGGGAAGCTTCACGTAATACTAAAAGGGCCAAAAAGGGACTGCAAGGTGTTTGCTCTGACCGTAACACGTCTGGAGGTAGGCGGGAAATTTCGTATTACTGTGATACGCGTGTCCTGTTAAACCTATGATGCATCTTGGCTATTGTTTCACTAAATATCACACCAAAACTAATTACAGAGTGTAATCTTATCAGAGTTTGTTGTTTTTGACATATAAATGAATAAACTGGTGAAATTTTATTATTTGTATACGCTTGTTTCTTTATAAATGTTTTTAAAGTACCTGTAAAATGTTTACCTAATTTGGTCGAAATCGTCTCGAGTTGCTAGTTCGCGCAAGCGAAAAAGGCCTCGAATACAAAGGGTTAATATACTCTCTATATATTGTAAATCTTAAATCTGTTTATATTGTAATGATTTTTGTTATACATAGTATTATTTAAAATAAATATTATATAATATATAATAAGTACATTTCGTTTATGTATTAGTTTATTTGAAAGTTTAATTGTAGTAGTCATTTATTTAGGTATTATAATATATAAATATATTGTAGATATATGTATATATTTAATACGTATATGTAATATGTAATACTATATTAAATTTAATAATCTCAATATATTTTAATTTTTATTTAAGTTCAATAGTTGTTTTTTGGTAGCATCAGAAGTTCTGATCACTACGTCGTTGCTAGAGTAGTGTCAGAGAGGAATTTAATCATTAAGATCATTTTCCACATTCATCACTTGCTACATGTCTCGGTAAATTTTACCTACTGAGGACGAAGTAAATTGTCGCAGGACAGTTTTATATAGTAAGCAAGGAGTACTTTTACTCTCGAGAAGTTTACGGCATCTATCGGCGATTCTGGGAATTAAAATCAAGCGTTCGAATGTCGCACGGTCTAATCGACAGAAACATGGATAGTAACATATAAATGTATATTACTTTATTTTATTATTTTTTATTATATATTTAATTAATAATAATAACATATTTCAATATATTATGTATTATATATTTTATATCTATTATAATATATATAATATTATGTTATGTATTAGGTCATTAAATATGAAATGTCTTATTTCGAGGTGAAAATAATCTGTGTAATCAGACATTTCATAGTTAATAATCTAATATATAGTATTAAAATATTATATATAGTATTATTATAGTATATTAAGTATATAATATATAGTATAAATATATACTGTGTGTGTGTATTTACGATGAAAAGATCGATAACGTTTTTGTAAGTAGACTTATTGGAATATCACGAACATTTGCAGGACACACATAACAATAGCTCATGTTCTGGTTACCTGTGTATACATACCTGAGTCACGATCAACCTCGCGAAACTTCGACAAACATGCCAATTTTTCGATCGAATGCTTTTCATCACTATGTCAGCAAAAACCTTATCCTTAACTTCAATCATTCGTCCGAAAGAAATCCCAGGTTTTTGGTGCTACTACCTTTTGTCAGGTAGTCGAAGAATTTTCTATCGGATATTTGAAATATTCACCCAATAAAATAAAAGCTTTTCCAAAAGCTTAGAATGTTAGAATTTTTCTAAAAATTGCTTTTATCAACTCTTCTTATCTCCTTTTTTGTTATTATAATAACAAAATCTTTTCAAAATATTCAATAATATTATTTTATCACTAGATGATGAATAAATTCATTTGTATTATCGAATAAATGAATTGGTTACAATATTTTTCTTAATTTTACATAGGAATATTGAGAAATATTTTTTTCTTTATGTATAATGGAAATTATAAAAAAATAAAAAAATAAAAAAATAAATAAAATCCATTTTATATAAATTTACATAGGAAAAAATATTGAAAATATTCTTAAACGAGCTGTAAACGAATTCATTTGGTAAAAATTCGTAAACATTCCTATCCGAATAAATACTAAAAATAAATTGTATTTTTTCGGTTTGTCATTTTTGCCGTCATGTCATTAATGGTTATTGCTATGGTTGTTGTCATCGATTCGATTAAAAAATTTGATGTATTTATTTGTTATGTTATTCGAGAAATATTCACTCGTTGATTTGTTGAATTTTTACAAGATTGGTTCCCTCAGGCATACACACACATATATATATGGTATGCACCTACATACATTACATTTTTTTGTTTAATATAATAATATTGGTTTGGTCAAAAAAGAAAGAATTTCATTTTTAATAAATTTTTGCATTGCATGTTTTTTTTTATCATTTTTATTTTATTTCTTTCAATTTATCTATCTATTTTCTATTGTTCTTCCTTTTCACGAATAGAAGAAAACTATCGCGGTAGATTTTTAAGTGTGTACTTTCGCATGACAAACCATAAAGTTGTCTTTACGATAGGCGACACCCGTTGGAAAGTAGAAAAATGTTCACCAATGGTTTCCTGTCCAAGCACAAAGAGATGAAATTTTGACCATAAAGCGGAAAACGTTCGTTTTTCAACAAGTAGAAAATAACAAACGTAAAACTTGAGATCAATTTTTTCCTATTTTTTTTACTTTTTTTTTCAATTTCATGCCCTTGTTCTTTTTTTTTATACATGTACGTATCCTATATTAAATAATTTTATCTATAAAATTGTTTAGTTGATGTGCAATCAACATTTTTCAATCTCTTATAAACTTTTTATATGAAATAAACATTTGAATTATTTATTGGCGGTATGATACTTTTTAAGTATTTTTTATTTTATTTGTAGATGACATATGACGTTTACTTTTATCGATAACAAATTAATATAGGTATCAATATTTTTTTTTTTATATGAACAAACAATATCGATATTGTTATCAATTATAAAATAAATGTGCCATTAATTAGTATAGTGGACTAGGTAAAATAAAAAACTCAAATGGAAATTGAAATAAGGTATTATATATTGATTTATATTTTCTAATAAAAAAAATAATTATATATATAATACAAAATAAATGATGCAACCTATTATAAAATATATATATATATATATGTGTACTGATTTTTGTCTCTGAATATCTTTTGAACGCTTAATTTAATCGCCAAGACATAAGACACCATTTTTATAGAGCACTTAATTTCCTACAAAAATTTATATTGTGCACTTTTTAATAGTCATTTATCGTCGAGTTATAAAATTCATAAACAAAAATGAAATTTGTCTAAAAATCATCAAATTTAAATCTTCAATATCATTCAAATGGTGAGGTTTACGGTAAAAATATAAGATACCTTTTTTGTAGTGCATTAAATTTCCTACAAAATTCGTCTTGAACATTTTTCTGTACAATCAATAAATAATGAGGTATGAATTTTAATCTATTAGACTGAAAAAAAAAAATAAAAAACTGCGATGCGGAGGATCTTCCTATTAAAATTAAGAGCTCATATTTGGTGAGAATTGTTTTAAGGTGTATAGCAACCCATTTTTCCGTAGCACTTGAAAAAAAAAATAAGTCATTTTTTTGACCCACCCTAATATATGAATGATGAATGATATGAAAATATGAAAGAGAAAAAATAAAAAAAAATAAAAAAAATACCAAAAATATTTTGGATATAAAAGCAAACAGAAAAATCAATGAACTTAAAAGATCAGCAATGTCGATAATGATTAGAAAACAAAAATGAAGAAAAGGAGGAAGAAGAAGAAGAAGAAGGAGTATTATGCAAACGAGATAGGTTTAAAACACGAGTCTTCGGATCGTTAAAGGTAGACATTAAGGAAAGTATTTCTTAATTAGTAACACTGTCTGAAATGAGGGTCAGGTACCGTCCGGCCTTTTAAAGAGAGTCAGAGCTGTAACCATCGGTTGGCGCTCCCTTAAACACCTAAGCCGTGCCCTAACGCACGAGTTTCTCGTATATCATGATTTGTCTCAAGTGCTTGAAACTTTTCCATGTCAATGTTTTCCTGAGAGCCCGATAAAACGTCCCATGTAAGCTTTATTCAAGATTAATACTGTCCAATATGATGTTTATCGTCAAAAATTACTTCAAACTTTTTTTTTTTTCATTCTTATACCAATACTTTTACCAACACTTGTAGCAATCATTTTACAATTGACACTAAAACTCATTGTGTATAATACCAAAATTTTAAAACAATTTTTTAATATTTTATTAGAATTATTATATAGAATTATTATGTATTATTTTTAATAATTATTAAAATTATTATACTATATAATTATTATATAACTATTAGAGTTAATTTTAATCGTATATATATAATTATAATTATAATTTCATAGCATTTATAATCAATCAATTCATATTATTACAAATTTTTCTACAAATAATATAATTTTTTGTAATTTTAAATATTAAAATTTGTAAATTTAAATATTAAAAAATAATTACATTATACTTTAAATATTCTATATTGTTCTAAACAAGAATTATTTATTAGATTTATAAAAAAATACCACGAAGTTTCTTATAACATTATTATCTTTTTAAAAATATCACGAAACATGATATTAATTTGTATAATTGAAATGGTTTGTTATTACGGATTATGTATTTTATTATATTCATAATTATTACTAAAAATCTAGGTACAATTTGTTTCATGAAATGTGAAAAATCTTGGTTGTGCTTTATACGAAATTCGTTGTTGCATTCTTGTTTTCTTTTTGAAAGTTTTAAATATTTTTCATCCTATCTCACTCGTTCAACTCGACTTATCGTACGGTGTGTTACTACACAGCGTACTACCCTTATTTCTAACAACGTAAATCTCGAGTAAAGCTCACGGGGATTAATTAATTGAATACACAACGATAGTATTCGTCCGAGGCCTCGTTAAGTGAGAAGGTCTTAATGTTCCTTTTTTATTCTTTTTTTTTTTTTACGTAAATCTTAGAAGGACACATCTTTTTCAATTTTTCTTCTTTCGTTTTTTTTTTTATTTTTATATCACATTTTTTTCCTTTTTTTTATGCATTATAAATCTCCAACCGGAAACCCTTGCTTTCGTCGGAACTTCATCATTAATTAAAAGATAATTCCGCGTTGCTTGTTCTTTTCTAAATAAAATATTAAGACATACCACATCCTTTCTTTCATTTATCTACAATGTTCTACCTTTTTTTTCTTTTTTTTTTTGCTTTTTTGCTTTTCATCTTTCTTTTATCTTCTTTTTATCACGTTCTCAGTAATTTCTTCGTAATTATTTTACTATCTACACTTACTTTTTTTTTGTCGTGTTATTCATTTTTATATTTTTAAGTGTAACATGTCTACATGCGTATATATATATATATATATATATAGTTGTTTTTTTCTTTGGCAGCTTTTATGCTTTTTACATCACTTGAAGTAAAACAGACGATAGTTTTTACATTTTGTACAAAGTTCTAAAAATAGTTTTTGTGAGTTCGTTTATTATTATTATTATTATTATTATTATTGTAGATAAATGAATTAATTTAATAGAACGAAATGAAAAGTAATAATTCATTGATAGTTTCGTTCAATCAAATCTTTTTTTTTTCTTTTGTTTTCAAAATGACTGATAATACTTACTGTTAAAAAAAAATGAAAAAAGAAAGATCTAATAAAATTTTAATCATTTAATAAATTCGAATTAATACATTTAATAATTCAATAAAAATTCACATATAGTCTCATTCAATCAAACCTTTTGTTTTTCAAAGTGGCTGACGATACTTGCAATTAGAAAAATGCAAAGAAACATCTGATGATGATTTAATTATTTAAAATATTAGACTTTATATTTCTTGTTGTTGAATATTTTTTTTTTTCAGTATGTATTTAATTTACTTGATTATTCATTGCAAGATATTTTGAAATGATCTGAAAACGTATTGAAAAATATTGAAAGATGAGGATTCGTTCTTCTTGAGATTGGAGCGTGTAAGAGTAATACAAAGGAGAGTGTTTGTGGTGAGCAACAGGTGATTACATGAGTTCGGCAAATATCATCCAATTAAGCATTACCAACCTAACGTGTATCATGAGTCTTCAATGTAGCGCTTGCTACGTCGGCAATGATGACGTTCGCGATGCAGTTAACGACGTTGTTCTATGAATTTCACTCATGCGGAGAACTTTACCAATTGATAGTGTCGTAATTAATTCCGTTATTCGCCTATACAAATTATGCTAGCTTGTACATATACGTTTATCCTATAAATATATATATGTATAATATATATATATATATATATATGTACATATGTGTGGAGGTGTGTGGGTACGTTAATTGAAATAAATAAGAATTTCTAGAGATGTGAAAAGAATAGAAAGGTGCATAAAGTTTCGAATTATTTCAAGAAATTTCAATGAATGTGTGTTTTATTAATTTAAAATCATTTATTTTTGTATTTATATAAGTGTTTATTATTATGTTTAAACACGTGTTCACGTAGAAATATTATTTAAGGTTATCCTTTGTTAATCTTTTTGTTCTGTTAGTATGCAATAGATGGTGTTGCATTATAATTTTATAAATTTCAATTTTTTAAGATTACAAGTTCATTTTTTTATGGTCTTTTAAAACAATTTTAGTTAAGAAAAAGTATTATTTCATTTTAATAAATACTAAAAAATTTAGAATAAAAAAAATTAACTGTGCAGAAGTAGTAGTTATTTTTCCTTCTTATTTTATAGGTTATAGTGACACAAAATATTCATTTTTGGACTAACCCTAAATAATTATGTTACTGTAATGTAAAATAATGAAAGTAAAAGTTTGAAATCTTACATTAATCTATTTCTAATTTAAATTATCAGAAATTATTGTAATTTGAACGATTTTTGCACGTTGATTGGGCAAGAAATTTGAATTTTCTGTTACATGAGGATTGATGATTGATTTTTAGGATGACAAAACAAAAAATAAAAAATTTGCAAATGTTTATAGAAATTTCGTTAAGCATTTTTTCTAGCTCTTGTAAAATTTATTCTTCTATATATATATGTATATAAATGTGCAAGCACGTGTGTATATGTATGTGTATATAGAAAATAGCCAGCAAATTCCAGGACAAAATCGTGTCACGAGAACAACCTAGCAAGGCTCTCGCGAAACACGTTGTGCTTCATCGATGACGGGGGAATATTGGGATTTTCAATTGAACAGTTGGACGTCCTGGAATTCAAGTGCTTTCCGATGGTCGTGGAATGAAGTAATCCTCGAGGAATGGACGACTCTTTTCGAATTTAATACGCACACGTATCATGGATATAGAAAAAGGAAAAAAAAAGTGTGATTAATTCTTAATTGCGTTTATCAAAAACGTTTATTTTGCATAATTTAAAATTATGCAAAATAAATTATCAATCATTTTTACCAATATTATTTCATTTGTATTTTATTATTATTTGATATTTTTATTATTGAATTTCATTAGCTAAACTACGAAGGTAAAAATGTTTTTCTTATTTGAATAAATAAATAAATATATGAATAAATATTATACAAATGAATGTATCGTATAAATGTAGTTACATTTGGTTCTTGTAATATGAAAAATAATTCAAATTACAATATGGTATTGTGAGATAAACATGTTACTTTCATTTTGATGTTATCGACGAACAACTAAATAATGTTGGGAATTTACAAGTGAAATCTTTTGTATTTTTTTTTACATAACACAGTTGCGAGCGAATTATCAATGTTTCTTTGAACATGTGCTATCTCTCTTGTGTTTGAAAAATGCTTTGATAAAATAAAATAACTTTAAACGTAGGGTTCAAAAGTATGAATAAACTCGACAAGATTGTTCGAGACATTTCTTTCGACACAAACGTTTGAAATTTTATAAGACTCTACGTTTCATATTTTTCTCCTTTTTTGTCTCTTTTTTTTATTTCTTTTTCTTGTTTCCTTTTTTTTGTACTTTTTTCCATGTTCACCAATGTTCGCATGAACTACGCTCGACGTTGCAATCGCTCGAAACCCCGGAGGCTTCTTTTTCTCTCATTTTGTTCTTTTTTTACTTATCGCATTTTCAATTCCGTGACCGAGTCGTTTTTCGTATTATTCCAACATCCTTCATTTTGAATCATTCTTTATTATTTTTTTTTATTATTTTATTTCATTTCATTCCTTCTACTTGAATTTCTAGACACAACCGCAGGGGGTTGGTTTCTTTATTCGTTTTAATATCATGAAAATTCTAACGTATGAATTATTCAAAAAGTAATAGAAACAAGGAATAATTGATCATTGAAACCATGTTATTACAAGCATATTATTAATTATTCATCTTTGAGAAATAGGCAATAGTTTATCGACAAATATTCATTATAAGTGATTTTTTTGTTAAATCTTTTGTGGTACGTAAATATCAGCGTAGATATTTTGGTGTTTAGGTGTTTTAGATGTTAAAATGTTTAATGCATTTCCTGTTTCATTAATGTCAATAATTTACAATTTTATTCTCATTGTATGCAACTATAAAACATAATCTTTAATATTAATATTAATTATTAAAGAAAAAAATGGTTCGTAGAAAAGTAATACATTTCCTAACCTAACTTTAATCCGAAATAATATAAATTGAATCTTTAGAATTATTTCAAATAATAATTAAGATTCATAGGTTATTTTTTAATTTAATATTGTTTCATACAAAGTCTTTGAAATAATAATAATAATAATTATTATTATTATTTTTTTTGGTCAATTAAAAGATTGTATAAAATCTTTAAATGAATTTGAAAAGCATTTCAGTTTGTTGCCATTTTTTTTTCCTTGTTAAAATGAGAACATGTGTGGTACTACACCTAATCGCGACTTTAATTCCCAGTAGCATTCATACTGAGACTTTAGTATGATTCCTTTTCATCAACAAATGAGATCTCATCTTCTCCCTTTGGATATTAGACGGGTTTCCCTCTAATTGCGCATGTAATTAAGATAATTATCGCGATTTCATTAGAGATCCTAGAGACGAGGAATCGAAATCGTAGAGTTGTATGTTTCCAAGAGAGGTTATCCATCGTTTATCGTGTAAATTGAGAGCACTTATGGCGTTACAGTAATTACTCAATTTTCAGCGATGGACAAGGGATTACTCGAAAATCGAGTAGGTTAACGACCAACTCAAGAGCACCAATGAACTTACAGTATTTCTCACCTATGATAAATTCCAATTTAATTCAACTAATTTTAATTATTTAGATTTATCTTATTTTTATTATTGACAATATTCATTGATTATAAAATTAACTATGCTTATGATAACCTGAATAATTAATTCTAATATTAAAATTACACGTTTACATCTATTCCTTGAATTGTGGGTCACCCATTAACCACAAATTGTACCCATCGTTACTTGACTTTAGTGATTTGACGATAACTAGTATTTCAATCTATATATCTAAGTTTTTAATTATATTTTATTTTAAATTAACTTTGTATTATCTTACTTATAGTTTAATTCAAAGTTTGATAAACAAAACAACAAATATATAGATGTAAATAAGATAAATGAGTAAAAGTAAAAAAGAAAAAAAGAAATACATAACACGAAGCAAGAATGATAGAGAGAGTTGGAAAGAGATGGGAGTAAGGGATGGGGGAGGGTAAAAAGACGAGGACTTAAAGTTCGAAGCCGATAACGACGCTCAGGTCGAACGTCACATTGAATTACGACTTTGCCAAGTTGAAAGTTCGAGGCTTCACTTTCCACGGAGTAACATCTGAGTGAGTAAGAGGAGGAAGATGCTGAGAATTTTAGCAGACCTCTAAAACCCCTCGTGTTCGTGACCAAGTCGATGCGCGACAACGCGATTCTCACGAGCGAGTAAACAAGAAAGGGTGCGATTACGTTAGTTTTAAATTATTCATATCTTCTTCTACTTTGAACATTTTCTAATAGGAATAAATTATTATTAAAGTAAACTACGTTTGAAAATCATTACACTCATTTTAGTTAATTAGAATGTACTTAAGATTCTTTTTTTTTCTCCTTAAATCATTAAATTGTTATTATAAATATTAATATGTTTAATTAGTTCGTTTTACTTGTTGATTATGATCAATCGAATACATTTTAAAATATCGTATTATTTTTTATAATGTTGTAACATTTGTTATAAATTTAAATTTAAAAATCTATATAGGAAAATTTAGCGTCATATTTTTCGGTTTTCAATAAACTTCGAAATTACTGAACCGATTTTAATGAATTCTTTTTGTATTTTGTGTAATTTTTGTCAAATTAGGATATAGGATAGTTTTTATGGCGATTATTTTTATTTTTTTATTGCTAATTTAAGAATTTATTATTTTAAGGTTATCTAGGTCTTTATAGGTACTGTAAGTTTTCAATTGGTGGCGCTGTATTACAATTCAATTATAACTAACCTTACTTTTTTAATTTTTTCCTATATTATTTGTAGGAAAAATAATTTATAATTTTTTATTTTATGTATTCCATTTTAATTGTGACATTATTATTTTGTGCGTTGTTATAATTTACTAAGTTGTTTAGAATTATATTAAATCAACCTTTTTTAACAAAACCATACCAACGTGTAGCCGGAGCATCCTAATATGTTATATATATATATATGTAAGTTTTCACTTACATATGTCAGATAATTCGTTAAGATCTTAATTTAAATAAATTTAATTATTAAATAATAATTATTTTGACATAGCAAAGTTTTAAATTTAATAAAAATATATGAGTTACGTTATGATGCTCAGTTAGTTCGTAATTAATCATATGAATTGAGAATTAACGATTTATTATTATGTTACATTGTTGCAATCATCAAATTTCAATTTAATAAATGTTTGTGAGTTTTATAAGATAAATAGAATGTGTAGAACAAATTTCGTTACAATCCCAAAAAAATGGCATATCCACAATATTGTATTGAGTATCTCTATGTATATCGATTTTCGATTCCAACTAATATTTCATTCTTTTTTTTATATTATTTTTTGTTGAATAAAATCCTCTTCAAAAAGAAAGAAAGAAAGAAAGAGAGAGAGAGAGAGAGAGAGAGAGAGAGAGAGATGTCTCGATGAATAATGACGAAAGTTGTGTTCGCGTTGAAACCTTGTAACTGTGAAAAACTTACCATGCACTTTTACGTATAAAAGGGCAGAAAGAAAAATCGAGGAGGTATTTTTTATTCCTTTTTTTCTCACTTTTGAAAATATTTGATCAATGATAAAGATTGACGACACGATATCGAATATATATTATTTATTATTAAATATAATAAAATAATTAACGAGTATATAAGAAAAAAATTAAGGTTGTAGCAAAAAGAATAAGAAGAGAATGAGAAAGAAAAGGTAAAGAAAAGGGTGGGAAAAAAAGTAATGGAAAAGATAAAAAAAAAAAAAAGAAAAAACGAATGGACGAGGAAAAATTTGTAACTCGTGAAATTTTTCCAAATATCGAAGATAAAACGAAATGTTTGATTCCGTTGCTCGTATATTTTCGAATATAACGCGAATATATATCCATACGTGAAAAAGAGTTGCCAGAAATATGATCGGGATATGCATTTTTCCGGGTATATAACAACAAGTCTTGTATATGTATATGAGACAAATAAAGAAAGAGAGAGAGAGAGAGAGAGAGATAGATAGAGAGAAAGAAAGGAAAAATTCTCGACTTATAATATAAGAAAATGAAACGCGAATGCAAAAAGGTTTCTTTTGATGCGTACAATTCTTTTTTCCATTTTATTATTATATTTTTGTAAATAAGAAACTTTAGTAT
The DNA here is from genome assembly GCF_049000335.1 of Polistes dominula. NCBI lineage: Eukaryota > Metazoa > Arthropoda > Insecta > Hymenoptera > Vespidae > Polistes > Polistes dominula. The sequence goes on along the minus strand of NW_028301116.1, from coordinate 3,130,094 downwards.
GTAAATAATATAATAATATAAATATAATCAATATGTAATCAAAAATAAATAATTATTTTAGAAGGATGAGGAAATGTTTAAAATGTTTGAGTACGTATAATATTATTATTATTGGTATTAAAATATATTATAATAATATATTTAAATACATATAATATATTAATATTTTAATATAGAATACTAATATTCAAATATTTTAATACTATATTTAAATATATAATACCAATATTATTATTATTAATATATTTAAATAATATAATATAATATAATAATAATTTTATAATATAAATTTAAATATAGTATAATACAACATATAATACTAATATTATTATTATATTTACAAAACTAACTTTTAAATTTTAATTTTAATAATAAATTAATAATAGTTATTATTACATTACGATGTGTGTAATAATAATATTAATATTTATTATATTTTATATTATAAATTAAAAAATATTTTAATTTACTAATTTATTTAAATTAATTTAAATATTTTATATTATACTATAATACTATAATAATATATATATTATAATAATAATTTTTATGACGTTTGATTGTATTCTTCGAACATTTACACGTTAGTGTTTTTATTTTTCTTTGTATTTTTTTCTTATTAAGGGTTAGAACCCTTTCAGTCATAGATTGGTTGGAATTTGATAAAAGTGTTATTGGTAAATCGATTGGAAAGTTTTATCGATGAATTTTAAACCAAGAAACACATATGTAACTATGTTCTTCAATTTTATTCCTTGGTGGAAAAATAAAGTGGAATCGTTATTGTTAACGTCACGAGCAATCATCAAACTTGTAAAGCTTTTAATATATATAAAAAAAAGAAAAAACTAACAGAAATAATAATGAAATATATAGTACACTCAACACACACAAAAATAAACCAAGTATGTTGTTGAAAATTATTCATTCTCTTTATTATTTCAAATTTTTTAAAAAAATTCGTACGAACAATACTCCCACTGATAAGAAAAAAAAAGAAAAAATATATTATTAAATAACAAATTAAAATAGTAGAAAGTATCCTTAATTAAATTACATGTTTCGATAACCATTTTGATATAACTCGTCACAAGATTTCTCGTTTATTATTGCGATCTTTATTAAATAGGCTAAAATGCTTTTCAACGTTTGTAATGGTATAGTATTAGTAGTAGTTGTTGTAGTAGACGATAATAATAATAACAATAATAATAATAATAACGCCAAGTTTCTATCGTGCTTTTGATTATGTGCACGTAACAACGATAAGAAGCCAATCATCAGCGATATTCACACACCCTAATTTCGATTCTCTCGGGTCAATGCTACAAATGTTCTTTTTTATCTACATCCCTTTTTCTACTCCCTTCCTCTTCCCTTTGTCCATTATATCAAAATTCATTGTTTTACAATTTAAACAAAAAATAGAAAAAGAAAACGAAAATTAATCATATAAGCGTAAAATTGAATTTATTTAACACGAATAATAAAAAAAAAAATAAATGAATACATTAGGTTAAAATAATTGATTCTTTATCGATGGGAGGGGAAGGGAGGAGTTAGAGGTAAAGGAGACGTTGAAAAGAAGTGCATTAACCTGGGCTTAAACGTTGTTCGTTAAAAATCGGACGTCGGTTTTTCGATCGACCAAAAAGTGTATGACATTAAAATTCCGTAGATTCTATAAAAGTGAAAGAACCCTCTCCTCTGGGCCGTGAGGCATCCCCGTAACCCAATTTAACGTCGAACACAAAAGAGTATTCGACGATATCGAGCCGTGAGATGCGACCTAGTTTTAAGCGAAGCGAGCAATCTCTTTGGTCTTACCTTTTTCCTTGCCTTTTACTCGAATACTACTAAACTGTGAACGAAATCTCTACTTTTCCTACCTTCCACAAATTTTTACTTCTTATTGTTTTGTTTATTTTAAATTACTTATGTTAATTGTGTCTGACTTTTGTCTGAAGTCTTCATTTATTTTTTAATTTTATTTTATATTTATTGATTAATGTCGAATATTGTCGAGTAATTCTATCTTTGATAGTATAATAGGATGAACAAGTTATTTGTTAATTAATCGATTTTTAACACTAAATTGTATTATGACCGATCATCAATGTTTTTTTTTGCAGAATTTCTTGCAAGTTATTGCGCTATTTTAATGAGTCATAAATTCTTATTACATAAATGGTATATTTTTTGTTCTACGTATATCATAAAATATATATGACTTTTTGAAGATGGGTCATTCGATCCGTCGTGGTAAAAATAGGTATACGAGATGGTCGGGTAAGTTTAGTATTAATTTTGTGAATTATAATTTTATCGCGAATAAGGTAACTTAAGATTTACTATTTTTATCGTTGTAACTATAAACGTGATTTTATTCTCTAGTTATTATTATAATTATACGAAAATGATTATAATATATGTATACGTCAAAATGAAACCTAAAAAAAAATAGAATAAAATTAACCAAATAACATATACATTTAAATAAAATCAAATTTAAATAATGTGAATAAATAAATGTTATTAATTAAATAATTTCTATTGGAAATAAATCTAGAAGTTAAACAAACAAGAAAAATGTATTCTTAAATTATGCTAAAATATTATTTATGTATATCGTAAATGTATATTTTAAAGCGTGTCAATTTCACGTCGATAGAATTACGAAATAATTTGATCTAAGTACGATTAAAAAAAAGAGGAAAAAAAACCCAACAACAAGGACTATGTGAGAGAGATAAGTGAGGAGAAAACGAGTTCGGAAAACTCGCGTATGACCTTTCGTTACTACCGTTTGTATTTTTCAACGACACTTCCATTCCCATTTGAACGATACACTCGTATGTTCGTAGTTTTCTCTCGCGGATTCGAACGAGTATGTGAAAGAGAGAAAGAAAGAAAGAAAGAAAAAAAAATGAGAAAGAGAGAGAACGAGAGAGAGAGAGGAGACAATTCGGCAGGGAAACTCAATTTACGGGAAATCGTAAATCCCCCGTGGGAAGGTGAGAGGGAAGTAGAAACGAAAAAGGGAGTGAGAAGAAAAAAAAATACACAGACAGACAGACACATGGACAAAGAGACCAGGAATGTAAAGACTAAAAAAAAAATGAGACAAAATGAGAAAAGAACAGATGCAAAGATAGAAAGAAACAGACAGCAATTCAAAAAAATTACAAAATAAACAAATGAATAAAAACAAATAGACAAAGTATGAGAGAATGTGGGGTAGTGGGAAGGTGGGGGATGGTTAAAGGTAAATAAATCGACTATATGTTCATAGTTGGAATGAGGAGAGCCTTTCGGAAGTCCATTACGAAGTTTACGTCGTGGTGTTCCTATCATTCTGTTTGAATTTAACGACTGGTAACTTCTTCCGGCACATCTATTGTCAACAAGCGCGTATGAAATACGGATGACATCGGCATATGGACAACCCTTACCAACGACTACTGGTTGGTACTACTACACTAGTAGGGAAAAGGGCGGTGGGTAGTGGTACGGTTCCTAGTGAATTTATTGCTTCCTGAAAATCGCGTTTAATCTAAACCCGAGAAGTATTCTGGTTGCTCTCTTTACGCGAAATATTCCTATATCTTATCTCGTAACGTTATCTGTGTATAGTTTTATCTCACTAACCTTCCAAGGTCTAACGACGAATATTATTACGCGGAAAGCTTTAAATAATAATAATACTAGAGAGATAATAATGTATTTATTTACGATGTATGTATGACGATATTATACTCCAGAAATTAAGACGAAAATGACGATACTTATGTTAGTTGTGTTTATCTATTAGGTCTACCGGAAAATTCTCTCTGTCCATTTTTACAATAAAATAAAATAATAAATTATTCATAATTTGAACGATTAATTAATTGAATTACTTTTGAACTCTTGCCAAAGTGGTAACAATTTGTATATTCCATTTTAAGAAATGGGGCCTTACCTCTAGTGACGAAAAATTAAACTAATGTTTGTTTGAACGGACAGAATTTTCCGGTAGACCTAATATTAAAATTATTCAAAATTTTGTTAATACGAAATTCGAATGAATTTTGTGAATTTAACAAAATCAAAAGTTATCAAATGTAATCTCAGAATTTCAATATATATAAATTATTCAATATAATTTCTCACTATGTAATATATAATCAATTTGAATCAGGTGATAAAGAATATTTCAAATTTAATTATAATATTTTATAAAACACATTATTATGCGGATTTGATACCATTGTATCGATTAATCTCCTTTGAGTTATGAGATTTTGTGAATATACACGTTATTCGCGTTTAACCGAGTATCGGTTATTATAACAATACTACTATTAATGCTAATAATAATAATATTATCGATTATGTTACAGTACGAAGAGTTCAGGGTATAACTGAGGTTTTCGAACAAAATACCTATCCCGTTATATAAATGTTATAATATATTAGGTAAATTGGTATTACGTATAGAAACAACACTACAACAACATAACGATGATAATTTATCTGATATCGTACGGAAATGATTTCGCTGATTTCGCTAATGAAATCATAAACGATTGCATTCTCTCTATATATAGGGAAATACATATAATCGTGATACATTGTAATGTTAAGCTACTTTGAAGCATCTTCAATCAACAATCGGCCTTCCCGGTACGGTCGGCTTGATTTCTGCGTGACTGAGTACTTCCACTTGGTCGCATTGCGGAGGGGATGTTACAAGGGGGGAAGGGTGAGTTTGGTAATTCCGGGGGTACTATCTTATCATGCATTAGGCTCGCGCGCATTGAATCCTTTGGATAGTTGGACATATACATAGATCTATCTATCTATCTATCACGTTATATCCTGTATATCCGATTGTCATTAAAAAAAATATTAAAAAAAATAAAAAATAGTAAAAAGTAATCTTAGGAATTTTTTATAATTACGAGATGAAGATAATACATTCGTTTGAAATGTTAAAGGAAAGAATAATGTTAATAGAAAAAAATAAAGAAATTTGTTTAACTTTGTTATCAAGCTAAACATTTATTAAATTTATTATTAGATTGAAAGAAAATTTAAATCTAAAATAATATTTTTATATACAAATAAAAATTGAGTGTTATATTGTTGGTTTTCAATGAACTTATGAACTTCGAAACTATTGAACTGATTTTAATGAATTTTTGTTTAGTATTTTGTGTGATTATTTTCAACTTAGAATATAGGATATTTTGTATCACGTTTTTTTTGTATTTTTTTAATTAAAGTTTATAATTTTTAATTAAATATTGCTAATTAAATTATTAATAGTAATATTTATTTCATTTTATTTATATTTATAATATAAAAATTAATAATAATATTAAATAATTAAATTAGCAATATTTAATTATTATATTTAGAGGTTTTTTTAATTTTATTAAATTAAATATTATATTTAATATATATATATATATATTAAATTTTTTTTAATTTTTAAAATTATACTTATAGGGGTTATCTAGGTCTTTATAGGTACTGTGTAAGTTTTCAATAGATGGTGCTGTATTACAATTCAAATTATTTCACGTTTTTTCAGATTTACATATGACATAACTAACTTTACTTTCTATATTTTTTCATGTAATATTATTTTATGTATTCCATTCTAATTGTGATATTATTTTGTGAGTTGTTATAATATATTAGATAGTTTAAAATTATATTAAATCAACATTTTATAACAAACTACGAATGGCCGGAGAATTCTATGATAATAATATAACTTTGATTAGATTATATAAATAGTATATATAAATATATATATATATATTCCATTATAGTTTCAATATAATGAAACAAACTTTATTTTATACTTTGTTGAAAAATACAGAGAGAAAGAATAAGAAAAAAAGGAACAATGTTTCATTTAAAAACAATGTACGATTGTACAGACGAGATGTGGATATCACAAATAGATTTTCTAGGTTTCAAATTAATTCTAACTTATAAATAAGTTCAAATATTACTTAGAAAATTTCTCTTGAAGTAAAATAAAAAAGAAAAAAAAGAAAAAAGAAAAAGATGAAATAAATCAATGAAAATAGTAGAGCGAGGAATGTAGAAAGAGATATATATATATATATATATATAATACTATCTAGGTATATATACATACATATATATGTATGATCGAGTCCCTTTTATTCGAGGATAATTGAATATCAGACGGTAAATGGGCATGGAAGAGAGAAAGAGATGAAAATGGTTCTCTTTTGTAGGAATCTCACTATCCAACAGTAGTGTCAGTCGATATTCGGCCGATTGGAGTAAGGTTAGACTGTAGAACGAGAAGAAACAGGGATGGGGGTGGGTCGGGGGTGAGGTTAGGGGGTACTACGAAAAGGGAAATCAATTTTTTGCCGGATGGTAGTAGGTAGGGCTCATGGAAAATTAAATATCCGTCACCCTGGGACAGATTGTTCGTATCCCTTATACTTTCGTTTCTTCTATCATCTACTTTTTTTTTCTTGAACGTTCCTGTCTGAAAGAACTTTTCCAAGCTTTTCGGAAAGTAGGAATGAAAGAAAGATAAAACGAAACGAAAGGAAAGAGGAAGAGGAAGAAAGAGAGAAGGATAAGCTTAGAAATCCCTTACTTATCTTACTCTCTCTCTCTCTCTCTCCCTTTCTTACCTTTTACTTCTTCAGTTCGTCGTCCCTTTGAAAATTTATATTGATCTTACGACACGCGAGACACGAGAAAATCGAGAATTCTATGAATCATAAATTTTACGCATTTCCCTTCTAACGATCTCATGGTGGTAAGACGTTTCATAAGATAAGGGAAGAGAACATGGCTTTTCTAGTTCTATGTGTATATATATATATATATATATAAATATGTATACATATACATAAGTATGTACTATTCAAGCGTACAGAAACGTGAGAGATTTTCTACTAGTTTTGTATAAAATGTTACACTCTAAAATACATATATATATATAAATTATATTTATTTTTATTATATTATTATATTATTATATTATTAAGTTAGTATAATATAAGATAATAATTTATTAATTTAATATAATTTTATTATATATAAATTATATTTATTGTATTATTTTTTATATTTTTATTATTATTATTATTATATATATATATAAAAATTATATATTTATTATTTATATAATAAAATATATTTTAATAATTAAATAATTAAATAATTTATAAATATATTTATATAAATCATTATTGTAATACTTATATTACAGTTTATAAAATAAATGATGATCTATCGATTACTATAAAATATTGAGATAAAATAATAATATATAATATTTGTTATTATTATTATTATTATTATTATTATTATTATTATTATTATAAAAATTGTATTCTTTAGAAATTACGTGATTCTCTTATCTGAAATTTTGTTCGCATCAATACAAGTAAAAAGGAAATATAATATTTAAGATACTTCAGTTATGTAGCACATCATCTTATATATATATATATAGGTAGAATCCATCGTGGTTGATCAAAAATTAATTGGATTTTCTCCGCTGATCTTCGTGGAGAAGTGTCAGACGTTTTCGTGTATTTACCGTGTAAGAGGATATACTTTGTTAAATTTGTTATTTATTCGACGTCTCAAAACTTAGTTAATCGCATGGTTAAACGGTGATTATAAATCACAATATACTAATAATGATCCATTATGATCCATTATGATCCATCTTTAATAATATTTTTCTCATAAGTATCTATACTTCTCAACATTTATATTTTAAAGATCATATTACGATATATCCAATTTTTTATCTCGTAAGATGAAAATATCAAATAAATATAAAAAACAATAAAAAAAATAATACAATATAAAAATATAAAATATAAAATAAATATAATAATAAAATTAATATAAAATATAAAATAAATATAATAATACATTAAAATGAATACTGAAACAATCACACCAATCAAAAATAATTAATTTTACAATCTTTTTTTCTTTTTGTTTTTCTATTTTTCTTCTTTTTTATTTTTTAGTAATTCTAATGTTAATTATAATATTTTTGATTGAAAAAAGAATTTCATTTAAACAATATATAGTGTAATACTTAGAACTTTGATGTTTTGTACTACACTTCATTGGTATTGTCATTTGTAAATATTAAAAAATATGGTATATATCTCGTTGTTATTGGTATAAGTATTGTGTATCAAAGAAAACTACTTTTACTCATCTTCGACTATTATATGAAGGTACAGTAACTATTGACAAACTGCGGTCGATTACCTTTTTGTAAGTCGGGACACTGATAGATGAAGAAGCTTTCTTATAGGCTAAGGTAATAAATCATCTGACCTCTTCCAATCGACGCGAATTCACCAAGCTTGGTAATAACATGACAAGTAAATTTTTATGCCTATGCTGGAATATAAAAAATATAATATTTATAAGGGATGACAAAGGAATATCTTCTACAATCTTTTTTTAATCAATTATAAATATTATCAAAGAAATAATATAAATATGAATTTTTCATTAATAAATGAAAAAATGAATCTTATATATAAATATTGGAGTGACAAATAAATAATTGGGAATTTCACCAATCATTTTCCTTGAAAAATCCGCAAGTACTTAGTTGTATATATATAACATATATATATTAATAAAATTATTATATTACAAAAATTAAAATACAAAATTATTAAAATTATTATATATGAAATTATTATATTATAAAAATAGAAATAAAAAATTATTAAAATTATATATATATATAAATTATTTACTTTAAATAATATTTTATATATCCTTTTTTTTGTAATTGTATTCTTAAGAGAATCTCATAAAAAAATATTTTTATTATTTTTTCTTTATAGTTTCTTTTTTTTCCTTCTTCTTTTTTTCAATCCTTTTCTTTTTTATTCAGTGAAACGGATAAAAACACGAAATGACATTTTACAACAATACACGTGGCTGGATTTGTATTAATCGATAACACAACTGCACGCTTGTTTCGGCAAATTGGACAAGTTTGAAAATTCTAATTGTATAAATGAGAGAGAGAAAGAGAGAGAGAGAGAGAGAGAAAGAGAGAGAGAGAGAGAAAGAGAGAGAGAGAGAGAGAAGAGAATGCTTTACGTCGAGGGTGGGTGGGTATGTTGCGAACAATTACTATTCAAATACTTGGAAACCGAGAAAATCGTGGGACCGTATAAAATTGATGAACGATGAAAAGAATAATCGTGGCATACTGGATTCCTCGATGAATCCGACATAGCTTTTTTTTTTCTCTTTTATTCCAACATTTTGCTTGAAGAATATATTTTCTCATTTGTTTACTCAAACAATAGAGTTTATAAACACGTTCATATGCACCTCATATGCATTATACATAAGTAGGTACATATTATGTACACAGATATGTATGTATTACGGTTTTATGAGATAGGTTAATTTTTGACTGTAATTTTAAATCGTTTAACGGACAGCTTATCAATGCATTTGTATAATAATATTTGTGTATTCGTATGTAAATTATGCTAATCATCTAGTGATTACAATATGTAGGTATTAAGAAATTTCAAATATTAAAACGTGCAATTTATTCTACAATATTAGGTGGACCAGAAAGTAATGTCACATTTCTAACTTTAAATTTGAAAGAATAAATTTTTAAATAATTTTTATTTTTAATCAATAACGTAATCAACCAATCCGTGTAATCAACAAAATCTTTTTCATTTAGTAATGCAAATTTTTAATACAGAATCGATAAATATTAATCGGTTTTTAATTAAATTTAATTGTTAATTAAATTATTAAAATAATTAAATTAAAATTAAATTATGTAAATATTTTTTTTTATTATATAAACAAATGATATAATTTTTATTTTTTATTTTTTTTCTTATTTTTAATTTTGCTATTTCACACAGAATCATTTATAATAATATTAATTATTCATTTGACTTTATTTTAGTTCTTTCTTCTTCTTTTTTTTTAATTTTTAATTTTGCTATTTCACACAGAATCATTTATAATAATATTATTCATCTTACTTTCTTTTATTTTCTTCTTTTTTTTTTTCTTAATAAAAAAAGAATCGATGTTTCCTCTCGTTAAAAATTCTTCTTTCGAAAGATTTTCTTCTTCTCGTTCTGTATATAAATTACGAATATCATTTGGACTTGAAGTAACATCATATTAAAAATTCCAAAGTGAAATATTAATACGAATCAGTTTTAATTGATTTTATGACAATTTTTAAGGAAGTAGAATATCAAGAAAGTTAGATAAGGAATAAGAAATAAAGAAAGTAAGAAAGAAAGTAAGAAAGAAAGAAAGAAAGTAAGAAAGAAAGAAAAAGATTGACGTAGGTCGCGTTGCATTCTTCTATGTCATTCTCGTGAAAAATTTCATCCACTTTTTCTTGTTTCCTACAATTTTTTTTTCTATGACATGTGTCTCTTAGTATCGTTGAATTTTTTTTTTTTTTTTAATAAACGAACCAATCTGGAACAATTTCAACGATCAATAAAAATCCTAAGTTTGATCCAAAACAAAAAAAAAACACTTTAATCAAAAAGAAAAATCTTTTCTCTATCGAAAGATAAAATCAAAAAACAATTAATAATATTGTAAATTATCGAAAAACAAAAAATTCAATCTGGTAATTCATAAAAATGAATTAAAATGTCGTTAAAATTGATCGTTGTTCTTAAATTCGAATCTTAATGAATTCAAAGATGAAGAAGTTAAATGAAGAAAATAAAAAAAAATAAATAAATAAAGAGAGTAAAAAAAAAAGAAAAAAGGAAGAAAGAAGAAAGAACAAGGAAGAAGACGTAACAAGGAAATTAAGGAAAAAAAAATGTAATATATTATCACCGAGTTATTTGTCGTTGGGTACGGCTTATGCAGCCATTTATACGAGACAGGTTTATCTTTGTTTACGTCATCAAGCCCTTAAGGCAGAGCTGTACGCGAAGCTTATTCGGAGCTTAACGAGTAACCCTCCCCCTTTTCCTACATCACCATCTCTTTCCTCCCTTTTCATTCCTTTCTCTTGGATCACTTCACCCCCCTTCCCCTTTCTTCACTTTTCCTTGCTCTGAACTGGTAAGAAAGAGTTGGATTCGTATTGTTCTATCTTACAGTTCTTTCATTTTTATTTTATTTTATTTTTTATATACACGTGTGATATCAAAGTGGGAATGTCGTGAAACTCGAAAAAAGTTTTTTATAATTTACTGTATATATATATATATGTTTTAATTGAGTATTTTTTGCAAATGATTTTTTTTTTTAACAAAAATAATAATAATAAAATAATAAAAATAATAAAAAAAATAATATTTATAAATATTATTAAAAAAACTTTTACTATACTCTACCTGTTATCTATTTTAATTCTTTTTTATTTCTTTTATTTCTTTTTTGTTATCTTTCCTACGAACCCACCAAGTCAATTTTTTTTTCTCGAAAGGTTATTTTCTTTCTTTCATTCATTCTTTTTTTTTCTACCCTTCGAAAAATCAGATCGTTCTGATAAAAGAGTCAGGATTTGAAAAATCGACAATTCTTCGATAGAAAAAGAAATATATATATATATATATATATATATAGATTGAAAGAAGGGTGGAATAAAAAATTGTCTCACACATATCGAAAAAAAAGTTTAACAATATTATACTAAAGTTTTCTTTACTTTAAAAAATTCATTAAATTCTTAATCCAAAATCTAATCTCAAAATTATAATCTTTTGACACTCGTTAAAAGGTTTGTTTTTAAAAGAATTCGAAATTATTTCAGTCGTAATAATTACCTTATGGGGACAAATAATTTCAATTGTTTATGTTTCGTTTAACTTCCATGTGAAATACACAATGATATGAGGGTGGGGGTAAGAAGGAAAGAAAGGGGTAAAGGTTTACATTTGTTCTTTTCTGAATTCTGTAATAAGACGAACGTAGAAAAATATAAAGAAAATAAAGAAAATAAAGAAAAAAAAAGAAATTAATAAAAGAAAAAAAAGAAGATGGAAAAACTGAAAAGGTAGAGAAGAATGGAATTATAATAATAAACGAGAAGTGTAATTCTTCTTGGAGAATTAAGATAGGACTATTCAACTAGGACTTCTTCGACGTTCTCTCACAGTAGTATTGCGCAGAAGCAAAAAGTTCATTACCTTTTTACCGTGTTCCTTTTCATCGACTTAAAGCGTAAAAGTAACGAACAATTTTGTCTATCTCCTTCTAACTAATTCTCTTTCTTTCATTCTCTTTTTCTTTTTTTCTATCTGTCTGTCTCTCTCACTTAAGCGACATCTGCTAGAAGTATTTTACTTCGGTGCAAGTCTTGTTAAATGTTCGTTTCATGTATTTAGCAACTGTGTGTGTTATTTCCTAACTTTAAATTCTCACCGTACTTTTCTACGATTTGTAACTTTGTTATTTATAATTTAAGATTTTCTTTAAATTAAAATTTTCTTTTTATACATTGTTAATTTCCATTTCTATTTCTTTTCTTTCTTAAAAATTCTTTTAATTTTTTCCATCAAAAGTTTTAGGTCTTTTTTTTGTTTATTTTTGTACAAATTAGATTCTTCTTCACAAATTATTTTTTGTTTTACAATTTATTACATATATTTTTATCATAAACAGATACAAAATTATGAGAAAATTGTAATTAATATATTAGATTATATATATATATATATATGTTTCTAAAATTTGATCTTGAAATTGATTTCTTTATTATATTTCACTTTCTATAATAATTTGTCATCAATTATTATTCATTGTAATAATTTTTACGTTAGTATAGAAATTTAATAACTTAAAATTATCAAACGATTACGAGATAAGTCAAACGATAATCAGATATGATTAATAATTAAATTCGATTAACCATAGAAAAGATACATTAATTTAATATTAATTTTTAATATGAAACAATAAAGATCATTGTAAAAGATTTTATCATGAATTATCGTAAAGTGAACCATTCTATCTTTTACATTTTTTTTTTTTGTTAAAGATACCTACCAACGTCCTTTCATCCCCTATAATCCCACACACATATACATATAATAAGAATTTTATTTGATAAAAGAAGCATTCGTAGGAAAGGTAAAGGAACGATCGTTATTTCAAAGGGTAAAATTTTCAATGGTGGTAAAGTTTGAGCTAAAAGTTCGATTATTGTAGATGTTCATCGAAGTGTGTACGAGAAAAATCGGATAATTCGAGTAAGAAGAAGGAAAGAACGCATTGCGAAGTGGTTCGATTGAAGTAAATCTTCGAATGTAAAAGAAAGAGAAAAAAATAAAAGAAGAAAAAATGGGAGAAATAGAAAAAGAAAGAGAGAAACAGAAAATAAGGGAAAGTGAGGGGATGGGGGAAGGGGGGATGAAGGGAAGAGAAACAGAAACTACTATCCTAGCTGTCTCAAACAAGGACTCGTGTCTCGCGTTTACGATCGAGGGATGAAGTTTTCGGCTAACTCGAAACGTGGCATTTCTGTGAAGTACCAAACCACCCCCTACGAGTTATTCTGGCGTATTTCAAAGCGTCGTTTCCAGAATGATACTCGTAATCTTTTATTTTTTCCACCTATGAACACGTTACTGCTGCTACTGTACTGTACTTGTACGTGTAAATAACAAAATCACACTTGATTATTTTTATTAATTTTGAATGAATTACTTTTGAAGTTACGCGAGTAATGTTTCGAAAATTGAATGTTATTTAAATAGATAAAAAAAAAATAATTAAAAGAAAAACAATTTGGTTATAATCGAATGAATAACGATTTGTTCAAGACGTTGCTCATAAAATATATCGCCCGTGGTCGAAGCCAACGGCATGATAATCGACATATTCTCCGGCTGAAGATTTATGTTATACTCCGATAACGCCAGTTTCAGTATCTAGGAGAAGTAATAATCGTTTATATAGTCTGTAATTTTGATTAATCCATCGTTCAAACGAAACATTACAAATTTAAGATCAAGAACATCAATAATGGTAATTTAAATACTTAAATCAAAATTAATAGAACGATTAATGTATAAACACAAACCTTAACGTAAAACAACTAGTTAACAAATTTATTGATGTGATCTTTATACAAAAAAAATATATTTAATGATTATCGAAAATAATCATTTTAATTTAAAATTAATTATATTGATAATTATAAATATATTTTAATAATTAAAATATGCGTTATAGGAAATTTATAATGTCAAAAAATTATAAAATTTTTAAATTCCTTTAACGCGTATTTTAATAAATAAATATATATTTATAATTATTAATATATTTTAGTCATTGTATTTAAATATTTAATTATTTTTATATATTTTAATAATTAAAATACGCGTTAAAGGAATTTTATAATTTTTTGAAAGTCCTAATAAAGAACTTATTATATTAACGTTATAAATTATATTAATAATTGTAAATATATTTTAATAATTATCCTTAAAATACGCGTCAAGGGATATTCGTAATGTCAAAAAATTATATAAATAATAATAAATAATATTACAATAATATGGACATACGTTAATTGTATTATTTTAATAATTAAATCACTAATATCATTTCAAATAAAATTAATATTATCGTGCTATTTAATAATTATTTTTTGCCATAATATCGTACGATTGTTTAAATATAATGAGTAACGATTACGATTAGTTTTTTAATGAACATTTTTCTTACGAAAGATAGAACTTCGTATTCTTATCTGGAAGAAGTCTAAAGATGCTTTTTTCCGAGTACTTTTTCCCCTTAACATTCCCCTTTCTCCACATCCTCTGTCTTCCCCATTCTTTTTAGCCACCCTTAACGGTAGTAATAAATCATCGATTTCCATCGGCAATAATTCTTTCTCACGAAATTCTTTTTCTTTTTCTTTAATCTTCAAATTTTTCTCTATTTCTACTTCGTACGTTTCTTATATTTGAGTTTGAATTTTGAAATAACATCGATTGTTATTGCGTAATGGATAGAATTCATTTCGTATAATTTGAAACTTGACATATGTTAAAGGGTTATAGGGTAACTTGAAGGGTTGAACGTTTTCTTACTATGAAAAAGCAATAATCTCATCGATCGAGTGTCCACGTTTCATTTATAAGATGAGTACTTGTTTGATCAAACATAAAGTTTACTACTTACGTTATTACTTTTTAATTCGAATGCTTACAAAATTGTCGAGTTTTTTATATTCATTAAATGTTCAAATATTCAATGACTTCAAAAATCATTTAATTATCTTAAAAATCTTTCTTAAAATAAGGCTTTTTAAGTTTAAATCTTGAAGAAATAAGTGGTGGAATGACGAACAAAGCGAAGTAACAAAAAAGATCTAACTTTGGATCGTTGTATGTATATATATTCGCGTGCTTTAAAATATCTTCCCTAGTATCTTATTGCCAAGCGGTAACAGTTTCCTCGTGACTTCTTGGTCCCTCCCCCGCCCCCTGCTTCTACCTTCAACCCCTTCAACCACCTGCCCCCAACACCC
The DNA here is from genome assembly GCF_049000335.1 of Polistes dominula. Lineage (NCBI taxonomy): Eukaryota > Metazoa > Arthropoda > Insecta > Hymenoptera > Vespidae > Polistes > Polistes dominula. The sequence goes on along the minus strand of NW_028301116.1, from coordinate 3,114,553 downwards.
TTTCTTCTTTTCTTTCTTCCTTTCCGTTGTCTCAAACCAACTCTAACTGTATGATTCTTAAGACTTCTGTATCAAGTAACGGTAAATACTAAGGGAACTTTAATTAACCGTCTAGGGAACTTGAAATGTTTTTGAAAACTTTCAGTTTAGTTATTTTCTCTGTTACGCAATAATCCTTACAGAATATTTCTTACTCTTCAACGTCTTTCATTATATTTTCACCTGCTTCGTTTTTTACCTTTTCTTAATCCTTAAGCTCGTGCAACAATATTCATATAATATTCATATAATATTCAAAAATAATATTTATATAATATTCAAAAATAATATTATATGAATATTTAAAATTAATATTCATATAATATTCAAAAATAATATTCATATAATATTTAAAAATAATATTATATAAATATTATATATATATATATATGTATATAATGTCAATATAAATATATTGACAATTATAACAAAGATCTGTCAACGATCATTATTCAATCGATCGATATAAAACTGTTATCTCGATCTCTTCATTACTCCCCTAGCGTAATACTAGTAAGAAAAAGAAACAAATACAACAAAAAAGAAAAAAAAAACCGTAGTATAAAAGAAAGGTAAAAAAGAAGATCGAATTTATCTCATTGAGCTTTCTATCGTGAAACGTAGAAGAGTAGTATCCAACTTGATCGACATTGAAGGAGGCGAGAATGGGGAAAAGAAAGCCCCGTTTGGTTGGATAGGAAACTGGCTAAGAGCTTGAAGAGAAGAAAGATAGATAAAAAAGAAAGAGAGAGAAAGAGAGAATTACTGTGGGTGAAGAAAACGTAGTATAAGTGTGGCCTGTAAGAGGCATTTTAAGGCCCCTCGTCACTCGTACCAACCTGGACTAGTAGAACGAACGTGGCAGATAATTACTCCCTCTTAAGCCACGGGTGCCCTGAGCACCAGTGACTGTGAAGGTACTGCTGATAGAGATTGTAGTAGTGGTGATGGTGATGGTGCTGATGGTTATAATTGTAGTAGTGTAGATGAGGAAGCAAGGGGGAATGGAAGTTAGAGGGTTGCTGGTTGAAGTGAAAGAGACTACCAGTTTGGAGCTTATCGATCGGAGCCGTCACACGTTTGCGAGAATAACTCGATGCTGGATTTAAAAATAGTGAGAGAGAGAGAGAGAGAGAGAGAGAGAGAAAGAGAGAGAGGGGCTGAGAGTGAGGGTGAGGAGAGTAAAAAGAGAGGAAACTCGAGTGTCGTTCTTTAACGTATTTAACCTGGCTGGTTGGCTGACTGGTTGGTTGACTGGCTACCTAGCTTGCTAGGTAACTTGCTTGGTTGCTTGCTTGCTTCTTATCAACCATTTCAACTTTCTTCTAGTAGTATTATACTTTTTTTTATTTCTTTTTTTACGTCACCGTTGTCTTTGCTTCTATCGTCTTCCATTTCTTTCCCCTCTTACATTTAAACGAACACAGTAAAATATAAAATATAGTATAATCATATATACATCATTATTTTAATTAAATTATTTATTAAGAGATTGTAGATATTATTATTATATTTTTTTTTTAACTTGGAAAAAGAAACCAGTTATGCGTTCTATCAACTTTGACAATTCTGTTATCTTCGAATGTTTCTTTTGGTTTTATAATATAATTCGTCGATTATAATGTTTATTTAAATATTTCGTTTATTTTTTTTTTCTAGAAAGAGGAATAAAAAAAAAACGTATTTCTATCGTTACTAAATATCAAATTGAATTTTGCAAGTAATCAATAACGATTAAGTTTATCGTATTAGTTTCGCTAAAAAGAGGGAGTGTGCAATTTTTTAATTCTTTTTTTCTCCATCGCTCCATGTAAATTTAATATATATATATATATATATATATGTATCAGTAGGAAGGGTAAAATGTTATTAATTATAATATTAATCTAAATCATTTTACTCGATCTTTTGTCATTATTATTATCTGACAAGATTATCTCTTCAGGTATTGTCATAGATTCTACTATGGGACGTGAAAAGGAAGTTTGATCGTTTGATCAAATCAAATGTCTTCTTTTACTAACTTATATGTCAACGAATCAAGGATAACGATAAAAGGATCGGAGTATGGATAATGGATAAATCTTTTTATTGCGTTTTCTCTTAGAAAGAGTTTTCAGACTATGGGACGCTAGGAGCAAAATTACAAAGCTAACAATTTTCACTCAAAATGTTTATGGTACTTCTTTACATAGATACGTTTGTGAATGTTTTGAATATGTATGTATGTGTGTGTATGCATGCGTAGGTGGATGGGTGTATTGGTTTCTTTTTCTTTTTTATTTTTTTTTTTGTTCATTTCTGTGTTCAACTGCGGAAAAATTACAGATGCGTAACGATTTTGTTCATTCGTTCGTTCGTTCGTTAGTGATCACAGCAAGAATTTTCTTTTTTTTTCAGGATTTGTTTTCGTTTATCTGTTTATAACGTCACAATGCATTCGTGGCCATTGAACACACGTTTTTAGTGGCTTTTACATAAATATATATGTATATAGGTATTGATATAATCGATCAATAAAAATATTTAATATGATAAATCGATTAAATTGTATAAAATTTGGATAGAAAAGTAGTTGTTATATCAATGATTAAAAGTAGCAATCGTTGGTTAGTTAGTTATTTTGTTTTTTTTTAATTGAAAATGAAATGTGTCATTTAATCGAATATCCAGTGGATTTATTAATTGTATTAGTGTTTAGGTGTGTATTTTTTTGTTATATTTAGAAAATATTCAAAAATAAAAGACACTTATTTAATAATTTTAGTAATATTAATTAATATAATAATAAAATAACTTTTCATAATTATTCGAACTAAATGGAATAGGTAAGAAAATTAAAAAAAAAATAGTCATACAAATCATAATTTTAATATTTTTGTTTTTCAAATTAAAGAAAAAAATGTAATAAACTTTTACATTTCGAATAATCGACGTTCAGATTTGTGTTGTTTCGTTTTTCTTTTTTTGTTTGTTTTTTATTCGATCAAACGTAAGACCGAATTGTTGTAAAACATCGCGAAACTTGACGTCGAATAATTCGATATATTCGAATCGAAAGAAACAGTTTGAAAGGCAGGAAACCAACTATGTCATTTACACCGATTTTTCGAAGGACAATTGACAGGTGCTTGAGTACCCAGCATCTTTTATCGTCGATTACCGATCTCCCAATTTCTCGTCGTTTCATTCAAAAATCCCAGATGCCTCTTTTTAATATTTTCTTTTTACGATGATTGTCATTTAACATTAAACAATATCAAAGTTCAATAAAATTAAGAAAGAAAAAAAAGATTGATAATTGAATAATAATAAAATAAAATTGTAATAATAATAATTAATTAAATATAAATAATTTTTTTCTTTCATCAATAAATTCTGATCTTTATTGTTAATTATTTTTTAGGATGGATAAATTCAAAATCTATTTAATATAAAACTTAACATAAATTTGTCAGATCCTAATGAGCAAAGTTTATATAATCCGATGTACTAGTTAATGAGATAATTATTATCATACTTTTAAATATATGTCAGAATTTATAATCCTGTAGAACATAACATTAAATATTTTTTTTAGACAATATTCTGAACAATCTTTTTCCAATTAATCGTTCAATAAACAAATTACGTACGATATTCAATTTCGTATTATTTTAACTTATTTCTTAAAGAACTTATCTTGGAACTTAAATATTTCCAAAACTTTATTTTGAAATTAATCAAATTAATTTTTACCCGAAATATAATACTTAATTTTTTTTAAATAAATAATTAAACATATATAACTTACTTCACATGTGTGTGGGTGGTTGTGAAAATATATTTGAAAATACTCGAATATTAAATTACAAATTAAATTAAATTTTTGTTAACCCTCATTTATATTTTTTTTTCTTTTATCCATTGCAGTTCGAGAACTGAGAGGGGTCAGCAGGGGGTGAGAAGGCGAGAAGAAATGAGGTGGACGTGACACAATGACATGATGAAGAGCCTGGTGGGGATCATGTGGATAGTGTTGGTGCTCATATCAGGTAGGTACTATAAATCTTGGTATCACGAATTTTGTTGGTGTGACTCAAGATAATATCGATGTCTTTTCATACTGAAAAGATCTAATATTTCTTTTCTTTATATATATATATATATATATATATAAATTATTAAAGACACGTACATATTTTCTTAACAAATACATTTAAATCATGTATATCATTTTAAATGACACTCAGATTTTGGAATTAGAAATGTAAGAAAAATTACAAAAAAAAATATAAAATAAATTATAATATATAAAATAAAATATATGTAAATGCATATAATATATATAAATTATATATATTTTATTTACAATATATAAATATATTTATTAAAAATATATTTTAAAAAAATAAATATATATATATATATATATATATATATATATATATATATATTATAATTAATTTAAAAATATGTAATTTTTATAAATATAACATAATTTATAAAAAATGTATATATTATTTATATAAAATATATATAATTTCTTAATACATTTTTAGATACACATGCGTTTGTTTTGTTTTTATTTTGTTTTGGTTTTGTTTTTATTTTGTTTTGGTTTTGTTTTTATTCCTTTTTAATTGAAATTTATGAGATAGAATAAATAAGTGTATTGAAATATTGTTGATGATTACTTGGCTGGTATATATTCGGAATTTTTGAATTTCTTAAATTCAATGTTTAATCGATTAGGTGAAATTTGATCTGGATTTGATCCAACCACTCTTTCTCTTTATCTTTCTCTCTCTGTATATAATTTTCTTATCATTCAATTTCATTCAAATAAATTTGAATTTAAATATACGTAAACATATATAAAGATATCAAACATGTTAAAACGTTGAGATACGATCATTCTCTCTGGCAAATGCATTATTTCAAATTTAATAAAAATGATTTAAGATCGTTTTGGGAATAAAGAAAAATATTACATTAACATTTTTCACTTTATACTATGTTTCTTTTTTTTCTTTTTTTATTTATTTATTGTTTTTCTTTTTTTCAAGTATTTCATCGAACGATATCGATATATATATATATTTATATGTATAGCAGTTTTCTCTCGTAAATATATTTCTAGATGTGGTAAACTAAAATTCGTTCTTTTTCTGCAAGAAGATGTGTCGTGGGATTTGTCACGTAACATCGATCTCTAAGTGTTTCCTAAATTGGGTATACTTTTGATATTTTCTCTCACGATACGTTTAGTTTATCGAATTTATTTATTTTAAATATGTAAAAATATTTATCTTTCCTCTGTTACCTATGTTTCTTAGTAATAAATCTAATAATTTTTATATAAGTAATTTATATATATATATATATATATATATATATATATATATAATATTATATAAATAATATAATATATAAGTAGTATATATTATTATTATTATTATTATTATTATTATTATTATATTAATATAATTGTAAGTAATTAAATTAATATAAATATAATTATATATACATATTTAAGTAACATATAAAAATTGTTTTAATATGAATTTCGTATAATTCGAGCTAATAAATATTTATTTTATTTATTTTCGATTATTAAAAAATATAGACGAAGATATTTTATTTTTATTTTTTGCATCATTAAATATTAACATATTTTTCTCGTCACCCCATATTTTATTTTCTACCAAATTTATATAGAACATAATTCTATTCAAGAATAAATTATTTATTAATCATCGATCTATTTTGTTTCTTTTTTTTTTGTATTTTAAATCCAATAAGGTGCACACATAATTTTAAAATTATTTGAATAAAATTAAAAAAATACTATTTATCTTATTTCCTCATAGTATAATCGAAAACCATAATAATAAAAATGTATATTATCGATTATTTTGATCGAAATAAAAAAGACAAAAACTTAAGTTTGTATAAAGATCGAGAAATGATCAATTTTTTGTTAAACAAATCCCATAAGACAGTTCGATAATTCTAAAAATACGATTTATCGAGATACTAGAATTTCGTTTGAACGAAAATTTCAAGGTAAAATACAGAAACACGAGGGAATCGTTATTAAACAGTTTCCAAAGCCACACATTATTCATCGACGATACTTTACGAGTTTTCTCCGTAACCCTTCGACCCTTTCGTGGTAGTGATGGTAGTGGTGGTGGTAGTTGTTCGATACGACCAACCACGTTGGCAAGGTTTTTAATTTTTGAAACCTAGCCAAAAAAAAAGAACTAAACCTTTTCGGATCGCGGATACGGTTTAACAAGCAGTTGAAACCTCGTGCGGAAAACACAGAAAAAAAAAGACCTGTCACGAGTTATCAGAAAGAGAAAGAAAAAAAGAAAAGGGGGTGAGAGGCTGAGGGAAGGGAGGGAAGTAAAAAAAAAAGTTTTCACAAAAACAAGTTGGAAAGAAGTGTAAAAATGGTTGAAAGATAACTATGAGAGAAAATAGGATGAGAAAGTAAGAAAATAAGAGAACGAGAGAAAGAAAGAAAGAGAGAGAAATATAGAGGGGGGATGGGAGTATAGAAAAAGGAAGAAAAATTGAGAGAAAAAAGAGAGAGAGAGAGAGAGAGAGAGAGAGAGAGAAAGAAAAGGAAATGGACAAAAAAATATTACGAGAAAGGAAGAGAAAGATGGAAGAAGTGTTATGATAAAAAAAATTATAGTTATATAATAATAATAACAATAATAATAATAATAATATATAATAATTTATTATTATATTAAATATAATAAATAAATAAATATAAATAAAATATAAAATAAAAATAAATAAAAATATAATAATTATAATATAAGAATATTTTAATATTAAATATTTTATTTAATATATATTATAAATATATATATTAATATAAAATAAATATAATATTAATTTTGTATTAATATAAAATATATATTATATACTATATTATATAATATAAAATATATAATATTAATTAATTTGAAAAATGAAATAATTTAAACATTACAATCAAAGATATTCTTCGAATATAAATTACATTGTAAAATTTTTTTTAACACATTATCCAAATATAAATTATTTTTAAACGTTCATTGAAATATTATTTAATTCTCCGAATGACATATATATATTATAATGATTATTCTAAGTGCCATTATCTATTAGAATAATTTTAACGTTTTTTTCTTTTATTATTATTATACGTTAAAGTAGGAGGTATCTTAAAAGGGTCAGGAATAAAATGAAGAAAATAAAAAAAAGTGAAATAAATCCATTATAAAATATCTCAGTTGGTGGACCCTTCACTTTCGTGTGGCAAACGCAAATAGAATGATAATTCAAAGTATCATTTGAAAACCCTAATGCTAGAATATAAAATACCATTTTACTTTACTTGGAGTCTAATGGAGACGAGAGATTTAAGCGATTCACTCGTTACTCTGGAATCTTCAAACTTCCTAAACGACATCAACGACAGAGAAGAAATGTATTTCTTCTTTTCTTTTTCTCTCTTTCTTTCTCTTACTTTTTTTTAGATGAAAGAACGTTAGAAAATAGATAAAATGCAAGAAAAAACGATTGATAAGAGCACCCAGTGAAGATTTTAAAAGAAAGTGAAAGAGGAAGAGAGACAGAGTTATCACAGAAAACGAGATATTATATCTTTTTCTTTTTCTATTATTTCTTTTAGATTTCGAACAAAGTTGCATTCACATACAGCGAGATTTTTATTACATTACATTACAATAATATTATTATTAATAATATATATTAATTATCAAATATATAAAATAATGAAATATATAAATATAAATTAAAATATAAATATTAAAATAATCAAAATATATAATATTAATTATCAAATAATATAAAATAATATTTACAATAATAAATATTTTGTAAAAATAAAAAGAAACATTATTCCAAAGATCGATTAAAGTTTCATTCAACGAAAGATAGTGGAAATAATATTAATAAAAATGTTGAAGGATATTATAGCAATGAAATATTTCTTAATGGAACTGAATATATCAAGAATACTATATTTATATTTAAATGTGTCTAAGAAAGAAAACCGTAAGCGTATGTTTAATCGTGGAAAACGAAAAATAGGTAAATGAGGATGAAAGTAAAAACTCGGGAAAAGTGAAGGGGTGAAAAAGAAAAAAAAATGATAGAAATAAAGATATACGTTATAAAAATGTAAAACTTGTGGTTAAAGGCATACGATATTCTCTCTCTCTCTCTCTCTCTCTCCCTCTCTCTCTTTCTCTCTCTCTGGATCTCTTTAATACGGTGTTATTTCGAATTACAAGAGCACAAGGACAAACGTATACATTCTTTTGATCTTTTACCTACATCTAGTTCTCCTTTCGTTTTATTTTTTTTTAACTTTTACTCTTTAGGTTCAACATGTTCTTCCAGCGAAATTAAATGTAAGGTGTAATTTTCAACATTGTTACTCGCTCGAAACTACCGTTAATGTCCCTTTGAGCGATCCTTGTCTTGATATTCTGAAAGGCTTAAAAATTTAATTACAACTGAGAGTAGTAACGATGAAATTCTTCGAAGAAAATTTTATAATACAATAATCACTTCTCTTTTACGAATCATTGACAATTTAATAGAAAAAAAAAAAATAAATAAATAAAAAAGACAAAAATAAAACTAAATTGTTTTACTTCTATACTTTTTCATATACCTTTCTCGATTCTTTTTTGAATTAAACAATTCAATTTACGATTAACATAATTGATCGAAGTAATTTTATCCCGTTATCTTTTTATTTTTATATAAAATTATTTTATATAATTAATTTTATTTAATATTTATTTAATATAAATTATTTTATATAATTATTTTATTTAATATTTTATATAAAAAATAAAAAAAGAGATTATAGATATATAATAAATTTATTTTGATGATTTTTATGTCAATTTTATATGCTTCAATCTCAACTAGTCGATTTGAACGAATGTTCATGGCCAATTGTACAAGATTATCGTGAATTGTTTAGTATATTGTTATTTGTTTTTTATTTGTTTTTTTTTTGTTATATTTAGGATGCTCAGGAAATCCAGACGCAAAGCGACTTTACGACGACCTCCTATCGAATTACAACAAATTGGTACGTCCGGTGGTAAACGTCACGGATGCCCTCACCGTCAAGATCAAGCTCAAACTATCGCAGCTCATCGACGTGGTCGGTTGATGATGATGATGATGATGATAATGTGACGATGATGATGATGTTGTCATCGAGTAATTCACGTAAAGTATATCAGTAAATTACATACGATCGTTAACGTCTCTTCCGTTTTGCTCTTATTTCAGAACTTGAAGAATCAGATCATGACAACGAATCTTTGGGTCGAACAGGTATTATATACATTTATCAATTATTATATTTAGATTTGTTCTTTTTTTATTCATTTATCATATTCAAATTATCTATAATATTATTTTGTAAATTAAAGAATATATATATTGATGTGCAAGTTATTACGAGAGTGGTTTAACAATTTAGTTGACAAATTCATTCCATGATTTAATACATATTATAAATAATTTGAATGTTATTGTCATTATCAATGTCATTATCAAAAAAAAAGTAATATAACGCAAGATATTGTCTATTTGGATTATATTTATAATATAATGTGAATTAATTTTCTATTATAAATATAATCTATTATATTTATAATAGAAAAAATCTTTTATATAATACTTGTGTTATAAAACAAATCATTAATTATTATTATCAACGAAATAAAATAGAAATGTAAATTTCAAGAAGAAAACATATAATGACGATACTAAATAAGATAAAGACAACCATATTAAATATTAAATGGTGGGTTAGAGAGTTTGGGAAAGGAAAGGCAGGTGGTGGACTGGTTAAAAGCTGTGTGGTTATCGATGGTCGTGCATACATTATCGTTGATACAAACGGTATGCTGCACTCGCGTTCGTGCAAAGAACCGCAAGAGAAACTTCGTCAATGTGTGTACACGCTCATGTAGTTCCATGTTGCGTACAACCGCTCTTCTAGCTTCAACTTCCTCTTTGCATCGTTACATCCTCTTAAAATCGATCGTTTTCCTTCCTGTAAATGATCTATGGTCGAAGATGTAAAATATAAAAAAAAAAATACAATAAAGAAGATATGCAAATAAATAAATAAAAAATTATCTAACATAAGTTGCCATTATTTTTGTACTATTATATAATTATATACTAAAATATATACTATATACATAATATTATATTATATCATTATTATATATTAATATTATATATATATATATATGTAATATAATATAATTTTATTATATTATATTATATTATATTATTTATATCATATAATATAATAATATAATAATAATATAATAATAAAATATAATATATTATATTTACTATGTTATATATAACATAATATACTATAATATTATATATATAATTAAATAATCAAATAATTATTATTATATTTTATTCACGTAGAAAAAAATGGAAGAAGCCTTATTATTAAAAAAAAAAATTCTTAATTCTTTTTTATAAGCGCAACTTATGAGTTTTGGTTTAACGCAAAGCCACGTTTCGGCTTGATGGAAAATGGAAAAAAAAGAAAGAAAAAAAAGAAAAATACAGAACGCTTACGTGCTAAAATCTCCTTCGTTCTCGTCGGACAAACTCTGAAAACTTTAGCAAAGTAATTCTAGGAGAGTCGGCTTATTGCCTTATATATATATATATATATATATATATATATATATATATATATATATATACATGCATACATGCATACATATACAATATATATATACCTATTTTATTTTTTTTTGTGTTTTCTTCTTTACCTTTCCACAGTTTCGTTGTTTCGGTTTTTTTTACCTTCTCTATCTTCCCGTCCCCCTTACTCTTTCTCATTTTTTTGGAAAGTAGAGAAAAAAAAATATTTCGTTGCACGCGATGGATTGAAAACAACTGGAGAAGCGAAACGTACTAAAAAAAGAAAAAAAAAAGATTAAAAATAAAAATCTTTTTTCTTTTTCGTTTTGTTTTTTTCCCCCCTGTTAGTAACAGGTCACGCGAAAGCAGATAACGCGCCGAAACATACGAAACATCCCCAAAATAAAAAAAAAATATATTTTTCTGTATATATATATGTATATGTATATATAAGTACGTTTATATGTATTCGTATCATGTATATTAAATGGACATGATTTCAACAGAAAACACCTGGACAATTTTTTGTAGAGAGCACGATTAAAGTTTTCTATTTTTGTTTTTCACATTGTTTTATATTTTTTTTTTTCAGTCATGGTACGATTACAAATTAAAATGGGATCCGAAGGAATACGGCGGAGTGGAAATGTTGCACGTGCCATCCGATCATATATGGAGACCCGATATAGTTTTATACAACAAGTAAGCTTTTTTACAGATATTTTTCTTTTTCTTATTTATATAAAAAAATAAGAAAATATTTTTTATCATCGATATATTTAAAAATATATACGAATTTATTTATTATTTTACGTCTACTATGCAAATTATTGTATTACGTTGATTAATTTTATTTTTTATTATATCAAAGGAATAATTTCATTCAAAAATGTATATTTTAATTGTTTATATATTTAAAGTGCCGACGGTAATTTCGAAGTAACATTGGCCACCAAGGCAACGTTAAATTACACAGGAAGAGTCGAATGGAAACCACCGGCGATTTACAAGTCTTCCTGCGAGATTGACGTTGAATATTTTCCTTTCGACGAACAAACCTGCGTTATGAAATTTGGATCGTGGACCTACGATGGTTTCCAGGTAAGAAATAATCAATTACAATTGAAAATTCTTATTATTTTTCTTCCCATTTTTTGTTTTACAATTTATCAACTGTTCAACTAACGACGTTAATGCAAAATGTACGTTTAAACATTTGGTATAATATAAACAAAAGCAACTATTGTTAGTAAAATTTTTATGAATAAAATAATAATACATTAGCATTGTTATTAAATTAAAACAAAAATAAAAAGAAGTAATAATAAATAAGAAAATTTCAATCATATTGTTTCAAACGAATTACACAAATATTTATTGTATTCATAGAGAATCTATTTGTTAATATATTGTAAAAACAAATTCTCTTATTTTTTCTTTAACTTTCTCTCTATTTTTTCATCTTCCTTCTAATGGAACAATATTTCATATATATATATTTTTTATGTTGGTTTATATCACCATCGAGATTTTTTGTTTTTACCTATACGAGGATAACGAGAGGCGAATAAATATGATGAACGCGTAACAAATGGACTCTTGGACATCACAACGAGGAGAGAGAGAGAGAGAGAGATATTAATCGCTTGAAAATCGATTTTCCTCGTTTGCTCGTTGTGTTGTCATTATTCGTGGCCACGAAGTAGGTGATTTGCGAATAACGATAAGTGAACAGAGAGACGGAGAGAGAGAGAGAGAGAGAAAGAGAGAAGAGAACAAAAAGAGAGAGAAATTTATTTTCTAAAATGATCTCGTTTTAGTTATAAGCTTCATCGTACAATATATAAATACTGCTTAATCTTCAATTACATATTTCAAATAAATATATTACATTTCTATATATACATATATATACTAGAATTCTTAAGTCATGCGTTGTTGTGGTTTTGTTATAAAATATTGATTTAATATAATTCTAAACTTAGAAACTTTTAGTATTTAGTAATATTTATTAATTAATAATTATATTTTTTATATATTAATTTTAAATTATATATTTTATATTAATTAATTTATTATTATTTAATAATAAACTATTTAGTAAATTATAACAACACACCAAATAATATCATAATTAAAAAAGAATACTCGAAAAAATATTAAAAGCAAAATTATGTCATATGAAAATCTGAAAAAAAAACATGAAATAATTGAATTGTAATACAACACCATCTATTGAAAACTTACAGAACTTAGAAACTTAGGTAATCTTAAAATAATAAATCCTTAAATTATCGATAAAAAATATAAAATAAACGCGAGAAAAACTATCCTATGGTACTAGTTTGACTTTGTCAAAATATTTCCACAATATATCACGTAAAATCATTACCAACCCCCTCTATATATACCAAAAAAAAACCCCAAAAAATAGAGAATAAAATAAAAGGTGGGTGATATAGATAGTAAATTTGAATATTGGATAGAACACTAGATTTTAATATTACGTCGTTCAACGTTCGTTGTTGTTCACTGACGCTGTATTTACGTTTCCCCCTCCCACCCCTTTCTCTACCTTTGCATTGCATAATACTCACACCGAAGTTATATACAAGCAGGTTATGTAAAACTGGCGAGAATTTGAATATTCGAATGGTCAATCTTCCTGAGCATTCTAATATTCTCTCCTATCGAGAGAAAGAGAGACAGATAGACAGGCAGACAGACAAACAAACAGAGACAGAAGAGGCATCGAGTAACGCTGATTGATAGCTTCTCCGATGCATATTGTATATCGTATATCAGGCTATTTCAATATCCTAGACAATTGTCCTCTCTCTCTCTCTCTTCTTCCCCCACCCCTTATATTTCTCTCTCTCTCACTTTCTATCTTCGTTTCTCGGACGACAATCGACAAGGACGGTTTCTCCAATGTGGTTTAACCGAGAATCTCTCTCTCTCTCTCCCTTTCTCTCTCTATCTGTGTGTGTTTCTCTCTCTCTGGATTGGAATAGAAATAGGAATAGAAAGTAGAGAGAGTAAGATGGAGAGACAGCTTCGGATTTAACGTGCAGATGGATGCAAATGTCAAAGATATCGAACAGCATTCGGGTTGTTCGAGGAAGATCGATAATATCACGAATGACAATTGTGTACGTGTCGTATTCTTTACTTACATTTATGTGTACCAATCTATTTCCTATTTCCATTTGATTTTTTTTTCAATTAACGATCATCCCCGATTGACACGAATTTAAGATATTATTTTGTTTTTATTTTTTTGTTCATTTTTTACGTCTCGGTTACAAATCAATCTTTTATTTTAAGTATATATATATATATATATTAGATTTGATATATAGATTAGATTAATGTAGATATTAATGTGCCCATAATTATAAAGTGGTGTAAGTCAAAATTTAGAACAAAAATTAAATGCAAGTTTATAGGTTATTTCACACTATGTAACTCAAAACACACTAACTACGTAGGTCAAAATTAAAAAAAAAAGATAAATGTAAGTTTATATTGGTTATTTCATACTACGTAAGTTAAAATTTAAAAATTTAGATAAATTTTAAATATTTCAAATTAAATAAATTTAATATATTATACAAATAAAATAAATTTTAAATATTCAATATTTAAATAAAAAATAAATGTAAGTTTATAAATTATTTTACACTAAGTAATTTTAAACTAAATTAATTCAGTATAATTGTAATAATATTTTCAAAAATGAACCTTTAGAAAGTGTTTGTTATTTCAATATTATATAGAATTTATTTATTGTTAATGTTCAAATGGAATCCTTTAATTAAATATTTCAAAACAAGTGATACATGACTTTTATGTGAAAGATTTGTAATAGATAAAATATGTAAATTAGTTAAGTTAATACCTTATCTAGTTTCCTTTCTTTTATTATTATCTTCACTGTTTTAGGTCGATCTCAGACACATCGACGAAATGCGTGGCAGTAACGTCGTCAATATTGGCGTCGATCTGTCGGAATTTTATACTTCCGTCGAGTGGGACATACTCGAAGTTCCGGCTGTTAGGTAACGTTAAAACTTCTAATCTAGTTTAAAACCCATACGTATTAGAGACGATTTTCATTTGAGGGTTTGAGATAATTGATGGTATGGGATTTGAGATGATTTATTTCTTTTAATTAATATTATTAAATTGTACGAAAAGTTTATAACGATTTAATAATACATTATATTTATTACTATTTATTTTAACTTATAAATAGTAATGGATGATATCTTTATTTTTTCTTAATCTAATATATTTAATTTCTATTTTTAAATAGAACCGAGTTTAAGGTTTTTAAATTTAATGTGATTTTAAGTATTTCTTTTATTTTAATTAACCAAATTAATTTATATATGATCACCTAAAAGAAAAAGTATATAAAATAATATTATAATGATAATATTATTATTAAAGTATAATTAAATAATATTAATATACATATATACAAATTAAAATAATATATTATGAATATATTATAAATTATATTAAAAATATTATTATAAATTATTAATAAATTATTATAAATTATTATATTATAAATTATATTATATAAATATAATTAAAATAATATTAATCTTCATTATTAAGAAAAATTTCTTTTCAAAAATCAAAATTCAAAAAAATCAAAAAAATTTGATCACTTTACCATTGAAAATTACAAAAATATTAGTCATATCATGGTGTTGCAAAAATAAAAAAAATAAAAATTTTATCGATATAATAAATATTTTATTATAATAATTTCAAAAGACATCGATATAAAATATGTGATATAAAAATATTATATATATATATATATAATATTATAGCTAAACGATTGATCGATTAGTTGAATCGAATGAATAACCATGTACCTTCTCTCTTATCTTTTTTTCTTTATTTTTTTTTCTTCCTTTCAGAAACGAGAAATTCTACACGTGCTGCGACGAGCCCTATCTCGATATCACATTTAACATCACGATGAGGCGGAAGACACTCTTCTACACGGTCAACCTCATAATACCATGTATGGGTATATCATTTCTCACGGTACTTGTCTTCTATCTGCCGAGTGACAGCGGTGAAAAGGTAAATTTTTTCTTTTTTTCCTTACTTTTAATATTAAATATGAAACTAAAACACAACACTCTTAATATCTTATAATTTTTTTTAATTAAATTTAATCTCCTAACTATCATCCATCGAAGTTTTCTCTCTCCTTTACTCACCTTTAAGTATTTTTATATTATATAAAACCATTTCATAGTAGTCCTTCTCTGTGATATAAGTTAATAGATCGAAAATATTTAAAAAGAAGAGTCCATTATCCTTTTCACGGTCGCTGAAAACTTAAGGGTCCTTGACGTTTATGAAAAAAAAATAAAACTAAAAAAAGAAAAAAAGAAGAGGAAGAAGAAGAAGAAGGAGAATGAGATAAAGAGAGATAGTATTATAGAAATAAAAAGAGAGAGAGAGAGAAAGAAATGACGAGATCGATCGACGTAATCGTGAAAGTTTGCCGTTCGAGTTCACCACTTGAGGAACGTCACTTGGTGTGCAACCGTTGATGCGGTTGATGTCGTTGATTCGGTAGGTCGGAAAAGTTAAAGTACCATCACCCAGCGTAACCCCTCATGTCCTCTTTTTTATCCTCTTCTTTCTCTTTCTACATATATATATATATACACGTATCTATGCATATATGTATGTACGTATCTATGTATGATATATGTATGATGTATGTATGAGAGGGAAAAAGGGGATGAAAGTTTGGGGGAGAGGAGAAGGCGTGTCCCAGTCCTTCTTGGCAGCTAGATGGTTCAAAGAAACCACCTTTAGGAAGAAACTAGATCACGATCGAGCGTGAGTTTCTCTCTCTTTCTCTCATTTTCGTTGTCGTCCGTGAAAACCAAGCCGATCAAGAGACAATCGTAACCAGTCGCGGCCTTTATACCTTCGCGTGGACTCTTGACCTCGAACCAATAACCACTGAGAGTGTCCCCTATGTATAATTCAGTCATATTGTTCGTTGGCTTTTGCCAAAGAAGAAGAAGAAGAAGAAGAAGAAGAAGAAGAAGAAGAAGAAGAAGAAGAAGAAGAAGAAGAAGAAGAAAAGAAGAAGAAGAAGAAGAAGAAGAAGAAGAAGAAGAAGAAGAAGAAGAAGAAAAAGAAGAAGAAGGAAAAGTAGAAAAAATAAAAGAGGAAAAAAAGAAGAAGGTGAAAGGAACGGAAAAGAAGAAGACTCTCTTTCTCTTTCTCTCTGATGGTTTTGGTGGAAGAAGGTCAAATGTTAAAGAAAGAAAGAGAGAGAGAGAATATTATATAACTATATAGTGAATCCTTGATATTAGAAGTATTTGAGAATAAAAGAGAAAGAGAGAAAGTTGGTGGTTAAGAGAAGAAAAGTACCTCAGACATTGCTAGAAGGTATACCTTAGACATTGAACATTGTCATCTTTAGATCAAAGCGACAACCCTGAAACAATACCTTCTCCTATCGTCCTTCATCCTTCTTCTACCATCCTCAACAGAATAAACACTATCATCTATACGTATATATATATATACTTATATGTATCTATAACTACATTGAAGAGAACACTAAAATGGCATAGGCGTATGTTTCTACTTAATTACTTTTATATATTATATATTTTATTTATTATTATTATTTTTATTATCAATGAATGATTTCAGATTTTCTATTCTATTTCTGTTTCTATTTAAATATATTTATATATTATATATATTTAATTAATTAATTAAATTATTTAATTATTTAATTATTAATATATTTAAAATAAATTAAATAATTAAAAATAATTTAAAATATATTAATATATTTAAAATTAATAATTATATAAAAAATAATAAAATTATATTGAATATAATAAATAATATATTCAAAATTACATAATCATTTAATTATATATTTAATTATATAATGAAATTAATTATTATTATTATTATTAATGAATGATTTGTAATTTTCTATTCTATTTCTGTTTCTATTTAAATATATTTATATATTATATATATTTAATTAATTAATTAAAGTATTTAATTACATAATTATTTAATATTATATAATTATTAATATATTTAAAATATAATATAATAAATAATATATTTAAAATTATATAATTAATTGATTATTATTATCAAGGAATAATTTGTGATTTTCTATTCTATTTTATTTATAACAAAATTGAAATGAAATTTTTATAAAGAAAAAATTTGTAATAATTTTTTTTTTTTATAGAAATGAAATAATTATACTAAATTTCATATTTGTATTTCTCTTGAATTTTACTTTCAAAAGATTTTATAATAATAAAGAAATAGAAATTATAAAAATAGATTATTATAATATATACTATAATTAGAAATAAAATTATAATAAAGATTTAATAATACTATTATTTTTTTATTGCTTTATTATTTACGATTGTAAAATTTATAATTAAAATAATAATTAATTACATCTCATTTAAGAATAACATTTTAATCATAATATGAAATCTTATTTAAATAAGTAGAAATTTGATCGATAGTTACAATAATCGATAAATCCTATTAAGATAATGTATATATCAATCGTATAAGAATGAGTAATAAATTATTAACGAGTATTTAATCCGAGAAATTCTTTTTCAACGATGCGAATGCGAATATCTCATCATTGGTTTTTCATGGATTGAATTTTTAATAGTATTACCTATTGCCGATGGGAACTTCTCTCTCTCTCTCTTTTTTCATCCCCCTCCTCTTCGATTATCGTTTGTACCATTCCTTTTTCCTATTCCAAACGTATATTCAGTGGGTTTGGGTGAATCTTCTTGCAAGCCGCATATTCAGTGAACAGAATCGTCTAAAACATACACACACAACAGAAATCTTTCAGTAGTCGACGCCTATGATTGCATGTACATTTGGGGTTACTGGTGACGTCACGACCTTCCCTCATCACCTTCTGAAACGTGACACGGACTCTTAAGTGTATTGGAAAGCGTTCTCATCATTCCTTTGCCTCGTTCTCGAGGGCCTTTCTTCTCCTTATTGTAACAGATTTTTTACTTTGACGAACTATCCTCTGAATTTTCACGAAGTAATCCAATTTCTCTTCTTTTTTATTTTATTTTTATTATTATTATTATTATTATTATTATTATTATTATTATTATTATTATTATTATTATTAATATTAGTATATAGTTTTCTTTATATTATCTATTATATATCTGTTCTCATTTTTTACGAATTTAATTTTTGTTTTTCATATACCGATTCATTAATTTATTTATTTTTCAATTAATTTAGAAATATAATATTGTTTTTGTTAGAAGATTTTTTTTCAGTAGGAAAAATAATATATTAATTATTAATATATACCATTTTTTATTTTATATTATATTTTATTTTATATTATATTATTTTGTATTTTTTATATTATATTTTATTTCATTTTATATTATATTATTTTGTATTTTATATGTATATATATTATATTTTATTTTATATTATAAATATTAAGAATAATTAAATGTTGTCGTTCAATATTACTTAATACACCCGTTATCCTGTTTTACTTTAAAAAAATTTGACGACGAAGTAAATTAACATACAATATATATTACATTAAATAAAATGCATTTAATTTAAATATTTAATACTCATTAGAGGATTTAAGCAAATTATATTAATGATAAATAAAAAAAAGAGAAAAGAAAATAAATCTTTCAGAGAATAATAATTCGTAGTAGTTATTACATTGGTAGTCGTAAAATTGGTCGATATTTCGTTTTACGGTATTTGCATTTTTTCTTTACTTTTTTTTTTATTCAGCGGTTCGATATTCATTAATCAGTCACACGCCGATTATATAATTACGAGATTGAAAAGATCTGACAAGCGTGTTACATTGACGTTTTATTCACGTTGCTGGAAGTTTCGAATGAAAATACATTTATTTGTATGCATATATGCACACAGGTCAGCTTATCCATTTCGATTCTACTATCGTTGACTGTGTTCTTCCTTCTTTTGGCTGAAATCATCCCACCTACGTCACTCGTTGTACCTCTTCTTGGTAAATTCGTCCTTTTCACCATGATCTTAGATACATTCAGGTACATATCTATTTTATTTTATGATAAATAGATTTTATATATTAATATTAAATACAATTACATATAATACTAATATTATATTTAATTTTTTATAACACAATATTTTAATATAATTTTTATTTAGATTAAACTTTTGGAAAACACATCTATATTAAATTATATTTAATAGAACTGTATTAAATTAAATTAAATACACACATAATGCTAATATTATATTTAACTATTTATAATACAATATTAATATAATTTTTATTTATATTAAACTTTTGGAAAACACAACGTAGTAAAAAGAAAAAAAAATAGAATTAACTTTTGCAATCAATTATTTTAATAGAACTCTACGATGCACTTTTTGAAAAGATCAACAATAAATAATAATAATAATAATAAATATTAATTTTATTTTGTTTAATATATATAAACGATTAGAGGTTTGTATTGAAGATCTAAATAAATATTTAAATTAAATAAACATTTCTCTTGTAACTTAAATTTTTTTCAGCATATGCATCACAGTGGTAGTACTCAACGTTCACTTCCGTTCACCACAAACTCACGTGATGGCACCTTGGGTCCGTCGTGTCTTTATCCATGTCTTACCAAGATTACTCGTGATGCGCAGGTATAATACGACTTCGAAGAGAACCGATTACGATTCCAGGCAAGATATATTCCACATTGGAATCATGCCATGATGCATTAAATCGGCATTAGCGTATTGTAGGTGATGACCTTAATGTCATCTTTGTCCATATATAATATACATATATGTATTCATATACCTACATATATTCTAATATCAATATATATATATTATATATTATATAAATATTTTATTAATCATACAAATTTATAATTTTATTATTATAATAATAAATATATAATTATTATATATTCAATATAATTATATTATTTATTTAAATTTAATTAAATTAAAAAATTAAATTATATTTATATATAATATAAATATTTTATTATTAATACAAATTATAATTTTATTATTATCATAATAATACATAATTATATATTTAATATAATTAAATTATTATTAAATTGAATTTAATTAAATTAAAAAATTAAATTATATTTTATATAATTAAATATTAATATTAATTATATAATTATAATAATAATAAAACTATTATTATTATTTAATCTAATATATTAAAATATATAATATATATTATATATTTATTATTTATTAAATATATTTATCTTTAATAGTATAAAGATATTTTTAGAAAAAAAAAAAATATGAATATCTTATAATATAATATATATATATATACTTAAATACATTAATACATATATGTATAATACACCGTAGAGAGCATGAAAAGATACTATTCGATGGGATTATGTACACCCTTCGGCACATCTTTTTTTCTCCATAATATCACTGGCATTTCCCATGTAGGAACATGAAATATCAAATGTTTGAATATCTTATCTTAGAACGACATTTGGACGCCTTTAAAAATGATGCAAATGCGTTTATATTGTCGGCTTGTATATAAAATGCAATCTCATTGTTAAACGATAGCTTTATTGTAAGACCCTGGCACCGTAGTCATTTTTTATACTTATCGAACATCACCATATTCAAAAAAAAAAAAAGAAAAAAAACTCAAGTTTAACAAATTCACGATACACAGGTCAATATCTATTTTCTATTTTATCACTTACCGTAGTATCATCAAGCACAAAACGTAATATATTATTTACTTTTTTTTATTATTAATCTTTTTACTGGTAAAGCATGATCTTCATTATATTATAATTGTAAGAATTTTTATGAAAATTGTAGTTATTCAAATTTATTATCTATTTTTTATCTTTCTCGTAATTTTTATTAATAAAATTTAATCCTCATAAATGCTTTATTCAAATATCTCTTAATATATTTATATTCGATTCATTATATCATATTAATAAGAACAGAGTGATCGAAATGATTTAATTTTTATTTTTTTTATTTGTAATATTAATTAAAACCTATTACATATAAAAATGAAAAATATTTTAATAAACGATCACTTTGTACGTTCTCATTCTATTGACATTTTACCGTACGCTATTTATTAATTATTATATAATTATTAAATGTTCAAACGTATGAATATTAAAAACAAAAAATAAGTAATTCACGTGTTTAGTTTATTCAATCGAAATTTCGATTTTCCATTAAACACAAAGCTGGTAAAATGTTAATAATCATTATCAAAGTTTTCCAATTTTTTGGTTGTTCTTGTTGTTTTAAATTTGTTCATTGATTAATTATTTTTTTATTTTGTATGTTTATTTATTTTTTTTTTTTATATATATAGGCCGCAATATCCTATAGATAAACGTAGTATAAGCGGACAACACGGACAACGGGTGATGGTTAGAACATGCAACGGTCTTGAATTAAGAGATCCGTCTATGTTCGTTGAAACTTCGGCTTCGGAGTTGGTTGAATCCTCTGTTCTCTTTCCAAGTTTAGACTCTCAAGATGAACTACATCCTCGGTAAGAATTTAACAATTTATATAATATTAATTTTGTAACAACACATCATTTAGTTAATTATTTTTTTTTTAAATATAATTAAGTATTTCCAATTTCTTTTTTTTTACTTTGATTAAAAAGTAATTTCTATATTTAATAATTTATCTAAAATAAAGATGATTAAGTAGTTTAAATATTGATACAATTTATATTATAATTTATAATACAATCAATCCTCTATCTCTCTCTTTCTTTTATAATACTGTTAGATCATTTCACGTTCAATGAAAACTTAAGTTAAGCAAAACATAACATAGTGTAAAGGAAATATTTGTCTTATATGAGAGAATTATCCGAAGTTTATTAAATTGTGCCATATGAAAATCGTATTATAAGAGGATTAATCCTGATCGTGTTATAATTTATAATACAAGTTTAAATAGTATTAATTATTTCTTATAAAAAATTTTATACAAAAATTACTCAATTTTTTTCTTATTAACCCTTTGAGTACTGAATACTTTTAACTAAAATGTTTTGTAGGAACGGAATAATTTATTATTAACTATATAAGTATAATATAAATTATATTGTAAATATAATAATAAATTATTATTACTTATATATAATATTATTTTTAAAAATTTATTAACCTAATAACTATACTTAACTAATACTATATTATAGTATATATACTTAATAACTTAACTCTTAACTAATTAAAAGTTAAAATATTATTAACTACATAAATATAATAAATTATATTTTAAATATAATAATAAATTAATAATAAATTATATTTAATATAATTAAAGTTTTTCTTTCTAAATATAATTTAATTAATTAATATAAACATAACATTATTTTACATTAATATTAACAAACACGTATATGCGTCGATAGACCATTTTGATAATTTTTACCAAACACATATCCGTTCATAGCACTCCAAGGGTTAATATTTATAAAAACTGTGTTCTTTTTATTTATTATATATATTCTATCCTTTCATTTTCGTTTTTTATGTTTTTTTTATTTTCAGAGAATTAGAAGCGGTAAATCTAGGAAGTGCGTGTCGTATTCACGGTTCACCTGCGACCACCGTGGCACCACCACCTCAGCTACCAACTGAGGAAAGCGTTGATGCTCTTTGCAATACGCTTCATCATTGGCATCACTGCCCAGAATTGTACAAGGCCATTGAAGGCATTCGTTTTATCGCCGAACATACAAAAAGAGAAGAGGACTCTACAAGAGTATGATGATAACCATGAAACCTTTGTCAATTAACCCCTAATCAAATTTAAATATTACCTTTAACAATCTTACGTTAACGTGTAATAATATTTGAAATCATCAAATTTTTGAAGGAAAATTCAAGCTAATCTTTAATCATTTATGTAAATTTTGTTCTACCTATTTAAAAGTTTGATAATTTTCATACTAATTAATCGATAATGTTGCTTCTCAAATACCCATACGTTAAAATATGCAATTTTGTAAAAACCTTGCAATAGTTAACATATGTTTCTAATATATAGGTTCATACAAATTAACAAAATAAAAAAATTTATACCGGCAATTTTCATTGGATAGCAACGTTATTGACTAATCTTAAACTTCAATGGTGATTAATATTCGCAAATAAATTATTATATATATTATTACTATATAAAATAATATTTTTTATATATATATATATATATATATATATATATATATATATATATATTTATTTATTTATTTATTTATTTATTTACTTATTTATAAATATATACATATATTATATTTATTTATAATTTAATTATAATTATATATTTATTATTATTATATATACATAAATTATTACATAATATTCTTATATAAATTATTCATAAATAATTATGAAAAATCTATGCAGGAACTTAGATTGAATATTAACGAATCACTGGCAAAACAAACTTGCAAACGTGAAAATATAAATAAAAAATAATTAGCATAGAAATGAAAAACTATTTGTTCATTAAATCATTCAAAATAAAAATATATTTAAATAAGTTTAATAATTAAAATCAAGATATTTGTTATTCGTAGGTTAAAGAAGATTGGAAATACGTTGCCATGGTGCTCGATAGGCTATTCCTGTGGATTTTTACATTAGCTGTGGTTGTCGGTACAGCTGGTATAATATTACAAGCACCAACCTTGTACGATGATCGCATCCCTATCGACGTACGACTCTCCGAGATCGCCTCCACCACTGCCAAGCCACACATCGTTCCGACCCTTTGAGAGGGCCAATTGCTAATTTAACCCCTTTAACCCTTTTTGCGTACTCTACGAAACAAATAAAAAAAAAAAAGATAAACACACACATACACACATACTTATATTGTAAAACAAAACAACAATGTGTTGTCAGAAGTAACGACTGAAAGACTGAAGTCTCGGTGAGTCTTCGACTTTTATTAAACGATTCATTTCCTTAAAGCTCGTACGTTCAATCGTACATATGTATACATATACATTTCTATGTGTGTGTATATATATGTTCATATATATATTTAAGAGCTTACGTGTACGACGAGCTAACAGGAATAGGAAATAAAGAAAATAATAAAAAGGAAAAAAAATGATTAAAAAAAAATTGAAAAAAAAAAAAACAAGTAAAATTATGATAAAATTACAATTTAAAATAAAATAAAATAAAAATAAAAATAAGAAAGCAAAAGTCGCGCGTACCAAGCTTTCGACCCGTGACACAACGAAGATATAGGAAAAAAAAATATATAAAAAAGATAAAAAAAAAAATACAGGAAGCTTAGAAGAAAAGACGAGAAGGTTGTGAAAAAAAAGGGGGTATGAAAAAGCCGTGCGAAAACTAAAATTCTCAGAGCATAGAAACATAAGAATAATAAAATCCTTTTTTCTTATCTTTTTTCTTTTTTTTTTGTTACTTTCTTTGATTTCTGACGTCAATATTATTTTTCTTTTGTCCCTATAAGATTTTCTTCTAACAAATGTTTACACGTTTTACACGTTTACAAGCGAAGCCAATTATCGTCCTCCACACACATTTTATATTAAATATAATCTAAATCCATTTGGTGTTCTTTCTGAGAATTGTGTCATGGGTATTAGCGACGTGTGTCTGTAACTGTTTGTGTCTGTCCTGTGTGAGTGTGCGTAAGCGTGCTTGCGTGTAAGTGTGCGTGTGTATGTGTGTAACGAAAACGAACGTTTAGGAAAAGAATAAACTAAGTAATATATTTATTCGGCGCACCGTTCGACGCAAAAACACGGACCTCCTATTTTTGGGGACCGTAATTTATGTTGCGTATAGAAAGTCACGATGACGTTTAAACGAAGGTAATAAATAAATTAAATTAAATTAACAAACAAAAAGAAAAAATATATATGTATTATATATATATATTAATAGGATCAAGCGATTGAAACACATACATACCGTAGACTTAATATAAATGAGAGAGAGAGAGAGAGAGAGAGAGAGAGATCTTTAAAAAGTTCAAGTAATTTCAATTTTATGCCAGATACATTTGAGATAAACGAAATATTATTATTATTATTTTATTTTATTTTATTTTTTGGTTCTAAATATTTTTTTTTCCTTGTATTTTATTTCGTCGAATATTTCACCATTGAAAAAAAAACAACCATGTCAATTTACGAAGAAAAAGGGGTGACGGAGTTTAATTGTGCCGAAGGATCAAGGATTCAAGACTGAAAGTTAAGGAACGAATAGGAAATATTCGTTCGAATTTCCTCGCTTTCCTCGCGATCGTTGTTATTCGATGCATACAACATTCGTCACACCCTAATTTTGAATCTTCTTTCGTCGATAAACAAAACAAATATCGTTTACATACAGCAGGATTGGGTACATATTTTAAATCAGTCAACAAACTTATTGTCGAATATAGTTTTTCAGTTCTAATATCTATTTTGTAATAGTTATACAAGTTAACGTAAAAAAAAAAAGAAAAAAGAAAAAAAAAGAAAGAAAGAACGAATGAGAAAAGAAAAAAAAATCTAACCAAACGAATATCCGAACGACTGATGCAAGTGATTTGAAAGAAAAAAACAAAACAAAAAAATTCGATTTTAGACGATAAATATTGAATTAATTAATTAACAATCGTCGCTTGTTCGGAATATATGAAAAGTAATCTTAAAAAAATTTCGAATTAAACGTCCGGGTTACTTGAAGATTGTTCGTGACAAAAAAATAATAATAAAAAAAGAACGATATAGACAAAAAAAAAAAAATTAAGCAAAAGAACGATAACGAAAGAAAAATTTCAAATAAAAACAAAATGAAAGAAATGGAAATTCCTCGGAAAATGTTTAAAATACGTGCTCATCCTGTCTTTAAACCACATGTGGAAATTCTTTATATTTATAATAACTATATTACAAAAAAAAAAAACGAGACTTCCTCGTCTTGTTGTACAGAAAAAAAAGGAAATTGTAAAAAAATGGGACCGAAATATATTTTACATTTATAGCTTTGGTCATTGTCGTGAACACAAAAATCACCGCAGTGCGCCACAATGCCTTTCAACGATAACAAAAAAAAAAAAAAGAAATAAAAAGAAGAAGAAGAAGAAGACAAGAAAATAAACTAAAAAAATAAAAATAAAAATAAAAAAAAAGAAAATATTTAAGCTGAGACTATAAAAAAAAAAATTTTTTGCTTGTAGATTTTAAACAAGGATCACGATCTAGGACTTGTGTCGTCAATATTCAAATTTCCGTGTTCGATTCGCGAAAACGCGAACATACTGAAGTGTCTAGCGTTTATTTGTAATAATATAACAAACATGTAACACGTACACACACACATACATACATAAAAAAATACTATAAAGTATAAATGATTACACACAAGCATAAATATAATATACAAACGAATATATTATATACATATACGAATAAATATGTATATCCTTATTTGTAATAAAATTCAATGTTACTTTACGAGAATATGTGGGGAAAGAAGGGTGGGGGAATGTAATCCTTAGAGAGCTTGTTGATATATATTCGGAATTATGGTGCCTGACAGACAACTACGATTGAGTTTTAAGAATACTTTTATATATATTCTGAGAAGAGGATAAGTGATGTGTTATTAAAAAAAAATTATAATAATAAAATAAAATAAAATAAAATTCGTTGATCGCCCAACGTGTTGTAAGACGCGATTGTGTTTCGATTGCTTGCGTAAGTCGTTCGGATATATGATGTGTCTGTTAAGAAAAAGCTCATATATTCGAATATACCGAATGACTAAAATGATTTAGACTTCTTGGCAGGCCTATTATTATTATTATTATTATTATTATTATTATTATTATTATTATTATTATTATTATTATTATTATTATTCTTATAAATGTAAATGGCATGGAATTTTCAACGACGCCTGTTGCAGACTCATGAAGAAAAATAATCGTTTTTCCAAATGTTCATATTGTTGAGCCTGTAACATAGGGGGCCATATTTTCACAAAGAACGAGGTGTCTCTCATTAAAATGAAATTCTAAATAATAATATCTGCATCAATAAGGCGCAGAGAACTGGGTGGGGCCTAAACAACAAATGTTAGCCGACTCAAATTTTATTGACTCATACACACATATATACGAACATACATACAAACATACATACATATATACATAAATGCACGTATATATGATATATGTATATACGTATATACGTTGTAATAAGATAACTTTCATATTTATATTCGTTCCGAAATCACACATGAATAACTTGTCGATATTTATTATACATTTTATCGGAGTGTATGAAGACAACAAAATTGTTTGTTATAATACAATCACGTTCCAATAATTTACTGTCTTCCCAAGGTACTAAATTTGCAGTTTAATTTAAGATGGTAGCCAAAATCTCTATCGTGCTGCTATCCTTGCCAAGAAAAGTAGAGTCTGATTGGTATTGAATCCTTAATTAAAAAAAAAAAAAAAAAAAAAAAAAAAAATGGATATATGCGTGTAGGTGCGCCTTGTGGAGGTTAAAATAATAAATAATGTGCTATTTAGCATTGGAAAATCTATTGTATCATTTTTCTTTTCTTTTTCTATAATCTATTGTTTTATGAGATGAAGCTCTGCGAATGATGAAGCTTTTATAAAATACAAAAAGGCACAAACTATGTTATGCAATATAGTAAATCTTATATTAAAGTAATTCTATTGCATAAAACACTGAATATAATTATAGACATACATTAACAGAAGTTAAAGAACCGTTCCTTATAATTGTTACCGAATAATAATGCATTAATTGACCTTTATTTAAAATGCAAGGATTGCAAATAAATACAACATATTAAGAGAGGAGAGGGATAGTTTCATTTATACTTAAACGTACTCACTAGCGTTGGATTGATATAAGTTTTCAGAGATATTTAATTTTTATCAACTAACTAAAAGTATGAGAGCGTGAAAGAGACATATGAGTGGTGTATGCAACTAATGAAAAAATAAAAATAAAAAGAAAATTAAAAAAACATTGATTATTATGAAAAAAGATTACATGTTATGGAAGTAAGTGCAGTGATAGTTATTTAATGTAAGTTGCATCTAACAATATACATAAATATATATATACATATACATATGTATGTATGTATATATATAAAAAATAACCATTACTCACTCGATAAAATAATATAGGAAGATATTTTGTGAGTGTGTCTATAAACTCGATTAAAACTTATATGATAAACAACTGAACGTTATATTGATTTACGAGAAGGATATATTTGTTCCGATAGAGAAAGGAATTTTATAAAGGTGTTGTATATGTGAGTGTCATCATTTATGAAAGCGCCTTATTCAGCGAATTTCGTACAAATTTCAAATAAAACATCTCTCCATCATTTCAAATCATTTTCAAACGTTGCAGGGATCTTTACCAGGTTACGCGTAGCGCATGGCAGATATATTTCTTCGTTATATATATAAATAATATTAATACTATTACATTTCTATTTAATTTCATTTTCTATCTGCTTTCTCTAAATTAAAAAAACAGATAATAATAATAAGTATTTTGACTTATAATCACTGTTTCCTTATATTCAATGATACTTGACTGAGCCACCTTTATAGAAACCTTTCTTACGAAAGGACATCGTAATTTCAGTAGCAAGTAATATTTAAGTATCTCATGTTAATATATTTTTTAGCGCAGTGTATCTAAAAAAAAAAAGAAAAAGATAAATGAAAAAAAAATTTTACCAAAAACGTTTTGAGAAACACGTTATGTCCCATATAAAATATATCCACTCTCATAATTTTTAACAAATGAATTTTTGAATATTAGAAAGTGCAATCACTTATTGTAATAAACGATTGATAAGTTTTAAAAATAATACCTACGTACGATATATTTTAAAGTTTTAAAATGTATTACATGATTAAAATTATAATATGATCTTCTTACATATCTTCTTGATCGTCCATTATGTTATATTTTACATTTTTTACATTTTTGTTGCTAGTAACGATTAACAAAAAAAGGAAATAAATAAATAAATAATATAAAAAAATAATAATTAATAATAATAATAAAAAATCTATTAATCTAGACGTACTAAAGCAGTTAGAGAGAAAGAGACTCTAGTTCAAATGGCGAAATAAATAATGGAAAATAATATAAAAAATGAGAATAAGTAACTTTCTCTTCGATGCGTAAGCTCAAGTGATATGAATCTAATCTATATATCGAATATAATTATAATTACGTTGAAGGAAGTCATTTTACGTTTACACGAACTTCTGTATACTGCGAACTAAAGGATTATCACTGTTCATGTTTTGAAATAGCTACGAAAAAAAGAGATTAATGCAAATAGTTCTATCAGATGCGCTGTAACGTAACCTGCTCATTATATACATATATACATCAATTGTTCACTATTACAAGTAAATACAAGTTTATTTTCAAGCCCCCATAATATTCCACAGTTCTTTGTGTCTAATAAAAAAATACTTTTACATAAATATCATTATTTATCATCCATTATAATATAATAAAGTCTTGTTGCGACAAAAAAGAAAGCTCAGATTTATATAATCTGCATCGAACGAATAGAATTGCACGAAAATAATGGTCATTTTTAAGTAGCATTTAAAAAGCATGTTGTCAGACAGATAAAAAAAAGAAAAATATTCTTGAAATTTTGATTTACAATCAGATAAAAGTGTCACCGTCGACAAGAATTCACCTAAATGTTTGACAAACAAATTCATGTTATTCCTGCAAATAGTATTTATTGATATAACTAATTAAATATTTTCAATTCAATTCATAATTAACGAGACAACGTTATAAAATAGTATTTTTAAATACCTACCCCGGATAAAAACCAAGCCTCATGATTATTTGTAACATTATTGGAGCATCTAGCAAACTGCTTAATTTACTTTTAAATAATATAATGCCATAGTAAGAGCAATTGGCTAGATGCTCCGTTTAATTATGAACATATAATGAAACTTTCTACATAACAGGTATATATCAATAAAATTGTCGAATAAACTTGATTTTTGTAAAAAAGACAAAATAAAAATCGTGGTATTGTAAATTCATTTTAACATATATTATTCTCTTTATTTAACATCTGTTAATATAATCTTTTCTGTAAATATTCATATTTATACAATTGCAAATACAGTCATTTTTATTTTTATCAATTTATAAAGATATTATCGAATATCCTTATAAAAGAAAAGAAAGTGAAATTTGAAGAAATGTACATCTGAAAAAGAAATTAATGTTACATGACAAAACATGTTATATATATATATTATAATTATTTAAATTTATTTTCTTTATGATTCTCGTAAATTTTTCGTCGGATACGTAGGTTTTAAATTATTTTGTTGAAATTTCGTATCTTTTTCACTTCGAATCCTATGAATCTTCTTCTTTATCACCATTGCACCTTTTTATACAAATTATATACAGATAAAATTCTTGAATATTGCAATAATTATTACATAATTAAACTTCAAATAAACTTACATAATAATGCTTTCGCAAGATCATTTTTCTTTGATTTAACATTAACCGATTTCTTCATAGATTTTTGATGCCTTTTTTGTATATTAGCAAGTTCAATTGCTTCTTTAGATGGTGGTGGAAAAAGGCAAATTTCTAGCCAATGAGTTGCTTTAGCACATTCGCATAATTTTAACCATACCTAAATTATTACAAAATTCTTATAAATATATCATTTAAAAAAATATAATAAAAATGTAATATACTTATATGAACCGTTAAAATGTATTAGAAATTTAATTTACACTTAATTCTTAATCGTTGTAAGAATCTTTACCGAATTAGAACATTCCGCAAGAAACCATATCAACAAAGCGAGATCCACTTTTTCTGGCCACATCATTTTAGGTATAAAAAATATGTATAAATAGACCCTGATTCATAAAGTATTTATAAATTCGTTCAGGTAATCATTCTCATTAAGAATATGTATACATATTCTTTTCGTACTAACCAATTAAGACAGTGAATTGAGAATAATAAGGTAGCAGTCCATTTAGCAAATAATTTTCCAACTTCACCGATAACTTGACTACTACATATCAAAATCCTGCAAATATCTATTAATATTATGTCAACAGCTCTATAAAATAGAAAGGCATTTTCTACCTTATATTGCCTAAAAGAAAAATCATGTAGTATATGTTTTTTAACACCAAACAATTCTAGAAATGTATAAGAATTTAGTTACTTTTCATAAAGCATATTTAAGACGTAAGATGCAAATAATAGATTTGTTAAACCATGAACCCAAGCATTGTGACATATAATAGCAACACCGGCACGATGAAAGAAGAAACTTTTATATAAAATAATAGCCAATTCTTGATGCGTTATATTCCATCCATTAAGAGAGAAATTTAAATTCTTGGTAGGCATATGCATAATGTACCAAATGCTGCAGAAGCAAAATCCACAATTCCATGCTGCTTCAATTATTCTATACCTTTGTGTCAATGGAATACACATACGACGAAGCAATGACTATAATAAAACAGATTATTACTATATCAATAATAATAGATAAGATATAATACATAAAATTGATGTCACAACTTACATTTAAACATTTCTTATATGCAAGATAAATAATTGCCCAAATTAAAATAAAATATCCTAAGAAAGTATTAACATTTCTTATCCTATTATTATTTTCAGTAAGATCTTCAGTTATAACAATTTTGTTCCACATATTTAATGGATATGGTAAAAAATTAGTTATATCCATTAAAGAATGCCATTTCATTGCAGAACTTGCTTCCACGTATTGGGTCATCTTTAAAATCTATTTTAGTCAGCGAATACTTTTTATTGTCAATATTACTCTTATTGATTTGAATTAAATTTTATTAATACACGTAATTTTGTTCATGCATACCTAATTAATTATTTTAATATCACACACAAAATAGTAATAGATATATAACTATGTAAAATGAATTTAAGAAATGACAAATAATAAATGCGATTGATTGATCATACGTTAAAACAAACAAATGTTTCAATAAATTGTATAATTATTTATATCAAACAGATGAGTGAGTTAAATTTTAGGAACTTGAATAATACACCGTGCAAGTGAAATAATCTTTTTGATGATAAAAACGTACACCTGACACTCCTGACCTAACACAAATAACCTCAGGAAATTAATACATATGGTGGAATGCATGACTAGTGCCATCTGTTGTAGAAAATAAGAACTAATAAATTATTATCGATAAAACTCGTATCGAAACCCGTATTTATTTTTAATTGAAATTATTTATAAAAATTGCAATGTATATTGTGAGTTAATATTTAAATTAATATTATAAATATTTTATATAATATTTATTTATTAAATATTTAAAGTAATATTTAAATAGATTTATTATTGTTTAATATTAATTATGCTCTCTGTAGTGTCTATAAATTATTTAAATAAATTTAAATAATTAAAAAGTAAAAATTAATTAAACTTGATCGTTCGTAAGACAAATTTTTCGATGTTTACACTCCGGAAACCAGAAGAATACTAAACGATATAACTTTCAAAGTCAAACGAGCACTTGTTTTTATTAACATTATGGCAATGTTATGTGCTCACGAACTATGTACATTTTAAACAGACGCGCGTACTACTTTTAAAATAATAAACAAATATACATAAATTTTTAATATTCGCTATAATGAATTCTTTTCTTACAAATTTTGAACAAATTTGAATTCAACTTTACTAAAAAAGTAATCCTTACGTATAAATAAAAAACTATCGAATGTTTTTCATTATTTTGAAGGAACCATTTTATAAAACAATGTAATATATCGTATTGTTTTACAAAATTAAACTATATTTTTTACATTTATTAAAATATTAAATTTAATATTTGTTAAAAAATGATAAAAAAAAGATTTGTAAATAAAAAGACCTTGATTCATTACTTCTAAGCAAACTCGTTTCAAAATGTCTTCGTAAAATTATCCCTTCGTGATAAATCAATTTAAAAAAAAACTAAATCTACTTTGTTTTAATTTAATAATTTTAATTCTTCGTGATGAAACAATTATGATTTGGTCAGACTTATACGTCAATCTAAAAAATGATGGCACCAACGAATAGGATTATGTTACCAATTACAAATCCTACTCATTGAGACCCTTCAAAATCAAGAATAAGGTTATC
Source organism: Polistes dominula (assembly GCF_049000335.1). Taxonomy (NCBI): domain Eukaryota; kingdom Metazoa; phylum Arthropoda; class Insecta; order Hymenoptera; family Vespidae; genus Polistes; species Polistes dominula. The sequence goes on along the minus strand of NW_028301116.1, from coordinate 3,080,399 downwards.
ACTAGAAGCACTGATAAGGTTTCTTCGATCAAGAGCGTGTCTTAAACTTCCTCGACCTATTTACCGAGATATATCTATCTTTATTACTTGCTGTTATATTTTTACAGTAAATGTAAGTATATGAGATCAAAAAATTAAATAGAATTAACAAGGTGAGAGCCTAATAAGACAGGACATCCCATTTTTTGTTTTTAATTTACACAATTATAGGAATTCGTCAGGATCATAGACTATGCAAGCAATAAGATTCAAGAAAAAAACAAAAATGGAGAAGTTTTACATGCATTCTTATGCATTAATTAGTTTTATCGAAATATTTGAAGGTTTCTATGATTTTATAAACATAAATCTGATCTTTTTGAACATCTAAACTTCTGTAACACGTTTTATAATTATCATCGGTATGAATAAAAAATTAGATTCCTTTTTTATATGTTAAATTCTTTCATGCACTTAACCTTCAACAATAACTCTGATATTTGCAAATGATCCATTACAGAACTAGTCTTCTTAGATGTCAACTTTACCGGTTTAGAACCTGAACTTCTTCTTTCATTGTACATTCTTTGATGATCACGAACAATAATTTCTTCCATCGTACAATTTTCTTCTTCGTCTGACTGGAATTTCAAGGACTCCCCTTGTGTTAAGAGTTTAGATCAAGAGATCACGTAGAACATAATGGCAATTGCTGACATTCTATTATTGTATACCTTGCTAACTAACTGTTAAAAAAAAACTTACGGTGATATACTATTATCTTTATGAAATATGTATGATCACAATAAGTAGTATATACATCAAACAAATTGAACGAAATTAAAGAGAATAATTAAAGGATTTTTCTATCCAATCAATTATTTTTTTCTCCACCATACATACGAATTATCATTTCTGAAGAAACACTTTGGTAAGATCTGAAAATAAAAAAAAATTAAATATACCGTTTCGTACAAATAACTTTCTACGTTCGAAGGTAATAATTTTCGAAGGAAAGTATGTACAAGCTTTTTTTCCTTTCTCACAATCAGATCGTTAAAGTAAAAGAAGTTGAAATAACAACGAACGTAATTTTAACGGAACATCTATTTCCTTGTTTTCTTGTACGAGTACAACTATCTAAACTAAAAAATCAAAGAGGTATAAATTTATCTCAATGTTTGATACAAGAACTTATCCGTCTATTTTAATTCAAAAAGTTGATATAAAAGACAAAGGAGAGAAGCATGGATCCAAGGAGAACGAGGTGGAAGTGTTTCGAGACACGCGAAAGCGTACTTGTCGCCACTCAAGTTAAAGTGAAAGTCGGACTTTGTTGTGATCGTTGATCCAAATCGACGCGAGAGATCGATAAGAACGATTCCCGATACGATATTCTCCTCAAACAATTGTAAATTATTGTTTATTAAATATAAATATAAAAATTAAAATATTTTTTAGTGCATATGTGTGTATGTGAAAGTATATGAAGTATACTCACTCGTATGTGGTGAATATGCTGTTATCGGTGAAAAAAACAAATTTGTTATACAAAATTGAATTTCAAGATTGGCATAATCCTATATTTAATAGTTAGTTCTTTTTTTTTTAATGGAATAATATATTTTTGTATTTATTATATTTTGATAAAATGTTTTAATATGCGTACGAGTTGCGTTGTGGTATTTTTATTTTATTTTTTTATATAAAAAAATAATTTAAAAAAATAAATAAATAAATAATTACTCTCTAAATCAAGTAAATTTTAATTTGACATATTTTTGTTCTATCACCAAACGTAATCGAGATATTCATCGAGGTGAACTGTTCGAAATACTTCCTCAACCGGTGTATTACTTGTTTCGTTAAAAAAAAAAATAAAACTTTCGTTTTGAATAACAAAGAGGCGTGGTCGCTTTCCACGTAGTCACGAAGAAAAGATGATCGTTTGAATTATGATGATCGTTTTGAAAAGAGTTCAAATGGTTTTACAGTAGATCGCGTCTCTTATGAAATGGAACTATTTTCCTGGAAATGAAGCGAAGCGAGGCGAGGAGGACAGGGAAAGAAAAAAGAAAAGAAAAGAAAAGAAAAGAAAACCATTTCAATCGTTACGAACTTTCCAATAATCTCAATATAATATATCTTTCTTCTAGTGTAGACTAAAAATAATAAATTCTTACCTTAAAGTTATAATTTCCTGGTCTACTTATCAATTGATAGATTGTATTATTTCTAGTGATTTCACATAGTTTTTTTTTATATTTATTTACTATACAATTGCATCAAGTTTTTATTCCTAATCATGTAAATTAATATTACTCATTATATTATTATTATAAAATATAACAAAATAATAGCATATATATATGCTTCTAATTATAATATTAAATTAAATTCACTTATATATTGAAAAATAAATTCATTCCAAAATTGTAATATAAATAACAATATAAAAAATAATTGGTATTTTTAATTAATTATTATAAATATAATTAATATAAATAATAATTTGTAATATAAATAATTGTGATATGAATGTTATGAAATAAATCATAAAATAAATTTTGTCAATTTTTATGTTCATGTAAATTAATATTACTCTCTGATTATATTATTATTATAAAATATAACAAAATAATAGAATATATATATATATATATATATATATATATATATGCTTCTAATTATAATATTAAATTAAATTCACTTATATATTGAAAAATAAATAGATTCCATAATTTACTTTGTAATATAAATAATTGTGATATTATATGAAATAAATCATAAAATAAATTTTGCCAATTTTATTTTGTTGTTCATTTGTCCATTGTAGTAATTACCTGTAGTTATATTCAAATATTGTTATCCATCGAATCATCTTCTCGAGTATAATAGTTTAACCAAGCGGTTAGAAAAAGTCTATAGGGAAAGGTGGAATGAAAGGATGAGAGAAGAAAAGTATGCCATTAAAATCGAATACTCACTGTCAGTCAGTGACCTACTAACAACACAACATCGTCTTCCTTCGAATAATACGATCTAGCAATAAGATAAATACACCTTTTTATGAACTTTTTATCGAAATCTTTGCTATTACTACTGTGAATCACAATGAGCAATCAGTGTGTACAAAATTAGAAATTATAATTTACCTGTTAACCTATTTGCTTAACAGCAGTTTACAAAAGCCAATTTTAAATTTCTATTTTTCAAATACATATTTGCTGTCTCTTTTAAAACACCATATTTGAAAAAAAGAAAGAAAAAAAAAGACTCTAATCGTAGATATATTTCGTGATCAATGATCGTTACAGTTTTTTTTAATTCGAGAATTACGTAATTGTAAAATACTGTGTCAATTAACAGTAACAGGATATTGAAATGCTAATAAACATTTTACTGATTAGATCGGCAAATTTGAATATTTAATATTCTACTTGAATATACATAAACCATTCGAGTCTCCGTAAAATTACGTATATATATTTATATACTTCGTCGAAGAACGAAAGTACTTTCGAAAACGTGTATTATCGGTTATAAGCAACGTGACTTCATGAATTTATTCCATACTTATCGCGTATGGTTAAATTTGAAATGAAATTCTTTAACGTAACGGAAATTATTTGGGATAATTTTCCATCAATTGTATTTCATTATAATTTTAAATAATTAAAATAAAAAAAAAACAGAATAAAAAAAAATTATACAGTGTAATTGCAAAAATAACAATCACCAAAATTTATGTGTAAAATATTAAACGACATTTTTTCGAACGAGTTAGTTGAATTTAACAACGATTAAAAAAAAAAAAAAAAAAAAGTAAAGTATAAGAAAAGAAATGTAATATTTTAAATTATATTATAAATTTTTAATTTAATAAAATAAAATTAAATTAATTAAATAAATTACTTAAATTTTAAATTATTATAAATAAATCCTAACGCGATATTACGATTATAAAAAAAATAATAAAATGCAACTTTTACAACTAGTAGGATATTAATCGAAATAACCGCTACATAACCGGCTCTTAGGTAAGAGAGCACGAGCATGACCCTTGATCGTAAGAAGGAACAACATATTAACATTCCCTTTTTCCAATGTAAAACTCACTATCTTGACTACTTTCTTTACCTATATATATTTCCCCTTCTCTCTTTCTCTCCTTCTTTGACATACGTAAAAGTGACAACGAGATTTAAAAAGAAGGACAGGGATAGAAATAGTTGCTAGAATCATGGATCGCGCATGACCACTTTGACATTCGAACTGTCTCTATCTATTTGCGTGTGTGTTTGTAACGAATCGTGTTTGGTCAAGATAGTTAAAAAGAGAGAGAGAGAGAGAGAAAGAGAGAGAGAGAAAGAAAGAATCAAAGGAGTGGGATTGGTTGGCTGAAAGAAACTGCAGAACTCGTTGAAAGCTGAATGAGTGAGAATGAGAGAGAGAGAGAGTGAAAGAGTGAGTGAGATGAAAATAGAAGAAACCAAAGAGGAAGGGGATAGCAAGTAAAAAAGTGGTAGTAAATGTATGACTGTATATTGTAGTTGGGTTCGGACTAAGAGGTGATATAAAGGCAATACGTTGCATTCACCTGGTTTAACTTACCTGGAAGATCGAAGATCGAACATCGACAAGAAGAAAAGCTCCTCAGAGCCTTACTGGCTAATCATACGACACCACACCACTCTCCAACCTCATGGTGAGTAAATTTTTATTATAAAAATTTGGTTATTATATTATATTAATTTTATGAATGAAAGATTGAAAATGAAAATTATTTGAATTGTATATATTACAAAAAAGAATTTATATTGTTAAATGTTTCTACTGATTGTAGTAATTAAATTGTATCGAATTATATATCAATGGAAATACATAATTGTTTAAAAAATTATATTAATTATTATATATATTTAAAAATGAATTAAAAATTTGTTCTATATGCTTGGTAAACGATATTTTCGAAAATTATAATTTGCATTTTTGTAAATTACCATTTTTGTAAATTAATTTCACGAAATTAAATATTTGAATATTAATTTTATTTTATAAAAATTATTGTTAATATGATGATATATTTATATTTTCCAAATACTTCTAAAAATTGAATATTTAAATATTAATTTTATTTTATAGATTTAATAATAATTAATTATTTATATTAATTTGTATCATCGATACCTTGGAAAAAGATTAGAATTTCTTTTTTTTTTTTTAATGGGTTTAGTTGATTTATCGTATACAAATATTTGTTTTTAAATTCATATCAGTGCACACGCTTAAATCTTTAATACTACTTTAATGCTAAGATACGATCTGTATATAATTATGTATATATGTATTATATAATGTGGAAGAACGTGTATACGAGCCACAGATGAGTAACAATTATGCTATTAGTGGGCGTGTGACAGGTGAATGATAAATGATATTTTTTTTAAAAACATCTCTTGTATGTTGAAATTATACATTGTCTTCTTGTTTGCATGTAAATATATGTTCATTACTTAACTAAGATAAAACTAAACGATAAAACGTTGAGGTGAAGAAAAGAGATAAAAGAAATAAAAGTTTATCTCATTGATTTGATGATTGAGAAATTAAATTCATTTTTTTTTCATTTTTCATTGTCAAACATTAATAATTGTATTTGATATCATTCTGTATTAATTAACTAGCTGACAGAACCGTTAGAGAAGGTTGTTTTTCAATTGGAAGTTATAATAATAATAAATAAAGGCATCTTCAACTAGTTTTCTGTTGACACCGAGTATAAATTTCCTTATTTAACATTAACGATGACTTATATTACAAACTTAATGAAATGTCGTTTATTTTAATCGATATTTCAAACAACAACAAAAATCATTCAAACTTTGATGAAAAAGTGTGCGTGATTTTTTTTAGCATTTTTGTTTAATCAAGGAAAACGAGTTTGTTATACGGAAACGTGTGTATACTTCGAGGACAACCTTGTCGTTTCCGCATAATAAATCGATAAGCACTATCTATAAAAAAAAAAGAATATAAAATCATAGACAAAATTTATAGAAAATGATATTCTACGAACGAGTTTACAGGAGCATGAATATTTTTATTTTTTAAGATCGTAAATAGTTCTTTTTCTTTTTCAAATATGAACATTAATACTTTTCAAGATAAAAAGCGAAAAGTATATATATATATTTTTTTTAATTTTTACAAAATAATCGAAGTTTAATTTAATGTAAATTTTCTATTAAAATCTTCAATTTGTTTGTTGGTTTAAAAAACACGAACTATACGTATTAGATTACTGTATATATATAGTTACACTATCGTCTAAGTGTGTACGATAATTCAATTATGGCAGATACATAGATATATGCATGTGATTCTTTTTAGATAATGCAAATTAGGACACCTTATTACGTTACGTAAAAATTTTCTTAATTGAATTATAAAATAAAAATCTTGTTCTGTTTCTATTTCAAAATTCAAATAGAATCAATTATGATATTTAAATAAATTATACTCGAACAATGTTTCATAAAATATTAATTTCTATTAAAAATAATAAACTCGATTAGTAATTAATTAAATTATCAATTTAGTTATGTGTTTTATATTTATAAATTTGATAATAGGATATTTCAACATTTCTTTGATTCGATAAACTTGAGAAAAACAATAAAAAAATCATTTATTTTTCTGAATTAAAGTTTATCCGAGTTCGTATAATTTAAAAGTCGCGTTTCCACCTTGAAACACGAGAAAGTGAAAGGTTTGTAAAAATGAAGTCTACATCGTGCAAGTATAATTAATTAAAACAAAAAGAAAATAATTAAATATGATAAAAGTCTAATTATATTCCGATAGAACACTTGAATAAATCGATAAAAATATAAAAATGTTGAATTAATTGACCGCGACACTTTGAAACGATAGTTCTCGTGTTATAAGCAAAAGTAGGATGTAAAAGTAGGATGCAAATGGAAACTCACAAAGTATAATAATATTATACCTCTCGAAAACTTTCCCTATAACTGATACCGGAAAGTAGAGTAAGTTTACTGCTGTGTTATCCTTAATTATTATTATTTATTTTCTTTCTTCATTACTTTTCTTTTTTTTTTTTCCTTATACACGTACTAATTTTGTATTTGCTTTGCGTGGCTGATCTAAAATTCAACGTATAATTATTAAATTTGTATTATTTTTTCTTTTTCCAGTTAATAATATACTAATTTTAGGTTTGCTTGAAAGCGTGACTGATGATATTAAGTTCTATTATTTTTTTTTAGTCGAATTTTTTTACCTTAATTACGATCGTTTTGTTAACAACTGATAATAAAAATGTCAATTTTATAAAAAACACGGTTGTTATAAGTAAACGCTTGTAAAATATACTTTAAAGTAAGGATTTCTTATTGAAGTTTTTATTCGTAATTTAAAAACATTAAAAATGCTTTGTGAATGTAATTGCAAATTGATTTTTAAATGTAACTTATAAAAAAGAAGAAAGAAAAAAAAATAAAGAAAAGCAGAAAAAAGAATTTCGTTAATTCGAATACAAGTAGGACGTGAAATAAGAAGGAGAAAAAAAAATTATATAGGTTTACTTTCTCCTTTAAACTTAGAGTTCGAAAGTGTCAGCAGTGGTGTGGTGATTGGTTGTGCCGAAAGAAGGAAATTTTTTATATTTTACAATCAAGTTTTGAGTTCGTTAGAGCAAAACGAATAAATTTAACCGATTTCTTGATTTTCTTGATAAGAATTACTAGTTTCTTTAAAAGAAATTTCCCTATTAGCATAAACTTTGTTACATATTTGATATAATATTCAATATTACGTTACATAAATTCTAATATTTGATGATATTAGATTATGTAATAACAATATTTGTATAATATATATATAATCATATTATAAATATGAATAATACATATATAAATAAAGTGAAAAATATTTCAATTATTTTTAACGTCAATTATAAATAATAAACGTGCATAAATTAAAATTATTTTATATTGAATATTAAATTAATTTAAATTAATTATTTAATATAAATATAATATATATTAATATTAATAAATAATAAATATATGTTAATATAAATATAATAATATATATATATATATATATATATATATATATATATATATATATATATATAGTATAAATTTTATTTAATTAGTATTAATCTGAAAGAAGAAAAAAAGAAGAAAGTTACCATAAGTAATTTTGAAAATAAAATGGTAAAGAAGAAGACGAATATTCTGATGACGAATCATCGTCGTGAAAGGTGAACGAAATAAAGAAGAGAATGAAAGACAAGAAGAAGAAAAGTAACCGCAAATGAATATGGCATCCAAAGTAAATGCCCGAAGCAGTGAAAGTCACAAACCGGATGAACTTTTGCTTACAAACGTCTCTCTCTTTCTCTTTCTGAGATTGCGTCGAGTATTTGACGAGTGGTTAAATCGTTGAAATGAAAGAAAGAAAGAAAGAAAAAAAACAAATGAGAAAGATATAATAGCGAGGAAACCAAATTAATCTCAAGATGAAAAGATTTAAAAAAATCATTGGTACTTGCGCCTACGTTGATAGTTTTATTACGCAACATATACTATACTGGAAATATGTGTTTCCATCTTATGAAAACTTTCGAAAAGCAACAAGATAATCGATCTATGTATAGAATATTTTATGAAACTTTGTAATTATTACTTCAAATTGTGTAATGTTTACGTAATTAATCGATTGGTCAAACATAATGTAACTTATCATCACTTGATTGCAATAATCGTTATTAAATATAAGAAAATATTTTAATGATAAATCATTTCTTTTTTTTATAATAAATTAATTCATTTAGAAATAGAAGAGAAAACATTAATAATAAATGTGTCATCATCTTTAGGTTGGTTGGGTCGGTGTTGGTAATGACAACTATCGTCGTATTGGCTAAGGACAAGGAGAATATGACTCTTCGATGACACCTAACATCATTAATTGGTCAAACAGTCAATTACATCAATATCATTGCTTTTCTTGCAATCTCAAGAAGTTATGACGTAAGTTTACATTTTTGTTTTTTATTATAGATTTCATATTCTTGTTTATTAACTACCAATTACGTAAATCCTAATCGAGAAAGTTTGATTGTTTGTTTGATTGATTAAATGTGATCATTTCTTTTTTTCTTTAGGATTACTTGGTCGAATTCCTATTCGAAGTATCGGTAAACACAATGGAAAAAATTACTCGTATCAAACCAGAATTTTTTACCACCCACTCTTCTGATGTATATAGATATACACATCAATTGTTTTTCACCGGATACAATAACACGAATCATCGAATTACTTATGAAAAAACAAATACTTGGTATAAATCAAATTGACGGTTGGAAACTAATCGTCAAATAGTTAATCCAGATTATAACAAGAATATGATCCATCTATTGTATTGATGTTGGAAATCAAGTTACGTTCTTCATACAAAATCTGAAAATATCATGAAAAGTATTACGTTTTACGAGTATCAATGGAATATGATGAACGTAAAATTATCTTCAGGATTTTCATCACGATCAAGACATCTTCCAGGGAGGTTCCTCGTCGAGTACCAATCAACGAATCAAATCTTAATTGTTTTTACAAAATTTTTAAAACGTTTTGTTAGATCATATCATTTTTTTGAATATTAATGCAATGATATAAATAGTATCAATTTAAATTGATTTTAAATTGTTCGGATGCAATGAAACAAAACAAAATAAACAAAAAATTGATTCGTTGACTGGTCACTCGGTTTCATCAAGAAATACTAAAATCGGCAAAATCTTCCTTTTCCTTTGCTTTATTTATCATTATTTTGAACTCTGACTGTTCCCGAAAAAAAAGAAATTGTTCTATCCAGATGAATCGTTTTTACTCGATTGGAACAGTTGAAACCTTCTCGACAAACCTAACGTTCTGTGATAGCCCTTTTCTCGCTTGTCTATCGATTATCAGGTGTATTTCGTAATTTAATCGATTCTTCTCTCTTTTATCGTTGAAACTACTTGATCCCTGATAAAAACGATCATCTACTATGATTTATAAAAAACAAAAGCTTTTGCTAAATAATTCTCAACTCTGTTACTATACCTATACTTTACCTATACTTCAATCTATTTTCTTTTCTTTTTTTATTTGTCTATAATCTCATTTACTTTTCTTTTTCTTGACCTGTCTTGCAAACACCATTTGTAAATTTTGTATGAAATTATTCTCAGCTCTCTTGCTATTCTTAAACTATGTCTATCTCTATTTTGATTTTTCTATTCTATTTCTATTCTTTGATATTTCTATTCTTTTGATATTTCTATTCTTTTCATTTCTTTCTTATTCTCTCTCTCTCTCTCTCTTTCTCTTTCTCGCTAAATTCTTTCTTTTCTATGCTAAAATTTGTTCAAATTTCTGTTTCATGTGCAGCCTCTCTCTTAACTTTTTCTTTATTTTCTCTCTACTAAGCTGTATGTATCTATTTACTTAATTACTTACTTATCTTATTTTATTTTCTATAAAGATCTCCACTTTGATTTCTTTTACTTTATCTTTCGTTGCCATCAACGTATCAGTATTATCAGATTCAAGATTTCTTAATTAATCTTGCAAATGTAAATTTTCATTTCAATATTATTTTCTATTTTCTATTTACATTTTCTTTCTCAACTTCTTTCTTCTTATTTCTTTCTTAGCTATATTTTTTATTTGTTTTTTTTTTTTTTAATGTAAAATTTTATTTGAAGATCTCTATGCGTTTATTCTTTACTTCTATGTATTAATTTGTTCATTGTATTATATAAACTTTTATTTCTTTACTACTGTACCTGAATACTATCACTTCGAATATATTAGGTCATTAAATATGAAATGTTTGATCATTTGGAATAAAATTATTCGAAATAATCGGACGTTTGATATTTAATCACCTAATATTTATCCTATTTGTTTTTTTCTAATTTACTTTTAAAATTTTCTATTAATTAATTTTATCGTCACGTCCATTCCTGATCTCGTTTCTATACTGTGTTCTTTCTCTACTGTCTTACTTATTTTTTTCTTTTTCTGTACATTATGTTTTTTCAAACTATTTTCTTAATACACACATTATAAATATAAAACTTCTACGAATACTCTAATTTCTTCTATTTTTCTGTCCTATCTATACATTTCTTCCTATTTCTTTCTAAAACTTTCTTAAAATAATATTTTCTCAACTCTGCACTGTATAATTTGTGAAATATTATTTCCATCCTTTATTCAATCTTTGATCTTTCTATTTCTATCTTCTAAATTAATTCTAATTTTTTATGCATCTCATAAACTATTGTTCTTACTTCTTCTTTCCCTTCATATCTATTTTCTTTTCTAACTATACTCAAAAATTTGTAAATATTTCTATCTTTCAATCTATCAATTTATTTTGTACAAAAATTTTCTTCTTTAATCTACAACTTTTATTTCATTCTATATGTTTCTTCATGTTCTTTTTTCTATATCTATATTCTTAATCTATTTTTCACACTTTACTTGCATATCTTTTAATTTGATCTCTTCTTTCTTCTTTCTGTTAAAATCTTCTCGTTATTTCTATTTTCTTGTTTTATTTTCATTTAAAATTCTATTCTCTCTTCTTCTACCTTTTTCTTTTTCTTGGTCTCTTTCTCTTTCTCTCTCTTTACATTTTTTCTTTTTCGTTTATTCTTGTTACTATCATCTTATTTTCTATCTCTTCTTTTACGTTTCTTTTTTCATCTACTCTTTCTAATCTTTTCTGATCTATTTACAAAAGTGCAATATCATTTTTAATCTATCACTCTGTATCTACATTTCAATACTTTTTTCTTCTTTCAATTAAAAACTGAATACTTGAACCATTACTTTCTTTCCTTTCACTTTAAATTTCTTCTATTTTCAAAAATCAATTCTTATTTTCTCTTTACATTTCTTTTTTCTTCTCTTTTCTATTCTTTTTCCTATCTTTCATCTTCTCTGTCACGATTTATGACTGTACGAAACTTAAATTGTGTGTTTTGTCACGTACATTTATAATATATCTAATATTTTCTTTAAAAAATATACCAAAAGAAAAAAAAACTACAATAAAAACAGACAAAAAAGAATCGATCATTTTCGTCGAGTATAATTTGATAAATCATATTTACTACTATTTACGATATCCTTTCTCTCTTTCTAGTCTACTTCTCCCACCTATGAATACTCACTCTGTACAAAATCAAAGCGAAACAAACAAAATATTGTTTTCTAATGCACTGTGATTATGATACGTTCTATCATTTATATGCAACTTACTATTTTTCGTATCACCTTTCGTCATAGCTTAACTATTGTACTATAGCATGTCATTTATCATTAGATATGTATCTGTCTATTTCTTTCTGATTTTATGACTACAAATGTTACTCTCAAATCTTTGTATACTAACTTGTATACATACTTGTTTAATATATGCGAAAAGAAATTTGTTATACAATACTTTTTCTTTTTTCTTTTCTTTTTTTTTCTTCTTCTTTTTAATAAAACATTCAGCCTTTCTTTTTAGATTTCTCGACTTATTCACTATCTCTTATTTTATTTTCTTGTATATATATTCTCTGCTATGATTAATTTCTTTGAAAAAAAAAAAAAGGAAAAAAAATAATAAAACACATATCGCTTTTTCTCTCTTTACTTGTTCACAAATTTATGTAAATATATTTATGTAAAAAAAAAAAAAGAAACTTATCCTATAACTATTATGTATCATTTTTCTTCGTCACTTCATCATTTTTGTGTCTTTGCTATCACGATTGTTAAGTTGACGAGAAGATTGTCAAATAAAAAAAGGAAATAATCAAATAATCAACTTATAAATAAAAATTGAATATTGTAAACTTGTCAAGTTAAAAAGCGATTTTAAGAATTTTCATTTTGTCAATATGCCTATGCGTGGCTGTGATCTATGACGCCGTTTAATTTCATTTAATGTAATTTATAAATTGTAAAGAATATTTTATTTTTATTTTCATTTCCAACAAATCTGTATCTTTTTCTTGTACAAACGATTGTTTTTGTTCCTTCTGCAAAAAAATAAAAAAAAGTAGAAACCAAAAGAAAAAAAAATTTCGAACGTTTATTTCAACATTTATTCCTTTCCTTAGAAGTATTTAAACTGTGTTTGAAATTGTTTTTTATTTTGCAATTTCTCAAAGAATAATAAAATAAACCAATTTTTAATTAAATGAAAATTCAATGTAATTACTATTTATCTTTTAAATATCTATTTTGAATAAAAATATAAAAGCATTATATATTAATTAGCAATTTGCAAACACAACAAAATTAATACGTGCCATTAATAATTTTTCAATAATATTCATCGAGATTTTTTGTAATTATTTATATTAATATTACATATTATGTAATATGTAAATAGATCCAACACTGTATTTAATGCAAATAATGCAATATAAAACTTTATTGATTTACCTAGTATAGGTAGCAGTGGAAAAAATATATTTATTGATTAGTTTTCTTTTTTTTTGTATTTGGAAATTTTAACGATAAATATTTATAAATATAATAAACTTTTTCTGAATATTAAAATATATATATTTAAAAAAATATATAAGATTGAACACTTCTATGTAAAATAATAAACTAAAATAAGTATTCGTGAGGAATTTTTTACACGAATTATATATATATATAATTTTCAATGATAATGTGTAAAAATTAATATGAATTGTTTAGTATTCTAAAACAAAAAATATTACTTTAAGAAATAACATTTTTTGTTTTAAATATTCAGTTCAACCGATTCGTTCATACGTGACTTGTATTTATCGAGAACTGGTTGAACTTCTTCCTTAATAAATTCGTGAACCTGTTCAGGAGCCCTACCAACGAAAGTCGAAGGATTTAACAAATCATCGATTGCACCAAGTATCGGAGTAAAGTATGGATCTTTTTTAATTCTTTCAATCAAATCATTGTCAAGACCGTGTTGTTTTACTTGTGCACCAGCTTCTTGAGATAAAACTCGAATTTTTTCATGGCATACCTGAAGCAAGACAATAATTTAATTTAATAAATAATTTAAACAAAACAAAATAAGAAAATGTTTTATACAAAGAAGAATCAAATTTTACTTGTCTATCACCGCCTGCTTTAACCATAGCCATTATAATATTTTCCGAACACATGAAAGGTAATTCTTGAGCCACATGTTTTGCAATGACCTTGGGATAAACAACCAAACCTTCGGTGATATTTTGCAAAGTAATAAGAACAACGTCCGCCGATAAGAATGCTTCTGAAAGTGTAATCCTACGATTGGCTGAATCGTCCAATGTTCTTTCCATCCACTGTACAGATGCAGTTTGAAGAGTATTATTAAACAACGTCATCAAATGACGTGCAATGCTGCAACATCTTTCGGAACGCATTGGATTCCTTTTATAAGGCATGGCACTTGATCCTATCTGTGTCTTCTCGAATGGTTCTTCTAATTCTTTCATATTAGCCAATAATCTGATGTCCGTACAAATCTTAAAACAAAAACACGTTTTAATATTGCAAAAGACATTAATTTGTTTTAATTATAGAAGTGTGGTCTTTTTTTGTGTACCTTGTGAACGGTAGAACCTAAGGAACTTAAAACATTCAAACATTCTACGTCTACTTTTCTACTATAAGTTTGTCCTGTAACAGAATAATGCTTCTCGAATCCAGCCATTTGTGTTACTAGTGCATCCAATTGTTTTACTTTTTCACTATCACCTAAAAATTGATACAATAGCGTTAACGTTATATAATAACTAATAATAAATAAATTCAATAATATATACAATATAAAAATAAATAAATTGTTAATTATTCTATTCACAAACTTTCTTAATTTTAAATATAAATATTGACAATAATAAATAAATAATATATTCTAAAAAAAAAATAAATAAATTGTTAATTATCCTATTCGTGATATCATTAATTATTCAAACTTTCTTAATTTGAAATATTGACAATATTATTTTAACTTAAATTTGACTAACCATCAAACAATTGAAGAAATGATGCCTGTGTTCCTGTTGTACCTTTGACACCGCGAAACTTAAGATCATTTTTAGCACGTACAATTGCACGTTCGTCCATCAGTAGATCATGAAGCCAAAGAGAAGCTCTTTTACCGACTGTCGTTAGTTGAGCTGGTTGTAAATGGGTGAAACCCAATGTTGGAAGACTAGCATGTTCTTTGGCAAATTTGCTAAGATTTTCTATGACCTTTGCCAGTTTTGGCAAAAGAATTTCAAACCCGTCACGAAGTAACAGTAGATCCTTAAAAAAAAAAAGAATTTTTACTATGAATATCACAGAATTAATTAAAAATACAGGATTAGTAATCTCAATATAATTATATTTTAAGAAAAATAAACAAAATATACTTACGGTATTGTCACCAACGTAACAACTAGTAGCACCCAAATGAATGATAGGTGCTGCTTTAGGACATTGTTTACTAAAAACATGCACATGAGCCATAACATCGTGTCTTGTAGCTTTTTCTTCTTTGGCAGCTGCATCAAAATCGATATCATCGATGTGCATCTCCATTTCTTTGATTTGTTCTTGCGTAATAGACAATCCAAGTTTCTGAAACATTAAAATTTTGTATAAATTGTCTGTTCGATTGAATCCTGTGATAGAAGAAGTCTATGATTCAATGCAATCATTTTTCAAAAATTATAAACTATTATATTATGTTGCTTATGTTCGCGCGAACAGAAATATATTTTATAAATCCTAATGTTACAATAAAATAATATTTATTATATATTAGTGTAATAAATTATAATAAATTTATAAAAATAAATATTAAAATAAATCCTATAATCCTATATTCGAACACACACAAAAAAACATTATTATATAATTTATATTAAATTATATTCAATATTATAAAATATATTTTATAAATCCTAATCGCAATAGTTTGCAATTTAAATTAATTTGCAAACGAAATAGTTCTGCAAAGCACGTTGTATAGTAAACCCTATTTAAGAAAAAAAACAATAATAATAATAGTAATAAAAGATATAATTAGCTCATCATTGAACGATCCTATGATTCATTATTCGTAGTATAATAGTTAAGCAATGTTAAAGAAATATTTTTCACGTTATCATATTGAATTAAATAAAGATACAACAGTGCGTAAAAGAAGATACGAATCATACGAATGAGCAGGTGTACCCTACTATTCTTTATCTCGTAGGATATTATCTGATTAGATAAAGTGAGGCTTGGTTTTTCTCCATGAAAAACGTTGAACAGGTTACAACGTTGTTCGTACCCTATTTCATTTATTCTTTCTTCATAACGTGAAAGGTGTGTTATTAAACCAAAACTGGCGTCAAAATGGTGTCCGTAGAAACAATTGCATCTATTACGATAAAAATTCTTAAATTGGTAAGAATAATGCAACCAACAACAACAATAGTTATCAATGAAAACAAAAATTTCATTGGACAGGGATTTTTTTTTATGAAAAATAATTGTCTCAAAGGATTGTTTTCTTTTTTCATCATAGTGCGCGAAAGTGTTTCCTTAAGTGTAAAAACAAATAATGAATTATTTATTTATTTTTTAAAATTATTAATAGTGAAGTTTTATAGTTAAAAAAAAGTAAATAATTGCACAAGTATTTATTCTACATCTGATAAAGTTTATACCAAGAAATAAAAATGATTTATTAGATCGATCTAATTTGTTTTTGTCAAAATGAATGAAACAAATTTTGAATTTTTAATTTAATATATATATATATATTTTTTTTTTTATCAATTCACGATTTAAGAAATGAAAAATATTTTTTTATTACCAAATAATGTCATAAATGTGGAACAATTTATTTGTAAGAAGAAAAAAATTTACTCGAGTTCGTGATTCATTTTGTTTCTTATCAACTCGCTATCGATAAGAAACGTTGTTTGTAAGGCGATACCGTTCGTTTTCGTTTGTGATATACACAAAAATGTGAAACTAACGTGCTACATTTTTACCTGTCCAAATTCTTTCTTCTATTTATTAGTTAACATTAGCACTAGAAAAATAAAAAAAATAAAAAATAAAATAAGACAAATATGTGTATCATTATACAAATGTTTCTACTTTATTTGTTTAGGTGATAAACCTAATTATTCTCATCCTGTATCGTACCGGATATGCTGGAGAATTTTTAGGAATTGGTGGAAAATGGAATCTGAATGAGGATAAAAATCCTGACGTTGAAATAGTCGGGTCAGGTGTTTTCGTTGGTTTCTTTTTGTATACTGGTGTTGTTTTAATTACATTTTGTTTTGGCACAACCAATCACAAAAAAAGTCTCGTGGTAAGTTAAAAATGTTCTTAAATATTTATTCAACAAATTTTCTTTTTTTATTAATATTAGAAATATTATTAATATAAAATATATATATATATATATATATATATATTTATTATTATTATATTTTCATCTTTCTTTCCCTGATTTTTTATTTATTTTTTTTTAGGACATTATTATGAACTTCCTTGGGCTTTGCATGTTCCTGGCAGTTGGTGGCACAGCTTTACATTATTGGCATGGATATCAAGCAGAACATAAATTTGAATATTTAGTACCAGAAAGAGAGGTATTTATTTTTTTATTTTATTATTAAAAAAAATATTAATATTTATTTATAATGAATTTAATTATTTTTTTTAGGTTGGATTGGCACTTGGTTCATTGTGTATTATAGAAGGAGTATTATATCTTACGGACTTATTATTAAGTGTCCGACATTTGACAAAGGAGGAATATGATTAATGGTTTTTATCAAATATTATAACAAGAGAGAATATTTTCATATAAAAAATTAATTCATTCCATAATGATACATCAAAAACGATTAATCATAATGTCACAAAATAATTTTCATTCATATATATATTACATCATCGTATTAAAAATCGCATCATCTTTCATTGAAATATTTTTCGTTACATATAATAACAAATAAGACGATTATTAATGCAAAGATTAAAAAAAAAATTCATTATTATTAAATAATTATACTACAAACATGCGTGACGAATTTCGTAAGATGAAATTATCGAATCTTTTGTGCATTTATTTTCTCATATGACTTGTTAATGATTATATATATATTAATTTTTTTTCTTTAATAATAATTTACAACAAAATCACTTCCCACGATTTCTAATGTAAACAAAAATGTATTGTTTTTTTTTTATTAATAAAGTAAATTAACAACAACAAAAACACACTTGATATGTATAATAATTTTCCCTCATTTATTGAAATCGATCGTTACCATCGATATCGATATCTCTATTGCAAAAATAAATTAACATCATAAAAAATATATTTCTCGATTACACGAATTGTCAAAGAAAAAAGAAAAATAATTGGATTTGTACACGAGATAAAATAAAATGGGTCGCAGTTGTCAGGAATTATGGAAAAACATTCATTTCGTTTTAAAAATAATTGTTTTCGTGAGCATTATTAATTAACCTCTAATCAATAAATAGATTTTATTATATTTTTAATTCATAAATATTAATATAATAAACCTTGTATTCGTTTAGGCTATTCTATTATGCATACATTTATTTTTTTTGATACTTATGCTGCATGTCATCGATTTTACGCGTTTGGTACTGGTTACTTTTATACAGGATTTATAAACATTGTTATAATACTTTATGGTTACACGTGGTTTGATACTACCTTCATTTGGGTAATTAATAGCAAATTAATTATTTATTTAAGTAAAATTAATTAATTATATATTATTTGGATAAAATATCTATAATTATATATTAATTATATTTATTATAATAATATATAATTATTATTTTTTATAATATTTTATAAATTTATTATTTAATTTTATAATTAAAATTATAATTATATAAAATATATACAAATAATTCTTATATTTTTTAAATTTATTTTATATTTTTATATTATAATATTTATTTATATATATATAAAATTTTGTATTTTTAGGAATGTTGCATGATTATATTCACAATACTAATGTTATTAATTAGTACATTTGCTTTGGTTCACGATTATTACGACGATGATGAAACAATTACAATTTATAATAACAGAACTTATCGTAAGTAAATAAGTAAATAAATTATTTAATAATTTGTCTTTAAATAAATAAATTAAAAAATTAAAATACTATTCATTTATAGGACACAACGAAAGATCTTTCGGCATATCTGCTGGATTATCAACTAGTAATTAATTTTTTTAAATAATTATTACTCTTTTTGTATCATTGTAATAGTCTACAAAAACAAAATATTATTATAATTTTAAAATTGATTGTATTTATCTTTATCAATAGTCGCTGTGGTGATACTAGTGATCGATTTATTATTGTTAATAATAAAAACTGGAAGAAAAGGATCAAATCCATCACGTGGTAGAGGAACAAGACAACAACAAGCAAATAGACCTGTTGAAGCTGATGATTGAATATATTTCAATATAATTATTTATTTAATTAAAGCATGAATGTGTATGATTATTATTATAATAAAAAAACTCGTGCAATTCATACGAGAATAAAGTTTACTTTTTTTAATTTTTAATATGTTGATTATTTTTTTGAATTATTACATTATTAAACCCTTTGCAGTCGAGATGTTACTCTCGATCATTATTCGGTTTTATAAACAATGTTTATTTAAATTTTATTTGGACAATACAACCATAATTGATGAGTTATACGAATATTTTTATAGTTTACATAATTAATGTTATACCCGTGATAAACTTCAGATTGATTAATAAATTCATTTGACACATGAATAATTTTGTAAAACGTCTTTTAAAAGAATATAGTCTTTTGTTAAAAATAATACAATTGGTAAGTAAATTATCAAATCAAAATTTGAATTTACAAGTAATAATATTTATAACAAAATAAGATTTAGGTTTTAGCATGCGTTTGTATGAATATTTTATCGGAATGCGAAGAATATTCAATACCAGTATGGTTATGGATAATATATTCGATAAATTCAACGACTTATGCAATTATTTTACTAGTCTTGATTTTAGCACATATTTTTCAAAAAAATAAAAACGTTATGGTATTATTTTGTGTTTAACATTTTATAATATATAAATTATAATATGAACATTTTATTGTAATAATATTTTTTCTTGAATTAGGAATTCACTTATTTTCTGATTGGTATTATTTTATATTGGATAGCAGGTTTATCAGGTATCATTAGATATTATACAATTAAACCGATAATTAATAATCAAAATCATTGTAATGAGAAAATAATTGGAATCGTATTAATAAGTACGTTCAAATTATCAATTTTTTTATAATGTATTATTAATATTAAACAATGTGATTAATTTTTTTTGTTATAATTAATAGTATGTTCCTTCTTAATGATGTTTGACATTTGTATGAAAATTTGGATTGAAAAAAGACGAGTATACTTGATTGCAAGATTACAAGAACAAGAAATAGAATTGTCAGAACATTGACAAAAATAATCAAACGAAAGAAATTTTTGTTATAAATAAAAAAAAACCTTAAACAATATAATTCTTGATTTCTTTATAATCAACATATTGTTCGTTGCATTTTCATAATAATATTAAATCCTTACGTGAAATTTGATTTATGATGCTTTATTTACAACTGCAAACACTAAATCAGCAATCAAAAGAGCAGCTGTAAAAATTATATTAAAAATACTAAATATTATTTACAATTTTATACGAAAAACAATTTCTAAATTAAAAATGTTTGTTCAAATTATAAATACCTAATATTGCAGGTAAAATGGAATGCACTGTTAAATCTACGAAAATAGTGATTGCCATTAATACAACGTAAACTCCAATAGCGAATACTTCCTTAAAATAAAATCATAACATTAATAAACAAATAATTTTTTTTCTTAAAAATCTTGAACTAACTTAAATATAGCAACATTTATAAAACTAACCACCCATCGATCAGGATCTTCCAAAATGTAAGATACAATATAAGACAATGCAATGAAGAACCAACCATGAAGAATTAATAATTGACTAGTACCAAGAGTATGATGATAATAAATAATTCCTAATAAACAAAGAACCTGCACGAGATAATACGATAAAAAAATAACCTTATTATTATAAACTATATTGTTTATTGTATCTGATGTATTTACTTACCCATTCGAGTAATCTAAGAACAAAATTAATGTTGGAAAAAAGTACACGAATAGATTTCATTATTTCAATTATAATTCATACAATTTGTATTAATTATTTATTAATATTTTTTGTGTGTCCTTCCCAATAAACATTTTCAATTCTACAGATATAACGATATATTAAAATCATCGAATTAATTGAAATCAATTGTTATATATATCGCATACTTCATTACAATAAATGGTGTAATAAATAATATTTGTATGATTATAATTAATTATTTTTTTGTTTAAGAAAATAATAATAATATGGAAAATATTCCAGTTTTATTTAGAGATCTTTGTGGTAATCTAAGAATAAATATGACCGAGAGAAGATTATTTATTTGTAAAATGTTTTCTTTAGTATGTTACTATATTAATTTAGAATTAAATAAAGTCAGAAATTTTGTTTTAAATTTAATTTTTTATAAAATATAATGTATATACATATAAAATATTATGATTAAAATATTATACTGTATTTAGTTGTTGTTTTTTATTAAAAGTATATATATATATATATATTTTAATATATTTACACACATAATATTTTATAATTTAAATTATAATATTTTGTAATTTTATTTTTAATTTATAAATTAATATTTATAATTTTATATTATTTAAATTATATTACATAATATTTTAATCATACAAATCATAATATGTTAACCATACTAAAAGTAATATTTAAATGTTTTACATTAATAAAACTGAAATATATTTTTTAGTCAGCCTGTATAGTTGGTACTGCAGCTTATATACGTCCTGTTGATACACAAATTATTGGTGCTGAATATTTTGGAATATTTATACCTGCTTTGATAACAGGTTACATTATCATAAATTTATCAGAAATTTTAGCAATGTATATCGAAGAACCTCACGTTTTTCTTGTAAGTTACAATTCAAAAATTAATCTACAATTTAAAAAAAAAAAGTCAAACTCATTCGAAATTCTATTAGGAAGTGTGTTTTGCTGTAATCGGTTTTTTTGGAAACATACTTAGCTGTTCTTATCAATTTATCATGGAAATAGATTGGTCAATGATTTTTACAAATAATACTGAACAAATTGTAAGGTAATAATCTGTAAAAAAATTTAAATAAAATATAATATCAATTAATGATAATAATTATAATTATTTTATATCTTTTTTCTTTACAGACAAGAAAACAATACACGAAAATTTATCGTTGCTTTGGCATGTTTGATAAATTCGATTGCATTATTACTCGTAGTTATCGTTCGTGGATTAGAAAAATATCAATCAAGAGTATCAACGAATTAAAAATAAATTAATTTTAATGTGTATGTTTCAAAAAAGAACAAAACTTTTATTTTTGGATAAAAAAGAAAAAGAAAGAAAATTAACTGATAAGTAGATGAACATCTTTTCATCGAATAAAAGACATATGGTGCTTGAAAATCATTGGCCACGCGACTTATTATTAGATCAATTAATCCACTTGACCCCTATGGCGAGCATCGTCGTTTTGGATGACCGGTTTAACTATAATACCCACGATCCGGATACGTAATCATGTTAATTACAAGTGTCGTATTTAATTTAACCCTTGGTGAATCAGAAAGGAAGAACATTCTTATATGCACGCTTGAGTAATTCACCTTAACATAAGAATCCTATATATAAATTTCATTTTTTTTTAAATTTAAAAAATAAAAACATACGTAATTCAAATTAATAATACATTATATATAAGATGATAAATCAATGAAAATATTTTCCAAAAAATGATATAAAATGTAAATCGATTTAAAGTAACGTTTATTCTTTTTCTCTATTTTTTTTTTATAATAGTATTACGTATGTGTGTCTAAGGTTTGTAAAATTCAAATTAATAATATATTATATATACAATGATAAATCGAAATTATTTTTTTAATTTAAAAAAGAAAAACATACATAATTCAAATTAATAATACATTATATATGTATAAGATGATAAATCGATAAAAATATTTTCCAAAAAATGATATTAAATATAAATCAATGTAAAGTATTGTATATAAGTTTTTTTTTATTTTTTTTTTAATAATATTACGTGTACGTGTCAAAAGTTCGTAAAAGTTTTTTTAACGCCATAATTATGTCAGTAATAAATTTAAGTAAATTGTTGGTATGGGTTACGACGGATCAATACGAAAACGATTTATACAGTATTAACAAGGTTAAATGCAACTACGTCGCAATTTTTTTTGCATTACTATTATAAAAAGAAAAAGAAAAAAATTTAAAAATTAAATATCTTTATTTTCTTCTGTTATTCAAAAATAATATATGAAATAAATAACATAATTTATTAAATATAAATACTTTTTTACATCGAGCACGTACGCAAACTTGAGTTTTGTTTTCTTAAATTTAAAAATAGTTTACCAGTCATAATTGCATGCAATATAATAAGGGAGGGCATGCCTTATGGGCACGAAGCTAGTAATACGAGATTTAAATTTCTCGATGTGTGAAACAAGCTGAGGTCATATAATATAACGAGTCCTTGCTTTGTTATAATAATAATAACAAAATAAATGATATTATAAAAAATGATTATGCATATTTTCATTATCAAAGTTCTCTCTCGTATTTAGACGACAAAATATATATATATATATATATAACTTTTATTATTATAATTTACAAAAACTCTATTAATTAAATCAATACTTCTAACTTCTAACAAAATAATACAATTCTAAAAAAAATAATAAAAAAATAAAAATATTTTAATACATAACATATAATAATAATTAAATAATATGATAATGAAAAAGGTTGTTGTTAGATAAGTTAATTAAATAAATTAATTAATTAAAAAATAAAGTAATATATATATACTAGTGTTAGATAAATAATTATGATAATTCTATTCTAAAATTAATAGAATAATTCTAGAGTTAATATTTAATATTAATATAAATTAGTATTAATTCTAGAATTAATTTTTCTAATAAATTTTAAATTAATTATTAAGTAAATAAAAAATACTTAAGAAGAAACATATGTAACTCGTCGTAAAATAAAGAAGCTTTTGTTATTAAAATGGGACTCCCTTCGATGTACTTAAAATGTATACTTACTATGTTTTTAAATGTTCACAAAGGAAACCAGTGTGAGTGGTTCAAGGCCAATAGGAAGATCGCACACAGTAATAGTAATCGTCAATGAAGATCAAACCGCGCCTTCTACGCGCGCCGAAGCATGCGATCTTTTCCTGCTCACGGAAACATATATATACAATAATACACAGGATGTTTCATTGAACTTGAACACACTAAACAGATCTTTATTGAATCGATGATACGATTGATATAATATTTTAATAACAAATGTAATCATATTACTTGATAATAAGTAATAAATGCATTACAATGAATATAACATTTAATTTTTTTTTCTAAAATTGTTATTATTATAATATTGTAACATATTAACAAACTAATGATATTAATTTATTAATTTTAAAAAATAATAATTTGTGAAATTATTCATATTTTATTTATAATTATTCTTATTTGAAATAAGATGACTTATGTATTATATAATATGTATATATATATTATTGTTGTATGTTTTATATATATATATATATGTTTATATATGCTTCGTTTCTGCATACGTTTTTTCTGTTTCTATTCCTCTTCTATTCCTCTTATTGCTTTTATTTTAAACGCGTGTTTGCACGTTTTATTACATTACAGTAAACGCATATCTACGACGATGAATATCCATAGGTTATTTTTGAAGCAGATTGCACAATGATATTGCAGCTATGAAAATTATGTATTAACATGTTGCAAGGTTAATCTCCATTTCCTGTTTAAAAAAAAAAAATTAAAAAAAAATGGAAAAAATCTCGGTTGTTGGTGACCATTATTTCACTGTGACTAAATTTTCCTTAAATATGAAATACAATAAAAAAAATTTAAAAAGTTTGTTAATTCGCATATTATTTATATTATAAAAGATATAATAAATATGATAAATATCTGTAGAATAGTATAAATATAAATTTGTATAAATTATATTAGAATTAAAATTGTTTTTGGTTATTGAAATAACAATTTAATTAAATCGATGGCTCCCCTATTGGATTTTTATAAAACTTCTTTTTATTATGGATTATGCCTTATAATTTTCTTAGGAATGGTGATAGATAGATAATATAGTGAACAATCGTGACACAGATCTATATACAACGTATTCATTTTAACGAATAACCTTATACTTTGAAATTTATCATTTAAATAGCTTATTAATACGAGGCCATTTTCATTTATAGGTGAATTGACTTTAAAACGATCTGTCTCAATATTTACCAAGTCTTTCTATCTTTTTTTTAACATGTCAAAGACGAACAATTTAAGTCTTTAGTTCTTTTCTTTTTCTAATAAATAACATAAAGTGTTTATTGTATTTTTCATGTATGTAAAATACGTGTTGAGTTTGTGAGTAAGTTATATCTATGTGTGGGTGTGTTTTCACATAAGCTTAAGAAAAGATATAACTCGCATGTACTATTTCTTTAACAGCTTACTTTCAACTATTTAGCATATGAGCGTAGTATAGTTAAAGTGATGAAGATACAGGTAAGTCATATTAATTATTACCTATTGCTTAACTTACGATTTCTATTAAAATATTTATAATGACGTGTTTTATGCACCTGTTCGATGAATTTTATTGCAACTAATTTTATATTAATATATTTGTATAATTTAATTAAATTAAAATAATAAATATATTTTTTTTAAAGTACTTCATAATGTTATATATATATATATAAATGTATAAATTTATTATATTTTTTAATTTATATGTAAAATTATATTATTTTAATATATTTTATTAAATTAATTATTTAATAAAAATATATCTATAATAATATAAATATAAACATATTAATATATTTAATTAATTAATAATTATTTAATTATATATCATAGAATTATATTTTGATCATCATGTGTGTGATATATGTGTATATGATAGAAATTTCAATAAAAAATTCAATATACTTCTATTAACAAATAATTTACAATTAAAAAATAGTTCGTACCCTATCGTTTAACTTTTTTGTAGAAATAATAATGGAAATATTTCATCCTACAAAAGAAAGCATTCATATGTGCATACAATGTATTATAGTAAGTACTACATTTATAAAGATTATGGTGAATCATATATGTCGTAGGACGTATATCTTTTAACTAATACATCTTCAAAAGCAATTTAGGAAGATTACCACACCCATGGGTATGTCGGTGATATCTACATTCTTTTCTTTTTAATATCACATAAAATGAGATATTATTATTTTGAATACCAAAATGAAAAATATATTACCATATGTATCACACATATTTAAAAATTTTTTCTTTAAATTAAACGTTATCTGATCAGAAATATTTTTGTATTTTAATAAAATTAAATTAAATCAATGATTTTAAATATCATTTTATTAAAAGATTAGATTTTTGTTCTTTTCATACAATTGATTCAACGAATGATATAGGAAAGTTATACGTTTATAAGAATAACTAACATAAGTTCTTTCTACTTTTTATGTGACACAATCGATTGTGAACTATACACGCTGTATGTTTTTAAAAAGAAAACCTGAGAAAAAAATGATTCATGCTTGCACAATATTATCCAAGCTATGGATACTTAAAAACAAATAATATTTTACATACTTACATAAATTAAATAAAAACACTAGTCGATTATTTTCATTTAGTATGCAAAATTAATTGACTGAGTTTTTTTAATAAAAAATTATAATTAAAAATATTCTATAAAATACACGTGTAATATTTAAATACCCACACTTAAAACAAACAAAAAATAGAATAAAGATTATCAAATATATTTTGTAATTTATTACAATATAATAATATAACAAAAATTATTAATTATCCAAAAGAAAACAATTATTATACAAAATGATTTTAATTTAAACAATTGTAAATATGTATTAAAGTAGTACACACGATAAATACGTCAATGAAATGAATTTTATCAAATGTATTACATATATAATTTGTCACGATATGATAATCTAACACAAAAATTATTATTTAATTCAAACAATTGTAAATATGTATTAAAGTAGTAACACACGATAAATACATCAATGAAATATTTTACTGTCTAATCGCATGATAGAACAGTAAAATACGATTTTACCTGAACGTAATAATAAAACGTATGTTTCGAGGATGTGGTTTCCCTTCCTCCCTCCTCCATACCACCCCATTAGTGTGACGAATGTGAATGAAGCTTAAAATTATCGTTGTGTTGTCGTCGTTTACGTCGTCTACGACGACGATAGCGCTTCGGTTTCGAACTTGCTACGTCGTTTATACAGCATTAGAACTCAATGCGTCATGCTTGGCGTTCCAGTTTAACTTGTGCGTTCTACCAAGCATAGTAGTGTGTGGTGTTTCTGTTTTCTTCGTTGAAAGTTTCCCTTTCCGCCCCCGTTTAAAAAAAAAAAAAAATCACAAAACTAAAACACCTTTCTGACAATTCTAAAGAAATTGAAACCTACGCGGTTAGTGAAAAATTATATTAATTCAAATAAATAAGTATTTGTTTCAATTAGTTTTCTTTATCTTTCTTTTTTTCTAAGAAGAAAGTAAATTGTTATACGGTTATCAATTTGTCATTGATAAATCCATAGAAATTGTATTATATTGTGAAAATATTTTGCACAATAATTTTAGTTAAATATAACGTGTGATTTAGGTAAGTCATGATTTCTCTCTCTCTCTCTTTCTATGTTTATTTATATGATAGATAATATAATGTGTATTATCGTATATATATATTATTATATATATTGGATATTATGTATATTTTAAATGTTTAATTATAGTAGATAATTTTCATTTGTTCGTAAGACTATAAAAAACTATGAAAATTAGATAATATAGTCTGATCGATAACACGTGGGTGCTACGAATGAGAACAAATTGCTGTAGCATAGGTCAGGCATAGTAGTAATAGTAGTAATAGTAATAGTAGTAGTAGTAATAGTAGTAGTAGTAGTAGTACGAACGAAGTATTTTAAAATATTAATTAGACGTTTTTATCTATATGAGAACGACCCTATTTCTATTTTTTTGATTTTTATTTTTTTTTCGGTTTAAAATTATTTTGAAAAAAAAGATACGACAACCGAGAACGCAATGGTCACGCTTAATTTTTTAATACATTTTAGATAATTCCCGTAATTAGTTTTTTCTCTCTCTCTCTCTTTTATTTTCTTTTGGGTTTCTTAAGTTTCGTGGGAAACGCGAATGACGTTATCTTGTAGTTATCTGTAAACTACTTTTCTTTCGTACTATATCGTTTCATTTTATAGATAACATTTTTTTATTTTTTTTTTTATTTTCTTTTCCCATCGAAACAAGTCGTTGTTAATGGTATATGTTAAAACTGTACAGTTAATTTGAAATACGTTATCATTTTAGTTCATACGTATAATGATATTTTTAATGACTTACTGATAATGATAAGAGTTGGTTGAAAATTTATATTCTATAGAAAAATATAAAAATAAGTAATTTTTATAAAAATGTACATTGTAGAAATTTTATTTTTTATAATATTAAGAAAATCAAATTTCCATTAGATTACATGAATTTTGAATAAAATTCCCTTTTTCTATTATTTTTATTTTTAAATGACAAATATTTTGACGGAAAAAAAAAAATAAATTGCATGGTTTCGACATAATTCCATAAAAAAATTCAATAACAGAACAATTATTGTGCAATGTATTATGAAAACTTGAAAAGTTCTTTTTTACAATGAAATATTCAAACCCCTTTTTTATGGTTCAACCCCAACATGGTTTAATGATGTTTATCACTGCGTATGTCTCGTAGGGGGTTGTAGACAATTCGGTTTCTCGCGAAAAGGTATAATAAAAGATATCGATCGTTGTTGAAGGTTGGATCTAGTAATCATCCAAGCTGGGCGACGGTAAAGGAAAACATCGTAGGGTCAGAATGGCCGATGAAGCACAAAGAACACCTGAAGTTCCTAAGGAAAGTAAAATCTCAAAACATATTACGGTTGCTTTCAAAGTTGTCGAAATCGTAAGTATCTATTACAATTAATTGATAAATTAAATTATATATAAATATTAATTATAGTAATTAAAAATAAATTAATAAAAATTAAATATTAATATAAATATAATTATATAAATATTATATATACATTATTTTATTATATTATATTTATATTTTTGTTTTTATTTACATTATATTTATATTTATATGTAAATAATAATAATATAATATTTAAATTTTTATATATAAATTATATAAATTAATATATAATAAAATTATAAATATATATAAGAATTAAATAATAATGTGAAATAAAAATAATTGACAAAATAAATTTAACATTTACAGATACTATCCATCTTCGCGATTGGATTAATGGTAGATCCTTTAAATTCCTTTCAAAGAATTTTCAACAAGACACGATTTAAATTAGACGATGCAGCCTTCATTTATGTCACAGTGGCCGGTTATGTTATGATAAATACACTTTTCATTATATGCCATTTACTTGGAGATCGTTTGCCAAAAAGAACGGTAAAATATTTTCTTAATAATTTTTGTATATTTCATACTTTCGTTATCAATACTTTCAGAAACACATAATCATAATCAATATTACTATTATTTAATTAAATTGATTTATATGAGTTGTTCATTTATAATATGATTTTTACAAATAATTCACACATATTGATCATAGGTGTATAGAAGAAATTTTTTGTCGATTAGTTTATACAGCTGACTCATTATTAAAACCACGCGAGACGTTTACGATAATAATTAGTAAACCGCATCAAGGTCTAACACACACATACAGTTATTTACAAGCAACATCTCGTATCCTTCGTGACTAGTTATGCCAACGGATGTAATAGTAGTATCGGCGCACACTTAACGGACGATTGAAGGAACTTTGCTATAACGTAATACATCATGTAAAAAAAACCTGTTGTTTACGAGACTTGCTAAAGCATTTGACTCATGCACTTAGTTTGTCAATGTATTAGTTATCTGATTTGTCTCTTTATTTCCACCTTTACTAATTATGAAAATAATATAAAAGATCTCAACATTTATTTTTTATTTTTTAATTAATTAGACAATGAATTAAAGAATCTCGTATGAAATTGAAACAAATTATTTTGAATATTTTTATTCCATACAGGTAGTTCAATTTTCCAGTTATTTTCACACGTTACAAGGTTAAGGATACAATTAAATTATTATTATGAAGAATTTTTTATTAACATAATCACAAGGAGATGTTGTAATTCATAATAATTAAACTAACACGACAATCTATGAGAAAATGATTTTTTCAATTACGCTTTTGAAAGTATATAACCGATCTTACGTAATTCCTTGTTACGAGTAATCCAATAGGTTTTATTTTTACAAATTTATTTGGAAAAAACAATGTTGATTATTTTTTTATAAATAATTTTGATATTTTATAATACGTAGAAATGATTTTTATTTATTTTTTTTTTTTGTGAGTAATCAAATAGGTTTTACATTTATAAATTTTAAATGACAAAAACAATGTTGATTTTTTTTTAATAAATAATTTTGATATTTTCTAATACGTTAAAATTATTTCCATTTTCTTTTGATTGTATTTTAATCAATTACGTAAATTTTTTACAGATGATATTGTTTGCTTCGTTGGGTGCGATTCTACACATAGTTGCTGGTAGCCTAATCGTTCACAACTGGCGTAACATACAAAGGCCATACTATGGTATAAATAACGAAATATATCCGAGCAAACAATACATGGACATGTTAATATCTTCTGCAGTTTTTGTATTTTTAAATGCATTAGCATTCGTTGCTGAAGTATTTTTAATTTTAAAATTTTCGACTAAGACATGAGAAATAACAAATGTGCGTGAAAAAAGTATTATTTTTCAAATATATAATCGTTAATAATTTTTAAGAAAGATTATTCTTGATCAAAATGAAACAACAAAAACAAAATGAATTATCACCATATGTGTTCGTAAAAAAAAAAAAAGA
Source organism: Polistes dominula (assembly GCF_049000335.1). Taxonomy (NCBI): domain Eukaryota; kingdom Metazoa; phylum Arthropoda; class Insecta; order Hymenoptera; family Vespidae; genus Polistes; species Polistes dominula. The sequence goes on along the minus strand of NW_028301116.1, from coordinate 3,048,974 downwards.
AAACAAATGTCAAAATTAAATTCATATTTTATTTTTTTAATTAATTTTGCATTTTATCGATCAATAAAATGAATAATTTTTTTATTCTTTTTTTTTAATAATATTATTATACATTTTCGCGCATATCGATATAATTTAGAGTTTTCAGATTTTAATAAATATAAAAAAATAAAAAAATAAAAAAAAACACAATTATTGTACAACGCTAAAGTCCAAAGTTTAAATAATATATCTTGTAAGAAATCTTAATGTTACGTAATTAATTAATACATAAGAACGTATATCTATATACATATATATATATGTAATGAATCCGTCCAAATTTATTAAGTATAATAATAATAATTTGTAAAATCAAACATTAGAAATATTTCTGTAGATTTAGTTTAAAAAAAAAAAAAAACATTTTTTACGTATTTTTATGCGTATTATCAAAGATTATATAAAACAAATTTAATATTAGGAAATTACAAAAAAAAAAACGTGCTATCGTTTATAATACTTGTAATATTTACTATACATATATTATAATTATTTAAATATTATATATACATATATATATCAAATTATCTAACACACAGCAGCACCTTGACCACCTGTACAATTTAGTAATAGACAATTTATGTTAAATACACTTATATTTTTCACTGACATGAATAAATATTATCAACAAAATAATATGTACGATATAATTCAAACAATAAAATAAAATTAAAAAGATACATATATATATATAATCTTACATTTACACGTATATTTGTAAATTCATAAAACATTAATATCGATTATGTGATTTAATTTAATCTCGAGCTACATTCAAGTTGATCTGAAAAAAAAAAACACATTTCAATCGAATATGTTTGATTATGGTTAAATGGTTATCCAATTTACTTTTAACTTACCGCGAATATAAGTTTTATTTGGGAGATGAAAATTAAAAAAAGAAATAAAATTTGAGTTATTTTAATTAATGATACCAAACCCTTACAATGTACCACCATATTATGAACCCAGACCAACGTACGATGACGATTACGAACACATACCGATAATAAAACCCATAAGACTCTTACAATTCGTAAGTATTTTTTATATTTATTTAAAATAATAATTTATAACTATATTACTAGATTATTTTTGTCAATGATTTAGTCATTGTTATCTTCCCTCGTTGGTTTAATCGTTTATACGATCATTTACGGATCACCTTATACAGAAACGGACAAGGTTCTTTTAGTTTTGGTATTTGGTTCATTTACCTTCATAACTTTTATTGACATTATCAGCCAATTTGGTGGAGATCCAATATCGGAAACACCGGTTGGTTTTGCAAAGTATCTATCTAGATATATATATATATATATATTATATTTTTATTATTATTAATATTAAAATAAAAATGTATTTTTCAATAATTTATATAATTTAACCCATTACCCGTCACAATACAAAAATACAAAAAAAAAAAAATTAAATTAAATTAGCTGTATAATAATATTCATACTAATCAAATAGAACTATTTATGCAACAATTGTTTTTTTTTTTAATATATAAAATAAATAAATAATTAAATATGCAAATATATTAATAATATTATAATAATAATATAATATAATAATAAAAATATATAAATTATTAAAAATATATAAAATATATAAAATTATTTTATAATATTTATTATTCATTTAAAATTAAATAATGAGAATTTGTAATATTTTCATAACTTTTAATATTTCATTCTGAAGTTGTAATTATTATAAAAAAAAATTTGATAATGCGTCCCAAAAAAGGCCATAGGTGGGTAATGGGTTAAGTGATTGTTTTTTTAACATATTTATAAATCATAAATTTTAATTTTTTTAGATGTTTCTATTTGGAATAGTCGGTGCAGTATTATTGTTACTAGCTGCCTTTCAAATTTTTAGTATCACTAGAAAAAGCGAAATTAGAGAAATCTGGAGACTAATAACGACCATTGCGTTATCAGTGATTACTTCTGTTTTATACCTAATCGATGTTCTTTTAATTTTTTTATACGGTTATTAAAAGATTTTTTATTATTTTTATTCGAATCATTATTGTCAAATTAATTTTTACGACAAAATTTTATGATCTGTTTAAATAATGTTTTTATTTGTAATAAAAATTTTATTTCTATCAATTGCAAAATATTCGTCTTTTTATTAAATGACCTAATAAAAAATTTTATAATAACTTAAATACAAGTATAGCTATCGTTTTAAATAAAAAAAAAAAAAAAACCATTGGTCCATAGCCAACCCGTGTGATCGAGAAAAAGAAGAGAAATAAAAAAACAAAAAACAAAAGAAATGAATGAACATTGACACAAGTTGGTAAAGAATTATTTGACATAAGGATTCAAATAAATATATATTTCATGTTAGTTCGTAATTAAAGTATGTCCGAGCAAGGTAAGTATTAATAAAAATTATGAAAAAAAAAACGAAATGATCTTTTGCAAAAACAATTCTCTTTATCTTTGTAATCAGATAAAGAACCTACGAACGATGACCAATCGAAACAGCTACTTTATCAAGAAGACAACACTCCTTATACGTCGGTATTAAAACCTATCAGGGTTTTTGAATTTGTAAGTAAAGGTAGATAAGGTAAAATATTTCCTGAGATTCATCAAAAATGAAAATTAATTCAGAAAACAAATTTGTTTTGTTTTTCTTATTGATTTAGATCACTTCGATGTTCCTCTTTTTTCTGGCAGTTTACATAATTTTTATACCAGGTTCACCAATACCTACAATCGTTTGCTTGTTATTAATTATTTTAAACGGTATTTACGCATTTGTCACCAGTCTGGAAATCATTTTTCAATATGGTGTTAAGAGTCTACCTCTCACTCCGGTAAAAATAAATTTTGTTACCCCCTACCCTTAGAATATCAATAAATTAATGTATTTTAACCCTTAGAGTGCTATGGATGCACATATGCATTTAGTAAAAATTACCAGAGTGATCTATCGACGTATATACGTGTTTATTAATATTAATTTAAAATAATGTAATGTTTATATTAATTATTTAAATTATATTCAGAAAGAAAAACTAATTATTAAATATAATTTATTATTAATAAATTATTTCCTGTTCCTACAAAACATTTTAGTTAAAAGTATTCAGCACTCAAAAGGGTTAAACGATTGTACAAATTTAATAGGATCAATTACGTTACTGTTAATATTTAAAAATATATTTTAATACTACTTTGTGTTATAGATGTTCACGTTTTCCATGCTGGGTTTTCTACTCTTTTTTATCGCCAGTTTATTTCTACTTTTTTCACCATACACCAGTGACAATTTTAGATATGTAAAGATGACATTGATATTCTTCAGTTTTGTACTATCGTTATTTTTTCTGATGGACATTTTAATCGTACTAGCGTGAGTCTCGAATTACTTAACAAATTATTTTGTTATTAAAAAAACATATGAGAAGTATAATGATATTTTATTTTATTTTACTTTATTTTATTTCATTTCATTTTATTATTTCATTTTATTATTTTATTTTATTTTTATGTTTTTCAGTATTTGGAAAAATAGATGTGCAAATTACAAAAAGTTTTATCAACAAAAGGAATTATTATTTTTCCCAGAACCAGAAGATCAAACTTTGCCATCTACCGAAGTATATTTTAACGTTGTTATTCAAATATATACGAACGTGTTATTAAAAACAAATATATATTCCCCACTATTCAGATTATTAAACGTGATACTACGACTAGCGTTAGTACGATCAAAGTATCTCCAAAAAACGGTGAAACGATTCAAACCACTAAACCTGATCACAGTTTACGTAAGGTAAGTATAGCTCGTAGACGAGAATATGTGGATGTTCCAACAAGTGTACCATCAGTTGCTGCCGTTAAAGTAGTTGAAATTCAAACGGAACCCAAACACGTAACTGTTGTTGAATCACAGGTTGGTAAATATTAAGAATTGATCAATTTAATTATTCAAATTAAACTTGATCGAATGATTATCATTTGTTTATTTAAAAAAAAACATACATTAACAGACCTGTAAATGTGAACTGAAAGAAGTTTTGGTACAAACCATGAGTAAATGTGAGTTTTGCAATCAACAACTTCAAACTTTGGGAGCACCGTCAACTCTAACAAAAAAAACATCTTCCCAATGTGTACCTTGTTCAACTGTGATCCAACTTTTACGAGGAGGTAGTATTCATTGTCCATGTGATCCCAAGTGAGTTCTTTGTTTCATACTTTGTCTCAAATAATGAATTTTAATTCAACAAACACCAATGATTTACTCCAAATGAACGCGTGTTAATCTCTTATACTTCAAGATTATTTTTTATGTTACACAGTTGCAATTGCAAAAACGAAGGTTTACAGATAGAAGAACAAAAATCTTTGGAACAACATAGGCATAAGAAAAATGATCGATCTCATGTTCAAATACCAAAAATTGATCATAAGGAACAACAAGATACGACGAATAATCAAATTCAACGAGAACGAACGAAAGATGAAATTCAACGAGAACAAACGAAAGATGAAATTCAACAAGAACGAACGAAAGATGAAATTCAACCAGAACAAACGAAAGACGAAATTCAACGAGAACGAGCGAAAGACGATACTAGTCAAGCTTTAACTGGTGAGAATTTTTCATGAAATGTAATTTAAAACTTCATTAAAAAAAAAAAAAATACAGAACGGAGAGAATAATTTTTTCAGTATAAAAAACACTAAATAATATTTCAAAACAATTAATACTTACTATTTTTTTTTACATCTAATACGTGAATAAATTTATACTACATTTTCAATCCAATAAGATTGCATATTTGGTTATAAATTTTGTAGTAAACTCTCTTAATATTATATATTTATAATTAATATAATAATAATAATTATTAATATATAATATAATATAATTATAATTATATAAATATATATATATAATAAATTATTATAATATTATATAAATATAATAATTTATAGTTAATATATTAATATGTTAAATATATATTTTTTTAAATAAAAAAATAAATTCTTTTCTCATAGGTTTCACAAAAATGACTGTAACAGTATATTGTGCAACACCAAGAACATCAATGGAAGTAACAACTTCAACCGGATCTAAAGAAAAAATTGTTACTACGTAAAAATCATTAATCAAAATTGATAATCATCATATTTTTAAACATATCGTACATAAGTGTCTAAAATTATATTATTTTTTCTTTTTAGTCACATACCGTTACAGAAAGGTCTTCCAATTACCGAAAAATCACCGAGAGATGATATTCTGATAGAACAAATTGAAGAAACTGAGCCTAAAACATTATCGATTACTTCTGAAAGTGTCGAATTAGAAAGAAACAATATTATCATGAATGAGGAGGCAAAAGTTCCTGTTCAAATCAAAGATAGTAAAGAAATTACAGGTAAAAGTATCGTATAGAAAATGTGAGAAAGGAATAAAATTCGATAAAACATAAATAAAAATTAAAAAGAAATAAAAAAACAAAACAAATGTACCATTAATTACGACAGTAGATTAATGTAAGTCGAGTTATTGTAAAAAAAGAAAAAAAATTCCATGTTAATAATTATTGATATTATATAATAAATCATAAAAAAAATTTTTGCATATAAATTTTTTTTCTTACAATTAGATTTTTTTATATATTTTGCAGAAAGTATTAAAAGTGATGTTAAAGAATTACGATCAAATCAATTACCGAATAAATCAAGATGTGATACAAAAGAGTGCGATTCAATGCATAAAGCAGGAAAAAGAAAAGAAAACTCTAATATTGTGAAAAATCAAAAATCGACTAAGAAATTAAAATCTAAAAAAAATTCGAAACATAAAAAAGAAGATATTAATACTTATTCGAGATTTTTACCATTGGAAGATGTTAAACCAAGAACTCAAAGATCACACGTTGAACAGGACTACGCAATGAATATGTGCATTTTCACACATTCTTATAAATTAATATTATACAGCAATTCAAGTATTTATATAAATTTAAATAATATTTATAATATTATTTTTTCTCTTACATATTAATTAGACACGAAGTAATCACTGAAAGCCCACATGGTAACAGAAGTAAAATCATATCTTCGGTATTCCAACGAAATAATAAAATCGAACCATGTTACTACATGGAGTGAGTGCTTTTTAAATCATTATATTTAATTTATTATATATTAATTAATATATATATATATATATATTAAATATAACATCTATATATATTTAATTTAATTAACATAACATATTTAAATATTATTATAATTATATTTATTAATTGATATTATTATTAAATTATATTTTATTATTATTACAATTATAACTACAATTATATTTAATTTTATAATTAAATATAATATATAATATATAATTAAATTAAATATATAATAAAATAAAAGTACAATTAATTTTTTTATATATTTCTAACATTTATTTATCAGAGAATGTGATAATTATGCTGTTCAAACGGAAGATCCATGCTTTCAATGCGTCGACATTCCAGCAGTTGGTAAACTTTGAATTACCTATTATAATTTTATCAAAAATAATAAAAGACAATTAAAAAAACGATCCTTTTTTATTTTACATATTTTGAAGAAGATGTATACTACTCTCCAGGATGCAACTACGACAGTTACAGACATATGCACAGTATGTAAAAAAGAAAAGGTAAACGAAAATTATTACTTTAATTTTTTTATAACAATTTTAATATTTAAATTATTATTCATTGAATGTTTATTCACGTACAGATTCCGCAAACCGATATATTTCAGTATTCTAATATCTACAAGGATAACGAAGGAAGAATTTGCTGCGATTTGTGTGCACCTTCACATTCAAATAAAGTAAAGAAAAATTATATATATATATATATATATATATATAATATAAATAATATTAAAAAACAATTATTTATGATTTTATTAATAAATCATTTTATTTAGATACCGATTATTATAAATGAAAGCAAAGATATCTTACAAAAGTGTTCTGTTTGTGGAAATTTTCCATGTATAATTGATGCTCGTAGCATAGGTGTTGTTTATGTAAGTTTTTTTATTTTTATAAAATACTTTATTCATTTCATTCACAGATATATAAATATATCTAATTTAAATTAATTATAATGTTTACAGAAACACGATGAGAAACCTTCTTACTGTATGAAATGTGGCAAATTACAATCTTGAAATATATCTGTGATATGTAATTTATTATAAATCGAAATGTAAGTCATTTATAATTTATAAAATTTTTTAGAAATGCGATTAAAATATTATTTAGATTATAATCTAAAAAATGTTAATTGAAAAATTAACAGAGACGATACATGTAAATATAATTATCTTAATAGATATATTTATTTTCAACATAATACACTGTAACATAAAAATAATTTCATTTGACAATTAATAAATTCATTTTTCGCTGATATCTATTAAAAAAGAGGAGAAAAATGAAGAGAAAAAAAATACATGATACACAAAATTAAATCTTTTTATCCTATCCAATTATTCTTTTTACACTTTGTGTAAATTACAATAGAATATATTTTAAATTAATGTTTAAATATTAATATTGTTGGTAGATAAAAAGAAAAAGAAAAAATGTGATAGATTACTGATTGTAAAGATATTGTATATATTATTCCTTTGTATTTATAATATGTAATAATAAAATATTTAAAGAACGCGAAAAATATTAGAAAATAAAATAATAATAAAATAGATATATAATATAATAATGAGGATAAAATGATAATAATCTTAACTATACATTATGATATTTAAATAGAAAACGTGATCTCTATAAAAAAACGATAATATTGAATCAAATGAATGTTCTCCTATTAATATGATTAATTATTGATTATAATTACTTAACGTCATTATAAAGAAAACCTTAATAAGAATTACATGAATAAGCATATCTTTGTAGGATTATGATTGATATGCTTAATAACGATTAATCTAATTAAGAAATAAAATAGAAAATTAAAATTAAAAAAGAAGAAGTTATCCAGAGATCATAATTTTCGTTTAAGAATCGGTCTACCACCTTTAGAATATTTTAATATGTTAAAAACGTTATCATTTTGATCACAATCACAGAAATCACAAGCTAATTGTTTTTGAACGTAACAACATTTCGATTGATTTACCAAATTAATGCGATTATCATTATATTCTTGTTCGAAATAATAATTCGATCCAATAGAATAAGAAGAAGAAGAAGAAGAAGGTACATTATTCGTTACATTATTATATTTTGTAACATCTTTGTAAATAGTATTTTGTGGATTGTAAGTGTCTATTATCAATTGATTTTGTTGAACATCTTGCAAATTATTGATATTCAAATTTTCTTGACTTTCTTCTTGTTTTAGACAATTATAATTAGATACATTTGGTAAACAAATGAAACAACACGGATTAGATTTTTGATCATGTTGATTCAAATTCGTTGAATCATTTTGATTAGAATTATCATTTAAATTAGAATAAGATTGTAACATACTGATTACTTGAGAATATGGATAGGATTGTATGAATTCTTCTTTCGGTTGTAACAAAGTTTTTCTATCATTGAAGGGAGTTACATGATTCAATGTTAAATCGTTTTGATCCAATGATGATCCTTCGATATTATTACTGGTAAATATTCGATTATTTTGTTGAAAAAATGATAATGTGTGAGGATTCAGATTAGATGTAAGATAATTATTCGAAAATACTATTGTAGATGAACGAGTGTTTGGTTGAATGATTTTTTTTCTTTCTTGAAAACTCGACTTACTGGGTTTTACAAAATCCTTTGCTAAAAAAAAATTATTGGATTTATTTTTAAATTAATTTTTAAGCTTACCTATATATATCGGAATATATTTGTTATAGGAGATGATTAAAAAATATTTCAAAATCAATAAAATTAAAAAACAATTTAGATAATAATTTTAGTTACCATAATTCATAATTTTATTTGCCAAAGAAAACGATGGCAAGGATTCATTGACGAATCTTTTTGAATAATTTATACTGTTGTTGTTGTGGTTATAATAATTTCCGTTTGCGTTAAAAGTTAATTGGTCACCTATTTTTGACAATTTTTCAGTCGATTTTGAATACCTTTCTGTAGAAGGAACGTATACCTTCTTCAACGTGATCCTACCATCCTCATCGCAAGTACCACGTTCCTCAAACTGTCATCAGCAACTTGCATTTTACTTATTATCTAATATTAAATTTCTTTTATTCTTATTAATCGCAATTTGCAAGAAAATTATTTTGTTTTTTAAATTTTGTCTACATCGACGATCGATAAGAACACATACTTCTTTATCGACATTATTTTTCATGCGAAACTAAAGATCTTATCAATCATCGGTTACACATGAAATACAAATTGAATTATTTTTCTACAAAAATGTATGAGTTATTAATCATATTAATTATTAATTTACGTAATAATTCGTGTTTGCGAAAGATGAGGATTTCGACAACAATCATAAACAAGTTCACTATCAATCTTTTTATGTTGACTTCGAATAAAAAATTGTTTATATCAAAATAACATTTACTTGGGAGGTCTAAATCGATATCCCCTAAAACAACACAAGATAACCTTTACTAATAAAAAAAAGATAACGGATTTAGTAACATACTTATCGACACAATTTCATGTAAAACGATAAAATAACAATTCTAATATTATTAAAATTTCAAAAAACGTTAATTTCTATAATAACCACTGCAAATAAAATTCATTTAAAGTTTACAAAAAAACTACTTTGCATGCAATAATAACTGGTGCCGTTATACCTAATAAGAGAGATAAAAAAGAATAAAAATAAAGATAAAAATCATCTATAGGATGCAAACAAATATACAAAATATAATTTGTTATAATGAACGATAATAAGTTCGATCTATGTAATAGTAAAATTACTAACCATTTCAGCCTTCGCAAGGTATACCCAAAGTTTACGCCATGTGCTGAATTTCTTTTGTTCACTAAAGTTGTATCGCATTTCTTTCGAAGCGTATCTGGTCGACAATGGGCTTCTATAATCACTATACACGTTATTCTCCATCTTCGTTTTACTTTAAAACCGGCACAGGTAGTAATAATAATCTTTAATAAAGATAATAACAAGATAGCTGTCACTTGCAACACGACCGCACGGTATCCACTGTACGACTGAGGTGAGGAATACAGCAGCGCCGTCGGTAGCTACTAGTAGCGCTACTCAGCGGACGTTTGGGAACTAACAGTGTCCGTCGATAATCCAACGTTACCGCGGGAATTTTTGAAATCGTTAAACTAATTTACATTTGTTACCATGAGTTTCATTACAATTTTACGTAAAAAAATGTTAATTAAATATTCAAAAAAACAAAATTATATAAATATAATACATCAAATTTTAAATTTCATTTTTGATCATTTAAATATAAGTAAATAAATTTTACAATAATTCTTTATATTTCTATTCGATATTCGTTAATGAAAAATATATTGAATTACTTTTGTTCTTTTATTGAATAAAAAGATAATGCATATGGTGGCGTGTGGAAGCAGGAAATTCGTAAGGCCGTGAAAAAATATTTTAAATTGAAGGTACTGCAAGGACGTTCGCATGTGATCCAACACGATTTTACCAAACGATTCATATTTGAAGGAATGAACTCCGGGGGGTGGTGGCAACTTTTCTCACGAATAGTAATAACGTTCGTATAGAGAAATAATCGAACAGCGAAAGTACCCACGTTCCGTTTTTTACGTGAGACCTGAGATAACCGACGTCATTGTTCTTCAAAGACGCTTGGAAAATGACGATTTACCTTTCTTATCTTTTGCAAACACGAATTACACTTTTTTTTCGTCGTTCTTTTTAAACATTCGTCAAAATTTTTTTACGGATAACAACACGTCTTTAACGAAATCATTTTTTGATTACATTTGTCGTAACAATTTTCATTGCAAATTAACGACAAATACATATTAATTATCGAATCATTCATTTAAATATAATTCACATTAGAATGATCCAATCAGAATACTTCAAGTATACTTACCACGTCTGTCGGACGGAAAGTAGGATTTGCCCAATCAACAATAACTTTACTATTAGAAAATAGAGAAGATGTTAAGGGTAGTAATCGTTTTCTACTTATTGCGGCTCCTCTATGAGTTTGATAATTTATTATTGCGTAACATTCTGGTTCATTATAGTTACGATAAACTAATACTTCCTTAACTTCATCCGTGGTATCATAAATTCGCTGAAAATTTGTATGCAATTATTTTTCATATTTTTTTATATAATAATTAATAATTTAATAAGTAACAAGAAAACATTAATACCTGAACTACTTCTTCAGCTTTGATATTCAAAGGTAATTGTTTAATTAGTAAACGACAATGGTTAATACTATTAACGACACCTATTCTATGACCAGGACAAATTTCATAATAATTCAGCTCCTTAACAGCATGATATGCATCTTCCGGTTTGGTATACATTATGAAACAAAACCCACGATTCATTCCTGAGAAATCCATCATTAAACGAATTTCATAAATACGTCCAATCAGACTGAAGATCGGATATAAATCAGGTTCGAAAATTGTACGTGGTATTCGACCTACGAACACCTCACATTTTGGATCAGGAGCTGGACCGGTCCAATTCAAAGGTGGTCCAAATTTTCTTTGTCCATTGATTTGCGTTATCTGATAATTATAATCCAATTCCAATTGTAACAGTTTTTTAGTAGTTTCCTCCAAGTCCGGAATTTTATTATTTATTTTTGATGAATTCGATAAAAAATGTGCGTTACCTAAGGGAAAAATATTCGTTTATAATTCTTTGTTTTTTTCTTGAATAAATAAATCTATTCGTATTTTAATAATTCAATAAATCGTAATACAATTAATCATTTTAACATATATCAATTTAGAATGAATTCATTTTTAAAATACACATTATATACTATATTTTTTGAAAGTAAACTTAAACGATCGATTTAATACAAGCGATAAATATCCTCAACAAAGGGGATCGATAAGATTAATCGTTGTTCAAGTAACAGAATTCGTTTGTCTATTTTTATGCAGGATGTCGCAATACTAATCAATCGATGCAATACGATAATAAAATATAATTTATTTTATTTTATAAATTATATATGTATATATGAATGTATAGTATTTTTTTTTTTTTAACTAACAAAGATATCAAACATGGTATTTTATATCATAATCATGTAACTGGAAAAAAAAACATCTTCATAAATAATCAATAAAAATAGTGAATATAAAACAGAAAAATTAATTAACAAAGTTATTTTTTTTTTAGACTGAAACAATTGTTGTTGTTACAATAACAGTTTGATTATCGATTATTACGTTGTTCTTTTTATTTAACATCTCATTGTCGAATATCAGAAAATATCGAATATATTAAACGATAATTAAAAAATAAAAACAATAAAATATTAAAAAATAAAATTTCACAGATTACAACGATACACAAAAAAAAGAGACATAAATGACCTACCCTCTTTGTTTCCATTTCGATAGATCGTCCTCCTTGAGGTGAGCATTTTCAAAATTATTTATAATTTTCCGATCAATTAAATAATCTCGATTTTATTATAATATATTAATATTACTTTTTTTTTTTTTATTCACCACCCGACTTCGAGAAACTTCAGCGGAGAAAGAAGAACTAGAGGAAGAAAAAAAAAAGAAATGGAGACAAAATCCACGACAAAGTTCACGACGAATAATAGTTTGTTTAGAAATCAAGCGTAGGTTGTCACGAACTGACGACCAATCTTTCATTAAATTTTCTATCCTCCCCGAACTTGGTTTCAAAGGGCCTTGTGTATTAAGGGTCAGATGGCGCTTATTTCGAATCTCCCATTGGTCAAATTTTCCTCCTTTATTCTCAATTTCGTTTATCAATTTTTCTTTTTTTTTGTTTCATTACACGTGTCGATTCTTCATATCGCTTTTATAATCGAAATTTATAATCGAAAGATTTGATTACGTGAAGCATGCATTAATTCAGACTTTCAAGGCTATCTCGTTGACGTTCATTTTTATAAACAACATTCATCCTTCAATTTTTTTTTCTTTTTCTTTCTACATTTATAACAAAGAATTTATAACGAAATATTTTATCAGATTGATCTATACTACAATTATTTATTTATTTATTTTTTTTTTTTGAATGAACTAATGAATTTATTGATTTTATCGATTGTATGAAAAATATTTCAACATATTTTCAAATTGTATATCGAAAAATTGTAATATATTGAAAGATAGTATTTCATTCAAGAATATTTACTATAAAAATTAACAATAATATTCTATGACGTAAAAGAAACAGTTAAAAGTATAATATCCTTTCGTTATCATTCCTAGAAATCCGATACTTTTTCGTAGATTATTTTTTATTTCAAATAATATTTTGATATTGGGAAAGACGATTGCTTTGTCGGTTTTTCTTTAATCTTTTCTTTTCTTTTCTTCTTTTAAATACGATATCCGTTAGATTTAAAGGATCGAGTTTATTTGTGTGTATCAAGGAAATCCTTATCGCAAAACAATCAACGAGTAAATAACATATATATTTATAGGGTTGTCCAAAATAATATGTAATAAATAATAATACAAAAAATATAGAAATATCTTTGAAGTATTTTTATTAAACGTAAGGATGTTCATTCTCAACACGTTATAAAAAAATATTATAAAAATATTATAATATATTATATAATGTATTAATATTAATTATAATGTATTATATAAATTAATAATATATTATAAAAATAATATTTTATAATATTTTTATAATATTCTTTTTAATATTCTTTTTAATACATTATAAAAATATATATATTTATAATGTATTAAAAAAATGTTATAAAAATAAATGAAAAAGAAAAATTCCACCCTGTATATATACACGACTAAACATAATATAACGAAAAAATAAAATGTTTCCAATTTAATTACAATCTCGTTGTAGTAGTAAATTCAAGTGTCAATGTATTGGAAAGAAAAAAGAATTGCGTTTTCTCTGAATTCTTATATTGAAATGAAAAGATGAGGAAATCAGACATTTGTTTTATTTTTCTACGTTCAAATGTATCTTGAATTTGACGAATATACAAAGCCGATAAAATAAAATCATAAAATTAACGAGGATTTGTGAAAGATGAAATAAGTAGATAAAGATTTATTCCTTTCTTAACCGTTTGCGTACCACGAGCCACTTTCGCGCTCTTCAGATTTTGTGTCGAGAAAAGCCAGGGCATTTGGCCGAAACCGACAATTGACGGTCCACCCGATATTTGTAGAAACGCGCTCAGTTTTTCAGACGCTTAAAATACGTCGCGCGTCGCATCGCTGCCAGTAACCAATTTGTCTTTGGTTGTTACCTATTCTAAATTAATAGTATATATATATATATATAAATATATATATAAATATATATATATATATATATATATATATATATAGTACATAGTATATTTTTTGTAAAATATGTTATAAATTAAAAATATGAAAAAATGTAAAAACAAATAATATTTTATTGGAAATAACTTTTACTCTTCGGCTTTTTTCGACACATAATAGAAGGAGCGCGATCGCGCTCCTTGGCGTTTGTCGATCGTGTTTTTTCAAAACCCTCTGGTACGCAAACGGTTAAATGTAATTTCGTAAAATAATTATGTAATGGTTAGAATTAGAAAAAAAAAAAGAAAAATTGAGAGCTAACCATACATATGTATGTAAATATGTGTATGTGTATATAAATACTTACATATATATTATATGGAGTGATAAAAAGAAAGATTCTGACGCACGATGGGTTAGTCATTCTTGAAGATTTGCGTGTAATAGGATGAATTTCATAAAAATAATGCGTAATTAGACGTTTGTGAATATCTTGATATATATAATTAAAAAAAAAAATAATAAAGGGAGACGAATTTATCCTTTATATTTTATATCTATATCTATATATAAACATATTACTATTTTTTATTAAATAACTACACATATTTTTGTAAATAATAATATATTTACAATATAAATGTTTTTAAATTTTATTATTTTATTATTTTGTAAATAATAATATATTTATTATATAAATATTATTATATAAATTTATACGCGTATACATGCATCACTATTTTTTATTAAACAACTAAATTTTTGTGTTTGTGAATAGTAATATATTTTTACTAGTCACACACACAAAGATACAATGTGAAAAATAAATGAAACATTCATTTTATCACCTTTCTTTCGAATTTCGTAACGTTTAGGTTTCATTGACCAAACCCAACGTTGAAAACTGACCAAGTTGAACATTCTTTACATTAACACGGCACACTTCCACTTTAAACTTATCTAATCATCATTGTTATTGTCACACAAGAGCGTCCCCAGTACCTTTTATACAAAAAAGAAATCTATAGTTTTTGTATTTTACATATTATTTAAATCAATTGATCATTTATGTATATATCATTGCAAAAATAAATCATTCTCTTTCTCCATTACGTAATTTCTCAATTACATAAGTTCATCTTTTTCCTCAATTAACGATCGAATCTGCTACGATCTGACAAATCTAATCATTATATTTTTTTTCGTATTCAGATGAATCATTTCCTGCATCAACTGATGCATCACTGCTTGAATGAAACGATTTTTTTTTTAATTTCACTGTATAAATCTTCAAGAAATTGTATTTTTATGTTTTTATCGTCGAATTATTTTCAAACTATTCAAACGTCAAATAAATTTATATATATATATAAATAAATGATTACACTTATGTATTAATAATTATGACAGTGAATTAAATAAAAAAAAAATTACTCAAAAATTGGTGATTATTTATATTATAAATTAAATCATTTCATAATAAATAATTACTGTTAACAGTGAAAAATTATTTTGAATTTTATATTGATTGATAGAAGTGTCGTATTACATCTACATTTTGGATTTATTATAATATTAATTGTTAAAATAATTTATCATTGATTTAATAATAAAGTTCATTAACCTTTTCCTTAAAAAAATATTAATTCTTTAGATCCTGCGCCAATGTACTCTATGCGATAATAGCATACTTGTTTTCTGCTATACCGAGAGACCTTATTACAAGACACGCTGCTGTAAAAGCTGTAAGACTCGCGGTACTGGGTATAAGTGGAAATCGTGCTGTTAGGTTTGCTATCTCTTCAGTTGTCGTTTGAACGTGCCGCGATTCAAACTTACCTGTTTACTTACTACCTGACTCGACGTTGGTCTATCACATTCAAGATTTTTTGAATAATAAACAAAATATCTAAAAAAAAACAAAATGTTTACAAAATCTCATCAAAAAGTACTTTGAGTAATTTCGATAACAATTATTGCGTGTATGTATTTTACGATGAAAAAATAAATCAATACAAATGAATTAAATAAAAAAAAAAAATGAAAAAAGATTGAAATGATTGATGTTGAAAATCGGTGCAAGTATTTTAAGAGAGATAGTTTAAACTATTCGAAACAAAAGTTTACTTCGGAAAATCGGTCAACCGTGTGTCACTTTTCTCGTCGTACACGAAAAACATCTTTCGTCAGACACAGTTCGTTGATTTTTTTTTTATTCTTTTTTTTTTTGCTTAACTTAACAGGAATGTTATTTAGTTAGTTAGTATTAAAATAAGTTTTTGACAGAAACAAAAAAAAGAGTAAAAAAAGAAATAGGGTTGATAAAAGTGATGTATTTTGGAAATAGATGGTTTAAGATATTTGTCGACAGAAATTTTGAACAATTTTTATAAAAAAAAAGTGGTTGATGAAAATCTTATAAAAAAAAAAATATTATAATCACTAATTATTTATTTCCTTTTAATTTGTTATCAATTAACTTAAACCATCGCATTTAATTATCTGTCATCTACAATAAAAATGTGGAATCGCAAGGTGCTCATCAGAATAATCGAAATGGTATGTAAAATTTACACCCTACTATCCTCGATTCTCATTCTAATTGGATAATAGGTATTATTTTTTTTTTATTTCAACGTGAGATTTCTCTCAGATAATTAAACAAAATTATTCGAATAATAGAAAGGAAGGAAGAGTATCTTTTTTTTTCTAACGAGATTAATCTTAATTAGAAAATTGATTGATTCTAAACGTTCGACAAATGTATCTTTTTTTTCAAGATAAATACAATTAAATTCAAAGTTTTAACAAAAAGATGGGTCGGGGGGTGTGGTTGAATAAAATTTTTCAGCTTCTTTGCATCGCATGCGTGGTAGCACTCAGAGTGACCGATGACGAAAGCAGAAGGGTATTTCATTATTTAAGAAATCGCAGCAGAGAGTGGTCCCTTTTAAACAACGTCACATGGGGTACCATAGGTAAATAAATAAATCACAAAAATAAAGAAAAATATGTAGAAAAAAATGAACGTTCGCTTTAACGTATTGTAATTCATTAAAAAAATTAAAATATATTTTGGAATATATTTTAATGTGGATGATATTAAGGTTAATATATTCAATTTAAAATGTGTGAAAAATATTGAAATGTTGTCTAGACAAATATTATAAATGATGGTACGATTTAGGTGCTGCTCTTGCAACAGCAACTTGCGGTGGCTACGTCATCATAACTGCAGGTCTTCTTATTGCCGCGGCAACTAACGAACTTACAGGTCGAAAAATG
The DNA here is from genome assembly GCF_049000335.1 of Polistes dominula. Lineage (NCBI taxonomy): Eukaryota > Metazoa > Arthropoda > Insecta > Hymenoptera > Vespidae > Polistes > Polistes dominula. Next base: position 3,031,157 of record NW_028301116.1, on the reverse strand, counting down.
GTAATTAATATTTCTTCATAAGTGACGTAAGTGTGATGATACTATATATGAATGTATGTATGTATATATATGCATGTGGTTCCATATATTTGTATCTTGACACACAAAATTGTACTATTCTTATTTCAACGAAAGGTAAAACGAACAAAAACGATATCCTTTTCTTCATGAAAGTTTTCCTCGTTTAGTTTTTTCATTATTTTTTTTTTATTGTCGAAGAACACTAATAAAAAAAAGAAAAAATACAAAAAAGGGGTGACACACGAGTCGACATTTGACGTGTCATAATTATCCCATTGTTCCGATGTTCCCATAGCCCGCGTATCTTTCTCTTGCGATAACCATGCATTGTAATATTTTAACGACATAAAGAAACCTATCTGTTTAACTGCAAATGCTTATCCTAAAAATTCCTTCAGTTACAATACCAAACTTGTCAAATAGATTTCCGTTTGGGTTTTTCACATTATTTCTATCGGAAGGCTACCATAATATTTCTCTGTTTTTTTGTATTTAATGAACGTTTGTTCGACTAGCTTATTATGGTGTTATAAATACTTTATGCACGCTAAATTGTTATTACTAAACAATGACAGGTTATTTCATAAGTTCTTACGGTAAACTCGTAAAATGTAATTTAATTTTGACTTTCTTTGACAATGAGTGTATACATGCACATAATAAAAAAAAATAAAAAAATACAATTAATAAAAAATAATAAAAAATAATTAATCTGTGTCATTGATAACGTTAATTACAGATAATATAAATTTTAAAGATTTGGAAAATAAACAAAAAGAAACACACAAGATTAAATAAATTATACATACTGATTAAAAAAAACGGATTCTACTCTTCGTGATATTTCTCAGGATAATTTTTCTTCAATTTTTCTTTTTGTTTTAATTTATTCAGAGCAAAGTCGATTTCTATCGGGTGCGGTTATGTTCTGCTACGTATGAAAATATTGTAAAACTAAATGACAGCGTGAGAATATCAACAACGTAACCGAACGCATGCATTCATAGAGAAGTTGTCATTGGTGGCCAAGGTTTGCAGTGTCCTTAAGTGCAATTTGTATTGAATCTTAGGCACGTAACGTTATCCTTGGTAAACGACGATCATTAAATTGTTCATCATGCATGCTATTCTAACTTATTTTATGACTCATAAGTAGGGCTAGGCCATAATCTCGAATTGATCAGTTCAATCCAGTAGTGTTTGCTTTAATGATGATTATTACAAATCAATATGTATCACACCTTAGAAATGTTTACAATATAATTTAGTATATGTACTTTCTTTTTGCAATAGGATTCATTAATTAGTTCAAAAATTCAACTATTAAAATTGTTTCATTTTTACTCAGAATTAATACGTATCACACCTTAGAAATTCTTTTTTTTATTAATTTAATTAATAAACTAAATTTAATTTAGTATATAATTTAATATAAATAGTATTATTATTAATTAATTAATTATATTATTAATAGTATTAATATGATACAGTATTAATTTTAGTATATAATTTATTTTTGCAATAGGATTCGTTAATTTGTTCAAAAATTCAACTATTAAAATTGTATTTTTAATTTTAACTTTTCATATTTAAAAATTTAATTTCCTTAATAATGAAAAAATTTTATACAATTTTTTTTTAAAGTGTTATTGAATAAAAAATAATTTTAAAATATATTTGAATTTATGAATATAATTTACATTTTTATTTTACGAATAATTCGATTTGACACACACATAAATGAGTTTTGTTATGTAAAAAAATTATAATTATTATTTAAAATAATATTATAATCGAATACTATTGTTTATTTAATTAATTTTATTTATGATTTAAAGGAAATCTTCTTCCTTGGTCTTGGAATAATACTTTTTGGAATCGTCGGTGCTCTCGCTTTAGCATCAATCGAAAGTATTCCAGAAGATTTGATCGACAATGCTGCTGTTCTTGGTGCATTAGCTCTAATCACAGCTTTAGCATTCATCGCAGATCTGTTAATATCTCCTCCTCGTAAAAAGGATAAACAGGAAGTGAGAATAATCAACGATAAGGATTCAGGCAAGTTGAAAGCAGGAAAAGGTCACTCCTCGTCTGTTTAAATTACACCTTCGTCCGCATCAAATGCTGGATCATCTTGGATCACCTTGATTTTAATATCGTTTTTCATATTTTTCATTAATTTTAAAAAATTTTTTTTGTTTTTGAGAATTCTCTTAACATTTAATCTTTACGATTTAGAGAATATGTTAAAAGTATAATGAAAAATATAATATGAAATCTTTGATGATTTTACTGTAATTTTTATCATCTTGTTTAAACATATATTTTTCTATAATTATTTTAATATAACACATTCGTAATTGGCATTTAATTGAATATCGTATATAATAATTTGAAATATTAACAAAATTACTATAATTAAACAAAAACATAATAAAGATAAATATCAAAACAAACAAATTAATAATTAATATTAATTATTAAATCAACGTAGGATTATAAATTGCCGATTTTGAATGTGTTATAAACTTACATGTTCCTTTCCTGTCCGTTGATCCTTTACAATGAGACTTTTACAAAATGCCACAGCTAAACAACCAACGATGACCACGATGACAACGGAAAAGGAAATTATGCCTACAAAAGAAATATTAAATTCAAAATCGGAGGAAGAATCGAAGGAAATCAACGGTAAGATAAATGAAGGATTTGAAAAAATGGATGTTCGTGGACGCAAGGAAAACAATGATGAAGATTCAGATAAACCTCAACGATTGGAATCACGCCCATACGACAATTACGAATTGGAAAGAAATCGTCATTTCAATATTGTCGAAAAAGAATTACGGGAGCATTCGCAAAATTTTGAAAATGGACGTGTTTTAAGGGATTCTCAAAGATATAGGGAAGCTGAACTACTTCAAAGAAGTAATTCTGGAAACAGAACGTTTGACGATAATCGTAGAATCGATGATTCGAGAATTGTTTATAAATCTCGTGATATTTATCAACGACCAGTAGATGAAATCGACACACCACCATTTCCAACTAATCTCAATCGATTGAACAACGAACCGATCTTTGGCAAAATTATTAATCCTAGCGTGAAGATTATGAAAATTCAACGTGATGTCAATGAACCTCACGATACTTACAGGTACAAATTATTTGATTATGATATTTTACAGATAATAATATTGTTTGCAAATTTGAAAACAAGTCATGAAAATTGATAATTTTATTATTCGACAAAGATAAATATGTTTATCATTTAATTACGTTATTTATTACGTTAATATTATTTAATTAAATTATCTTTATTATATATTTAAATTATATTATTTTATTATTAAATTAATAATTATTACAGAAATTTTCTTTAATAATTTTTTGCAAATTAAATAAACACGTTAATAACGTTTGCAAATTCGAGAAAAAATATTGAAAATTAATTATTTTGTTATTCGACAAAGACAAATATGTTTATCATTTAATTACGTTATTTATTACGTTATTATTATTTAATTATATTATTTTTATTATATATTTAAATTATATTATTTTATTATTAATTAATAATTATTAAAAACGATTTTCTTTCCATTATAAGAAATAATTTATGAAATATTTTGGTATAAAAATTTATCAATTATTTTACAAGCAAATTTAAATTCTATTTTGATCTTTTAATTACTCATAAAATAATTAATTATTTTTTTTTGTATATCATGAAATAATTTAATACAAAATGTTAATAAAAAAAATTAATATAATACTTTGTATTAAATATTTTTCCAGATACTCCGACTCCAGCCAATACGACAACGTACCAGTAAAAATGAGAGGAACATCACCGAGCATATTAAAAAAAGATCGTGGAATTTCTTCGAATGGTTCATTGGCTCTAAGAATTCCTAGCAAGATAGAGGAAAGAAGTAAGAACGAGATCGAAATGTTGGAAGAATGTTTCAGTTCTCTCAGATCGACTGGAACTCAAACTGGTGTTCGTACACCTTCCTCACCTACGGATCCTGGTTATGTTCGTCATACTGCAAGCAATTGGCCTCAAGATGTCAAAGCAAAGACACCTGGTTCCAGTCCAGAACACAACGGGAACCAATAAAATTTTTAAAATTATTTTTTGATATCGTTTAAATTCATCGACATTCAAGTTTTGTTAAAAAAACATTCACTTAAACTCATACGATGACGATGACGATGATGATGAAAATAATGATGATGATGCAAAACTTTTGTTATTCGAATACGAACTAAAACTTGAATCATATTGCAAAAAATTTGTATAAAATATTTTTTATCCATTTTTTTTTTTACCGTACCATTACTTTTACAAACCCCAGGTGTTCATGGTGATAACATTTTTTACGTTCATTCAAGATTCACGTTAGGTATATATAGGTACAAATTTTAATATAAAGTTAAAACTCCTTTTTCACACATCATATCTCTATATGCATACATACAATTATTATTATTATTATTTTTAATATTATTATTTTATTATTAATATTATTATTATTATTTTTATTATTGTTTTTTTATTATATCATAATCTCTATTTGTTAGTCTTTTGAAAACGTAATCATTAAGATTAGTCTTATCAACTTTTACGTTGATTTACATATTTTATCTCTCTCTCTTATTCTTTTTTCTTAAAGAGAAAGAGAGAGAAACAGAATTGTTGATTTTTCACATTTCTTATGAAATTTGTATAAATATGTGCTCCCTCGTGTTCGAGTAAATGAATTTAATTCTCAACATGTTCAATGATTTTTTATTATTGAGCGTATATTTATACGTAACGAATAAACTTAAATAAACAAAATTGAGAAAGAAGTTTCATCAATTTGATAACAATCGATGAAATTGAATAGTTTTTAAAACAAATAAATATTGGTCTTATATTTTTTTTTCATAACATTGTCTATAACACGAAAAAAAGAAACAGTCGTATTCAACGTCCTTTAGTATTTTGTTAGTTTTAATAAACATCGATTTCAATCTAATCGTAGATGACGTCACTTCCGTCAATTAATTATTATTATAATTTTTTTCTTAATCTATATTATTAAAGATAATAATAAATGTCATGATTTGGAGAGTGAAACAAAAAAGAAGTAAAGTAAAAAAAAATAGTATAAGTAAATAGTACATATTAAACAACAAAAAAAAAGGAATGTAAATTATATAAATATTATAAATCAAGAGAGGATTCGACTAGTATTCTGTACTGAATCCTAAAACCAAGAAAAAAAAATATCCCCAAAAGGAATTTAATAATAAAATTCCTTCGACGTACAGAATCGTCGTTCTCTCTCTCTTAAATGAACTTCTTCTTTTCATTCTTTAAACGATCCTATTACTCGGTGCTATTTACACAATCGTTATTACAGTAAACGCTTAGATAATTCCATCTTCAAACCGATTTTACTTTCGTATTCCGAACGATCGTAGAAGAAGAAAAAGAAGAAGAAGAAGAAGATGATCGTTCATAGTTATTTCAAACGATGATCTTAAGATTCATCTTATAACAGTGATAGATTTAAAAAAGAAAAATTTTAATGTTAATTAGTTTATCTCATTCCAAAACCAATTCCACCACCGGCCTGTGAATTTGTAGTTCTTTGTTCCATGGTTATATACTGCCTAATCAGACGTGAAATTTCATGAGCTTGCTCTGTTTGCAGTCTGGTAATACGTTGTTGCATAAGATTGCCACATTTCATATCCAAGTAAAGGGTACCTTCTTCAGATTTAACTTTACGCGTTGATATTACTTCGGAATATGGATAATGATATAACGTTTCCTAAAATATTATTCATATTATCGTTACAAATTATATTTATATGATATATAAATAAAATATATATAAAATAAAATAAAATATATAATAAATAAAAAAAAAATATAATATATTTATATAAATATATTTAAATATAATATTTTTAATTTGTAATTATATAAATAAATATATTAAAATATATATGTTAATTTTTTTTAAATTAAAAATATTTAATACTCACATGAGTGACTAAATCTATGAAATGTACACCGTGACGATTCAAGGCCAATATGTGATCACCACCCTTTTCTTTACCCTCTGGAATTCTTTTTACGGCGAAAAAACTCGAGCCGAATAACGGCCATTTTGATAATATTTCTAAAAATCCACAAAAATTCATTAAGTATGTTTTTATGATTTAGATTTCAATGACTCTTTCTTTAAATTATATTGTTAATAAATAAAATGATATTTACCTAATACTTGAGCTTTGGAAGCAGCTGCTGTTATATGTTGTACATTGTTCCAAGCTTGTTGAACCATGTTTGACCATTGCTGGGGTCTTGGTTCTCTTAAACTAAGAGCTGGTTTTGGCAACAAATATTTTATTTCCTTTGTAGCAGGCTCATGTGCCATGTCAGCTGCTCTATGTAAAAGTGCTGCTATTTGAGCCATATCGTACTGAAATGAAATGTTGTTTTCTTAAAAATTGGAACAATAAAAAACAAAATAAAATCAAACAAAAATGATAGTAATACTTACAATAATTTCTTGAGGTAAATGTTCTCCGGGTAACACTAATAAGAGTCCTTCTAAATAATCCGGAGCAATTTGGTTAAAAACAACTTCTATGTACAATGGTGCATCAAGCCTTAACGAATAATACCACACAGATCTAAGAAATGAAAATAGAATTATTGGCATAAATGTATGTTATGAATATGCATTATATTTATGGTATGAAATGGTATTGAAATAATCGTACCTGCAAAATATTAAATAAAACACCTGATGATTTTTATGTAATTCGGTGGTAACATCTAATATGTATTCGTCTCTTGCCAATGGCATTGTAAATGCATCCCCATCGACTATACAATATAACGAAAATTCATCCATCTCGTGTGGATTTCTCACAGATATAACATTGCACATTTCTTCGATGACATCCTTTAAAAAAATATAATATATTATTAAAATTAAAATTAAAATATATTATATATATATTAATTAATATAATTAATTAAATTATAATATTATAATTTTAATTTAAATTATTTTAGATAATAAATTAAATTAATGTAATTTAAATTATTTTAAATAATAAACTAAATTAATGTAATTTAAATTAAAAAAAATTATAATTATAATTTAATTAATTTAATTATCTTTATTTTAATATTTAATTAATCATTATAATTAATTAAATAATAAAACATACAAATAATTCATCAGATACTTCATTTCAATGATATATATAAATTATTAATTAAAAATAAATCAAAATAAATCAGAACCTGCACAACCGTAGTACATTTAGTATTGATAACTCTTTCGGTTCCACCAGGTAATCTATAAATTTGTCTCTTAGCATTTCTTCCCGCACTAATAGCCATAATCTCTTCCACACTTGGTACATTTTTGCGTCCACCATATTTAACCGTTTTTCTTAAATTTTGAAGACAAACCGTAGCGGTACCATGATAGGCTCGTCTCTTATCGTAAGCTGCAGTTTCGAGATATTTGGTTAAATATGGTTTTAATCCTTCGCTGCAAGTGAAATAAGCAGCAACGATACTGAAAAGACGCCATCCACGTTGACAACTGTCTGGATTTGGACTCTTGTTGTTTGTCGTTTGTTTCATCAATTGACAATAAACTTCGTCACGTAATAATTCGTATTTGTGACAATGCTAATAAATAATTCATTTCAAATTAATGAATATAATTGAAATCATAATATATATATATATATATTGACTTATTTATTTAAATGATTAATATGAATGTATAATTAATTAATAAACATGTTTTACCATGAGAATCGTGTAGACACATTTGACCTCGCTCATATCTGGAGGTAACGGTTGATCTCCCATATATCTCATCAAACACAAGAAACACTCCACTGACAATGCACTTAAATCTGCATCAAGTCTCAAAAGACTTTGTTCAATTGGTACATTTGAATATTTGACAAGATCCACTTGTTCTTTCCATGTCCATTCAGCACCATCTTGTTGTCCTTTATTTTTCTTCCCCTTTTTCTTAGACTTCAACGATTCAATCACTTTCAACGAACCACTTATCGAACCATCCGCTGTTTTTAACATCTCGAACCTAACGAACAAAAAAAAAGGAATAAAATATGTTTTCTCTATTAACAATAAGATTTTTCATTTTAAAACAACAATTCCCATTTAAGAAACAAAGATAAAAGATATTTGTTTTTTTTGTCTCTTGATTTCCGTATTAAAATGCAAAGTTGTTATAACAACGATTGTATTTTATAAGAGAAAGGCCAGATGAAAATCTTCTTTTTTTTACCAGCACATCCTGAGAGTGCAGCACTTCTAACTATGGAAAAAGAAAGAAAAAAAAGAAAAAAATATATATATATATATATATATATATATGTACACGAAGAAGAAATGGAGAGCTCGCGATTCAGGAAGAAGACGAAAGAAGAAAGAGAAGAGAGAATCACCGTGTCGGTGATTGGTGGTTGATGTTATCTGAGAACCGCATGCGTTATGCTTTCTCAACACGAATCTCTCCTCGTGTGTGTCTTCTTGCGTAAGCCAGGTGGTTTACACCGATTATCATTTCACGTTTTATTCATTCGTCGTAATTATTGTACTACCGCGATCGATAATAGTAATAACATAAAATTAGCTTTTATTATTTTTATTGCATTTATTTATAAACCCCCTCCTTTGCCCCCTTTCGTTTCTTTTACTCATTGATTTTCACTATTTCTATCGATGGCTTGGTATTTTCTTTTAATCGGGACAAGATTGGTGACGACATTTTTCTCGTGAAAGTTTCAATGCATCTCTTTCTTCCTCGCTTATACGAGATTTTCGATCTTGCATTTTCTTCAAATGTAAAAATATTTCCCCTCCCACGTCCCATAACGATTGAAATAAGTAGATTTTATCGTTTCGTTCGTACAAAATCGAACGCAAGATTTTCTTTTTACATTGTAGAATGTGTGAATTCCGTACTTTCATAAACCTTTGTTTTCGACATAATGCTCTCGATCAAGCGATTTAACACAACTTGCATGAGAAACAAATTATGCAGGTGTTGAAGGATGCATCGTCAATTTTCAAATTTGTTTCTAAATAAAGTTAAGTGAAATTTTATATTAAAATATTTCAAATATCATTTTACCTTGTTTGAGTTATAATCATTGCAAATTAAATTTGTATTTACAAAAGAAAAATATTTTAAATGCAATTGTGTATCTATTTGTTTTTTACGATATAATACGAATAAAAATATGGTATTTGAATAAACTGCTATAAAAAATATAATTCTAATACTATAAAATAGTCAATTAAATTTTTCCAATAATTATTTATCTAATATTAACCCCTTATAGTTTAAAAAAATTATGTAACTTGAAAACTTATAATTTAATTACTGCTAATATGAACTAACAATTTATTTTTGTGATTAAAATATAAAAAATATAAATATATAATAAATAAAAAATAAAATGTAAGTAAATATACTTTTTTTGACTATTAACACCAATTACGTGACTTTATAGTGAAAGAAAAATTTATATAAAAAAAAGTTCACTTACTTTTCCGTGCTTTGTCTGAAATTTAACATGGCGTATTGTAACAGTGAGTGTTTTCCATCGTTGACAACAGGACCACTCTCGTAAATACTCTCGTCGTGTAATCTTCCATTGTCTTCCGGTTGTCGCCATTCCTGATTAGGACTCGTTCGATGATTTTGTTGATTCTTTTGATGATTAGCATGATTAACAACAGACACATGATTTGGCACGCGATTCAACGGCATGTGATTTTCATGATTGGAAATAACATGATTGTTTTGATTATGTGATTGTACGTGATTCGTTGTCGTCGCGTGATTTGTCTGCAATTGAATACTCTTAGTGATCTGCGATACGTGATTTTCATGATGATGATTTGGCTTTTGTTGAGGTTTCTGTTCAATCTGTAGAAAAGAAAAAAGAAAAAGACAATTATTTATAAATTATCAAAAATGTATTTATGATAACACAATTATAACGAGTATGACATATCGTAAGATAACTTGAGAATAGAAAATAAAGTAAAAATAAGTATAACGAATCATATAATGAATTAAGTTGCGTATGATGATCATTGGGGAATGATAATTGGTTAAATAGTGCATATGATAAAATGATTATTAAGTACGATGTGAACACTATGATAAATCATAACGTAGAAGAGGTAAGGTAAAGGTAGGTAGGTAGGAAGGTATGTGATAAATCATAACATAAATTATATGATCAGAATGCTTTTCTTTTCTTTTCTTTTATTTTCTTTACTTTTCTTTTTACTTTCTTTCAAAAGACTCTTCTTCCCTCGCGTGTCTTCGTGCAATTCGAACGAGTTTTATTATCGCGACTCGACAAGAGGACCTCTCTCTCCTCTTTACGTTTCTTTCACGTTACTTTTTTTTTCCCCCATTTTCATTTCCTCCATTTCACCAGTCCACTATGTACGGTATCCGATCAGTTTCTTGTACAAAAAAAAAAAAAAAGATAAAAAACACGTTTCCCTTCTAAGCCGATCAATTCTCACTAACCGACACGCAACCGCGTTTCTCGAATTGCAACTTTTTTTTTCCATTATAAGTAGAGAAAGAAACATTGGCATCCATTAAAATATCAAGCTCATTAATAATAAATTGTTTCGAGCTTCTTTCAATCGGATTTCTCGTTGATTTTCCGCGAACGAATGTCAAATACTAAGAAATATTGTAAATCTCGTTTTATCAATGGGTTTTTTTTGTTTTTTATTTTACATTATCTTACCACGTTTCATGCATTTTGTTTATTTAATGATACCTCTGTTCGTGGTTTTAATTTCATTATTGATTTCTTCTATTGTCATATAAAAAAAAATTAGAATAAAATTCTCGTATATTTGTATAGTATCTCGATCTGACCTCCATAATTGAATAAAACGACACCAGGTATATGCATACCTGAAAGCTCCATTCTTAACAAGTAAAACTATCGAACGCATGTGTAGTACGTTTCTATATGTATATATGAGAACATATGCGCCATGGAATGTGTATTTGTATGTAGAATAAACAGATGTCGACCCTGACCCACATTATATCTTAAATGCATCCACATACTAGTCGTGAGATGAAACTAGACGAGTGTTAACGAATTTATAATAACTTATACTTGATCAGAAGGATCACGTGATGCATGTATGAACATGTCTCGACTTTCTAAGTATATTAAAACGAATAAATAAAAGGAGAGTACGTGTATTCGCGGAATTGCTTTCGAAAAATGCAGTTTCTAATCCGGTGATGTTTTAGTTAAGTATAATCTCGAAATACTAGTTTCCTTATCAACGTTACGAGCATATGGCACTTAATGATCGAATGATATATTAAAATAGTCTCTCCCCTTTTATATACGAATATGTTTGTTAATTTGTTTTTTCTTTGCTCTCGTATTTCTATCACGAAAGTTATAAAATGATCTCAATAATTTGTACGATATATTTTATCAATTGACATAGATTAAATACGAAAACTATACGAACTACTATGAAGAAGATGAATACTACGACTAAGATAAACATAAATGTATCTTTTAACACTTTGCATTTCTTCTTTGACTATATTATTATATTTCACGAAAGTTATAAAATGATCTTAATAATTTATATAATATATCTTATCAATTTTTTTTGACATCATAGATTAAAGACTAAGACTATACGACGAAGATGAATACTACGACTAGGATGAGCATAAATGTATCTTTTAACACGTTTCATTTTTTTCTTTGACTATATTGTTATATTTTACGAAAGTTATAAAATGATCTTAATAATTTATATGATATATTTAATCAATTGACATAGTTTAAAAACGGAAACTATACGAACTACTACAAAGAAGACGAATACTACGACTAGGATAAACATAAATGTATCTTTTGACACGTTTCATTTTTTTCTTTGACTATATTATTATATTTCACGAAAGTTTAAAAATGATTTTAATAATTTGTACGATATATTTTATCAATTGACATAGATTAAAAATGAAGACTACTACGAAGAAGGTGAATACTACGACTAGCATGAACATAAATGTATTTTTAAAACGTTTCATTTATTCTTTGGTCATATTATTATATTTATTTGAGATAGGTGCTTCTCCTCTCATTCGAGATAATTCGCCTTTCGCACAATCGTGGCGTGGAAACAGTTATCCGGCATGATTTATATAAAAGCATCGAACATTCCTTTCCCCATGCCTTATTTTGTTCACCTAGCGGTATGTCTTTATTATTTTTTTCTTTTACCTTTTTTCTTTCTTTCTTTAAAAAAAAAAAAAATTTCTTGTGGTAAATGTAAAGATATTTGTACGGAAGAAAGAGGAGACACATTTCTATCATCACTTTGCGGAATAACGCATGAATACTTTTCTTGAGAAAGATAAAACGAACAAAAGGAAAAAAAAACCAGAAAAAAATTGGCAAAGTGAAAGAAAGGTAGGAAAAAAGGGGTGTAAAAATAAAAAAGAAAAAAAATTATGGAAAGGTGAGATCGATTCAAGGTCGACTTCTTCGTATTACCTCGAATTCATATAAAAAAAAAGACAAAGCTGATTTTTCCTTACAAGTTCCTCGTAAAAATGAAACCAGAGAAATCCTTGAACATTCGAAAATTTGTATATCTATTTGTTCCATCAAATGTAAGTCAATTATATGTGAGAATTTTCTATGATTTACGATATTACTTCTTGCTATTTGCTTATAAACGTTTCTCCTTTACATTTTTCATCTTTTTTTATCATTTCTTATGGGAATGTTTATTTATTAACAATAACAAGTATCGTTACTCTTTTTAAAATGAACAGTCAATTATAATCCGATGATTATACTTTTACAAATTATGCATATTAAATTATTTTATTTTTCCATTAGCAGTGAAACCGTAAGGATGATACTTTCATTCCCATTAATACTCTCACATTCATTTCTTAATGAATAATAGAGAGAAGAAAACATTTAAAAACATTTCAAATATCTTCGTCTTATAAGAGAAAAGATACGAAATTGGAATTTCTCTTTCTTTTTTCCTTGCAAAGCAACAACATCGAGGATACAAATATAATTTGCGGAATGTATTCGATTATCGGGTGAGGGTGAAGGTTAGGGAGGGGGGGGGGGAGAGGTTGACATTCAGGTAGAAGTAATAAGAAGAAGAAAAAGAAAAGAGATTGGAGTTTTGTTTGTTTTCGTTTTTACATAAATCGGGATCATGACCTGGAAGCTCTTGACCTTCTCGTCGAGTTTCTTCAAGGTTTCTTGAATAGTGGTGAGAGTTTTGTCATTGGACTTTTCCTCGGATGCCTGTTGTATTTCGTTTTGCGTACGAAGTTCTTCAAATCTTTTCAATATCTCTCGTACACTCAGTTTATTTCCATCGTTAGCCGCGTTCTCTTCCGTGATAGTTTCCATCTTGGACATCCTTCTATCACCGTTCACCCGTGCAATCATTTGCTCGCTATCATAGAAATCTTGAATGAGTCCATTGATCCTTAAATCATCTGTACCGTTTCTTTGACGATTCGGTGACGGTGTACGATGATATTTCCTAACGTCTTCCGCATTTCTCGTCAAATTGGGTGACGAGTTTCTTGAGTTTCTTAATTGACAACCCTCTTCCAATCTCAATTGTTCGATCGTTGGTTGAGATTGATTACGATTATGATAATTATGATGATGATGATGATGATGATGATGATTATGATCATTATGATCAATTTGCGATTCATTTTCTGTACTCTTCATAGTCGTGTTATGATTGATAAAAGATTTTTGATCCAACTTCGACATATCGATACGAGGAATATTTTCGTATTCAAATTTTTGTTGAGTACCACCGTGATAATCATTTTTTGTATCTTTACGAACATAATCAAAACTTTTCGAATTTGTATTTAAATTGTTTTTGTTAACATCCACTTGATTTGTATATGCCAAAGGTGTCGTAGTGTTACGTGACAAATCATCGGATTTTTTCTTACGTTTGTTACAATCGTTGTCACGAGAAAAGAATTTAATAAAACCTGTGGTTGTTCTTTGTTCAATTTTAGATGCATTACGATCGAAGTTAGATGTTTTTTCTAAAAATGCACCAGAATCATCGGTGTGTCCATATTCGTCACTGCTAAGATCGGATTCTGAGGATTTAACTAGAAGACTGTCAGGTGAATTTGTTTTACGATCTTCGTCTGACAAACTTTTCAAATCAAATCTATTGGATAAATTAACAAGACATTTTTTGTTTGATCCTAATTTGGTCTCGTGATTATTATCATAATGTCTACGATAATCTTCGTTTAATCCGTTATACAAACGATCGGATGTTATCATCGATCTTCTATCATTTTTCGTTTCAATATTTTTTCCATTATCATTGTGGTCCAATCTTCGTAAAAATTCGGATCTTTTAACGATACGTTGAACATTATTAAATGAATGACCATCAACAACTTTACGAAATTCACTTTCCGACGATTCTGAATAATCGGCAAATTGATTTAGGATTTCTGGTCTATGCTTTTGACGTCTTCTCAAGGTCGTTGGTAATTCTTCCCAATTTCCTGATAATCTTCTTGAAAAAACACCTTCGGCATCGGATACCTCGCGTTCCATCATTGTTCTTTTTTTTTTACTTGCAATTTAATGTTAAGTTTATATTTCACTGTTTTGTTTTTTATTTTGTTGTTGTTAGTTCGTTTAAAAAATTCGAAAGATTTTCCAACGCCGATGGATCATCGTTCCACGGGTACATAGCATTCTACAATTAATTTCAAGGTTATGAAAAATTGTTTTTTATTTTTTGGGAATAGTTTAGGAATATCTCGAATATAACGTGACTCTCGATATTTAAGTAAAGTCAATTTAATAAATATATATGTAACCATAGTCTTCGTGATACTTTCGATAAATTTGTTATGGACTTTCTCTTTTAATTTATACCATAGAGCGTAAAATTGTCTTGATATGATGGATGGGAAAACGATTTTTAAAGGAAAAAAAATTACGAGGCCGTTTTTAAGGTCATTAGAAATCGTCTTTACCCTATAGCAGTTCGATAAACTATAGTAATTGCATTCTCGTATACTTTTAAAGGTACTTTGCGATTTGACCTATCGATGAATAGAAATATCATCAGACTCGAGTTCATGCAATTAATATAAATAAAATAAAATAAAATAAATGTTCGCGGATTTTATTAATACTCGTAAAGAAATGATTTTTCTTTTATATAAATTTATATTAGTTAAGAAAGAAACAGAAATGTATAAACATATTTTTAACGCGGAAATGATACCATTTAATATCAATGAAAAAAGGGAATTCAAAAAGTATGTACAGTAAGAGACAAATTCATAAAAGCAAGACAAGCTTTCGATCCTTTCACCCGAAACACCTTTCTCCTTTAATTAAACCTGTTAACCGAGAAAATGTTTGATCGGTAAACGCAAATGTATAATTCTTTACATTTTTTTGTTGACAACGAAAAATAAAATTGTATCAAAGAACACAGGAAGCTACGGATTTAACGATTGAATACTAAAAGAAAGTATAATAGAAAGGAATAATATAATTACGCTTATTTCTATGTTAACAAATTATATATATTATGTTATAATTTTTAATTTTTATTTTTTGTTAAAATAAATATATATATATATTATAATATTATATTATAATAAATAATAAATATAAAATTAAATATAAATAAAAATAAAATTATATAAATAATATAAATTTAATAATAAATGTAAAAAAAATTAATTAAATATTATAATATAAAATTTCGAAATTGCAAAAATTTTTAACTAAAACCTACGCGCATTCGGTTTAATATATTTAATATATATTTTTTGTTTTAAAGTATCGAATTAATTTTAATATTTTAAACAGATTGAAGAATAAGTTAAACATGCAGATCAAGGAAGACCTTTTTTCTATTTTTTTCTTTCTTTTATAAGGACACCGTGAGAAATTCCATGAAGAAGAAGAAGATTCTCTCGTGGGATTTGCAAGCACTCAACGACGAACAATGCTTTGCTTTTAATTACAATTATTTCGCACTAACAAACTCTTTTTTTTTTTCTTTCTTTCTTTTTGTCGCAATGTCGACTGACTGAGAGAAATGCTCGTGTTTATATATATTTTTTTTATATCTTTTTCTTTTGTTTTGTTTTTTTCCTGGAAATCCACGAGTAGTCGTACTATCATTGAAGTGAATTTTAAACAAACGTGAAACTTCGCTTTTAATCGAAGCGACACGTTCCACTCTTTCCCCAATCCTTTTTCTGTGATTTTATTTTTTTTTTTTGTTAAATACTTTAAACCGGTAATTTTCCTAACAGTCAGAATTCTTGCAAACAGACCCACTTATTATGCAATTTAGACGAGCTCTACATTTTTTTTGTAACTTCAAGCATGCATTATATTATTACTCGCATTTTTTCTAAATTACTCGAAAAATTTTGCAATTTCTTCTAAAAATAAAAATAAAAAAAAAAATATATATATATATATATATATACTTTCTTTGACATTATCTAACTGTACAGAAAAAAACATGAACATCATCAACACGTTTTTAACAATGAACATTTTGAAATAAATAAATAAATAAATAAAAATCATTATATAAATCGAGAAGTAACGTTACACCATTTGCGTTTATTCAAGAAAATCGTCGTAGTGTATAAGCGCTTAAGACCCATTGTTTGAGAATTGTAACTTCCTGTTTCGAGACAAGGTTAATAAGGCGATAATAACGTGTGCGAGAGTCATTAAAATTATAATAACCCATGGTACATTTGATTATGGGAGATTCTGGATAAAACAAGTGAATGATTATTAATCTCAACGTTCATTATATTTTTTTCCATCTACGATTTTTCTAGAAGAATAATCGACAAAACATGAAGATCGATATCGTTAAACACACTCGCGTATCCACACATGGATATTTAAAAAAAAAACAAATAATATTTGCACACACATACATACATACATTCATACATTCATACACACATTCATACACACATTCATACACACATTCATACACATATTCATACACATATTCATACATGTACACGTACTAGTTTCATACAAATGTGCGCACGTGTTTGGTAAAAGAAAAAAAAAAGAAAAAAGGGGAAACGATCTTTGATTCTATCTGAAAAACATTAAACAATAAGATATTATTTTTATTATTAATATTATTATTAAAGGTTAAGACGAAGTCGGCAAGGGTTCGACTTACGTAACAGAGATCGCGATCCTGGTAATATTTTCTTATTTGAAAATAGCCGTGGTAGAATCGTTTGTTATGCTCGAACGAAGGAGTCCTCGGTTGGAAAAGAAACTGCGCGTTTAGTTCGGACATCTTACGTCAGACCTTTTTTATATTTCTTCTTTTTTTTTAGAAAGAAATAAACACGGTCTTTCATTAAAAAAAAAAGAAATTACGTCGTCATTTGTTATAAAAGTATAAAATGATAAACGTTAACTTCTTTTTTTTTGTTTCTTTTAATAAAAACTGACACGAAAGATAAAGGAAGAGTAAGCAAGAAAGAGAAATAAAAAAAAAAGATCAACGTAATCGATTTTTCGTGACCGATAAAACAAATTTCTTCATATTTTTTTTCTGGCATTATGCACTTTATTTTTTGAAACGATTTTTAAATCATGAATTTTTATTAATAATATTATTCTTTTAAGAATAACACATTTTTCAAATTACTTATATTCTTCTTTCGTAGAAAAATCGATAAGTGTACCGTGACTATTTATACGCTAATTAAATTATAAACTATTTCTACATTTGTTTCGTTTTACATAATTTCAAATTTAAATAATAAATATTTCATATTTTTTTTATTGACCTGTTGTAATATTTATCAGATTAATTTATTTATTATCAACCTACTCTACAAAATAATCAAAGCGTTTAGTTAAAATATAACAGAATTTACGTTACATGAATAAGAAAATATTCAATTGTAATAAACGTAATTTTATGATTTCCTATGGGAAACATATTCCATGATCTTTCAAAATAAATCTTTTGAAAAGTATTCGTGTATGACCAATCGAAAAAATTCAATAAACATCTTTTTTTTGCCAACGAGTAAAACAAACCGTGAACCGTGAAAAACTTTATTCGAATTTATGTTTTTAGTTTCATGAGATAAACAACATCGTATAAAACTGTTAAGTTAGTAACCGAGCATCGCGTTATACTATACGAATACTATAGGATTTCGCCATGACACTGTTATGGGAAACCGATGTATTACATCTTACGACATTGTATCTATCGAGATCGTTTCAACTAACTAAACTAAGAGAAGGTAAACAGATACAACCGTATGATACTATACAATCGATCGATAGATCCCGGTTTTGATTACTGTAATTTTCACGAGTTCAAGGATAAAACTATCTATTTCGAGTTCCCGAAGAATCGATTACACATATATTGTTTAATATATTAAATAAAATTAATTATTATAATTGTAATAATAAAATACAAATTTTGCAAATGTAATTGACATTTTAAACGTTTAAAAGATTAAATTATTTTAATTAAATAATTTAAATTAAATTATCTAAAATAAAAATCAAAATTAAGTAATTTAAAATTAAAATAAGTAAAATAGTAAATAAAAAAAATAAAAATTATTGTTTGTTAAATTTATTAACGCGAATACGCACACATACACAACACACATATATACACACGTACATGGATATTTCTAACGGAGAGATGTAAATCATTCGATATTTACGCGTAAACTGCGTCAACCTTTGAGAGAAAATTCACTTTTCGAAGAAAACTAGTCTTTGATTTAAAATTATAACCGGTCACATAGTAATCGTCGTCATATATATATATATATAATATTTTCGTGAAACACACATTTCTCTTTAATTTTTTTTTCTTTTCCCCTTATTTCTTTCAGTGTCACGCACTATTAATTACACGACCGTTCACCGATTCGATTTAAAACCGCATGCTCGTTGTTGTGTTACACATCGGCACGCATAACGTTAATCGTGCCAACGCTCTCCGTTCTATTACGATAATTTCTTCATTGTAATTGTAAAACGACGGGAGTGTAACGAGTCACGGAAAGGCCAAACCTATTTTGACTGATGTACGGCGTTATACTTTAGATCACGGTCGAGTTACGATTGACAGCACGTAAACATATTTATATATATATCTATATACATATAATATACAATTTTGAAATGACAAATCAGTACGATTTAAATAATAAACGATTTTCTAAGTATAAAAACATGCAATAGAAAAAAAAAATAAAACAATTGATTCAATTAAATATATTATTACATATATAATATATATATGTATATATTATATATATAAGTCACGATGTATTCGAGATATCCTATTCACCCTCCCCCATAAAAAAAAAATACTTTATATCATCACTCACATGAAATTATATATATATATATATAAAAAACAGAGATTTTATTAAACACTGTCACTTTTTCTTCTTCACTTTATTTTTTCAAATCAATTTATCAATCTTCTCAAAAACACATTTCAAAAAGAAAAGAAAAAAGAATTCAATCCTAATTTATATTTTCTAACTTCAAATTTTTTTTACCATAACACATTCTTATATATGTAACCACAAATCGTGTATAAACTTCACCCAAAACAAATAAAATAATAATATAAAATCAATATAAAAATAAACGCAAGAGTAGATAACGATGCGTTGTTGTTATAAGTAGTGTTCCGCACTGTGGAACGATGAACGAGTGACTGAAGGAAGAAGAAGGCCCGGTTGTTGGTTATTCGAGAAGTTGGTCTTCCGTCAGGTAGGTAGCCCCGGTAACGTTTCTAGGCTCAACACGCTTCGAGGTTCGCGCTAAGAACTCTGTTGGCCGATGCCTTCGAAGGACTGATATCTGGGTCGAACCCCTCCACCATAAACGACGATCTTTCATGTGTATATATATATATATATATATGTATGTATATATACATATACACAGATATATATATTATATGTACATACATGTATGAATATATACAATGTCTACTTTTATTTGCAATACTTGCTTGCATCGATATACGATGCAAACGAATACGTACGTCTTCATATGGAAAAGTCTACGAAAGTACTTCGGGTTAAAAAATGCGAGAACGGTTACCCCTCCCCCCCATCTGTTCCCCTCTTATCCACCACCTTGCATTCATCAAGAAATTTCGAATTAATCGAACGGTTCGTTGCATTGCAACGAATTCTTTACTAATTTTCGCTTTTTTTTTAATCGAATTTTCACCTCTTCTTTTGTATGGAATACAAATAATATAATATTAAAAATAAAATAAATAAAATAAATTAAATACAATAATATAATATTATTATATGTTATATATATTTGATATTTTATTCGTGAGAAATTTTTAATTTTGTACGTTTTTTAATTATTTATTATTTTCTATTGGAATTGCAAATTTTTTATTTCATCTTTCGGTTTTTCGTTCTTCTTTTATTTTTTCTTGACAAAATTTAATTTACAATTATAACGTTGTTTTTTGTTTTTTAAATTAAAGAAAATTTTTTTGATATATAAAATTTATTATAAATGAAATAAAAATTTAAAAGTTTCTAATCAGATATTTTATTTGAATATTAATTGCGTATTTTTCTTCTGTTTCTTTTTTTTCTTTTTTATCACTATCTCCAATAACTAGCAAAGATATTTATTATAAGAAGATGGGAAAAGTTGATTCTTTTAAACAGTTTCTTTTTTTTTTTTTTTAAATTAAACAGTGTCGTAGAGAGTAGGTAATATCCGTATAAGAACTCTCGATTGGAATGTACGTTCGAGAATACGAAAGGAGACTTTTAGAACGTGTCTTAGACGACACTTCACTCGTTTTAGAAACTTTTCTTCCGTTCGAGAATCATCCAGTGAATCTGTGTAAAAAAGATAAAAAAAGGAAACAAAATTATATATAAGAACGTCGTGTCCTTATTCAATCAGAATTGGTCTAAGTAATGTGAATGACTTAACTAAAATACACACACAAAAGCAAATTTATATATTCCTTCCTTTATCTCTTATCTATAAATTTTAAATTAATTTCACGTTAATTAGATATAAAAATTTTTTTGTTCATAACTATCAATTTAAAATAAATCAAATGTTCCTGAACAAGTCCGATAAGATACGACAAAGTTAAAACGAGAAAGTACACTTCGTGATTGGTTTAATTAACAGGAAAAATTGTTAATTCCTTGAAATTTCCGCTAATTTCGATTTCATTTACATATTTTACGTTGTTGTATGAAGAATAAAGATAAGGAACTATAGAATAATTAACAAAAACACTAATGAATTTCCTTATGTAGGAAAAATGTTCACACCGTTGTCGATATCCTTTCTAATTTATTTTTCTAATCAAAAAACAAAAAAAAAATAAAAACAAATAGAAAACGAGATAAGATAAGCAATTATCGAGTTGAACACGTTAAAGAACGATAATGCATAGGGCAATATTCTGACCCTTGGAATTTTCATCCTTTGCAATTTTGCTTAGACGCTAACATAAGCAAAAGGTAATTTCTACGAATGGCGTGAGACGAATCGCATTTTCAAAAAGAACGTGTTTATAAGTAGAAGGTAAAGAAAGATAGAGAGAGAGAGACAAATAATAGATAGACAAAAATAGAGAAAGAAATTAGCGATAGAAAAATGTTAGAAATCGTTGGCGAAGGGTTGCCATAAGTTTCCACTGACGACAGCCGGTTAATGGTTCTTACCATACTCTTTACATATACATACAAACACACACATATATATGTAAATATGTTATATAGGGGAGTTAGGTAGAGATGATCGAAGGGGGGCAAGAGAAGGAAAAGAGACAAGGAAGAAAGGGTTACGACGATGAAAGAAAAAGGCGTGTAACAAGTGCGTGGGCGTGTGCGTATTCGCGATTCCCTTGAAACAACAATGCCGGTGAGACACGGTTGGTTGTAAGAAGCAGCAACAAAACGAGCAATGAAGTAGAAATCGGAACCGGAAGAAGGAGGAAAAAAGTCGGAAGCTCGAGATGGTTATTTATTTGCCTTTTCTCATTATCTTTGTTAATTTCATTCAATTCGATAAAAAAAAAAAAAAAAAGTACAACATAAAATAGTATTCACAAACACCTCGTTTGATTAGGTGAGATATTTGTAAATTTTATAAATTAATAATATAAATAAATAAAATAATAATTTTTTGCTTAAGATCTGAGACGCTTTCGAATCGTTTTTTAATCATTTCCATGACAAGTCAGCCATATTGGAAAGTACATGGTTGTAAATGTCGGACATGTGTTATATTTATTTATGGACCATTGATAATATTACGATCTCATCATAGATCGGTGATGTATTTCTTTTATTATTATTATATTGATTTAAATACATGCACGTTATACTTCTATTTTTTCTTTTCTCGAAATTATCTACATGTAAGTTGTAATTAATATTAATTATAATTGGATTAATCAATATAATCCTCGTAACAAGTATAAACTAGAAATTATTGACATTTACAATTACCTGTCAATTATAATAATAATTAACAGTTATCTTTGTTATATATTTATATAAGTTAGAAATAAATTATTGTTAAATTATATTTATATAGAAAAATGTTAAACGTGATTCGAAGATTCGAAGGTTCAAAGTATTAATTAGAAATTATTGGCATTGTCAATTATAATAATAATTAATAGTTATCTTTCTTATATATATATCTATATAAGTTAGAAATAAATTTATATATATTAAATTATATTTATATAGAAAAATGTTAAATGTGATTCGAAGGTCAACGCCTTTTGGGTGGAGTCCTTACAAAAGGACTTCGCGTTTCGGTTCACCCGGTTATGGACCTACCTAACGGACGAAGCACCTGTCGACTACCAAAGGAAACGAACGATTACGCCTTGGAACCCTCAAAAAGGGCTCCCACGTTACAATGCAGGTTTCTTTTTCTCCTTGGCGACGACGACCCTCTTCTCTTCATTTTTTTTTCTTTCTTTTTCCTACTTATATATATACTTTAAAAGAGAGAGAGAGAGAGAGAGAGACGTGAGACCGTTCCAGTCTTCGAATTTAAATCAACGTCGTAAGCGGAAATTGTTTTCAGATATTCATTTTCTTTTGTTATATATAAATAAATATAATTTATAAAAAAATATGAATGAAAACGTAAGTAAAATGTTATTTGCTTTTTTTGTTTCTCACGATCAATTACGAATGATTACTTTTTTTTAATGAAATATATTACATAACTTCAAATAATCATTGGTCGTGTATCATTGATTGATAGATTGATTACATAGATAAAGTGTACAATTTCTAGGAAATATATTTATTTGTTGTTGTTGTTGTTGTTGTTGTGTTTATTCATGAAATCACATAAGTGACAATCAAGAGCATTTTTCCAACCGGAAGAACAAGATAACAACCGTTGAAATTGAGAGAGAGGAAGCTTCTAATGTAAATTCCCACGTTTCTACTATGTTATGAAGAAGACCTTACGGCCTCCATCTCTTTCTCTTTTATTTTATTTCTTTTTTAACTTCACAGAATAACGATACAATCATTGATGATTTAGAAACCTCGATGAAGAATGGAGCCAGCCGACGATGCATCGAGTTATCATGCATGCGTGTAAAATGGAAAAGCGAGTAGTAGAGTCGGTGAATGTTAATCAGTTCCTACGTGATAAAGTGTTAGTCATTACGTACGAGTGTGTGTTTCTCTCTCTCTCTCTCTTTATTTTTCATTCTTATATACTCGTTACTAATTCAAAATTACTTTTTAAAGTAATATTGTATGATTTATAATAGAATATATTTAAAAAAACAAATATATATATATATATATATATATATATATATATATATATATATATATTTATATATGCAAAATATATTCAAAAAATTAAATTTAATATATTAAATATAATTTTTTATTATTATTTTAATTTTTATTTAATTAAATTTAATATATTAAATATATTATAATAATATATAATTATTTTTAATACAAATTTGATAGATTTGAAATACCGCATATTGCATAACTAATAATTTTTATTCGATACCAATAAAAGAAAAATTAAACAATTATGAAATACGTAAATATAGAAATTCTTCTAATAATTAATTAAAGATAATTGCGACGAATTATATTCAACATTTCATTATTTCAATGAATTTAAATAATGTATATTTTATCAAACCTTTTGAATTCTCGCAATGTACAATAGAAGCTACACCCATTTAATTGTATGATCGATCATGTTTAACCTCAGTGACATACTCGGTAGGGTTTCTTTCAATAGTTGTAGGAAACACGATCCCACTTCCGTTCATGGTAGTTTTCAAAACGAATCGACTAATGACGAGACATACACTTCTAGGTACTTTTAAACGAGTTTACAGTTTTTTTTGTATATGGCGAATTTTTCTTAACATCATTTGTAATTTATTTCGCATCTGATACGTGATGCCGAAAGTTTTATAAAAAAAAAAAAAAAAAAAAAAGAAAAGTGTTAGAACAACGCTGAAACAATTTACGTTCTTCTTGCTGTAAATGGTTAAACCATTCTTACCAGAAAGACCGGTCTATAAGATCTTGCAGATCTTGGAAAACTCTCCAAGATTTTGTTTTTTTACCTTTTTACTATCACATTCTTTTCTCGGTGAACATTTTCCTTTTATATATTCTTTTTTTCTTTTTTTCTAACTAAGATGTTGCGTATATATATGTGTGTGTGTATACAAGTCGCTTCGAGAGCAAGTGAAATCGAAATTGTTTCGATATCGTCCCGGATACTTTCGCTCATGAACAATTACGTAATGGAAAAAATATGTTCTTTTCCTTGAAGTATAAACATAGTTAGAAAATTCTATGATAATTTATAAAGTTACTTGCAATGTCAATTGCAATTTTTTTTACATCTTCTTCTTTTTGTAACACAAGAATTCTAATTTTATGGAGAAAAATTTCATATAATAAGAATTATTATTAAAATTTCAAATATTTAATAATCCGTGTATATTTGTGTCCGATTACATAAATAAACTGCAATGATTAACAATATTACAAAATAATTTATCACAGTGTTTTATTCATCTTTAATTTTAAAATCGTAAAAGTTATAAGTTTTGCATTATAGCAAAATTTGTGTTATATTTTACATTAATAAATATTATAAATTTTAAGCATTTTCTTCTGATGATATTTTACGATATAACATATATAGGACGTTCAAAAAAAAACCATTTCCAGGACAATTTAACCTTTGAAGTCATAATTGTGCAGAAGTAATAAAATAAATAGGTTAGAGTGAGAAAGATGTTAAAACTAGCATGTTATAAGCTTAAATTCTATTCATTAGGAATATTATTACCGTTGAACACATGTGTAACATTCGGAAAGTCATATAAACATCATTGAATAAATGCAGTTTCATAGATGACCACTTGTCAGTTTGAAGGTGAATTTCAAAGAGGACGGTACTCCAGATATATATTTCGTGCTTTTAAACATCAATGCACATTCTCATCGATTAATTAATAATTATTTTAATATTCAAATACACTCTTCTTATATTACAGCATAATTTAACACTCGAAGTCATCACTACGCAGGAGCGATAAAACAAAAATAATTCAGCTTAAACAATTAAAAATATCTCTAGAGTAAAGTACTGTGTTCGATGTATCACAAATAATTATTAATTAATCGAGAAGAATGTAGATTGTTATCTGAAAACATCTAAAATATGATCGGAGTACTGTATTCCTCGAAATTCATCGTTAGACTGATACATTTTGTCATACTTTATAAAAGTTTTTATATTCAATGTTGCTTATAAGACTTTTCATAAAAGGAAATTCTATTTATTATGAATATTATTCGTATTATGGACATAAGCAACATTCGAAAAGTCATATAAACAACATTTAGTATAAGAATTTTGATAGAGGGTAACGTCCCAGTCTGAAGGTGAATTTCGAAGAGGACGGTACACAGATCAATAATTCCGAGCTTCTAGAAACCAATAGACACTCGCATCGATTATTTAATAATTATTTTAATATTCTAATGCATTCTACGTAATTTATAATAATTATTGTACACGAATTACATACAGGGTTTCAAAAAAAAAAATCATTCAATATTTAAGATCTTATTACTAAATTTTTGATATTTACAGAAGATTTTTCACGTGTGCATATTCCATTTTTACACACACTTGGCATCTTCTTTTTACAGAGTTGCAAACTATTTCAAAAATTTCACATTTTATTCGTTGATATTTTTATAATACTTTGTAACTGAGTAATATCTACAATTATCATTGTACACATTGCACATTGTACTACATCTCATGTGATGGAAACAAGTTAGTCAATCATGATACTAGCAAACAAAAATCTATCTTAAAAACGATTAACTTTTCGAATTATGTTAACTAAAACATTTTTACTCAGTGCAGTTTATCCTATATACCATATAAATATTGAATGGTTTTTTAAACACCCTGTGTATATATAGATGTATATCCCAGTTTCACTTAGAAACAATGATTTCTCTCATGAGGTAAAGATTTATGACGTTCTACCAAACGGAGAAAGTATTGTACGAAATAAACGATACAATAACGTTGATGACGTTTTGATTATATATGTATATACATATATATACGTATGAAAGTAAGTATACATATCTTCATACATATATCTATATATATCTACGTAATAATCCTAGGAAGAAGATTCACGAGAGAATTTGGGCTAGATGTTGAAGTCAAAGGAAGATAAGAATCTTTCTGCCGATGTTATATTAGCAATTTAAATGAGTTTCCGGTCTGTATCTTAGTAGCACGCACGAAACGAAGGTGTTGTTTCCTGAAGGTATCTAAAAACAAGTTGCTTGAACTCGGAACAACTTGAAAGAGGTCTAAGCTTACCCCATTCAAGAGTTATGTGGTTTTTTAAGTTTTATCTTTATCTTCCTGATGCATAAAAATAACCTCAAAAGAATTTTTTTCTTTTTTTCTTTTTTAAATTTATTTCTATTTTTCATTCTTTCTCTTTTTTTCTAGTATAATCTAGCAATGAAATTTAGTTATTATGATAGATTCATTATGAACGTGGGTTTGTGGTAAAGAAGATTTATTATAAACCTGTCAAGTTTAAGTATTTCCATTTTTGTTATACAGGGTGGTCTATGGGTGATAAAATTTACTTCGAATACATTTAAGAACATAAATTTAGATGGGAAATATTATTTTTGTTCTAAATGAAAATTCTGTTTGATATTACTTATATATATATGTATATATTATGTTGTTTCAATAGTTGCTTTCTTTTTAGTAATTTTACAGGAACAATATTTTTTATGTTGAATAATTTAAAGTATAGTAAAAGGTAAAATAAAGTAGAATCAATATTTTTTAGTAAAATAATTTAAAATATAAATAAAAAAATATATTACGCTTATAATATATTTATTATAATAATATAATATATTATATATTATATTTTATTATATTATTTTATTATATATTATAATATTATTATAATATATAATATAGTAAAATAATATAATATGTAATTTAGGACGACCTAATATATATTTGTTTTTTTTTCCAATAAGTTCTATTAATAATATAATAATATTATAATAAAATAAATATATTATTAATTTATTGGAGTATTTTAATCGTAGTTGCTTTACATATAGTTTCTCACCGTAATTTATATTTTTATCATAAAATATTAATTCATTTTATAAGAGATAAATATGATACACATTACTTAGAAATTACATACAACGTTTGTTTTTATTTTTCATTATTTTATTTTATAGTTATCTTATTATTATTAATTCGAAAAAGAAGGAGCATCTTTTAATATAAACGAAGTAAAAGTTTTTTCGTTCAATTAAACACAATCTTAACGCTTTCCACGGTTAATAATTACTATGTCTGTGGTATGTTGGTGATGTTTCGCAATTTTTTTTTTCTTACTCGAAGCGAATAGAGAAATTTTCTTACCTCTCGATTTGTTCATTTTATTTTTAAAAACTCGAATTGTAAACAAACAAAAAAATATATAAACAAGAAAAGAAATGCGAGAAAGAGAGAAAGGGAGAGTAAAAATAACGTAGAGGAAGATCAAATTTCTTGGGGGAAGTAGAAAAACAACGTTTGACAACCCGAAGGCATATTACACGAGGAGTTCTTTTTCTTATATATTTTTTTTTTCTTTTTTTTTTTTTTTTTTTTTATACGGCGATGCGCCTCGTGCACGCACCCATGATACGCGGAACGAGTTTTGTTTACAATCCGAGGTGGCTCGCAAATTACGTCAGTGTTGTCTCATGTTATATATGTGTGTGTGTGTAGTTGAAAATAGCAAAATGTCGTACGTGTACACGAGTTTACACGATAAGAAGCGTTGACGTGAACGAAGAAGAATGAAAGTTCTTCTTAACTTGTAATTAGAAAAAAAAAAGATTAAATCGATAACGTGACTTTTATCAGTTTAACTATCATCAGGTAACATTTTCCTCTCTTTCTTTTCTTCTAAGTATAATTGTCAAAAAGAAAAGAAAAAAATAACAAGAAACAGAATGGAGACCTTGTTCATCTTTCCCAAGAAATTATTTTTCATTCATAACGAGTATAAAACGTAAATTATATTTGTTTGTAGTTTTTTCTTTTTTTAATAATTATTTTCTCTCTCTCTCTAAACTTTTTCTTTTACAATTAGAAGAAGATAAAGATGAAAACGTGAGAAGTTACTTTCTAGATAAGATTGGTATGTTGGTTGTGTTATTTTTGAAAAAAGGAACGTATAAAATGATGAATTGTTCTTTTACTAAATTACCGTTATTTGTCGTGTAATATTTGTCAATTTGACTTATTGTCAAAGTCCCCTCACCCCCTCACTAGTATTCTTACTTTTCAATAGAACAATGAGTTGCTATCGTGACAGGTCATTTAAACGATTCGTTGTGTTGCCAGAACGAACAAAAGCGAATTTACCGAACTTCTTTATATTCGTATAAACATTGACTATATTTGTGCATGATGAACACCACGTGTTCAATTTTCAAACAGGTATACCTATATGCATAAGTGATACGTAAGTATATATACATATCCTTATACGCATGGTGAGAATATAAATTTTAAAGTAAAAATGACACGCGATCCATGTTGTCCCTTGCACACATGAAAAAAAATAAATAAAAGGAGACACTTTCTTTTGCACGTGACGTCTTTGTTCGATCTTTTCGAATTTACGTGACAAATTATTGATTTGTCATCGAAACTAAAAGTATTTTATATGGGAAGTCTTATTATGGATTCAATGAAGGAAGATATTGTTATTATAAATTGTTATTATAAATTTTTATTATAATATATGTAATATTATAATATTTTAATATTTATTTTTTATATGTTTTAATATAATATTTTAAATTGTGTAATATTTTAATATATATTTTTGTATATTTTAATATAGTATTTAAAATTAAATAATATTGTAATATACATTTTACATATATTTTAAAATAGTATTTTAAATTACATAATATTTTAATATTTATTTTATATAATATTTTAATATATATTACATATTTTATTAAAATATTAAAAATTATATAATGTTATAATATTTCATATATTATCATAAATATAATATACAAAAGTGTTCTTTAAACACATTACGTTGTAAAGAAAAGTTAAAAATAATTAAATTTTGTTAATCGTCACTGAACTAACGGAACAAAAAGTGTATTTCGGAAGATTTATTTTTCAATTCGTCAAAAATATGTCAATTATCAAAAGACCGTTTCGAATGCATCTTTGAAAGTTACGTTCAAATGTGAAAGTGAGAGTTTTGCGGTAGAAGAAAACATTCAGAAGGTACAGACTAACCAGTCATAAATGACGTTACTTCTTCTATCTCTTTTGTCATAAACGGTGAGATGACAACATCGTACAGGAAACTACAGCTACATGTACTTAACCATACTTCGAAACACCATTGAAATTCAATATTATTGATGATTTCAAAGTTGAAGAAAGATTAAAGAAGATTGAAAAAAATAAAATCTAATAAGATTGTGGAATTTACTTATTTGAATTTAATTTAAATATCTTACTAATATTGCTTATACATATTTTTATTCTTTATATTCTCAATTTTTATTCACTAAAATAATTTTCCAAACGATTTTATCATCCTCGTCTGATATTTGATCAGATAGTAAATACTTTATAATTATAATAATAATAATAATTTTATGACGACGAGAATCAGTAATTTTTTTTATCATATTACTGATTGGTGTATATAATTTTATCAGATTTTTATTTGTTGTCGTTGTCGTTAAATCCAGTAATTTTTTTGAGTACAAGGCTGAATCAAATTACTGGCGTAAATTACATTTTCCTTCAACTTCATTCGTAAATTTGTAAAATGTTACATTCCATATTTAATTATTTTTTTAAAGAAAAATATCACTGGGTGTGTTCACTTCAAAGTTTAAATATCATATAAATTATGAAGAGAAGAATAATAAAAAATACCTTTTAACTGAAAACAAGTCTCAGTGAATTTTTCATTATTTTATTTTTCATCAATTAAACTTCAAAATTCAAGAGATATTTTTAAACTAATCAAAAATAATTAATAAAAAAATATAATTCCTACTTTAATTTGACACTGTTACATATAATTCCGAAAAATGATTTTTACAAAAAATAAGTGCATTTCATCGAATAAATTACGGTCAGTGGTACGAATTTTTCACGACACTATTTAACTATGATTTTATATTATTATCCGCACGACCGAGATTTTCCATCGAGACGAGAAAAGAAAAGAAAATAAAAGAAAAAAAAATACTAAGGAAATGTTTTACAGGTCTTTCGGGGTTGTAACCAAACGTTAAATGATCCTTTCATGTAATAATTAACTACGATTGAGTTAGAAATTATAACGGAGCAAAATAGAATACGGAGAAAAACGTAACGAGGTAAGTTAGGGTAACGCCTAGTGTAAATTACGTTTCCAGTGAGTGATCATATGTGCTGGCCAATGCCTTTCCTTCGTTTTACCACCTCTCTATTATTATTTTTTTACGTGTCTTATAAAAAGGGAGAAGATTTATTCGAATATTAACAAAACTGCAAAAAAAAAAAAATTTTTTTTTTAAATAGAAAATGAAAGGATTAAAAAATAAAATTAAAAAATTAAAAAATAATAAATTATAATATTACAAATATTATAAAATGAAATATATAATTTTTTATATTATATATAAATATTTATAATTTAATATTATTCAAATTATATATTTTATTTTAGAATATTTGTACAATATTAAAAATTATATTAAAAATATTAAATTATCTATATAATATTATAAGTATTATAAAATAAAATATATATAATTTGAATAATATAAAATTATAAATATTTATATATAATATAAAAAATTATATATTTCATTTTATAATATTTGTAATATTATAATTTATTATTGAAATGAAATATATAATTTATTTTTTTTAAATTTTAAATAGGAGGACAATGTAAAAAAAGAGAGAAAATTAAAAAAAATAAAATAAAAAAAAAGGATGGATAGAAGATGATTTCGAGAAAACGTTGAATCGGGGTCGAGAGGTCGAAGTGGATTTCGAAATAACGGTGAAACAAGACGTCGAGTTTCTTGATGAAGCGTTCATTGATAGTCCTGCGTTTGTAGGGAATGGAACATCCCGATGATGATAATTTTGAATTCCTCGGTTACACAGGTGTTCCTCTCTGACGAAAGTATCGAGCTATTCAAGCATCGCTGATCACAAACGATTTAGTAATTATGTCGGAAATATAATAACCTATCGCGTCGTTTAGATCACTAATTTATTTTTTATTTCTTATTTTTTTCTATACTCACTGCTTAATCAGATTTATTTTTAATTTACTTTTAAATCCTTTCAAATGAAAAGAACAATTATTAAAAGAATTATATTTTGTGCTACCTAAAAATTTGTAATTATTTTAATATCGATGAAAATTCGATAAAAGATAAAAAATTATTAATAATTTGTATTAAAAATTGAAAAACAAAAAATACGTATCAATATACGTGAGTTGACGCTTATTTAAAATGCATCGTCGCATACGTCGCGATCTTTCGCGGTGAATGTCGCCGTGGAAAGATCAAGGTCAATTTAATAATGTCACGAAGGAAGGTCTGGTGAGATGTCATGCGGGCCCCAAAGTCTTTTCAAAGAGATGAAAACAGAGTTGACCATTTCGAAGAATCGTTTTATGTTATCTTTACGATATGTACACATTTTTAACAAAATACATTTTAAAAGAGTTAAAGTATAATACAATACCTTAATGTGATAATATTTAATATTTTAAATTAACAAAGAAACAAGGTATATGTTATACTGCAAACAATTAATATTACAAATTTTTAATAAAACAATAAATTATTAATAAATTATTTATTTTTTTATATACTTTTTTATATAAAATAAATTTTAAAATATTTTAAAATATTATATTAATAATATTAAATAGAAAATAAAAAATAAAATATATATAAAAATATATAATATAAAATATATAATATAAAAAAATAAAAAATATATAATAATATAATATAATATTAAATAAAAAATACATATTTTATATTTTTTAAATAACTATTTATTAATAATATATTAATAATTATATTATATATAATTAATATAATTTATTAATAATTTATTAATAAATAATATTAAATTAAAATATATTAGTATCAAATAGAAAAGAACTAATATTTCTATATCAAAAAAATAAAATAAAAAATTAATAAATAAATAAATTGAATAATAGAAAATTAAAAGAAAGGAAGAAGAAATTTATCTAGTGAATATTTTTTTTTCATTTTCATTTTCCTGCATTATTTTCTCAAGACAAGTATTACTCATCATCCTATCAAGGAAATCGTAGGTTTTCTTTCCGCAACCCACACACTATAACGAAATATTATTTTAACTCTAAGATTTACAGTTGCCTCTATTGGATGACTCTTACTAATTTTTCTCTTACTTCTTTCTTTATATATTCAACTCTCTTTATTTTTTTTTATATTATAATACAGGTACCAATTTCCAAGCTTGCGATCGCGTTACCTCACCCAAGGTATGTAGGTTTATGCATCTGTGTTTAAGATTAATTGCGCAAGAGAATCTTACGGATCCGAGACGTACGACCTTCGTATGATTACGTTCTTTAAGAAAAATTCTCTTCGTCAATTGATATCCACATACACACACCCTGTTACTATAGTTCTATAATAAATATTAACGTCTTGTTCGTATCATGGTAAGTGTTTATCTAGGATAGATCGTTTAGAGTAATTATGTTATTTCATTTCTATTGTGTTTATAAAGATGATGATATTTATGAGATAAAGAGTTAAAATAAAAATAGATTTTATGTTTCTTTTTCTAATTCTGTACATAATTCTTTACTATAGTCTGTTCAAATGAAAAGAAAAATACAAAAATAAAAAACTTAAGTTTAAAAGACAAAAAGAGAATGTAATAATCATGTAGAATATAATTGCAACGTAGAATAATAATATTAACTAGTAATAGATTTACCGGAAATGTATTGTATTTTAATTAAAAAATAGAAACTGTATTAATTATCTAAAAAAAAATCCAGGTATACATAGAGATAATTTAATAAGATTATCAATATGTATATACATATGTATATGTATATTAAATGCAGGTTGTAATATAAAAAAAAGATAGATATACAGAGAAACGGAATGTTAAACTGAAAGACAAGGCCGTTTATTCGTTCGTTTGTTCATAGTCTCTTTTATTCAGTGAAACGAATCAACATGATGTTCCTCGAATGCATTCAGAATAATTCAAATATTTTGATACGCACGAAAGAATACGAAAGACTTAGTTAACTTTCTCTTTTTTCCGACTTTTTCGTATGATTTTCGCGGAAGTTTTATTACAATTATGATTGCGAATAGTTCCTAGATGTAGTTTCTTTCGAAGGAAAGAAATTTCATATTATAATGTTCAGGTAGATATATATATATATTAGAATTATTATATGTGGATATATAAATCCTATGATTGAGCTATGTAAAAACTAGGAGGAGTTAGGATAAAACCTATTATGAATGCACGGATGTTAAGATGCATACGTAAATCTAAAAATAACGTATGTACAATAAGTATACAATACTTATATATATGTATGTTTATGTATACGTATCCATAGTATATATAATTAATAGTAATTAATAATAAATTTGTATAAATTTATATATAAAAATAATACGGTGAATATATATATAACAACTTATATAATATAAATGTAAACAAATATATATAGAATGTATATTATATATATATATATATAATTTTTATAATAAATTATTAAATTATTAAATAAATTCAAACTATGTACTTGAATTTTCGTTTGCAAGTGGCATGAGTTCATCGTGTACTTTGTTAAAGTAATTTAGTGTGTAATACTTTTGTAATATAAACGTAATTTTTTATTAATTAAATCAAATTTGTAAATTTTTGAAAATTATTCTTAACTTTTTTTTGGCCACTTTTACTTTTTTTTTCTCAACAGATTTGGCATTTTATAAAACATAAAATACGATGTATAATACGATTCCGAGCAGATTAAAAAAAATAAATAAATAAAAAGGTTTAAAATTAATTAGTTAGATGACTATAGAAAAATTCACTTACCGATCTGATGTACTTTCCGATCATATCAGCTAATTGCGGTGCTCTGTTGGTGTGTAGAGGAAGCCTAACCCCAGAGGAAATTTGCAACACGCACACACCTGCCCTAGGTGAACTTATCGAAACAATATCTTCGAGCGGCAACGTTTCTAATATAATTAAATCCCCATTTGTTGTACGTTTTATTAATCGTAAACCATGATGTGAGACTGCGACGTGTTGAGTTTCTGGATGTTGAGGACCAATCTGTAAATGTTTGAATATTTTATAAAGAAAATGAATTTAGAAAAATTTATTTATAATTAAACAAATACCCACCGAAACTGGAAATATTCGAGCAAAGTATAACGGCCATTGTTTAGCCATATCAACGATATTTTTCTTAATGGTAATCTTGTGTTGAGTACTTTGAAGATTGTCCAAATTAACCCCATAATTGTCGAGCATTTTAAGCATATTTTGACGATCATCTTTAGTAATTCTGATACTTGACGTAGCCAAAACATCATAAGCCACTTGACAAAATACCAAATGAAGTGCTAATGGACTGTTCAATGTTTCATCGGGTGCAAAAACTTCTTTCTTAACCCTTAACGTCCAACTTACTCTATTGTAAGTGAAATGAGCTGTAGAAGTTTGTGGATATAATTTTGTATTGACAACTTCTTGAACTTTTTCAATTTCTGGTTTATCGGGTGGTGGTAATACGGGTCTGAGAAATTCTGGCCATTCCTCAATTTCAATTCTTTCCATTTTATCTGTACGATGAGTTGATGCAACGCTTGATCTTCTGTCAACCTCTCTGTCCAATTTTTTGAAACTTTGTCTAGCTGCTGAAAACGATTCTCTCGTATTGGGTACAACTCCAAAATCACGTGGTGATGGCATACCAAAACTGTCCCTAGATTTTGGTGACACGTCTCTAGTCATACCAAATGGATCCCTTTTAGGACTGGCACTTTCAAAAACATCTCTAGCATACTTTGGATCAAAAATATCGGAGTTCATGTCACGACGAGAATCAAAATCTGAAATTCTATCTCTGGTACTTGCTAAATCCGTACTATCCTTTCCATAAAAGTCCTTGGATTTTTGATCCTGTGACGATCGTGATTTATCAAAATCATTTCTATATTCGTTATTTTCCCTTAAATGTTGCTGAGATGCAAATATGTCTCTACTTTGGCTAAACATGTCACGTTGATTCTTTGGAAAATGATCGAAAGAATCTGAATCTGGAGAGGTTCTGAAGGACTCTCGTGTTTTAGGTTCTATCGGTGCAGGTGGTGACTTCGGTTGTGGTATTCCGGATTGACTATGGAATAAGTGATTATTATTTTAATTTTTATTGAGTAATTAATATAAATTAAAAGCTGAAATTCTTCAATTATGAACAACGCTACTTTGAAGTGTCTGCAGGTAATTTTAAAAAATTTTTAAAACAGTTAGAATATTCGTCAAGTACCTGTTACTATAAACACTTCCACCCCGTGGACTAGGTGGTTGTGGTGGTGTAATGGGAGGTGGTGGTGGTACTGGTCTTTCCATCCTTTCAATTTGCGTTCTAACAACTTGGGCTTGTGTCATCATATCTGTTGTACCTTTGGATGTTACACTTTGAGTATCATCAGCTGTCGAAGCGTAATCATCCCATCTACCACCTTTACAAATTATGATAATCATCATTAGACATTAATTAAACGATCATGTGTTCTATACAAACAAACATATTACCTAATTGTTGTTCCAATAAAAGTTTTCGATTATCTTCCAATCTTTTAACTTTACCATCTTCACGTGGTAATGCAGGTTTTTCAGTAGTTTTCGTAGATCGTACACTGTGATTGGCTGTTACCTTTTCGAGTCTTTGCCTCATCTCAGAACTTAATTTAAGTTTTCCTATACTACCTGGTGACGGTCTTTGTGCACCTATTTCCAAACTGGATCTGAATAAAATATTTCATAGTCTTAGTAATAAAATTGATTAACAAACATTAGACTTAAATAATATTCAACTTACTTAGATTTCTTTTTCTTTTTTCTCTCCTTCTTCTTTATGTCCATTTTCGTGTCTGGTACTTGTATTAGCTGATGGATGAACAATCATAGTTTGTTCCTCATTTCCAACGATATTTTCAATTTCAAATTCTTCCCATTCAACTGTACCTTCAGCGTTTAATTCGACACAATCGTTTTGCGGAAATTCTTGATAGTGTGGCGTTATTTTTCTTTGTTGTTGTTGCTGACGCATTTTAAATTCTATAAAACTATCTTGACTTTGATTCTCGTTAGAATCACTTGGGGGTGGCCATCTAAGAAAAAAATAATAGATGAAAAATAAATTGTATAATAATGTTTGACAATTTAATAATGTGTATGACTTCTAACCTCCACTTTCCAATGCGTACAGTCTTGGCTCTTCCATAAGGATCCAAGAAAGGTCTAGATTCAGAAGGATCGTGTGATTCGAGAGGTGGTGGCATAGGTGGGGGAGGTGGGACACCTTTGTTGTTGCTTGAATTCGATAAATTGCTGTCCACGCTACTTTTTCTATTTTTCAATTCACTGAGAACATTTGTGAAATTATTTTGAACGTTACTCTTGTTCGTGCTGGTTCTTTTAACATCGGCAGAAGTTGATGATTTTCTATCAGCTAATTTTTTCTCCCCACTGATCTTACGTGCACCATATTCCATGCTGATTTTTCTACTAACTTCAGAATTTTTTCTATCAGGACTAGGTGGTCTATGAACTTGAGCTTTTACCGTCATTGTTTCCTGACGTTGATTACTTTGTATCGATTGTGACGGACTACCACGTTTTTCCGTCGACCAAAGTTCACCATCTTCAGGCTCGCGAAAAGAAACCTGATCGAATTAAACATTTATTTTGTTTCTATTATTAACAAACTTCATAAACAAAATTATCTATCTTGAAGAAATAAAATTGTTGTCTATAGAACATATACAAAACAAGTAGCAAGTTATATATTATATAATAGTTTAAATAATAATCAAAAGTTAATAGATAAACGATGATTATATATTACATATTCGTATTTATATTATGTGCATAATAGTGACACCATGTACCACTGAAAATTATGTTAAACGAATAAGAAAAAAAATCTTTTTTTCATTAGATAAAATCGCACTATAAATAGTGTAAATCATATGTACGAATCGTCAGTTTAAAGCATGATGTATCTCGCTTTGATGATCACTGATAACAGAGGACGATTCTATCTGTTAGATGAAATCTGTAGATACCTTTGAATTGCGTCCTATAGAATCATTGGGCCCCATTTGGGCACTGATTGGGGGGGCTGGGAGGACAAGATTCATGCTGGAAGGGCCCGTAGGTAACACCATGCCCTGGAAACACACACCCATGCCGCAAACGCGGCTAAGAAACCCAGAGGATTGACAGAAAGAGTGTCCATCCTCAAGAATTACCGCGATAACGATTTACAATTTGTTATTGGATGACAGCTGCAGTGGTCGTGTTAGTGATAGTTACATGGTGACGTGAAAACGTGTGAAATATGAGACACGTGATTTTGTACTAGAAATATTTGTGAATAGTATTTACATGCAAGCTTTTTTTTTCAATGTTAAAACCGTATTATACACGTGAGATTGTATTGTGCAAATACAATATGATATATCTATTTATATTTATGTATATATATATATAGAAGTTTTTAAACCGAAGCTGTCAAAAATATTCATTGCCATTCGAATTTTGTATCTAAATAATTTGCGTGTAAAGAATTGCAGCGTGTGACTAGAAATTAACAAAAATAATATCTAATTGGTGGACACACTAAAAAAATTCATTATTTATTTGATAGGACTTTCTCACCGGTTGTTGTTGCTGTTGTTGCTGCTGTTGTTGTTGTTGTTGCTGTTGCTGTTGAGAAGAATTCTGAGGACTTTGGACAAGTAATTGTTGTAGGGCTTGATTTTGAGCCAAAAGTTGTTGCTGTATTTGAATATTTTGTGCCATAGCACTTTGTAGAAATGCTCTTTGAAGATTTTGTTGATATGCCAACATCTCGTTGTTCTGATTAGGTGGTGAATTTGGATATTGCGGTAGACTAAGTCCTTGCATGCTGTAAATAGGAATTGGCATGAATCCAGGATTCATGTTTAAATTTGTATTTTGTGCTGGTGGTATTTGTTGAGGTGGACTGAACATTGGCATCATCATTGGTGGTGACATTACGCCAGGTGCTATTGGACTAAAGTTGAAGGCCGCATTTTGATTAGGTATATCCATGTTACCACCTCCTTTTATTTTCTTACACAAAACATTAGCCGTGAGTTGTTTTTCACCAAGATTTCCAGTCATATCACCGATAAAATCTTCGACACTTTTATTTTCTTTTTCATCTTGGTGGGTACCCTTGATGCTTGCTGCAAGGCTTCTAGCATCAGAGAGCTCGTCAAGATTTCCATCCAAAACTGGCATGAATAATTCATCGAGAAATTGATCGACATCCGATGCTTGACTAGGTACTCTAACTCGTCTCACGTGAGACGCCAATGAAGGTGCTTCGCTGGTATCTGACATTGCTGACGATTTCACACCATATTCGCTTTTCTCGATATAAGCACGACTCGATTGACTACCTGGCAAAGCACGTTTGCCTGAAAGTCAAAAAAAAAAACGTGATCTAATGATCTATTTTAATTTTATTGCTGATATAATAAAAAAACAAATTTTTACCAGGATATTGAGATTTAATAAATCTAGTTTGCGATCTGATATAACTGCTTTTATCATCTTCCGATCGTCCAGTTTGACTGACCGATTGTATATCAGGATACTCAAAATCGATTGTAAGATCTTCTTCCTCAACAATATTTGGTTCAGGTATTCTTGTTATTCTACTGTATTTTCTTTCTTGTGCAACTTCGTTTCTCGTCATGTATTCAGCATTGGTTACTGTTGACGTTTCACCAATTCTCTCGAGACTGTGATAACGTTCATTTAATTTAGACGAAGATAAACCAAGATCAGCGAGTTTATTAGGTGGTATCACAACTTCCGGTTGTAACAAATTGTCCAAGCTTCTACTTCGTTGCTTTTCTTTTTCGAAGTAACGATCGTTCAATGCCGACTTTCTCGATAATCCGGTCTCCGTTGTTGTCTCCAGGATCGCTTCGTGAGATTGTTTACGTGCCTTTATTAAAACAAATCATTCCGATTGAATTCCTTAACATTGATTAATTTTTGACGTGAAATCTTTACAAAGATTTTTCATTTATCTTTATGATGTATACATAACATTCCTTTCTTTTTACACTATGTTTGTTTTATTACACGTAATACTTACAGGTGGTTTCGAAATAGGTGGTTGTGGTGGTGGAACCGCTGGACGTCTTGGTGACTGTATTTCCGGTTCAACCGGCTTGTCCACAACTTTCGGTACCGATTTCCTTTCAAGAGGTTGGAAGGTTTTCAAAACTGGCGTCTCTATTTCTTGTTCCAACTCTCTAATTACTTGTGCATGCTTAAACAAGTATATTTGATGTTGTTTCAAAATTTCTATTTGTAAGTTAAACAGAAATGTTAAATTAATATAAAACTTACGTCTCTCTTTTTAATAGGAGGATAACTGTTCTTTCGTTGTTCCAAGAACATGTGTTTGGCTGCTGGGAATGCTGGTGCTAATTCCATTTCAGAAATTAAATCAAGAACATAATCGCAACCATTGGTTTCTGTTACAATAGCATCAGGACCATCCAATTGATTCCACAATGTAATAGTCCAACCGGTATTGTCAACTCCATGGTTTTGTACTGCAAGATTAGCTAATTCTTCACACGTTGTCCAAGAATCAATGGCACACGTTGTGGTTTCACCTATCATTAAATTAGTTCATTTAAATTTTTTTAATTAAAATTATTAAATAATTGTTTACCATATAAATTAATCTTACCATCATAAAATCCAACGTTTAGAGCCATGTTAACTCGATTTCTGTTAGCTCGCCATTCTAAGACACAGGGTGGATAATTTCTTGGCACGTGTTGAATTATTTGTTGATTGTTACTCATAATTCGAAATACAGTTCTTTCTCCTTGAAGAAGTTTACGTTGACAATAAGCTTTATAACCATCGTAAGCATGATCTGACACATACCTAAAAATACAAATTATTAATTGAGAGATATATTATACAAATGAAAAAAAAAAAAAAGAAAAAGACTCACTTGAGTAAATATTTGAAAAGTGTAACACTTGGTTGAAATGCCGATAAACAATTGGATAACAAAAGCCATCCTCTTTCTTTATTAGCATCATTTTCATTCTTCCAAGTTTGATTGGCTAATTGACAAAGTATCTCGTCCCTTAACTTTTCATTAACTATTCCCTTATTAACGATATAATCTCCCAAAGCTTGTTCCCTTTTTCCACTTAAATTATTTTCATTCATAAAACGTAAGATCATTTTGAAGATCATCAAGGAATCCGTGTAATCTTGATCTCTGGCTTTCGTTAAGAAAGGTGTTTTAATCGGTTCTCGTTTCATTCCAAATATATGACTTTTGAAGTAAATGTTAGTATATTTGGAAAATTGATGTTGATCGATGTCAGATGGTAAAACGTAATTTTGCGACATGGAAATCACTTGACCCACTACTTTCAAAAGATTTCTTTCTGTATGTGTCGGTTGCCAATCTGTAGAAGGATAGTAATTGTAAATAATTCATGGATAACGTGATGAACGAAAGTAGTTAAATGAAAGTAATGAAAATTAATTGAAAGAGTAGTAGCAGTGGTAGTAGTAGCAGTAGTAGTAGTTGTGTAGTAGTAGCAGAAGCGATAGTAGAAGAGGCTGAAACCAAAGACGATGAACATTCGTATGAAAGAAACGAAAGTAAAAGGAAAAAGAGAGAAGAAATGACTGTATAATAAGCAGTCAATTAATTCTCTTCGATGCGTACCGTCGAGCTTACTGTAAATGAACGCGAGTTCAGCAGGAATTTCAAGATGATTAACACCAGCCACAGCTCTTGATGCTCTTTCTTGTTCCTCTCTTTGTTGTTTAGCTTTGGCACGTTCTTTGCTTGCTCTCTCAATTTCAGCTCTCTTAGCCATTTCTTCCTTCAGCACTTTAAACTTTTCTCGTTGTATCTTACCTCTGTAGAGTTTTTGCGCCATTAATACACCCTTTTTAAGATCGTGGAACTTCTTTCTCTCGCGATATCCACGATAAGCAGCTTGTATTATTACCGTGCTCCTAGAAACGTTCAAAAATCTTCTTCTTGCTAAGAAACCACGCGTGTATCTAAAAAATAATACGATTGCAATGAAACAAAAAAATAAAGCACAATAATTTTAACATTAAAGTCAAATTAATTTACGATCATTTATCTTTTACCTTTGAACAGTAATAGCTGCTCTTTCCAATATCAAAGCCCTATTGTATTCCAAAGTTCTTTCCAAGGATTCTCTTAGGAATACACGTGTTAATCCTAACTGATATTGAGATTGTGCTTCTTTAGGTGCAGCTTTGTCTAATATCAACCTACACAATTCTTTATTTGGTGCTCCTCTAGGTAAATGAGTCGATACTAAATATCTGTATCTATCAACGAAATGACCAAATAATAAACGAACTGGATAACCCGTTTTTCTTATTCGAATTGTTTCCAACATGCCTGTGTAACGTAATTGTTCGAGTACGCAAGGCATGTCGAATTTCATTGGTGCTTTTTCTGTATTAGGTTTAATACACCTCACGAACCATGGATTACATCTGTTAAAACGTATAATTTTGTAAGTTAATAAGCGAGATATTAATATAAATTATATAATTTTGTAAACATATGATCTTACTGGGACATGGAATCTAAAAGTTGTTGAAGACTATCGTGAAATCTTGCTGATACTGTTGGCGTCCTTGGTTTCATCGTGACGAATCGACCATTAGGTTTATTAACAGTTTTGTTAGCTTCGTGCGTAGTTCTTACATGTTGAAACATTTTACTAACCATCTAATGAATAATCAATTTTTTATTAATATATTCATAAAATGAATATTCTATGCAAAATATTATTCACTTACAGAAATTTTACTACTGATCAATAATTCAACAACGTCTGCTCTTAAAGTATCTCTATTTTTATCTAAGAATCCTTCAACGTTATACCAAACTTGACCGGCATAATGTTTAATCGCATATTCGGCTGAATTCATCCTTGGTCTTGAGTACAATTCGCTCAATGCATGATTGTAATGACATTTTTCTAAGAATGAAAGATCTGTTGCTTTAGGAAAATTACTTTCATCGTCTAAGAGATGAAGTATACCGACTGGTTTCTTAGCGATAAGATGAATCACTGGTAGATTATCCTGTTTTCATAAAATTTCTTAATTACCGTATTAAAGTTAATTTTCAACAAAACAAAGAACAAACAATTTACTTACAGTATACGTAATAGTTGTCCAATCGATTTTTTCCTTAGCATATTCTTGCTGTTCTAATTTGAAAATGTGTTTGTTGAAGTAAAATTGAAGATTCTCGTTAGCATAATTGATGCACAATTGTTCGAAACTATTTTCGGCAAAATTTTCAAAACCAAATATATCGAGGATAGAAATGGCAGCGGTTTGTTTGGTTCCTTTATAAACAATATGATTAACACGTGCTACTAGCCAGGAGAATAATGAACTGTATAATGCTTTTGCAAAAGCATCTCTGGCATCTAAAGCTTGATCTATGTTCAAAGCTGTAAAAACTTTTTCATTTCTGGCTTCCTACGATCAAAAGAAACAATACTTTTTAAAATTTTTTTATTCCGTAAAATAAAATTGATTCTGAATTCGAACGAACAAAATAGGCTTCAAAACTCACAGTAGTTTTTGTAGTAAGTGCTCTGATGATTCCATCGGAGCTAATTTGAAGAAGATGAGCAGCCCAACGTATTTCAGCATCCGAACCAACTTCAACACCTTCCTGACCATGTCTCATTTGTTTACGATGAAAATAAACATTACCAAGATGTAACACGCTAGCCAAAATCTTAAAAATCGTGTCCTGTTCTTCAGACGTAAAACCTAATACTTGCATTGCCGATAAAAGTGCTTTGAAATCTTGCACGTCACTTTTACCATCTATTTCACAATTTCCTCCCTAAAAATTATTCAAAATAAAGTATTTTATACGAAATAGTATAATTTCTTTACAATATTATAAAATTTAACCTGATTTAAATAAAAATATTTATCAGGCGTAAGGAGCCCGTATTTGTCCCTGAGTTGTTGATCGAGTCCTGCTAAAAGTTCATAAAAAACGTGATAATTTCTTTCTTCTGAGGCTTGAGTGACTATTCTACTTTTCTCCAAAAGATATTGGGTTATCCTGCCACCAACTATGACACCGCTGTAAAAGTATGATGAAAAATATGATTATGTTATTAATTCAATCTAACGATTGATGTTGATATAAAACAACAAAATATGTGAATGGACGAACTAACTCTCTAAAGTGAACCTCCAAATATTTTCCAAATCTACTGCTATTGTCGTTTCTAGGTGTTTTTGCATTCCCAAAGCTTTCCAATAACGGCGTAGCCTCAAGAATTTGTTCCGTGACCAGATTGTTAGGTGCACGGTTCACGGCTGCTAAGTACTGCATCACCAGTTTCGTCGATTCCGTTTTTCCTGAACCGGATTCCCCGGAAATGACGACGACTTGATTGGCACTAGAATTGTTGGCTGCAGTTACCTGGCTATAAGCCGAAGACCCAACGGCAAATAGATGCCTATGAAGAAATAATAAAATGGTTAGTTAATTAAATTAATATAATAGATTATTGTTGTTTTTCTTGTTGCTGTTATTTCATATTTCTCTTAT
This sequence comes from Polistes dominula, assembly GCF_049000335.1. NCBI lineage: Eukaryota > Metazoa > Arthropoda > Insecta > Hymenoptera > Vespidae > Polistes > Polistes dominula. The sequence goes on along the minus strand of NW_028301116.1, from coordinate 2,986,273 downwards.
ATTTCATTTACCGGATCATTTATTCAACAAATAGTTGCATCACGATATCTAAAGATAAACTACTACTCATCCTGATATTGTGTGTTAATTCGAATCGTGCAATTCGACTAACATGATCGATCGATCGATACTTACGGTGGCAACGTGCCAAGAATCCTGCCTTCGTAAAGTTTCACCTGGTCCAGACCGTAAATGTCGAACATTTTGTAAGGATTTACAGCTACCAGGATACTTCCCGTATATGTCTGCAATAATTATTACGTAATTATAGTTAATAAAATCCAAATAAAATAAATACATAAATAAATGTATTTATTTTAATACAAATAAATGTATTAATTTTTTTTTTCAAAGGATTTCAAACTTACATAAATTAATTCTTTATCATAACGGATCTTTAGATTCCATAATAACGACGCTTCATTAAGATCTCTGAAATTTTAATTTCACATAAGTGGATTAGATATATGTGTACGTATATTATGTAGAATAATTATAGTAAAACTTACGACAACTGAATCATATCTTCGACGCCATTTTGTCCGAGATCTTGCCTTGGTCTCACACCGCTTAAATTCGTCAAAGTGAATACCTGCGGCTGCAATTATTACAATTTTTTTTTTGTCTTTTTAAAATTGATTATCATTGACCGTCATTTATTTTTATTTTAATATAATACGTGAGTGGAATCGCGATAAACGTTCAAATTCATTGTATCGTGTTACTCCTACACGATGTTAAGGTAAACCAGGTATTACTGATTTCTCCGTAACCTTGACTTTGATATCCTTCAATCCGAACGAAATTTGACCTTTCTTCCCACATTTTTTATACTCTGAATAATCCCTAACTTCCTTCCCTTTCCCACTCCTCAATAATTTTAATCTTATTAAGGTAAATCGTTTATTCAATCTCATTAGTGTCTACAATAACATTAATTACTTTAACTTCCTATCTGTTTGCATAAATTAGAAAGAAAATTAATTCGAATTAAATTGATACCAATTCTTACTATTTCATTTTAATTGACAAATAAACGTTTTATCGGCTTATCACTTATATTAAAACATGTTCTTATTGTTATCCTTTTTTTGGATTTCTTTATTAAATGTTGTAGTCAAGTTTCCCGAAGTTGTATTGGTTACTTCGTACAACTTCGTGGAACTTTCATGACAGTGTCTTTCTTCAAGTAACTTTTTACCACGTTTTCTCGATAGCTACGACCCGGCCTCTCCCTCAAGAGAGAGAAAGAAAGAAAAAGACAGAAAGAGAGAGAGAGAGAAACAGAAGAGAGAGAGAGAGAAACAGAAGAGAGAGAATGTCAGACAAAAAAAGGAAGATTTGTGCGAATTCACATAAGACGCGAGAACCACTCACGTGAGACCTAACCGGATACCGGGGTCTGCTTGAGTTTGTAAGTTGCAATTCCATTGGCGTCGAGACCATTTCAAAGAACGTTTTCTTAACTTTAATGTATGTAGGATTCAACCGCGAAAAAAATCATTATATCCTATCATTTTGCTTAGTCGACGACTTATGTTAGTGTACAACAACCAAAACGTAGAACAGGTGAACGATGAAGTTTTATTTTCTTTTTAAAACCGGTCTCTCTTTCACGAGTAAGGTAAAAAGAATCTTGTATAGGAAACTCATTTTGTATAAATGAATTTTATTTTCTATGATTCTGATAAGTTAAGTATACGTAACTATGTCAATAATTTACTTCTAACATGTTTAACTTTGTTTCTTTTTTTTATCAATTCGATCATCATACTTTATAGCAATCTTCTTCTTATAAAATATTTTTTTATCGATTAATATATATTTAAATTTTGTGTGTGTAAATTTTACATCTTTTTTTTAAATTTAGATTAATCATACATTACACTCATATGAAAAACCTAATCTACAACGAGATACATTTAGATCGATGGATATCCACGAACTCAAAACATTGGCATCAATTCGAAACTAAATATTTTCTTTACTGAATGAAACAACACGATTTTATTTTTTATTAGGGAATCCTTTTTATTGCCACCTATAAACTTTATAAAAAAAAAAAAAAAAACACGAGTAATCATATCCCAACTGATAATATTATACAATTTAAAAATTAAACTCCAAATTTAAAAGTAGCTATAGAAAACTCAATTACGAGTTAACTTGACATTAATTCGATTTAATTTTTTATATTGAATTTTTCTTGTTCTTTTCTATCAGATTATATCAGAAACAGGAAGGATTTGATCGATGAAAGAAAAACGTCGAATACTCGCGTTCCTCGTAACATGTCCTTGGAACCTGAAAGTGTACGGAGAAGTGTTGCAAGTACTCAAGCAACGCGAGTTACTCGCTTGTATGTGTGTACATGTGTGTGTTCCTTTTTTTTTCCTTCTTTTATGTTATTTCGATATGCACTTTCACGCCAACGATCGGACGGTGGGTATCGGTCTATCAACACGTAATTTTGCTATACAGGCCACTTTCGCGGAAATATTTCGAGTTATCCGCCATAGTATTCAAGGCATCCGAATAATCTCTGTTCAGTTCGATTCGACTTTCTAGTTGTTCTATTATACATATACATATATGTATATACATGTATATACATCCCTTATATTCATTTGTGTACTCCGTTAGACGAGAACGAGAGCTCAAACTCTCACGTCATTCATCCTCTCTCTCTCTCCCTCTTTTTTCTCTCTTTTTTTTCTACTCTTTGTCCCTCACCCCTCTCATTTCTTTTTTAACTTCCTTCCGGCGTTACATCGTACGTTTACCCGTGTAACTTGATTCTCACAGAGGTTTATAAAAAGCTTTTAAGAAAAAAGAACCTTCGGTAGATGTACAAAATATTTTTTGTTTGTTAATATAATCGATTAGATTCGAAAATAAAAAAAAATCTTTCCGTTAGATCTATTACAAATCGATGAAGAAACAAAATTAATTTAACTATTGATCGATAATACAATCAGCTGACTCATCGTAAGTATCGTTATAATTCATCACGAAGGAATTGTGTTTTTTGTGTTATTCCAATGAGACTACGATTGTGGGTCAGTCAGCAATGTATGCATGTATATATACATATATATGTATATATGTACTTATATGGATATGTATATACATGTATATGGTATACCTGACGTCGATGAAGAAGAAGAAGAAGCGCGAGAGAGCAACGACCTCTTTTCGTTCAAGAAAGTGAAGCTTCAGACCGCAACATGTTCACCGCTTACTATTCAGTTACAAGCGGTCTGCCTTTTAATCATTTTCATTTTTTTTCTTCTTCTTGTTCTTCTTGTTCTTCTTTTTTCTTCACATACGTGTACATACATATATATGTATATATGATGATCAAACTTAGCTAGTAAAAGTTAAGTTTATCGTGTCGTAAGACAAAGTTTTTGTTAATTCTTACCTTGCCAGCAATAACTGCTTGAACTGACAGAACGTTGGCAGCCCTATGATATTCCAAAACTTCACCTGGTAAAACATGGCCGACACCAGGGTCGAACCACACCAACTCACCCTACGAAAAGAAAATAACCAGTTTTAGTTTTATAATGAAGTCGATTAATAAAGACAGATTTTAATTTGTTCTTTTAGAAAATGTTTCTTACAATTGAATTTATTTGAGTAAAGGGACAACGTTAAGATAATGAATTTAATTTAGATCGAAGTAAAATTTGTGTGAATATATTTTTTTGTTAATTTTTAAATGAAATTTTTCCCTCTTAAAAAATCGAAATTTAACGACGTTCAACTAATGATAAAAATTAGAATTTTTAAAATTACATTTATAATTATTTGTATTAAATAAAAATAAAATAATTAATTGTATTTAAAATAAAATTATTAAAATTACTACAAAATATTAGAAAAACAAAACGTTAGGTAGGTTTTTTGATAAATTTAAAGGAAACAAAGAAGCACCGTTTTTAAATGCCACTTCGGATAAGAAAATTCAGGATTCTTAGTATTTTCTTTATTCGTTTCTCTTGCATGAACTTTTCTTTTTCCCGTACAAAATCCAAAAATCGATGAACTTGTCGTAGTATTAGTAGGGGACGATTTGTTACGAGCTATGGCATCGGTTTCGCTACGATTCCTCGCGTGAGCAGCAACAGCAGCAACAGTTGTGGCAACCATACCGACTGCCGATTTCTTCAGGCAATTCGATCTCTCCTTCGTTAACTTCGACAACGTTCCAATTTCTCTCGATAATAATCGTCTTCTTCGATCGTCGAAATTTTGCGAATCGTTGATACGTTCACCGTGAATGGATACACTCGAACTTGTAGAAAACTTTCTCGATGTTTTAACATAACTCGGAAGTGTACTCGACAATCTGTTAATCATCGTTGACGTGCACGACGATAAATTTTCACGATTCGAATTACGAATTTCCATTAATCTGTTCTGTGACTTGGATTTGTATTTGCCATCATTTAATTTATGCCAAGTGGAATAATAATCCGATTGATGATGATCATCGTTTTTAGTATCGATTATCGATGTTCTACGTACCTCACGTCTTTCACGACCTATTAAATCGTCATACCTCGAATATTCGCTATGACGATCGTTCGAAGAAACATTAGAATGACCATACATTTTTTCAGAACTTGTCTTTCGTGATACTATTCTTCTTCTATCCAAGGATTCAGATTGTGAAGCATTTTGAATAATTCTTCTTCTAGAAATAGCTTGACCACTAGGTTCCGGTTCATTTTTATCAATTTCACGAGATATGCCAGTTTTTCGAGACACTTTAGCATAAATTTCACTGTTTCTCCTATCCGTGCTTCTTACATTAGTTTCCATAAGATTCGATTCTGATTTAGTTCGATAATTGAAACCATCGTTATTTCCCATACGTCTATTGATTTTACTAATATTAGAATAAGTTGACAATGTGTTTGATCTAGAACCATGTGAATTTTTACGAGCTTTCGTATATCTGGATAAAGTGCTGAAATTTGAGGAATCCTCGAAAGTAGGTGCAACAACAGGTAAGGATGTTTTTCTTCTTCTTATCCTACCATAAACAGGTGGTTCTTTTTTAACAGGATCCGGTCTATAGTACCAATCCTCGTTGTCGCGACCATGGGTGGATCTCGAAGAGTGTAAGATCTTGGGCAAGGTTGAAGATCGTGGTACAAGGTCGCGGTTAATGTCCCGAAACGATGAGGTGTTAACCGTCAAGAGATCGGAATCAGTCGGGGATCTAGAATCACGTTCATCGTCATTTTTACTCCACCTAGAACGTTGCAGGGAAACAGTTGATCTTGGTGGTCTTGACCTGGTGTCATTTGAAACACTTGTCGATGTACTCGAGTTAGATCTAATCGTATTACTTTTTATCTCGATATTATACTCTTTCCCAGAGACACTATTATTTCTAGTAAATCTAGTTGAACCTCCGTGGGAGGTTGTTCGAAACGTAACAACGTCCACGCTATCTCTCCTTCGTAGGATATCTCGTCTAGTAACTTGTTTGAAGTCTCTCTCAGCACGTAACCTTTTTCCCATCGATGGTAGAGTATTTGGTCTAGCACCTTCTTCATCGTCATCGATCTCGATCGAGGTAGCACGTATCCAACAATGTCTTTGAAGACTATCGGTAAATCTTTTACCATTGTATCTATCATTGTCTTTGTTACAATTTCTCCTGAGTATTTCTTTCCTCGAAATCGTTGGCACGTAAGATAAAGACGAATCACGTACCATCGATTTACCACTATTAATCGTTGTCGTATCTTTACCGTTATCATTTTGATCATAAACAACCGTTGTTGTATCTGTCGTTATTATTCCATGGTTCTTCTTAGAACGACCGGAAGTTTGATATCTCTTACCAGTTCGTTCCGCCGTTCCGCAAGAATTTGGGGCGGAATTCGCATCTGGGTCTGGGTCGTCAGAATTATGCAACGCACGTCGTACGGATAACGGTTTCACGCTCGCGTAGAAAGCTCCCGAGCGTGCATTTTGCGATGACGACAAAGACGACGAGGATGTTGTCCTTGCTGTTTTTGTTGTCGTAGTTGTAGTTTTAATTCCTGTCGATGTTGTCAACGTTTTGGAAGAAGAAGCAGCAGCAACTTTCTTCGTGCTGCTGGCACAACTCGACAACGATGTTCTGTTCATCACGACGATCGATCCACTGTTTCTTTATGTCTCTTTGCAAATCCATCGATTTGTGTTATTCTCACCCACGCGAGAAAGCACTTCTTGTCACAGTTCGTACCTTTCAAGGTCATCGAGCTACCATGCGCGAGCAGAAAAACACCTATGTATTGCACACGCAGACTTCTTAACTCATCGTCTAAGATGGAGAAATCTCAGAAGATGATGGAAAATCTTTCTTCCCCTCTTTTCTTCTTTACCTATCGAGACATCTCATCATCGGACGTGAATTCCCGAGAGAATTCGACTTTCTCGTATCGTTTCACGACGGAACTCGATAATCGATGGCAGGAGAAGGGGAACATTAAGCTTCTTTCTTTTTTCGCAGATGTTACTTGTGAAATTCTTCTCTAGGTTCTTTAATTTTTTTTTAAACTCTCTTATTGTAAACTGGTCGTTCGACGTTCTAATTGCTTAAAAACTAGCTCACCATTTAGGTATCAAATCTCATTTAACTCATATTTTTTTTTTATTCATCTACACACGAAGATCTTCACTGTCTTCTGCTTTTGTAAAATCACTTGCTTTTTTTCTTGTTAATTATCGAATCGTTTTATTCGTATAATTTTAAAGGTATAAGAAAGTTCAAACAAATTTCAGAATTGTTGACAACCAAGGTTCTCGAAAAAAGACAACTATACCAGTTTTAGTATAATACAAACATCAAAATACTAATTCTGATACTTTCCATGACAAGTTCGTAAACTCGACCTCGTTACCGAGTCGTTTAACGTTCCTTACGCGTGTCCAGTTAGCATGTGATACGCTTATATAGTTTTCCTATTTTCTCTCGGATCCTAAACGTATTACACGTAGGAGAGATCTTCAATAAGAAGAAGATTCGAGAGAATCAATTCGATATTCTTTCCTTCGACGACGTGTTTTTTTTTCTTTTTATTTCTTCTTCAATTATTTGACATTCGGCACGAAACGCATGCTAAGTTTTGGCTTAAGGAAGTTAGGAGGTCACGGACAAGACTCTTCTTCTTCTTCTTCTTCTTCTATTGAGTTTATTGGGTTAGTCAAGCTCGACAAAATTTCGTGCTGCTCACGTAGAATTCTTTAACGGTTCCCCGTGTATTGAAACGTCATTCGAATGTAATCAGGTAATCCTTTAGATGATAATAATAATAATAATAATAATAATAATAATAATAATAATAATAATAATACTATCCTATTAAATACAACACACGTAGAAATTCGCACGAATTATTTCAACGATTCTCAATTATTATACAAAAAAAAAAAAAATCACATATAATAATCCTAATTTTTTTAAATAAAAAGACAAATTTCGAGGTGCATCCGAACTCGAGGATGTTCGATGCAGCACTGAGCAAGGCTGAGCTGAGTTGAGGTTCCTTGCTCCGCAACAATTGCTTCGTGTTTACAGTGGCGTATTCCAGATGCTTTTAATTAAAGCACGAGTTCTTTTAATTACACTTGTAATCAAGATTATTAAAAAGAAAACAAATTCGTAACTTTTCAATTCGACGAATCTCAAACGTAGAAGTTTTTCAATCCTTTCAATGATAATTTTTTTACTACGTCCGATCACGACGAGTACGTACAAGCGTCTAATGTTCAGATAATTGTCGAATGATTAAAAAGTTTCTTTAAAAATAAATTACAAAGAAATGCCGACGCCAGTGTATCGAAGTGCTTTGGGGTGGAACCAAGCGTGCTTCTTTTCTTATATAAATTACGCGCTAAATACGCGTACAAATGTATGTGTGTGTATACTTCGTGTTAGTAGACGATGGATGATATTAAGCTTGGACATGGAAAACGAACGGGAAGCGCATATAATGAACCACCACTGTATTACAGACGCAACTTGTCTGTCGATTGTAAAAACCGATTGCGTTTGTAAAAGCGTATTATTTTCGCACGAAATGTGTTACTGGATTTCGAGGTTCCATTTATACTCATTTATGTATATACATATATACATATCTTTTACGTATCCGTGTATAAGTATTATTAATACGTTTTATATTTATATATCCTTTTGTATTTTCTTTTCTATTTAACTTTTCCTTTTCATTTTCTTTTCTTTTTCATTTCAATTCGTACGTATGAAACCGTCTGAGAAAAATTTCAGTTAAATCACTTTTTTTCCGGCAATATATATGTAAAATAATTTGCATATACGTATGCAAGTAATGTGTGTACATAACTTGTGTAAAATATTTGATACACGTGTTCGTTCTATTTCAACGAACAATAGGTTGGTATGTGAAAAAGATAATAGAAAAAGAATAGTGTTAAACGTAATGTCGTCGCACTCGAGAGATATTTCAAACGAATTATTTTCCCCTTACCCTTCTACCTTCTCCTCCTTTCCCCTCATCCATGTAAATTTTCTTCAACATCTCTTGCGCTTGTATACACGTGTATCATCCTTTTGCGTTTTCACTTTTACTCAAGTTAAAAGCCTGCTAGCTCGTACAGGGTGTAATTACCTTTGGAATTGTTAAATCGTCCTCATCGAATGTACCGAGAGGAATACCTGGAAAGCTATTTTCTTCTTTTTATTTTTTATTTTATCTCTATACGAAGTGTAAAATTGTCGTGAAAGCTTCAAAAAAAGTATTTTTATTATCGTAATGTTCAGAAAGGTATTTTAAATTTTCGTGTAAAATAATGTCGCGTTCTCGTGACCTAATTTAATCAATCGTGTAATGCAATTATTTTTATTTAAGTTGAGTTTTCATATTTTTTGGTTTGTTCATTGTTTAACGAATGATAATTATAATATTTACGATAGAAATTGAAATGGAAAGTTATTAGAATAAAATATTTCTCGGTTGGTAAGATTTGTTTTTCCAAATAATTGAAAATATTTAGAAATATTTAGAAATATTTACCTCTTTCAACTAGAACACCCTGTACATACCTATATTTAATCTTTATCTATTTATTATATACTTTAATAAGTGTAACAATTATTTTTATTATCAATGATTAATCATAGAAATAATTAAAAAATTTATATAATTAAAATATAATTAATAAATAATTAAATTAACAAATATATGATATAATTATAAAATAATTATAATATATAATTAATATTATAATTAAAAATATATACAATAATTTAAAAATATATGATACACATATTAAATATTTATATATATATATATATATATATTATTATTATTATATATTATATATAATTAATTATATAATATTAAATACGTATAAATATATATATATATATATATATATATATATATATATATATATATATATATAAATAATTATTTCTATTTATACTTCTTTTATATTAATTTTTTCATATTAAAAAAACAAACAAACAAATATTACTCATCATTTTATTCTAATAAATTTTTTCTTTATTTTTGTATATAAAAACCAGAATATTATTTATATTAAATAAATAAAAAAAAGGAACAAAAACACAATAATTATTGATTCGCTCTGTATATGAAATATATGATGAATCAAATAAAACAGGTTTGTAATCGTCAAAGTTATTTCATAGATCGTTACCTCGAAGGATAACAAGCAGAAACGTTGCCTAGTTCTTTTGCTAGTTCGACAACAATTTTAAAATCTTCTCTCCCTCTCTCTCTTTCTTTCTCTCTTTCGTGGTAGTTAATGTTGAACGGAGATCAACGTGCAGAGGAACGTGCAAGAGGCATTCGAAAGTTGCCAAGATTGCAAGACGCAATTGCGTGTGCTCGGATCATTGACACCAACGAGCATCTAGCAAAAGGTGATTCTAACACAAGATTGAAACGTAACGTAAACAACATTGTACTATTATAGAATCATAGATCATCCCCTTTCGTGAAAATTCTTTTTAATTATTTTTTTATTAATTTTTTCATTTTTTTTTTTTTAGGCTACATTTCCTTTTTTTGTTTTTCTTTCATTTTAAAATTCGTTTCTCATTATATTTTACTTTTTATTCGTATCAACCTATTTTTAACCCTATGCACTTTGATTTAATATTTCTATTTTTTACAAAATACTTTTAAACATTTTCTTAGAAATTTATTTTAATTTAAATGTAAAACAACGTAAATAAGTTTAAGATTTCAATATAATATATATAATATTGTTAAATATATATTATATATATATTTTATATCTTTTTTAATATTATTTTATATATATATATATATATATATATATATAATATTATTTAGATTTATTTTAATATATAATATGTATAAATAATATAATATATATAATATTATACATAATATTAAATATATTATTATTTATTATATTTTATAATACGATTAATATACGTTTTATTTACACCACCTTCGTAATTTTTAATACTCGATATTGAAATTCAAAGGATTAAAATATCAAAATTAATTCATTGCAATTTAAAATAATTTATATTATTTCGAAATAAACAAGTATATGTAAAAATTTGATGTACTTTCATAATCATTGTCAAATTTAATTCATTAATATTATTTAATCACCTTCTATTGAATATAAAAAAAAAATGTTAACGTGCAACGAAACTTAAGTGAACAATATTAAAAAATTGTCTTCGTTTATTTTTAATCACCAAATGTAAATAGAAAAATCGTTTTGATTCAATCTAGAATGATCGGTTGTTACGTGAGTTAACGAGAATCATTTGAGTTTAAGGTGCATGAAATTTATCTTGAAGACATGGAACGGATTCATGAAAATAACGAGTTCGATGGTGGTACAAGTTTTAAAGGAAAATTGGTTTAAAAATTACAAAGAAAGATATTATGCAACGTTGCTGCACCTAGAAAATAAAGAAAAACAGATAGATATTTACTTCGTGAAGTAAACTTTCATATTTACCGATTTCTTATTAATATTGCTATAAATTTTACGCGACAGCTTTTTTGTTGTAAACAAAAATTAATAATTCCTTCATATCCGGGAGTTTACGTAAGGTTTTTATTTTATAAAAAAAGAAATGAAAATAAATATTTCTTTCATTCACAAAGAATTATCCACGTATCTTGAACAGGTTATTTTTTCTTATAAAAAAAAAAAAAGAGAAAAAAAAAAGGAATCTGAATTTCTCACCTTCTGCCACTCGGCGTACATCTTGAAAAAGTGATTAGGCTGATTTACGAACGATGCCCGTTATCCTCATTTTGCGTTCTACCTCAGAATTTCGTCCTTACTCTTTCTGAAAAATAAAAATCACATTTTTTTTTTTTAATAATGAAACCAGTATAAACAAATTATCGTTTAAAAATAAAACTTAACATAAAAAAATGATTGAATGAAAATATCGCTTAATTTTTGATCAACTTTTATTTGGTATTATCAACCTAATGAGTAACGTTTAACAATAATTTCAATAGCATAAAGAAAATGAAGTTAAGAGTAAACTTGTGCAACGCATTATGCAACTCGTCGTTCAATGCAATTTCGTAAGATCATCGATGACCGTAAGAATGATGACGTAGCATGCATACTCGCGACAAGTTAGTAAAGAAAAAAATAATTATTATTCATTTGATAGCACGTAACGGAAACATCACTTCAAGAGCTCTTTGACTTGTTCAACTTCCTGATTAACAACCGGTCACGATTTTCATTCAATCGAATTTCACATTTCTTTTCCCATTAAGAAAAAAAAATAATAATAGAATTAAGGAATTTAATTCATGAAATTAGAAAATACATAATCGAATAAAAAAGCAATGAAAGAAATAAAGTAAAAAAAACAAAAAGAAACACAAGAAATAAATGCAAGGTTAACGTCAGGTAAATTGCCAATCAATTTTTCTTTTTAATTTGTTCTTAAGAATGTGTTTTAAATTAAACAATGTGTTAAATAAAAATTAGGTTCAATGCAAACGTGAATAGAAAAATTTTATAATAAAATTAACTAATAATAATTTCATAATAAAGTTAATATTAGTTAATTTTATTATAAAATTATTAATTAAAAAATATTTAACTAAATATTTAACTAATATTTATTTTATAATAAAATTAATTAAACTTGTACTAAATAAAAATTAAGTACACAATGCAAAAAACATAAATAAATATATGAATTTTAGAAAAATTTCTTCCCTTATTTTTTAGCAAATGATTGACCATAATTAATTTTTAAAAAATTCAATTTACATTCCTCATAGTTCATTACAATTGTGTGAAGTTTGAAAAAAAAATCAGAGGTAGCACATGATTGTGTATTTGTTAATTAAAAAACCAGAATTAGTAGAATGATTTTATACAAATAAAGAAAATAAAGTAAAGAAATTTATTTAATTATTCCTTGCTTCGGGCTATTGACGAATTTAACATTTCTCATGGAGATAAATGAAGACCTTGAAAATGAATTCAAACGAACGGAATGCGGATTTCATCCGATCATTTTCAAAATTAATCGTATAAACCAGTGAAGGCTGAACAGTGTTCGGAATTGATGATTTTTTCTTTTAGGATTATAATGATGATGATGATGATGATGATGATGATGATGATGATGATGGTGATCTCTAATATCGAAAAATCTGACGTTAAACCCAACCCAAGAAAAGAATTTTCTCTTAAGACCAATTTGTACGTGTATAATATTTAATCACATATTTAGTAGATATATAATGTATGTATGACTGTATACATATATATACACGCACACGCAAACTTTCCTACTTCGCGTGAAGAAACATCGATATCGATCGCCTCCTGTTTAAGAAATGCCGGAAATTTCGTAAGAATAACTGTGTATGTGTGTACGTGTGAGTAGATCTTTAAAAAAAAATACATTACTCTTATGAGTAAGGTATAATACTCAAGTATATGTCAATTTTTTTCAAAATTATTATATTGCATATTAAATACCTAAGCTTTGAATGATTGTGAGTAAATTTCAAATAATAATAATAACAATAATAACAAAGTAACATCCAATCTAATAATATTAGACATTTAACATCATATCATTCGAAACGTGTAATTTTGTTTTGCATAATCCTTAATAATTTTAATAATATTTCTTTGTCGAAATCTATGAAGCATAATTTGAAAAAAACAAAACAATAATTTTAATAATCAAAAATACCATATATAAATTTATAATATATAAATTAATAAAAATATAATTATAATAAAAATGTATAATATCTAAAATATATAATAGATAAATTAATAAATATATAAACTATATAATATATAAATACCATATATTATTTGTAAGATTTATATTAAATTTAATAATCTTTAAATAAAAAATAAAAAAATGAAATTATTATACAAAAAACAACCGTGTTTTCATTTTTTATTTTTTCGTTCAAAGGTACTGACAGTGATGATTGTAACTGATAAAAGAAAATAAGAAAAGAAAAAAGAAGTAATAGAATGAGAATCCTAAGTGGGCATCAATCATGCGTATAAAAGCACGAGTAAAAGTTCTTGACTCGTTCTTCACCGATCATGCGACTAGCTCATGGAATGCATTTCACAATCTTATGTTAATTTGGTTAGTCACCCTTCGATCTCTGTTGCTCTCGCATATATGTCGATTACATCCATCCAACTGTTTGAATCAACATTTAAACTTAAGATACAAAACATTTTATATGTCCAAATAAAATACTAGAATTTTTTCTTCAATCGAATAACAGTTTAAAGATCCTAATGTCATTTAATTAAGAGTCCATAAAAATATTATAAATTTACATTATTGTTGTTATATTTCAATCGAATAACAAAATGATTTAGCGTGTTTAACAAAAAGGTGTTTTTAATCATTGTTACTATAGACATTTGTGATTGTAACTAGGTAGTAAAGAATAGTTAAAGAGACATATACTGACAATGAGATGTTTGAGAACAATAGGAAAAGAAAATAAGAGAGAGAAATAGAAATATAATTTGCCCTTTCGACACCATCGATTGTCCATTGTCCTTCCTCAAAGTGAGACTACAAACGTTCACCTATTTCCTTTCCTGCATCTATCTATTCTGTCTATCCATTTAATCGTCACCGACATTAGGAAAATAAACTGAAAATAAACTCGACCGGTTTGAACGAATTATCTTTCTCTTTTTCTCTCTCTGGGTGCTTCCAATTCGTTATCCGTGAGATTATACGAACGACGACAGGAATATCCATTAAGGTTCATTAGTCGTTTTGGGTGTTGCACAAGCCTTCAGGCACTTAAATCTTAAGAAAAAGCATCGATTACTTTCTTTCAAAATTCTCATTCACTTTTATTAACATAAACATATTATATCTCAGTTCGTTTCATTTCGTTTCGTTTCGTTTCATTTCGTCATTTGACGTTACCTCTTTTTTTTGAATTCAAACGAGAATATATTTACGTAAATTATGTATTCAAATAATTAGAGTGGAAAAATAACAATGTCGTCTAGTCTATTGTTTTTAAAACCTGATTGATTTGACAATGGATGACGACAAAAAAAGAAAATTTCTATGAGTCTAGAAATAGATAGAAATTGATCCTACTATAGTTACTGTAGTTTATTAGTATATGTGTGTGTATGTGTTCATGATTAAGAGAGTATCGTAAAAAGAGGATTGCATTGAATGTCTGGACCCTTATTGAATGATGGGAGAGTCTGGATTACCAAGTTAACATCGATAGCTCTGAAGAATCGAGATTTCGTCGAGCTGTTATCCAGGTCAGACAGAGAAAGCAGGAATCTGACTACGGTGATACAAGGATCTTATGTAATTCATGATCGTGTCTCTCATAAACTTATCCAAATTCAAGAATTTTATTTAATAAATGTCAATATTTTTACTATTTAATTGTTTTAATTGTTTGAAAGAATCTAATGCAATCTGAATCTTTTTTTAATTGAACAAACATAATTCATTTCATTGAAAAGATTAAGTGTTTCACACATTAAACACACATAAGAATATCTTTATGTGTGTAAGGAAAGGTGTTGGTTACAGATCGAATCGAAAGGAAAATAAAATTTAAGAAGAAAGTTTATACTTCCTAATAATACCGGCTTCGTTATCCCTAACTTTGATTCGACGAGAATAATAAAATCTTAAATTTTGCAAATGCCGTAAGTTGAAAGAGATAACGATATCGTTTACGTTTTTTTTTATGTCCCCTCTTTTATATACTCCATTATTATTTTGTCATTTTAATTACGCATCGTGTACCAAAAAAAAAAAAATTATTTCGAGATAAGGAAATCTTATTTGACCATCGTAAAAAAGATATTATATTATATTATGTTTTTTAATTATAATTGTTTGTCTGCGTTAAACATCGAAACTATATAACTAATGTAATTAAAAATTGATTTGTTTCACTTGATATTCTCTAATTTAAAAGATAGAGTAGTTTATTAAACGATTTATCATTTTTTTATTGTCAAATTAAGGGATATATTATTTAAGGTTATCTTAGTCCTTTAGTTCTACATACAATAGAAGTATACAATAGAAGGCGGTGTATTACAATTTTATAAAATTTCATTTTTGAAGGTTTAAAGTTTCTTTTTTTATTTTATTTTTAAAATCAAATCGGATTTTAATTAAAAAAAAGCATAATTTCATTATGATAAATACTACAAAAATTAGAACAAAAATTATTTGTTCAGGAGTAGTAGTTTCTTTTCTTATTTTATACGTTATATTTTAAAAAATATTCTTTTTTAGATTAAACTTTAATGATTAATTTGCTCTAATGTTTAATAATATATATAAATCATGAACATGGTAGTATACATTGAAACGAATGATTTTTAAATAATATTTATTCAGTTTCACGACAGGAATAATAATAAAGGAAATACGTTCTCTTTAATAGCAATAACTATCAAGAAATATTCCCCTTTACCAATTAACTAGATGCATATTTTATAAATATGTTTCCATTATAATAACTTTGAGTGAACATTAATAAAGGAATGATTATTTATTGATTGACAATAGAAAAATGAAACAATGAGAAAGAGAAAGAGAAAGAGAGAGAGGGAAAAAAGAAATAAAGAGGTCATACGAATCATTGTCCTCGAATACTTTCGCTTTAACCGTTTCATTTAGATCGAATCGTTCCGGATTCGAAATTTAACTCGACCATTCGTAATATACTAAAGTAGACAACCTAATTATACTATAATTCTACCAACTTTTCAACGATCTAACGTTACTCGATTAAATGAGAAACAAATTGCGAATAATAAACGTGACTAGACGTTTGAAACAATATTTTTCAATTCTTTCATTTAAATACGACAAAACAAATTAATTAGAATTAATTTAATTAATTAAAATTATTCATTTTATTATATATTTTTCATATTATATTATTATACTTAAATAAATATATATATTTTTATATTTATTTTAGTATTTTTATAATATATATTTTTATATTTATATTATATATTTATTATACTAAATAAATATGTAATATAATAAATATATTTCTCATATATATATATATATATTATATTATTATATAATAAAGAATATATAAGATATATAAGAAATAAATATAATTAATTATTTAATTTATTTTAATTTTTATACATATCGTAGTAAATATCGAATTACTTTTATATAATTATTTTATTTGTAATAATAATTATATTAAGAAATACAATAATATAACTAATAATAATAATAATAATAATAATAATAATAATAATAATAATAATAATATAATAATAGAAAAATAAAATTAGTCAACATTATTAAAATAAAATAGTGATTTAATACAAAGGAATGAGAGAAATAAATAACATGCAGCGTCGAAGGTTACCAAGAAAATATTTTCACTTTGTGTTCGTGAGAATTCGTGTTCTATACCCTTACGAGTACGTAACGTAAGGTACGGTACATACTTACAAACATCTTTCTTTCTCTCTCTTCATCTCTATCTCTTTTAGTTTGTTTCTCATTTTCTATTTCTTCTTTTTCTCTATTTATCTTTCTACCTCTTCTTCTCGTTTTCTCTATCTCACTCTTTCTATCTATCTTTTTTCTCCTTCTATCTCCCTACCTTTTTTCTTCTCTGTCAACACTGGTGGTGATAGCTAAAGGCAGAAAGGAATTTGCAAACGACGAGGTTCGACTGCTCGGCGTTTATGGCAGAGAAAGGGTACGATCTGGCACGTCCAGTGTGGCATCCCAGTATTATTCGAAGAAGAATATTCGACGTGTGTAAATGAAAAAAAATTGTGTTAACCTGTCCTTCGATTTTAATTTCGTTTCATTTATTCAATAAAAATAATTGAAATTATTTATACTATTTAAATAATCACGAGATATGAAACATTTAATATTTTAATTTTTAAATCATTGAAATAAAATATTGAAAAATACGAAAGATTATTTTTTTGATAATAAAAAAGTCAAAATTATTCTACGAGGTTTGATGTCATCGATTTGATTCTCGCGATAATTTACTACTACTACTACTACTACTATTTCCTTTGTCTCAACGAACAATGTGTAACATAATACATAAAACGTGCTGACGCTTTCTTGAGAACTCACATGAGAGTAACAAAATGTAATGAGACTATGAAAGAGATCACAAATCAAACGTGAACAGAATAAAGGATTGGAAAAAAGGTTTCTCGCAAGTAAAAAAAAGCATCTCGAGCATTGAAATCTCCGAAAAAGAAACGACGAGGAAGATTAAATGTATAAAAAAAAAGAAAGGAAGAGAGAGAGAGAGAGAGAGAGAGAAAGAAAGAGAGAACAAGAAACGAGGGACAAGCTGGTCGGCGTCGTCGACGTTGACCAAGCATCGATGTCTCCGAACGTAGAAGAAAATAATACATTCATACAAAAAAGAGAACAACTATACATACACACATATATATATATATATATATATATATATATATATATATATATATATATATATATATATATACAAATGAAAAACATATTTTTTTTGAATAATTATTTACTTACTTACTCTTCGTTGAGTTTCAAAATAATCCTTATTCCAATTTATTTATCCTTAGAGATATTATTTTGTGTATTTGTTCTATACAAATAATTTCTTCGTGTTTGTAGAACACAAAATCTATAGAAATATATTCCTTTCTATCACCGTCAGATCCACGAGGATTTTTTTTGTCAAACAACACTCTCTTCACACGACTTCGATTAGTCCCTTGTGTATGTGTGTATGTGTTTGTAAGTGAATACAGAAAGTAGACAATCTAACAACAAGGAAAAAGGGATTTATAATAATAGTTTATAAAAATATATTCCAACAAAGATGTGAAGTTTATCAGAAACAGGTTATATTACAAATAAACTACAAACAGATATAAAAAAAATCTAAAAAAGAAATATGATGATATAAAATACTATTACTGAATCTAAAAGTTTAAAATTTTAAAAATATGAGAGAAAAATGAAAATTTTGTTAAGTTTTTTATTTTTAAGTAGTTTCAACTTCACATTTATCACGCGTGTGTGTATGTGTGTTTAAAAATGTAAACGTTAAGGTAATATACCAAGAATTATTATAATAATAATTACTTTTTTGTGAATGTTTCAATATTATCAAAGATACGACGAATTTTTAAACACTTTTATAATCACCCACAAATATATTTACGTATATAAAAACTTATTTTTTTGAACGTTTCGAAGGTTTGCCGGACAAGCAGGCACCGACTGCTGCCTTCACAACACGATCCCGTGCCGTGGTATGCGACCGTTCGACCTCGCCTAAGAACCTTTTAGTTTCAATACCTACCGTATAGCGCCACTATCCACTAACTTGGTACCGTTACCTGTTCCTTCACAGGTGGGGCAAGCGGTCCCATATAGAGGCCCCACTACTAAACCCTTCCTCTTCTCTAACCCCCCTTTCCCTACATTTCTATACCGATGTCAGGACTTTATATCCACGTCATTGACAACGAACACAACCGTCATCTGATGATGTTCATGGTCTGTCATGGGTGGTCTACCTTCTTCTTCTTACAGGTGCATATGTATACCTGAGGATATTTTTATATAAGCTGTGAAACAAAATATTATTGTCAAATTTGATGATGTTGAATATGAATGAAAATATTTTCAATGATGTTTATAGGTTTACTCTTTTAGGATTAAATCTTTTTTTTTTTAAATATGTTATATATACTTCTTTATATTATTAGTTATGCAGTAAAATTGATTTTTGTTTTTGGTGTTTACTGTTATTAATAATTTATGCATTTTATGTCATTGAAATTTTGTCGACACACTATGCGTATGCTGAGGAAGAGACCATAGCCCTCCCCAAATGGTATGAGGACCCCCAAAGAGGTCATCTAATCATCAGGCCATTGTCCTCATACGGGATTCCTAAGTTGACCCCTACCCATGCTAGTCATCGATTTACGCATATTCCAAAGAAACTGTTAATATTGTTGTTTTTCATGAAAAAACACATATAATTGTATTCTAACTTGACGTTAGAATGCTATTTTCTAACGAAGGACTTTTTGTAATGGAAGGTTAATTGGATTGCAATTGAATTACGTAGAATACGAAACTAATTTGTTTTCTGCACGGATTAATAATTATTATTATCGTCATAATTATTTAATTATTATTTTAAATTAATCGACAGTTATTTCTTACTAGTGTTTTAATCATAAACAATCAATACAAAAAGATAGAAATTATATTAATTACTGTATCATGTTATTTGATTTAACAAAAAGCATAACGGTTGAGTTTAATCTACTTTGTGTATGAAATATACACAAAAAATAGATCATAAGATATTAAAATGCAATACTTTAAAAGAACTTCACGTAGCACCCTTAAAAAGTCATCGCGACCGATATTATATTTATTGTTCGATCTACTTTTCTTGATTTTTTATTCAACCCTCGTCGTTAAAAAAAAAATAAAACAAGAAAAAAATAAACATATATATAATATATATGTATATATAATATAAATCAAGCACTTAACAATGCTACGATCGTAGTTCGCGAAAGGGGTTAAGAATTTTGTGTGCTCCTTTCGGTTTTGGATGATCATGAACATGCATATATATACGCACATGCCTTCAGGCATTAACGTATTAACTTATCCTTTATTTCACATCGATGATATGTAACCAACTGCACTATTACACTACTGGTATGCAAGCAATGCATTTATAGATGCCCATTCACCGTTCCTGTGGTTTCATGAGCAAAATACTGGTACTCATGGGGTAAAGGAAACCTTGGCCGTATTAGCCTTGTTCTTCGTGGAATATTACATTTTTATATTAATCAAGTATTTCTAGTTGTTTTTTATTGTTTTTCTTTTTTTCTTCTTTTTATAATAATAATAATAATCATTATAACTAACTAGGTAGCATCGAAGGACTATTTGGATCGCACGGTCGCATTTCTTACACGAATCCTGTCCTCGTTGTTTCATTAATGAAACCGTTCGTTAATGTATTCGATTTTCTCTATTGTCCACATTTTACGTGATACTCGTGCTGACGACCTTCTCATCTATAACTACCTGTTCGATTCAAGTATACAAATTCGGTCGAATCTCTTCGATAGAAAGTAACCGAATTCTTGGTCGATTAAATGCGTGTGGCGAGGTAAAGAGGATTTATCAGAATTTCAAGAATAATCGAATAAAGTTGATCCTATTATTATTTATAAATAAATACACTCATAATGCCAATATATTTTTACAGGTAGTAAATAATACATTTTGAAATTCTTTTAATATTAATATAATAAAATTTAATAAAATGTCACTTTGTAAAGATAAGTTATTAAAAAATGTTATACAATTGTTGGAAATTTTATAATTATAAAAAAAATATTATTTTAATTATTTGTTAATTTTTAAATTTTAATATGATGTATTTTTATTCACTGAGTAATTTACTCATATGATAAATGTTTTTCAGAGAATACTATACCGACAGTACGGAAACAGATTTCAACGATGATGGTAATGGTTGACGTTTATCAACTGCAATTTCTTTACCGACATAACTGAATCCGGGAATCACTTGTCAAATTGCACCAACTTCGTAAGAACGATAGAAACGATACTAGATGGCGCATAAATGGTTTGACGGAAAGGTACATTTTCAAAATATGTTAATTGCTACATTAACATTTTTTTCAATTATATTTTAAAGCATAATTACTTCAACATCAAAATTATATGTTATCTTTGAAAAGATTTAAATAATCTGATTACGAAATAGCAAAAAAAAAACAAAGAAATAAATTATAATATTTATTTTTTTTTACAAATGAACAATATTTCACAAAGAGAGAATCATGTAGAGAAATATAAAAAATAAATATAACGAGAGATAATAACAACATCGATAGAAGATTTTCCTATCCAAAATTTTATGACAATCAATATTGTATATTTAGCTTTAAACTAATTGGAGCGGAAAAACGTTCGCACTCGATAAGCATCGTCCTCGATAAGAGGGGTTGGCTATCGCATTTTTATCAAAGCTAGGGCAAATATTTGAGCTTGCACTTGGCCGAATCGATGAACGCAGCAACAGCAGCAGCAGCAACAGCAGCAACAACGGCGTGCCGTTCGAGTAGCGAGATAAAATTAACAACGAACGATACTCAGGCAGAAAGTGACCAATAATGTTTGGACGAAAACGATTCCAGGGTATTCATAAAAAATAATGCAAACATATTAAAGAGCTTATCTCTAAGGGGACAGATGATTAAATATGTCGGCCATTTTTTTGTTGAACTCTCATACAAATCCACCCCTTGGCAATAATATAAATCGAACGTTTGTGTCGCGCACTGCTGCTGCTAGCTGGCTGGCTGGCTGGTTGGCTGGTTGGCTGTTGCTGCTGTTGCTGCTGTGGATCCTGAAGAGGACATAATTTCATTTAAACTTTTATTGGATTACGTCGTATCACGAATCCCTGTAAAAATATATCATCGTTCTGCTTTGTTATCTAACGCGGTGTCGCCCGAGTACCTATACTATATCGTCCCTCCAACCTACAATATCCGTCCCAGTCGGAATTTTTATAATGCAGAAAGGAGGATATAGCCATCTTCGATTGATATGGATGAGATGGCACGAGTTATGATATACGCTCGGTTTGAAATGGAAAATCATGCCTGGATTGGATTCGCACGTGAGCTGAAATAAAGTTACAACGGTAACCTTAAACCTCAAGCCCTCTTCTCTACACCCCCAACCCTCTAGCACCTTTCTTAACTTTAGTTCTCTTCGAGTACCCTCTATTTGCTTAGTTACATCGGCACTTTGCCGAAGATAAATCCCATGGAATTTATATCACTGCATTACGAAATCCGTCACGTCAAAGTTTTACCTATTAATTGTTCTAAATCGTAATAACAATATCAAAAGTTAGAAACCCAAACAATAAAATTTTTTTATTCTAAAAGAACGAAATTAAATAGAAGAAAATTTGGTTGTTTTAAATTTTCAAATAAACCTAATACGGGGTTAGACATTTATTTTCGATTCGTCCAAATTTTTTTTTGGATTTAAAAAGGTTCGTATAGAATCGACAGAGATGAAAATATATTTTTTTTTTCAACAGAAATATTGTATAAGAAAGATAGAAAGAAATAAAATAAAATAATAGGGACAATGTGCGGAAGGGAAAAGGTATATATAAAAGTCTAGCGAGAAGAAAAAGGAGACTGAATAAGAGAGAGAGAGAGAGAGAAAAGAGTAGCTAGCAGCAGCAGCAGCAGACAGTATAGTCCCTGGTCGCAACTTAAATTGACTCGATAAAAGTTCGCGGAATAAAAGCGGCCCTGAGCTTCGCCACTATATCAGAAACATCTGCCAAACGTTATTACAACTTTGAATAAAGAACGGCGTTGGTGGGTGACCGTTGTGCGAGTGAGTGAAAGAGAGAGAGAAAGAAAGAGAAAAACTTCCCCTTTTTTTCCCTGATAAACGACGAGAAGGTAGAGGATGAGAGAATCGTTTCTCTTCCACGGCTAACTTTTTCGTTCCTGTACGGCCTTCGCTAGAGAACTTCAACGATAAATCAAGTCGTTATTTTAATTTCAACAGGAATGTGTCACGATGCTGAGTTCGTTCTATGTCTCATCTTCTTTCTCTCTCTCTCTCTCTGTCTCTCTCTCTCTCTATATATATATATTTTTTTTTATTTTTGTCATATTTATAAACGTGATGTTAATAATAATTATACAACAATTCAAATGAACGTTTTAATAATGATTTCGAATATTCAACTAAATTAATTCTTAAACGATTTCATCATCAATTTTTGATTTATACATCTCATTACTATGACGAAGATTCGAGAAATGGAGATGAGTGAAGAGGAGGTGGGAAGGTTAAGGAAAAAAAAAATAAAAGAGTCAACTTTTTAAATCACTTATTCAACTATGCAAATAAATCAAGAAGATATCTTATTTAATGAATTATCTATCGTAGATTCCTTCGGTAAAGGTAAAATTGAATATCCTTAGAAGAAATAGAGAGAAAGATAGAGATAAATAGAGAGAGAAACAAAGAGGGAAAACTGATAAACGTTTCACTCTAGCGTACTCTCTCTTCTCCCAAAGGAAACTGCGAGGAGCGTTGAGAAGGCGGATTGAGAACCTCCGGCAATGGTGGGTCGATCGATCGGAATTAATCGAGTCTGCTAGCAAGAAAGAGAGAGAAAGCTATATATATAGAAAGATAGAAAGATAGATAGAGACGAAAAGCCGTGGGGCAAAAGCTCAAAGATTTCTGACGATTTAATTCCAGAAATGAGTTTCTATCGTCGCGCGGAATGATATCGAAATCTTCAACGTAAGTTTCCAAATTTAGTTTCGATTTGATTTGCCATATATATATATATATATATATATATATATGTATATATATGTATGTATAATTCGTAAGGAATCAACAATGGTTTCTGAGAAGTTGTTCTGAGTTGAGAGTGCGAGAGTGTGCGCGCGAGAGCCCATACACACGTTTTGCCAGGCACGTTCGATTCTCGCAAGTCGAGCATTCCACGGCGGCCATTAGTAACCGAATTAATTAGGCAAATCGGTAGCCGCGATGCAGTTACAATTAATCTGCTACGCGATCCCGCATAGTTATCTGCTGCAATATCGCACATCGCCTAGCTAATAGCGCGCGAGAGCATTTCTCTTTACTTTCACCTTCGAACAACGTAAATTCTTCTTATCTAGAGTGCTTTGAAATTTTGCGACCGAATCCTTTTTACCTCTTTTTATCTAGATTGCTTATCGCAGTTAATTATCCATTTCGTGTTCGATAGATTTGATAGGGTTCCCCATCCCCATCCCCCTTTTTTCATTATAAATTTGTGATTTATATTTAATGTATTATTTATCTACGAATTGATATAGGTGTATAGAAAATTATTCGATTATACGGATAGAAAATAAATTTAGAAATAAATCATAATAGGATAATATATGAATTAGAATAAATCGTACGATTTATCGTAATTTTATAAGATTTTTCATAATTTATTCCGTGTAATACGAATATATCAATTTCGTTAGTATAATATTGAAAATTCTTCGAGGTAATTCACTTTGTATTCAGCTATAATCATTTTACGAGATATTCACTTTTGGCGACGTAGTTGCATTAGCTAGTAGACAGAAATGAAATAACTTATCAAAAACAACAACAACAACGGTAGTCGTGTATGGGCAGTTTGAATATTACTATCGATTTGAAATGGAACGCATGTAACTGGACGACGAGACACGAAAAGGGGATTTTGTTCTGTTCGAGGACGTTTTAAAGAGACAACCAGATGATTTTGTAAAATTGTCGCACACGGCTTTTTTCACAATAAGTGGGTAAAACGAGGAAGCGTCAAGCACGTTACCAGAGCGGATCGCTCGCGCGTTAAACGGATATTTGTCTCTCAGCGAGAAACGCTCTGACATTTCCGTTGTTGTTATTTCATCGTTATTTTCGCTTCTATTTCTGGCTGGCTGGCTGACTGGCTGGCTGGCTGGCGTACAGATGAAGAAGAATTATATTTGCGGGCTCGTTCGTCCTCTAAAAACAAATTGATAAATAGTTGTTATGTAAAAATCATGAAAACGATTTGATCCTGAAACAAAAAAGATACACAACTAAAAAACAACGACAGAAAAACCATAATAAAGAGAAAGAGAACACACAAATCTAAATAAAAATAGATAATTAGGATTATCTTACGAACATTCATAAAGAACAAAACGATTCGCGTGAGTTGCTCACGAATTCTAGATTCGTCCTTCTGACCCTTTAATTTTTTATCATTTTTTCTTTTCTTTTTTTTTTGTTTGATTTTTTTATTGGTTCTTCTTTTTTATATGTACTCGCGCAATCTATCGCGAGGCAGGATCGTAAAATGGATCGAAGCGATTAATTATCGGTCGCAAACGACGCTCGAGACCATAATCCGATCGAGTTTAAATGTCGAATGGGGGTTTCCAAATCGCGTCGGGGTGTGATTTGTGGGGAACGCTTAGAGGACGAAATTGCACCGCAGGACCAAGCAGGATCGGGTCCTGCGCCAGGGTGATTAGACGTTATTGATGCTCCGAGGTCGCTTGCAGTTTCCTGCTGACAAATAGCTTGCTAACTCACGACGAACGAGACACATATCCGACTACCCAACGTTTTCTCTTACGAAATTTCGTTTTCTCTCTCTATTTTAAATATCATTATCTGAGAAATCCTCCTTTGGAAACGACGAATTTCAGTAGGTAACGTTTCTTTGAATTTCAACGCTGATTTTTTCGATCGATCGATAGGCTTTTATGTTAGTTTCATCGTTTTCTCGAGAAAAAGATCGAACAATCGTACCCGAACGTAGACAGGTAATTTTTGAGAATCCTAGAAAATGCATAAGGAAAAACTAACTCGTTCTTTAAACTCTTTTCTTTTTCTTCTTCCACATTTTCGGCTCGAATTCAAAATACTTTTCCGATGTATATCCTTCTTAAAACCCTTGAAACCTTTGAGAATCGTAGCTCCACGATCGGTCGGATAGGAACGATAAGAACGAGGAACATATTTATTTTCAGGTGAACCGAGGCGAATAGCAGATACGTGATGCGGAAACGATATCTGGGATGTACCGCGAAAATAACAGTGGCTTCGACATACAGTCTTACGAGAAAGTTTTATAGATATTTCAAATCATTCGTACTAGCGATGAATTTTATTATCTTGGATAATAATACTAGTGAATGAAATTTAACAGCAATCGGGAAATTAATTTTTCATTTACTATCATAAAGAATTTCTTTTGCAAACATGTAACTTTTTTTTTGGATAAAAAATAATTCTATAATCGTAGATCAGTCCAATAACTCTAAATAATATTAGAACAAACATGGTATATATAAAATCTATGGCAAATTTTGTTTTCACATTTGACATTATACAAAGATATTATATTCCTAAGGGAATGTACACATTTATTTTGATTTCGATCCTGCGTACACGATTTTATATTCCGAGGAAGAAGAGTCGCGATGCTGTACATCTTTCCGATCTCCAATCTAGCCGTCGCTTAGCGGAGCGTGAAACACATTTGCTCGAATCGCGGTACCCTTAACCGCGTGAGCTGTAATACAGAAGAACAGATTCCCTACAATGTGCCAAAGTAAAACTCAAGCGGAATACATTTGCTCACGGTGACTGGATTATTCACCAGAAGGAAGAAGAGCGTTTTCCTTTCGAAGGAGAAGAAGATCAATCGATTTCTTTGAACGGTTTTATACATTTCAACGCTCGGAGCACTTTAAGGAACAATTTTGGTCTTCGTAAAATTATTATCATTACCGTAAGATAAAATAAAGTATATTCTCGCAATCTTACTATTACACATAAAGTTTTCCTTTTGAAGAAGATCGAAAGATTTAACGGACTATTCCCATCGGAAATCCAACAAAACGAGAAAGCTAGCTCCTAAACTCGCGTTAGAAACAATTGCAGAAGAGGAAAGAGGTGGTGGTGGTGGTGGTGGCGGCTTCGGTGGCGGCACTACCACCGACGTTACGGAATTTTTATTCGCGAAAACGATTTGCACCGGAGGTGGCCGAAGGGAGAAAGAGTGAGACGGAAAGAGAAAGAGTGATGCTGTTCGGCTAGAGAGGTGGCGGCGGGAGTTGAATCGAGCTCGGGATAATTGTTTCGAACAATCCCGGGCGACGCTTTTCGTCGGTTTCCATGGCGACCAGCACAGTGGTGGCAGCAACGGCAACGGCAACGGCAGCGGCCGAACGGTCGCGGGTCGTTCGGTCGGTCGGTTTGTCGGTCGTTTAGCTGATCGAAGACTCGCTGGACTGCCGGTGGGGTGCTGCCCTTTCTCTTTGTCTCTCTCTCTTTCTCTCATCGGAGGTTCTGGCAATGGTGGGGATCGAGTGGTGGCGGCAGAGGAGGCGTAGGCGGGGCAAAAGTTGAGGGCAAGAAAGTCGACGCTCGTTGGAAACGCCTCTTCCGCTTGGCAGAAAACTCCTCTCCTCGCTTACTCCTCGCCCCACGATTCGTACTAAACCCCTTCTCACTCTCTCTCTCTCTCTTTCTCTCTATATACTATATATTCTTCTCCGTTCTTCTTTCACGTCTCTTCTCGTACTTGCTTCCCCTCTCGAGACCTGGGCGAAATCGTTTCGTTTTTATTATCGCCTCTTAAAACGGCTGAGAGCCACGACGTTGGCGGGGCACATCGATCCACATTAGCTCCTAATTTCACGTTATTATCCCCACTATGGTCGTATGCCAGCTTGGACCCGCCACCGCTAACAATAAGAGATCTTCTTGACTTTTCTATTTCTTTACTCGTCTTCCGCTTCCGGCCATACTTTTTCGACATACTTCATTTAAATTGATGATATTGACTATTAATTCAATTTGAATTTTTCTTTTATTATTTAAAAATTAGTTCGAGAAAACGCGAAGTGGATGTTCGATGCGACACTACGGTGGTCGCCATCTTGTGACGCGGGACATTTACCGATTTTTCGCGGGAGAGTTTAAAAAGTATATCGTCATTTGTTTTTGTTCGTGAAATCTTTTAAAGCTGCTGCTCTCGTTGTAATTCGACCGGCACGAACGATGTCGTCTCTCTCGACGACGCGAAAATAAAGCGGTCCGCGTGAGGTAATTAATTTACGGGGACAAACTCGGTAACGAGTTCGGTACATGCAATCGTGGCCCAAGCGTGGAAGAGCTGGATTTCCCTCTTTCTCTCTCACGCGATATCTTCAGTATTTATGTAATATAAATGTCAAGAAATACGAATACTGTGTATGTGTGTGTGACGATGGTTGCTCCTTAACTTCCCATTTCTTTTCTCCGTTTCTTTTCATCTCTTTTAGTTGTATTCAGTCCCGTCTGGACATTTGAAATTACATTACTTGTGTAAAACCCTTTCACAAATGTATTTCTCTTATACGTATATACGAGTATAACTACCAACATAACCCGTGCTGTTTCCTGATTTATCGCATTCAACTACGCGATTCGTGCTCGGAACATTTCATTACCTTTTGCTTAAAATATATATATATCGTCGAATTATTATTTAACACCGATTGCAATCCGTTGGATCTGTAATTTTTTGTACAATTTCTTCGCTTTGACAGCATCTTCCGATTTCATCCTGGTAACTTCGTTTTATCCATAAATTTGTGATCTCAAGCTGTGCTGTTTTAGATTGAAAATCGAAATACTTACTTAACAAAAAAATATTAAAAGAAGGATACGAATCTAATTTATTGCAATCGTAAAGATTTAAGATTATTGTTAATGAAAATTTACAATTTTTTTTTAAATGATACTCAAGTTTGAATTCTAGTAATGACTATATAATATTCATAGTCACGTTGATATTTATATTTATTATTCAATCTTTTAAATGATTTATTATAATGATGATGATGATTATTATTATTATTATTACTATTAAAATCAGTTCTACTAATTCAAATATATATAAGTAGATATAGTCTGAAATAGTAAGAGAACGCGATCAAAGTGTTCTACGAAGCGTCATACGTCAAAGTTTCGAGGGAAAAGTGGAACGCATTACTCGTGTTTCCAGTAAAGGACCTGTCTCACGAGTCGTCACGAATTCCCCTGGCAGCAGGAAAATTAGGTACGGATTCTAGCGCTTCTCGATCGGAGATGCCCGTCACGAATTAGCATTTATATCACTGCCGCGGCCGCGTTGACGATGTGGAAATGGAATATCCGAGAGAAGTTCCCGCGGATGTGCGATTCTATCGGTCGTGTTAGCGCCTTCTGCGTTTTTCTCTCTCTCTTTCTCTCTCTAAGACGAATTAACATCAACGAGTGCCACTCCTTTTTTTTTTCTTTTTTTTTTTTTTCATCTTTTAACCCCTCCTACAACGAGTGTTTTACATGTTAAATTATAATTTACGAGTTCGTGAGATGGGTCCTCTCTCTAATGGAAATAGAAAACAACAAAGAGATAAATTTAATCCGAAGCAAAGTGGTTTCGCTGTTATTTGATGAAATGAATTATAACGAAGATTTTTCCTAGTTTTAATTTTGAACAATTCAATTTAATTTCTCTTTCTCTCTTTCTCCCACTCTTTCTTTCATGAATTTTTAAATAGGTTACTATCATTTGTTGAGTTTAAATTATTTTACATTTTTATATATATATACCATAAATAAATTTCATGTAAATAATATATAGATAGATGTTACACATTTAATCGTAAAAAAAACCTTATCACACAATGATATAACAAATTACATGGTTTTACTTGAGTTAGGAAAAAAAAGTTTGGATTTTCGATAATTTATATTCCCTCGATACAAGTTGAGAAATGTTGAAAGATTTAGTATGGATTAATACGGGAAGTCGTCTTTGGATAAGAGGAATTAGTTGTCGAGTCATCGAAGGAAATTACGAACGTCGAAAAGACGGTCAAGCTACGACAACAATACAACATCACTGTTGTGTTCGTTCATTCTGTTAGCCGGAAATGGTTAAAGAGCTGGCCGACGTACACGAGACATCGTTTTGTCGATAGGAAGAACGAGATCCACTTTCGGTCACCCACGAATGCACCTAAAGGTCCCAAGAGGCACAGGGAATCGAATAATGCTTCTGTGCTTGTCCTCGATAGACTCTCCTCGTTAGTCACTTTTGCCTTTTCGAAAGTGTCGAAGCTTACCGAACAAATCGATGACTATCTTTCTCCTATCTTTTATCATCTTCTGTTCACACATCTGGTAACTTTATTCTGAATCAGATTAATCTATTGCGACTGTCTTTTAATGTATGTTTTCAAATA
Organism: Polistes dominula; assembly: GCF_049000335.1. NCBI lineage: Eukaryota > Metazoa > Arthropoda > Insecta > Hymenoptera > Vespidae > Polistes > Polistes dominula. Next base: position 2,955,799 of record NW_028301116.1, on the reverse strand, counting down.
CGTTCAATATATTCAAATAATTTAATAATTTGTATTAATTCATAATTGCAAGTATGTAATTTTGTTTCTTACAATTATTTTCACAAAAGTTTGAAGAATATTATTACTAGTTACATTTTTAACTTAAATAGTATTAACTTATGTAATACTAACAAAAAAACATGCACCCTTTTTTTACTAATCAAAGTATTAACGATTTATTGCAATCATAAATCATATCGTAAAATTTGTACAGTTAACTTTCAAAGTACTTGCGTAATACGAAATTAAGTATTTATGTACGTATATGTTATCTATGATGCACAAATGACATATTTCATCGTCATTTCGAAGAACATCTATTGGAAGAGGGGTTAAGGAAACAATGGAATCTTTAGCGAGTATTTTTCGCAGCCTATGAAAACGTTCCTATCATGATTCGTCACGTCGGAACGCGTCAACTGTTTCGTTTGAACTCACTTTTCCCACTTTTCGATCCTGTGGGACACCAACTGGGAGAGAGAATCTTGCAGAAAGATCGATGAAACCGATAAGATGACTGCTTTTGATCACTCGCCACATCGCGTTATGTTGTGCACGCGATGATTGAACCTTAATTACACGATTCATCCTTTTCTCCCCCCTTTCTACCAAGCTCTCTCTCTCTCTCTCTCTCTCTGTTGAACCCTCGTTGATTTCGAATATTTATATATTGGATTGGTTAATAAATAATGTTGTAATATATATCCAGTATATTATAATTATCTATGTAAAACTGAATTTATAATATTATTTTGATTAAAAATTATGACATTACGTATTAATCAACCTAAGACCATAATAATTCATAGATTTTCTATTTATGTTTTACACGTATGATTAATTTATGGAATAATTTTTAATAGATTTATAACTAACATACATACATAATACAGTATATCTAAATACGTATTCGCAAATTGATCTATCATTAAACTTATTGATAATTATTTTTCATAAATAATAACATAATTATTTAAAAAATTTAATAATAATAATAATAATAATAATAATAATAATAATAATAATAATAATAATAATAATAATAATTGTAGAATCTTTTAAGATCTCAGACATTTTTATCTACCGCGTGATTCTCGTGTGATTTATGCCGAGGTATAAAACTGTGAATATCGTCTTTTTAAAAGTGTACAAAAATATTCTTCTTGGAGAAAGGGTGTCAAAAGTGGCCGACACGTTTGCAACGTTAACGCGTAGACGAGGGCAATTTCGTGTCGAGAACGATGGATGTACTTATACTTGCATACATATATACATATACATATATACACATATCTATATATATACATATATATATAATACTTTCACCAATCTAGTCTTTCTTATTATATACAATGTTACGTTCCTTCATGAGAAGTTCGTTTTTTATCTGTCTCTTTCTTTCTCTTTCTTTCTTTCTTTCTGAACTTCCTTTCCTTCCATTATCACCCGGTACATGTGATCGTACGTGAGCACACGCGCACGTTAGTTCTCTTCTTGAGTGAGATCTAACCATCTGAGAATGGGCCTCCGCACCTAACAAGACGCAAAAATAAATTGAGAGACGCGAGATTAATGAAACGCCCTTAGGCGGCGGCGGCTGCGGCTACGGCGGCGGCGTTCTCGAAAGGAGAGAAGGAAGAAGGAACGGTAGAGAAAAGAAGGGCCCGAAGAAGATGAGAGAATAAGTGGGGATACACGAGTCTTATACGCTTTGAGACCGCAAAACAAAATAAAAAGAGAAGAATCAGAAATAAGAAAGAGTAAAAAGAAGAAGAAGAAGAAGAAGAAGAAGACAGAAAGAGAGAAAGAGTGAAATAAAAAATAAAGTAAGAAAGGATTTCGATAAGCTGCACGAAGAAATCGGTCTCACGTGATTTCGCTACCGGGTGAATGATTAATCTAATTTATTTACATTTAATAATCGCGGCCTTATGATGTCCTATGGCCAATTTTTTTTTTATTCCGTATTGATATATAGAATTAAAAGGAATTTTTCTAAACGTGTTTCTCTTCGCGGTCTTTGCAAATTTTTTTTATGTTACATTTATATATGTTTTTTTCCTATACCATGGTGTTATATGTATCTATAAGTAAAATCTACAAATGAACGAATTAGGGTGTGTTAATGATGATGGAAACGATTCAAGATTATTCGAAAAGTATTACGATTGTTTTTAAAATGAATTCGAACAACCAATGAGTTATCGAAAATCTTACGGTTTTATGTGTGGGTGGTTTTAAGATTAAAAAAATAAATAAATAAAATAGAGGAAGTTGTATAAATCACGTGTTAAGAGGGTTCACGTGAATGAAGAAAGTGTCGTATGATGTAACACAACTCGTTAAAAAATCATCACCGAATTAAATCGTGCCGTCTGTAGCGTGTAAACAACCCCTGCCGCGTTCATCCCTCTTATACACGTAACTATTTGGAAGAAAAAGATCGATTTGAGGGTGGGGGATGCGTTATAGTAGAATAAGAGAGAAAGAGAAAATACGTGTATAGAACAAGTACGGAGACTTTGGTGTGTAGTGGCACGACCCTCGATAATAGATGGCACCCCTGGGTACCGCAAATGAACCACGAAATGCTGCTGGTGCCGAGGACCAACCTGTCGTTGGTCCTACACGAGATGCTGTACCATCTGTCCATGACACACGAGACCAAAAGGGAAGGTTTGTTTCGCGGGATGACCACATCAAAGATATCTAACTGTTTATTATTTTTTTACTATTTTCTAACATTAATTAGGGTATCAATTATTTTTTATAAATATTAATTATATTATTACTATTTGAGGTTTTATTATTTTCTAATTTTAATTATCGTACGAACAAATTTTTGTTGAAATAAAATTTATTATATTTATCATCACATTATTGTTATTTTCCCAACATAAATTAAAGTTACGAAAAAAGAGTAATTTGTGTAAAAAAAAAACTTAGTTTCTGTAAGAATATATTTTTCTCTTTCGTATTATTTAATAAGTTCTTAACTTGATATCCTTTATTAACGAGCATTTTTGTATTTTTTTCTGTTTCACGAAGTGGAAGAGTTTCCAAGGAATTTCTTTTAAGAGAGATGCGCATTTATCGCACTGTTGTTAACAAGCAAAGTGAGGATCGAGATAAGGCGCGTAATGACCAAAGCAATCAACGCCGAGATAACCTGCTTAAAAATGAAGAAGATCCCCCTTTCTGTAAAGTTCAACGAGTTAATGAGGAAGTTTCGTAATGAAATCATTATTCACGCTTGTAGATCCCGTCGCTCAGTTCACGTTAACCGCATCTGCTGGCAGATTCATTTGTATGTACCTAGTCACATCGGAGATTACAAAGACTCCATGCTGTTTCTTTGTAGTATGGTGTCATTCTCGTTTGATGGAATTTATTGTAGATAATATCGACATAATTACTTCGTCAAATTGTACTCGATAACAAAGCATTTTTTTCCTTGTTTTTTAATTGTCTTTAAAAATTATTTGATTTAGTTTAGATTATCCCGTTATTTTTTTTTTTTTTATTAATTCTTTATAAATACCAAATTACAAAGTATTTTTATATTAAAAAGAAAGTATTTCTCATATTTGTTCAATTTTCTAATTATTTGATAAAATGTTGTCATTTAAATAGTCATTGATAACTTGTTTATTTAATTTCGTTATTTTTATTATATTTTTATTTATTAATATGTTTCATATTTCAAATGAACACATGTGCTATCTATCTAAACGTTTAGTTAAGAAAAAAAAAAACAACTTACATATTTATTTTAAGAATACATTTTTTTTTATTATTGAAATAAAATGGAATCTTGACAAGTGAAAAGACAAAAAAAATAGTGGGAAAATAAAATACTATTCTCTAACGTCGGATATAGTAGTAAAGTTCGATCCCTACAGGAAGATAATAATTCGTGTGTCGTGTGTCGAATGTAAAGGAGGAGAGGACCAACCGAGATCGGCCGATAGGATTTGTCGGGAAACAAGGTACTATTGAAGGGTGCATTCGAGATGGTCGGCTTTCGATAGAGTATTGCGTTAAGGGTACGTCATTGACGTGAATCCGATGACGACTTTAGAGGTTGACCAAATGGCAACGTGCTAGCTTCGAACTTCAATGTTCTGGATAATCGAGCGTGAAATTTGAAAATTTTCATTATTGCCAAACCTATCTATCTCTCTCTCTCGCCGGGTGTATAGCAACGAAATGGAATTTCGAATCTGTCGTTTCGCGGTCATATGGAGATTCATAAATGTATTTGTGTTAGTTGGATTCAAAACGAACACGACTAGGTGCGTTTAATGCGAGGGGTGTTATTTTAATGAGTTAATGTTCATGATGAGTAAAGTTATATCACTGTTCCTGTACGTTTGCCTTTTAAAAAACCTTAACACGTGTTTATTTTTTATTTTTATACACCATTTTTCTTTCGTTTAACCTTTTTTTTTTTATCTTTCTGCATTGTTTTTCATTCCACCATTATTGTTCATTCAAATAATCATAAGGTTTTTAATAAGTAATTAAAATTTTCATTTTTGCCAATCTACGTGGGTTTTAAACACGCACGAATATATCTATATATATTTGTATATTTCAAATATATGATACGTATATATGTATGTATGTAAATTTGCAATTGTGTGGTAACGGTGGAATGGCGTCGAATAAATTTTTCTCTTTGCTTTTTACACGAGAAATAATAATTCGCTTATTAAAGTAATTATTATATGTAAAATTGAGTCCTTTAATAAGAAAAATTATAATATCAAGCACGATAAAGTTTCGTTGGATGATAGTAGTAGTATTAGTAATAGTAGTAGTAGTCGAGTACTGTATTTTCCAAAAAAAAAAAAAAAGAACTCTCTCGTTGCAATTTCTCTAGCTTACTGTCAATCAGACTGATGGAGGATCGACGTTTTTTGTTTATTTGTTGTGTGTGTATGTGTGTCCAGTACTGGTCGGTCCATCGTTGGTTCGAATGAGTGTTCATGGGAAGGGTGGGGGGAGTGTCCTCGTTCGGCATCGAGAGCCCGCTCCACCCCTGTTAGCTAGCGTTAAATTAGAACCATCATGGCTACCAAGAAAAAGGAACAAAAAAAATGTTGGAAAACGAGAAAAAAGAGAGAGAGAGAGAATTGTATCCTACGAATATTTAAAGTCGTGTAAAATCCAAAAATTTTTCTGAAAAACTGGAAGAAAGTTTTCCTCGTTAAACGTTTAGTAATACAGCCATTTTAGATCTGTAAAAAAAGAAAACAATTTATTATTATATCTTTGAAATTATAATAATAATTATTAATTTTTTAAAAATAAATTTATATATAAATATTTTTTAATATTATTTATTATTTATTATTATATTTATTATTTAATATTATTTATTATTTATTATTATATTCATTATTTAATATTATTTATTATTTTATAATATATAAAACACATTTATAATTTATATATTATAGAAAATAAATTATTATTATACTCAAATATTAGTTTAATTTACAAACATAAGAGGATATGTGAATATGAATGTTAGTAATTGACGAGACTAGACAAAACTAAACGAAACGAAACGAAAGTCGAAATATCGACGGAAAGAGAGTGTTCGGGAGAGGCTAGAGAGAGGAGGCTTTTGAAAATTTTGCGATGAAATATCGACGCGTCATCGATACCAACGAAATATATCGTGACGCAGTCGTGCTTCCCGTAGATATAAAGCGCTGATGCATTTTCGTCATAAATAACGAGCCACCCGTGGTAGGGGGTGGTAGAGAGAGAAAGAGAAAGATGGAGAGAGAGAGAGGAACGAATAAATAAATGCCGGCGTGATCATCGTAACTCACAATTATAACGTGGCGGTTTTCGTGGTGGCGATATGCCCCACGAGTGGGGGCCGAAACGCGTACGCGAACGCCCGTCACTTTTAATTTCGCGCCAGCTCCGTTTGACACGTTTTGATTTTGCGATTTATGGCTTTGCGTTCGATATCTCTCGCTAAAATCCGCGTACGATGATTTGTATTGTTTCGTACCCTTCTTTTACGTTCTGCTTGTCTACCGTCTCTATCACTCTAACTCTCTTGTTGTTGTTGTTGTTATTGTTGTTGTTTTTTATGTTGTTTTGTTGTTTTCTTTTTTTCCTTTCTCTTATTGGATAAACTTTAATTTATGGACCAATCGTCTATTTTGAATAAAGTAATTATGACTTTGTTCTGTTTTTTTTTTTTTTTTTTAAGATTATTAGGTAATATTGTAAATATTTTGTTGTCTTTTTTCTTCATTCATTTCGACGTATTTTACAAAAGAATAAAAAGGGTTATATCTCTCGATACATTTTTTGTTGCATGTAATACAAAGATAACAAATCTAAAAGTTTAGTTTGAAGAAATATCGTTTGTAGTAAAATCAACAACGAAGAGGGTTCGGAAGAAAACAGGTAAACGCCACGGGGTAGAAAGTGCCGCGCGAGTGCCACTTGGGTGCCGTTACTTTGCAGTGTACTGCCCCGGAAAATTGTTTACTGGATTGTTTAAACGAAATTTAGTAAAGCTTACTGATTTTATATCACACGAACGTAACCCAGGGGAACCACCATGCCGGATTATACATTAACGAAGTTAGTCGCGGCGCATTGGGGGAGGAGAATGCGGGTGGCTGACACCGGAGTTAGCTGGAAGTTAGATTTGCCCTATGATCGTCATAAAACCAAAACCCCTTTCATCCTACAGACCGCAGGGAGAAATAAAATAAAACAAGAATGAATGATTAACTGAAGATAGGCATTGAAAAAAAAATAATACACAAATCATCATTTTTCTGATAAATATTATTTCTATCGTTTTATTAAATTCAGAAAATCATATAAAATTGTAAAAGGAACTAGATAACTAGAATAGTTAAACTAAAACCATAATCATATCATTTAACTGTTATAACAAACTTTAATACGTGTGTGTTATGTATCGGAAAGTTAAATGAAAATTTTCTTCACGATTAATTCTTTTAAATGTCCAATAATACCATTTGACCGAGAGAAAGAGAAATCAAAGAAGTTTCGCCGATGAGCAGGAAGCTTGGCGAATATTTATGGGGTCCCATATGCCGCGGTAAGAATCGCCACCGAAAAGCAACGGCTGACCAACCGAACCGACCAACCAACCGACCGACCAACCAACCGACCGACCGGTCCAACCGAATCCATCTGGTCAAAGTGGCGATCGTAATGTCCTGTCGGTTATCACCTATAATTTGGGGTAATATATTACTCAATAATATCTTACTCTCATTGGTGTAAGATGCAATTATGAATATAGCCAGGCGCCGTGTCGGATGAATCCACCACCACCACCACCACCACCATATTAGTTTACCACGTACGCAAGCTACGTCGACCACATGTCTCGATATTCTTTTCGAATTTCTTCTACGTTCGATTTCGATCTCGTACCAACGATTTCGATACTTAAATCATTTAAAGGTATCCGACACCCGTTTTATACGCCCTGAACGATTTCATTCGGCAGGTGAACACAAGCCAAAAGGGTGAACAACGTCATCGAAATTGTTCTTCTTCAAAAATGCGAGATGAATCGTCTTCTACCAAGAAATACGTACTTTAAATTTCTTTCGGACGTAATTTTTCAGTTCACATTACTACTAAACCCTCTTTGCTCGTAAATCTTACCGAAAAGGGAATCAGGTACGTGCAAATGTGTAGACCTGACGCGTGCGTTTAAATAGAACGATGTTTTAAACGGGTCACGAGTATTATCGGTCTTTTATGACTTTTAAATTGTTTTCTCTTCACCTTGAAAAAGAATACTAAGATATCAATAATAATAATAATCATCATCATTATTATTATTTTCCGTAAACCACTTTTTCAGATTAAAAAAAAAAAACTAAGATTTAAATTTTCTTTCATTGTATGCGAGTACTTTGATATCTTTTCCCGTTTTCTTTATTTTTCTTTTTCTCGAGGATTTTGAAAGCAAGTAATTAAGTTTGGGGTTAAATACCTAGCTCCACCCATCCCTCCCCCTCCCTTCTACCCCTCTCTCAGTGGCGTAGGTTCACGCCGAGACAGATTAGACTCGTAATAAAGTGCTGGGGGTGCAGTCACGGTGGAAACGGTCCACGAGGGAGCCACTAAGGCACAGCTCGTTGGAAACTGGTCTGAAACAGATTTAAACTCGTTTTCTTCGGTCCGCCACCAAAGTTTCTCGCGTTTTAATTAGCGAAACTACGTGGTCCTTTTCTTTTTATTTCCATTTTCTTTTTTCCTTTTTTTTAAATTTTATTTCTTTATCATTTTATTTTTCCCTTCCTTATATACTTGTCAATTTGAAGAATCTAAAAATATAAAATAAGTTTTCTGAAATAATTTAACATAAATAACATTTATGAATCATTATATAAAAAATGTATATATAATCATTCATATAAAAATATAAAATCATTATATAATAATATAAAATATGTTTTTTGAAATAACTTATTATATAAATAATATTTATGGATCATTATGAGAATTAAAATTATATTTTATTTTTTAGCTTTTGAATATGTAATGAGATTTCAACGTTGTCAAAGATTATAAATATATATAAATATAAAAATAAAAAAATAAAAGTAATTAATCACAATGAAAATAATGAAGATTACGTTGAGATAAGATTTAAAGAGAAGTCAATTTTCTTGCCTTATATTACTCTACAAAAACTTTCTTGTGATCGGACGAAAGAGAAGAGTGTTAGCCCGGAGCGTTTGAAGGGTAAATGAGAAAGGTAGAAGAAGACGATGATAAAGAAGGACAGGAAGAGAAAGAGAAGAAGGATCGTGATGAAGAAGAAAAATAAGAGAAAGAAGAAGAAGAAGAAGCAAGGAAGAAATTCGCTCAGCCAGCAGGACGGAGGTAATTCGTGAGGAGAAATTACTTAACTCTCGGATGATACATAAATTAAGTCGGAATCGTAAAGGGGTCCGTGGCACAGTCGCAGCCAGTTAGCGTGAGGGTGCCCCAGGGGGCAGTACACCCCTGCCACCACTGACATCGTTCTCTCTCTTTCCTCTTTCGCCCCCTCTTTCCCTTTCCCACTACTTGTCTCTCTCTTTCTCTTTCTCTCAACCCTTTACGATGCTACGCCATTGCCTAATAGAATTATCCTCGGAGTTGAAGTTGCTTGGCCAGGATTGAAATTGCCATCACATTTTTAAAATCTCGTTAATTAAGGTAACCGTCCATCCATTTTCCTTCCTTTTACCTTTTTCTCTTTCTTATACTTTGTGTGCCTTTGGTATTCATGTCTTCATTCTCGCAAAAGAAGATCCTAGCCAGATTTTCGTAGCTGATCGCATGCATTTATTAATTAGTAAAACCAGTGTAACGACTTACTTCTTAACTTCCTTTTATTCCTATAACATTATTTTGCATCTTTATTGGAGAACGTGTTATATATTTGCTACTATTAGAAATCGAGTTTTTAATCATTATCATCATCATCATTATCATCATCATCATCATCATCAGAATACGTTTAATTTAATACCAAAACAGTTAGATACTATCACATATATATATCTATATAATGTTCCATATAACGTTAGTTAAATTAAAATAAACAATAATATGGTTATACAAGTAATACGATTAGGTGATTAAAAAAAATGTCTTAATAATTTCGTATAAATTATTCCAGTTAAAAAAAAATCTAAACGATACATCTTTTCCTTAAACGATCGAAAGCGTGAAATCGTTGAGGAATTAATGTTACCTGCTCTGGACAAGATTCACGCTTCTTCAACGAAAATGGGGTTTCGCGTTCTAAACGGACGCGAAAGAAGTTTATCCTTACCACGAGCGTCACGTTTGCTGTCCGCAAAACGAATCGGAGCGAAAGTATATATCCTGCAAAAAAGGTACGGACGGTTAAAATGGAAACAGAAAAAGATAACAAGAGAGAGAGGGAGAGAGAGAGAGAGAGAAAGAAGGAAAGCGGCCTGATGGGCACAAGCAGAGTCCATTAAACCTTAAGTCCCGTGCGAAGCGATGCGTCATTGAGATACACGAGAATCCTAGCGATAATAATTCGTCCTGTTGGATCCGAGAAGATGGGGTTGGGTGACTACTGTAGCCCAGGTTTTAGGGGATAGGTGAACGTACCGTATCTTTGTCTTTGTCTATCTGACACCCTCCACCATCTTTCGCATACGCTACGGATTACGAAATATGTTCCCTAATCCGTGAACGCACGCCTATCCTAACCTAGACGATCTATATCCTCTTTTCGTCTCCCATGAGATTCGGGATTATCGTTGTACGATAAGCTAATTTTTTTTTCTTTCGTATCTTTCCATCTTTCTTTCTCTTTCTATCCTTTCGTTGAAGGAATTTCTTCTTCGGGGGGAGGCGGAGGGTAGGACGCCTGGAGAAAATTGGAAAACGACGCGTCGTCTGCTTTTCTACCCGCACGCGGTACGCCGACGGTAATAACGATGGTAATGAGGCGAAGGGAAAGAAGAAAAGCCAGAGACGTTGCTAGCGACGAATGTCGACATATATTTTTGTTCAATCGTTGTGACTCTGATCATAGATAGGGTCGCCAAGGGTCGGACGTGTATTTCTCGATCTCGTCGTTATGATCTCTGATGTTCATCGTGACCATTCATATTTTTTATCTTGTTTATTATTCCACTATATATATACATAAATGAATGTTGGAGTTAAATCATAAAAAATTTAGTTAATTTGTAAAATAATTAAGACTTAACATATAATAATTAAGATAATTAAGCATTTTTGTGGAGAAGTATTGTATAATGAATTTAATCATTATAGTATACTAATAGTAAAAGTATAAGTTTTAGAAAATAATTAATTTCAAAGCTATTAGTTTTAGAAAACAAACATGTAATATATAAATTAATTAAAAGTTAAAGTAATTAAGTAAATATAAAAGCACGCGACTTAGAAAAAATCTGATTTTAAAGTAAACAAAAATATAAGATATTTTACTTACTTTTTTTATAATTTTTATAGGAAATTCAATTTAGTTCTTTAAATGAATAAAGATATTTTATTTTCAGATTAGATAAGCTTCAAAATGATAACACACATACACATATTCTATCTACGAATTTAAAATAGTATAGTATAGGTAGATATTTAACCTTTTGAGTGTTATAGACGCATATATGCGTTTGGTAAATACGTGTTTTTCAATATTAATCTAAAATAAGTATGTTTTATTAATAGATATAAGGTTTTTGTCCTTTTTCATTCCGTATAATTTAATTAAAACATTTTTTTTAATTCCATTGACTCGGTTTCTATCTTAATACTAATTTCCCACTTACAATGTGTCACGTGTATTAGTATGTGTATGTTTTATAGATGTAAATATATTAATTTATTAGATATGATGGTTATACACGTCGTAGATGCGGAAGAAGCTTCGCGTGGTATTAGAAATGGGAAGCACGCGATAAGTTGATTTATACCAATGTATAAAATGCATCTCGTATAAGTTAACAATCACTTATCTTATGAGTGTTCAGTGCCTTGCGGAATTTTAATAACGAAATGATATGGATAGTTTCAATACCGGTTTTAATGACTATTGGAATAGTATGATTTTACGGTAGTTCTTTCATGTGTGTGTGTATGTAAGGATTAATTATGCTTTCGGCATTGCGTTTCGCTCTAGTGGCTTAAACCGGGCTCGAATAACACCGAATAGAAAACGATCATGAAGACAGAAATCATGCATACACATCCACACACATAGATATATTTCATACATATATATATATATATATATATATATATATATATATATATATATATATATACATACATGTATAGAAGATTCCATTTGTCTATGAAAAACAGGATAGTCCGTCTACTCGCCATAGGCGCCATACTTCCCGTCCCCGAGTTCTTATTTATTCCCGTCTAAAATCTCATTTTCCTTGAAATATCGAGCTATACCCAGCGGAACGTGCATTCGCAGTATGATTTTTCATTAAAGTGTCTCGGCCAACTGAGATATGGCCGGGACATTGAATGTAGCTACAGCAACGAGTTGGAGAAGAACGGTCGTATGGGAAATTCTGCTTGAGATAAAAATGTGCAAGAGAGAAAGCAAAATGAAAAAAAAAAAAGAATAAAAGAAATATAAAGGAGGGAATGAAGTATAAGAGAGAGAGAGAGAGAGAGAGAGAGAGAGAGAGAGAGAAAGAGAGAGATAATAGGGATGCCGAGGGGGTTGAGAGGAGTAAAGAGGTTAGAAGGTGGAGTCGACTTTTGTGCAATACCACTGGCTATGATGTACAGCCAACCTACTTTCCCCATGAGTGAGGTAAAGACAGTGGCATGCGAAGTTACATGCTATGAAGAATAATACTCGAACGATTCACGGTTTTAACGCTACGGTAAGCTGAAATGGTATCTTCCTATTTTTTAGGAATAATATGTCGTTGATTTTTTTTTTTCACTATGATAATGGTAAAAATTGGAATCAAGTTTTGTAGAAAAGTGTATTCGAGTTATGTTTAATTTAGGGAGGTTTGTAAAGTAAATCAATTTTTTTAAATATAAAAATTTTAAGTAAAAATAAATAATTTTTAATTAATAATAAATATTAAATAAATAATAATACTAAATACTAAATACTTAAATTAATAATAAAAAACTACCAAATAATATCTTTAAGCAAAATTAAATTAATAATTAAAATTAAAAAAAAAAACGTATATAGATCGATCATTTTTTAATTCTTTTAAAAAAATTCGTTCTTTGTTTATAGATCACTTTTTATAATAAAAATAATTAAAAGAAATAAATTCGAATAAAATGTAAAAGAACTTTGCTTAACATTTATCGATTTGTCGAATGTGTTTCACGAAAAAGTAGTGTGGAGCACGTGTCACGTGAGACACATCTTTTCAAAAATCGTTTTATTATATTCCTAATAGAGAAAAATTCGGCCTATCATTGTAGGAAATCATTTTGATTATTATCGAGGGCATTTAGTATTGTGAGAAAGAGAGAAAAGTGACAAAAGCGGATATCGAATTCTTGCTAACGAACCTTGACGAACTGAAGTATGAGGATCCTGTTCGATTCGGTCCGGGTCGTGTCCTGATCAAACACATTAGCTTCAACTTCCGGTAGATCGTGAGCATCAAAATGGACTTGCATTGTCATCTAAGAGCGATGACAAGCCATTGTCACGTGAAGGAGGTGGAGGAGGAGTTGCAACTCGCGACGGTGTTTAGTTTGTCGAGGAAATGGGGAAGTCGAGTGGCTCTTTCGACCCCACCAGAATGTCCACCAAGTAACCACACGAATTATAGGGTGGTAGTTCATGAAAAGAACTGGTTTCTCTCTTTACTCAAAGACCAACAACCGGTATGTATTTGATGGCCGTGGTTTTTGATAACATGACACCTCATCATCGTTATATTTTTTAATTTGGAAGGTGTTCACTTAAAAGGTGTCCTCTTACTATTACATTTCCAATTATAAAAATTATAGGAATTAAAAAAATAAAGTAAGTAATCATTTTTTCTTCTTTTTTTTCTTCTAAACTTTATGATAATCAAAGAAAAAGGACGTAATTTTTATTATTTCCTTCCTTTTTTCCTCCACACCCGCCCTCACAACCCCGAGGCGAGTTGATACTTTGTATAAAAAAGAGAAAGCATAAAAGGGAAGACATTAAATTACCTCGGCACCGAAAAGAAGCCACGAAGTACCGGGGAACGAGGTGGATGGGCGCGTTTAAGTTCATCTCAACGGAAATGCATGGACGCTTCATCCCCGTCCAGGTCGGGGACGTAAACGTGAATCCACAGAAGAGAGTGGTGGTATGTCGTTGGTGTAGGCGAGCCAATTTAAAAGGCTAATTCCCGGATGGAAGCCCGTGGGACGGGCGGGCACGATGTCGATGGCGGAAAAAAAGGGGGTTGGTCGACGCTTTCGAAGAGGGACGAAGAGGTGGAGAATGAAGAGAGAGGAAGAGGGAGAAAGGAAGAGGGAAAATGTACGAAATTAGGCACGATGCTTTTTTGCCTGCCTGCCTGCCTGCCTGCTTGCATCCCTCTTTCCCTCTCCTCCGAGGGTGGCGTAATTCGAATTTCCATCCCTCTTTTTCTTTCACCCTTCTCTCTCACTCCTTCTCTCGACGAAAAAAGAGGGGAAAGTAAAGGACAGTCGGCTTTCCTCGGCGAGTGGCAATGGGGAGGAGGAGGGGTGGGTGATTCTCAAGCTCAAAAGTAAACCAATTTCGTGGCTTGTTTAAAGCCGAAGGTAGAAACGAAGTATAAAGGTTTCGCTTGTGTTGCGAACTTGCTCGTTGCTGGTGGCGGACTCCCTCGAGTTATTTCACGTAGGTAACGCGCCGTGAAATTACGATGATACGCGAATCAATGGACTTCCAAAAAGGGACGTGGTAACGTTCAATCCACCTTCTTCTTCTTCTTCTTCTTCTTCACTCCCTCTTTGTTGTATCTCTTTCCTCTTCCCTCATTTTCTTTCTATTCTTTTTTTGATATAGTCCGTGAGAACATTGGAATTTTTCTCATATATTTGAAATCATTCGTCGGTTATTCGTTCGAAATAAATCGTCGCCGTTTTCATGAATGTTTTTTTTTCCTTTTTTTTTCGAAAAATTTCTCTTCGTATTTCTTAATAATAATTGCCGGAACGTGCATAGAGGAACAACTCTAATTCGCGCAAACACCATTGCTTGGGTTTTGCCCAGGGGCGCTCGTGTCATTCACTTGGTGCTTGCGTGAGACGCCTGCGCTTTACCGTTTAAATACTATATTATTCTCCATTACTTTTTTTTACTTGTATATTCACCGATAATACTAATAAGACACGAGAGAACGATTCCTCTCGGATCGTTTGCTTTAACACGTGTAGCATTTTCGAAAATGACTCTTTCTCACTAGATGATTATTTCCAAGAATATGCATCGATCTTACAAGCACGGAATTATTGCAGGTATAAGGAGAAACAATAATAACATTTGAAATTTTAACGTGTTTCTTTTTTTACTAGTTTCTTTTTTCATGTAATGGACTTTATCTTTGATGTTTTTATTCTAATGTTGTAGTAATGGGTGCGAATTTCAAGTTAATATTACTATCGTGTTACTGTCGTGTAATCACGATGTATGGTACTTCTTATATCTATGGAAATGTTAAATTTAAGAAAAAAAAATAGATTATTCTAGTCGAACTAAAAAATCTCAATTATTATTAATATAATAATAATTATTAAAATTTCACCAATCATATTTACTAAGACAAAATGTAATTCATATTCTACAATTTGTCAACTGATCCCAAAAACGATTTACTTTTGCATTCACGATTGATCGAATTTCCCTAAACTTTTCTTTTTTTTTTCTTCTTCATCCAGACAACCACCACACACACACATATACAGACACACTCTCTCAGTGTCCCTCTGTCCGGTCGCTGACCATCGGAAAATGATCCAATTCTCCGGCTCGTAAAACAGATTCTACAGCGATTTCGTCGTAGCCGTGTCGTCGCGAATGAGGGTCGTCCTATAAGAGAAAAAGAGAAAGAAAAGAAAGAAAAAAAGAAAAATCGTACAAATCCCAAACATATTTTCGCCAGGTTGCTGAATTCCCTGGCTCTTTTTTTTCTAAGTATCACTGGTTGACCGCGAAACGCGGTTAGCTGTTCTTGATCGGGAACTTCCCATGGGGATGTTATCCTTGTGCGGTATCCTACCAAAGAAGGAACGTAAAAGTAGGGTAAGACCATCTATGGTGGTGTTGGTCCTACAATACCATCTACTACGAATCTACCATCAAAGATCATAGGGTACATACATGTGGTATATCTATCTACATACACTAAGAGACCAAAAATACCTAAAGTAAAGGGAAAGAACAGGAAAAAAAAGCAAGCAGGGAATAAAAGGAAGATAGAAAATGCATGTGCGAGGGTGGAAAGACAGGGTAAAAAAAGAAGGGTAAAGGAGAGGGAGACAGAAACGCGTAGGTCGAACGTCCGTAGCCCGCGGCCAAAATCTCATGGGTCCCATAACGGGATGTCTCCACCCCCCTTTGAAACAGCAGAACGCGACAAGCATCGGGACCCACTGTAGGGACACTACGTCGTTATCGCGACTTGCTGCTGCTCCTCTATGTCCGCCATATGTACCGATCTCGAACACGCATATGGAAAATCTTTTTCTATGGTGTGGCGCGCGCACGGATTTTTCTTCCTTTTTTTTTGTTTTCTCATAAATATGTCTCAGGTTACTATACGTATGGATCATATTGCTACCAGTCAAAGATCAAGACATCAATTTTGTTCTTTTTCTTTTTAGATAAATTTTGATAATATCTGATATGGGATGGTTAAACGATTTATGGTTGTTTAATTTTATTTTATTTCGTGTGGGTTTTGTTTTTGTTTTAATGAGACGTTTTTGGTGTATTTATATAAGAATGATTTAAAATTAAAATTAAAAAAGTGATATCAATTTAATTGATCATATTTGTCCAGTGAGATTGTATTGACAAATCCTTAATACCAGAAACAAAAAAATATATAATTAGGAAAGTAAAAATATAAATGAAAGAATTGATTGATAAAAGTTTCTAGGAAAATTTTTGATTTGTAGAAATTTCGAAATGACCGACATTGTAGTTTTTGCTTCAGTGATGATGCTTACGAGGACGGATGTCTTTGCGAGATCGTAGAATAGGGGTGACTGAATTGGGAATGAACGAGAAGAAAGGAAAAGAAAGACAAGGTTAGCAAATGGAAAAAATGAGAGAATGAGTGGGACGAGAGATTCGTTCTGATTTCCTAGTTCCAAGACCAAAGTTGTGTAGGAGAAAGAAAAAGAGGAAACGAAAGCGATATCCGCGTAACCCTCGAGGGGTGGGTGCGATGGTTATTTTTATTTATGAGGAAACCACCATGAAAAGGGAGCCAGCGGCAACCCGTGGTGTGGTGGTGGTGGTCGTGGCAGGGCGCGACAAACCCCGTTGCAATCTGTTGGGATTTCCACAAGTTGAATTCGCTTAGTCGGCATGCCCGGGGCGTGTCGGGACTTAACGATAATCGTGTTTCCTTTTTCATCGGGCCGCGAAAAGTAACGCGTTCGTATTTGTGTATTTCGTTGTATATATATATACATATATAGGGTCCGATGTGAATGCGAAGCCACGCGACAAACCAGAGTATTCATAAATTTTTCCGCTCTATTCGTTTTTATTAAGGCTCTCGCACCGTGGGCGCCGGCAAAATGAGCCCGTGTTATTTTTTTAAGCGCCTAACGTCACTACGTCGGTATAAAATAATATTGCGATCAAAACAGAAAAAAAAGACAAAGTTTTACAACTGGACACCTGTCATATTTTTTTTCTTCAGATTTTGGTTTTGTTTACTTTTCCGATTTATTTATTTATTTTTTTTTTTTTTTTGGTATGCTGTTCGTTCGTTTGATTTATTTTGTTTCTTTCCTTTAAAACTCCCTCCAACTCTCCCCTGTTCCAACACGCTTCATATTTGTTGACAATAAAATGTTCACGATTTTCGATGGTTTTTCTACGAGCGCGATTTTCCCATTGTTGTTTCATTTCAAAATTTTTTACTCTACTATATATATATATATATATATATAGATATGGTTACTTCGATGAATTTTTCCATCGTTAATCTGCGAGTGTGACATGACCGAGCAAATAACGCGTGGCGCATTGGGTTGTTTCTTGAAAAAAATCGAGACTCGATAAAAATGAAATATTTACGCGTCATTTCGCGTACGTTGAAATTTGCATTACGCTGGTGCAACACGATCGATTTGAAAATTTTGTTCGAACGTTCCGTTCATAAATATACACACAACATTACACACATATGTACATATATATACACATCCCTTTCAATTTTCATGGAGACAGGCTTATTCGTTAAACCATCTAATATGCAAATAACAAACCCGTTACACACTTTCAATAATTTCGTAGTCTCTCCCGACCGGTTTTGATAAAACTAAAAGTATCGATAATAAATTTCACAAACCGTTCGTCCTATCATCGTAGGGTAAATTATCGAATTGGTATAACTTCGTATATTAATATAAATGACGAATAAAACTGATTTTGAAAATCGTATCGAATATGTAATCAAAACGAATGATTATGACAACTTTACTGTTACATGCGTTATACACGTATACACACATACATACAACTACTTATAACATTTAACATATATATATGTGTGTGTGTTAGTTCTCTTACCATAGATAGATCCTACTTGAAAAACACGTTTTACTATGAGCCAACAACGAAAAAGCGAGAATAATTTTCCAGAGGACTCTCTCTCTTTCTTTCTCTCGCATTCATTTGCATCTTCAGTCGCTTTTTCCCCACCCTTTTCTCCCCCTCCTCCCCGTTTCTGATTCCATCGCGTATGAAATATTCGCGGAAACGCGATGAGAGTTCTCGGCCGAGTCGCTTCGTTGTAGAATCGCGTGCTTGTAATTGGCTCCTTACAGACCAACTTCTCCACGAGAACTTGGAAACCGGTAACAAGGTGAGACTTTTTCAAGAACACGATCCTCGCTATCCTCACTGTCGAGTAAAGAAGAAGATGAAGAAGAAGATGAAGAAAAAGAAGAAGAAGAAGAAGAAGAAGAAGAAGAAGAAGAGAAGAAGAAAAAGGGGAAGAAGACGACGAATAAGAAGAGAAGAAGAAAAAGGGGAGAAGAAGAAGAAGAAGAAGAGAATAAGCAAAAAAAGAGAAGACTAATTGTAAGAAGTGGAGAAGAAGCGTGCTCGAAGAAGAAGATGCTTGTGAAATCTGTCGTAGCTCTCGTTCTATTTGCATTTACTCTCCTAACACATCGCCATTAAAGTATCTCGTGTTTATGCTGTACATCACGAGCTGTAATTTAATGCCAACCACGATCGGTAGTCCTCTTAGGAATCACCTTCAACTTGAAAATCCCCACAAGTCATTATTATTTTTCTTTTTTTTTTTCTCTTCTCCTTTTTATTTTTTTATTTCTTATAAATGATTAAGAATCTCAAAGGTATTGGTAGGTGTCTTCTCTTTTTATTTTTTCTCATTTATTTTTATTTTTTAGTAAATCTTGAATGAAGAGAAGATCAAAAAATTGGTTGAATGATCGGTATCAGTAATATCGTGGGTATCTTTTTTTTTTAATGAATTTTTTGAAGAGATTGTCGTTATCAAAACATGATGGAATTATTAGGATTGGGGATCCAAAAAAAGAACAAAAATATCCTTATCGAGCGATAGGCAAGTCACTCAAGTTCATGTAATAGGATCGTCCTGTGCGTCAAACCCTCTACTGTGTTATACATCGAACCTCAAAGAGATAGAAAGAGAGAGAAGAGAGATAGTTCTCTCTTAACCAAAGAGGGAGGCTTCCTGATCCGCGTGTAATTCGTCGAGGCCAAACGTAGGGGGTTGCTAGCATTTCACAAGAACGTCGCATGTAGTATGGGGTTGGAACGTCGCCATCTATCGTTCTATTTGTTAACGGGCTTAGCAAATCACCCCAACGAGCTTACCCGGTACTTCGAACGAGGGTGTTAAGTCTGATGCCTTTTGCTTGCCACGTTAACATTTTCCTAGTCGTCGTCATCGTTGGTGGCACTCTAAACGCGTCATTTTTGTTATATCAAAACTAATTTGTTCCATCGAAATTTTATTCCATTTTGATATAAGAAATTCAGAGATCAACGATATACAATTTGTGATTTATGGAAAATTCTTATTAAAATGAGATTAATGAATTATTGAATTATTTCTTAACTAAATAACGTATGATTTAAATTAATTCGTTTTAATCGTTTCGTTAAACTAAGGAAGATAATTTGTCGGGGAATAATCAAACGGGCCGAAAAAGGGGATGGTAAATACAGGATAGGAAAGGACGTTTTTTTTTTATTTTACGTTGAAAAAATCTCCTTCATAAACCGAGTAATAAAGAGGACACGAAATTTCATGATACTCAAGCGAAGAAGGGTGATGTTGCTCAATTTCTTGCAGGGGGTTGCACAACCGGGGTGGTTACTTGTTGGTGGTGTGTGAGCTCGTCGAAGTTACAAATTCGATCATAAAAGACGCAGGAGAGACGGTTGATCGCGTGGTACTTGAAAAAAAAAGAAAGAAAGAAGAAAAAAAAAGATCATAAAAAAGGAAAACCGCAAAAGGGGGAGTGAAAGAAAAAAACGAGAGGAAGAGTAAGAAAGAAAAAGAGAGAAGTAGCTGTTCGTAAGGGGTGAGAGATGCTTGCTTGCTGGCTGAGGATGGTAGAATTTCTACCCTCGCGACAATCGAGCTCGTATTTTCCGATTAGAGGGTGGCATTCACTTATAAGCCATACCATAACACTTGTCCGCCGCGCGTTATGAGCCTTTACATAACGGGTGGAGGGAGGAAATGGTAGTGCCATAGGCGGAGAGACTTTCCCTATGGTTTATCATCGGTTTGTCGTAAGGCAATCACGTACTTTATAAATTTTCCTAACCATTTTCGAATGGAATATATAAGTTTCATTTTAAACCTAATATATATAAAATATATAAAACATAATACATATATACATATAATTATAACGAATAGATATCAAATAAATAAAAAAATAAAAAAATGTATATTAAAATGTTTTAAAGATAATAAACAATTTTGAACAAATCAATATAAGAAATATGATGACCAAATACTAATTTTAATAATTTTAAACAATATAAAGTTTATCAATTTAAAAAAAACCCTCTAAACACTCAATTAAATAACATTATATAAACGACACAGGTAGTAAAGATAATTATAGAAAAATAATAGAGAAAATTATAGATAAATGATATAAGTTATTAGTAATATAAATTGCTAGTAAATCTAATATTATATACGTAAAATAGATAAAGAGTAAGAGTGGAAGGTAGCTCGACGCCTATGTTCGATGCCACCACGTTTTCCTCTCTAGTGGTGGTGTTTCTGCGCTCCAGGGGGCAGATTTACGGCCACCTTGGGTACTGATTCACTGGTCGCCGCGAGGTTACACTCCCGTACGGACAAACGGACTTACGGACGGACAGACAAACGGACAGACAAACAGACGGAGCATGAACGTACGATCACAAATGTTAAGCCTGGTATCTCACTCTATCACTCTGCTCGTGCATATCCGAAGGACCTTGCAAGCTTGCGACAGTTTCGAAGCTCTAGTGTACATCATGATTTCTATGTCAGTACCTAAGTTAGTTAGTTAGTTGGTTGGATAGTTGGTTGGATAGTTGGTTGGTTGGTTGGTTGGTTCGTAGGTTCTATCGTTTGTTCGTTCGTAACATTCAGCAGTTTCGAACGATATAATGGCTCGTGTGAATGGTTTCGACACTGGTATTTCGAGGGTGTAATTATTATTTTATGAGCATCGGGAGTGTCCTCGAAATTGCACCGGGAATCGCCAGGAACGAGGATCGCGTTTGTATACCCGTGCCCGTGCCCGTGCCGACGACGATCGTTGATAGAACTCTCGGGAACTGACAGCAGATTTTGCTACAATCGAATTTCGATGATTCTCAATAATTCTCAGTATCTTTCCTTTCTTTTCATAGCAGAATTCTGTTTCTTTTTTTTCGTTGAATTAATACTTATCGAATGATATATCGAATGAGAAACGAGATATGGAATAATGTTTTTTGGAAGAAGAGATAACCAAAAAGTTATGACGATTTTTACATGTAATATTCTTGCTATAGATCTTTAAATAGAATATATATATTATATAATATAAAATATATAATATACAAAAATATATATAATATAAAATATTATAAAATATTATATTTTAATAAAAAATATATAATATTTATATAAAATATAATATAATATAATATAATATAATATAATATAATATAATATAATATAATATAATATAATATAATATAATATAATATAATATAATATAATATAATATAATATAATATAATATAATATAATATAATATAATATAATATAATATAATATAATATAATATAATATAATATAATATAATATAATATAATATAATATAATATAATATAATATAATATAATATAATATAATATAATATAATATAATATAATATAATATAATATAATATAATATAATATAATATAATATAATATAATATAATATAATATAATATAATATAATATAATATAATATAATATAATATAATATAATATAATATAATATAATATAATATAATATAATATAATATAATATAATATAATATAATATAATATAATATAATATAATATAATATAATATAATATAATATAATATAATATAATATAATATAATATAATATAATATAATATAATATAATATAATATAATATAATATAATATAATATAATATAATATAATATAATATAATATAATATAATATAATATAATATAATATAATATAATATAATATAATATAATATAATATAATATAATATAATATAATATAATATAATATAATATAATATAATATAATATAATATAATATAATATAATATAATATAATATAATATAATATAATATAATATAATATAATATAATATAATATAATATAATATAATATAATATAATATAATATAATATAATATAATATAATATAATATAATATAATATAATATAATATAATATAATATAATATAATATAATATAATATAATATAATATAATATAATATAATATAATATAATATAATATAATATAATATAATATAATATAATATAATATAATATAATATAATATAATATAATATAATATAATATAATATAATATAATATAATATAATATAATATAATATAATATAATATAATATAATATAATATAATATAATATAATATAATATAATATAATATAATATAATATAATATAATATAATATAATATAATATAATATAATATAATATAATATAATATAATATAATATAATATAATATAATATAATATAATATAATATAATATAATATAATATAATATAATATAATATAATATAATATAATATAATATAATATAATATAATATAATATAATATAATATGTAATATTTTTATATAAAATATTATATATTTTAGTATCTAAATAATATATAATATAATAATATATAAATATAATATATCTGTACTAAAAAAAATGTGAGTGTAATAAATAAACGTTTGAATAATATTTATATATAGATCTAATTATAATTTAAATAACAGATCATAAATTTAATTAATTTATACTTTATATACTTCAAAATTTATTAACTATAATAAATTATATACTCACGATTAGATATAATAATCCTTTTATATATAACTCTTACCTAATTCAAATGATATTTATTTTATAAACGAAAAGTACATATTCGAATATCGTAAAACGTTCCAACAAATTTGTACTCCATCAAAATGGTTCGAAAAGTCACAGCAGGGGCGTATGAGAAGAAGTCACAGGAGGCCCAGGTTGATCGATTAGCTTTAAATACGACGAATTCTTTTCTGCCGAGGAAATAAAATCCACGGGGGTGGTTGTTGCTCGTGTTGGTGGCAAAGATAGAGAAAGGTGGTAGTAGTAGGTAAAGTGGAATGTTCAAGCTAAGAATGAAAAGATGTTTCTAACAAATGATCATTCCCCGAGGGGTGCCATGTTCTGTAGCTCGTCTAACAAGGTGTCGGATGCCCCCTGGATAAAAATCGCTTTCATCTTCACCGACCACGAGAGAATCGATTTTCTATCACGTGGATCATCAACGAAATCACGTGGACCAATTAAATTGATAAAACCTAACGTTAGTTAAAATCAGATTCCGAAAAGAATTCTGACAAAATGAAATGTTTGTATTTGATTGATACAAAAATATAAGCACACTGTATACATTATTTTACTACTATATTTAATATGTCTCATTAGCCGTATTTTTTTGTTACATATACTTTCTTATTAAAGTAAATTAGTATAATTTTATCGAATCAATGATAAAACGTAGTCGTTTAATACATTTCTTATTTCCATTTAAAATGTTATTGCTCGAAGAAAGAAATTTTTTAATGTTCTTAATTTGTGACGAGAGGTTTTTCTTTTTTTTTTTAATCTCAATTTGCTTAACTTATGTTGGATAAATACATTTAAGAAAAAAAAGAAAAAAAACGAAGTACCTTCATTAACTCTTCCTAAGTATCATTTATTTTATTTTATTCTTTTGTTTCTTTTATTTTTTTTGTTTTGTTAAAGAGAATATTACGCCGGTAGCAATGGATCGTTGATCGTTCTGCATAAGAACGAAGAAGAAGAACGAACGAAGAAGAAGAAGTAGAAGAAGAAGAGTTAAAGAGAGTATCGCAAGTAGTTCTTGTGCCCGTAAACATCAAGTATAGTCGGTGGTAGTAGGAACGCGCGAAACGCTTAAATACCACAGTAAAGTTCGCTCGTAAAAGTCTTGAAAAGGGTAAGGTGCAGGAACGAAGAGTTTTGGTGAGGGGGAGGAGAGGAGAGGGGAAGGGGTAGATCGAATGGAGCAATCTTTCTTCCTGCCGTTTATTTTAATTTCGTATTTCGACGTACCAACCATACCGTCGGTCATTCCTTTGTCCGATTCCCTTTTAAAATAAGCGATATGATATTATTTGATTACTCCGGAAAACTCTTATGTCAATTTATATATATATATTTGAGATTTATATTTTTCATATAATTAAAATAATAAATATAATAAATAATTAATATAATAAATAATAATTTATCATAATTTACATAAAATAAAATTATTTATAAATAAATTAAATATAGATATATTTTTAATTTATTTATAAATAAATTTATTATATATATTATATTTTATTATAATAAATAAATATAATTTTAAATGATTAATTTTGTTTAATATTTAATTTTATTTATTAAATAAAATATATATAATTTTAAATAATTAATTTTATTTATTATTATATCATAAATTAAATAACTTTATTATATATATAATAAATTAGTATAAACATATTAAACAAATTTTTGTTTTTAATTTAATTTTAATTTTATTACGTTACAAATCAATTTTTAATCAATGACAATTTCTTGATGCTAGGTCTTGTTTATGTGTTATAAAAAAATAAATAAAAAAATATTATTATATATTTAACTTTTCAAAGAAGTAATATGTATTTTTAAAGTTATGTAATTTTTGTATTTTATAGTCCTAATAACAGGATGAAACGTTTAACAAGATCAAAACAATATGTTCTGATTTTTGTATCTGTACAACTTTCCTATGATACAAAGTTTGTATATTGGACAAATATATCATTTATCCTATACCGATATTTCATGTTACTTTTATTTATTGGTAAGTAATGTAATAGGTGTTATAACAAAAATCAGAATTGGAATGAAGTTGTTATCTATATATATATATAATCCATATTTGCATCTTATATTTAATCAATTTCATTTTCTCTCATCCAGGATCCTTTCCTTCGTATTTCTCTTCTCCATTCGGAAATCTCATCAGTACGCATATTAAGAGCGTACAAGCGTATAACAACGTTATATTACTCTGGACGTTTCTTATCCTCTCTCTTTCTCTCTTTCTCTCTCTTATCCTTTTTATCCATGTCGACGACGTATACACCACTATGCCACACGACATACACAACAGAGATGATAATTCGTTCGCTATGCGCGTAATTCGACGAATATAAACTCTACGTTTCCACTTCGTTCGGTTTAATCGTAAAAGCCGGGACATAAAAGGTACCGCTCTTTCGAAAAGGACAGAGACAGAGAAACAGAAAAAGAGAAAAGATAGAAAGAGAAAGAGAAAGATACTCGAAAGTGTAGAAGAAGGGAAAAGAAACGATATTGCGATTCTGCGCGCTTTCAGCGTCCGTGAAAATCCAAAGAGTCCTGAATGTTGAACATCTAAAGTGGCGTGCGAGAGTGGTTGAAAGAAATAGAGAAAAACAGAGAGAGAAAGAGAGAGAGGGGGAGAGAATGAAAGAGAGAATGAAAGAGAACAAAACAAGAGAGGGTAAGAGAGAGAATACAGCAAGCATTTGCGAGGGCATAAAAGCTACCGTAGTGGTGCTGGGACGTATAACGTTTAACATTTAAGCCTTTAGAAGGTTGTAAGGTTGGCTCCCTGTAATTATCACCGAGGCGCGGCGCCTTGAGGTCTTCATTATGGCGAACATCCTTGTTATTTCTCTGTACCTCGGACCGTATATAACGTTGTAACATCTATACGTATACAACTTAGGGTATACGTTAACTTGTGTTTGTATGGGACCGTGTATAAAAGATAAAAGGAAAGAAAGAAAAAAGAAAGAGAGAGAGAGAGAGAGAGAGAGACAGATAAATAAGATAGTGGGAGGGAGGGTGGAGAGGAAAGGGAAGAAAGCGTTTCGGCTTGGAGTCGTAAAGAAGAAGAAGAACAGGAGGAGAAGGAGGAGGATGAAGAAGAAGAAGAAGAAAAAAAAAGACGAAAGAAGAAAACGAGCCGCTCGCCTTTCTCATCGTACATTCTCTCTTTCTCTCTCTCTTACTCATTCTTTCTCTTTTATTCTTCTTCTTGCATCGAACTTTGTTACTAGAGTGAGAGAAAAGACTTGGGACATGGGCGATAATCGAGGATTTTTGTCCGTGTCGGAATGAAATCCTGTGGCAAAGAGCGCGCGCGCGAATGTGAAAGAGAGAGAAAGAGAATGGAATCGTGATCGATCTTGGTGCAATCTTTCTCGTCGTCCGACACGAGATTCAGCAAAAAATCGTAGATCTCGGGGATGCACTCTGAAAGACCGGCATTTTGTAAATGAAGTGTCGTTCACGTTTTCTCGAGTCTGTTTTCGTAACTCATTTTCAACGGACGAGAATTCTGAGACTTTGATTTTGGTAGGTCATTTCTTCAATGAGAAATAATCTTTTAGTATAAATTGCTTCAATTTTCAAACGAATGATTTTTTCATTTTTTTTTATGATTCTCTATCGTACATATATTTTGTTATATATTTAAAAATATTCGATAGTTTTTAGTAATTGAGATAAGAATATTATTAAAACTATCTAAATATCTTACAGGTACCTTGAAATGATTTCATATACGATTTAACGCTTATATAACTTTTATATTTTAACATTTATCATTTGTTAAACATTTAGCTTTATATTATTGTTTTGTGTGGTATTATATGACATTTTTTTAAATATATATTTTGTAATATATTTAAAAGTATTCGATAAAAATATTATTAAAACTATCTATATATCTTACAGGTACTTTGAAATGATTTCATATACGATTTAACGCTTATATAACTTTTATATTTTAACATTTATCATTTGTTAAACATTTAGCTTTATATTATTGTTTTGTGTGGTATTATATGACATTTTTTTAAATATATATTTTGTAATATATTTAAAAATATTCGATAAGAATATTATTAAAACTATCTATATATCTTACAGGTACCTTGAAATGATTTCATATACGATTTAACGCTTATATAACTTTTATATTTTAACATTTATCATTTGTTAAACATTGACCTCTTTATTGTTGTTTTTTGTAATATTTTTATAATCACCACGATGTAAATATTACACAGTAATAATACGTGCTTGCTTTGGTGTCTTTCATCAGACCTTATTCGTTCAAAACAAACCTTGTAATCCTTCTTAACTCCTGTTAGCATAACACGTATCTTCTCATTCAATCAAATTCCATCAAAACTGTAGGTTGAAGTTTATTTCGTACAATGCCTGACTCTGAACCAGCCATTCTATAGAATTATCGTATTAAACCGAGCAGAATAATCTTTCAAATGTAAATGATTAGGAAAAAAAAACAAAGAATATTTATTAAAGTATCAACAAACGTTTCTTTCCATTTTTTTATTTTAATTGTTTAAATTAATGAAATAGAAACATATAATATATCTAATATAATACTATAAATTAAAGTAAAGTTAGAAAACGTTAATAATAATGATGATAGTGATAATCATTTTGGACAATCGATAAGGAACAGCATTAAACTAAAGGAATCGAAATTTACGGTACGATCGTGTCTTGTGTACCACGAGGAATTTCGTACGGGGCGCCATATTTCAGTTAAAGCGCGTCGGGGTGGCGTTCGATGCTTCCGCACGGCGTTGCCATGGCAATTAATTACGTTCATCCCTTCCCAAAGCGAAGATACGCCTATAACGGGCGCGCTGATCACAGTCGAAAAGTGAGTTTACTAGTATGTGTGCTTGTGTATATCAGTGAGAACGTTGAGAGAAGTACGTTGTTGTTGTTGTTGCTGATAACCAACTTGAAATATATCCTTTTTAAATTATCATTTCTATTGACCAAAATGATTTAATTTTATTGTGATTTGTTGTTTGAATATTTTACAAAGAAAAAATAAAGTATTTTTTTTTTTGGTAATTATTTATTCATCTATCGATAGAGATTAATTGAACATTTTTGTAATAATTTTCATCAATTTAGAATCACTATACCAGGGATCGATTAAATTACGTACAATTATTTATCAAGTTAGATACGATCGTAGACATTAATAGAATCAAACGAAATTACTATGGTATAAACTCGGTTTGAGTTAGAGTAAGGTATATATAGTCATTGTGGATAATAGTCTAACCGATGGTACAGGCTAACTATAGTTATCCCTTTCTAATTTTGTATCCCTCTTACCACGTACCTTCTCGTTCCTTCGCCTCAACTAATTTTCGGTTCCCCAGTGCTATCATCATCCAAGGAAGGAGCATTTACTACTAGCTCGTGTTTCGGATTTCTTGATTAATCCCGGTCACCCTTCGATCCTTTCCCTTCTTCGTACCTTTGAAGATCGCCGAATTGAAAATTCTCGCACTTCGTTTGGCCCATTTCTTTTGTTTGTTTGTTTCTCCTCTTCAGACAGAAAATCATGTATTTTGTTGATTTAATTTTAAATTAAATCAGTATATATAAATAAAACAACGAGTTTATTTGTAAGACAATTATTAAAACATATTTTTTTGGAGGGATGTAAAAGTAAAGGATTAAAATATTTCTAAATTGCTAAGAAAAAACTTTAACGATCTTTAACGTCTCATAAAAAACTTATCTTGTTTCTAACGAAATCAAGTTGTCAGCTTTTTATGCAACGTCACAACAAAGACTATGTAATCACATAACACGTGTTAGTTTGCTCGTTATCGATGCAAAATAATTATTTGTTGGTGGTTGTCCACATCGTTAGAAAGAAACGTAAAATTGTAATCCAATTTGTCCGGAAAAGAAGCCCCCACAATAGATGCGGATAAGCCAATGAAGTCGTTGTACCTCGCCCATATTCTTAACGTTTAATCATCATAAATTTCGTAAGAAACCACAAAGAGTTGCTTTCCCTTTTTGTCGGCATTATTACGCTCGTGTTTTGTTGTGAAACCTTTTCAGTTGTCCTCGATACTTCTTTTTTTGTTGTATTTTTTGTTGTTGTAATACTTATCGCAAAAGTGTTTATTTAACGATTCTTAATTTGTCAATAATTAATTTCAATTATTTTTATTATATGATTTAAGTATACGATAGAATATTAATTTATATTAAAAACCTAATTTTTTAGTGTTAATATTACAAAGGCATGTTTGTTAAATTTGTTGCAACTATTTATTAAATAATATTTTAACTATTTATCAAATAATTAAAAAAAATATATTTATGTTATATTTGTGTTATATATGTTATATATTATGTTATATTTATTTTATATATGGTAAATATATGTTATGTATGTTAACTTATTTTAATTATATGATAATAATAATACACTAGCTTAATATGATTCTATTTAATCAATAATATTTATTAGATCAAATGACATATATATATAACTTTAACGAGACATCTTTGGTATGTGTTCTTATAAATTGTCTTTTTCTTTCAGATTTTTAAGATCAAATATACCACATCCAATAAGAAAATTAACGAGTTATTTAAGTGTCGGCATCTCATCTAGTAAAACTAACTAATCGAGCTATAAATAAAGCGGCAGATTCGAAATCTCAAAGAGTTCTCGAAATTCGTTCGCTTCGACGTAAGTGAAGTCGATGATTTGTTCGAGTCGAAGGTCGAAGGTGATCGAATATATACATCTACAGACAAATATCTACATATATCTGTGTAAAAAAGTATACAGCGATGAATAAAGATGTAAACGCGTGCTTTCGTATCAATCTAAATTACAAATTCCATCGAACAATGGTGGTTGAGAAGAAAATAAAAGGAAAAGAGCACGCATATCTCGCATAGAAGGCGTTAATATCTCGAAAGAAAGAGTAAGAGAAGATGTTAGAAAGATAGAATATAAGAAAAAGAGAGAGAGAGAGAGAGAGAGAGAGAGAGAGAAGGAAAAGATTGTACACACTAGTCAAGCTTGGAACGTATTAACTTAATTTATTTGTCTTTTATTTGGCTGTCAGCCACGCCGCCAGACGTCGGCCAGTGGCGTCGTCGTCTTCTTCTTCCTCCTCTTTACACGTCGGATCTCTTCCTTATGAAGTTCATTTTTCTTCCCCAAAGGGAAAGAGAAAGAGAGAGAAGAAAAGGTAAATCAGCTTGGTGGTTATCGAAGATGAAAAAGATTATTTAATAATATATGTCATTATTCATACAATATTTTTAGATTTATTATTATATCCCTCCCACTTTTTAAAAGTGGATTAATCGTGAATAAAAAATAATGTGTAATACAAAAGTTTGTAATGGTTTATTAAAAGTATATAATATTTTTTTTTAGTAGTACTATTAAAACTAAAATATACTTTTTTCTTAAGATCTTTCTTATTATTGAGATTTATTTTAGTAACACTATTATAACTAAGTACTATTTAATTTATTAAATTATTATTTATATATATTAGTATTAAATATTATATACTAAGTAGTACTATTTATTAAATAAATATTAGTATTATAGTATTTTAGTATTAGTTACATAAATATTATAAAAATATTATATATATAATATCATATAAATAATATTAGTTATATAATTTATTTTTTTATATAACTATATATATAGTTATATAAATTCATATTAGCATTTATAGTATTACTGTTTATTAAATAAATATTCATTTATTTATATATAAATTAATAAATAAATAGTTATACTATTTATAATAATATATATAATATTTTATTTTTATTTTTAAGATACGAATCTTCGATCTAAGATTTTCATTGACAAAGTATAGTAGCCTTATTTCGAATACAAGAGGGATATCATAATGTTCAGTTTAGGAAAAAATTATTTATTATTTATTTTTCAATAATTTGTTCTTATTTCTCATTTAAATAGACAAAACAATTTTTATTTGTACAAGAAGAAAAAAAATTAGAAAAAAATAAATAGAATTGATAAGGTATAATATTAAAGAGGGATCATCTTGATCTGACCCAATTTTGTCGTTAGACGATTTTTGATTGGACGTAGAAACGATATAGAGGAATGAATAAACGAATAATATTCCCCGTCAATTCAGCTACCATAAAAGTCAAGTTTATTTCAGGGCGATAATGCTTGTAATCCAAATATAATTCTTGTTCGAGGGGTGAGAGTAGACCGGGTCGAGTTAGCTTTCTCGTTGAGGGGTTGCAAAGAGCTAAAATGAGAAAGAGAAAGAGAAAGAGAGAGAGAGAGAGAGAGAGAGAAGGAGATCACCCCAAAACGTATTCGTGGGCAATGTTCCCAACGACTTCGTCCTCCTGTTGGTGTTGCTAGTGCGTCCCAAAATCACAGAAACATCCCCCTCATCCTCTTTGCTTACGACCGCAGGCCGTACGTACCGTTTACATCCCTTCAAAACTTAATACCATGTTGAACCTTTTTGTTTCTATTTGATATTATTCGAGTTATCACTATACGATATTTCTAATAATAATATTTAATAAAAAATAAAAATAATTTATTACAATAACGAAAGAATTTCTCTATCAACTTTATACAAATAATTAAACTACCAGGTATAAAGATAATTACGAGTTAATTAATTGATAAAGTAAAAGAAAAATTGCAAAGAAATTCGATGACTATTGAGAGATATCAGATGGAAAACGTATGTAGGGGTAAGTACGTGCAACGTACGTTTGTTAGATCTTCAAAGAAGAAAATTTAGGATCTCTTGGGTTCTTTCCCGTTTCTTTTTTCTTCTTTTTTTTTCAACATAGTGATGAGAGAGAAAGAGAAAAGGATAGGAAAGAAAGAAAGAGCTAAAGTCAGCAGGTTACCATCGGTGGTGGGTGGACGTTGAAGAATTATGTAATCTTCCCTTAAGCGAGTTACTTCGAACTGCTCTAGGAAGTTTCGCTTTTTCTTCGAATCCCATTCAATCACTATGATCGATCGTGCGTGTGTTACCGAACGTTCTTATCGTTAGAGCCACAAAAATACGTTCTCAGTGTTGGTATATAATAATATCATTTAAAGAAAACTTATATTCATTGAATTATGATAACGATTTAATATGTAAATACATTATCCTTGATAACTAACTCAATAAAATGAAAAACAAAATCGCAAACTACCTTTTGGAATATCAATATTTAATCTGTTAATATTATATAATAAACGTTTATCGATGATCATCGAATAGATCTAACTTAATCGCGTTACGATAAAGTCTTTTCAACTTGAGTTTGTACTATTTCATGCTCGTCGATCAACGTGACTTGTCGTAATATTTGTAAAGGCCCTGCTGATGCTGATACATCTCTCCCTTTAACTCTTCAAACGAGAGAGAGAAAGAGCAAGAGAGAGAGAGAGAGAGAGAGAGTTGTGTTTCTTCTCCGAGGCCGCACGTGACTTCGTCAACGTTTTGACAGCGTCCAAAGCAGACGAGTTCCTTTCTTCGCGATTCTTCGACGGCATCGGAGGTCTTTAAAGGGATGATGGATGTTTGGCACGCGACCGACACGCCCACGATCGGTGTCGGCGAGCTCGAGATCGTCCAAAGCTGAGTGTTGGATGTTCAACGCGAGATTCACCAAGCTACAGTCTTTCCTGAACACGCATACATAGATATACGTTATATGTATATGTATATATACCAACATTATCACCCTTCTCTCTTTTCGATATTAATGTTGGGATACGCCGCTTTTGATATCAAACAATTCATATATCTCCTGCCCGACGTACTGAAATAATAGGGAAATGGATTCGCGCGAAAGATGGAAATCGCTGAGGCTAATCGATGTCCGATGCTAAACGAACGACGATTCTGACTATCACTCATCATTCCGTTTAGTTTTAAGATTCGAGAAAATGTTTAAGATGCATTTGTTATTAATTTTATTATTATTTAAATCTAATTTATATTTCTATTATAGAATAATCAATAAGAATCTATTATAATATTTGATTGGAGATAAAGTTTAATTATTATTTATTTCATATCCCAGAGGATGTATACTTTTGACGAAAAAGACACATGCAAGTTATTTCATTATATGAGTAACTATCACAAATATTTCATTTTATTGCTATCTATTGTGTATGTTTTTTATGATTTAATTACCTTAGTTTTATTGTTATGGGTTTACGTACTTATTTACAATATATAACAAATCTTATTTATTATTAATATTATATTAATATATAATAAATTAATAATAAATTATATAAATATATAATATTATTATTATTAATATTATATATAAATTATAATTCAAGTGTGTTTACTATTTTTTCTTAATAATATTATATACAAATATTCATCGAGTTATACATTAAATCATACAAATTGCAATTTGGAGATATCAATAAACTCTAATTGGATACATATACGCGTATATATGATACAGTATGAACTAAAAATATAATTTAATTCTAGTTATTTCCAAGTTTGACCGAAAAGGGATTCGTGAGAGGTATATTCGGTATTCGGGGGGTGGTGGTAAGAGAGATTCGACAGGGGGTGGTAGAGAGCTAGGAGAGGAGGAGGAAGAGGAGGAGGAGGTGGTTGGCACGGTGGCAGTGATTTAAAATGACAAGCGCTCCAGGCCAGTGCAGGGGTTATCCCAAGAGTGCAGTGCCTCACAGTTGGTTACCTCGCTTGTTTTCCCTCTCTCTCTCCTCTCTCCTCTCTCCTCTCTCCTCTCTCCTCTCTCCTCTCTCCCTCTCTCCTCTCTCCTCTCTCCTCTCCCTCTCCTCTCCTCTCCTCTCCTCTCCTCTTCTCTTCTCTTCTCACATACTCTCTGCTTGCTCTCTGCAACGCTGAGCTTCATGCGACGCGATTAAAAAACTTCCGCCCGGGGCACTGCAGAGCGGCCTCGCGAATTTATTAGCTTCGGGGTAGCCTCGATCTCTTCGTTTTCTCTCTCCTCTACTAGTCCTTCTTTTTTTTTTCTTTTTTTTTGAACGAGAACTTACCTATTGTTTGTTTATTTTAAAAATACTAATTAGTAGTCAACAAGTTTTAAAACGGAGTAATCATTTCGCGATGATAGTTTCATTTCTTTTTCAATTTATGATCAAAAATTTATTCTACGATTAATTAATTTTGATTAGCTTTCGAAAAAAATAAAAAAAACAAATGATAGACAAATTCTAATATATTGAATTTATAATTAAAGATTTTATTATGATACTAGTATATATTTACAAATATAATAAATTATTAATAATTTTGAAATGAGATTGGAAATATTAGAGGTTGTTTTTTAAAGAAAACAAAAAGTTTTCGTTCAAATTAATGGAATCACGGGCGTAGAAACGCGTTTTAAGCGTGTGGAATTTAATACAATATAATAAGGCTAGGGTGGTGGAGGAGGAGTACCAGGAATAAATTACCAAGGGCGTATAGGTCCCACGCGCGTTGTATTTACGTGGCACGAAAACGCTTTCTGCCGGGGGACGAACACGCTAATTACGAGGATGAATGGTCCGCGAATGGATGTCGTTCATCTTACGGCGAACTCAGCTTCCGTTTCCGGTTAGCTGGACGTATACTAGCCGTGAGTAAGAGAGAGAGAGAGAGAAAGAGAGAGAGAAAGGGTAGTTGTATCACCGACTTAAGCTCCAATTTGCATCTGTCGTTCTGCTACGTTTGCTTAGAGCAACCTGAACTCTAAATCGAATCGTTCTACCTACGACTATCCTTTCATCCTAAACTATCTTCTCGTTTGACCACTTTGACTTCTTTCGTTCGATCGATTTTATGGTACACATATATTTACAAAAAAAAAAAATATACTTCATTATTTTTTGCTGGATTATTATTACAAATTGGAATGTAATAAAAACTTTGATTGCTTGATTGATACTTGAAACTTGCATTGATACGTTCTTTGATATATTAAGGTGAATCAAAAGTACACGAGTTTATTGTGTCAATAAAACTACTTTATATGCAAGTGTATATATATATATATATATGATAATTTGTTATTGTAATTTATGAATCTATTCGATCCGCGAATTTTTACAGTATATTTTTCTATGATATTATTCGATAAGATATAAAATATATTCTAATTGTCTAACGCAACACCGAAAAAAATGTAATTTTCATGTGAACATGACGTGATTCACATCTAATATTTTTTTTTCTTTTCCGAATGTGAATATAAAAATCGATATTCTGTCTCATACCGTAAAAGTATTGGGGATGCTGATAATAATAATGCCCTTTCGGTCATTCTTTTTTTTCCCCGTGCTCTTATTCGTTCAATCGTAATTCTCGTTTCTAGAGAAAATTGCAAAACGACAATAGCGCAATGTACGTTGCGAGGTGTGTAGTCTTATGAAGAAGAAGAAGAAGAAGAAGAAGAAGAAGTGTGAAACAAGGAGGTGCATTGTTTCTTCTTTACGACTCTTCCTTGTCGTCGTTGTGGTCGTCCGTCTGCATTACTTATTCCTGACGTCGTCGTGAACCCGTTGCGCTTTCTCATTTTCGATTCCACGAAGGGCCCAACGGTCGGCGATAAGATTTCGTTGTGATCTGTGGAAGGTTTCGAAAGAATCGAAAGGGAATACTACTCATAAGGGATGGAATGACGAAAGGGACGTATATTGCACGTTCCCATCTCAATCGGAATCGCTGAACAAATTTCTTACAAATCCACCGAGATAAAATTGACTTCTTTTTTTATTTCTTTTTCTTATAATCATAATAATTATAATGAAATTTTAAAAAAACATTATTGAGTACATATATGTTAAATCGTTTCCGTCTAACAATCCATTTATCCTACGCTTGCAAATGAAAAAGTGTAATTTAATTAAATCATCTCTCTATCTCTCTCTCTCTATCTCTCTCTATGAATAATTATACTTTATTAGCGCAATAAAAAACGATTTATCATTGATTAACATCGAACCTGAAATTTGAATTTCGTCGTGGTTTAATATTCAAAAGGCACATATAATCTTAACAGTCCATCCGCACTGACTTTTTCTATTAAAATCTTAGCTTCCCTCGGTAAAAACACTCTCTCGGTTCGCTAAGAAAAGCGAGAGATAACGAATTAATGATGGAAGCTAATTTAGAAACGAGAAGAAGCGTGAAGATCAGAGGGACGTTGTTTCTTCCCTCTTCCCTTCCCTTTCCACCCACCCATTCCCTCTCTCTTTCTTCCTTGTTTTAATCTTTTCTTTTTTTATTCTCCTTTTATTTTAAAACGAGTTCGTTCGTTCGTTCGTTTGTCTGTTTCCTCGCGTAAAATGGAATCAATATTTTAACGATAACGGGAGACGCCACGGAAGCATAACTCACAATTCCTTGGAATGAGAACGGATAGAATAAATGATATCGAATGTAGAGTTTGATTTTTGCATGTGGTCTAGGAAGAAGCTTTAAGAGACGTTTCACGGACGTAATGTTTATCGGCCAATTAACATGAATAACGTTGCTCGTCAAGGGTTTATTATCAGTTGGCGTAATTAATATTTTATACGGAGCATAACGAATAAGGGGTTGATGAAAGAAAGATACTCCATGTGTGTGTGTACATATTTACATAGTTCTTGAGTATGTAAATACGTATGTAAAGAGAAAGAGAGATAGATAGATGAATGGACAATGGAAAGGGGTAAGGGAGGATAGGTGGGGGGGGGTGGAAAAACGAATAAGAAAAAGGTACAACGGTGCAGCTGGCTTTTACTGTCGCAGACTTTAAGACGCCGCTATCAAAGGAAGTGAGGTCGACCTCGGTGATCGTTAATGTTGTTTCGAGCGTGGGACAAGCTTTTCATGATCGACGACGACGACGACGAACTAAAGATCGTGAACTGAATCCGAACGGAGTAGAAGTAGGCGGGAGGGAGGGAGGGAGGGAGGAAAAGAAAGAAAGCAAGATAACGTCGTTCAGTAGTCATATCGATTGGGTAGGCTCTTTCGAAACATTCTAACCGTCGACAAATAAGTTCTCCATTAGCTTTAAGATTGGTGACCGATTTTCCGAGCTCGCCTTATCTTGCTCGTTTAACTTTATCAAGTGAAAAATGTTTTGCCAGCACGGGTTCTTTCAATGAAAGACAATGTTTGATATTATATATCGAACTTCTCTATTCAAGTGTCTCGATTCTTTTTTTCATTCCCATCTCATTGACTAACCGCATTAGAAGAGATATCTGTTAAAAAATAGCGGTCAACGAAACAATACTAGGAAAACTAATCGTAAGTGATATTAGAAAACATTCGATCAATGATTTATATTTCGTAAAAGAAATATGAGAATGGAATAAATTTATTTAGTTTCTTTTTCTTTTTTGCATGGTCGATCCGTACCAAATAATATCGGTCTGTGATCTTAATTACATAATTATGCGATCTTGAGGTCGATTTCGATGGTTCTCTTCTCTGGTAGAGCTAGTTAGCTGGTTAGGTGGGAAAGCGTGTGCGAAAATAGCACAGGGAAAACGAGTGTATAGGGCAGATGCGTAGTGCGAAGCGTGTCGAATTCCCCCATGGGCCAATAGGAGGGAGATTGGGAGGGAGAGAGGGTGAGACTTTGCATTCCCATATTAACATAGAGATACGGTCTTTCGGTGGTGTGTATTTGGGGCTTTGCGCGCCTTCGTTTTCAGCAACCGTGTGTGTATATTTTAGGTTAGGTATGCTCTCTAATGGAGGGCCTCGCACGTGGCGCCACGTGGCGTCGGGTTAAGCAAACTATCGATTATGGGATTTCACGCTAAGCACCTATAGGATTACACCGGCGATGGCCAATAAAGCCACTGGATTTGTTGCTCTTTTCGAGAGAGATCCTGGTACAAGCGTACGCCACTCTATCTGATCTGTCTCTTCTATCCTCTCTCTCTCACTCTCTTTCTCTTTCTCTTCATCTATTCCTTTTTCTCTTTTCGATCTTTCTTTCCGTTCGTTCTTCCTGTCACACATACGTACATACGTGTACGTAGGTGTGAACGTTCCTATTTTTGTTTTGTTTCCTTTCCTTTTTACAGATCGTATTATTGTGTTATTACCATAAGATTAAACTTTTTCAAATGATTCGTAAGATATTTCATATTTTAAATTCTACTTTTTTCCTTGAAAGAAGGACAGGAACAACGAGATCATTTTAAATCGGCAGCAGGTCGACTAATTATCTGTATCGAATCGTTGGGACTCTTGTAGAGAAACAATTTTCACGGCGATTAGAATTAGAGCGAATGGAGGTGCTAGTCAGCCAAGCTAGTGGGTTGTTCCCATGACGCGGAAACGAGCCGTACTTAATCGTTCGATTCGCTTTGCTCAGTAAAATGATTTGGGAATCGATACTACTTTTCTCATCTAAGTTGACTTTTCTTTCCTGCCTCCCCTTCTCCCCAGGTTAAATAAATATTTCACTGGTGTGTCGTATATAGTCGTCTCTTAGCTCATTATCAAACTTGGCACTGGATATCGTATTTCATTTTGTCTCATTTTGTCATTTTTTTATTGCATTCGTTTAATATAATTATAATAAATTAATCCTTCAATATAATTAAAATAAATATATATTTATTGGAATATTATAATTGCTTCTTTATAAGGTGATTAAATTAGATTTTCTTCTTATATTTATTGGTCAATGAATCTTACGGTTTAATCGATAGCCGAGAGGTTATTGGCTCCTTATGAAGCCGCTAACGCCGCGTAATGATCGAGGAAGAACAAAGCTCATAAAAAAGAAAAAAGGTACGAGCACAGAAATAGAAACGATCGAAGCAGGAAGAAGTCAAGTGTGTTTAAAAGGGGACAAGAGAAACAGAGAGAAATAGGAAATATAATATACATACAAACAACACACACACACACACACACACACACACATATATATATATATATTTCATGATTTGCTTTTCTAGTTGCTTACGAGTGGCGGATATATCGACCGTATCGTTGATATTGCGTTTTGCTGTAAAAAGATGAAAAGGAGAAAGAAAAGAAAATGGAAGAAGAAGAAGAAGACGTTAAAGAAGGGTTGAGAGAAAAAGAGACAGAGAGAGAGAGAGAGAGAGAGAGAGAGAGAGTAAGAAACAACCAAGGAGATAAGACCTTTGAATATAGCCGCAAGGTTAGCTTGGAATTGACCCCAGCATCCTGCCCGACTGAATTCGAGTTTAATGAATAACTATTGAATCCCGCCTCTATCGCTGCCAATAAGAGCAACCGAACTAGCCACTGTGGCAACGAAGTCGAACGAAATGAAAGAAAATCGAGTTGAGTCGAGTCGAGTCGAGCATGTATATACATATATATCTTTCGTCTTTCTATTTATCATAAATGCCAGTAAGGAAATTGATTAATTTTTCAACGTACCTACAATTTCGTTATTATATTATATTTCTTCTTTACATTTTTTAAAAATTATTTCATATCATATAAATAAATACTATGTTAGAATTTCGACGGTAAAAAAAATGAAAAAATGTTTTTTTATATCTGGATGATGACGAGATTAAGATAATCACAAAACTGGTATGTTGTGTCATAAATTCAAAATTTTCAAGAGAAGATAGAAAGAATAGTATCAGAAAAGTCTTTGGAAAGAAGACAATGGGTTAAGCCCCGAAGGGCAGAGATTTTTTTCCAAAGCTTCCTCTTGATTGAGCAGGTGCGTCACGAAGAACGTCTACCTTTCGATCCTCTTTCTCTCTCTCTCTCTCTCTTTCTGAAAGAAAAGAAGTATGATCGAATTTGTGGAAGAGAAAGATAGAAAGAGATCGTATCGAGAGATGGAAGAAAAAAGACAGGGAGATGAAAGGTAAGATGAAAAAGAAAAAAAAAGGGAATAAAAAAAAAGACTAATAAGAAGGTTAGGAAATGAGAGTGATAGGGGGCTGGGAGAAGAGATAGCGAAGAAAAGGCGGAAGGGCAGGGCGGTGATGTGCAACGAAAGAAGATACGAGAAGATATGGAGAAAGAGAGAAAGAGAAAGAGAAAGAGAGAAAGAGAGAGAGAGAGAATAATCTCAGTACGGTGCTGAGGCATCAGTGCCATCGGTGTACGGAGCGAAAAGGCTAAGTATACATTTTATCCGTAACGTGTTCGCCATTACCCTACGACGCTGAGGCCACGGGCTAAGTAACGGCTCGTGAGGGTCGAGAACGGCCTCGTAATGCGATGTGTGTGCAGTATAAGTGGCCATCAGCCAACATAAACAATCGCCATGGTAAGTATATGCTGCGACGATCCTTTGCTCCTTCTCTCTCTCTCTCTTCTTCTTTTTTATTTTTTTTCCCTTACGCCAGCCACTCGCTTCGTCCTCTTCTTCTTCTTCTTCTTCCTCTTCTTCTTCTTCTTCCTCTTCTTCTTCTTTCTTTCTTTCTTTCTTTCTACCACCACCGGTTTTTTTCCTTAAAACATCGACGGAATCCTGCGGGTTCCTTAGCGGGACGCACGCTACACACGTACACATTGCAAAAGAGAGTGGGCTCCCATCGAAGGAGATGGTGCACCGTAATGGAGCCATTATCGCTGGATAACTTCATCATCGGTCATTGGCGTAGGCCGTACGCGACGTTGCCTTTCCGTCGAACTCCTTATGCCTGTACTGTACGAAGAATCAAAGAAAAAGAGAGAGAGAAAGAGTGACAGAAAAATGTAATAAAAAAGTCAGAAATGAGATATAGATGAAAAAGTGAGAGAATTAATCCATACGATGAAAACCTCCATTGCATTATTTTTTATTTTCAATTAAATTTTTTTTCCTCCACTACCTTTCCTCCCTCTGCCCATCCTTACCTGTCCTTTTTCTTTCCTTTCCTTCATCTACTTTTTACAATCTCGACAAGAACGATGGACAACAGTAATAATCGGTCTTCCTTAGAATTCTATGTAGCATATTGAAAATTCAAGGTAATTTAATGTATCAAATCCCTCCTCCCACCCCTTACCCCTCACTGATATATTTAGGTTACCGCAAAAATCCAACGTTTCCTGGAAGAACGTCGTTTCACTCGACTACGTTCTTCGGTTCACTTGCTCGCGATATTCATGAACGTATAAGGAAAGACAGGAGGGTAGGAGGAGGGTGCAAGGGCAGGGGGGTCTCACCCTTCCTCTCTCTCTCCTTTGCCCATCTCATCCATCGGGGGGTTCTACGTTTCCACCTTACTCCTGCTTTTGACCTGGCCTTTTTTCCCTTTTACGACCGATAATTGGAACGCCGGTCTCGATTCGAGACGGCTACGCGTTGCTTGTACCGTGCGATTATCGGGCCGCGTTTGTTAAAATCGCGCGATGTGAGTGAACGAGAGAGAGAAAGAAAGAGAGAGAGAGAGAGAGAGAGAGAGAGAGAGAGAGAGAGAGAGATGAGAACGATCGTCGCACGATCAGCCGATTCCTTTTTTCGTGGCACATTAGCAACGCTCGGATTACTTGTGCAACGAGAACACAGTCGATCCGCTGATCGCAAAAATAGTCAAACGGGCAGATAAATTATCTTAACTATAGAGAAAAAGTATAAAATAATTTAAAAGATAGTAAAGAATGAGAAAGTATGTGTACGTGTGTGTTGTTTGAGAAAGAGAAAATAATTTAGTTAATTCATTGAGAGTGAATGAAAAGATGAAACGTGTACGAGATTAAAATTACAAGTTTTGTGGGACATCTTAAAGTGATTTAAACCATTCTACATCACAACGCTTTTTTCTTTTTTAGAGGATTTAAAATAACCATCTCTATTCGATAATTTTTAATAAAATTCGTTTGGTTACATAATCTTTCTGACAAATCATATATCGGTAATACAAAAAAGAGAAAAAAAAGACAAGAGAAAAATTGTTAAAAGAAACAGAGGGATACGAGTATATAATATTTTGATTTTTATTTTTCTCTGTCTCACTTTATTCTTATTCTCTTCGCGAATTTGATAAATCGAATGCTGATAGAGTAATCTTCAGAAATCAGGATAGTGGCGTATCGTATCGCAGTTTAGCATAATTCGATACTTCGTAATCTGAAAACGACAGGTGCTCGTTCGGCAGATGACGTCGGGAAGATGCTCTTTACCTCCACGGATGCTAACCAAAGGAACAAGAACAGAAAAAGAAAGAAAAAGAAAGAGAAAGAGAGGGAAGAAGAAGAAAAAAGAAAAGGTTGAAAGGGAGAAGGAGGCTGAGAGAAGGGGTTAGGAAGGGGAGGGATTGTCGAGGGAGCCCAAGACAACCAACCCAACCAACCAACCAACAACAAAACCGCGCGAAAAGTCACATTGCCTTTAACGACATCGATCCATCGAGGATGCCAGTCCTTTCCTTGGACGAAGATTGACCACCTCTGATGGTAATGGGGCCCTGATTACAAAGTACGCTACGTTCTGGACCAGCCCCTCTTTATATCAATATCTCCCTTTTTCGATACGCAACGATGCACGTGCACGAACACAAACACGAACACAAACACGAATACGAACACGAATACGAACAACCTCTTGTTCGACTTATACGATACCACTTTTGAATTATGCATCTATTATATCTCCTACTTCTTCATTCTCGAATCGTTTATAACGAGTAGTTTTATGTTAATCGTCGATATTGTAGTATTCGTAAAGACGATGTTTTTGTATAATTAAAAACAAAAGTGATTATGTTCTATATGGGGGTTATTGTTTCTTTTTTTCTTTTTAAGATTAGGTAATTTGATGTTCGAGTATTATTAATGCATTTTATATCTTCTTTTTGTTTGTTTGAATGATTAATATCTTATTTAAATAATATACGAGTAGATTGGGTTGTTCGAAAAGTTCATTATGATTAATATTTTGCTTATATAATATACGTTTTTTTTTTTAAATCAGCTAAACAGAAATATGTATGTAATATTTATGTTATTATAATAACATTAATATAATTAAAATAATTATATAATTACTAATTAATATTATATAATTGTATAGTATAATTATAAGTATATTGTATAAATGTTATAATAATATAATTGCAAAAACATATTTATGTTATTATATATTATATATAATAATTATACTATATATATATATAGTCTTATAGTATATTGTGTTTTAAAAATAGAACCAATTTACTATGTTACACATATACATGTATATAAATAGACAAATACTTACATATATTGGTGAACTGCAAACCTTCTTCTTCTTCTTCGTAATGAAGTTTGTACGAACATCTTTTCACACGTAAGAAAAGAAGTAAGATACAGGAAAATAAAAAGAAAAAGAGAGAGAAAAAGAAAAGTTTGTAAAGAAAAGAAGATGAGAAAGGAAAAGTGAGCTTCGAAACACACGATCCAATCCGAGCTTGAATTTCGTATGGTTAAACCTTATCCGATCGACTGTCTGTATTTTCGGTGCAAAAGCGTCCCTTCGGTACGCGAGTCCTTTTACTTTTCCTTCTTTCACGATAGGATCGAGGAGGAGCTACACCTAAGAGAGGGCTCGTATAAGGAAAAAAAAGAAGAAAAAAGGGGATAGGTTAAAAACAGAAAAGACGGAGTCAGCACCACAGTGGCACCATTCGCACAAGGAGTCAGAACATGCCTGGCTGAAATAAAATGTATCGGGTATTTTACTTCCTGACACCGCATTGGTTAACCCGGTGTTCCTCCTCCCAAATGATTCCCCGTCGTTCTTATTGGGTATGCGTCTTCCGTTCTCACAACCTTTATACATATACTCACATACACATACAAATACACATACGCATATATACTCTCCAAAGTTTCATCCACGAAAATCCTTCCACCTTTTCTTCCTGTGATATTCGCGTTGGGGAAGACAATTTTCCATTCGGCGATACCAATTTCGAAATATTAGAGAAACGATCGGTTAGGTTTATCGATAAAATCGAGCCAATGGAAAATCGAACCGATCGTAAAAATGTTGAATCATAGAAACGAACTTCTCCTATGGATTCATATCTTTTTACTTGAATAATAATAATATTAATAATAAATATTTTATAAAATAAATCAAATAAATATGAATATACTTTAATTAATAGAATGATTGAATTAATAAATCATATCAATATAATAAATATCTAATTACTAAATTATTTTTCAAAAAATTACCTATTTTAAACTTGAACAATAAGATCAAATTAAAGTTTACACCATTGTACGATGAATTAAGTTCTATTAGACCTGTAAGAAAATTATGATAATATATTATTTTTCCTAATCATTCAAACGATTCAAATATGATTGAATGAATAAATCGTATCAATATAATATACATGTAATTACTAAATTCTTTTTTTCAAAATTACCTTATTCGAACTTGAACAATATAATCAAATTAAAGTTT
The DNA here is from genome assembly GCF_049000335.1 of Polistes dominula. Taxonomy (NCBI): domain Eukaryota; kingdom Metazoa; phylum Arthropoda; class Insecta; order Hymenoptera; family Vespidae; genus Polistes; species Polistes dominula. The sequence continues at coordinate 2,910,960 of NW_028301116.1, read as the reverse complement.
GCAAGATTACACGATACTTTAATTTCTATTACACATGTAAGAAGATTACTATAGGCTATTTTTTTTCCTAATCGTTCAAAAGGATTCAAATTAATGGATATTAAAAATTCAAATCACGAAACAAACCAAACCAAACAAAATAACATTCATAACTTGTCGGAAATATAAGATAGAAGTAGGAATAAGAAGAAATCTTATCGCCCACACACCTAAGCAGCGATAATGGATACCTCCGTTGTAGAATGGAGCATTCGTATATAGCCCAGAGGCTATAATACGGTGGTGGTGTTGGAAGAAGGCAGAAGGGAGGGGGGGGTAGGTAGAAGATGGTGGAGGAGGAGAAAGAGGTGTAGAATGAGAAAGAGGATGAGGAAAAGGAGGTGGACGTCGAAGGGATGGGCTGGTAAAGCTGGCTGGCTGGCTGGCTGGTAAAGCTGGATGGTCACTTTGAAATCTGGCGTGAACCGACGCTCGGACAAAACATACGCCGCGACGCCGCGGCGAGAGAGAACGTATAATAAGAGTGTGATTAGCATTATTTACGGCCGGTTAACTATTAACCCATAAATCAAAGTGGGACTACATTATTCCAGCTCAACCATGTATTTCTACGTGTGTATATATATATACGTAAACCTTCTCTGTACTTGTTCCCCACCCCCTACCCCTACCACTCTTTTTCTTTCTCTCTTCTCTCTTTCTATCTCTCTTTCTCTTTCTGTTCTTTCTTCTGCACCTTCCTCCCCCTTTTTCTTCCTACTTTTTTCTATCTCTTTCTAAAAACTTTCCTTTTCTCTCGTAGTCTCCATTCTACTACCACCATCGTTGTCGAGAGGAAAACGGTATAGTACGAGGTGTATAGTTCATAGATTGGCTTGGACGATAAGCGTCAACGATTGGAGACCACTAAGAGAGAGAAAAATAGATAGGGAGAGACACTAACACCATAAGTTGAGAAAAAAAGGAACACCTAAGAAGAGAACAGTGTCCGAACAATTCCTTTTTTTCTTATTTTTCTACTGATTTACTAGGATATATTGGTTATTTTTATCTGTTTCTTCTTCTTTTACACTTTTGTCTTTTACTTCTATTATCTTGTTTCTCTACTACTGTCTTATTTTTACGTTCGATCGGTTATTTATTGTTGTTACATGTTGTACTTTTTTATTTTTATGGAACATATAGTTGGTGAATGTTAGTTGAGATGATAGTAAGGATTTTTAGTTGATCATTTATCAGTAAAACAAATTTAATAAAGATATACTTATAACTATAGTAGAATGATTTGTCTATTGTGAATGTTATGCAATAAGAAAGTTAATAATTTAAAGTATAATAATCGTTTGATAAATTAATTTAATATAACAAATGTTTAAGTGAAGTTTTTTAATCAATGGATGATCAAAATTTATTTTAAAAAAATATAATCATTCCCTTACAATTAAATTTTCAAATATAATATTAATGAAGTTGTCTAAAAGAAAGAAAAAATAAATCCAAAAGAAAGAAAGATTACAAAGAAAAAAAGAAAGAGAGAGAGAGAGAGAGAGAGAGAGCATATGTAAAGAAAAAAATATAAAATTCAAATATAAATTCAGCTAAGTGTCGAGCTCAGGTGGCGCGTTAAATAAATTCCCATAAAACAATGGCCATGGCGTCGTAGAAGGAACAGGAGCAGAAGTAACAGTAGCAAGCTAGCTAGCTAGCTTGCTATCTAGCACGTTCCTTTTAATCCTGCCGCGGGTTACGCTCCTCTGCCGTGCATCCGTTTGCTGTTTGAGTATTCGAAACACGAGATCCTGCCAGTGGTACGTCATTCGCCCTGTCGCTAATCAGAACTAACCGCCGACGCGTGACCCGCATGCGGTATCAACGAAACAAAGGCGTGAAAGTGGTGGTGGTTGTGGTGGTACTAGTGGTGGTAGTATTGGTGAACAAGAAGGAAGAAGAGGGTGAAGATGAAACGTGAAAGAAGCTGTGTTGAGGAAAGAAGATGAAGAAGAAGAAGAAGAGGAAGAAGAAGAAGAAGAGGAAGAAGAAGAAGTGGAAGTGGAAGAAGCGTGATAGCGGCCATCTTTGCATCTCACTTTTAGCCAGCACCCTATCCGCACCCTCTTTATAGTCCTTCCTGCACGAGTAAGCTTCTTCTCTTCTCCCCTTCCCCTCCTCCTCCTTCCTCTTCTAGACACTTCCTTCTCTTTCTCTTCCTTCTCCTCATTCTCCTCTCTCTTTCTCTTTTAGTTCTCACCTCTTCGTTCCTGTCTCTTTCTTTCTCTCTCTCTCTCTCTCTCTCTCTTTATTCTATATTTCTATCTTTGTTTCTCTTGTTTTCTCTCTCTCTTTCTCTCTTTCGCGTCTTTCTCCAGGCTCTCTTGTTTATGGAGACAATTTGACTTGCAAAGGGGACCACAAATTCGCGGTGACCCGCCTTGGGCCGCCAACATGGAGGAAGCTCGTGACAATAATTCTACTAAGAGTGAGAGAAAGAGAGAAGAACGAAGAGAGAGAGAGAGTAAGAGAGAGAGAAAGAGAGAGAGAGAGAGAGAGAGAGAGGGAAAGAGTACCACGGGCATTTGCTTATTCAACCTGAATAATTTATTCGCAGACGTAGAACGAAATAACGAATCCCGATGCCTTCCGCCATAAGACTTTCGTGTCGCGAAATAAAAAAAAAGAAAAAAAAAAGAAAAAGAAAAAAACACTTTTTCGTCTTTTTCCAAGATAAATATCTTTTCATTTAATCTATCTATCTTTCTTTCTTTTGATTTTTCTTCCCTTTTCACAAGAAAATCGATCGATCGTATCGTCTTTTACTTATAATACTAAAATAATTATTTTACATTATCATTTTTTGTTTATTTTCAATAAATCAAATTGAATCGAGACGATTATTATTATTATTATTGGAGATAATAGCTAAATATTTTCTCCTAGATCGATTTTTTAGTCAATTTGGATCAATGAAATGTGATATCGAATGAAAAAAAAAATCCTCTCTCTCTTTCTACTCATGAATTGAAATATATCTCTAATACCGTGTTTGGTCACGACCTCGGGACTAACCGCTTATGACGTATGCATCATTTTATCGTCGTTCGATTATGAGAAGAGAAAAAGGCCATCCGGCCAGTAGTAGTGTGATTCGAGTCATCCAAGAGAGAAACGGGCGAAAAATGTTGTTACAAGATGATCGAGTGACTATCAGGAGAGGTGGGAGGAAGAGGGAGAGAAAAACACAATGATGGGGAGGGGCGTATGGAGGGTAAGAGGAAGAACGGAAGAGCTAGTTGATTAGGAATACGTCGGGGTTAAGAAAGTTCTCGTAAAAATACGCGCTAATTAAATCGATGTCGTTTCTATTCGATACGCGATATTACCAATATGTTTGAAAATAATAATATTTTTCATCCTTGCTGAAATTCTCTTTATATATATATATATATATATATATATATATATATATATATATAATATATATAACATGTATTTTTTTAATCTTTTTCCCTTGTCACTTTATTTTATTTTTTTTAAGCCCCTTCCTCTCTTCTTTATTTTCGTCTCTTTGTTCTGTTTCTTATTTCTCTTAATTATCTTTGTATATGTGAAAAAAACATTCTCAAGCACAAATTTACACATATATATACATATAGGGGAACTCTTACATTAGTAGAGAAGAGCAAAAGCATAGTAACGTGTATCTTTCTCCGAGCAATCTAAACAGAGTCGCGGTGGCGCGATAAAGTCTCGAAGTAATTAGCTCGATGTTTACACAGTTTAGCGTTTCTCCAGTATCTTCGGCTTGCCTCCACCTCTTTATACAAGGCACCTCAATTAAGTTACGGCGTACTTAATTAGTCGTCCGGGCTCTTAACGTTAAATCAAGAAGATGCAACTGAATCGTATATATATGTATATACTATTTGCCAAACGATGATTCCAACTAAACGACTAAACAGTTTTACTTTTTCATAATGTAATCAACCATTTTGCTAAATTTTACTTTGACCGTAGTTCCCATTAACTTGTTTTCCCGTTTCTCAGATTTTTACACAATACTTTTCTTTTTTTATTACTTCTTATATTTTGTTCTCAATGAGACAAATAATCGAATTTATAAAAATATCGATAATTAAAAGAAGTATTGAAGAAAATCAACGGGGTCTGTTTGAGAACACTTTCAACACAACTTAGGTTAGGTATATATATATATACTTTATTCATCTAAAGTCTCAACACGAAGAGACAGTTCTCGGGGACGACTCGAGAGAGCAATACATATGTACTGAGGTAAGAGAAATTGGAGCAAAAAAGAACAGAGAGAGAGAGAGAGAGAGAGAGAGAGAGAGAGAGAGAGAGTTAAGAAACAAGAGAGGGAAGAAAGAAAGAGAAGAGACTGGTGAGTGCCTAATTTACACAGCCACCACATTCCCCGAAGCCTCTCTTTCTCTTACTTCTACTTTGTATATATATATTTCTATCTTTCTCTTTCTCAGAGCCCCCTTTTCCTTTCCTTCCCTTCCGGTCCTTGGCCCAGCCTCCGTTTGGTGCAGCATAGTCGGGAACTTTGCCGACGATTAAAACGGTTTAGTAATTAACTAGGTCTCCTCACGTTTCGTGGTAACAGTTGCCAAGCCACCCTTTTTTTCTCCACCTTTTTTTTGAGTACCACTACTACCCCACCTCCCCCAACCTCTTCCCACCATTTTCTTCCACGTTCAGTAGTACCACACGTATATACTCTTGTCTTTCTCTCTCTCTCTCTCTCTCTCTGTCCTTTGTTTTTCCCTTTTCTCATCGTCCTCTTCCTCTTCCTCGCGCATATTTAGGGGATCGCTTGGTTAGGGGTTGCCCGGGCAACCACGTCGGGAAACCCTCTGTAGTTGCTATAGCAACCAGTGCTACTCCTTCATCTTATACCTCTTACTACCCTCTTCTCCGTGAACTCCTTTCGAGTTTCACGGGTGAGATTCAATTCGTGAGAGAGCGAGAACGAATCGACTAAGGGTGGGTGGAAAGAGGGAAACAGACGCGATCTGTTCGCGAAAAGGTGAAGCTGAAAGTGGAAGGGATACCTTAGTATACTTACTATACGATGGAAGGGCAAACGATGAGGATCGTTTCTATGATCGCATTTAATGTTCCCGAATAGAGATAGAAATTCGATCTTGATCTAACATTAGCTTTGTCTTCATTTTTTTTTTTATCAAAATCATTAAATTTCAATTGTTTAATGTTATTACAATGACAAGGAGTTTGATTTTTGGTATTGATATATTTAAATAATAATTTCTAGTGCTGGTAGGGTATTTTAGAATGAAATGATTTATTGAAATTAGCGGTAGGGTTATTATTTGTCAAATTTACTAAAAATTATGATGATACAGTTCCATTTAAAATTTTTCTAAAGATATATAATCGAATTAAGAAAAAATTGGTATAAGTTTGTCCTTAATTTGAAGGTTCGTACACCTATCTAAGAAAGTAAAGAAGAATCTTGTAAGAAAGTCGTCATCCGTCGTTGGTTAGTTTGAAGTAGGGATGAGAGAAAAAGGGTACGGGATACTGTGGTGGATATTGTGGCGAATGTGGGGGCAAGTGGGGGATGGGAGTTTTATGAAAAATTGATCGAGCGCGATATCTCTCATGTTTAGGCGGATACGTTGAAAGAAGCAGGACACGCGCGGACCATAGATCACACAAGAAGCTACATAGAAGAGCTTGGTGCTTTAATATAAAACTTAAATAACGATACGGTAGCGTCATGGTGAAAATGGGAAATAATCTTATGAATAAGTTCTTCCCTCGGGGGCGTGCTTCAACGACGTTCAGCTGCTGCTCCTTCTCCTCCTAAGTCTAAGCTCGAGCCCGTGAACTTTTTCAGAAATTTTTCTTCTTAAGCAGATCGAATGGAAGAATGAGAAGATCCTCCTGCTCCTCCTCCTAACACCCACTCTTCTTCCTCACCCATCTTGGTTGAAGAATTTTAATGCTTGCATGATAACGTTAATTCTTATTAAAACCATCACACGAAATTTGAGTGGATATTTAAATTTTATGTTATAATTTTTTTTTTTAAGTTAAGAACAATCTTTTGACAAATATCCTATTTATTTGTAAAAATTTCATTCAAATGATTAAATAATTTTATGTGTACTAAAAATTATATTAGCAACATTTTTCGTCCAAATTGATTTGAATAAATATCTTAAATTAGAAATTATCTAACCAAATTTAAAATAAAATTCGACTGTCAATTCTTTAAAAAGTGAAATCGTAAATTTACGTTTAAACGAAAGAAATAAAAGGAGGTATAAATTAAGCAACGTTTAAAATGATCAAACGTATTGAACTCTGATAAGATAATATATTTTAATGAAATATAATTGTCAACGCGTTTCTTTAGAGAGTTTAGATAAATGCTACAACTAGAGAGAGAAAGAGAAAGAGAGAGAGAGAGAGAGAGTAGAGCTATTCGGATCAGGACTAACTCGGCGTCGTCACGCGCTAAATAACTTTGCTAACAAGGTGCTGCCCGGCACTGTAAAAAGATTACGTAAGCGGTAATGGCCGCTGGCTCTTCCTAAATTTGAGAATGAAGCGTTCCGTAGAACGAGTGGAGTGAGATAATACGAAAGAAAAAGATGGAAAATAGAGAGGAAAGGAGAGAGTGAGAGAAAAATAGAGAGAGGGACGGGAGGATTTAAAGCGGGAGAAATGGAGAAGAGGGATGGAAGAGTAAGAGAGAGGGAGGGAGGAAGGAGTAAGTCAGGATCGTGGCGGGAGTTAATTTTAATTTCCTAATTTTTCCCACCCCGTGGGCCCAGGTAATTCCGTCCCCAGAAGAGAATAGATGTAATTACTTAACGCCTTCGAACTGGGAGCTCTCCTCTTATTAAAAGAGGATCGCGCCCACGGGGGTTAGAGGGGCGGAAGATACGCCCATAGTGAAACGAAGGATGGAAGAAAGGAAGGAAGGAAGGAAGGAAGAAAGTAGTAGGGGCTATAGGGGGGTGGTGGGATGAGAATTTACCAACTGGGAGTAGGAGAAATGATGAGAGTGAGATTTCGAGTGGGTATTAGATGAAAAGGTATTTTGACTTATTATATCTCTTTTGCCTCTTCACTGTAATCGATCGATGAAAGATCATCATTCGTAGTATTCCCCGTCTTTTACCTAGGATCACAGTTTGGAAAGCATTGGGATATCAAGGATCTTCGATAATATCAGCCATTCGTCCAAGCTGAACTCGCACTTGGTCCGTAATCAGAGTCCCGAAGCGTGGAATATTTAATAGAGGTTCCACGGGGTCCAGCTTGTGGATGGAATTAGAGGGTAAGTTCAGTGGCATATCGGGTGACTTGGCTAGACTCGGTCGACTTGGTGAGGGAATGAGTTTTTAGGGGTAGCTCAGTGAAGCGCGCGCGTGTGTGGGCAGGGAGGAGCCATCTTGCGGCCGCTTTCAGGGCAGCCGCCAATTGATTCGTCCCCACCAAGGGTCGAGCGCGAGCAAGGAAGGGGCGTCGATTCAATTCCAGGGCAAAAAAAGCTCCCCGTGGGCGTTGCCGAGCTAGTAATCCGCCACTTCGGATTGGTAGACGATATCGCGGTATCCGCGAAGCCGACAGTGGGACGGCCAATCCACGCTACCTTGGGTGTAAACCCAAACCAGTTTTGGTTAGGCGAACAGAGGGGAGCTCCGTTTACTCGACTCTCCAGGCAGATAGTGCTGTGCCGTTGGCTCGTGCCGTAGTGGGTCTCAACACAACAACTGACAGCTCGACTTTACCGAGCAACGATTTTCCCAGCTAAATTCGCCGAGTCTCGTGTTTTCCAATCAACCGACGATTCTTCTTTTTTATTACTATTATTATTATTATTATTATCCTTTATTTAATCCGAACCATTGAAACTTTGTGGATTGGATTTTTTTCTTTTTTTCCTTTTTCTTTTTCCAAGAGGACTACTTTAATGGGCCACCTATAATAACATGGACCAAAGTGTCGCGTTGACGTTTATCGTTTGAAAAAAAGGACAAAGATAGTGATCAGTGACTTTGTCCTGAAACTTCAGGATTCTGGTGTTGACAGCAATGTACGAGATTTTCGCTGTTTGGTCTCGTTTAGGACCTTTTTTAATCTGTGTTGTCAGTGGAATGACTAAAAGGGATTCTAAAGTGTCAACGTATTCATTGTTTTAATTATATTACACAATCCTTTATTCCTAGATCGATCGACGTCTAGTCCTATGAATCAAGACAAGTTCCAAAGTATAGGCTAAAAAGTTATCTTTGTAAATTCGATCTTTTATCAGCAGTTATTACTTATCATGACATCTAAAGTTTGTCAGAGACGATTCGTGTGTGTTACTATACTTCTCTGTTTAGCATAGTTAAAGTTATTCTCAACGATGTTTGATAATCAATGAAAACATTATATAAATTATCGATAAAATCGTATGTTACAAAGTTATATTCTATCCGACGGACAGCGATATACCATTGAGAGACGTGATTTCTTGTCGTTTATTTTTCATTACCAACGTGTTACATTGAATCTCCATTGAAAGAAGATTATGCAAATATATTTTTGTAACTTATCGGAGCTTCGTGGAAATGATCTAACGAGCTTCGTCGATACGTGGACCGAAGGATAATCGGAAAATGTGATCTATAAAGGTTTCAAAGAGATAATACACACAAAAACAGAGAGAAATATCTAAATTCTTGAATTATATCATTGATGATAAAAGATTGAGAACTCTCCTGTGGAGAGAAGAACAATTATCGAGCTGGTACCAAACATGGTCCTGGAACCAGGAGGCGGTTTATCCTTTCCTTTGCCTCCTGGTAGCGGCTCAACAGCATCCGGCGGCTCGCTTTTGGCACCGGCCAGATTGTTTCAAAGAGCAACACCAGTCTTCCCATTCCATCTTACGGGATGGCCACCTCATCATCCGGTTCTGGGCCAGGTCCAAAGCCAAGTTCAGCAATCGATGCAAGCACAGCATCAAGCTGCCGCGGCAGCAGTCAGATACTTCAGTCATCATCATCCTCATCATCCTCATCCTGCTTTGGGAAATCATCCTTTGGTACCGACTATTACCGGTCATCATCCGGCAGCGCATAATCTTCATCACAATGCAGATCACGGAGATGAGGATGATGAGAAAAAAGGTACGACGAATTGATATAACATATTTGTTTTATATTTTTGTTTGTTTGTTCTTATTTTTTTTCTTCTTTTCTCATAATATTCATCTTTATCGATAGCTGTGTCGGTTCGTAACAGCGTGTGTGTCTCTCTGTGTGTGTATAAGAATTTGACGGTGGCCTAGTATCATAGTTTTATTCCTGGAAAGGAAGACCCAAAAAAAATGAAAGAAAAGAAAAGATATCCTCTCGAAAGGTGGATCAAAAAGTGGTCTATTGGGAGTGTCGTAACGCGGTCAATCATAAGATCATTCCTGACGAGCCCTTGGGATCGCTTATAAGCTTAGTCCCTATACCCGCAACGCCCTTTTTCGACTCCCTATCCTAACTCAGAACTCGAACCAAAATCACGTTCCGTGCCCCGGCGGAAAGCCCATACGACGATCGGAGGGTGGAAATCTGTTTTTTACGTGATCTCATTCATACCCCTAACTCTCGTGTTTATGCTTCGAAGGGAGCGCCACTTAACCAGAACGGGTTTGAACCTTCTGTTCTATGGGATCCGGTCATCTTATGTGTCTATTTTTTTTTATGTTTGATTTATTTTGACTTAATTTTCTTCTTTGTTATTTTTTTTTTAATGATACCTGTATTTTTCTTGTCATAATTATAGTTTAGTATCTATAAGTAATTATTTCAAATGATGTTTAAACTTTCTTTCGTTAACTCAAATTTACAATGTATGATTGTTCATTAATATTATTAAGTTAATTCCAAACAATGAGGAAAATTATTCGATGTGTCCTGTTACAATGACGTTATCGCCTAATAATTTTTTCGAATAATAATGTAACAAAACGTAAACTTAAAAAGAGTGCGCATGGCTGCGTGACTTGCACTACTTTTACATTTTGTTACTTGAATATTGCGTTATCGGTTATTTTACATTAAATTTACATAGTAGATTCTTCACTAAATATTTCTTCGTGTTTTTCTATAATATATAATATTATATTTACATGTATATAAAAAGAGAGAGAGAAAGAAAGAAATAAAACAAACATGAGAGTTTGAAAAAAAAGAGAAACATAAAAAGACAATGTAAATACATAAATTATTCGAAATGATAATTTTGAAAGCTGTAAACATCCAATCGTATTATACTTTGATGTAACTTGTTAGCTTCATCGTTATTATGATATAATCGTTATCGTTTCTAATTAATGTTACACACGTAGAAATGTCAGGTAAGTCGAAATCGTTGCCACTCTTCTGGGATCGAGTGCTTTGCAAAAGTCTCGTTTACATAATTAGTTCAACGGCCATGCTTGCTGTCAGCGTCGCGTGCATGAGTTCTACACGACCGTTATACTTTTTCTTTCCGCTTTCAACTGTATCGTTTCTTTTCTTTCTCTCTCTCTCTCTTTCTCTTTCTTCTTTTTCCTACATTTTTTTTTTCTAAACTTCTATTTCCAACGATTTGAACAACGTTATCGGTAAAACTTGGATTTCTCGTTTTTTTCATAAACACACACAGTTTATGAGTTTCCCATTTGAATTATCGATAAAAATGAATCCATCGAAATTAATGAAAATATAAATTTTGTAAAGATCAATGCTATAAGAAATTTGTATTCGTTTTACTTATTGAAATAATTAAAAAGACGAATAAAAATGAAACGAACGATCAATCATTTTTGTTAGACAAGAGTAATTTTAGTTTAATAATCGATGAAGAAATTATTCATCTTTTTTTTTATTTATTTATTAATAGTAAAATTCATTAATCTTAATTTCAAAGAATTGAATAAATATATTCCCAATCAAAAAGTAAAAGGAAAATAAGAAATCGAATGTTTATCGCGAAACCTCCTTTTTAATATATTCGTTTAATTTTCTTCATTAAAAAACAACAAAAAAAACACGTCGCAAATCTTGATGGCATAATGCGGGCTCATTTATTTCAAATTTCCCGGGGTTTTTTGTTATATTTTTTTTTGTTTCAACAACATAAACGAGATCGTACATTTCGTTTAACCTCTTTTGCTCTTCTCCCTTTCTTCCAACAGCCACCCCACTCTTTATCCTATTGACTCAAGCACATCGAATCGAAAATGTTTTTTTCCCTTAAAACAGCCTAATATTATCCCTTCGCATTTGGTCTTTCTAATCGTAAAATAATGGTTGAACTCCCAACGAGCGATAATGTTTTGAAGAAAAAGTTAAGTTTATATCGTTTTGGTGGGTTCATTTTTTTGTCTTCGTATATCACAGAAGGAAGCAGAAATTTTTTGTTTGAGAAAACCAACAAGAGACGTATCATATACTAAATGTAAGTTAAACGTTTTAAAAAGAGTAATAAACAATAATAAATGGGCTGATCACAAAAGAAAAAGATTAAACGAATTATAAGAACAGAAAAAAAATGAGAATTAGGGTTTTGAGACAAATTTGTAATATTAATGTTAAAGTTAAACCTTTATAAAAAGAGTAATAACCAATAATAAATGAATTGAACACAAAAAAAGAAAATTAAACGAATTATAAGAAAAAAAAGAGAATTAAAGTTTTGCGACAAATTTGTAATATTAATGTTAAACGTCGTGAGAGATTTGAACGAATGATGGAAGATTAAACGTGAAAAGTTGAAGGTGAAGAAGAAGAAGAAGAAGAAGAAGAAGAAGATAGAGGGATGAATAAGAGTAAAAGAGAAAGATAGAAAGAAAGGAAAAGATAAAGAAGAGAGAGAGAGAGGGAGGAAGGGTCATAGTCGTGTTACAAAGGGACAAACAAAACGTACGGGCTCTGAGTAATAACTTAATTTAAACTAAACTACAGTTTAATAATTCTCGGGCTGGCCTGGCCGTGGAAGATGCAACGGGCAACCAGCAATTTCAGAGCCGCCGTTAACTGCCGGTCGTTAGTCCCTTTTCAAAACTTCTTTCTTTCTTCTACCGTCCGCCTTCTTCTCTCAGCCCTTCGTCCTTCCTCTCTCTCTTTTTCTATCTAACTCTTTCTAACTCTCTCACTCTTTCTCGTACATTTTATTTTGCTTCATTTGAAACACGTTTGATCTCTTTTCTTCTTCTTCTTCTTCCTCTTCTTCTTCATCGTCATCTTCTTCTTCTTCTTCGTACTTCTTTTCCTTCCTTCCTTCCTTCCTTTCAACTTCATTTATTCTTCTTATTCTATACCACTACAATCACAATCACTAATACAACCCAACTAGTGTGTTGTATCCTATTCGGTCACGAGCTAATTTTTCGAACGTGGTTTGCGTGCCACGCTGTGAAGTTAGCCACGGGCCAATAGAAAATACTCTCGCACTAAGGGCCGACAAATTGAATCGTCCCTCTAGAAGGTTTTATCCTATTTATAAAAAACAAAAAAAAAATACAAAGAAAAATCACCATACGAATCTTTGATCGTTGGATTATCCAATTTCGATAAATACATTTTTTGTTTTCTTCTCAATCGTGTACGAATGAGTTGTTTTTTTTAAACAAATTTTTTCAACGAGCAAATTTAATCATTTTTGTATCTCTGATTTTTCACATCAAATACATTTCTTTATTTTTAAGATAGATGTTAATTTTAATAAATGATTTCTTAAATTCTCGAAGACATAATAATAATAATTATTAATAATACATAATTTCAATTCATTAAAATGAATAATGATTATATTGTGTATAACGTATTTAATCTTAATATTAATAACTGAAAAAAAAAGAAACATATCGTTTAATATTTTAGAAAAATCATCACCTTTTTTTCATCGTCTTTCTCAAAAAGGAATCCTCTCGTTATCTTGTTAGGTCTCGGAGAAAAAAAAAGGTGTGAAAAAGTAAAAAAACCGAAGATTCTGTATCGTATTTCCAGAAAAGGATCCAATAATTAGTCTCGAGAGGAATTTTAAGATCCCTGGGATGGTAGTAGAAGTTGTAACGTAACATAATATAGAGAAAATCGACAGTAGAAGTTGTTAAATGAAAAAACTAAACTATGTCGATGTTATTATCGTGTCAAGACCAGTGGCAAACGACTATGACTACGATGTCTCGTTTTCTTATCTTCTTCTTTCTACTCTCACGATCTTTTTCGCCTACATTTCTTGTCCTCGACATTTTTTTTTATTCCTTCCTTCCTTCCTTCCACCAAACGGTTTGGTTGAACATTTTTTTTTTTCTTACTGCTCCCTGAACAAAATCAATCATCGTACATTTATGAGAGATAAATTTATTTCTTATCGTTTTTCTTATTTTTTTGATGGGGAGAGGGTGGGAGGAAGGTTTTGTTTTTATAACATCTTTCGATTTCATCCAAAATTATAATGCAACATAATATTGTTGATTTGGAGGGGGGGCGGGAATAGGAATGGTCGATAAAACATTGATACAAAAAATTATGTTACGTCATCAGTATACATTTTTCATCTCATTCTTATATCATACCTTTTATTATAATTTATTCATTTTTCGTATTATCTCTTTCGTATCTCTGTTCGTTTTGAAAGTAAAGAATTGGAGAGGGGGTAAGTGGGAGGGGAAAACATTAATTAAATAGTTTGAATTATGATAATAGCGCGGGTTTTAGTCGAAGAGAAGAATGAGATTGAAATGAAAGAAAGATGAAATGTAGAAGGAGTGAAATAGATGGAGAAGAGAGGAGAGAGAAGAAAGAGAAGAAGAAGAAGAAATATAAGAAGAAAAAGGGAGGAAGAACGAGAAAACGAGTAAGATACGGCTGACAGACTATAAATACGTCATATTTATATGCTCCGCTAATTGTCTTGGACGATAGGAATCTCCCTTTTATTACTTTTCGAGTTATTTCTCCTGCAAATTCACCGACTCGTGCCGACTTTCTCTCTCTCTCTCTCTCTCTCTTTCATTCTTTCTATCTCTCTTTTTTTCTGTGTCAGAGTATAATTTCATCTCGGTTGAAAATAATTTCAGAAATTTGTTAGCAATAAAGGCCCAATTAAAGTCGGATCGATTTTACGAAAAGATATTACAAAAGATATATATCTTACACGTTACAATAATAACAACAAAAAACATAATATTATCTAATTATGGTAAAAAAAAATTAAATATTAAAAAATATTAAATAAAATGTGATGGTGAGATAGTTAAAATGTGAACAAATAAAGGATAACTATTGTCACTTTTTATTTTTATAATTATATTTTTAAAATTTATAATTTATACTATAATTAATATATTATTTTTTATTTTAATATAATAATAAGAATATACTTTACTAAAAATATATTATTATATTAAATAATACTATAATTAAATATTATATATAAAGTAAAGTATAGTAAAGTACATATATATAAAATAAGAATACTATATATATAGTTTTATTTTTTATTATATGAAAATGTATAGGGAGGACTATGCCATATTTGAAATATGAATGAATATCAAATAACTTTTTTATTTTATATATATATTATATATATATATATATTTTTTTTTAATGAATAATTACGAGCAATAATCTCACGAAAATCAGAAATAATAAAAAACAATTTATTATTACCTAAATTAATAAAAAAGTATAGAAAATAACTGTGATAGTTGAAATACGTACGAAAGAATGTCGGATAAGATTTTGATCATTTATACATGAATAATATTATGTTGAAATTTAAAATAAAAAATAAATCGTTGAATTATTTGGTCTCATAATTTTTTTTTTCAAATTTACAACAGAAAAAATATGTTCAGTTTAAGTAATTATTTAGATGCTTATTTAATACAAAATTGTAAAAATATTTTTGTTTGATGTTAGTAGTAAACTCGAGTAAAATACACCGGAAACTTTAGTATGAAGACAAAAAAAAGTAAAAAAAAAAAACAAGAAAGAAGAAAAGGAGAGGAAAGAGGGAAAAGTCGTACTTCTGGAAAAAGCTGTCTTGCCGGAAAAGTAATTACCGTAGAAACATTTATCATGAATTCCCGTTTGCAGCTGTCTAGCGGGCTAGCTACTCGAACGTCTAGAAATTGTTTGTCGTTTATCACGATCCTTCGAAAATGATCGAGAGATCTATCGGTAATAATATAAATAATTACAGTTATTATCATTATCATTATTATCATTACCATTATTATTATTATTATTATTATTATTATCTATTTTTTGGTGACTCGGTTTTTTAATCCGGTATTAACTTCATTCATACGAACAAGTTTTCCTATGTAAATATTGCTGAATCCATTATTATTATTATTATTATTATTATTATTATTATTATTATTATTATTATTATTATTATTATTATTATTATTATTATTATTATTATTATTATTTTATTGTTATTATTATTATTATTATTATTATTATTATTATTATTATTATTATTATTATTATTATTATTATTATTATTATTATTATTCATTATTATTATTGTTATTATCATTATCATTATGTTCACTAAAAAATAAAATATTACAACGACAAGCTTGTTAATAATTATTCGTCGAATTACAAGAGTGAAAAGTGAAGGAGACAGAAGAAAAATAATATTTTATGTAAAATATTGTGGGTGGAACTGGGTGAGGGGGGTTGAGAAAAGGGGGAAAAAGAAAAACAATTAATAGGGCAAAATGGGTGGTTTTGTTATTACCTTCTGCCATAATCATGCCTTTTTCCTTCGCATTTACGATAGTCGGTACGATAAAAGGTTAGCTGCGTTAAAAATGTATGTACTAACGAGCGTTATACTAATGGCTGACAATAACCTGGTAATATCTTAAAGTCTAGGATATGTTACATAGAAAACAATGTAGGTACATACGTATTTTTCTGATAAGAAATGAAGTATACAGGACCAATTATTTTCGAACAAAGTAGAGACATGCTATGTGTCCAATAAGTATGTTAATTATTAGAAAGAACAAAAAAATTGTTCAACTCTTTTCTTACGATTATCGAGTAAAATATGAATAATGAAAGGATGATAAGTTAAACAACAACAAAAATTACCCCTTATTTACGAACAAACGTTCATAATATATTATTTAAAGAAGAAATGAACATTTTGTTCGAAGGTGTTAACATTGGCATTTAAATCGCATCTAATTAAACGAAAACAAAATGAAAGATAATAAGGATTATAATTAAAAATAACAAAATAACAAAATAGAAATTGTAGTTCATTAAAGAATAGATAATTTAACGAATAGTATAGTAAACGTATATTAAAAAAATACAAACATTCTCATGTAAATGTCATCACTCGTAATAAAAATTGTAATCAAACGAAACTATAAGATTAACATAGTTGACAAGTTTATGTTCAATTTGTGGTAAATTCTTAGAATATAATATCACGATGAAGTAATTAATGTCAACACGTATTTGTTGTTGATTCTCTATTAATTTCTATACGTGTTAAATCATCACCATTGGACAGAGACATTTATTATTACGTTTTTCAAAAATGATCTTGGTGAAATTTAGCCTTAGGCAAAACTTCGCTTAATTCATATAAGAGAAGTGACGATAATATTATATTTCGATTTAACGAAACCATTTGTATATAAAGTATATATTCAAAAGATACCGAGACTATCCTTCCGAAAAGGACACCTGTCGGTCGTACGCTGTCGACGCCTATATTTATTACTTGATCCGTTAGTTTCATAGATCTATTAAAGATAATTAATATCGAGGATAAAGGATCATGTTGCACGCGAGTCTTGCTCCAATGGCAAGTAACACGATTTCTAGAAGATCTATCGTCTAGTTTATAATGATTTTTCATAGTCAGATAAGTTTGATTACTTTCATTGATATTTAACAGATCCATTGAATTATTAGCATACGTAGAATTTTTCTTTTTTTTATTATAAATAAAATAATTACGTAATAATCAAAACTTCGATAAATTCGATTAGGATTCCTGCAAAATATTAGCATATTGAAATATTTATATATTTTATAAATATATAATTAACTTACTTAATTAATTATATATTAAATAATATATGTATTTTTTAATATTAAACAAAAAAAAAAGGATAAATATAATTCAGAAATAATATATATTTGTAAAATATATTACAGGTTACAATATAGAATCATAGAAATATATTTTAAATAAGGTACACCTAGAATTTTTTTTTTAAATAAAATAATTATGTAATAATCAAGACTTCGATAAATTCGATTAGGATTCCTACAAATAACATAATTAACTTATCTAATTAATTATATATTAAATAATATATGTATTTTTTAATAACACACAAAAAAAAGAATAACTTAAAAATAATATAAATTTGTAAAATACATTACAAGTTACAATGTTGACTGATAGAAATATATTTAAAATAAAAAAAGCTATTGAAATGTTGATTATTTAATGAAACATTAACTCGTAACAAGTTAACACTATTAAACCTTGTATACTAACTATACACACCAGGCCAAGCAAGTAACGTTTCTCTAACTCGTCCTAAAGGAGCCCTTTGCACGATTAAGAGAAGCCGCTAAGCAATTACGTCGTCTGTTTCGTGGATTCGTAGAGGTTTGCTATAAGAGAACCTTACAAACGATTCCGTTAAATGAACGCGAATCGTTTGTCGCTTATCATCAAGTCTTCTTCAACGTACAAATACATCTACATATGTATATGCATTCATTATGCGTAGTATACATATACATAAATGTATGTATATAGATATATACACACATGGGATGTTACTCGAGCGAGAACTCCGCGAATTTCATGCGAAATCGCCGGTGAAATTTCGCCAACGGTTCGCACAGTTTGCCACGCATGCTGATAATTAAAATTGTTATTTATTGCATCGGCCCTAATCGTCCCGCCGCCTCTTGCGTAACGAGCATTAATTAGCCTCTGTCGGATTACCGTGTTAACTATGCTTTTGCCGTTCGTCGAAGGCAAACATTCTTTTGTGCTTGCATAGAAAATATATCATCTTTTTGTTTTTCTTATTATTTTTATTTATTTTTCTCCTATCTATACCTTACTATTCCCTACTTACATATTTTTCCTTAAGGGGTTTAATATTTATAAATATTTCCTTTAAGGGATATTCTTTCTTTCCACGGAATTCGAAATTTGCCAAAAAACAAAACCAAACTTTCGATCAATCAAATATATCGTTCGTTTTTCCAATAAATTTGTCACCCTTTTTTATTATTTTATTATAAAATATATTTGTTTATTCGAAGATTAAGTCAATTACTTTCTTGTTCTTCTTTTTGTACTCTTTGTTCTTTTTCTATTAACTAAATTGAAAATAATCATCGCATATTTTAATTGAGAAATAGAAAGTATTCAATTTACGACTTTTTAAAATTCTTTTTTTATTTCTTTCCATTACACTTAGCTATGTTTATGTAAAAGATAGTAAATTTGCTTAACGATTATGTTGAATTATATTAATATTAACCTAATCTCTGCAAAAAACTATTGTGACATTTAATTCCTTGAGGCAAAATAGCAGAAAATTAAAATTCACGTTACGGTGATTTTAGAAACGATTAATCTTGTTGATTATTTCGTTATGATAGAAACTAGCTAGACTTTATTTCTTTTTTTCTTTCTTTCTTTCTATTTTTGTTTTTATCTTCTAAACGGTGCCGAAAGAATGTGAATATTTAAGAGGGGGAAAAATTGTAAACAAGATGAAAATAGCGATAGTTTTTCATTTCAATCGTTTGAGAATTTTTCTTTTCTTTACATTTTTTCCCCCCTATTTTCTCTGTAGGTAATATGTAATTAACTTAATCATTGATGCCAGTCGTCGATTCCGTTTAGAAAGGTTACCTATAAGAAATTAATTTTCGCCACATAATTTATCTGTCTATCTAAAAATATATACCTACTCGATGTTCTTATCTCGTACTGTGGTAGCGTATAATTATAATTGCTAAAACAGGTAGAGAGAGAGAGAGAGAGAGAGAGAGAGAGTGAGAGAGAGAGAGAATATCACGTTTGTGTTCAACCCGTAACTCACGTTTTAAGGATAAGCGTCAAAATATCTTGTAAATTATAAATCCTCTCTTTTGAAAGAATCTATTGACCGATTAAATGTCACAAATTAGTTCCACTATCAACGTCATGACCGAGAAATCCTTTTAACATGTTTTCAATATTCAAGCAAATTTAACGCAATGATAACAGTAAATAATAATAATGATAATGTTAATAATAGACCTTGGTCAATATTTTTAATATATTCATAAAAAATATTAAAACAAAACATGTACACACACAAACACATTTTTGCGTAATAAAGTATTTCTTTTTGATTTAACATAAAATGATATAATTATAGACAATTGATAATATAAAATAAATTATATATAATAAATAATATTATATTTATATATAATATTTCTATATAATATTTATCTATAATATGATATAAATAAAAAATATATATTTTTAATAACCTTTTATATTATATTTAAAATTATATTATTATCGTATTTATTATACAATAATATTATATATTTTATATTATATAATATATTTTATATAGTGTGTATTATATATTTGTATATAATAATATTATATTATACTTAAAATTATATTATATATTATCGTATTTGTTATACAATAATATTATATTATAATTTTATATAATAATATTATATTTTATTATATTTAAAATTATATTATATTACTGTCGTATTTATTATACAATAATATTTACTATAAAATTTATTAATTTATTTATTATATAATTAATTATATATATTTATATTATTAAAAATTAAATCAACGAATTAAAAAAGATAGATAATTCGATATTTTTTTCAATAAATAATTTAATTATATGACAATACGCTTTACTTTTATACGAGTAAAATAGAATAGATGGATAATAATAATCTGAAGGCGCGAATATAAAGACAAAAGGGGAATTCGATTCCGATCGGTCGTTTAAAACAATCGGCCGACTGAGTTAAGCCTGGAAAAGATCCGTCGGTGATCTCACGCGACGACGTGGAGTATAATATCGTAGGGCAAATGACATGCCGCAAGAGTAACAACCCGTGGTTAGTAATTAGGGGTTGTGAACTGGTAAGCAAGTAAGCGAAAGAGAGAGAGAAAGAAAGAAAGAAAGAAAAGAGAGAGAAGGAAAGAAAGGGTTGTGAAAGCGTGAGGGTCGTGTTCACGGCACGCAATTTTTTTTTCTTTTTTTATTTTTCTTTTATTGGTGGCAAAACGCGACCGAGCACGAGCCGAAAATAAAAAAAAACAACAACAAAATAAAAAATTATTTCATCCTTGATAAATTCTCTCGCCCAACGAATCGTTAATTAACGATCGTAAAAAAAAAAATAAAAAAACTCGAATAAGAAATTCGTTCGTTCGATTATTATTATAAGATAAATTTTAACGACGAGATAAAGGAAAAGGGATGATATGGCAAACGGGTCACGTTAAGATATAAGATCATCGTTTAATCTTAATTATTAAACATTCTTTTCTAATATAACACAATATTGTAGAGTTATGGTAATAAATATTCCTACCAATGGGCGGCTACTGTTATATCATGGGCATATAAAAATGAATCATTATTTTAGGTTCTCTTAACGAGTAACAACACGTTATTTTAGGGTACAATCGTTACTCGAATAAGTTGAACCTTCTGTTTTATTTTTTTTATCGCGGCAGATGAAAAGGTAAAAAATGTAAATATATTTAATTTTCGTGGCATCATTTAATAATAAAAAAAAGAAAAACCACACCTTATAACGTTCATGTTTATACGACGAATAGGATCACGATAACGCGAATTGTGTTGATCGCGATATATTCAGCTGGCGTTTAAACTTGAGTCTCCTCTTTCGCGAAATATCAAGCATTGAGGGAAGAAGATGCCACTACTTGCTAACTTTAAAACTGGCTTTGACATTACTATCGTCTCTCTGGTACGTGTGTATGTGTTTATATATAATTATCGTTTATGAAAGCGTGTAATGATGATGGATACGATTCAAGGAAGATATTAAACTTTCGAACGAGAAGCGCGTTATAATGCTTCTGCATCGAGTATTTCTTTTTCTTTTTATTTCTTTTTTCTCTAGTCGTTATTATTGTTACTATTATTATCATTCAGGGTAGGTTGAACAAGGTTTCGTGACCGAAGAAGTAAGTAGCAACGGTGTATAGATAATTTAACAATCTCTAACGAACGTCCGTATATCCTTCTGTTTCGTGAAAATTAATTAAAGCGAGAACTTTGTCGGCTGGTAGCGTGATGATACTTAATTCGATCGTAACGCAGTTGATGTTGGTAAATGAGAGAAAGAGAGAAGAACAAGAAGAAGAGTAGAGTATCGTAGCAAAACAGGTGAGTGAGTGAGAGAGCAAAAAAAAAATAGAAAAGAAAGAGAAAAAATGATTAGCGTCCGAAACAAATAACGAGCCGTTTTACGAGCATCGGAGTAACCGAATTAGCCGGTCCACAAAGATTTACAATGTGTTTTCGTTCGTTTTCAGTGGTAATCGGACGATGGGAGTCAGGTTTCTTTTTTCTGTCGAATGAAATTTCAAAGTTGAAATATAAAGACGTGGTCCTGAAGTTTAGCGACCGGGGTAGGTTGTTGTTGGTTCGTACATTATGCATACGGGTGCATGCTAAGTGGCGAGGATATTAAAATATGATAGATAAAAGAAAACACTGTTTTTTAATTGAGGTTGACCGGTACAAATTATGCTGTCAGGAATGTCGTTAATTTTTATACCACCGGAACACGTAGAAAGAAACCGGCTTTTTTTTAATGCTGGGATGAGGTGGGGTGGGGTTGGGTTGGGATAGGGTGGGGTGGGGCTATTAAATAAAGGGAAGTACCAAACCGTAAGGGGTTTTCTCTTTTACCGTGTATCCGTTGATTCGATACAGTTTGGAAACGTTTAACAATCTCATCTCATCTCATCTCATCTCATCTCATCTGGTTTCGATCTTCCGCGAAAAAAAAAGACAAATAACAACACGTTCTCGTATTTTAAAAGAAGACAAGGCTATTGGTAAGGATTAATATTAGCTAGCAACGTTCGATAAACGATAAACCGGATCCAGATGGCGATTCATCATGCAAAAGGCAAATGATCGAGCGTGATCGAGTCCTTCAATCGAGAGCTTGGAATCGATCTTTCCTAGAGCCGGTAGAAAGAGAGAAGAAAAAGAAGAAGAATAAGAATAAGTAAACCAAAACTTAAAATAAAAATACAAGAATAAAGAAAAGGAACGTAGAAAACGATCTTCGTGATCAAAGAAAAGAGTTTCTATCTGAAGTCAGGTCTTTCTTAGAGAGTCTCGTTGCGTGTGCCTTGGCGTTGTTCGCGTGTGTTGGCCAACGAATAACGACGTCTCAATTTTACGCTCGAAAAATGTAAGAAGAAGAAGAAGAAGAAAAAGAGGAGGTATGCCATGAACGAAAGAAACGAACGAAATGGTCCACTCTTCTTCGATAGATTCTTTTCGTTATTGGTCGGTTTTCTCGACACCCTCCAGCTATATCTATTTATTATTGAAGGTTAGACTATCTTGAAAGAGAAAGAGCGAGAGTGATAGAGAAAAAAGGGTTGAGATCTCGTCTCACTCGTCCCTTAACGCCAGGCATACGCAGCCAAGGATTGCACGCGAAGGTATTAATATATAATTAACCAGGCTGCTTGTAGATCGTATCTGTAAAACCTCCTTATCGGATGGCAGCCCGTCGATTTCAAGGGCTACCCGTATTATGCGAAGACCTTTTACGTTGCCTTCCTTAGGCCAGCTCGTTCGACGAGCTGCTGCTGTTTTGCTGTTTTACTGTTGTTGCTTGGTGCTTGCTGCTGCTTGGTGCTTGCTGCTGCTTGGTGCTGCTGCTGCTTGGTGCTGTTACTCCTGGTGGTGCTCCTGCTGATGCTGATGCTGCTGGGACTGTTACATTGCCGTGGGACTACTACTACCTTTTACCCATCCTTCTTTAAACTTTCTTTTATTTCTTCAATCTTTTTGCATCGAAGAAAAACATTCGAGAGCTTCTTTTTTTACGTTTTTTTGTTGGTACGATCAAGACACGATACATAACAACATTTTATATCTAGTAACCACCATAGGGATCGTTTAAAGAATTCTTTCAACCTATTGCGAATGCGTCCACCTAAAGGATTATTAAGTAATTATGATGATAATCGTTAAATTCAACCTTTTTTTATTTTATTTATTTCCCCCCACACTCTCACCCCTTTACTCGTAATAACTTCTACGATAAAATTTGAAATGTGAAAATAAAAGAACAAAGAATAGATGATGAGAAACATTCTTCGCGATGAGAATTTGAAGTCAACAGTCAGGGGGTTTTATCATAAACTCAAATAATATTCATCGTTATTTATTGATATAGCCTATTTATTTTTTTGTTTTTCATTTTTCTCTTTATTTTTTCTCTATACATTTAGTTGTATCCCTAGAAGAAAGATTATCGTTTTTCATTCGATAAGCCTTATTCATGAAACCATTACGTCAATCTCACAATATTTTGTATCTAACATCGAACAAGAATTGATCGTGATAATGTAATGACGCTGTTGACTGATCTAACGTGAAACTGGGTAATAAAATAAGAAAAATAATATTCGATCGTAACTAACATTTAATAACGATCGTATAGAAGTTGTCATGCTTTATGTCCGTTTTACTCGCATACAAATATAATGATTGATAATCGTTTCGTTTGAGACGTAGTCTTTGTATGTATTGGAATATATATATATATATAAAAAAAGGAAAAAAGTAGTGATATGTTTGCCCGCATCGCGATTCTTAAGATATAACAAGCAATCGAAGGTATTCATTAAGAGGAATTAAAAGTATCGTGAGTGACGTTCGTCGTTCGATCATGCCTTACTGTTGCACCTGTCAGGAATATGGTTTTGCTTTTACTATCTATTCGAACGATCTTTATATTTTAATTACGCCTCCTTGACATATTCCTCCTCCTCCTTCTTCTTCTTTTTCTTCTTTTTCTTCTTCTTCCTTTGTTTTATAAGTACAATTTTTTTCTTATTTTTTATCTTTTAATTTCGATACACTTTTTATTAGATTGTTTTCTTAAAAGAAGAAAATAAAATACAAAATAATATATTCGTCATATTTAATCGAATGAGAATCTTACGAATTACAAAATAAAGAATAATGTAAACTTAACGTCTGTTGAATAATCAATGAATTTCAATTATTGACAAGAAATCTTCCCTTAAAAGGTATTCAATTATACGCACGGTTTGTTAGCAATTGAAAATTACCATCTGACTTGTGTGCGCGGTGGTTCGATTAATTCGCGATAAAAAAAAGAAAAAAGAAGAAGGAAAAGAAAATAAAAATAACATCGATACAATCTCTTCCAGTTAAGAATCATGAAAGAATTATATACACACACATATAAACGTAAAAGCTTCCTCGTGTAAATAAAAACATTTATTATATTCGCATTCTAAATTTGACGTTTTCTTCCAATAAACCGAAATCGTACGAGAATAAGTTCGATTATTATAACAAAGAATAAGAGAATGAGTTAAAGGAATAGTAAGGGATTAAAATGAAGATAAAAAGGGCAAAATAAAAAGAAAGATATTTAATTCGGTTCTCGTCAGGGCTACGAAGAGACGAGAACGTGTAACCTGGGGCAACGTAAAAGGAGAGATAGATAGAAAAAGAAAAAGAAAGAATAAAAGAGAAAGAGAAAGAGAAAGAAGGACTCTGAGAGAAGGGCCCTGCAGGATTGCTAAAGGGGGTTGGGTGGTGGAGGGGAGTGTAACCGGGCGTCAGGAGGATTGATGGCGTCTAGATGCAAATGCAGTCAGTCTGGCACGCAAGCAACGTATCCACCTACCGACGCCTTATGCCAGTTAACGCCTTACAGCTTAATAATCTTGTTCATTCCTCCCTCCATTTCTTCTCCTTCTCCACCATCTACCTCCTTCTTGCATTGCCGACTGAGTAAGTGAGCTAGCGAGCGAGCACCTTACCACCCTAACCACCCTATTCTCCCGTTCTATTCCGTGTCTTTTATCACTCTCTCGCGTCGGTTAAATTACTTTATTAACCCCCTTTTTTTTCTTGGGTCCTACTACCTTCTAGCATCATCGTTGAAAAACCTTGTACACTGCTACCGATTGTATGTGTGTGTACGTATTTATATATGTATGTATGTTTGTATGTTTGTATGAGGGTGAATGAAAAATAAAATAAAATATAGAGGGTGGATCGTATTACTTTGTTGGAAGATTTTAATAGACGAAGGAACTGTTTTTGCCGTTCCGGTTTACGTTTCTATAATTAAGATGTTTTTTGTTAGATGATGAATTTGTTATATCTTCTTTTTTCAAGGTTTCATTTGATGATATGTATATATAATTATAATTTTTATTGACATTAGGTTTAAGAGGAATTTATAAATTGTTTAATGATTGTTTTAAACAAGATTTTGAATATTTTTATATGTTACATTTTGATTTGTTTCGTACGTTTATTAAATTTTATGAATTTGTTTAGGTTAATAATATTCGATAATATACAAAAAGTATATTAAAGTCAGATGTACTTTTTGAATTTTTGTTGATTAGGAATTATTTTCGAAATTGGAAAAGTATGAAAATAATTCGAACAAAGAAAATCATCATGAAAGATCGTATGCATTAACCTTTGCGTGGTATCGTAGCGTGGGATGCATTCTGTGCTAATTCTCTCTCTCTCGTATATTGCTATATTATCCCTTCTATTGTATTCCCCTTCAACATTGATTCATCGTTCTTTAGCAATATTAATTTCTTGAGTCCGATAACCATGAGCTCTTATTTTGTAGCATCCTTGTAATATATCTTACACCTACCTATGTACGTGTAACAATTTCGACGAATCAAATGTTTGTCGTGTAAAGTTCTATTAGTTTAATTTTTGTTTATTAAATATTTATTATTTTCGAGATTATAAAATATATTTTGAGTTTATACACTTTATATTAAAACTTATCATGATATAGATATAATATTTTTATTTTAATATAATTTTATTAATAAAATAAAATTTACAACTATTATAATATTGTGTTGGCAAGTAAATACTTGCGGATTTTGTCGATAGGTTACCTTTTAAAATCAGTAATGACTTGGTTGCCAACCCAATATAGAAAATTGAATATACAAAATAATAAAAATTAAAATTAAATAAAATATATCAAAATTGAATTATCATAACTATATAAAATTGAAACTATTTCTAGTACAAATTTATTTTATCTTAAATGTTAAATAATTTGTAACATTTGTTCCTTCAAAGATATTACGACAATAATAATTTTATTTAATATTATAATATTTTATTATAAAATAAAAATAACGGTATCTTTCCAGTTTCTCGATCTAAATGCAACAAAATATTCTCTATGAATATGTATGTGTATATGAAACCTGTACATATACATCATTGTGAAAGATTGTCTATGTTTACTGGTATAACAGAGAATACCTGGAAAGTTGGTGGTATGTTTCAGGTAGAAAGTGCCGGTCTCAAGGGTGTTAGGATGTCGTTCCTAACGCTAATGACGTCGTTGACTCTCACTTAACAAGAGACTACCCTCTAAATGAGAGGGGTCTGTTGTTGTTTTCTGTAAGTCGCTCGGTCCAGTCTTAGTGAGACTGGTGAGAGTCCGTGATTACGAAACTCAAATTCACTTTCTGAATGACATATCTCTTAAATGCCATTATAACGTCTACACAAAATTGTCAGGTAAATTAGAGGAAGGTAGGTAAATTAGAGACAATGCTGCTACAAACCACGATTCCCATCTGTCGCGAGTTAATTAAAATAAAAGAAAAATAATATACGAGAAGGATGTTTAATTTATAATGAAACAAAACATTATTGAAAACCAATTATTATATTTTTGTCAATGTAAAAATGATTTTGGTATATTTTTATTAACATTACGTATATACGGGGTGCCAAAAACTATATAACACATTTGTATTCGGTGAATGAAAATGATTGGAAGAAATGGTGGGAAAGGGAAAAAGAGATATGAATATAGATATATATAAATAGAAAGAAAGAGTAACACAAACGAAGAGAGTAAAACACGTGAGGTAGGACGAGGGGGGTTGGAAACTGGTGTATGGAAATATTCGGCGTTCTTGACGCGTTGTGGGCCCGGGCCGCGTTGTAATTACAATTTAATTGCATGTTATACCGCGCCACAGGAACGGACAGTCCATCAAGGGTTCTTTTATTAAAAGTTGCATTCACAACTCAATTCGGTTTTTGGCTGGTGCGTAATTAGAGAAGGCCGTAACATAGTACGTGAAAGAGAAAGAGAGAGAGAAATATATATAGGGAACGCATAATGTAATATAATTTCTCCCCAGAAATCATATTACATTGAAATTTGGATTTTTTTTTGTTATTTTGTTTTGTTGGACTCTCTCACTAACTTTATAATTCATTGTCCGCGAGCTACGGAACATTCAAGCTTGAAAAATCAATTCTGGAACGTAAAAGGAACAACAAAATTCTATTCAATTTACTTCAACGAAGAAAATTAGATCTCGTCGAGTATAATTATAATTCAAAATTACTTTTCACTCTCGCGAATGCTTGACGTATCATTATGACGTCTATCCATTGCATTACTTTTCATTTCTTATCCTTGAGAGAACAACCCCTCACCTCATTCCCTTCCTTCAACCCTTCTTTTTTACTGGATCATCGTAAGAGTGATGTCATAAAAACCAGAATTGAAAAAAATAAAAAACCCTTAAATATATCCGAGTTTCTCGTATTACGTTAGAAGAAGAGTTATTCGTAGGGAACTATTAAAGGGCACCTTGCCATTTTTCGATACGTCCTTATTCCCTTTTTGCGCGTGCTCCAACAAACGTGCACACAAACCACGGGACCGGTTGTTCCTGTCAAAAAGACGTCAAGATAGCACGTAAAAGGCGAAAGCGTTCCGTCGATATGCTGCTGCTGCTGCTGTTACTGTTGCTTCAGGTATAATTTCAATTTAATTGCACGTTATTTCGAATGTGCGTGTATGTATATGTGTGTATGTATGTATGTATGTTAGTGTAAACGCGTGTGTACCTATCATTCTCATCCAAGTTTGAATGTGTGTATATCCGTGTAGATTTCTCATCATGTATCAATATAATACATACATAGATATATATGTATATATGTAAGTGCGTAAAGACAAGGAGGTTCATTAAATGTCTTAAGCGAGCACGCCATTCCGCAGTTTGCCTGAAACAACCTGCCACCACTAGGTATAACCACCATCATCACCAAAGTTTCACTGTCTTCAAAGACGATATGTCTTCTTGTGAGATGAGAATCAGAGTCAGTAAGAACTTCCATTCTTACTTTTCAACTTGTCCGTTTTATTCTTTCCAATATCTCTTACTCATATTCTCATTATTTATTCATAAAGTTATAAATGATAATTAAGAAGTTATGATTTAATTGTATACTTTTAACGATACTCGATATGATCTTTCAATGTTTCCTTTTTTGTCTTCAAATTTTAACAAAAAAATCGATTAACGTTTTATCGGTTCCATCAAATTAAATCCACTTATCCATTTATTGTTTTTATATTAAAGTGAAACAAAGTTCACATGTTTATTGCATTACAAATACGATGTTATTTCCTTTTTTTCTTTAAATTTTAATGAAAAAACAACAATTGATGTTTTATCGGTTTAATCAAATTAAATCCACCTACCTTTTTATTGTTTTTATATTAAAATGTACAAAAAGTTTATTGTGTTATAAACTGTATAACAAAATTGTTTTTGTAAAATTATCTTTTGAAAATATTAATTTTAAAAACCACTAACATTTGATTGTTCCTAATATTATTATTACCAAGATGATGATGTTCACTTTTTCTTTTGAGGAAAAATTTGGGGTGAGGAGGGGAGAAAGGAAAAGGTAAAAATGAAAAGGAAGAAGTTAGCAAAAGGAAATGAATTTATGATTGCACCTTGTAGGTGGATACCTACCTAACCTACTCACACGTTGCATGCCTGGACAAAATAAGGTGAGTTGTTAGTACGCGACGACGTGCGGGCTTTTTCGCGTGGCATAATCGTATGATGATACGTTAGCACTGCGTTGGGTTCCCTTAACGACACACGCGACCCTACGAGAACATCGTCGTTCTGTTCTGTTCTGTTATGTTATGTTCGTCGTTTTATTACACCGACATCTTCGTCTGGATAACTAACAAAGTAAAAAAGAAAGAATATATTTTTATTTCTGAGTATGAGATTTTTCGTTAAATCCTTTTGATGATAGTATTATTGACATAATTTTTTACATATACTTTTTTCTTACCACAATAATTATGTATCGTAACATATATATATACATATGTGTATTTAAATTTTTATTATCATTCTTGATTTCTTCAAGTCAATTTAATTGCATACAATCATTTTTATAGGTGTCAACGTGTTGTTTTATGAATTCTCTCAATAAATAATAATAATTTTCTTTTTATAAATATCACATTTTATGTTATTCACGCATACATAAAATTAATGATCCTGATCGTGTACGAAGGTTAATATGTTTTCTAATAATACGTATAAATTACATTCAGCATTACTTACTTTTACTTGTATAAATCTTACGTTGTATTATTTCTTCTTTTTTTTTTCTTTAATGATACGAAAAAAAATTGAGAGTTCTTTAAGGTTAATCTTGTAATACATACATACATATATATATATATATATATATATATATATATATATATATATATATATATATATATATATATATATATATATAAAGAAGAACAGAAAATGATTATAATAAAATTGTAAAATAATAATGAACTTTATCAATGTTAGTAAAGAAGAAGGGACATATTTTGAAAATGAAACATAAAAACTAATTTCGAAAAACATGTGCTTTCTTCTTATAAACAAAATTTACGAGAAGAGTTATTCTTTTTATTATTAAGTAGGATAATCCTTCAAGCTGCCACCGTGCACGATAGCCAGTCGGAGTACTTATTATGAATTACGGATTATCAATAACGAAGAGGAACCGATCGATATCCATCCACCGTTACCACGGTTCGAGCAAAACGCCTTGGGAATAAATCGAATCTAATTACGTTGATTAATGAGCGACACGATGAGTTTTTTTCTATTTTTTTCTTTCCTTCCATCCTTTCGGCGATGTTTATGGTCATATATATATACGTGCTTACTTTACCTATATGATTTTACGTAGACGTTAGATCTTAATTGGCCGATGTATGTATAAGTCCGTGTTTCCAAAGCTATTCATTAAATTCGAATATTATATACACACACAAATATGAAAAATTGTTTTTTTTTTTTTATTTTATTTTATTTTCTTCAAACTTAAACATTGACGTCTCTCTTCTTTGAAACATATTAAATCATTGGAATATATGTATATATGTATGTTCGATAAATAAATTTAATAAAGTTCACAAACAGAGATATTATCTCACGAAAGGAAAAATTTGGATTATTAAATCTTAAATAATTTGTGTGTCATATCTTTTTTTTTTTAGATTTTTATTTTCATGTATTAATAAATCATAGTTTAAATATTACTCAATGTTATGACATAGTAGGGAATGAAATTTGCATTGATCGTTCTTGAAACAAACGAGGAATAATGTTAAAGGTCAACAAACATTGGCTTTTAAATTGAGAGATTCCAAAGATGATTATATTAGATCTCGTTAGATTAATTCTAACGGTGTCTAATGTCAAGGAGAAAAAGAAGATTTTACTTGAAAGAGATAAGTTGATTCTAGCAATAATTAAACTATCTTTTGAAAGTAACGGATTAGAACGGGAGAATAGGGGGAGGGAAGAGGAAGAAATCAGTCGAAGAGTCGATAAATCATGGTTGGCTCGTAGTCACGAAATGCGAAACTTGGGGCCGAAATGTTAGAAGAACTTTGGCAATTTCTTCAAAGAACTTGCTCGTTCGTTGGTTTTAACGAGCGAGAATTTATTCTCTTTCTTCTTTATCCCAACACCCGTTGGAGATACTCGACGTATTTCCAGCGTGTTCGCGGAAATGACGGTCAGCTATGAAAAAGGAGTTGAAGAATTTCATGAGAGTAAAAGCGCAGATACTAGGAAAACGAATGACATCGTAAAACTGCGAATTGCAACGGGGTTATGGAAAAGTGAAGTGGAACTGGTATTTGTGGATTTCTTTTTTGCAAAAAGATTTTGAATCGTTTCTTTTTAATTCGACCGGCAACGAAATTCAATTCACTTTTGGTATCGTAGAAAATGTTTTTTGAATTTTTGTATCAAATCATAAATGCCTAATATTTTTCTTATCATCTTTCACAATCAACATTTTACCGTTTTAACTGCTATGTTTCGTAATATATTATGAATTTCGTTCGTGACTATTCGTATGAGTTATATCTCGTATAAATACACCTAATTGGATTATTATTTCTTTCGCTTCTTTTTTAAATAATTACAATAATTAGATAATCATACTCCGATAATTTAGTCGGCTAATTTTATAAAACGTATGTATTTATATATATTAAATATTTTATCTATATTTCTAATTTGTCACAAATTTTTCTATGCAACGCAACACATTTTATTTTATGAGAAAAAGGAAGGGATACTTTATAGAATAAATTAATTAATATTTATTAATGTTTTTCTTAGGATAAATTAATTAAACATTGAAAAGGATGATGTAAATTGTACGCTTAAACCCGATTCAATTATTAATCTCATAACTATTACTGATATATGGGCAAAGTAAAAGGCTATTTAGAAAAGATGAATATAAGAAAATGTAAATGTAAGTTGTTCATGAAAATTCGATAGAATTGCAGGTTGTACTCGAAAATGACTATGAAATTATTCGATTCATTATACACCATGTTCGATTCATCATTCAGTTGGGTGTATTACTTACTCATCGTTCTCTTCTGTTTTCTCGAATAAAAAAAAGGGGGAAAAGAAAAGAAAAAAAAAAAGAAAAAAGAAGAAGAAATAATTTGCCATGAGTTGAGAACGTTCGGTTAGTAACTTTCACGGAAAATGGCCGAACGGGAAGACGACCATTACAAGAGAAGAAGATTGTTTAACTCGTTATCTCATAAATTATTTAACGCCGGTCTATGCCAATGTTTATCGGTATTCTTGGTAATTACCCGGTTCATGATAATAATAGTGGGTGACGTGGAATGCTAGTAATAAAGAATAGATAAACGAGTGTCGCGCTTTTATTAAACTTTTAAATATCCATGAATTTATTCTGACTATCTTGTGTTATATATTACTTGTTTCAAGATTTTCTTGATCACATCGTGTTCTTCTTTCTCTTCTATTTCGATTAACATAATTACCGAGCGGTCATAAACTTTCGTAAATCATTGTCGCAATATTGAAACGAAAAAAAAATATCAAAAGAATTAACTTCGATGAACATCTATGGAATATTTAATGAAGAAGATTTTCCATATACGAGTTGAACCTGAGGGTAATTTGAAAACAGTGCATCAAGATATACTTGCATTAATTTTGCATTGTATTTATGTAAATTATTTGCCAATTTTAGAAATTATTTTAATATTATCGAAGTTATTAAATAGGTACATTTAATAATTATGGTGTTTGTGAATTTTTCAGTAGATTTTTTTTTTTTTTTAAATCAACGTGTTTATTTTTTTAAATGCATTTTTATTATATATTCATATCTTCGAGTTCAAAATAATTAAAAATAATTTAATTTAACCTAAATTGGATCTCTATATTTCGTAAAAGAATTCATTTCGTAAGAAAATAAAGTAACAACAACTAACAATAAGTTCGCATTAACCAAAGGATGTGAAAATTTTATTATTCTGATGGCATATTCGCGAACACGCAATAAAGTCGAACGATAATACTACGAGTTTTGTTTCATAACGGTCTATTTTCGTGATCGAGCATGGAATTTCGAGAAAGAGAATGGGGATCCTCCTTTCGTCGTCTTTTTCCTTTCCCGTTTCACAAAAGCACATATTACACGTATACGATATAATATACGTATGCATAAATATATATATATACATATACATTTATACATATATCGATTAAGATAAGAATCCTCTCCCGGTCAAGTATCGCCAAGTCAATCATAATTCCCGATCTTTTATTCAATTCCGTGTGTTCCCTGGTATATTAGCATACATATGTAGATATTGTATATATATATGTATATATGAGTACGGGTAAAAGAGATTCGCCGTAGTAGAAAGAAGAGAAAAGGATAGACGAAACGAAACGATCACCGGGACTAGCAGATCCCAGAGGAAGATACCGGACCTACCGGATGCTGGAACATTCTCGTAAAATCACTGAAATTCCATGTTTATTCAATATGTCGAGATTTCAGATTCGTATTTCGCTTTATCTGCACAAATAGAGGAAAAAGAAAGAAGAAGAAGAAGATTTGAAGTGGTAGTGGTGGTGATGGTGGTGGTGGTGGTGGTTGGCTGTGGGGTGGTTAAAAGAAGAGGGTAGATCGGTGTATGATGGTTTTGCTCCATGTTTGTTCGTCGACTATTTTACTTCAGATAAGGCCTCGGATTCTCGATTCAAACGTCTTCGTTCGTTTATGGAAGTCAGACATAGCGCACGAAATTGTTCCGAGTCGGACATGCGACTCACGAAACGTCTTTCTTCGTTTGTTAGAGAACCTTTTTCAAAGCACCGTAAGCATTTACGAGAAAGTGGCCTCTGCCTTTTCGTCAGTGGGGTCAGCGTTCTCATAAATTTCATTCGGATAAAAATTGATTCGATTACTTATTCCTATTAGGTATATCTATTACAGTTAAAATGTATTCAATATACCGAATATTATGTATTTATATGTATTCTACACACAAACACATGAAGGAATTTTTTATTATTCATCGATCTTATAAAACACAGTTATTTCCAAAAATGATATTACTATCTATTCGATATTAATTTAATCTTTTTATAAATTCTAAGAATTTATATCTTAT
Organism: Polistes dominula; assembly: GCF_049000335.1. Classification (NCBI taxonomy): domain Eukaryota; kingdom Metazoa; phylum Arthropoda; class Insecta; order Hymenoptera; family Vespidae; genus Polistes; species Polistes dominula. The sequence goes on along the minus strand of NW_028301116.1, from coordinate 2,876,731 downwards.
ATATTCATATATATGTATATTGTATACACGAATTTTTCTATCTAATCAGTGTATTATATTAACATATTTAATAATATAACTTTAATACAAAAATATATTTAATATATAAATTATATTTTATATAATAATAATATAATATAATATTAATTTATATAATATATTAAAATATATTAAATAATAAATAAAATTATATTATAATATTATATTATATTATTATATATATATTATATATTATATTATAATAATATAATATAATTAATATATAATAATGCTATTTTTCCAAAAATAATATTATTATCTATCCGATGTTAAATTAATGTCTGAATAAATTCTAACAACTGACGATATTTAAATCAAATAATAATTTATTCGTATGTTTTTCTGTTCTAATAAAATAAACTATTAGATAAATTGCTCATGTTTTAGTATTCTTTTTCTACTTGATAGCAATAATAATTATCCACTTAATAAACACACGAAATTTTGTTGTTGATAATTCTAATTGATGAACAAAAGGAAAACGTTGTTAAGTTTTACTTTAATTACTAAAACTATTTTTAACGACAATGGTGTTATATATTTTTTTTTTGAAAGGAATTTTCTTATTTTCTCATTTCAGGATGCGACGCTGAATCGGACGAAGGTGGTAGCAAAAGACGAAGGAGCAGGACAAACTTTAGTAGCTGGCAACTGGAGGAATTAGAACGAGCGTTCCTGTCGAGTCATTATCCCGATGTATTTATGCGAGAAGCCCTTGCAGTCAGACTTGAACTTAAAGAAAGCCGCGTAGCTGTAAGTACCTTTATTATTCCTTCCTCTTCTTTCATATATTTTTTTATTTCTTACATTTTTTTGCTCCCTTTTTATAAAGATTATTAGCTTGATCAGAATACCAAAAGACAACTTTTTTTTTTTTTTTCTTTACTGAAGAGATGATCCTCTTAACGCTTGGGTAGTTGTAACTGACGATAAAATATATTCTTGCGCAGGTGTCGCATCTTTTGAATACAAAGTCTTTAAGCTCGTATCAAACGTTTAAAGCTTGATATATAGTTTGTAAAGTAACCTCCTCTTACCCCACCTAGCACTAGCTGTGATACTTTGTAGACGGTATTTTCAAAATTATTAGATAAATAATAAAATGATCATATTTGGTGTGTGTGTGTGTATTCTAAAAAGTTCCAAATTTATTCGTGGTTAGATGGATACATTATTATTTTTTTTTTTTTATAACTTTCGTTGCACCAAGATGATTGGTTTAACAAAGATGAACACAATTTTTTTATTTCTTTTTTACAAATCACGAGTATACAAATATTTGAACGAACCTTAAAGAAAAAAAAAAGAAAAAGGAAAGGGAAAGAGAAAGAGAAAGAAGACAAATGTATGTCATATAAAAAAATCGTTAACGTTTTAGATACGCATGTATGAGGGAAGTTATGACGTAAAGAAAACGTAACTTTATTCGACCATTTTCATAATGCGAAAGGGAGAGATAGAAAAAGAAAGAAAGAGAGAGAGAGAGAGAGAGAGAGAGAAATAGAAGAGCGTCGATTCGACGACGCACTTTACGTTCGGCGTATTTTTCGTTTATAGACACTACACTTCGAGATCGGTCTTAGTGATACGAACAAAATTTAAAGTCACTTCAGAATCGTGTTTCGAGGGGTTGATGTTCGACAGACGTCGGGGGTGGGCTCCGCGTAAGCAACCTTTGCCCCTTGGCCCCGACTATCTTTCCCTTTTTCTCTCCTACCTTTTTCTTCTTCTTTTTCTCTCATGGGGGTAGTTAGTCCATCTGCTACATTCTGAATGCGGTTAACTCTCGAAGAAAGAAAAGCTAACGCACACACGAGCCGAATCCCGGTCAAATATGTTTCGAGGGTGCTAAACCGAAAGAGATCTATCTCGTATAAAGCAACCCTCGTCCCTTCTTCAAATCGATCGTCTCTATTTAAATAATGACCGGTGCCCTATGGATGTTTAAGGTAGCCTATCGACGAAAAGTGAACTACTAACTTTCCATTATTCAACGTCAATTTTTATCTTACTATTATTACACCTACTATTTCTTGTATATACATCTATGACTAATATTTTTATTATTAACCAATTAATTTCTTTTTGTTTGTTTGTTACAAAAGATAGAAAAAAAAATTACGAGTGAATAAAATAATGTCAATTATTAATATAGGTAAATATATATTTGTTTGTTAATTAAAATAATTAATTAAAATAAGTTTCTTATATAAAAATATTTTCTTATCAAGTAATTAATTAAAATACTTTTCTAATAAAAATAATTTCTTATAAAAATATTTTTTTATGAAGTAATTAATTAACATATTTTTCTTACAAAAATATTTTCTTATCAAGTAATTAATTAAGATACTTTTCTAATAAAAATAATTTCTTATAAAAATATTTATAATTTCAAATAAAATACGTACGTGCATACGATAATATAATAAATAATATAAATTGTGAGATATGTTAATTTATATTCATTATAAAGTCATCATATAATTTATAAAAGAATTATTTTCCTAAATTAGATATCATTAATAAAAAAAAATCATATATAAAAAGTTATTAAATATCAAACGTGTTCCGTTCTCTTTATCAAAGAGGTACTCCAATCGATCCTCTCCATCAGAGAAGAGAACCAACCTTAGGGTGGACCCTTAATTTCACGGCTGATCTGCGAAAGGACGCTACCCCTCCCTTTTACTACCAGGCCCTTCTTAACCAAGGATATTTAAATTTACGCGCTTAGACACGCTTCGGGCGGCAGCTTTCGTTCAACTTCTGTTAGAAAATATCTACGAGAAATATATATATATTTAAAATAATTATATTTGTTAATTAAATTTAATACAAAAATACAATATCTAAGATTATATATTTATTTAATGCATAATAAAATTAAATTTAATACGATAATTTAAAGATGATTACCAAAAACAAAAAATAGGAAAGTGAAAATATTGTTTAACAATTTGTTAATAATATAATATCAGATAAATTTAAATTATATTCGAATATAATATCAAATATAAATCTGTGAGAGAGAGTAATAATCAGTGAGAGAAATAGAACGAATGAGATCGTGGATGATAACCTAAACTGGTGACATGGTGTCACACAGCCGGTGTTTCTCTCTTTCTTTCTCTCTTTCTTTTCTAGAAAGGGACACATCACCGCGATGGGAAACGGTTCTTTTAGATTAGATAGACACGATCCCCGCGATAGATAACCTCACGAAATACGGGTGCTTTTAGACGAGCGTTTAAAAAATATTGTCACGTATAGAAAGAGAGAAAGAGAGAGAGAGAGAGAGAGAGAGAGATAAGCGGATGACATCGTAAAATCGACTAAAACCCGGGAGCACTTCGAAGGATTCGTGAAGAAAAGCATACAACAAATTTCAAACCATTCATTATCATTTCTTTCCATTTTTTTTTTTTTTTGAGAACATTTCTCATGTAACATTTGTATTAATGGTCATTTATTTTTATATTATTTATTTATATGTATATATGTGTACTCTCTTTTTTTTTGTGATTTATCTTACAACGAAGACCTTTGTTTTCTTTCGGGTGTTTTCTTTTTTCTTTTCTTTTCTTTTCTTTTTTTTTCAATAATTTCACGATTAGAAGTAAAGACACGAAGTTATCGTTTAAAGATAGCTATAAAAGCGCCGTGTATTAGGGGGAAACACGAAAGAGGATGCCACTGGTATTTTCCTGACGTGTGATTGGTCATAGAACAGTTTGTTAGACGTTATCGTTAAGCGATAGTTTCTGACATGTAACGGTAATAACCTTAACTCTAACGCTTTCCCACGTATCACTCTTAACAAGCCACAGCTGCACCCATACCGATTTCTCTTAATGCTCTTCTTCGTTCATTCCATCGTTTCTTCGTTCCTTCGTTCGTTCATTCGTGTGCACGGAAGTGCCGATAATTATCGGTCGTCTGTATTCGCATACCCACGCGAAAATATTAAATGAATTTGCATAATCTGTACTCTCGCTTGACAGATCGATCGATAGAAAGCACTAGTCCCTCCTCCCCCCACCTCCCAACGTATTGATTAATTGTTTTAATTACAAATCGATTTTAAAACTGATCTTCTTGATCCAATCAATTAATCTCACTTACTATATTTATTTAGTTTTCATTTTTGTAAATATTAATATACATGCATAGGAAAGATAGAAAATATTAATTATATTCAAGATGAAGATTGAGTTCGATCGTTAAACAAATATTGGGTTATTTGTATTATATTATCTGCTTCAAAGTGTCGTGCGTTTTTTAAATTAATATTTCTAATGTAAATTTTGCTAAAGAAATAATATTTTAATACAATAAATATAATTTAAATGGTTATACATAATTATATTATTATTATTATTATTATTAATTGGCATTAGGAATTCGAAAGTTCATTTCCGCAAATACCAAATTCCGCCAGTGTTCCCGTCCCTGAATACATAATTATATACATATATATATAATAATAATAAATATATATTTAAATATAAATATAATATAAAATATATAATATAAAATAATACTATATAAAATAATAATATAATTTATATAACACAATAAACTCAAAAACTTTTTTTAGGGTTTACTCCTATGTAATATATTTTTTTATTTATTTAAATAATACCTAAGTCTTTTATATTTCCTATTATTATATATGTTATATCAAGTTTGACTCGAATTAATTACGTTGATTAATAATTACTTATTGTAATATGAAAAAAAAAATAGAAAAACAAATATTTTCATTTGATGATCAATTTTTGGAGGAAATAGAAAGAAAGTGAAATAGGAAAAAGGGGGTTGAGAAAGACAAGAGAGAGAATAAGAGAGATAGAGAGAGAGAGGAAAATTTATGAGGACATTTTAACCGGTGTTCCTGAAATTCCAACGTTGTCGAGCAAATTGTAGTAGAGAGAACGCACGATTAGAGATGATGGTCGGGAGAAGTCATAAAGGCGTACGACATGATGAAGGTGTTTCAGCGGTCGAAGGGGGCTATTGATCTTTGGTTGCGTGTGAGAGCAGCGCCACGTATTGGCCAACCCTCTGAACTAATGTCTTCATCCCTCTCTTTCACTCTCCTCCTGCCACCTCCTCCTACGCGCGAGCCTTGTGTTCGTTTTCTCTTTCTCTCTTATTCCCATTATTCTCTTCTCTCTCTCTCTCTCTCTATTTTCTTCTCATTCCCCTGTCCTTCCCTTTCTCTTCCCTTTCTTGCACACGTTGACTCCGCACGCCATCCCTAAATCGTGCTTCACGCTACGCGAATATTCACGCGAACACGAGCAAAGGGTTAGCGTTCTTGATGTATCAGAACACCCTCGGGGGTCGTTGGTCCTTCGTTGGTTCAACAAGAAGTAAGAGAGACAAGCACACACCATTGTACCTCCTTTCTTCTCTCGTAATTTTCTAAATCTTTTGCCGAAACTAAAGAAAATAAAGAGATTTAAATGATTTGGGGGGATGGGGGTAGAATTTAGTGATTTACATTTTGAAATATATAACAAAATTTTTGAAAAGAAATTTAAAGAACATTTTTCTTCGAAGGGATGTTTAATTGTATATAAAAAAAAAGGAATCGTTTTTTTTTGTTTGGGTTGATTTCAGGTTTGGTTTCAAAACCGTAGAGCTAAGTGGAGGAAAAAGGAACACACGAAGAAGGGACCAGGTAGGCCGGCACACAACGCTCATCCACAAAGTTGCAGCGGCGAACCAATACCACCGGAAGAATTGAGGAGAAAAGAACGTGAAAGGCGGCAAAAGAAATTGCTCAAAGCACTTGAACGTCAACAACGAAAACTCGCCGCCAAGGTAAACAAAGAAATTAATTAATTTTCCTATTGAAATGTATCAACCATTTTGATGGAATGAATTTGTTCAAAATGTTTGTTGTGGAAAATTATTTTGTTATTTGTTTGTTTTCTATTTAATTGTTACAGGGTATAACGGTGGATCTGTCGACACTGAGAGCCGAATGGGAATCCAGAACAGCCGCCGCGTCGGGTAGCAATTCTCTGAGCAGCCATCTTGGAAATTCCTTCGGTCATTCCTTAGGTAGCAACAATGAGAATAGCAGCGTCTCCGGTTCGGGTAACGATGCTAATGAAGAGATCGATGTTGTCGGGGGTTTGGATTCCTGTAGCGAAAGTGGAAGCGAAAGGGTTGATTCGGCAGCCGACGGTTCCATAGATGGCGAATCTTATCCAAGATTGATCAACGGTAATAGCGATCAAACGGATCAAAGACAAACTACGAATAACGCTAGTACCAATACGCAAAATCCTAATTCAACATTGAGTTTGGATCATTTGAATCATCAAGAAGGTATTCATCATTGGAGTTTGAGTCTTTTAGAAAGAAGACGCGAATTGGTTAATATATCAGCTGCTGCTGTTAGACTTGCCGCTAATAATAGTAGTAGTAACAACAACAATAACAACATTAACAACAACAATAACAACAACAACAACGTTACTCGACTGATTAGGCAACAAAGTAGCGAAGAGGATGTTCAAAGTAGCAGCATAGATTTGTCCGTTAAGGGTCGCGAGGAGAGAAAAAGGCTGAATCCATTTTCTATCGACAGTCTACTTGGTAATAACAAAAGATCATGTACACCTGGAATTAATCAGAACGAGCATCGAGCTTCCACACCAACATTGTCGAATGGAAGGGAGTCTAGTACTCCTACGTCACCTATTTCGGTACCAACTTCACCGTCCACGACGTAGTGACGATTATTCGATCATTTAGTCTGATTTTTTGTAAGTTCATTTTTTATCAAGTCAAAAACAAAATGAGAAAAGAAAAGAAGAAGAAGAAGACATTAAACGTTCGTTTTTATTTCGAACTTTCGATATTCTATTCACTCTGAAAGAATGAATATCTGAATCGTTCGAATAATAATAAACGCGTTGTCAAAAATTTATAAACGTTGACAAGAAGTCTTCTTAGATAACTTTGATAACTTCTTCGTGGACGAATTATATATATATCTATTTGAAAACTTCCAAAGACTGGGATATTGAGACAGAGAATATAATAAAAAAAAAAAAGAAAAGAAAATGAAAAGAAAAAAAAAACTTTTTAAATAAGTTACGAATTAGTAACGTGTTTTCAAGATATCAACTAAAAAAATAAAAAAAGATAGAGAGATCGTCAACGATTTATTCTTTGACAAAATACCAAGAAAGTAAAAGAAATAAAACAACTTATATATATATATATATATCAGTTCCAACATATCTGCAGAGCGAGTTAATGTGACACGGCGATTTGTAGAAAGAAAATTTATCTTTCGTTAGAGCGAACGCGAGCGAGGTCAAAGATAAACGAAGAGAGGAGAATGTGCAATAAAATATATTACGAATGAATATAGTTCGAAATGAACTACTACGGTCAATAATTAAAACGATATAAGTGATCGATAGTAAACGAAGGTAAAAAGTGCGAATTGTGTGTGCATGTGAGTGCGTGATTTTTTTCATTTTTTTTTCCATGTGTGATTAGTGCGAGAGAGAAAGAAATAAAAAGATAGTTTAGAATGGATGAAAAAGAAGAAAAATTTCGAATTATGTGTATGTGTGGATATATGTTCGTTTGGATACGTTTGTGTGGAGTGTCTGTGTGAGTGTATGTCAATACAAGAAAGAAAGAGAGAGACAAGCATGTGTATTTAATGTATATAATTAGATCCGAAATAATATGGAAGATTCTCGTTTTATTTAATTCACGTAGCCGGTAAAGAAAAAAAAATAAGAAAAGAAAAGATTTAAAAAGAAAAAAACTAAGCAAGTGTTCGTCGAATCGCGGATATTATTTAAAATTTTAAAGCAATAGAAATTTCGCCTGGTATATGTATATAATAGAAGAACTTATAAAAAAGATCTAGGCAGGGGGGTGCGATAAGCCAAGATAATGACAAAGAGATACAGAAAGAAAGGAGGGAAAGAAAAAAAAAGGGATGCGTTTTCCTTTGACCCTCTCATTCACCTATTCACATCGAGCGTAAATGTTGGGCCGGTGGAAAGTAGTGGGAGAAGTGAGGGGATGAGGAGAAAGAGAAAGAAAAGAAATGAGAAGAATAAAGCGATGCCATAAAATCCAGGATGCAAGATAGTACGTACCATATATCCATTAAAAATATATTAATTTATTCTCAAGACTATATTGCTCATGTTCTATCCTAACTACCTATCATCCACTTCTTTATTCATCCACTACAAACTTCCAATATTATATCTGGATGAAATTTTTGTTTTACTTCGTATTCCTTTTCTCGCTATTATCTTGATAAAGGAAAGAAGAAGAAGAAGAAGAAGAAGACTTCAATCATTATTGTCCTTCCAATATAATTACGAGAAAATAACAAAATTTATTTACATAAATGAAAGGGGTAAATATATATTTTAAATATGATCATAATTGTCCTACACAAATTTCAGAAAATTTTTCTTTTTTTAGTATTTTACTTTTTACAGTAATAATGATAATAAATGATAATAATAATATTCATAATAATAATAATAATAATAATAATAATAATAATAATAATAATAATAATATTAGTAATAATAATATCAATAATGAATCACATTTTAATTTCTTTGAAAAAAGATAAAAGAATATCATACGACGTGATTTGTGCATTATTTTGTGTATGTATGTGTGTATGTATGTTTCCGTTTGTGGGTTTTTATTTGTCTCTTCTTTTTCATTTTAATCATCATTCGCCTCTTGTGCGTTATCATATCGAACCTAATTCGCGAGAATCGCAAATCCGGTGTGAGTTTGCGCGTAGTATATATATACACAGTACGCATGCATACAAACTTACACCTCCTTCCTCCTATCTACGTGGGTAAACCCTGTCCCATTCGTAATAATTTAAAGTGCGCGCGTGCGCACCTAGTTAATTACGCGTTTATCGCTGAGCTCATGCTAGTTCGTCGTAATTTACGACGAGGCGATTTTCACCCTCTCCCTCTCACCCTTTGCCAAATCGTGAACTTTAAAACCAGATCGAATATCATTTTTTTTTTATTGTTTCCACACACATTTCAAGACAATATTTAATTCTTAAATAAACCTTGAATAATATATTCAACAAAGTATTTTAGTTTCGACTATCAGTTTTTTTTATTCATCTATTGAATCGTGTTAGTATTATTATTATTATTATTATTATTATTATTATTATTATTATTATTATTATTATTATTTATTACCATCGATTAATCGTAAATAATATTATTGCAGATAAAAAAAAGTCAACAATTTTTTTGTTTTTTCATATTAATATGCGAATTAAGAATGATCGTTATTGAGATTTTGTTTTTTTTTCTACGTTTTTATTATTACACACGCGAAACATCATGCGACTTCTGATTGAACGAACATACGTATATGTATTTATATATATAGTAGCCTCGGAACGTTTTGCATTGCGTTGGTAGTACGATAAAGCTTTGAATCGATGAGTAATAATTAATAAATCACTGAAGTATTATTTTCATATTGAATACAAACCCAACAAAAAGTTGAGTTTATCGTTTGTATTGTAGGGATATTATTGACACGAAACGATCGGGATACGTTCTCGCAATAACATTTACAACTTTATTGAAGTCAGAGATCCCTCGCGAATTGATTCATTTCATTTTTCCTAGATGATAGAACGAACATGAAGAATATGATAAAAGATAAAACTTCAATGAGGATATTACATTATGCTAGTCGTATTTAATCGAACAACAAAGTATTACGTTTATTCGAGAAATTAAATTTATATTTCATTATATACATTAGTGACACTGACATATTGCAATCGGTAAATGATACATTTCATTTTGCAATGACATGGAAAAAAAGGAAAGAAAAAATAGAGACAATAAAAAAAGGCATAAATAAGAGAAATATCGTCGTCGATTCGATTCGCAATAAAATAATAATAATATATTGCAGAAACTGTCACGCTTGATTGTTTAATAAAATAATACTTTAGGAACATTGTGTGGAACAACTATCGAAATAAATCAGGGATACTTTCTAACCAATGATATTTGTTTGATATATATGATAAATAATTCATATTTAAAAAAATAGAAACAAACAAACAAAGATAGAGAAACGTAAATGAAACAATTTGTAAAAAAAAATAACTCATCTTATTTATATTATTATATAATATTATATATTATATATTATATATTATTATTATTATATTATTATATATAATATTATTTTATAATATATATTATATATAATATAATATATAATATATAATAATATTTTATTATTATATATTAGCATATAATATTTCATAAAATAATTATTTTCTATGTTATACAAAAATTAAAATAATTATTTAAAGAATAGATAAAAATTAGGGACGTAAAGAAAGAAATAAAAAAAAGAAAGGAAGGAAGAATCGAAGGAGTAGGAGTAAGAAAAAGATGGCGGAAGACAAGGGGGTCGTCATAGTCGTAGTCGTCATGCGATTTATGGTGTTTCGCGAATGTATGTGTTTGTATTTATCTGTGTGTATTTGTACGTGCATGCGCAGCGTTTACGCGCGCGACTGGACGCCTATCCTCGACAAAAGCCCATTGTGCGCATCCGTCGAGCCCTTCTCGCGGTAATATTATTATTCACGTAGGAAGGGAAAGGTACGTGTTGTGTGTTCGATGGACCAAACTGATATACTTCCCTCTCGTCGTGTGAAGATAATCTTCAAGTATATATATGTATACTATCATCTAAAAGATTTTCTACCGATTATATTAATATTCTTATTATTAGATAATATCACTCAGGTAAGTTTTATTTTTATCTATCTTTTTTCTTCGCCTTCACCTTCACCACCTCCGCTTTCCTCTTTCATTTTGAAAATTTATATTGAAATAATTTATTAACATCTTAATAGCCGCTCGTGTAAAATATGTATGATACTATCAAATTATTATTATTATTATTATTATTATTATTATTATTATTATTATTATTATTATTATTATTATTATTATTATTATTATTAATATTATAAAAAAAATATTAAATTTGTAATGAAATTGTTAATGTTGTTCGTGAATTTTCGTACAGATTTTTTTTTAAATTAATTCTTCAATAATATTACAAGCCCTTGGCAATGTTTCATTACACAGACGTGTGACCATTAAAGTGGTAATACGTAATCATATTTGTAATAATTATTAGATTACAAAGATATAAATTATTTAAATAGAATTGATTTTTGTACTAACTATTATTGAACTATTTTCACGAATTTGATAAGATAAAAATCATAGGATAAATTATTATGTTCCCATAGACGTTATCTCATACAATCATTATAAATTAACAAGTTTTAATGAATAATCTATAATTTAAAATTAAAATACATAAATTACACAACAATTATAATTTTCATTTTAAATCATCGTATTACCTATCAAACGATCTTAATAAATAAAGAAGTTTTATAATGAACAATCTATATTTATAAAATTCAACTAAGAAATCAAAGTTAAAAAAAATCCATAAAAATAATATGACAATAATAATTTTCTTGAAATATCATCATATTATATGATCGATCCAACCATGAACGATAAAATCTTAAAGCATGTCAAATTAACCGAGTAATCCAGCCAACATTGCTGCTATTTACAAACGTGTTCTCGTTTAATATATTTACGCGTTGATAGATCGAGAATAATCGTGCGAAAGAGAAAGAGAAAGAGAAAGAAGAAAGAAAAAAAAAGAAATCAAAAAGGAAAGTGGAAGTAAAAAAGGGAATAGGATGTCAAGATCGACAATGAAGGCGTCTCTTTTCTTAACTAAGGAAGATCACCGACGATCGAGAATCTCGTAAATCCTCGGATTATTAATACCTGGCAGTCTTCGTGCGTGAATCCGGCAGGTGGTTGGCCGGCCACCTCTAATCGCGATCCCTGAGAATAATTTACGTTCGTATTCCTCAGATGCCGAAGAAGGAAACGTTAACGACTATCGGGGGGCTTTTCGAGCTTCTATCTTGCTTATATACACACACAAACATACACATATACATCTTCTTGGTTTCTATCTCTCGCGTGATTTCTTCGTCGATCGTGTGCCGAGTCAACCAGGTGATCAGGTTACTTCAACTTGATATGTGTACATCTTCTTATTCCTTTTTATCCTAATTTCTTTTCTAATCATTCTCCCTTTCTATGTAGAACACATTTTTTTTTGTTCTACAATTTCATCTTATAGAGCAAAAACTTGATCATTGCACCTCATAGATCTGAATCTTGAAGTATTTGCAATTATAGGATTTTAGATAATAAAATAGATTCATGTTAGAAATAAAATCAGGAAATGAAAAAATGATTGTGGTAATAAACCTATCCCTTTGGAACAATAGATTAACTGGAATGTTTAATGTTGCAAACACAATTGAATACATTTGTAATATTTGTAACATTTGTTGAAGATATTATCAAATTGCTTTAACTAAATAAGATGAAATACATAAACCAATGAGCAAACAGTTATTGCAATAATTTTAAGGTGGGTCTAAAAATGTTTCTATAAAAAAAGGTGAGTCAATTTTAATTTCATTTTGCCCCAAAGGATTAAGGAATTAAAAACATTTGTTGAAGATATTATCAAATTGTTATACCTAAATAAGATGAAATATAAACCTATACAACTATTGCAATAATTTTGAGGTAAGTTTAAAAATGTTTCTATCAAAAAAGGTGAAACAATTTTAATTTTAACTTGCTCTCAAAGGATTAAAAAGATTTGCAATTACGTTAGGGAGTGTCTTTGGATGTTAGAAGAAGTTGTGCCAAGAAATATTGTTCGATTCAAAGAAGATTTATCATAAGAACGGTGGACTATACGTAATAAACATAATCGTGTTCGAATCCTCGAAGAACAAAGAAGATAACGTTCTGAAGTCTCTTCACGAGCAAGGTGTAAGACGATCGAGTTCGCGATCCAATAGATCAGGCGGCAGATTCCTTACCAGTTATTACAAGAGGTCGAAGGTCGATCGTTCGCATAAACCATTTAGGCCCGATCGACTATCGATACCGATATTTCCCAGAGGTATCGACTATCTTCTTCGTCGATCTCACTTGGTTGGACAGGACCTCGTTCTTCTTCCTTTCTTTCTTTCTTTCTTTCTCTTTCTTTCTTTCTCATTTTCTCTGCCATGGTACTTCCCATCTATAGGACCATCCAGTCTCACCCACGCTGGACCAGATATCAAATATCTTCTCTTCACTTCTTTCCCTTTCTCTGATTTTTTTTCTTTCTTGATTTTTTTTTCTTTTTCTTTTTTCTTTCTTCTCAGTAGTATTATTATACAACGTGTTAGTGATAAAAAACACCAACTACGTGGAGGTATCCATTTCTGTTAACTAATTAATCAATCTCGTTAATATTCCATTAGTAATTGGTGCTGTTCGATAATATTCTATTAGTATACCGTCATTGAGTATCGATGAAAGTTGTTATTTTCGATAGTTTAATATATAACATGTCTAGCCGAGTGAAAAATAATTATATAAATGATTTTCTTCTAAATATTTATAACATCAAAAAAATAAATCGGTTCAATGATAAAATGGTTTAAAAAATCATACGTGTATTAAGTTTACATACGATGAAATTAATCATAGGCGTGATTATTTATTTTTTCTTCTTTTACTATCGTCATTAGTAAATGGAAAATTTATTAAAAGAAAAAAAATTGTGAATAGAATTGAGAACGACATAAAATATGGTTTGTTATTAACGTTAATGTGGTTATAACCTTTTATCTATCTACTAAAAAAATATCCATTACTAAATATACATTACTACACGTTACTTTTACTATCTTATATTTTATCAACTCAATAATGTTTTTCAAACTTTTATTCTGTTAAGCATTAAATATTTATGTATTTTGCAAAAGAAAAAATGACATATTCTATTTGTAGAAGGTTAAAATATTATTTTTCTATATATAACACATATTTATATTAAGTATTTTTTAACAAGACCATTTTTTTCTAACTTATAAAAAGAAAACCTTGTATATAATATTGTAAATTAAAAGTTATAAAAGAATACAAAACAAAACTATTATTTACCAAAGCAATTTGTCAAAAGTTCTCTCATTGAATATACTTCGAGTTTCGTCTAATTATCAAAATAATGTTTGTTAATAAATCAACAAATATGTTCGCGCTTCTGTCAATGTATACGTCATGTTCGGTTAAACTTCTAACAGATAACAAAACAATTTTCTATATTTATTTGTTAAAAAAATACTAGTTATAAATAACATAATGTTAAACGTAAGAAAATGTTCAGTAAGAAAAAGAAAATCAACATAAAACTTATTTTTAAGTTAACCGGTTTATAAATGTTGTCAAGATACAATTTAATAATTGATGAAAGGTAAGTAATGTATTAAAATTACTTTTAAAAAATAAAATATATATACATAATATAAATGTAATTCTCTGTAATAAGATAGTTATGTTCAATATAATGGCATTATAACGATCAGATAAAATTATCATCGATAAAATTGGAATACTTTCGAAGAAAATAATAAAATAAATTTGATCATTCTCTCGAGATGACAAGCCTTTGATGATAAGAAAAAAAAAGTAAAGATAAAGATAGATAGAGGAAAAATTATCCGATAAAATCTAATCACATAATGTAATATCCAATTTCTAGAACAATTTAAGTAGTACAAACAAAAACTTTCACAAAATGGTAAATGTTAAGTGCTCATTATTTGCATTAATAATAATACCTATGTCGTGTCAAGAAAGTCCAATAAAATAACAAACAAACAAAAAAAAAACAAACTTAGATCCAACCGTGAAAAAGGAAACAAGATTTATTGCATCGATTACGAATAAGCAGAAGGAACGGACATCCCTCGATGCTTCTTATCGTGCTTATTAGCATTGAACGATAAGATGACTGACATGCTGATGGTTTCAGGAAACTAAAAGTCACTGCAATAAAAGAAAATAAGAAAGAAAGAGAGCAGGTGTAAGGAGGTTCGGTTAAATCGAACTAAGAAATAAATGCGATTAAATTTCTTGCGATTTTGGGTTATAGTTTTTAATATAAATGACATTTTTGGAAAGAGAATAAAAAAGACATTTTAAATATTTAAAAAAATATTAATTAAAATCTAGAAGAGAAAGATACTATTTTTAAAGTTTTAATATAAAAAAGTGTATTTTTCACGAATTAAATAAATTATAATATAAGATATTTAATGTCATATAAGTAATATATATTAATAAATATATTAATATATTATTATTAATATATAATAATTACATAATATATTACACAATTATATTATTATATTATAATAATATTATAATAGTAATATATAATTAATACAATAATATAATAATATAATAAAATAATACATATATATATATATATATAATAATTATATAATATAATCATTATAATAATATATTAATAATAATAATATTATTACTATAATATTATTATACTATTAATTATTATACAATTATATAATTATATATATATATATATATATATATATATATATATATATATATATATATATATATTATGTGTGTATGTGTAATGGGAAAACGTTTGGAGAGATCTTGAAAGAAATAGTAAGAGAAGTAAAATGATTTTATGACCATGGTATAGGATATTGAAAATCATCTTTCTCTCTTTCGACAATAAAAGGATTGCAAAAGATTCTCCGTTGGTGGTGGTGGTGGTAGTGGGTTTCCAAAAGAGAGAATGAGAAGTGAACGAGTGGTGGAGATGAAAGATAAAGAATTAATAGGCGCTTTTGGCAGAGAGCCCCGTCTGCTTAACTGGCGGGAACAAATTTTATTACCAAATTTTATCCACGCCCGTGTACGCCAAGATGGCTGATATATCCCATATCGGTGAGTACAACCTCTTCGATCGCGACCTTTCTCTCTCTCTCTTACATCTCTTTGTTTTTTTTTCTTTTGTATTTCGATGCTGTAAACACGCTTGTATACGAATATGTGTACACGTTGTTGTTCAGTTAAAAATAAAAAATAAATGAATGAGATGCATCTCATAGAGGCCACACAGGTTTTGGAAAGGATCAAACTTCGATCCTCGTTCGTTTCACTTTATTCGTAAAAATCGATTTCCAACCTTCTCTTACAAGCCCTAAAGCGATAAAAAATCCGAAAAGGTTTGGGCTCCTGAGAGTTTCCAAACAAGCTTGTTTTAAATATACACCTATCTTTCTTTTGTCTTTCTACCTAATATAATAACTAAACCTAACTAAATAACTGTGAAAGGAGGAGGATTCACATGGTATGATTTTTCCTAAAAGAAAAAAAAATATTGACCCGATTTAACTTAATCTATCGCCCCCTGAGTAATATTTCAACTAGACATACAAACGTAAACTTCTCTCGATCTGTTGTGAAGAACCTTTGGCTTTCAAAAGTTACGACCATCTCAACAACACCATTTCTTCTTATTTTCAGCTTTACTATACACCACGTTGTAAGTTTATCTCTAATATTTTTCCTATGCCCATATTACAAGTTAGAAGAACTGGTAACGAACAACAACTGAATTTGTTGTGAACGTTATATTTCTAGAATAGTATCTCAACTAGATTCCTTCTTCCATCGAGTAAATGAAGAGAATCAGAGAAAAATAAGAAAAGATAGAGAAAGAAGAATAAGGTGTCCATCCTTTTCTAAAAGAGTTTCTAACAGTCTTACATTCTTACTTTTCTTTTCTTTCTTCCTCAGACCTCTTCTTCATGGCAATATCATCGATAAGTATCTCGAGATGGTTCTCTTCTCGCGGTATGTTACACGATGGTGTTGAGGATATATTCTACGTAGTGGTACATGGGGTACTTTGATGGCGGCCAGCCAGAAGTAAATCTAAGGTTTACGAGGCAGTACCGCCTCTTACTAGCACCTCCTCATACTGCACCGCGGCCTGCAGCACCGCGATGTACCGGGGGATGCACCAACAGAGTAGGGGAAACAGGAGAAAGGGTGGATGGGGGAGGGGAAGGGAGAGCAGCGGCATACCGCCGTTTGCTCGCTCATAATTCTCATAATAAATCGCGTTGGAACAACTGACGTTGCGGCGGCTCGCTCCACATACACAAAGGGCCCCCCGACTCCAACTCTTTAACGTGAGAATTCTAACTAATATTATATTATATAATAACGTGACGATAATTTATCGAATGAGGAATCTAAATTTATTTACATATTAAAGTATAATATTTCATTTATTGTATTATATTTAAATTGATTTTTTTTTTAATTTAGAGATCTATGATAAAAATTATTGATTGATTTTTAGTATCATTATAAGTGAGATCAGGTGAATATTTTTAATTATTTATATTAAGAGAATGTTCATTAAATTATAATCATATACAGCATAACTGCAATTAATAACGTATAATTTTTGTATAATTTCTTACTTACTTAAAATATGTTATATTTTGTAATTTCAACTATTTTGTATAATGATCTCATTCGATATAGTTATTGTATCAGACACACGTCAACTCTTTCATATTATTTTGTTATACGAAAATAGTGATACCCGTTCTTATAACATATTCCACGAAAAGAAAAGAAACTTGACGTGTCGATGAAGGAACCTTCCTTGGAAATTTCTATTGAAGGGCCCAATCTTGCGAACATCTCGCGTGCACAGGGGTTCCGTTGAAGTTCTCTCGTTTCAAACATATTTCTTCTACATTGTGTGTCGCCTTGTAGAATAATTTAACTTCTCATCTCTTTTTAGCCTTCGGGTATAGCGTGATCCGTTGTTACTGATTTTGTTGTTGTTGTTGTTACCTTTTCTCAAAGAAAAGATAAGAAGAATAAAAAAAGAAAGAGATGAATAAGAAAGAAGTGAAGCCTAGGACCGAAGCGCGTGGTCATAGGGCTCGATAATATAGTTATTACCAACGGGGGGCCCCTCAAGCTTGAAGAAAGCGACGAACCCCGCATTAAAAACCAATTTTTGGTCCCGAAAAAACCTCCGCTCTTGGCTGTAATAACAGGCCTGGTAATCTATAGTAGGTTTTCTGTCGAAGGCCTGAGGACCGACCTGCCAAGGATCCCCATTCTCTACTCATTCCCCCCATAACATACTCCTCTCTATCCACATTTCTCGTTTTTTTTTCTTTCTCTTTCTCTCTCTCTATATATATATATATATATCTTTTTCTCTATGAACTTGGCCCAGTATAATCGAGTAAATTGATGCTCGCAGTATCCAACAGGATGACTATTTTCAATTAAAATGATCCAGAAAATGAGCGACAGCTGTCGAACGTGGCTTACAAGGACCGGATGATCATCGATCGATGAATGTCGTCGTCCTTCGTGTTTGATCCTTTTTTTTTCTTTTTCCTTCCATTTCTCCTCCCCTTTTTGTATAATTTCAAACGACACAAAAACACACACACACTTATCATGTATTATATACTTAATATACTATAAATGAAACAAATGTGCAAATACGAATTTGATTAGTTTGTATATTAATTTTTAAAATGAATTGTTCTTTCTCTTATTTTTAGAGAGCATATCAACACGTTATTTATTATTATAACATATATTTCATAGGTATGAAATTAAAGCTATTTAATTGTATTTAAATGACGATTAATCTGTACGCCTCAATAAAAAAAAAATAAAAGCACATTCTGTCGTTGCATTTAATGCATAGTTAATGCTATTTTAATGCGCCGTGTGATCATTATTATTCGCGTGTGTCTTTTGATGCAACGAAGAGTTTAATTTGCACGTCTGCTTTCTGTCACGAAACTCTCTGTCCTGTCTTCTAAAGTATTATATATATGTATATTTAAAATATTAACCTTAAGAATTTACTGCCGTGAAAGTAAAGAAATTTCTCTTATATTCTAATATCTGTTATCGTTTTAATGAAGATACATTTTATATTTATTTTTTTATGTTCTCTCTCTCTCTCCCTCTCTTTCTCTCTCTTTCTGATAAAATATATCGTCGAATAAATTCTATAAATCTTTCTAGGTTATAATAATTTATAAAAATCGATATAGAGTATAATCTATATATTATTTCACAGATAAAACTTTCTATATATATATATATATATATATATTCTTTTTCTTTTTTTCTTCTTATTATTCACGTGACTATGGCACTGCGTGCCAGTAAATCAAGTCAGACCGTAGTCGCCGGGAGGGCCCAGGTTCTAATAGAATTCGGCCAATTATCCCCCGTGGATCATGGGCACCCCGTTACCTATTTCTATTAAGCGTATTATTATAAGTATTCCGCGGAACGACGGCCAATTACGAGATGGAAAGAAAGAAAAAGAGAGAAGTAGACCGATCTTGTGTGTATGTGAGAAAGAGAGAGGAGGAGGAGGAGGAGGAGAGGGGGAGGAAGAAGAAGGGATCAGAGGAGTTATTGTAAAAAATGAGTCTGCCACGTTATTACCGGTTTCGTTTGGGGGTGAGGGAAAGGGAAGAAGAAACACCGAATTTCTTTTCTGAGCTTCTATGAAAAAAAATCCGAATCTGAGAATTCAACTTTTAACGAACGCGATTTGATGTTCGGAAGGTAACTAATTAAGCTTTCTTTTTTAGAAATTTTATTTTATTTTATTTTATTTCTATACTTCTCATGTTTCTTTTCTTTTTTTAAACAATTTCAAACGATCGCACGAAGCATTGATTAGTTCCAAGAATTTTTTAGAAGTTGTAACGAGATAAACTCTTCCCTTTTTTTTATTACATGAGTACATCTCTTTTAACCTGCAAACACACAAATATCTTCTCATGCGTGACGTTGAATGATCATAACACTTCGTGGATGAAGAAAATTGAGTTTTATCAAATGAATTAGTATACTACTAGAAAACATTTAGATCTATGATAACGAGATAACTTCGTTATCTTATTTAGATTATTATAGCATAAAGAGGTACTATTGCTTAACCCCTTGGATACACATTTATATGAAAATTACTTTGATATATTATTATAATTTAAATATAATATTAAATATAATATTAAATATAATATTAAATATTTTAATAATAAAAACTAAATAAATTTATTATTATTTTATTATTATATATTATATTTATTTAGTAAATAAAAGTTATAATAATATAAAAATTACTTATTACTTTGAAATAAACCAGAATGAAATTAAATTAAATTTTGCAGTCAATTTCAATGATTATATTAGAACGTCATGTGCATCTTTGCCCAAACAAATGCATGACGCGTATTGGTACGTCAAATGCAATCAAAGGGTTAATATTTACCAAAAAATATATATATTGATATTGGATTAGGTGTGATCGGGTATTCGAGATTAGTCGTTTGTCATTGAACAGGTATTATAAGCGAGAAGCCTTTCGGTCGAGCAAGCATCAGTAAATTTCTATTAACGGCGCCGTGGCTTTCGAAACAATTGGCCATTAAATCGAACGGTCCCGCGGTAGATAATAATAACTGGCAATAATCAAGCGCCAGGGCCACCGGTTTAGTTTCGACGCCGCTGTTGGGACCCTCTCACTCTCACTCTCTCTCTCTCTCTCTCTTTCTCTTTCTATCTCTCTGTTCATCTTCTCTTTCTATTTCTATCTACGTTGGTAGTAGTTCTCTTTCGTACTACTGTATAACCGGAGCAAGCCGAGCATCGGTAATGAGAGACCAATTAGAACACCCCGTCGATGGAATTATCCCTCGACGCTTCGAAATTCAAACTGGCTGTTGCCGACGCCGCTGTTTCGCTGCCGGTTGAAACGTTCCCTTCGTTAATACCTTCGTAGCACGCAAAAGAGAACGAATAAAAAACAGGGGGGAAAGGAGAAAAAGGAGAAAGAGTTTGTATGAGTAAGAGTAAAAGTAAGAGTATGAGAGAGATAGAATGACGGGGGATGGAAATGTTGTCTCTCTCTTCCCTAAGAAGAAGAAGATTTCGCGTTTTCTACATCTTTTAACTGGAAACAAGAAGAAGAAAAATAAGAAAGACAGAAATAAAAAAATTAAGAAAGGATCTGCTCTTCATGTTGAATAAAGTTGGCTACCTTTTTTCTACCTTCGTATAGAATATTATGACAATTTAATGCGACGTACGAATTTGTAGCATTGTTAAGCGCTTGTTAAGCGACCAATGTTCCAAACGATTTGAAAAAAAAAAAGTGAGAAAGGAAGAACTGGATGAGAATCCTTGAAAGGAAAGGATTCTTAAGCCGCACGCTCAGGATTATTAACATTTTAAATAGACTTGTTGACCATCTTTTTTATTTTTTACTTTTTCGATCTTTTTTCTTGGCCCGGTTGCCAATATTATATGCTCTACAGAATTGTTGATTACAAGACAAGGGGTAAATGCGACGAGCCCTTTTTTTTTTTGAAGACGAAAATTTCTCTTCGTCGTCGTGCCAAATTCATTCATTCGGTCAAAACCGACTTTGTTGTTATTGGTCGAAGGTATTATTACTTTTGGTAGAGATATTTTTTTTATTATCGTTGTGTATTATACTAATCCGATGAAATGGATACGTATATATTATGTTATAGGTTTTTTCTTATTATTTTTTCAAAAGTTTTCAATGTTACTTCTCATAATATACAAGATGAGATGTGTAACAAGATCGTCGTAAACAGACGAACCTAATGATTTCGAGAAAATTATGTATGGTTGCAACGCTAATATAGACGACGATCTATGCTAGGGGGAAACAAAAAAAAATAAGAGAAAATAAGAGAGAGAGAGAGAGAGAGAGAGAGAAAGAAACGGAAAAAAGGTGACAGAACTACTCGTTACTTCGGTCTCGCTTAATTTGCAGTCGCGTATAATTAACCGGTGTGTGAAAAACGGGCAGCCACCTGCTACCGTCGTCGCCACGTTACTGCTCTCTCTCTTTCTCTTTCTCTCTCCAAGATTTATAGTTATTAATTTCGTAATAGACTCATCAACAAGTCAGTGTACATCGACGCATGCATCTCTTCAACATACATACGTGAACATATATATATATATATATATATATATATATATACATGGATGATGTACTCTAATGCGTATAAATACTTGCCCTGCGTTAGATTCGTCTAACGAAAACGTTTTATGGATAACGAATGGTCGTGACAATAATATTCCCTTCTGGGAAAACTATTATTATGATTACTATGAAAATATTTTGATATAATCTCGTTTGAAACATTTTATTTCATGTGGTATACTTTTT
This sequence comes from Polistes dominula, assembly GCF_049000335.1. Lineage (NCBI taxonomy): Eukaryota > Metazoa > Arthropoda > Insecta > Hymenoptera > Vespidae > Polistes > Polistes dominula. The sequence goes on along the minus strand of NW_028301116.1, from coordinate 2,854,381 downwards.
TTTTAGATTATATCGTAACGTTATATAATATGTTATAATTTATACTGTAATTTTAAATATCAAATTATTAAAGTATGTCAAATTTAATTTGAAATTAAGTAATCGAATCTATATTATTAAATGTTAAATTAATTACATTTCTTTATTGTATGTTTGCATTATTATCATTGTCATCGTAAATAGAAAGCTTTTAAGGAAGTTTAAATAGCTTTAAATCGCAATTGGTGATTACTCGTCTAGAACTTGGTTATATTAGGAACAAAGTTAGGTACATTGATGGAAGAGGATCCATCGTCGAGTCATCGATGGGGCATTTGTCTTGTTTTACCTTCGTTTCGCGTCGTTTACGGGGGTCGTTAACGGGGGCGTGTCGAACAGCCTTTGTCTTATCGTTGAATTCATGGTAACCGGAAGTAGACGATACTCGATATCACCCTTCGACGAACCGAACGTGTATATAGTATAAATTAATCGCCGTTGACTGACCAACCCACAATGAAGTATACCCGTTGTTCCTGACGTCACTTTGACAGGTATATTTCGCGGACGATTAATTCATCCAATCTATTATCAAAAATAACTTGCAAGTATTAATTATAGATTGTTAATAATAATTACTTTAATAGTAAATAATAATAATAAAAATTATTATCAATGTTTATTTAACAATATTTATTATTAATATGGAAAATCATTTTATCGTAATATAAATAAATCGATTTGCAAATTTGATAAATAACGAAGTACGAACACCAACTTGTCTCAACGTTATTAATGCAACTTCCGGTATCAATGAGAATTCGTTATCGATGAGACGTATTTAAATTCTTACCAAAGGATAAAATGAATAAAAGAAAGATGATGTATATAAGAAGTAGATGAATGAAAAAGACCGGCTACTCTATGATGTATAGTAAGTATGCCAACGTGTGTATACCTATACACACACACTCTTACTCATACTCTTCTTCTCTATATGCATAAAAGCGAACGCTGCACGGACCCATCGGTTCTGATTAATTTGTAAAGAACAAAAGGACGCGGCCCCGTTGGCAGCCGTACCGCAATCATTCGTGTGATTAATGGAGTAATGAAATCTCGTCTAACCTTTTAATGGAATCATGAGTTGCGCCAATACGTAACTCGACGAACGTTAACGGACGCAGCTGTCTGCTTTTGGTATCTGTATCTTAAGGAACAATAGAAACTTATGTTCAAAGATCATACGATTTCTCAATTATTTAAGATCGATCTAATTTCGATGACTTAGAATTTTCCATTATTAACACAGTTCATTAATTAATATTGCAATAATAATAATAATATGATCAAAATCAATGACAATATTATTATTATTATTTTGTTTTTAATTATTATTATAGGATTTCTTGATAAATATTATTTAAATTGAAATAGAAAATTTTTTGATATTAATGAGGATACCTAATCATCGTAACTTGAGTCTCGGTTTCGAAAAAGGTATAAGAAATAATAATGAAATGAAAAATAAAGTTTAAAGTAGAGGACCCGACCATATAGGTTGAAAATCATAAGAGAAAATATATCGAAAGATATATGATCGTAGTTATAGCAATGATATTTCGACAGATCGGTCAGCATTTAGCCTCACAATGAAGACTTAATGTACCCAAGTCGAGATTAATGATAAGGGCGAGTCCTATCGTATCTATCAAATAAATAATAAAGAGGAGTATCCTTCGCCGTTCGCCATTCTTGACGAGCACACGGAAAAGGTGTGAACTCTTTAAGACGAGGTGTTGGCTCGTCAGCAGTCAGGAAAGGTGTTGGGGCCACGATCATTTATTATCTCGAGATTGAATTTCTCCTCGGCTCAGCCGAGCTCGCCTCGGTTTAATTAAAATATCGTTATGGGTAGGCGTGGATTCATGCCGCCGTATAGCATTTCGCTTCGTCTCTTTCTCTTTTCAAAAGGTATCCATGAGAAGGGAGAGAGTATGTGTAAGAGAGAGAAAGACAACGAAAAAGGAAGGAAGGAAGGAAGGTGGGACGCGGATAAAAGTACGAGCTTCCGTTATCTATCTTCGACAAGGATGATAGCTAATGATTTAGTCGAATGAAGACCATATACGAAATTCCAAACTATACTAAACAGTATTTTACCAAAGGATTTTATTTTATTTTCATTAATGTTCAATTTGTTCATCTGTTTCTTTTTTTTATTTCTTTCTTCGATTAAACTTTCGAAATATCTTTTAAAAATATCTGTAAGAGTGATATATATATATAAATATGTAATGGTGTCTGATTAATAATAAATATTTTTCAATGTTTTACATTATTGTTATTATCTCGTTTTATAATATTCTTATTATAAATATTATTATATTCGAAATCTTATCTAGAACACAGAATGGCACATCGATATTGGCGTTGTACGTAAGCCACCACCGTCGAGCGTATTTCGTACCCATGATCGTTCCCAGAAGGATTCGTAATTAAACGAGGAGATCGCATTTCGATATACAGGGCCGTATCTCTTTGGAGCGGGCGCGATCAGTAGTGAGCAATCGTAAGCGCTCGAATTCAGCTTGGAAATTTCCGTCCGAGGAGAAAATATTATCTTACGATCCCTCGTAAATATCGTTCACTAATACTTTATTAATCGATTAAGCAACGTTCTTTCGAATCGCATCCGTACATATATATATATATGTATATACATATTCAAGTAACAACCATTCAAATTGTAATCTTATAGTTTTACTGAAAACCTAATTAGGGTTGATTATTTTTCTAAAAATCATCCATTATATATTTCTTGTATAGAAATTAGTTCCTGGATTTTATATCCACCTACCAATTATACCGTTAATCGGCCGACAAAGAGCTTACGAGAAAATCGTTGAATTTTATAGCGTATATACATGTGTATATAATAAAAGATGAAAAAAGAGAGTGAGAGAAAGAGAGAGAGAGAGTTTCGCGCCTATCGCGATGTCTCGGAGAGATCCGGGACACGGGCTTAATTAAAAATTAATCGGTGTAAATTAATTTAAATGCAAAAAGAGCGCGCGAACGCGCGCTCGCTCGTAAGGCCCCGTGGAAAGGAGTAAGAGAGAAGAGAAATGAAAAAAAGGATAGAAAGAATGGGGAATGCAAGAAAGAAAAAGTGAGAAAGAGAGAAAGAAAAAGAAAAGAAAAAAAAGAAAAGAAAAGAAAGAAGAAGAAGAAAAGAGGTGGAGCGACGTTTTTCGTGGGCGGGGCAACGGAGTTAGGCGATCGTTACGATGCCTAGCGGGCGATAATCGAAAAGCTCGAGCGATTCGAAACAAAAGAATCGAGATCGGACCCACGATGGCCTCTCGGAGTGGGGAGGAGGCCCTGCACGGCACCGCTCGGTTCCCTCACGGTCTCTCGGTCGAACTGGTTCGACTTGGATCGTTAATACCTCGTTATCGCTTAGGTCAGGATCGAGCTAGCGTATCGATCGCTCTTTTCGATCACGAAATGGACAATGGGAGTGAGAGACCGGGTCAAAACGTCTATGCTATAATAAACTTTTAACCGTTATCGTTCTCTCTCTCTCTCTTTTCTATTGGTGAAGTCTATAAAAGGTACAAACAAAATATTGACGTTAGAAAGTAATGTTTCTTAAATGGTTTTACCAAAGAAATATTCATATTTTCAGGTATTTAATTCATTCTAATAATTTTAGATGCATGTTCATTTTGATTATTGGCTTGTCGTTGATTTCTACGACAGAATTCTAGACAAACATATCGATTTAATCTATTATAGTTTAATTGAACGATTACCCGTGACATTGATCAATATAGTTAAACTCTTAACACTCGTTAAAGCTTACAAAGTAGTTATTTTCTATCTAAGCAAAACGAGACCCGTGAAATGATATGTTACTCGCTACTGTTCATTCTTCAATTCTACTGTTTCAAACGGAACGAATCTCTCGAATTATTATCCATTATGCTATTTGCGAGACACGAATTATGCACGCATTAGTATTATACGAAACGTTTAGAAAGGAGCGTACGGCGCACAATTTGTTGCCCTCCCCACCCTTCCACCCCTAAAATGTCGTTAAATAATTCATTCATAAGCGTGCCTCGTATAATTTTAAGCGGTGGTAATTAATACACGCGGATATTAGAATTCTCTCGCGATCTTTGCACTTTAACATTTGTTTACGTTTCGTTACTTCGATAATTCTTCTCACCTTTCTTTTTTTCTTCCTTGTTGTTGTTATTTTTAATTAACATAACAAATTAAATCGCGTCATTAAAGGATCGTTAAAGTTTCATTAAAAGTATTAATAAAAGATCTCGTGCATAACGTTAGTAATAAGACTTTACCCACGAGTTATAATATTTGCGTAAAATCTTACGCTCTTTGGTCACTCTCCTTAGGAATATTAAAATCGTTGGCAAGTAAAAGCGCGTGAATCGGTAGAAGAAGAAGAAGAAGAAGAAGAAGAAGAAGAAGAAGAAGAAGAAGAAGAAGAAGAAGAAGAAGAAGAAGAAGAAGAAGAAGAAGAAGAAAATAGGAGATAACATACTCGTAACTATTTTATGACTCTTGGTAAACCTCAAATTTATTGCCAAACCTTTTTGTGATATCGACCATTTTTTTTCTATCGGAATCCTCTAATACATACATATATATATTTTTTTTCTTATCTACAAATTTCCAATATTACATATTACTGATATACTCCTATGTTCTAGTTCACCTTGAATTCTTCTTGATTATCGATAATACGTTTTAATTCGATGATGACTTACTTAACGATAAGCTACAGCTATATCCCTAACAAAAAACAAATTAACGACCATCTAAAGTTTTAACAAGTTTAATATAGAAAAGAATAACAAAAGAAAGGAATTGAAAATATAGAAAAATAAAAAAAAATATAATACGATTTAGTTGAACGATCGGGTAACTCCTTTCTGTAATTAGTGGCTCGTTATCGTGTATCGAAGCGTGGGAGATATACTAATTGAGAGGACAGAACGAAGAACTGGCCTTGATTAAACAACATTCGAAAACTAGTTCCTTTTCCTTTCCTACTACACTGCCCTGCGGGGAACAACGATTATAAACGATTATTGAAAGCTCTCCTTGCTTTTACCCTTTTACTCCCTTCTCCCTTCTCTATCTCTAACTCTGTATATTGCGTTTGTCAAACGGCACCGTAATACGGTTGCTCCTTGTGCACGGTCGATGCTAATTTAGATAACAATCTCACTCTCTCTCCCTCTCTCTCTCTCTCTCTTACTCTTTTTACATTTCTTTTTCTCTTTCTCTATCTCCTCTTCTTCATTCCTTCCTTCCTTCGTATTTTTTTCTTTTCTTTTTTTATTTTTTTCCTTTTCCCCCTTTTTTGTACTTTTTTTCGATTAATCGCATACACGAGCAGTACAAGATATCACGTTTGAAATTAGATACAACAAAGGGTACTTTGAAGTCTTCATTTGTGCCGTAAATAGAGTGACCGTGAAAGTATTGTCCTTACACCACTTTCTTTTCTCTCCGTTCTGTGTAATAACTTTATATATACAAGATGAATTGGATTTTTATCAAGTAATTCGTTGAATTATTTATTAGAATCAAAATGTTTAATATATTTATAAATATAATATAATATTAAAGTTAGTTACGGAAATATTATTACTATAGTGTTATTTACATATTTTATAGCAGCGTTTCTCAAACATTTTGTTCTACAGCTCAATGTATTCATTAATAATAATACAATAAATTTAAATTTATAAAATTATTAATAAATTGATAAACTGAATTTCTTTTATAATATTGTATTATCCTGAACCAGTTAGAAAAAATTATACCAGAATTTTTCTTACAAATTATTAAAATATTTTCTCTTAAGTTAAAAATTATCAATTCCAAACAATTAAAAATGAAAAGAACTATTCTTAAGTTGAGAAATACTGCTTTGAAAAATCATCTTATCCTATCTGAATAATATTAACATTAATGTCAAAAAAAGAACAGTTAAATTTAATTTATCAGCCGAAACTTAGAGACAAGAAAAAAAAAGAAAGGAAGAAAAAAAAATAATACAACACAAAGAAACGCAAAAAGAATATAAAACAAAATGTAAAAGAAAGTAAGTAAAGGAAGAAAAATTTGTTCTCTCTCTTCTCTGTTGAACGGCGTAGGCATCATCGTCTTGGCGGCGTGCATAAAACGGCCGTAAAACGCTAAACGGTTGTAAAGTTGCCGCCCCGAAAACGCGCAAGCATACGAGGAGCCAAAGTTAGCCGTTTAGCCGGTTGTTGCGTAGTTGTTCTTAATGTTGTTGCCTATTATTATTGTTGTGCGACTTATTTTTTACATTTAGTTAACCCAAGTTCACTTGGTGCAGCCAATGAGACACGCAGATATTTCGACATTAAATCATCAGCAAGCAAAGGACCACTCCCCCATTTTTTCTGCCGAGAATCTTTGGTACTCAGACCAACGTTGAAAGTATAAACTTATGTTTATGTCCAGTATATTTAAAATAAATAAAATAAATGCGTCTTTTACGAAAATCTGTGGCAAACATACAACATAGTTAGACTAATAATTTTATCAAAATTTTCAACGAATAAAAATGAAGAATTTCCAAAAGAAAAAATGACTTATAACTCACTCCCTTTTGGATTGCTTAGTTGGGATCGTTTTTATATGGAAGATAAATTAGGCTAGTTTCTTCGATGTTAGATTTAGGGGTAGGGAAGAGTTTCGAATCGAAAAAAAATCAAATAAAAATGTTGTTTCACGTGGCAACCTCGATTTCTGTAGAGACATAAAAAGCGTATCGCGATGTGGAATCGAATCAGAAGGAAGTACAGTGACCGGTCCACCTCGGACAACCAATCATCCGGGCAACCCAAAGAAGATGGTATGGTGATGGTGATGGTGAGGGCGACCCAAGGAACGCAATCTTACGTATCAATTAGCCTCACGGTCCGCGCGCGCAGGGGTTTACCCCCCGCGGGCCTTTGACCGTTTGCCGCTTCGTCTTCGAGGTGTGAGAACCGAGACACGAACTGCGTATACGTTCGTTTTACAACGTCTTCATCGGACCTTCTTCTTCTTCTTCTTCTTTACCTTCTTCTTCTTCTCCACCTTCTATCGTTCTTTCTCTTTCTAATCTTTGAGAAAGGGTACGAGAGGGTTCCAGTTCCAGCTGGACAGGTAAAGTCAGAATGCCTCGGGGCCTCATCCTCCCACCGAAAACCAATGTTGGAAACTTGATAGGTCATCCTCTTTCTTCGGCGGGTGCAAGTTTTGGTAGCTGATGGACCCTTGTAAATTAGTATATCGACATAAACTCCAAACTATATCGATTGTCAAAAAAAATAATAAACGTCTGAGGGACAGTTATAATTGAACCGTGAGTTTTTTATTTTAATACTAGGTTTATATATATTTAGATGACTTTGTAATTATTTATCGAATTGGATTCGGTTAGATAAAATAAGCTATGAAAAAGAAAGATTGAAATTTAACGCGACACGTTTTGGATAACAGGATTCAATTTCTTCTTTTTGTTTTTTATTTTCTAATTCATTGAGGAGCAACCCTTTTGTATATTCGTGGTATCCTGGTAGCTGGTAGCCAATATCTCTCATTGTAAATTAGTATCATTTCGTATTCGTTGTGGTGTAGCCATTGTCAGCGGAGTCTCAATCGTTGGATTAAGGTTCGGCATGAAGAATGAGAATGATGATTCGAAATTGATGAACACTCCTTGTATGTGTCCGAAGACGATAATAATCTTCCAATGAAATCCTGAGTAGGATTTAATTTCACACCTTACGTTTCTCTTCTTGTAACATCTTCATTGGAGGTTGCTTGCTTGCTTGCTTGTGGTTGTCGAGTTTAAAGCGACCAAAGAGACAAGCCGAGAATAAGAAACGGAAGAAAAAGAAAGATGAGATGTGTGATAGAAAGAAAGAAAATCAAAAGAATGAGAAGGTGACTCGAGAAAGTCAAAGAACACATCCGAGGAGCTTTGAAAATTTCATCGTCATCTCCTACGGCGCCCGGCCACGGTGTCGTGCCGCGATCAAATGAATGTCACTCGTATTAGCCTGATCACGCGTTCACCACTTCATACTAACTCAGTCGGAAGGTAAATGGAATTAGACTAATGAACGGACAGAATGAATTACGTTGACGTGTGTCTTTATAATTGCAAGATCTCAAGATAAATAAATTGACTAATATTATTATTGTTTATATGCATTGAACGATATTAAGCTAAGCTTATCATACTTACAATGAACATCATTCTGAACGAATGAATTTCGAACAAAATTTTATTTGATTTATATTATTTCCAAAATTCCAAACTTTTGTAGAAATTACTTGACAGAAAATTTATATTCCTAAAGATAGAACAGAAATGTTATTATTTCACAAAATTAATAATAATTAATTGTAACTTGTTATATTCAAAATAAGAAATGATAAAATATATTATTTCACATATATATATATGATAATAAATTCTATCGAATCGATTAAGATATTCAAATATATTCTCGAATCTCTCGTAAATTTGTAGAAAACTAATTAGACGAGGTTAAATCATCGTTGAGATCGTCTTTTGCTATTATAATATCAAGATGAAGTAAAAATAAGGGGTCTAGAAAATAACAAAATAAAAAGATAAAACCGTAGAGAAAAGGATAGTTCAATCTTCGCGAATGGTTTAACGTCAAGGATGAACGGAGCAGTCAGTGGCTGGGACGATGTATTTCTTAGTAGGCGGAGGAGGGAGGGGGAGAGGGTGTTAACGAGTCACGATCGTTCTCTTCTTCAAAAGAAAGGGATGAGACACCTTTGTAGGGCCGTCCGCACGCCGCCGTGATGCCAGGTGTTGGCTACATATAATATATTACTTAACACCCACGAAAAAGGGACTCGACGGTGGACTCACGAGCAAACCCACGGGGGTCCATCTTATTCTAATCCATCCGGTTTTATCCATCGACCTTCTTTCATTCTTACCATCCTACTCTTTCTCTCACCAACAAATCGTCGATAATATAATTTACTTTTAAAGTATCGTTCTAAGGTATATTAAATCTTTCCAGGTGACTCATTCTTATATTATGTTTCACCTTTTTTTTATCGTATTAAAACACCGCTATGATTCAATGATTAGCAATAATATTTTTATAAATATATATAAAAATATGCATAATAAATACATCAATCGAAGAATGACTAGTAACCGTGCAATTAGTCATGTAGAAAAAATATCTATTTTCGTTGTGTCATTAAAAATCTCTATTGTAATAACAACTTAACAAAATACTACTTCCATATAACGTGTGTAACGTAAACACGTAAGAAAGTATCTTTAAGTATTTGCATAGCAAAAATATAATAATATACTTTGTTCGAGAAGAAAGAAATAATTCATAACATTCATAAATTTACAAAGTTTCGTGAATTTGAACAAATTCGTATGGACACGTTCGCACCTTTCGGCTGATTAGACCGAGTATAATTTTCTTCGGTATCGTGTCAGAAAGACAGTAAAGGGCCTCAGGGTTGCGAATCGTTTTGTCGTTGTGTCGTCATCGTCGTCTCGTCCCAAGAAGGACGGGCCTTTCGAAGAGAACGGTGGTGGGGGAAGCCGCAGGCAACAAAGTGGGAGAAAAGGGGCAGCAATACTCTTTCCCTTGTGAGAAAGAAAGAAAGAGAAAGAGAAAGAAAGAGAGAGAGGGAGAGAAAGGGACCGTGGTGCAGAAGGTGTCGGGCAATACTTTTCAGGTCGTCCGTCGCCGCTTGACGTCTTAATGCACGTCGAGAATAATCTCACCACCAATTTATTACACTCTTTCTCATTTCTTTCCTCCTTCTTCTTTCCTCCACCCTCTTCTTCTTCTTCTTCTATTTCTTTTTCTCTCTCTCTCTTTTCTCCCCCTACCATTTGACTTGTATTGCACACCTACCAGGACCCTTCTTCTCCTTTTATGCCTTCTCTCCGACAACCTTCTCTCTCTCTCTTTCTTTTTCTATCTGTCTGCTTCTTTCTATCTTTTTCTCTTTCCATCCGCAACCCTTCCTTCCCTTTACCTTTTACTCTCTCCTTCGTTCTTTCTCTTTCTTTTTTTTTTCATTCCAAACCAGCGCATTCTCTACCACTCGGTCTCGCACCTAATAGAATACGTAATTTGAATTTTTGAATTATACCGCGGGCTTGTATGAGGTAGAAGGACCCAGGGTATTTCTTCGTCGGTGCCGAGAGAACCAATCGGACGACAGACGCTTTACCCCCTACCGCCCGATAAATTTATGAACTTTATGGATGACTTTTTTTCTTTTTATTTATTTATTTATTTATTTATTTATTTATTTATTTTTGTTGATTTTCTTTTTTCTTTTCTTTTATATCTTTACTGACCTTCTATAAAAAAAAAAAAACGGTAATCAACCGATTACGGTTTTGCTGCCCCCATTAGTTTCTCTACTCGAACGTGAATAATATCAAGCTATCATCGTGTTAATTTTCTTCTCTCGTTAGATCACACAGACGTTTGCGAAACTCGTCATCAACTAGAGGTTACAAGCATTCCTTATTTTCTTCCTTCACCATAGCGATCTAATTTTAACTGATAGATCGGCACACCTGGTCGTCAGTCGTACGTTCTTAATGAGACCGTGGAAGAGATTATCCAAGGTCATTGATCCTCGAATGACGAAGTGGTCGGTAAATCATCTCCACTCGGTATAATCATTTAATAAGGGGGTCTACAGATAGCTATGCCAGCCCAACACTTTATTTATAAGCGAAAGTTAACGTTACCAGAGATACTAAGATTTTGTCCTCTCTCTCTCAGTTAGGTTCATAAATAATATCCCTCCCCCCCCAACCCCAACCCTACCCTAACTCTTTCGGATTAACTTCAAATTCTCGTAGTTTGAAATCTTTATTTTATACTATTCGGTCACCCCCCCCCTTGAGTATATAAGAAAATTTGGGCCCGTGAAGAACTTTTAAAATCGGTAACTTTGAAGTGAACCCCAAAGCGAAACGAAGAGGCCCCCTTCTCTACACGTTGGATAAGTAGAAAAATCTTCAGCAAAAAAATTGTAATCCCAATCCTTTATTCTCTTTTTATATACATATATATATATATACATCTTTCTCTTTATTTTCTTCCTTTTGTCGACAATTTTCTTTAACGAGCCGGCTTTGCTTTTGCATCGATCAAGAATCTTATCAACGAGTCTTTGTTGTTGAAAATAATGTAGACTCTCTCTCTCTCTCTCTCTCTCTCTCTATCTATCTACAGAAAGGAAGAGAATGGTTTTACATTCGTTGGTAAGAAACGTCGTCGTCGTCGTCGTCTTAGTCCTCGTCTTAGTCGTCCGTTTGCGGCGAGACAGGGTGCGCAAAAAACAAGAAGACCCCAATGAAGGAGAAGAAGAAGAAGAAGAAGAAAAAGGAAGGAAAAAAAAGTCTAAGAGAATAAGATAAAGATAGAAAGAAAGAAGAATAAGAAGAAGAAGAGGAAGGAAGAAGAAGAAGAAGAAGAGACTACGATGCGGCAGCTGTTGGCCAAATTAAGTGATCATCTCGTCATCATCAGTGAGGCCGCCACAAGCTGGAAGAGAACGAGTCCCTCTCTCTCTCTTTCATTTTCTTTCTCTTTCTCTTTAGAGACTTTTGTAACCCATGTACCAGTCCCCCATGTTGCTGCTATGTTGCTGCTGAAACGATAGGCTCTACAAATCCCGTGAAATTAGCATCGGTGGATCGTAAAGGTAGAGCAAAAGGTACAAAATAACTGCGCACGTTCCAAGCTTGCACGATGCAATCCTACAGTGTCCCTCTATGTATTTATATATGTATGTGTTTCTGTATGTGTATATATGTGTTAGAAAGAGGATTCAAGAATGAGTTGGTTCAGGAGGATAGAAAACTTGTACAGGAGACATCGTATCCGTTCGGATTTAATAAGCGAGACCGATAATCGTTGTATTTACGAGCTACACCACCAGAGTTCTCCCTGCGAAATTAAATTATTGTCGTAAAAAAAAAAAAGTAGGTGGTCTAATATCATCCAGTTTGCTCCGACAATTTCGATCTTCTTCGATTATCAACTAATAAAAAAAAATAAATATTATATCTGTTAAGAATAACCCGTTGAATCTTTGAAATTCTATAAGGGAATATTACTGTGACAATGTTTAAACATTTTAAATGGTCTTTCTTTTTTTATTTATATATATAAATATCCTTTTATTATCTGGATAGGATGGTCTCATTTAAAGTTAGAAACAATTTGATTAGATTTTGCGAAAGAATTTTATTTATAATTTATTCGTTAACGAAGAGTTTCACGTTACCATTTTCCCAACTCACCATCGAAGATTGTTGAAATTTATGTCGCATAAATTTGAGATTATAACTCGCCTTGGCAACACGATACTTACTTTCCTATGGCATTTAATTTTCATTCGGTAAGAATAAATTGATAACCGAAGCTTCCCCCATTGGATTATGATAATATGCGAATGGTGATATTGTCATAATTAACAAAAAGCAAAATAAATAGACAAAATAATAATAAGGAGAAGACAAAATAATCGATATTAAATAAAATATACACCTTATATATTTAATAATCGATGACAAAATTAATACTCAAATTCCTATAAACGTTTTCTACATCATGGGAATTTTTTCGATTGGTCATTATTTTTTGTCTTTTTTTTCTTTTACTTGGACAGGGGCTATAAGGGTTGTAAAGAAAAAGAGAATGGAAAAACGAAAACGAGATAGAAAAACAAAAAGAAAATAGAAAGAGAGAGAGAGAGAGAGAGAAATGAAAGAAAAAGAAAAAAAAAGTAATGGGGTAGAGAGTGAGAGATTAGGTTATACGTTTTCCGGCAGAGCCGGCGTTGAAACAATGAACCGACCAACCGGCGTGGTTCGTGCAAATCTCCAGGCTTAGCGCCTCCATTGTCACCCCCAACGTCCCTCGAACTACCCTCGTAGCGCGCTACGCAAGGGTGCTCCGTGGATTTAGACGGTCCTGTCGCCATAGCAACTGCAGGCGGCGCTTACCTAACCGAAACTTCTTCCTTCCTTCCTTCCTTCCTTCGTATTCCGATGTTGGAATCTACGATACTATTACTTGATGTATAATTTTCAAGGACGATCGTCACTATGCCGTAATTGTTACTAAACATATTTTTAAAAAATAATTTTAAGATGTATTTTTATTTTTATGGAAAAATATTTTTTTTGAGAGTGAAAGCAAATAATTAATTAATTAAATAGCATAAAATTAAATAACATACAACTAAATAACATAAAACTAAATAACATAAAATTAAATAATATAAATTAAATGATTAAATAATTAATAAAATAATTAAAATTAAATGGTTAAATAATTAATTAAATAATTAAAATTAAATGGTTAAATAATTAAAATTAAATAATTAAAAAATAAATTAAATTAATTTAATAATAATCAATTGTAGAAACACTATCAGATATTGTTAAATGTGTTCATTTAAAAATATACCAGAAACTAGTTATTTTTTTTCTTATACTACAAAATACTACAAATTACTAACCTCTGGAATAAAGAACAGAAGATAGACTTCAAGAGGAAAAATAAAAAAAGCAAGGTCTAACCTTTTTTGTCTGGCAAATGGAGACGTTTTTGGAACCTTCATTCATTCATTCATTCGTACGTCTTCCATGAGGACAACTAACGACAGAAGGTTATTTTTTTTCGTTAGTCCTAGAAGTAGCCCTTATACTGACCCCTTAGCAACCCTCTTCTAACTTTTAGAAATTTCAGGGGCTTATCACATCCTCGGAAGTAACCGTAAATGCCTTGAGATTAATACTAGGAGTATTTTTTTCATTTTTTATTCACATTTTCATTTTCAAAACTTTTCTCAATTGGATGGAATAATTTTGAGAAAAATACTTTTGTTTGTCTCATAAAATCTCATAAATGGATGAATATTTATAAGAAAAATGTGTAAAACATTATAAATCTTTTCATAGAAATATGGAAAAAGATTATTCTTCAAAATGTTGCCAACTAATCACGATCGAACGTATTTCATTCTTTATAAAAATGTAATAAAAAAAAAGAATAGATATACTTATATTAGATGAATTACGTCGGAAGGTAATCAAAGGTAGCAAATCATCGAAACCGTGGTTCCATGCACGACGTTAAAATTCGTATAGATAAGGGCGGTAGGTAACCTAGCCCGCGGCTCGCAATTCTCTAAAAAAGCTCTGGTTTTTACGTTAAAAAGTAAGGGAATAGCCGAAAAATGGGAAAAATGTTTCACAGATAGAAGCAAACTGCTTGGTGGTCAAGCGTATTTTACTTGACTAACGTTTTTTCTACTACTAGAAATTTCTCCGAAATGAAATTAGCCTAGAAAGCCAAAAAGCGAGTGAAGGGGATGAGTTTAGGATTGTAACTACCGTCTCGCGTGATATTATACATCGAACTTTTTTACTACATTTTTTTTTATCCGAAATGAAAAGTTAACAATTTATTTAAAAGAAGAAAATACAAACAAATCTTGGAATCTTAGTAAAACTTTGATTTAAGATACACAAATTAACAACATATAAATAATAAATAATTAACATCAGACAAAACTAATATAAATCAAACTTAAAAAGTCATTTGAAAATAAAAAAAAATGTAATTGTGAAAAGAGTTCCAGTTGGAAGTAATGTAGACCCTAAAAGAATTGTAAAAAGAAAAAGAATTGTAAAAAAAAATGCTCGTTGGTAAAGATATAGTAATCGAGCGTGCAAGAGAGAGAAGATTAAAAAAACAAGAAGAAGAAAAAAAGATAGAAAAGTATAGTTACGCAGGAGCAAGAGAGCCCCGTAGCACAGTGAAACAACATCGGGAGCCAGGACTCGCTGCCAAATGAAATTATCCTTCGAAAGCACCGGCAATCTCGAGGGTTAATTCCGCGAGAGAGGAGGGTTGGTGGTAGAAGAGAAGGCCCAGGTTGTTGTTTGTTATCGTTGCAACATCGGTATCACTGGCGGCAGGCAAAAGGTTGCCTCAGGCTGACCATAATTTAATACCGGCTACTAATACGTTCCCTCCATCGTTCTCTTGACCAGATAAGAGTACCTACCACCACCACCACCACCACCACAATCACCACCCACCCCTTTCACTCGTTCTACTTGCATTCACGGGGTGAGTGAACATGCATAGTGACCTCTCGACGTTTCAAGTTAACCCACGGTTTACTTGTCTAATTCGTACGACTATCATCTGTCTCACGACTTTAATGATAATTGGAAACGCGAATATCATAGTAATTTTAAGTTCAAATACTAGAAAACAACCCCCTATAACCCTGATGGAATATACGTTAACACGCTTTCTGACCTAAATAAAAAATTGACTTATTTTAATTAAAATAAAAACAAATATGTTTTGTTTAACATCTTGACACATTTAGTTTTTTATTTTATTTTCTAATATTCAATATACCGTGTTTGTAAGTCAGTACATTGTAAGATAAACAAGGAAATAATGAAGTTTCAAAGAAATGTTGTATTCTTTTAATTTGTATAGTATGATAAAGACAGTAAATGTATAAAAGGACGTTTTAAGACCCGAGGGAAAAAAGGGTGGATCTACGTTGGTCCTGTTGAGACACATCGTAGTTGTTATGGAAAAAAGAAAAACTAAGTGGAAGTAAAGTAGACCGAGGGTACATTCATCATAAGTTATTAAACAAGGTAACAAAAGGCTACAGTTACTACGAAGGGTGGTTGGTGCGTGAGAAAAAGAAAAGAAAAATGTAAAAAAAAAAAAAATAAAGAAGAAAGAAAGAAGAACGAGAAACGCGAACGGAAGAAGATAGAATCGGCCTAACCGGTAGACTTTCTCACTCACTCTCTCTCTCCCTCTCTTTCTCTGCGATGATAGATGGCCAAAAGGATTAAGATATCCTTCGACTCTCGACGCCCATCCCCTCTCTCTTCTTGAAAATGTTAATCCGGTATAAAGAAGACGAAGGAAGATAGCACGAAAACATTTATTTAGAATATCTAGCTAGATAAGAAAGGATTGTTTTTTTTTTACGTCCTAAAAAATATTTACGACAAATATTTGATCAGGGTTCATTTTAAACGAACGAAAGGAAGATGTATTTTAGCAAATTTCATCTATAGAAATATTATTTTGTATTATAAATTTATTAGCAATGTCAAAATCAAATTTTTGAATAATATTTTATATATATATATATATATATATAAAATATTATTATATATAATTTATATAATATAATTTATATAATATAATTTATATATTATATAAATTAAACGAAGGTCAGACATGTCTTGAATAATTTTAAACGAGATTAAATATAAAAGACAAACAATAATGATGAAATAACTTCTGTAATCGAATAAAAACGCGTGTTACTAAATATTAATTATTTTTATATGAAAAAACAACCCCCCCTCCCCCCCAAAAAAAACAAAGTATAATAAAAAATATGATTTATTATTAGAATAAACATTTATCAATCCCTTTCGATTATTGTTACGAGTTTTAAACTCGTAGTCGTCGACATGTCAAAAGAGTTTTGTAAAGATGAAGTGGCGGTCGATGATTAACGTGACTTTTGTAAGCACGTTGAACAGAAACAGGGGTTGGGTTAGAGGAGGGGGTTAGGATGGATAGAGATATTCGTGTATTTGGATCCGAACAAGAGGATTGGGGGTGAGTGTTTGGCAAAAGTTCGAAGCTCGTGAACGAAAACGTGCCTTGGTGGCACACTATCATCCTTACTATAGTACAACAAAACCCCCGCTTTTCCAACCCCCCCCCCGAAATCCCTATTTTCGATTCTCTTCAACTCTTTTACTTCCTCTACCTACTCTCCTCTTTCTATTTGCAATCCTCTCTTCCTCCTCCTACGTATACCTACCTACCTACCTACCAACCTACCCCTCTTCGTACCTGTAACATCAATTAAAATTCTCGTGGTCGATGTGCGCCGCCGCTCTGTTTCGTGCGATCCTACGCCGTTTTTAATTGGATTAGAGGGAGAATACCGATACCAACAGCCGGTGGATGAGCAGAGGGAGATAGAAGAAGAGGAAGAGGTGGTGGACGAGGAAGTAGAAACGAGCCGAGGGTGCGAGATTACCGAAAAGGGGTTGTTCGTTGGATATTCGAACGAGAGAAGGGGTTGATAGTAAAGGAAAAAGTAGAAACGTACGACAATATAGGATGATTGTGTCGCTGGTAAATAACAGAGAGACAAATAACGTTTCATCTCATTTCTTTTTTTCTTTTTTTCATTTCGATTTCGGTGTCAAGGATTTTTATAGATCGATTTTCGATTATCTATCAACTGTATAAGATAATTATTACTATTACTTAAAGTTATTATTTTTTTTAATTACACCCTAATACAATATATGTAATAAATATATACTATATGTATTCAAAAGATGGTGGAAAATTTGATAAGCAACATTGTAAAATCTTTCGTAGTAATAGTTAAGGTAACTTAAATGAAGTATACATATACACATACATAGTTGTAAGATATGAATATTATAATAAGTAGAGTCATAATAGGTTTAGTATTTTAAGAAAGTACGGAAATAAGGTTCGTAGAAGTGAGGTTAGAAATCAAATTTAAACTTTCCGCGTATATTTGTCCTGTTTCAACGTATAAAAGTATATATATATATATATACTATACACGCATAATACGTATTCTCTTGAAGTTATAGTTGAGAAGTAAACTTTGCGGAAGATACACGGACATACATTTTCGGTTTTCTTGCCAACTATCATCGATGTTAGGAAGAAGAAGAAGAATAGACGAAGAATATCGAAAACGTGCCAGTACTACTATGGTATAGTATAATACGCGTCTCTTTTATAGACCATTAAGTTTCTTTCTTGGAAGTTTTCAATGTAAACCAACGAACCATCTCCGTGTCCGTCTAATATAAATAAATCATTTGGTTGGTTGGTGGGTTGAGTTTTGCACGCTAAGCCGCCTCGAGCTTTAGTTCACGCTCGTGGGTATCCTGCATTCGTAACATGAGGCATTAATTATGTATTCAATAAATTTTAACCGCATTGAAATGAATTCAAATTGCAGATTAATATTAAACGATGTGCTCTAATTGGCCAAGCAATTATGCGGTGTTAATTAAACATTAGGAGTGGGCCGGTCCAGCCGGATATAATACAAAACATGGTTGATACGTGCCATCTATCGAATGTTTTCTAAAATTTACTTCTATATCTACTTTTTCCTACGTTATCCACTTATAACTCAAGATTATCATTAGTTAACAATTCGATTTATAAAATATAATGAACGATAATTTCTTTTCTTTTTCTTCTCCTTTTTTTATTCATACATTTTCAATCATATTTCAAAAGTTATTTGGGATCTATGAGTTTTTTTTTCTTTTTTATACGTTTATATTTGTATACGAATTACAAATCATTTGATTATATTTAATATCTATTTTCTTTTTATACTTATCGTTAACGAAGAGAAATATTATTATAGGGAAATAAATGATTGCACCTATAATTTATTTAATTCGTTATTTATGGTACAGGATGACAAAATGAAATGTTTTCATGGGTGTTTTTTTTAATCTTTTTTTTTTTTTTATACAAAAGAAACATTTTATTACATTCAGCTACGATCATTATACAATATAATTATATGCAGTGCAAAGTGACATATCAAACAAACGTATGGTGGCTGTTTAAAAAAATAAAAAGAAAAAGAAAAGAAAAATTACCGTTTAATAAATGTACGTCGATTATTGGGTTTTCGGAATCGTTAAAAAATTTTCGACGTTTATGATCTCTTTCTCTCTAAACGCGAGATAAGTATTTTCTAAGCAAATAAGGAAATACGGAGAGAGGGAGAAAGGGAAACAACTAGAAAATAAATTACAAAGTAGACGAAATTAAATGATTGCAGTCAGCTTATTATCTCGTACAGGTAAAGTAAACATTTTTTTTCCTTTGCCCTGATATGTTAGAAATTGGTGAATACGATAAAAGATTTTGCCACGGACCGAACACGCGATAAGTGTAAATGCTATGTAAATAACGAGCTTTTTAATTGCCAATATTGATGTACTTGTGTAAACGTTATTTGCATTTTCACGAAGCATATAATTTAAGTTTTCTTTAAGTTGAATATCTTGTCGTATCTTAGTATCGATAATTTTCATTTAATTTAAGTTATACCGTAATGATTAGTTAAAGAACGTTACATACGTATACTTTTGTATATACGTACATACATATTTTAACAATAATAATGAAAACGTGTCAGTGGCAATTTCTTTCACGTAGAACATAGACGAGCTCTTATTATTCATCACGATGTTCTTCTTAATAAATACGATTATACGTGTTCACACCACACGTAAATTAACGGAATTCGTATCGACCATCAAATATATTACAGCTTTATCGATTACTTATGTTTACTTTCTCGATTATAATTACTTTTATTACTTTTTTGTTCCGTTTACTATGTTTATCGAAACACGAGTGAAAATTATCATTCGATTATAATCAAATTTTAATTATTACTTATTTTGCATTAATCACGACGATGATGACATGATTTTCTTTTTTTTTCAATACATCATAGTTTAAATTCTCAAATATTTATAAATGTTAAATCATGATAATGATAACGTAGAACATATTTAAGCAATGATTGCAACGATTATAACATTGGGAAATTTATTTATTCGTTTGATTTTTTTTTATTTTGATTGCGAGTAGTCAGTTGATTTAATGTTTTTTTTTGGTTAATAAGCAAAAAATCACGAACTATTTTCTTTCGATGGAAGAAAGAGAGGAATTGTTTTTTCTTTATTTTTTTAACATAAATAGTACGTGAAATTTTGCAACATGTATTTCACCACATGGTGTATCATTTACACTTATGCTATATCTATGTTAAGCAAACTACTATCGTTTTTCTTTCATACTTATCTTCCTTATTAATTGTATCGCAACTTTTTGATAATCCTTTCATTAGTAATTAGATTAATATTGATTTTATGAATGTCAAATACTTCGATGATCCATTTCGCTTATTATATAAATTTATCGAAGTTCCATATATATCATTTCATTTTCTTAGTCCTCACATCGATGTCTTATATATCTAATTTTTAGGATAAATATTCTATGTACATTTTATTTTGGATCCGACGTTGTAGTTTTGAGTGATGACCGTTCATCATTTTGGTATAATTCAAGTTATCTTAGCATGGCAGCATGTTTTTTTTCATGATCATAACATAAATTTTATCACATTAGTAGTAATAAGATTTAGTGATGTTTTTCTTGAATCATTGGGCAGGGATATATTATCACAGGAACTTGTAAATCCGACTGTTGGTATAATTTATCACGCATATTAAGGGCAGTGATCTGAATTATCAAGCAGCTCGTATCGGAATGTTTTATAGGGATCTGCACTATCGACCGATGATAATGTTGCATCCATTGTCCGCTTATTATTTTTCTTTTGTTTTTTCTTCTTGTTATTGATTATTTCGATTAAAAACACTCTTCTCTTTTCCTCCGACCAATACTATTTAAAAACGCCATTGATAAAATTCTCTTTATTCGAACTAAAGTGGCGTTTCTTCCTCGTGGAGTTACCTGGGGGTCGGAGGAGGTGGTGGTGGTCATACGGCACTACCTGCATAAAATCCGGCCTTTCCTACCAAACCAGGACCACGTTGTTTTCTTTTTTCACATTCCATCGTACTAAAAGTATTTTGAGCAATTTGAGATTTTCGTTTAGGATTTTGCAATGTCATACTTCTTTGACTGGAATTAGAACTTGAGCTTGTACCAGGTTCAGATACCCTTAAAATACCAGAATGTATCGTACCAAAGTTTTGATAAATGTATTGAGATTGGATAGCTGATACCGATGTATTATGATGTTTCAATGTGATAGGTACAGTTTGTCCAGCTAAACTGTTGTAACGTGAATCATAACCGAGTGGTGTATCCAATAAGGATTCGTTCCTCTCGCCATATCCTGCGAGCCTTGAATCAAGTAGACCTTCTTTCTCAGCAAAACCACTGAGCCTGGAATCGACAACGTTTGGCTCGGTAGCTCTTGCAGCGTATTCCGTATAACGTGGTTCTTGATTAAGAGTTTGTTCCTTGTTTTCGCTAAATGCGATCATATTTTGTCTAGAATCGGATAGAATTCTAGAATCGATGAGACCTTCTTTGTCGGCGAACCCACTTAATTGCGAATCGATAACATTGGCATCTGGCTTATCGACGAAAGTGTATCGAGGATCGGTATTCTTTGGGTCTGGATAAGCTGGAAGAACGTGGGAGAGATCTGCTTTATCCACATAGCTGATTGCTTGTGGGTTTGAGGCACAAATGTCAGGGGCTGACTTACAAAGTAGAGAAGTTCCTTCTTCTGCTACTCTCTGAGGAGCTAAAACATTAATTGCGTTTCTATTTAGACTTTATTTTCATTCAAAAAATTAATAAGATACTTAAATATATGTATGTATAAGTTATGAGTAGTACCAAGTACACTTTTAGTTGGTTGGTTAAATCCACGAGCTTGAGGTGGACCTGGTGACTTTTGATGTGCTCTGATGAGGTACTCCGAGCTTACACCTCTTCGCTCTCTCAGTTTTCTTTCCGCTCCTGGTACCATAACTCTTACCTAAAAACGAAAGAAAAATATAAAGCATATTATGAAGAAAAATCCAACAAAGATAATATTTCATGATTATATGTTTAACTTTCAACGTAGCATTACGAGTATCTACTTTCTTTCACTTTTCAACTTTTTAATGTTCCACAGTAAAGAATATCTCTCTTTAACCTTTTATTCATTATAAAACTTTATATATATCTATATTTTTTTTAATAATGATAAAGAATTTATTATAGAGTTTAGTAAAATTTCAAATATTTACCATGTCTTCGACTGTTGGAAATCGTGCCATATATCCGGACATAGTTAAAAGAGCAGCTACTTTGGCCAGGATGAGTGCTAATCCTGAGAGTTGGAGACACCAACCGTAGTGATACTGAGGTAAACCGTTATCGTCTGTTTGCATATTTGTCGTTGAAGGCAGACTATACTTTCTAGGTAATTCCAACGACGCGTCAGATAGAGCTGATGCTAGTACTATCAGCCCACCACCTAACAATAGTCCTGCAACACACATATAATGCATATATGTATATATATTAGTTTATAATAGGTATTTCGTTTACATTTCGTAACCGAGATAAACGGATTATGTAAAACTCTTCAGAAAATAAGATAACCGACTAAATATATATATATATTGTTTTGTTTTGTTTAAAAGGAAATTAAATTTGTCTAAACTTTACTCAAAGGATCTGAAAACTTGAAGTAGCTTTCTTTTTTTCTTTCCATTTGTCGTGGAAACCACCACCCATTTCCTCCCCTTCCTTTACCTCTCGCTAAAAGTCAGATGTTAATGTAAAATTATAAAGTACGACAAACGCGACTGCAAAACTCAAATCCATTCTTTTTAAAGTCTTTCTACTTTATGTAAGGGATTAGGATCGTAAAACAAGTACAACGAATACAGGCAGACTGTGTTTCGTCCTTTCTTTCTCGTGACCGTTTCAAAAAGATTCTTTCTCTTCAACCTATCTCAGATACGGACAAACAATTTTGTTATTTTTCTCTTTTAACTTCAACCATTATATTCGTAATACACAAACTGGGATTGTGTACAAATTTGTGTATAAACGTAAAATGAATATTCTACTAGAGTTTTAAAAAAAATTACTGTTGTAAAATTAAAACCAAATTTTATTTGTACATTTAGTATCAACTATTCTGAGTATTTATTTTCAGATTTTCAGTTTTCAATGAAAATAATTCACACATATGTAGTTACAATGAACTACATGTTCTTCGAATATTTGTGCAATGCAATATGAAAGAGAGTGAAATTAAAAAATTTTGAGGGTGGGTCGTTTTATAAAGTACGTGTATATGTAATAATATACAATATATATGTGTATATATAATAAATATATATTTATTTTTCTCGAGTAACTATTTAGCAGGGGGTATCATCTACGGGTGAGATATTTTCAGCCTAAGGCTGTTTATCAATTAACTCTGGGTGGCAAGCACGACCCAGTTTAACGAGAATCCCTTCCTCTGCTGTACACTCTGGTGCTGTGTTGTCAGAAGTGGGTACTACCCTTTGGAAAGCTGCTAATTGTGGAGAGAGACAGAGACAGAGACAGAGAGAGAGGAAAAAGGGTAGAAAGAAGTTGGGGACTCGTTAAGGAGTATACTGGGTGTAAGGGAAGATAGTTGTTGTATATATATATATATAGTATCTGGTAGCCTCTTTAACAAAAGGCTCAAGCCATTCAACGGATTCATAATCTCAAGAGATTTTTTTTACCATCGTTTTGTTTTTCCTTTCTTGATCAAAAATAACGTCCTACTCCTTCGAGGATTGAGTTAATAATGCGAGAAAAAGATTCTAAGCATTATTTGATATCCTTTTTCCATTTTCATTTCTTTGATTTTAACGAATGCAACTCGATATCGAGATATTTCACAATTGAATACGATGATTGAAAGATAATACATCATTTTCTAAGAAAGAAAGAATATCTCTTTTTTTTCGCAATTACTAAGAAAAGGGAAAGATTTTCTTGGATGTGTTATAATACAAGATAATCTTGAAAAGGGGATGAACCGTAAGAATAAAAAAAGGATGAGAAAGGAAAGATAAATATTTGGTTTATCTATTTGATATCTTAATTGATAAACTTATTATGCATTAATTGCTACTGATAAGTAGATTATCTATTTAACGATATTAATTTAATTAATTAAAAGTAAAATGTTTATTATTATTATATTAGAATTATAAATCCAGGTGAGTTCTCGGTGCACTATTATATCAAAGTTTTCTTTTTATTTACTTTAGAATTTTGATGGATCTTCTTTTTGACGTGGTAATAATAATCGGACACCATTTAAACGAGAAAATGTTTAATAAATATTCAAAACCAAGGATATAGAGAACGATATAAGATGGAAAACAAATAACGTCGAAAGTTTTCGATAGAAGAAAATCCTCTCTCTTTGACGAATCTTCTTCTTCCTTCTCTTGGTGTTTTCAAGAGCATCATCCACCAGGCTAATATTCATAGCACTTGGGTATCCATACTTGAAGAAAGGACGTCAGTGGTTTCGAAAACACGAAAGGAACCAAAAAGGGTGGGGTTGGTTGGCTTGGCTTGGCTTGGTGTCGATATTGAACGAACACAGATCTGTCATATCTCTTATCCTCTCTTTCCTTTTAGCCATTTTGCGTTTATTTTCAACATGGACGTGTACACGAGTACAACCCGTAACACACATGCATCAAACGCACAAGCATATATCTCTGTAGTATAAATATATTTACTATATATATAAATTCGGGTTTATTTGCAAAACCCTATTCTCGAACCCGGTTCTCGCCTCAATCTCACAGCAAATATTTGCTGGGCTCTTCTGATCTCCCTCCCTTCTTCTCTTTTCTTCTTCATCTTACTAAAACCCTTGAACGCAGCAGGCAGCCATTCCTTTACTCAATGGCAAATAACTTTTTGCAAGTCAACTAGTAGTTTCAAGAATACACCTTGCCATTGTCTCCCTGTGATGATCGGGGGGAATAAGCGGGGGTGACGGGCCTCTGCTGTTGATACTTCGATGTTTTAAAGTTAAAAGTTAGAAATGACAAGAGTCGTTTTTATCTTTGTTGACTTATTCAGCTTCTTCTTCTGGCTCTTCGATTTTTCTTTTTGCTTTTTATATTTCTTTAAACGAGGACGTGATAAAAAGGTTTCAAAGAAGTATTTATCGTTAGAGGATCAAAAAAAAAGAAAAGACAGGATAAAAAGGGAATAGGGCTATTCTATCTATAATAAATCTACCCCCATTGAACGACACTCCATAACGATTAGGATTATGATAAGTAGGTATAATCTTTTATGAAATAAACGATCGGTGAAAATCGTTTATATACATTTCGCAAACTTAAACGTAAATTATGAGGATGAAGAGGATCAGGATGAGGATGAGGATGAAGTTGACGACGATCGTTGTTGAACACAGGCAATTTTTTTTCATCTTTTTCTTTTTTTCCAAGTGCACGAAAGCGAAGATAAGGTCATTAAATCTTCGTCGTTGGGAGGGGAGGGGGATCTAGGAGAACTCTTTAAAAGCAGCTAATAACGCGCTCGATCAAGTAATCCAATCAACGCCGATGATAGCAGGTAACAGCAGCACCAGAAGCAGAAGCAGCACACACACCGAACATCGATAGGTAACTTCACGCTCGAGAGAGCGTTGCATCACACTTTCTAAAACTCAACTTGGTTGAGTTTAGTTGGGTTGGGTTGGGTTGAGTTGGTTTGTAATTGCTCGAGCGCTTTCAATTTGTCAGTTTGCAATTGTACGATAATTGACGAGTGGTCATTATAATCTGGGGAGGTATGATTAGTGTGCTCTATTAGAACGATCGACGATTTAGGCTCGGATTACTAATTGGCTTCGATTAATACGTTTAATATACATATATAGACACACCCTTTCGGATAACACCTGAATTTCGAATAAGTTCCAACAATTTGTTTCCAATAATTAGGATGAATTAAAAAAGTTACTGCGTTTTTTCTAGAATTAATATTTTCAATGTTAATTTTTTACAAAAAAACAATTCAACGGAATAAAAGTTTCAACAGAATAAACGTACCAACTTTAAACCCTATTAACTATTTTTGAAAATATTATTATACGACTTTTGAAACTGTGTGTGTGTTTTATTTTAACGAGAAAGAAGAAATAAATTCATAAATTAGTTTAAAGCAACTAACTAACTAACTAACGAATAATTATCATCTACATGACAAGAAGAACACATTCGTATGGGAAGCAATATACATATATATATATATATATATATATATATATATATATATATATATATATATATATATATATATATAATGTAATACAGTAAAGTGAAGTGATACTCTTATTCTCCTTTACAATTTCAACGTTGATTCAGCAGCCTCGTCGTCTTGCTTTGTCCCTAGACTCCTCAGACTCAACCCTTTGCTCAATTAATTAGCAGTAATTGCAATCTAGTCGACGAACGTGGAAACAAGGACAGTTCTGGAATTTCCAAACGTTTACACGTGCACGCCAACCAGACATCCCTTTCCTCTTATACGCCATGTCTACATATACACGTATCGTATGTGTACAATTGGGGGTAGGGGTATATAACTATACATGTATCCACACTATCCTAAGAGGGTAGTGAGTAAAGGGAGCTGAGTGCATTCTAGAAAGCCGAACTGACATTTTATTACGTGCATACTAAGTTTATGATCACCACATACTAACAAGTTTCTCCGACGTAGTTCGACTCATTCGTGAAAACCACCGTAGGTACTCGTTACGTTAGACTTAGAGTCGTTACTTGTGAAAAAAAAAGCAAAAAAAAAATATGAGAGGGAGTGAGAGAGAGAGAGATAATAATAATACCGGATAAACCGGTGACTTTTTAAACACGTAAGAGAGAAGCCACCGGTTGCTGCAAGGAAAAGAAACAAAAAAGACACATAAAAAATATAAAAGAGAATCATTTTCATTCGTACCTTCTTTATTTTTCTTCTTTCCCTAGCTTTTTTTATTTTTCCTTTTTTTTTTTTTAATTTCTAACTCTTCCCCACCTCCTTACACTCCTCTATTCACTATCTTACTTCTCACTCACGTTTCCAATTTATTTAAGCGACGTAAAATTACGCGAAAGAGTATTTCTTACAAGGAGACCAAGCGGCAGATCACGTAGAAGCAAGCAAGCAAGCAAACTTCTTAATAGAATTTTACATCTGTAAAAAGGTTCCTTGTCCCTTTGTCCTAACAAAGGTAAAATATTTTTAAACGGTTTTTTTTTTACTTGGAGAAATGAAGCACCTTCTGTAGTAGTAAGTACCGTTCATAGATGATAGTCAGCCAGCTCCGAGAAAGTAACTTCTTCAAATTAATGAGATTATAATAGACAGAAAATACGTAAAAGAAAAAGAAAGAAAGAAAATACTAGAGAGAGAGAGAAAAGAAAGAGATAAAGATACGTCTGGAATTAAAGTCCCTCTTCCAAAGCGAAAGATTTAATAAGGATTGAAGATAGAAAGGCATGACAATGGAAAAGATAAAAAGACAGATGGATAAAAAAAAAAGAAAGAAAGGAAGAGAAAAAGAGAGAGAGAGGAAAGAAAATGGTTCCCAGAAGGATATCACGTGAATTCTTTTCTCTCGGTCATCGTAAGGGAAGCACACAGGAGGAGTGTACTATAGTAGAAAACTATAGTAAGAGAGTACTACACTACCGAAGAAGAAATAACTCAGGAGAGACATCGGACCACTTCCGATGGGGACATACGGACAGGTTCGTTCACCTTATACTACACCCCTTTTCCCCCTCCGTTCTTCCACAAGCACACCGGTCGCACTTTGATTAGCCAAGATTGCAAGACTCCCCGGACTTGGAGAAGCTTCGATCTACAACCTCGGTTCTCATCTTGAAACGCTTCTGGAGACTGTAACTTCATCCTCTCTGACTTTCTACACACACACACACATACACACACACATACACACACACATACATATATATATATATATACAGACACATACAATGAAACATAGACGCAAGTTCCTCTTCCCTTCGGTTATATCGATAACACAAATTTATCGAAAGGATCGAGTTCGTAAACTTTGATTCGACTCCCATTTCAAAGTTATTTCTATTTATTCTAGTTTGTTCGTGTAATACAATATAATTGTATGATACAAAATATATTTTTAATATAAAAGTTTATATTAATTAATATATTTATTTAACCATGTTATGAAATCATAATTTTATAAAATTTAATTAGATTCATATATACTATATATGATTATTATTTATAATATATATTATTATAATTAGATATATATGTTATATTTATATAATTATACATGGTAAAATATTTATAATGTAAAAAATTTATAATAAATAAATAATAAATAAAAAATAAAATATTTATAATATATTTATAAAATATATTATATATAAATATAATATAATTATATATATATTAGGGTGGGTCCAAAAAATGACTTTTTTTTTTTTTCAAGTGCCACGAAAAAATGGGTTGCTAGACACCTTAAAACAATTCTCACCAAATATGAGCTCTTAATTTTAATAGGAAGATCCTCCGCATCGCAGTATTTTATTTTTTTTTTCAGTCTAATAGATTAAAATTCATATCTCAACATTAATTGATTGTACAGAAAAATGTTCAAGACGAATTTTATAGGAAATTTAATGCTCTACAAAAAAGGTATCTTATATTTTTTCCGTAAACCTCACCATTTGAATGATATTGAAGATTGAAATTTGATGATTTTTAGACAAATCTCATTTTTGCTTATGAATTTTATAACTCGACAATAAATGACTATTCTGAGATGCCCAATACAAATTTTTGTAGGAAATTAACTGCTCTATAAAAATGGTGTCAAATGTTTTGGCGATTAAATTAAGCGTTCAAAAGATATTCAGAGACAAAAATCAGAACACATGAAAGTTTGTGCGGCACTTTAAAAAAAAAAAAAAGTCACTTTTTTGACCCACCCTAATATATATATTATAAAATTAATTAAAATTACGTTCTTGACAATTTACAAATTGGTATTCATTGTTTTTCCTCCCCTTTTTGACATAATGTTATATATTTTTTCAAAAGAATTTTCATGCTAACATAAATAAAGAAGATATTTAGATATTCTCATTTAAACAGTCTCCCTCCCTTCATCTCCTTACCCCCGACCCTCTACTCTTTAGCCTGTATTAATTATAGATAAATATGCAAAGGGGTTACTAGGTTCAACCCTTTTGTTGTCTCAAGCAGCACATTAGAGCGTTCAACGACTCGACCGTAATTAGAGTCGATTCATAAGGGTTGTCTGTGTTTGTGTCTTTCTCTCTCGCACGCTCTTTCACCTGTCAAGGACGAATTCGCATTGGGAATTTCACGTTTCAAAATGGTAGCACCAGCACCGATGGGAGTATTATTCTTAGCACGTAAACAACGATGTTATCGTTGCGCATCCCTTTTTAGCTTAACGATGATCGTGAAGTAGAGAAAGAGAGAGAGAGAGGGAGTGAGAGAGAGTTCAGTTGTCTTTTTAGGAATGAGTAGTAGTAGTTTTTATTTCTCCTTAGGGATATATTTCTTCTTACGTTTACGACACTTTAACTTACTATTAGATGTGCTTGAGAGACTTCAAAAAAAAAAAAAATACAAATAAAAATAAAAGTAGACCAAATGATTTGTTCATTTGCATAGGTTTCTACATTACCACTAAATTGTCACTAGATTGAAGAAATTAATATTAGTATACAATATTTCATAATTCTATTTCAAAAAAGCAACACATATTTAAAGAATTAAAAGAAATATTATTTAAATTTTTCTAAATATATATAGCAATAAAAAATGAAAAATATATAGTAATAAAATTGACGATAAATTCAAGCAATCAAGGTGTTGAAAAAAATTCAAAATAAAAAATATTATAACAGACAATAAAACAAAGATTTACTTTTATAATCAAGCTTTTACGTTAACCGTACGAACACCGAGGAGTTATTAATTTTTGGAAGAGATTATTTGGTCCAAAGTTAATTTAACACACTATGCAGCAGCAGCAAGCAGCAGCAGCGGCGATTGCGCGAAGCTACGTAACTACGTGCAATTATGGCAACGGCAACAGCTGGGTATAACTTTAACGATAACTTCGTTTCTCAGTGTGTAACGGTAATAATTAAATTGTTCGCGTCGCGAAACTTGAGCAAATTGAATGAACACCGTCGTTTCGATCGGGAAGTATAGTACTTGTTTCTTTTAGACTCTTAATCATCCCCCCACCCATCGTAATTTTATCTAATTTGAATGCGATTTTTTGTTGTTGAAAACATCGACACCGTCATCATACCGATATCAAATGCATTTACTTGCAACCCCGCATCTCTTCACCTTTTTTCTTGTCTTTTTTTATTTACGGTATTGATACAGGTAATATTCAACTAATCAAAACGTTGTTGCCAATATAACTGTAATTTACTGTAATATACATTTCAATGTATATCGATCTCATTGACAAATATTATATTTATTGCTAAGAAAATTACACTTGAGTTTTATTTACTGGATTAATAAATACCCCTTTCATTAATTACAAATAATTTCTGTTACAATGGAGTAATTTTGTTTTTTCTTTTTTAGAAAATTGACTGAAAATGTTAGCCTATGTGAAGATTATTGAATAAAGTGCAATTTTTATTATACCGTATATTATATTAAATACAATGATCAAAGGAAAAGAAAAAGTTCTTTGTGATATTCTTGGGAGAGTAAAAAATAAAATAGAAAAAAAAGACGATAGTTCTCCGTCTAACAAAAAAATTTTTGCATGCTGCTCATTATGTTGGCAAGCCAGCAGCAAATTTAACCTTTATTTCAAGTTTCAACAGAAGTGGCGAGTTAGTACAGTGGCAAGAGCCAAGTTTACATTTGCAAAGGGACTGAAGGATCGATCCTATTTACGATACATTTTTTTTTTCGTTTATTAATATCAACTAATGTTTTACTTTCACATACGTTTGAAATATTTTTATCTCATATGTGTTTGAATTTAAAACAGCGTTGTATTTGATTTATAAATTATTTACCTATATTTCATAAATAGATTTATTACCTCAAAACGTGGTACTATTCAAATTTATTTATTTTTAATATATTAAAAATAAAATGCTTATAATATATATTATTTAAATAATAATTATAGTCTTTTTGGTATTATTTATAATAAAAGGGTATATGCCTAGATCACGAACCATCACGTCAAATGTTGCTTGTTTTACCATGGTAAAAACTTTTTTATACTCTTTATAGAAAAAAAATACAGTAGAACTACAAAAAAAAAACCATAGAATATATATATATATATATATATCTGCTTTTTGAACGTATCTTGATCGTTTGTGTATAATAAATATGAAAAAAAAATCTAACAACGAAGTTATCTAATGTTAAACACAATTAATATTTTGCCAAAAGAAATATATTGAAAGAAATCGAATAATAACGAGTTTGTAGTACAAATAACAAAAAGAGTTAGATATATTTTTGCATGATGGGTTGAGGGGTGATTGGGGGGGGGGGGTGAAAAATGATATTGACAAAGAACGATGAAATGCATAAGCTTAAAAAACATTTTCTATCTACTGGTGTATGGTCAAATTTCAGCGAGTAACAAGTTATATATAACAAGGAATATAACAACCCTTTCACAAATTGTGCAAACAACATTCTCTACATACATACATACATACATACATATATATATATATATATATATATATATATATATATCGCATGCACGTGGAACGATTTTACCTGACGAGTTTTCAATCCGAAAACAGTCAGACGTAAAACCACCGAACCCATTATAAAAACAAAGGAAGAAACGAACAACAAAGGTAATCGGCTTCGAATCCCGAGTTATTTTCGTGCGGTCAGCGTCGATAACGCGTTCGCATAATCGAGTAAGTATAGGGTGGTTGTGTAACGAGCTTTCGTTCCAAAACGAAGCGTTGCTACCGCAGGGCGTACAATAAGTGCGGGAAATGGGGAATGGGGGAGCGAGTGAGAGTATTCGCGAATATTTCGTACGAACTTGTATTCCAGCGCACATTCTGCCATAGTACCACGGTGCATAAATTTCCCGTTGCCTGCTATGGTTTATGCCGGCAGGATTAAATAACTTGACCCAGTGGCAACATATCATGCTTCTCTCGTGGTGTACGCTTCTCCCCCTCCTCCTCCTTCTCCTCCTCAACCTACTCCCACCCTCTTCCTATTCCTCTATATTGCGCACGCGCTCACATTTTCTCTACTGTGTGCATAGATACATTGCTGGCTCTTATATGCGTATGCACGAATGCACACCCCTATCTCTCTCTCTCTCTCTCTCTCTCTCTCTCTCTCTTCCCTTCACTGTGTCTTTATCTTCCTCTTTTATATTGTATATATTTATATTTGATATTGATTATATTTTAAATAATAATATCTTCTCGTTTAATTTTATAATTTTTTTTTCCAAGGGGTTAGAGTTACTTAATTAAATAATATTTTAATTTATGTAATTATAAATATATAATAAAAATATTATTAATATAAATTGATTCTTTTCTTAAGTTTTTCGTTTACTTCGTTATATATATATATATATATATATATAGATTGTATATGCAATTTTTTATGTAACACACATCGATAAGAATAATTACGTCTAATCTCAATTATTTAAGTTTAAAATCATATTAGAATCTAAACAATTGATTAATAAAAATATCTATATGAACAACATCAATATTAACACAACAATCATAAATCTGTAAATCCGATATAGGTAGCTTCGGTATCTTGATAACGAAGTGTATGCACTTGGCGAAATTTAAAGGAATTCGTAGGTGTTCCTAGAAGGCACGTAGGAACGTTTCAGGTCGAGTATGCACGGACATGCACGTTGAGATGTGGTCAGTGTGTGCTCACGTGTTCGTGTTCGAGCTTTCCTACATACATTCGTAAACGAAGAAACACATATGGTAATGCGTGCCTGAATACAACCTACATATACCATATATATATTTAGAAATAAAAATATAGAGAAATATTTGTAATCTTATAAATAATATGATTAAATAATATATGTACATACTTATGCTTGTGATAATACAAAATGATACAGAGAATAATAGTAGATCGTATATTATATAATATATAGACGTATTTATTAAGATTTATTAATTATCTTTAATTATATAATTATTTACTGGTTAAATCAATAATATTTTATTTCAAATATTTTCTTTCCTACCTTATAAATATTATTTATAATATATTGTATAAGAAATCATAATATATATTAAATATAATAAAATTATAAATATATAATAAATTGTAGGTATATAATAATAATTAAATAGTAAATAAATAAATTATTTATCATATAATAAATAATATTTATTATATATATATATGTGTTTTCTGTATCGTATATAGGTAAAATAATCTAAATATACAGAACCAATCATAGTATTTCGATTCTATTCGATTACGATTATGTTATCGAGTTTCATCTTGATTAAATTTTCCTTTTAATTAGATTTTATAGAAATGTTACTTCCACCTTCTTCGTTAGTATCACTTTATCTCTATCGATCGTTTGCATTCCTGTTTTTGATTAATAAAGTCGAATCGTTAGAGGATGATCGTGTTTGCATGTTCGATATTTCGTAATTATTCCTAAAGGTATTGGTGGAAATATTGTATGATTTCTGGTTTTATTAATACAATATACGAGTTATATCAAAGTGTTTGAATATCTCTTAGAGAAAAAGAGTACTAAAAGAAGAGTGTGTTGTATATATGTGTATATATATATATGTATACCAATTGTACGCAAGTCGATTATTATACTACTCTCACCTAACCAGAGACTCCTGGCACAGTTACCATCGAGATTACGAGGTGAACAACGAAACGCACTCGGGCCAAATTTATAGAATGCTTTTGCTACCTCTGGACGAGAAAAAGAGAAAGAGAGAGAGAAGGGGAGAGTGAGTGGATGAAAAATATTCATGTACACTACTACAATATTTTCGTAAGGGGGAACGTATAATAAGTTAGAATGATATAATAACTCGAGTAGAAAAAAGAAAAGGATAAAAATGATATCTTGATATACAGAGAGCGAGAGATATTATTTATATTTTATTTTAAATTATAAAATAATCGTTAAAATTATGAAGCTTATATGTGATATCATATTCTCTTTACTTTTAATATTATAAATAAATTAGATATTTTATTTTTCAACATTTGATTTCTGTTGTTTTTAAAATTACTTTTGTAATCAATTATTTTAATATATTTATTCAAATTATTTTTATAGAATATAATTGTATTTTTTTTTAAATAAAAAATCAACGAGATTCGATAATATATTTTTAAAATAAGAGTATATTTTAATTTATTTAATAAATAATTTAAATAATTTTAATAGTATAAATTAATTAAACTTTTAATAGTAAGTATATAAAGATAAGTATATTTTTTAAAATAAGAAATCAACGAGATTCGAAATAACATAAAAGACTTCGTTAAAAGAAATGTATGTTGTTTTATTTTATTTTTTATGGTTAAGGTTTCTATATAAATGATAGAACGATAATAAAGGTTCTAGAAATTATTATTAATTATTTTTAGAAATTCATTTCCTTCTTCTTCTTCTTCTGTAGAATGTTATCAACATTCGGTGTGTTAAATGCGAACGTGTAAATAGGACCCTTTTCCCCCATAGATATGCACACTATGCAGCATCATCCTGAGCCAGGATGTTTCACTACTCTTGACTCCTACGTTCACGCATTCTCACCTACCCCTACCTCTTGCTCTAGAAAGCAGGGTTTCTACTGTACGAGAGAATCCTCTTCTCATCGATCGTTGTAGGAAAGGGGTGAGTAGTGCATTCCACAGTGCACCAGCTTAACTCTAGACGAGGTTCAATGCAAGGAAGAAGAAAGACACACATGGAGTGAGTGAGTGAGTGAGTAAATAAGTGAGTGAGAGAGAGAGAGAGAGAGAGAGAGAGAGAGAGAGAAGATATACGCAGAGAAGCGTCATCTCCCTTGCAAGCATCGTCACCATCACCATCACTATCACCACCATCACCACGACCATCTCACCATCGTCGTCTTAGTCGTCGTCGTTGTGGAAATTGGATCGGTCACTCGATATCGCAGTCGGTATTCTCGAAATTCGAGCCCTGTCACGACACACACGACCCCCATCCCCTATTAATATTAAATTCCGCTTGCTCTCGGTAATACGATGGTAGCACCAGCAGCATCACTATCTTTAACACCTCCTCCCCCTTGTACCATCTATAAGAGTTTTTATATAATTTTTTTTCTCTTATTATATTCTCCTTTTATTGTTGTGTGTTTCATTTTTTTTTATATATTTTATTTAGATTAATTTATTACACAATTTTATATTTCAGTGATAAGCTAGAAACATCTAAATGTTTTATCATTTTGATTTAGAAATAATATTTGGCTAATTAATTATTTTGTTATGTTAATAGATTGATACATGTTTACATTTATTATTGTAACATATCATGTTCATGCTAATTTATAATTTTAGCAAAAATTATTTATAATTTTCGTTGACAGATTTGCTTACATTTTCTTCCTTAAATAAAAAAAAACAACATAAATAATAATATTATTGATAATAATATATGGGGGTACAAACAAAATAAAATTCACAGATCATCATAGAGCATATTTTGAAAGATTAAAATCTAAATAATATTACAAATATGTTATCATCAATACAATTATGATGATATTTTATATAAGATTATGAAAGATTAAAAAGTACAATATTTAGTGATCAAATTGAAACTAGTGTAAAAAGAAAAAAACATGAGACAACGAGGATCACCAAAAGTCGAGTTGATATCTCAGTGAACGTTTCAAGCACCGATGTCATTGCTGGTGTTACTATCGTTGCTATAGCTGCAGCACGGATGCGAGTTATACAGCTGAGTGCAGCAATATACCCCGGTTGGCTATCGGGGACCATCCTACAAATCTATCCGTCGATACTCCGATCCTATCTTGAAGTAATTCGCACGAAACACCTCTGATAAATTGGGATCTCGGTTAGGTCAACGATAAATTGTTACGAATCGTTTGCTATTAATCGTTTTATCGGTCTGGCATAATTTTTCTCTTGTTTTTCTTTTCTTTCCTTTTTTTTTTCCTTAATTTTTTTTTTGTTAACGATACAAAAAATTAGGAATGAACAGTAGATACATTTGAATAAAATATAACTCGTCAAATTATTAACGATAATTATTTTTTATTCCTGTAATAAATTTAATAATATTTACTTTTCAGTGTTCCCTTTAAAAAATCTTTCAAAACAATGATTTTATTTTTTTTTTTTTTTTTTTTGAAAAAATGTTCTTTGCAAAATTCTTATTGGTACACATATACACTGGAATCATTCCTTTAATAATTTATCACCTACAAACATATATTTTTGTACTCGCATAAATCTTCGTATTCGCAACTTCATGTAACATTTACATTTCTATCGATCGAATTGTGACAAAAATATAACATCATCATCAACCATGAATATTATACTGAACAACGATTTTCAAAATAATAAGAATAATAGAATTCGATTTTTTTATACGTGCAAAAATACACGAGAAATATACGTTAATGATTCCTATAAAATAAAATTAATCTATCGTACTATTATTCAACGAATTGGTTGTATAGGTTCAATGACGTCGTTAAAGAACCCATAGGAAAATCTTTTTGGTTTTTCTCCTCGTATACGCCGTTTTTGTGGTAAAAAAAAAAGAAAAAATAAAATAAAATACAACGTGAATGAAAAGAATGGGTCCCACTCTCTCTCTTTCTCTTTTTCTTTCACGAAAATGGTGAACCAAAATAGTACGAACATTATCGGTAACGACGTAGTCCTTTGTATTGCATCGACAAATATCTGCAGGATATATTTTATATCCTCGTCGCCTAAATTCTCGTTACCCCATTAGCACATACACATATACACATAAACATGCACATAAACATACACATTTTTCTCTAGTTTTTTTTTGGAGAGTATTTCTATCTTTATCTTCTTTTACATCGAAAACACGTTAATATCAGTAACAGTAACACTTATATTCTCATGAAAAATAGTATAATGCAATAGTTCCGAATCATAATATACAGGGTGATTCACCAGCTCTTACTACCTAAATAGTTCCGAAAGTATAATTGCACCAGAAAAGTGGATAAAAAAAAAGTTGTATGAAAAATTCAAAATTACAACATGACATTAGTATATTTTTGCTAGGTTGAGTCATTTTCGATATTTATTGGTCAACATTGTTTTTTTAAATATAATGTTATATTTAAATACTTATTTTCGGATAGCAGCTGACAAGACAAGAATCCATCACTACTACCATTATTACTACCATTACTAATTCTCTTTCGTTCAAGACATGTGAATCATAATTGTTGAAAGGAAAAAACATGAATTATATGATAAACACAGAAGAGAATGAACAAGAGGCAAGGGTGGAAGGGAGGGGTAGTGATGTATCTGGAATATGGACGGCACGTATCATCGATTCACGCATCATTGTTTCGAGATGGAGATAGGACGTCTGGAATTCGCGTTAATTAGAGCGATCGCACGTCCTCGAATATCGAGATATGCAGCCTGGGAAGCTAGTGAGAGAGTGAGTGAGAGAGAAGAGAGACATACAGAGACAGGGAAGATAATTTATTATGCTGGAGAAGCATAATTCGGATAATTTTAAAAAGGATCCTATTAGCATTGCAGTTAAAAAAAATATATAATATATATTACCAGTATTTGTAATGTATATTACATAATTAACAAATTTCGATTATATAGTAATAATATTAATATATATATTAGGGTGGGTCAAAAAATGACTTATTTTTTTTTTCAAGTGCCACGGAAAAATGGGTTGCTAGAAACCTTAAAACAATTCTCACCAAATATGAGCTCTTAATTTTAATAGGAAGATCTTCCGCATCGCAGTTTTTTATTTTTTTCTCAGTCCAATAGAATAAAATTCATATCTCAGCATTAATTGATTGTACAGAAAAATGTTATGAAAGAATTTTGTAGGAAATTTAATGCTCTACAAAAAAGGTATTATATATTTTTTCCGTAAACCTCACCATTTGAATGATATTGAAGATTTAAGTTTGGTTATTTTAAGACAAATTTCATTTTTTTAATGAATTTTATAACTCGACAATAAATGACTATTATGAGATGTCCAATACAAATTTTTGTAGGAAATTAACTGCTCTATAAAAATGGTGTCAAATGTTTTGGCGATTAAATTAAGCGTTCAAAAGATATTCATCATCAAACTTTCATGTGTACTGATTTTTGTCTCTGAATATCTTATAATATATATATATATATATATATATGTTAATAACAATATACTATATATTTTATATTATTACTTACTATATATAATATATAATCTTAATAAAATAATAATAATAATAATAATAATAATAATAATAATAATAATGCTAATATAATAAAAAAAATTCATATAATACAAAAGTAACTTTTCTAAAAATTTAAATTACAAATTTACAAATATTTGCATAAATTTGTAACCCTTTGTTATTTTCTAAAATTATTCTATATACTATACTATAATAAAAAATATAATAATGTTAATAATATAATACTAAACAAAATTCAATTGATACGAAAGTAATTTTTCTAAAAA
Source organism: Polistes dominula (assembly GCF_049000335.1). Lineage (NCBI taxonomy): Eukaryota > Metazoa > Arthropoda > Insecta > Hymenoptera > Vespidae > Polistes > Polistes dominula. The sequence goes on along the minus strand of NW_028301116.1, from coordinate 2,815,756 downwards.
ACCAAATTACAAATTTACAAATTTGCAAATATTAGCATAAATTTTTAACCCTTTATTATTTTCTAAGATTATATTTTATATACTATACATACACATATATGTATATGTACAAAAATACTTATAATGACAAATTTCTTATATTTTATTATAATGAAATACTTATATAAAAACTTAATGTATTAATTCACAAATACGTAAGTACAATTTCTATAAATATTTAAAAATACATAAAAATATGAGTGAGAGGGGAATAAAAAAGAAAAATTGATCAGTTCTGAGCCAAGTGGATAGCCCAGAGGGGTAAAAAAAAAAAACAGGAAAACAACAAAAAGAATATATATATGTATACAGGTAGACTAGTTCGGAGTATGTATGAAAGGTATAGGAAACATCGGACGTTGGAAACCGGCAAGCTGATTTCGGTACCGAAATGGGATTGAAAAGCACAAGCGGCCATTTATTGTTCGCCGGATGGCTCGCGTTCGAAACAACACTCGTTTGAACGGCGTTTTCCGGTGGCTCAGGGGTTAAGGCATGAACCACGACCCGAAAAAATAAAACGAACTCTCATTTCATCTTTTTCTCTCTTTTTTGTTCTCTCTCTCTTTCTCTCTCTCTCTCTCACACAAACATACACACACACACACAAATATATATATATATATATATATAGAACTTGGTTCTAGTTCGATCGCAAATCTCGTTGATTTCGTTTCGATTCACGGATGGGGTGCGCTTAACGCTCGTCCAACGTTTACAACCCTTACACGCGGTTTATCAAATCCGTACGCGTCATCGTCCTATTGTCCCTTTTTCGACGTTGCTAGGGATCACACAATTTTTGAATCCCTTTTCAACATTCTCTCACGTACTACTACTACTACTACTGCTACTGATGGTGGTGGTACTGTTTCTGATTCGTTTCTACATTTTTTGTTATTTCCCTCGTCAATATTTAACTTGATTTATTTTTTTGTCAAAGTTTACCATTCGAGTTTTTTTTCTCTTTTTTTAATACAATTTTAAATTAATATTTTAGAATGATATTTTATTTTAATCGAATACATAAAGGATAATCCTTAGATCCTAATATATACGTTCTTGTTTTGAAAAATTCAAAGTGTTTGAAATAGAAGCGTAGCAGTAGTAGTAGTAGTAGTAGTAGTAGTAGTAGTAGTAGTAGTAGTGGTAGTATAGGATGGGAAGTTACCCAGGTTATATCATGGGGTATCGATCCTAAGTAAAATTTATAGTAGAGAGTGGACGATGATACTGAGAGGAGCGGTGTTCTTGTTTCGATAGGAGATAACTTTCTAAGGGAGCCGAAGGGTACCAAAATGGAAACTATAAGGACGAAAAGAATAAAAAAGAAAAAGAGAGAGACAGTGGTCAATATAAGTAAGGTATACGATACTTTTAAACCTAAGTTATGTTTGACAATTGTACGAATTTGATATTAAAAATTAAAACATTTGTTAAAAAAAAAAAGAAAAAAATACGAGCTTTATAGTATATTATTTATATTACTTTATATTATTTTATATTATTTATATTATATTTCTATTATTTTTATACTTTCTTTAAACTAGCGACCATGTAAGAAGAAGGAGAAGGATGAGGGGTTGTAAAGTTTCTGAAACTTTTTCGATTCTGAAATTCCTTTTTTTCTTTTTTTACGAAAAAGATAAAAAAAAATAAAATAAGATAAGATAAAATAAAATAAAAATTGTAGACCAATGACGCTTCGTTGGCACCTGATTCAATCTAAGGGAAAATAAGAGACGATGGAAAATTTCTGTACGCGATTGGAGAAAACGAGGTAAGGAAATGCTGTGAGCGCATTTCTGTTATGCCTGGCAGACAAATTACTTTGGAGCCACTCAGACGTGGTTGGCAACGAATTCGGAATCGACTATACGAAAGGAGAAATCATTCGATTCGTGCGTAAAGTATAAGTTGGACAAAACTTTCGAATATAAGGATATCTCTCTCTCTTTCTCTCTCTTTCTCTCTCTCTTTCTTTTTTTCTTGGAAAAATTTTGTATAGGTCGATTTGCAACTATTATAACTGATTGTGACAATCTAAAATTTAATTAATTTTTATACTTTTTTTCTGCATTTCTTCAATAAATGATTATTATTATTAATTTTTTTATCGATATTTCATAATCGATTTTCGTAGAGAACAATTATAATTTCTATAAGTAAACAATACTCGATGTTATATCAATAAATTACACCACTCAAATTAAATTTGTATAGAATATAATATTAATATAAAATTTAAATATATAATATATTTAACATAACCTAAAACAATAATTAATTAACATAATATTATACAAAACAATTATAACATAAAACAAAATTGCATTATCATCTAATTACCAAATACAACAATGTTCCTTATCCTAAAAAACAAACATAAATGTTCAATTTAATTTGAATTATCATTTCCAAAAGTTTTTCTTTCTAACTTGTTTCCCATTAATACATATAAAATAATAAATATATTCCTAATTAAAAAAAACAAATTGAATGAAACGTTTCGAGTGTTAATTAAAAGTAACCCATATATATTAACGTTAAACGTGTGTAACGTTAAAATTTAGAGAAGGGTTTTAATCAAGGGTAGAAATTCGTCCCTTTTTCGAAAGGTGTCGAGACGTTTCACTAAGCGTCGTGCCCTTAGTTGCCCGTAATTTCACTCTGATTTTCTCTCCCTTAACCTTTTCTCTCTCTCTCTATCTCATTCTCTATCTATCATTCCCTTTTCTAACTCTCACCCATCGTAAACCTTCTAACCTTCCATCTCTGTCCTTTTGTGTGTCATCGTTTCTCCTATCTTCTTCTATCTTATACAAACCCTTCTCGTTGTCCTATACATATATACATCTTATCTATCTTTCTCTTTCTTGACTATCATTTACACATATACACGTATCTTTGTCCTCTATAAAACATTGTCTATCTCGTACTAGCTTTCGTTATTGAAAATAACTCTTCTCTCTTTCTCTCTTTAGAGCAACTCCTCGTAGTACCACACATCCAAACACACACATAAAAACACATACACTCGAACGAGAATCGAGTTGTACGTGTGAATCATCGTAAAGCGTAAGTTGCATGCTTGAGAAAGCACCGATCGCATTTAAACAACGTGCTGAACGTTGTCCATGCCTCAACGCTCTCGAATCGACGTGAGAAAGAGAAAGAGAAAGAGAAAGAGAGAATGAGAGAGAGAGAGAGAGTAAGAGAAAGAAAGAGACGTCCCGATCAAAGGACTCGTGTTTATAAAAGGACGACGGGATTCTCATTAAACGCTCGATTTTTCCCTACGCTTTATTCGGAGAGCTACTTTTCTCTTCGAGGTGACTATCAAAGGGGAAATTCGTATATATATACTACCCTTCTTATTTTCTCACTCTTTCTAACTGTCTCTATATATCTGTTTTCCTATATTTACAATTAAAAGTTAATAAAACGAATTTAATATATCCTCTGTTTTACAAAAAAAAAAAAAAGAAAAACTAAACACAAAAAACTACAAGGAATTTATTCATTATTATTTTTTTATCATATAGGAAATATCATAAAATATTTATATTGTATATAAATATTTATATAATATTATAATTAATATTATATTAGTTAATTATTAGTTTTTCTGGAAAGTTTGTACCAAATTGTGACGGAAAATTGAAATGCAATGCATTTCAGTTAATTTTTTTGGTATATTATTATATAATTACATATAAATATAATATAATAAATATACTCAAATATATAAATGAATTGAATAAATTATTTAATACAATAAAAAAAAACTTATGTGCCATTTTGTTCCACAACTTTTCTCTATCTTTAAGGATAACTTCAAAATTTCGTTCTTGCAGAACTTTTCAGGTTTTTTTAGCCAAAGAACTTTATGCCATCTACCGAAAATCGACACGAACTTTCCAGATAACCCAATACTATTTTTTTTCCTTTTTTATTTGTTAATTTTATCTAATAATAACAATTATCTAAAACGTTAAATATTATCAGAGGAGTACACACACGCTGTTGGCGGTGACATAATGGAATTTGCCGACGAAGGGCTAAGAAGGGAAAGAGAATTAGATACGGAAAGAGAAAGAGAAAGAGAAATAATATATATATATATATATATAGGAGAAGAAGAAGTTTTCTAAACCGCAAAGGACACGAGTCCACCACAGGATTCTATCTGTAACAAGAATGGGTGGGGGAAAGTGGGGTGGAGGGTGGAAGAAGAGAGGGTAAAGCCACGTCTGAGGTCTTTGGGAAGGTACGGTGTGTATCTGAGGAGGAGGGGAGGGGGTTACATTCCTCTACGAGTTCTCACGGGTGGTTAGAGGGCTGACGCGTCTACCCTAAGGGCGGTCGAGTAGTCGACAAGCACTTGAAGCTGTCCTAGGACGAAACGGTGAAAGGACGGGCACGAGTAAATAGTGGAACGATTTTCGCCTAAAGGGTTCAACCCAACAAAGTGTGCTTTGGTCCCTTTTCACGACGTGGGAGAGGGAGAAGAGGGTGGGGTAGCGGTGGAGGCCTTTGATGGGACTCCTCTTTTCCTTTCCCTTTCCCTTTTCTCTCCTTTTCTCTCCTTCTTCCTTCCAGAAAGTCACTTTACTTCGACTAGAAAAGTCCGAAGGTTAAGGCAAAGCCACGTTTTGTTTTTCCACGGAATTTACCATTTGCCGCCACGAGGGTCCTCTCGATTTATCTTCAAATATCATTTTTTCTTTTTTCTTTTAAAAAACTCAATCTTATTTACGATATTAACCCATTACTCGCCCATGGCCTTTTTCAGGGACGTATTTCCAAACTTTTTTTTTGATAACTGCAACTTCAGAATGAAATATTTTAAATCAATAATTAATGATATAAAATAATGTTCATATTTAAATAAAAAAAAATATTTCTATTTGGTTACTATGAATATTATTATACAGTTATTTATTAATTAAATTTTTTTTGTAGCTTGCACAGCCCTATCCCCTGCCCACTGAACCTTCACCCCATTGCTCACATTGTTCATTTTACGAACAAATAACATTACAATTTTTTAAATTGATCTTTTTGCAGAGTGATCGGTTGATTTGATTTCGGAGAAAAATATTTCACATGTATTGTTAAAAATTAAATAAATGGAAAAAATAAAAAATAAACATTGGACGAGAATAAAATATATCAACGTGTATAAAAAAACACGTTTATATGTTATTAAAAAACAGAATTCTACAAATAACACGTTCAATATGGTGTTAATATTTAAAACACGAGATACGAAATGAAAACAATTTTTTTGTTTATTTAAATATTTATTCACGATCTCGTTCGTAGCACGAGTGAATTGTAAAAAGAAAAATAAGTGAATCGTATAATTTCATTGATTCATTAATCTCATCATTGTCGTCACATTATTCGTTGATTTATTTATGTATATATATGTAAAAAAATAATTAAAAAAAGAATCGTTCATCTAATAGCCGATTATATTGGAAGGGAAAACGAAAGATATAAAAACAAAGTTACACTCCTTTCATACGTAAAAAATATAAATAACTGTCACAAAAATAATATCATCGTATGAGAAATATTATTATATATCCCTGTGTGTATGTGTGTGTGTATTTTAGAGGTCTCGTGCGTATATCTAAGAAGCGTTATTACTTTCGTATCTCGAAGAAAGGGCTGGGCTTTTCGTATGACCGTATATATTTATAAAAAAAAAAACGAATTTGTCCTGTCAAAAAAGGCACACGATGAAAAAGAAAAAAAAAACAAACATTTCTCATGTGTCTACATAAGTAGAAGACCTAATGACCGCATGATCATAAGTCAATATACTCACTCGGTATACGAAAGTTAAAACGTGTCAAGAATAAATGATAAATTGTTACCCAGTGAAGGAAACTTCGTTTTACTTCACGTCGAACATAAATAACGATTTTCGCATAAATTATTGCATTATATAAATAAAAAGATAAAAAAATAACAGGAAGAAATAAAATATTTGACGTTTCGTTGAAATATTTATAGTTCGATTATTTAAAATTGATTTTGTTGCTAATATATATATGTTGCATTACAGTAAAAAAAATAAAATAAAATAAAATTTGTTAGAATTTGATCTGAAGAAGAATAAGAAGGAAAGAAAGAAAGAAGAAAAGTCAGGTAAAAAAAAAGGGACACATAACTAAAACGACATTTGAATAAAGTTCAAAAGAATAGTGACGTTGCAAGCCTTAAGGGCATGACGTTCGTTGGCAAGGGATACGAGGTAAGATCGGTGTATTCAAATTGAACGTGACAGAGTGTCTTGGGATGGGGACTGTGTGTGCCCGCGGCTTGTCAACTTTTCATTTTAACTTTCGTGACGTATCGAACTGTAACGTGTCACGTGTGAATCGATGATGTTCTTTATATTGTTCGTTGGTTTCTTATTCTTTTAAAATACCAATATTTTGTATCTTTTTTCAACTAATACTTCGTATATAACAAAATTTATATATAATTTAATTTTTTTACAAACAATTTTATATTCGTACAATCTTCTTAAAAAGTTATTACTATAAAACATCATTTTTATGAATTAATTCTCTTAAAAAAAGAAAAAAAGAAAAACAATTTATTCTCATATAATTTTGAAATTATTTAAAAATAAATTGAAGTAAAATATTTTTAAACATTTTTACTATTTTACAGGAAAAAAGGTTTCTGAAATATTCGTGCGAGTGTTGTTTGAGATTGTTGATTTATTATTATTTAAATATAAAAATAAGTTTTGACGTGTATAAAATAAAAGTGGAATAACGTTAAAATTCTCATACGTTTTTACCTATAAGTTTAAAATCCTCTCCTTTTATAACCATTCTCTTTATCTTCCATGGCTTCACAGTATAGACTCAAATACGTAGCTATCCAACAGCTACTGCGTTTGATATTCAAAACCACCCCTTGGTAGCAAGTAATACACGTAAATCTCGTCGCCCTTCGAATCGGAGCTATGCCACCTTTACCTAATACATACACCACCTTCTCTAACCGCTTGCGAATACGAACATCTAGTTTCTCTTATGTCTCATAACGTTATATATATATTATTTCGATAATATGATAATTTATATTTTGATGAAAATGTTGTTGATTGTAAAAAAACTAAAAGAAAAATTATAATAAAAAAAATTAAATAATAATTTAATATTTATATAATAATATTATAATATATATTATAAATTAAATTATATAACAATTACTATCTTATAATTTAATATTAATAATTAATTATAATATTAATAATCTTTAATGGAACAGTTCGCACATTTGAAACAAAAAAGAAAGAACCTCATAAGTCAAGTTATTTTGTCAATCATAGAAAAAAAATTCTGTTTCTTTGATTTTTTGATTTTTTTTTTTGGTTGAAAGCATGATCGTATCTTTGAATAGTGGAAATAAAGGTGTAAGGTAAGACCGCACAAATGGTTACACGATCCGTCGTCGTGTCGTCGTGTGGCGTCGAAATCGCTGAGTCAAACGTGGCCATGGTGATCATATATATTACAAAGAGGTGGCACGTGCTAGAGACGGTAAAGTTGGTCCGAGATATATGCGACTTATACCACTACTACTATTCACCAACTAACACCTTTACAATCGAAATCCCTTTCGCCATTGTTACGGAAGATAGCTTTGAATATCAAATGTAATATATAATTGACGTACGTGTCTTTAACTCGTCGTAACTTGACATTAATATTACAGTTTGTTGGATTCTACTACTTTTTGCAACTTTTCTGTATTTTTCAAAAATAAGAATTATTTAAATATGAGAAAGAGTAGAATAGATCATAACACAAGTGACTTTAAAAGATTATTTTTTAACAAAACTATTTATTTTTGTTTTACCCTTTTTAATATTTAATATTTATTTTTACCATATATTATTTTTAATTTTAATAAAAATTTTGTCGATAATGCCGTGTAGTTTGTAATAGAAAAAATAAAAATTGTTAATAATTATTACCAACAATATTATCGTGCGCCCGCGCGAAAGGACAAAATAAAAATATAATTTTTTGATTACACGTTACAAGATTTTTATTATAAATAATTAAATATTCGATCATAGATATTTAAGCAAAGTTAAATTTGAACTCAACCAATTACAAAAAAGAAAGTAATTATTCTACACCAAAATATTTTCAATGCAACTATACGGCTATCAATTTCATTAAAATTTATTTAATTAGGACAATTGTCTCTTCCATATAGCGTAACACGTAATGTTCTTTAGTTTCTTTTATAAAAAAAAAATGGAAATAGAAAAAAATACGTCGAGATAGATAATTCGAAAAAACGAAGTTGAAAAGCTCCGTTTCCGACGTCTTTCGTGAACATTACTTAACGCTAATCATAACTTTTACGTGGCACGAATCCTTACGGAGGGTTTGCGTCGCACCAAGAGTTATGATTACCTCGGGAACTCGAGAGTCTAACCACTTCTGGCTCACGAGTTATGACATACACCAACAGTAGTGAATTTCGTGCAACGTTACTACTACCTCTCTTCTTCTACGATATGAGTTCGTTATTTACTTTCATTTAAGGCTTGTTTATATCTTATTGTGTGTTCGATTACTTGCTTTATAACTTAGATAAAAGAAAAAACAAAAAGAAGAAAAAAAATTGTTAGTTTACAAAACACATTGTTTTTCTATATTAAAAAAAAAACAAATTCAAATAACACGAATAATAATATATATTGTAATATTATTATATATAATAAATTTTTATTATTATTTTATTATTATTTTATATTAATATATAAAAATATAATAATATTTAAACTATAAAAAATATTTAAAAAATATTTCTAATAAAAATATAATAATATTTTTATACTATAAACAAATATTATAAAATATTACGATAATATAATTTTTTTCATTATTCAAAGTTAAACTTTCGTAAAATTATAAAAATATATATTGTTACATTTTTAAGATTTTACAACAGTAATTACGTAGCTAGATATTTCTTCTTATATTTTACCATCTTTGCCATATCATTTCACTTTTTTGTTTTCTTTTCCTTGGAAGAAAGGATTCGATATACGAAAAAAGATGTCGCCGGACGTCAGGGTAACGTAGTAACGACGAAGGAAAATGAAATGCGTCTTCCCTTCTTTTACAATCGTCGTCGTCGTCGTCCTCGTCCTCGTCATCCCTTATAGGATATTTCTTTTTACACGAAGAAGGCATTCTCCCTTATCCTCACCCTCACCCTCACTCTCACCCACACCCTTTTTCTTTCTTTCCTATTCTTTTACTTTTGTATGAAACAATCTGACCATTGAATAAAAAAATTGTAAAAACGTGTAAGAAATTTCGATTCTATTTTAGAAACATCGAAGTCTCAGATTATAAATAATTTCAACAACAAAAATAGAATACAAAATAATATTAATCCTAATCTATAACATTTCCTACATTAAATCTACTAAATTATTTCCATTAATTATACGATAATATAATATTTATCATTTGATTATTTAAATTAATAATAAATTTTACCCATACACACACGTACGTAAATTTATTCTTTCCACATAATTTTAAAAGATTTCAAGTAAACGTAGTAGTAGTAGTAGTAGTAATTCGTGTCCTCCTCCTTTTCCCAACCCTTTTTTCCCACACTTTCTCGTTACGTCAAAAGCAGCCTTGATAAACTGCCAAAAGTATCTACGAGAGTTGGGTGAGTGGGTGAGTGGGTGAGGGGTGAGGGGTGAAAAGTGGGGAATATATAGGAGAAGAAGAAGAAGAAGGTTTTACGGTGTTGGTTGGGCTCCTTTTAATAAACCGAGAGGCCCGTCGTCACCACCAACGAAGAAAAAGCTCGCTCGTGATCGATGCGGTTGGTCGTCGTGGGAAAAAGGGCTGTTTAGCATAAGAACCTCATCTCCGGTAACTTGTAGTCTGACACTGACTTGCTCGGTCCAGTGCCTTCCTCCTACTTGTCGTTGTGGATTATCCAGTATGCTTATATACGGTGTTTTATAAAAAAGAAATAAAAAAAACAAAAAGGGTTTAAAATAGAGTCTCGTAGTACTCATTAATAAGTACGAATTCAACCAAAAAATATGTCTGTTCAAGATAACTCGATAAATAAATCATTCGCATAATTATACAGAATTTTTAATCATTGCAATAAATAAAGTAACCTTTTTTTTTTACTAATCCCATAGATTTAGGTCCTATATGTTCAAAAACTTACTTGAAATATTTTTTTTTGTGAATGTTGGAAACCGGTAATCGACGTATCATCATTCGATAGTACGAGTTATAACCGGACCTTTGAATCAGATTTTTTGGGGATGAAATATGGATAGAACGGGAGTGAATTATTCTCGTGGGTTATTTCAAAGTACCCTCCTTCCTCCCACCGATTTAAATCATTCAAATTTGAAATCTTTTTTTTGTGAATTTTTTTGTTTCTTTCTATCTCGTACGTGGCATGACTTATTCATAGATTTACGTATTTCACAATTGTAATATTCTAATCGTAGGGAAAAAGTTTATAGAAAATATAAAAGTTTTTTTTCCTCGATGAAAACAACAATTTCCATTTTTCCTTTACTTTTCTATTCTATTCTATTCTTTTCTTTTCTTTTCTTTTCTATTCTTGTTATCTGTTCTTTTGGCGAAGATACAAAACACAGGATAACAACCATCGTCATTGTCCCAAAGGGTTAATAATCTTTCCCATTGTCTGCAGATAAAAACGTCTCAAAATTCTGACATAATGTAAGGTTATTTTTCTATACATATACATATATTTATACCATAAAACCAACGCGTGGGGATATTATTATCAGCTTACATGTATTAAATACTACGTAATAATCCCTTATTATAAGCGTGATTTTCGTCGTACATGCTGAACGAGTTAATCCATCTGTAAACGTCGATCGAATTAAAACGTTGTTAGGTATAACAACCTTGGCATGGTCGAATGGACCAAATTACGTGTTAACCAAAGCTTTAATGAATTTACATGATCGCTGACAATGAAGCTTGAGAATGGTGTGTGTTGTTATAATGCGTGTGTAACATTGGGTATCAAAAGAAGTAATTTCATAAATTACATTTAACATTTTGGGTATATTCTAATAATAAAAAAATCCACTGATAGATCTTAGTACGTAGTAAGGATGATACTTTTTTTCTAACTTGAGACATAAAAAAAAGAAAAAAGAAAGAGAAAGGGTGAGTTTTCGTCGTGGGAAAATTCGCGTGAAATTCGACGATGACAACTCTGACAGGCTGTTGGCGTTAGCCGGAAGACGCACGACCCTTGCGACCTTCCTCTCTTCGACGACGAAGGAACCACCAAGCGTAGCCACCCTTTCCTTGGGGGGTAACTTCTAACCTAGCTCTCGAAACTTCATCGTCTTGCTGCTGCTGCTACCACCACCACCACCACCACCACCACTACTATTTCCTTCGAAGGACTCGACGACAAAACCACGGGTAGCTTTTATTAAAATGTTCGATCCGAGGAGTAACTCTCTCTCTCTCTTTTCCTCTCTTTCTCTCTCTCTCACACACATATACACACACAAACTCTCGAGCGTGTTAGTGAAATCAATTTGACTCCCTAGCAAGCTCGATATTACCACATTTTCTTCTTTTCATCCTCACGTTTTCTTTCACCTGCACACACCCTTTCCTTTCCTTTCCTTTCCTTTCCTTTCCTTTCCTTTCCTTTCCACTCTTTTCTATATTTATTTCTCCCTTTTCAAACTTTCCCCACACTACATTTATACATATATACATCTCCTTTTTGCCTATCTATGTCTTTTTCTTTCTTATTCTCGATTTCGATTTCGTTCAAAATTCCATAGGCACGTATATCGACTTACTTGCTGGATTATCCAAGAAAAGAGCCAACAGAAAATGCATGTGTGTGTGCATGTGAGTAAGAGAGAGAGAGAGAGAGAGAGAGAGTATATAAATCGAAATCGTAAAGAAAGATGGAGTAAGGGGAGTAGGGATAGGGGAAGGGTGGAAAAGGTGCTAGGTGGGCCGAAAATGGGAAGCTATCGTGTTCTTTATCAGTGCCATACTTAGAATCTAACCTCTTCAAATCGGAAAACGAGAGCATAGTAATCCCCCCATAGATATCCTGCATATCCCGTTGCCTTCTTTTTCCTAAAGAAGAAAACTCCTTGTCTGCTTCGTATTGCACGTAAGGACTCACATATATACTCGAACACACACACACATACTCTTACTACTTATCCCCGTTTTCGTTTATCCCCCGCATATGGATCTCGGATTCCTTTTTATTCGTTGTACGAAACGACGCTACTGCTATGTGACGACTACATTATAATACTAGCGTAAAAATCTACTTATTCGTAACGTTTACGTTTACGATAACTATAAATATCAAAAATGTTTAAAAAATATTGTCGTGATAATAATATTTAAAGATTGTTTGTATTTTTGTTTTACGATCTTTAAAATTAATTATTCGGTGTACAAACTTTGCCCTCTCTATTTTGATACAGATGGCTTATAGAAAAAAATAGTGGAAGCAAAGTTCTACACCTATTAGGTATTTAACTTTAATTTATTTATAAATGTTAATAATTTAAATTTAAAATTAAATTAATCTTAATTTTATTTTAGGTACTTAACAAAAATATTGTCGTTGATAATAATATTTAAATATCGTTTGTTTTTCTTTTCCGATCTTTGAAAATAACTACTTTAAAAAGCTTTAAAAAAAATTATAATAATAAATAAATATTATACTAATAATATTATATGTCCAATGTATCGTATAGAAATATAAAATTATAGTTTATTAAGATAATAATGTATTTAACTATATATTTAAATGTAAATGTACAAATTAATCTTCCATAATCTACTTTAAAAAAAATATTGTTACGTAGTAAAAAAAAGAGAGAGCGTTTGTTTTTATTTTATTTATTTTAATATTTTTTTATTTCTATTCAAAACAGTGGTAATTATTTTCAAGCTAATGAACCAAAAAATGAAGAAACTTGAAAAGAACTTGAACTTCATACCAATTCAGATCCATGAATACCTTCGTTTTCAGATCATAAAAGTGACTACTACTACTACTACTACTACTACTACTACTACTACTACTACTACTACTACTACTACTACTACTACTACTACTACTACTACTACTACTACTACTATTCGGGTTGAATGAAGGGGTAACGTGATAGAGGGGGGTTGGGGCAACGGTTCGAGCTTTCAATTTTCGATACTTCATCGTAGACGGGGTTTTTTAGGATTCCACCCTCGTCAAACTTTCTGATTACGCTCGACGTTTCGATCTCATTCCCGAGCGACACGAAATTATGATCGCACGCGGGAATTGAAAAGTGTCCCTACCATCCACCCCCAACCCTCATCCTTACCCCTTCTCTTGCAGAGGGAGGACAAGAGGTAAAGAGAAACGTAAGAGGAGGAAAAAAAGATAGAAGATGATGATGATGATGATGATGGTAATAGCGGTTTCGTAACAACGATTTCTCACTTCACTTTTGCTTCGTGGACGAACCCTCCCCCCTCTCTTTCCCCACATACCCCTACCCCTCATAGATATAGTTTGCGATCGATACGAAATGTTCCGGTCGGCAAAAGTCACCCTCTGCCCTTCTCCCCTAAGAAAGAGATGATAAAAGCGCGAAGTAGTCTGTCGGATTCTTGACTGTTGATTTACAATGTTTGGCCTCGAATATTAATTTAAACTTGCGGGGGTAGGAAGAGAGGGCGAGGGGTATCAAGCGGGATTCAAGAGGAAGAAAGTATAAGAAGAGTTCCGGAACGAAGGAGCCAACCACCACCTCCACTTCAGCATCCAAAGCTAAAGTTTTGCGAGCAGTTTTGCATAATTGAACATTCTTACGTAGTAAAGGAGGATGGAAGGATGGAAGAAATGAAGAAAGTATGAGGGGTAAGATGGAACGAAGAAACTTACCCCTTCTCGAAGAAGAAGAATAGAACCAGGACTTTGGAAAGAGTAATAGAGACAAAGAATTAAAAAAGAAGAAGAAGAAAAAAAAATGATCAGAAAATTGAGATAACATTTCTTCCTTTTTTTTTCTTTCTTTTCTTTCATTATTGCATTTAAACGGACGTATAATACGAAATTCGTGATAAAAAATTTGTCGGTAGATTTTGAAAACGCGTATTTTTCTTCCCTACTTCTATTTCCTATCCAATATCATTTTTACAATCACCTTTTTTTTCTTTCTTTCTCTCTCTTTCTTCTCAGTCAGTTTCTTATACTTTTATCCACCCAGCTGGCATATCAAGGATGGAACAATTTCGAAGCTGAATTCTGAAATCGTCGTTCTCGAGGGGGTTTTTGTCGAAGAATCTCGGTCCTTCTTTTCTTTTTCTTTTTCTTTCTTTCATCTAACGGGGAAAAATGTTATGGTAAAGATTATCTAACGTTTACCGAATTTCTTTTATGATCCAATTTTACGATCAAATTACGTTTAACTTGTTCCAATGTTCTAATTGAGTGATGAGAATTCTTGAGATAAGATTGTTATATTAAAAATTATCTAATATGTTATTACATTTAATGATTATTATTATTTTTATTATGTATACACAATATGAATGTAAGCAGATTGAATAATAATGATCAGTACTTAAAAGGGGAATCCCCCAACAATTTGAAATTCCGATTGAGAGAACGCATTTGATGTCATTTAAAATGCAGAAAGAACATTCAATTCTACATAAAAGGATAAAAAACAGAGAAAAAGAAAATGAAAAAGAGTTCTAGACATAACAAAAATCGTAGAGAGAAGACTCGATAAGGGTGGGAGTTGGGGGTTAGGGGTTCTTGTAGTTTAAGGGGAAAAATAAAATTGGTAAAAGAAATGTGCACTAGACCGAAAAGACCGGTCTCATTGGTTGGTGCTTGACCAAACCCCTCGTAAGAACCAAAATACATGGAATTTACAAAATAATGTAGAAAGAAAAGTTTTAACAAAACTCAAAGTAAACATTTTTTCAATATTTTCAATAACTATTTTTTTTTATATCAATTAATAATAAATAATATAATTATTAATTTATTCTAATTCATAAAATTATTCTTGGTCATGAACATATGATTATTATTTACAATTATTGTTCTTTTTTTTTTTAAATTAATTAAAATATTATTATATAAAATAAGGCAAATTTATTTATTTTTATTATAAATTATATTATTTATTGTATATATAAATACAATATAGTAGTATATTATATAAAGTAATATATATATATATACACACACACACACATAATACACTACTATAATATACATATAACTAATGCACTATATAATATAACTACTATATATATTATATTTATTATATAAATTATTTATTGTAAATAAATGGAAGACCTATCTATATATGGTGACTAGTTTTTCCACGTAACACGGTAGTTCAAAGAAATTAATCTAGTTGATTGACAAAGTGTTGACAAAGTTTTTTTTTCTTTTTTTTTGCTCTCTCTTTATTTCTTTCTCTTTTTTTATATCCCTCTTCATCGACAATATTATTATCTTCGAAGGCACTTTTCAACCGTGTCAAAGCCGCATAGTAATGTAGGTTACGATCTTGTTCCGGTCGTTCACCGCAAAAGATATACATTCTTTAAATATCTACCGTGTATATATCATACACGACTAACGAGAAATAAAAACTGTATGTAACGATAAAAGTAATTGTTCATCGAAGTAAGAAAATAATAATAATACATAGTATGTGTATGTGTGTGTATATGAGTGTACGATTAAAACGATTAAACTTACAACAACAACCGTGTAATTTGTTATTTTTATAAAATATACAGAGTAACTATCGTTTTGTTTTGCAATAATATACGGAAACACGTTAGTTAACAATCACCTCGAATTATTATTTTTTTTTATCAAACAAAAATAACATATTAATTATATTATACAAATAACATATACGATACACTTCCACGTTATCAATAACCGATTTTCTTTCTCTTTCTATCTCGAAAATATTCATCATTTGATCCCATAAATAATTTCACGCTTAAAGTTATTTTCGATATACCTATATATATGAATATAATGAAATCGCAAACTTAAACTATACGTGTATATAACATTCGATTTTTCATCTTTTTTTCTTTCAAAACCTTTTCTATTCTTTTTTCTCTTTCTATTTTTTCGTCTATTCTTTCCAAAGGGTAATATACAACGTAAGGAATCATGTTTTGCGAAGTAATAGAAAGTGGAGAGGTGATTTTTGCGATCTTTCAGAGACAGCCATCGCAAGGTTAGAGAGGGGAAGGTAAGGGTGAAACTAAGGGTAAGAATGAAGGGGTGGTAATACTCTCGAGCGAAGGTTTGAAGAAAAGACTCAAGGGGTAGGGGGTGGTTTGCCGTTTATTAAGGTTGTGCTTCGTTCTCGTGAAGAGATCGAGTCTCGCTTATTAACGTGACCTTGGCTCTTATACTTTTCGAATACAACCCTCTCCCCTACACACTTCCCACTCACTGGAGGCAAGGCTTTCCTTAATTGAAACGCTGTTAGGGGTCGTACAGAAAAGATTAATTGAAGACGTGAAATTTCAACGTTAAGTTGCTTGCTACGCAGCACCCTACATTTGTTGAAAAATAATATCAGCACTATATATATATATGTATATAAATAATTTCGAGTGATTTTCAAGTATTTTTTTTAACCTATAAATAAATAAAAATTTTAAATTTTTGATGACGTTAATATTCTTTTTGAATTTTTTTTGTATTATTATTAGTATCGATTAATTGTTATTCGTTTATCGCGATTGATGTGTAACAACAATTATAGTACAATTAATTAATATGTATTTTATTCACATACATATATATCTATATTTACTATTTTGACAGGAATATAATATAACTACGTGTACGTTATGGTATATCAGTAAACCCGTAAACGTGAAAATATGCAAATATATTTCAATATTTAAATTATTAACGAGATACAGTTTAGTATTTCTCTCTCTCTCTCTTTCTCTCGTTGTTTAAAATAATATATTTATTTAAATCGTACCATATCTCTCTCTCTCTCTCTCTATTTTTAGTTTCATTTTCTTTCCCGAGAATGACGTTAAATGTTTCTGGTTTCAGGTTAAGCGTGAAAGATAGAAAAAGGAAGAAAAAAAAGTGAAAAGGGGTGGGTGGCAGGGGAGGGAAAGATAGACGCAAAAGTTTTTGTTTGCTAGAAGAAGAAAAAGAGGAAAAGAGGTATCGAACGATAACTACCGAGTGAAGAAGAGAGAAAAAGAAAAGTGAAAAAAAAAATAAAAAAGGGCTGGAAGTATTACTGATCTTCACTGCACGGAATACGAACGGAAACTCTGTAAAGAGTTTAACGCCTTTAAAACGCCTCGTGAAAAGAAAGGGCGCCTCGTTAGGGCCGGCTGTTTGGATTCTTCAAACCTCTTCGCGTGTGAACAAAAAAAAAATTGAAAAAGAAGAGAAAAGACTACCCGGGTAGAAACATCGAGACCGAACATTCGTTGCCTTTTTTTTTTTGAAACGTTTTTCCATTTTTTTTTTTGCTCTTATCATCTTTCTTTATTTCTTCCTTCTTTTTTTTCATCAGCGCGTAAAAATAAAGAATATTATTATTATAGTAGAAGAAGAAGAAAAAGAGGAAAAAATCCCGTTTGAAGGGGTGTGTGAGGGAGGGTTGGTTGAGAAATACGAACGCTATCTTTTTGCGTATATTGAAAAATTAAAATGTAAAGCATACTTTCTTAAAAAAAAAAGAAAAAACTGGGAAAGAAAAGGAAAGGAACAAATGAAGAAAAGATATAAGAAACATAGGGCTAAGTATCAAGGGGAACAGAGGGAAAGTTATTGACCATACATACATACATACGTCACTGGTTATAAATCCAACCCAACAAGGTTTCGGATCGATCCAACCACAACTTTATTTCATCGTAACTCGTTCCCCCAACAGAGTTACAAACCCGACAACGAAGAAAGGTATGGGGGTTATATAGGGGTAGGTAGGTAGGTGTTTTGGATGATGGCTGGAAAATAGGGGTAGGGTAGGTTGGTAGAGAATGCGGTTGTCGATTGATGGACAATTTATGTAAACTGCGAAACTTCGTTAAACCACGTTTGTCACTAGATTTTTTTTTTTTAACATAAACGAATGTAACCAGAAATGAGTCCTTTATGAATGGCAGAGTAGTAATAACTGATCGAACAGGGGTGGATTGGGAAGAGGGGGAGTGCAGATGTGGGTAGGCAAAATGGCGACTACTTTCATAGTCGATCGATCGATCGAACAAATTAGATATAGAGTTAAATAGCCAATCAACCGGTCGAATTTTCGACGTTGGTCTGCCCTACGTACGTACATTCCATTCGCGTAGGTAAACGCTGTACTTCTCCCACCATTTTCTCTTACCCCTTCCCTTTCGTCATTTCAATAAGTATTCCTAAAGGCAATTTAATTTAGTCGCAGCAAAGTGCACACTTAACGGCCAGATAATTACTTTACGATGTGAACATCGACGACCATTTTCTTCTTCCACCAACCCGAATGTTTCTTCTCTCCCACCCACCATCACTCATTCCCATACTTTGATGTGTGATGAGTTCTACGATCATCATCGGAAATTAATGAACGAGTTTTCAACTATCACTTAGAAAGTCCTTTTCTTTCTCTCTCTTCTTTCATTTTGTCATCTTCGCAGTTATGTTATATTTATGTTTTATTTTATTAAACATAATTACAATTAAATTCTTTGATAGAAATTTATGTTACACGGAAATTGTTATAAGATAATAATTATAAGATCGATCGATGTTTAAAATTATTATTATTATTATTATTATTATTATTATTATTATTATTATTATTATTATTATTATTATTAACTGTATAACAACGTGCATCATTTAAACGCGTATATCGATTAGTTTGCAAATAAATTTATCAACGATGTATATATGATAGTTTTACGAAGGATTAATTATTAATTTTTTTATCGTGATAATATTAACAACGATAATATTAAAATATTATATAAATAAGTTATATTGTATTAAATATCTTAGCGTGCCTTTATTTTATTAAAATATATCTACATAATTATATTGTACTAGGTTGAACGTAAATAAGGAACAACGAACAATACGATGACGATTAGTTGTTATGGTAAAGAAAAAATTTTTCGAAAGATTATAACAGAAGTAAAAATTAGTTGTAATGATTTTCATGTCCATTTCTAGGCAAGAAAAAAACAAAAAAATGTTAGAAAGAGGTTTTCTATAATGAAGGGGTAAACGAGACCCCCAACGTTATGCAACAACTTCTCTCGTCTCGTTTAGTTAATCTTGAGAGTCATTAAGATTCTTTTTTCTCATGACATCCTCCAACCTTTTCTCATTCTCTCTTTTTATTTTTCCTTTTTCCTATTTCTATTTCAATTTCTATTTCTATTTTTACGTTTTTTTTTCTTTCTTGTGTTTCGTTGCTGCACGTGCCAGCCAGCATGTTGTTGGTTCTCGCGATTCATTTTTTTTTGTTCTTTCCGAATAGCAACCGCCACTTCTTGGTACATTAACCTCGACGGCTGGAGGATTTATGTTGATCCCTGGAGGTAGGTAGGTGCGCGAAAAGTACCAACAAAATAGAGAGAATGTAAAAGAAAAAAAAATGAAAAAGAGAGAAAGAGAAAGCAAGCAAAAGAAGAATGAAATTGAAAGCAGAAATGTTCCAAGTCCGCCGCAAAATCGACGTACTTCGTTATTATTTTACCCAGTTTTCACCGAGTTGAGTTCATTCACGCTCCAAATTTCCTCTCCGAGGGATCTACGCAAGTACTATAGGGAAAATTGTTATCTTTTCTTCAAAATTTACTTTTTTATATCAACGATGTTGTTTAACCGTTATTTTTAAACAGATGTATTGTATAACATTTGATATTGATAGTGAAATATTGTATCAAGGGAATACGTAAGCCTATTATTCATATTTTTCTATATACATATATATATATATATATATACAAATAGTATATAAACATATTTCTATGTATATCAGAGACTTGCGGCCTTGCACCACTCGTCTTTTGCTCTTTTCTCGTGGTAAGCACTCCCGGTAATGCGCTTCTTGGTACATTAACCTCGACTTACAACACACAACGTTCTCCACTCAGGTCATACAAACACACACGCATGTATATGGAAGAGGTTGGAAATACACACATACACTTTCTCTTTCTCTCTCTCTCTCATAGGAACACACGAGGGAACTTCACATGGAAGGCAGCAACATCCACGATTTAACCTGGAACGACGCGAACGAAACATCTTCCTCGTCGATGCACACGGACCATTAAAGCTTATAATCCCACCCACCAACGAAATCTCTCACGATTTTTTTTCCCTTTACAAAAAAAAAAAGAATAAAAAAAGCATTGTTCACGCTTTTTGCTATCGACCATAACAAAAACTTTACATATTCGACTTGGTAATCTTCCCTTTCTTTTTTGCTTCATAATTTGTCTGTTTTTACGTTTTGTTTGCAATGTTTTTAACACGATTATACGACACCACTTTATTCTCGTTAGATTCTTTCCTACTACTATTCAAAAGGTTAATTTTGTCATTTAACTATTTTCTTTCTATACTCATTTTTTTTTGTTCTCTTTATCCCTTTTCATCCCTCTTTTCTCAGAACAACGATAAGAGACGATACAACACAAGCACCCAAGAGACGAGCTCTTTCCAAGAGGTGAGCTCTTCCCAACAACCGTTCTTCTCTACGATAAGTAAGTCGAGTAGTAACTGGAATTTCTTTTTACGATAAGTAACGGATTGGGCCTTAGAATATAAGAGAAAAAATGGTAGGAGAGAGAGAGAAAAAAAAAACGATAACGACATTGGCATAAAATATAAACGTATAGTATATATTTATAATAATATAATATTATAATATTAATATATAATTATATTATATTAATATAATTATTATATCATATATTAATATAATATATTATTATAAAATATATATACTATAGGTATATATTTATTTATAATATAGTATATTATTTTATATATTTATATTATGTATACATATGTGTGTATATATATTTTATATACCTAATATATATATTGCACACGTGTTGGTATCTACATTTTTATGCATACATTTGTGTGTGTATATATACCTAAGTGTAGATACCAACGTGTGCAATAAAGGTAAATATATATATATATATATAGTAATTGTGGTTTTTAACTCATGGTATGTTTTTTTTATGACATAACATTTTTAAGAATTCACATGCAAAACGATAAGTTAATAATTTCTGAATTTGCAGACTAATTAAAATAATACTTAATATTAATACATGATAAAAGAGTAAATGAGTAAAATTCCCAGGTGAAAATGTCATTTTCGTTGTCTTTTCCGTTGTCAGTTATCGCAGTGCACATATTTCGTTGGAAACCATTACAAGTATGCAGCAACAATTCATAATAACACATTTTCCACTTTCGTTCCTACCGTCCTTCGCATCGTCAGCCACCATCACCAGAATTACTACCATCACCAGTACCAGCACCATCTCTTTACCCTCCTCTTAGCACCCTTCTAACCCAACCCTTCTTAACTTCTACCCTTTCCTCTAACTCTTATCCCTAGTCATAGCTAAATGTTATTACTTCGGCACGTTAAAGATAATTCCTATCTCTCTTTTCTCGTTTGTTCTTTCTTTTCGTGTTATTCAACTTCCTTTAGTTTCACAGTTTAACCGTAAAATTCATTAAATACGTTTGAGAAAGAAAAATGAAACAAAAATAATACAATATTATCAGAAAATTACAATCTGTGTTAATATTAAATCACATCGTTAATTCATTCAAGTAATCACATGGAATAACATTTAACATTATTTTTAAAAATATGATAATAATTATTCATAACTTCATATTTATTTTTATAAAAAAATATTCTTATTATCCTATTATGGTATATCAAAAAAATTCTTAAATACGTATTTTTTTTATATGAAATTATTTTGAAAAATTTGTCTATTGATATTACAAAAATGATTACACCTTTAATACCATATAAAACGTTATTTAAAAAAGTATTCATAATTTCATATTTATATTTATAACAAATGTAATAATGAAATTTACGATTTCTACTATCCTATTATGATATACCAAAAAAAGTTCTTAAATACGTATTTTCTTTACATGAAACTATTTTAAAAAAATTTGTCTATTGATACTACAAAAATAATGACACCTTTACTAACATAAAACGTTATTTAAAAATAGTATTACTCTTTTTATTATTGGCTTATAAGTCTTTGGACCATCTAGAAGAATAGATAGAGAGAGAAAAAAAATGGATAAGAAAAACATACTTCATATATCTAGTCAAGGAAAGAAGGAAAGCTGGCATATAGAACAGAACACCGTAGAAATTATAAAGCATCCTTGATGAACTATGACTGGGAGAAATAATTAACGCAGTCGCGTCGGTTAACCCGTACGGTAACCAACCCCTGTACACACACACACATACAGTCCTACCACCTCCTACCTCACCTCTGTCGCGTACGAGACTAATTATTGCACTTCTGACAATTACTTTCATAATTCGAGCTCGTCCCACTTGCCAGCGTACTTTTGATAATAATTATACTCGCGCTCCGTTGTTCCCGTGTCTCGTTTCTTTCTTTTTTTTTCCTTTTCCTTTCTTTTTTTTTTTGCCTTCTTTCCTTTTATTTTCTTTTTTCACGTTCTTTTTATTTTTTTATAACCTTTCTCCCGCGAGATAGCAGTACAGCTAATTTTTTTTTCTTCCGTAGACCAACCGAGCTGCTCACGTAATAAAATTCCGAAAGGGGTTGCTTGAGGAGGAGACGTAATACAACGAACTGCAATTTCCAGATTTCTTCCTTTTTTTAATTTTTGTTTTGTTTTCTTATCCTCTCCCACACCCACGTGTCCACCAAGAAAAAATATATACGTAATATTTTTGTTTATATAAATCTTATGAGAAAAGAAACGAACAGGTAATTCGTATCCCACAAGAATTCGATTGATCCTTGATCCTTCCTTTCCCTCACCCCTCCCCTGATAAATATTAGGTCTACCGAAAAATTCTGTCCATTTTTAAAATAAAATAAAATAATAAATTATTCCTAATTTGAACAATTAATTAATTTAATTACTTTTGTACTCTTGCCAACATGTTGGCAATTTGTATATTCCATTTTAAGAAATGGGGCCTTACCCCTAGTGACGAAAAATTGAACTAATGTTTGTTTGAACGCACAGAATTTTCCGGTAGATCTACAAAAAAATATAAAAAAAAATAAATAAACATCATAATTAAAATCATTTAACAACGAATTATATAATCATCCGAAGTAAGATCATTAAATAATTCTGATAGGAATTTCAAATGATACGAGGTAAACTCCTCATCCTCCCTCATCCTCCATCCCAATCGAGAAAACCAGGAGACGAAATCGAAGTAGGGGTAAAGCTCGATATAAATCTGATTGATCCTTATGCCTTCTATCTTTTATTTTTTTTTTTTTAGCTCACACCATCTTAGTCGGATGGTGGTGGTGGTGGGTCGGATGGTTCCGTGGTATCTTCTATCGACTCACCCTCATCCCCCCTTTCATTCCCTTTCCTTCCCTTTTCTCTCTTTCTGTCTATCTACTTTTCTATCTTTATCTTTTTTCTCTTGCTAGATATCTTGTTCATATACTTCTCTTTTACTCTTTCTATCTGTCTATCTATTTCTCTTTCACTCTTTCTATTCGTCTATTTACTTCTCTCTCTATCTATTTCTTACTAGTCATGTATCTATCTGTCTATCTGTCTCTTTTCATTCTTTCTGTTTGTATATTTACTTCTTTATCACTCTCTTATTAACTATGTTGTCTATCTATTTCTCTTTCACTCTTTCTATCTTTTTATTTACTTCTCATTCTATATCTTTCTCTTTCTTATTAACTATATATTTATCTAGCTCTCTTTCATAATTTCTGTCCGTATTCTTTTTCAAATGTATACAAAATATAAACAAGAAAATTAAATTGAAATATTTTACAAGTGAATATAAACTAGGATAACTCAATAATAATATAAACAACATACTTGATAACGTTTAACATAAATTAAACACATACTCTTTCTCTCTCTCTCTCTCCGTGTAATGTGTTGCAAATATGAAAGACGTATGTACAAAGAAAAATATACATTTGGTTGTTATATTTATATTATTATTTAATTAAATGTATTGCATTGATCCAAGATGTATGGTAGTAAGGTATTTAATAATTAATAAAATATGATGGAGTTTCTCATGCGTTCGTTGCATGTGAAATTTTCGAATGACAAACTATCTCATTTTGTTTGCATACCGTCTTTCGTATTTGCAAAACCTTAACATCGCGAGGTATGTTTAGTTTATGTTAAACCATTATCAAGTATGTTAGTTATATTTAATATTATCGAGTTGTCCCAGTTTATATTCATTTAACTGCAAATATTTTATTCCTACAATCGTGTTTATATTTTGTGTGCATTTGAAAAAGAAAATATTACGAAATATAGGCCAATTAATTTATTTTTTTTATTTTATTTCAATGAATAAAATTACTTAATAATTTTGTTTTTTAAATGAATTCTTTTAGAATAATTTCGTTAGAAGAATTATGTATCAATGTGAGTTATCAAATAAATTAAACTCACTCGGAATCGAATAATTTCACGAATATTTAATACAGTAATAATTATTGTCCGACCCGTATAAATATAATTATACAGTATAATCAACGTTAATATCATTATACTTATCATTGAACTGTGATTAATTTCAATTAAATTCTTCGCTAACCGTGATCCGAATATGTTAGGCAATTTCAGGGGGTCAACACGTTACATCTATCTCTAATCGTTCGATACTAATCGACAAAGTCATATGTTACACCAATATATATATATTATATATTTTTGATAGACAATTACAAAAATGAATTTACTTAAAACTCGTTATTCCAATTATGACCAGTATGGGTATACCTGTATAATAATTATCAAAAACATTAATTATTACATTTAGAGAAGAAATAATATTAAATTAATGAGCAACGTTTAATATGTGAAAACGAGAAACGTATTTATACATAATATGAAACATATTGTAAAGGTATATGTATATGGGGGGTAGAGGGGCTAGGGGGTAGGGGGTTTAGCGTAATTCTGCAATATTAATTTGTGCCCATTAATGTCACGTGCAACACGTACGACGAACTTTCGTCGTTCCTCCCGAATATTTTATCTATTTTCTATCAACGTGCGGTTGCATTAACGAAATTTACACTTTATTAACTTTAAGTTATTAAAGCACGGCCGAGTGTTGAGCAGCGTAATGATCCTACCGTGGTAAACGGACCGAGTAAACTTTGTAATTATGCTCTATGAACAACGTAATTATTATTTTACACACACACACACATGTACAGATATTTTACGAGTACAATCATATAATGTGACAAGTTCATAGACAACAACGTGAGGTAATCAAATATATCATAACGATTTTGTTAATAGCAAAGTAAAAATAATATTCTCGGTTTTATGTTACAAACGTTGTTCGAATTACATCATTACAATCAGTTGCAACATTTTTAATCCGTCATTTTATTATTAACGAATAAATTCTTTTGTTTATCAAAATGTACAGTAATTTAAAAGATCATATTCATGTTTTGTTTCTATTTCATATAAAAACTACATTTCGTGAAATATGTTTGCTTTAAGTTTTGTCCACACGTGTGGTTGTTGTTGTTGTTTCTACGTGTTTGATATTTTTTTATTTAATCCATATCTTTCTAAAGTGAATACAGGAAATAAGTGTGTGATGAACTTTGTTTTTAACCACAGAGAGTAACCTGAAAAAACATACTATTACGAAACGCTGTGACCCAATTCAAAACGTAGAATAATATTTACAGCAAAGTTTTATAATAAATAATATACTGCTCGTGTAACAAATGACAAATGAATATAATGTAATATTATGTAAATATATATATTTTCTCATGTCTAAGTAACTTTGTTCGAACAGTTTTTTTAATGAAAAAATAAAAATAAATATACGTGAATCTAGAAAAAACATAGATAAATGAAATGAAGAACATTTACGATTTGCACGTATCGTATATAATAAAAAGAAAGAAAAAATAAATAATTAACAAATGCACAATTGCAAATATTGTTTTCCAATAAAAAAAAAAAAATACTTTAATCCAGATAAGGTGGCGTTTAAATGAGACTACAATCGTGAGGTAGAAAATCCAGCTGATTTACTTATCGATTAAGAGAAGTTTATCGAAGAGAGAGAAAGAGATAGAGAAAGAGAGAAAGTGAGAGGAAAGGTATTTCGTGTAAAAAGGAAAATATAACGAAAGGAAAGCAGCGGACTACTATCTCTTTAGGAATTCGAAATCGCGATAATTCTCGTTGAACTTCCATGGTGAATTTATTAAATTGAATCCCTCCGAGCGAATTAATTACTAGATTCCATGTCTCTACCTTTTCAAAGCTTTCCCTTCGTTCTAACGTAATCTGTTTTTTTCTTTTATTGTATTTTTTTTGCAAGGAGGCGAAGAGAAATGGGGAAGAAAACCGAGTCAATGAAATTTAAAAATATCGAGTAATTAGAAATAAAAATAAAAATAAAAATTAAAATAAAAGTAATACTATATGTATAATATATATTATTATTTTTCTAATATTAATTATTAATAAAATATAATATTAATAATATATTATTAATTAAATATATTATATATGTATAATATATATATTTAGAATATAAAAATATTATACTTGAATATTTTCTTTTTCAATATGCACTTTGTACGTTCGACCAATTCGAGATTAAGTTAATAATAATTTTCTTGTAAACAAACTGTTCGATTATTAATATTATTATTATTCTTATTATTATTATTTAGCATCGAAGGTACGTGTGGAGCTAGCTTTACACGGCCCTCGTGGTATATAATAAGTTTAATGCAGTACCGAAATAATATTAAGGCAGTTATTACTACAGTAATGAGCTCGTTGATTACGTTCAACTAATCGAGTTATTCTCTTCGTTTGCCTAACGGAATTCACTAGACGAATTTACTTTAACGTTGCTCTCAACAAAATCGTAACATTTACGAGGAGTAGGAGGAGCAGGTGGAAGAGAAAAAAAAGAGAGAGAAAAAAACAGACATAACGATTTTTTGTGTGTTTTTTTTCTTTTTCCATTTTTTCGTGTACGTATAATAAATAGAATTTTTTTTTATTTTAACGTTGTAGATAGTAGAAGCAATAGTCGTCACCGATGACCGCCGCCACTCGATTTGTCTTCATTTCGCTTCAAATGTTTTTGTAACGTTTGTTTCGTGATATATTTAAAAACAAAAAAAAAACAATCAACAAATAGCAGCCCAACAGAAAGGTAAAAAGTTTTCGCGGTATATTATTCTTCTATAAATATAATTTTTTTGTTTTTTTTCTCTCCTATTGTATATTTTTTTAATGAAGAAAAACATTACTTTCACTCTTTCATCTGAATAATATTTCACAAAAAAAATATATTTATAATAAAAACAGTATATTTTCTCCAAAAAAAAAAAAACAAATATAAAACGATATTAAATAATAAATAAAAATTTATGTAATATATCAATTCACGAGTATTTAGTAAAAAAAAAATTGTTTAAAAAAATAGAAATGTATTTCGTCAAAAAAAAAAAGAAGTGAATAATAAAAATCCCACTTTACCCTAAAAAGGGGAAAGAAAAAATTCGAAGAATTTCCCTTCCTCTACAACTCGTCTGAAAGAATTCTATCGATCTGATAAAAAAAAATTTCCTTTCCTTTTTTTTTTCTTATTCTTTTAAAATAGACGAATCGAATGCTCGATTTCATTCGACGTTCGCTAATTACGACGATGAAAATGATCATAGAATTGTAGGTAATAGAGATCGGAACAGTGAGAAAGAAATAGAGAGAGAGAGAAGAAAAAAAAAGTAAAACGACCCGTTTTCGTTCTTCCACTTGAAGGGTTTACCCTTCGATCTATTCGAATCTAAAAAGTCTATCTTTTAAAATGGACCCTATCCTAAAACCTTCAACTTCTAACTGGTCTACTAATTTCTACGATCTGCCATCGAAATCTATATCTTTCTTTCCTATCTTCCCTTTCTCCCTTGCATCCATCGAGAAGATGCAATCTCAGTATTAATTTCACCGATCATTTCGTCACCATTTTACTTTTTCTTTTTTCTTTTTTCTCTTTTAACGATCCATCGACTTTATTAATTCGAATCATTTCTATCCTAGACCATAATTGCGTGACATCAACTATATCACGTTGAAGCGTGTCGACAATATAAACTCGTCAAACGATGAATGAATTTTAATTGGGGGAGGAAGGTTAGCAAGGAGAGGAAGGGAATCAATTTATTTAAGCATAATTATTCGGGATAAAATGTCTAATCAGAACATGAGATATTGTTATGTGTGTCCTGCGAATGTTCGCGATATTCCAATAAGTCTACTTACAAAAACGTCGATCTTGTCATCGTAAATACACACACACAGTATATATTTATACTATCTATTATATACTTTATATACAATATTTAATGACCTAATACATAATATAATATTATATTTATTAAAATATATAAAAAATATATAATATATTAAAATATATTATTATTATTAATTAAATATATAATAAAAAATAATAAAATAAAGTAATATACATTTATATATTACTGTCCATGTTTCTGTCGATTAGACCGTGCGACTTCCGAAGCTACCACCACCTTGATTTTAGTTCCCAAAATCACCGATAGATGCCGTAAACTTCTCGAGAGTAAAAGTACTCCTTGCTTACTATATAGGACTGTCCTGCGAAAATTTACTTCGTCCTCAGTAGGTAAAATTTACCGAGACATGTAGCAAGTGATGAATGTGGAAAATGATTCTTTAATGATTAAATTCCTCCCTGACACTACTCTAGCAACGACGTAGTGATCAGAACTTCTGATGCTACCAAAAAACAACAATTGAACATAAATAAAAAATATAATATATTGAGAATTTAATCAACTGGTACATCAACTTTATATAGATTTTCTAAAAACGTACGACTCGGTAAAACGAGAAAAAATGCTCGAAATTTCAATACGACAGAGGATACCAAGAAAATTGGTCAACCTTGTTCAACTTTGCCTAAAGGAAACTAGGGGTAAAGTGAGGTGTTTGGTAACCAAATGTCGGAAAACTTTAATATCCATAGCTGGTTAAAACAGGGGAACGCATTTTGTCATCCCTTTTGTTCAATTTAGTACTTGGAATTCGCTGTCGAAGAACTGCAGAAAAGTAAAGATGGTCTACAGTTAAACATACAACACAATTGTTGACATACGCGGACGATATTGCTTTGTTAGGGGACAATGAAGAGTCATTAATTAATAACACAAAAATATTAATAGATAATACTAAAGATCTGGGACTGCAAATAAGCGCGGAAAAAACCAAATATATGGTAACCGATAGAGTTCAGAATGGCCTAGTACTGGAACTTTGGCCGTCCGGAATAAAACTTTTGAGCGGGTCAACAACTTTAGGTATTTAGGATCGATCATAAACCAGACGAACGAAATTAATGAAGAACTTAAGAAAAAAATCAATCTAGGCAAATTCATGTTTTTATTCGGTTAACAAATTACTCAGCTCGCGGTTACTGTCTACGCACTTTAAAATCAGGATATACAGGACAATTATCCTACCGGTAGTTCTTTATGGTAACGAAACGTGGCCACTTACGATACGGGACGAAAAAATTGAGGGTTTTCGAAAATAAAGTTGTTCGTAAAATGTTCGGTGCAAAATGCGATGAGAAAACGGGTGAATGGAGAAAACCCCATAACGTAAAAGTACACCGACTGTACAACAAACCGGACATCAATAACATCGTAAAATCACACCGATGAAGATGGGCAGGTGACGTGACGCGCATGGGGGTGGATCGAACGGCGCATAAAATACTGGTCGGTATACCAACGGGAAAAAAAGACCACTCGGTAGATCGAGACGTAGATGGAAGGACAAAATGATTTCAGGATCTTAAAGAAGTAGGCTACGAAGACCGCGAATGGAGGGGTCAAGCTCAGGGATGAGAACACTGGCGGGATTTCGTATTTGCTGCAATGAACTTTTGAGTTCCTAATGTCAATTAATAATACTAATAATAATCATCATCATCATTTTTGTTTATTTCGATTAGAATTTTTCTTTCAATTCAATGTCTACCTAGCTATAAAATAATATTATATAGTATTATATTCGTTGATATAAATTGAATGGCGAAATGAAAAAAAAAAGAAGAAGAAGAAGAGGGTGGAGGTGTCTATAAGGAAAGAGTTTGGAAGAAGAAAAGGAAGAGAACAAAAGATCAGGAAGCTTGCTTTTCATTGTTCGTTGAATACTGTACGGTGCCTTCATTAAAACGATATGAGAAACTTATATTACTCGAGAAAGTGATCTTACGAAGAAAAGAAGAAAACTTTTGCCTCTCGTTTATGTTGAAATCTCGTGAAGAAAACTTTTTTTGTCGTGAACAACAACAAAACAAAACAAAAAAAAATAAATCTATGTAAAAGAAAACGAATGACTTGTTAAACTAACAACGAATAATCGAACACATTCCAAATACATTTTCAAAAGTTCAAATATATGTATATGTGTTGTGAAGGTATCTCTGTTGTATTTTACCGAGTGAATTGACCAAACGAATGCAACATTTTAATTAGACCCAGTAATTTGCGTTGTAATGCTTGCGCGAAAGTGTTATTTGTTTTGATTAAAATTAAAATTGTTCACTCGGTAGCAAGTTGTATACAACGTTTCGTTTCATTTACTAACGTTTCATTATACCACATAATGTGTCCAGTCTGTCATTGCAGATGACAAGCATCTAGTTTCACCTATGTTCATTTAAAATATTTGTTACAAATAAAAATAAAATAACAAAAGTAAATGAAAGAGATACTCTACACAAATAAATATAAATTTCTCATATAAATAATTAATATTATTCTATAAATTAATTATTATTATAAAATTATTATATTATTTCTTATATAAATAATTAACACATTAATCTCTCACTTACACAACATTTAACTGTTCCCAATTTTCCAAATATTGTTTATTATATTTTCTTAACTGAAAATCACGTATATTTCATTTTAGTTTTATCTTCGACAATTATCGAACGTAGTAGTATCTACATCGTGATAAAAAAAAAAATTGTACCCGATAGATATTCTCGCGCATATTTTCTCAAACCACCTGCGTCTATATTTAGTTACACCCTTATTACCTACCCTTAATCAGAATATTAAAACTTACGCTCCAATTGTTAGAAATCGATTTTCTAAATATAATCTTAAACAGTCGATCGACTTACTCAAATCATTTATTTATGCAATATATCTCCCTCTTTCTCTTTCTCATCATCTTTTAGAATTATTTTTTGCTCATATTATTTTTCAAAAGATTTATGTTAGATAGAAAGAGAAAGACAGAGATTGTTATAGTGGCTAGCTGCTTTTGACGGTGACTTTTCTTTCTCTCTCATAAAATATTCTTTTTTTTTCTTTCTACACCCCTCTCTCTCTTCTATCTATCTCTCTATTTCTTTCAAGAAGACACCAGACGGAAAATCCTTCAGCCAGAATTCTTCGATCGACTCCCTTATTTCCACCTTCTTTTTCGTGAACGACGAACTACCGAGGTACCACGACCACGACTGTTCCCACCCTTTCCAACCTCCCCTCGTACTACCTACCAAGTTGAATCCTAGTTTATATCTTGCGATATAAAGTGGCCAACCCAAGGATGAGTGGACTTCTGACTCGGCGAATATCCATTGTCCGTGCCGTTAGAATTTCGCCATTGTTCAGGCTGACGCGAACAGAAGGATTCTCTTCAGGTAAGGGAAAATAGAACGTATATTTGGAACTGTCTAGTGGCGAGCGAGTTGGGTCCACGTGGATCACGAGCCATCTCCACGTGCACAAGCACAAACACAAGCGTACAAGAGAAAGAAAGAGAGAGAGAGAAGTAAAATAGCGTAGATTCTACTGGAGGATTGAGGATTACATTGTTGGCTTCTCACCCTGCGTGAAAGTGTGCCTGATACATACCTACTACACTTCTACCTAGCCCCCATGTGCTTGTAGGATATGTGACTGTGAAAGAGAAACTAAGAGAGAGAAAGAGAGACTACTACAACTCTGAACTGTATTACGTGACCAGCAAACCAATCCTACTATCTCTCTTCTTCTTTTTATTTTTCTTATTTTTCCTTCTGTTTTTTTTTTTTCGTTTTATTTTTCACTTCTTTTCTTTACCCTTTTATTAGATTTTTCTTTCTTATCGTCTCGTGTTTATATATATATAATATAAATTATATATTATTATTATTAATTGGCATTAGGAACTCGATATATATAACTATTTAGTATTATATAATACTAATAATATAAAATATATTTAGTATAAATATAGTTATATATACTAATAATAGATATATATACTAAATAAGTAATGTGTAATTACTTTTTAACTTAGTTATTATAGTATTTATATAAACTATATAAATATATAAATATATAAAACTATTATTTATTATATATAAATATAGAATATATAAAATATATAATTATATAAATATCAATATATATATATATATATATATATATATATATATATATATATTTAGTATTCAAATTTTTTTTATATAATAGTTGGTCTCGTTTTTACACAGAGTGTATAATTTTACATATAATTCTTAACGTGACAAATTAAAATTCGATTTATTATCTTATTGAACGAATTAATTAAATGACAACTTACCACCCAGTAGAAAAAGACCACAAGCTACCAAGGTTCTATGATCAGAGTAACAATGGCCGATCAGTGCGAAGATTGTACCAGCGAGAATCAAAACAACAGCTATCACTTGAAACGGTGCCGAAATTCTGAAACATAATATATATATCATAATAATGTATAAAAAAGAAAAAGGTGTAGAAAGTGTTTTCTTAAATCTAATGAACTACCATTATAATTCATAAGTATTTAAAAAGTACATTCATTTTAAAGAGAACATTTTATTATGTATTTCAGTAACATGGAATACATTCAAGATGAAGTATTTTCATTTAAATCATATTGAAATTACATTTTGAAAATCTCATTTAATACCAAATGGATCGAAATACCAAACTACAAAATCCTCTTTTTCCTTTTAACATTTTTAATTGATTTAAATATCTTCGATTCTCAATTAATTTTCTGATTTATTTTCATTTATGATAAAAAAGAAAAAAAATTATGTTTTAACGTCATACTTCGAATGTCCTAGAAAGAGAGACACACACATATACAAAGGCAAGTCAATAACGAAAGTTTGATCCATTTGGTGACTGTAATTAAAACGATGTCCACGGAGAATGTATCGGTTACAAGCTCGAGAAGTTGCTGTTTGTTGGAACTATTTGAGATCGTAAATACCAAAGAATATATACTATACATACATATATACATATATATATATATATATATATATACAGAAATATATAAAGTGTTCAACAAAGACCATTCAATATTTATGTAATACTAGGGGTGCCCCAGCCATGCGTTACTGTGGCTTTTCTGACGTGAAAACTTCTTAAGAATCAGATTGATACGTTCATTTAATATAGCAATACGAAACTGCAAATAATAGGAGAACTTTGTTCCGCCTTAGAGGCAATAAATGAGCAGATTTTTGATTTTATTAAGTTCAATTTTTTATTAGGATAATAAATATAAATAAAAAAAAAACAGTACTTGATAAATTTCTTCTTGTGCGTCGAAAATTATCTAGTTGTTGATCTCTGAGGTTTGCTCAACGATTTCGCATTGCCAACCGAGCCGTTTCACGGGCTGCCTCGCCTTGCTCTTGTGATTGAGAAGCACGAAGTCGAGCCATACTAACGCGGCGCTCTTCATGTGCAATTTCTTGTTCTTCTTCAGTCATTTCATTCGCAATTTTTCGAATCCTAGTTGCATTACGGCTTTGTCGGGAAAGATTCGATCGTCTTGGTCGCGGCATTGTTAATGATAATATCGGCACAATAAGCTAATAGAAACTCGAAACAAACACATCAACCGGTCAACTTAAAAATTTATAATTGTCAAATTTTCAACCATACTTAACCATAGACAACATTACGTTTAGCTGTCAGTTGCGTTTTGTTATTCCGTATCAGTTGCGTTTTGTTATACCATTTTTAACAAATGAACGGCTAGACTGATGTTTTGACTGACAAATTTTTCATTTTTCTGTCTGTTGCGTTTTGTTATACCAAGTTTTATGTTACGTCCCGCGGAAACAGAATAAAAAGTATCCTATGTCCGTCTCCTGGTTCTAAGCTACCTCCCCACCAATTTTCAGCCAAATCGGTTCAGCCGTTCTTGAGTTATAAATAGTGTAACTAACACGACTTTCTTTTATATATATATATATAAGATATAGAAAACACTATACTGAGTAAAAAAGTTTTATTAAACATAGATAGAAAAGTAAAACATTTCTGTAAAATAATATAATATCCTGTATATAATAATTATTCTAATATAAATAGAGTGCATTAGAATATTAAAATAATTGTTAATTATACAAAATAAATGTATATTGATGTTTAAAAGTACTGGGTATATGTCAGGAGTACCGACCTCTTCGAAATTCACCTTCAGACTAAATAGTAGTCATCTATGTAACTACATTTATTCAATGTTGTTTACACGACTTTCCAAATGATACACATGTGTACAACGGTAATAATATTCCTAATAAAGATAATTTAAGATTATAACATTTTATTTTAATATTTTTTGCATTCTAATATAATTATTTTATCGTTCCTGTTCTTATCATGTAAAAGTCATATAAAAATGTAGCTATTACGGTAGCTAATAAGATTTTTTTGAAAATTGAGTTAGCCCACTTTTAAAATAAACTACTAATATATATATAAGATAAATATAAATATTAATAATAAATAAATAATTTATATCTAATAATATTAGTAACAATTTTAGCATTTTTACACATGTATTCTACATACCATATAAATATTGAATACTTTTTTTTGAACATTCTTTATATATACATATACAATATGTATGTAAATACCTATACATGAGTACATATGGAACAATTATCTATGTAAAACGTACGTCGACAATAGCCAACATGGATACACAAGGTAAATGTACGATTGGTTGTAGGAAGGTCTGTTACGTCCAAGCGTATGATGGTCATTGTTAGGCTGTCCACGTTCTACCTACCTTACACCGGTTTCTCTGTTGGGAACCAGAGAGGCATACACACGCCACACTTCTGTGTATCACTGCGGATCCACGCAAATGTAGCCACGGCAAGAATTATGCGTGTAATCAGTGCCTCTTACCCATAATCTATGACGTCGTTATTATTTATTCGGTTAATCATTATCCTCATGCGAATTACTCTCAACCAGAGAATATTGCGCGTTGTTGAATTTGGATTATGCTTCAAATAGGGAGAAATAGTATGTACAGTGAAATTTGCTAGGAACCTTGATAGGTACACGTGTTAATAGAAGATTATAACGATGAGTACAATGATCATCAATTTGTGAACTTATTAAACAATATAAAAATATGATACTTTTTTTTTCTTTTACCATAAATTTTGGGATAAAACTTTCAAAATTTGAAGTATAAAATATCGATGAAAGAAACCACTTGAATTTTGATGGATTTCTTTTCAGACTAGAACGGAATTTCGAATTTATATGGATTGAACAAAAATAAGAAAAAATAAACGTATCACCTAAACGTGAATTCAACCTACGAAAGGTTTCATCTATCGAATAGTGAAACCTAACTTATAACGTTTTACTTTTTTCCCATCCCCCTACCCCATTTTTTACGATATTTTGTGTGTGTATCATTTATCATAAACGAGATCGATTAAATTTTTTCAAAATTATGGTGTCCTTTAAATAGCATTTTATTCTATATGTTGTTCAATACAAAAAAAAAAAGAAATGAAAAATAGAAAGACATTTTGACAATAGTCAACTGACAAGTAGAGTCTTGATGAGGGTTGGAGAGGGTAGAAAGTGGATGAGGGACAAATCTTTGTGACGAAAGAATACGTACTCCAAAACTGCACCCTTCGAAAACAAGAACTGGTCGTTATATATCTCGAAGCCTGCCTTGTTGCCTTAAAAGTGGAATATACCTAGTATGTTATCGAAGAAGAGTATTGAAAAACGGTATTTGTGTGTGTGTGTGTGTATGTGTTATACGCCATGTGGGTGACAGAAAAATAGAAAAAAAAGAGAATGAGAAAGAGAGAGGGTAGAAAGGTTCGAACCCGTTGTGTAATAGGTACACGTATTCGTACGTATCGAGGTAAATGGAGCGTGCTAGGTAACTGTGAATTCCCCTCACAACACAACAATTCAACCCCCCTCTCTCTACCCCTCCTTCTTCGTACTTCTACTCTTCCTCGGGCACCCTTTTCTTCTCTCACCTCATCTGTACTGCACTCAACCCATCCTATCCTATCCCATCCCATCCCATCCCATTTCGATCTGCACCACTCCGATGACGTTTCGATTTTGATCTTTACGACAATTTTACGGTTATATAAGCAATCGTGTTTGTCTGGTTTTGTTTTTATTAACATATAGATAATTTTTTTATATATAATATTAATTTAATTATTATAAAAATTTATTTAATATAATATAAATTATTATAAAATAAATAAATTATAATTATAATATTAATAATATAATCTTTGATGTATTTTTGTTTTATTTTTTATTTAGATAAAAGATTATGTAAATCACGAGGGAGTTTCGTTGTTTTCTGAGTAAGAAATGAAATTTTATAAAGGAAATTTTTTTTTATTCAATTGAAATCTTGAATTTTTTATTACCCATTTAATCTCAATATCCTTGACATCATAAGGAAAGTATTTATCAGAAAAGGGGATTATAGACAATGGCGAGAATTTAATTATTATTCACGAATGTCAGAATATATTGCGTTAAAAATTAAAAAAGAAATAAAAGAAGAAAACAAAACTGAGCAAGGATAATTCTTTTTCTTTTTTATATTCACATGACAAGGATAATCCTGAAACTTAAACAATACGTCTTCTTTTTTTCTTTTTGGTATTTTTTTTTCTCGTTCATTTTGTAAATTATAAGTCTTTGTTTGAATTATAAAAGGCATTGTGTAAATATTTTGCTTAATTATAAATTGTTGTTACCTCAGATTGAAAATGATGGAGAGACGTACGTAGTAGTAGTAGTGGTAGTAGTTTGTGTTCTCGTTGCATTTGTGGCTTTTTAAACTTCTCTCATCGTTTGAAATTTAATACAAGGCGATGCTGTTTTACGTCTATTCTACGGTAAAAGGTGACTCCGTTCGGAGAGTAATGGAGCGTCGGTCCTTTTCAGGGATGCGCCCAAGCTTCCATTTACGTTAAAAGTACTCCAACTTGACGTGTAACGAAATTCGATTTTCCAATAATTTGTCTCTCGCGAAATATTCTAAATAATATTCGCGAATTGAATTTTAACTGACAATCTCAGATATAATATTGCACATTCGTTTCTTCCAAAAATTATGCAAAAAAATAAAAAAACAAAACAAATAAAACAAAACAAAAAGAAAATAATTTTTAATCAATTGAAATCTTCTGATCTTAATCGTTCCAATAAATATTAAATATAATAATATTAAATAAATGTAACAAATATTTTTTATATAATTTCAAAAATCTAATACATCAAATTATTTCAAAGTTATAGTGTATTGGAATTTACATAATTGCTGCTTTATAATTAATTTTTTTTTTAATGCAATTATAAATGTCAACAAAGTTATATTATTTATATCAAAATAATTAATATTATTAGAATATACATTGTATAAACACCGTTATCTATATATATCATAAAGAGCATAAAATATTTCTTACCGATAGTCGGAGGGGACAGGTTAATAACATTTGCAATCAACATTATCGGCTTACGATTAATATCGCGTAATGCATCCAAATTAATCAAGCATATAAATAACAAAAATCGTTAAATATATAAACTCGACAGAAATTACTAATAATATTCAAGATAAGCAAATAATATTATATTAATCGAATTCAACGTAAATATTTCTCATTTATTACATAAACAATCCCATCAAACGATAATAATTCTTCAACGCAACAAGATATTCCTATTGAAATAAGTTCGAAAGAATCGTATACTTAGACTGAAAGCAGATTAGTAAAAAATAAAAAAAATCGTCGGAATTCATTACAGGTTGCAGTTGAAATAATTTGAATGATCACAGGGTTGGGGGTGGATAGGATTGGTTTGCATGAAATTATGCCTGGGGTGACTATGTTATAATTATCATTTTATTTCATTATCATACGAGAACAGCTGACGACGACTAATGACGTTCATGAATTAGTGTTAGGGGGAAGGGGGTTGCTTTTAAACGATGCAACATCAGCTGTCGTCATTAAAGTAAGTAAATAAAAATAAAAAAAATAAAAGAAATTGAAAGAAATAAAAAGAAGAATATTAATTCTCACATCGATGAAATTCCAATGCATGGTAGGTACGTTTATCAATTACGATTATAATCCGATAGTACATATATAATTCATTGAATTTATTAAAACGAAGTAAGTTTCGTGACTCGAATATAACCAAGCCGAGTTATATTACGTGTCTCTTCTTTTAAATATGCTTTCCGTTCTTAATTCATCGTCAACCACTCTAACAGATAATAATCCCTACTACCCTGGGTGAAATTTTAGCACCGCTAACGTCGATTTAATATCGACGACTCGACCTCATTGCGTAAAATTGAATTGGTAATGAAAGGGTAATTGATATCCTTTTGCGAAAGTTCGTTTGTACGTTGAACGGCTGTAGGGTGAACGGGTGAGATAATCGATTGAAAATCGTATCGTAGTATATATATTCTATTCCTTCTCTTTCTATGAATTGGTATTATCTTTGCTAGATTATGTTTCCTGATATATTATTTCTTTCATTCGATTTTCTTCTTTTTTTGCTAATCAACTCATCGTTAAGATGATAAACGAACTTAGATTTAATAGAAAAAAATCATTCGATTTGTCAAATTTTCTTATTGATCGATTTATTTATACAATTGGAAATGTTTAACCACTTACCCTACAAAGACGTGCCACGCACGTCGAGATGCTTTTGTTTCAAAACTGCGAGCGACGTGTACATCACGTCGATAGGCGTAGTAGTAAAATAGATTTATATTATTTTCATCATATCAACCAATATTGTAAAATGGAAAATAATAGTAAACTCAGTGATATTGTTTCGACAAGTGCAATATTGCACCGTAACCGTGAAGTTAAATCGTAGGGCAAGTGGTTAATAAGATAATGAAAAGAATCATACATATATAGGGAGTGTTCAAGTTACATCGGACACTCATAAATCTCAAAAAAAAAAATGTAATCGATTCAAAAACGGATGAAAGGGGTGCACGGGGCCTAGTTCGAAATAGTTTTTATTTTATTTCTGAAAAAAACCTTATGTGTCCGCCACTATGTGGCTTCCCCCTATATATATGTAAGGGTGGAAGAAAGATGAGGAGTGCGAGTGTATGGAATGCATGAAATAATTGATGAACGTTGAAAGATTTGTAAGTATATGTAGCGATATGGATATGAGTGTGAGTGTGAGTACGTGTAGCGGTTGAATACGAGTGTGGCAGGAAAGAAAAGCGAGCGTGCATTGCGATATCAGCTGATGTTATCGTTTTGTAAGCGCCCCGAAATCTCTCGAATATTCTCGAACCGGAAATCAGAAAGAAGTCCTTTGTTTTTTCGGTTGGGAATAGTCTAGAGATTTCATAAAAGATAGGGACCATTGGTGGGGTGAATATGTATATAATCACGGTGGAAAAGGCAGTTAAGTCTTCGCCTTCTTGATTCGGTGCGATTAGCAGTGAGTGAGTACAATACGAGTGTAATTGCGGTTTCTAACCATTATTACTTACTTTTTCTTTTCGATCTCTATATTAAACCTTAATATTTAAGTATTTGTTATATTAAAATAAACATTTCTTCTATTTAAATTCAATAAATCTTACATATATGTATGTATATTTCAAAAAATGTATTTACTTTCATAGCTATGAAATGTAATGAAATTATGTACGAGGTTGAAAGCATACACATTTGGTATAATAATAAGATCGTAACTTAATCAGAATCACGATGACGCTATACGCAAAAAAGAGTTATAATCCGGAAAAAAAATCCTATTTTTTTTCATCTCTTCCTCCCCCACCCCACGATTCGATTTTCGGCGAGCGCAAATTGCACGATCGCACGACTCTATTACCCCTTTTCGCTTTTCGACAGGACGATATCCGTATTGAGAGGAAGCTGCGAATGGATTCCCGATAATTTACGCTAATTCTTTTACGCCCGACAACCCTTTTTTAATAAAAGCTGCACTTACATAGATATATCGAGGCTTTAATTTGAATAGGAAAAAAAGGACACCCTGCTCCCAACTCAAAAAAAAAAAAAGAAAAAAGCTTACGCTATAAAGTGCTTCCGACACAATGCCCGGTCCAATGCATTCTCCAATTCCATTGGTCGTTATTGTTAAAAAAAAAAAAAACATTATTCTTTTTGTGATAGTATGATAGCACCTTTTTTTCGTCAAGAGTTCGATCTATTCGATATAATATAATATTATAATAAATAACAAAAGTTATCATTGAAATAAATTTGATTTATTATTGATATGAAATATAGTTCTATAAATTATTATAATATAAATATATATATATATATATATATATATATATATAAATACATGTAGGAGAGTTTTAAGTGTAGCAGATGTAGACAAAAAAACTTTGAAGAATTCAGATTTCTATGTAAACATATGCGATACCATAAAAAAGGGTAACGTTCCGATGTGCTAGATTAAGTTTCTTTATGCATAGCTGCCACTACCGAAAACCATAGGCTGTACCCGTCGGTGGACTATAGGGTGGATCCTTATGCTATTGGTCAATAAGATTCGTAAGCTTCTTCCCTCTCAAAAGGGGTGTAGGTCATTTCTGATATAAAACACGTGGAAAGAAATAAAAGAGCAGCAGTCTCAGTCGTAGAAGTAAAGGAGTCTCAGTCGTAGAAGTAGAGCAGTAGTCACAGTAGCAGTCGTAGCCGTAGTTATACATCAGTTGTAACAGTCGCAGTTGTATCAGTTGTAAGAATACAGTCGCTCATCTAAGTTGTAACCGTAAGATTGTGAAACTAATATTGTACTTTTTCTAATACCTGTTTTAAATAAATCTTATTAGTAGGATTAAACTGGGTGTATGTTCACCTCGCACCTCTCACCCTAAATAAAATTTTCCCTACATATATATGTGCTTATCTCTCTTATATATACTGTATTATACTAAACACATATTTTAACATTAAATTGATTTGTCGAACAATTAAAAATTAAATCGTACAACAATTATAAAATTAACTTTAAATAATTAATAAAATTACCAAAAAAGAAAACACTATTTTCGTATTACTATTTATATATATAGGTATATATAAATATACTATTTATAGTATAATTGTATATATATAATTAATATATTGTATATTTAACATTAATATAGTATATATAAATAGTATATTTATTATTATTATTTATTTAATTATTATTTAATTAATATTACAATATTATTTTACTATAAATAGTATATTTATATATACTCTATATATTTATATACTATAAAATATATATATACCGAGAAATAAAATAATTTCTAAATTTTCTAAATCACGATATACACATAAAAGCTCTCTTTCTATAGGTATACTCTATTCTGTGGCTGACCAACAATTACATGGGACGTTCTGTCAATGCGGTAAACGCATTCCCATTGTTTTCAAACCTACGCAAATTGA
Organism: Polistes dominula; assembly: GCF_049000335.1. Lineage (NCBI taxonomy): Eukaryota > Metazoa > Arthropoda > Insecta > Hymenoptera > Vespidae > Polistes > Polistes dominula. Next base: position 2,773,464 of record NW_028301116.1, on the reverse strand, counting down.
TTGGGTTTGGGAAGTCTATTGGACGATTTAAAAATTTTAGAGTCCACGTCAGGCAGGTAGGCAGGCAGGCAGACAGGAGCAACAATTTCGTCACTATCTGTTCGCCTCGTGTACGCAAGAGATCCAAATATAGGGGGAAAGGTACAAACTAAATGATAGAAAGAGAGGAATGAAACGAGAAAAAAAATAAAGAAAACGAGAAAGAGACAAAAATAGGCGAACATATAGAGAAGAGACAGTAAAACAGAGAGAGAAAGAGAGAAAGATAGAAACAGAACGCGTCTCTCGTTAATAACGGACCGTTGTCACAGTAAATAACAATAAAACTCTATTAATGTGGTAGTACTGGTAGGTACCGGTCTTGGCACTATGCCAAGGACAGACATACCGGCACGGCTATTCACCCTACAGAATACATGCTGCCACCACACCAATGTCGACGCCACTGCACCAACCAACCAACGAACCACCCATCCACCCTCTATCTATCTCTCCTCTCTCTTTCAGGAATATCTACCACCCCCCCTCATCTCAGCAATGCTCTTCGCATAGCTCTCTACTCTTCTCTTCCCACACGTAATCCGGGACGAGCTCGTATGCGGCATTACGCATGGTGGCCTACAGAAGCTGTGGAATCTCGATTCCGCTTACTAGTCGATTCCTAAGTCGTCAAATTTACCTTTATATCTTTCATGGATGAACGCTTCTTAATATGTTTTATGGTTGTATTCCTATTTTTGTTTAAATCGACTAATATATATATATAATTAGTAATTAAGTAATATATTATTTATTTTATTTTATATATTAATTTTATATTAACTAGTAATATTAGCTAATATATTATTTATCTTATTTTATATTTATTTTATATTAACTATGTCATTATTTCTCTTTCGTTTTTGTTTTATTTTTTCTCTTTTTTTTGTAAATTATTTTTTTTATTCCTTTATACTTTTTACTTTTCTACGATTACTATGATTTTTGACATAAATGATCGATAACATTCTATATCTTAACGGTACGTGTTAAATAATGAAATTTATAAGATTTTAGATCTTGATTAATCTTCCATTTATGATTATAACCAAGATCTTCATTATTCTGAACGTCTGATGGTAACTAACCATCAATCTTCCGATTGACAATGTACATTACTTTTGCGTTAGATCTAATAAACGGTCCTATTTGAGTTTACTTGATGAATATATATATATATATATATATATATATATATATATATATATATATATATATATATATATATATATATATATACTGAATAGGAAGAAAATGTGAAAACGTGAAAATTTGTTGAATTTGTTCATCAAGTTTAATCTTTGATGTCATTCCACTCGAACTCGTCGGATGATCAAAAAATAAATGAACACAGCCGAGAGGAATAAAATATAAAAAAGTGAAGAGACGGTATTTTAGCCTCGTGTCATTGGTCGAAGAATAAACCTACTCTCGTGAAGTAAAAGAAGAAAAGTTTCGTTCTCGAGTGAACGTCTCTAACCGACAAATATCGTTTCCACCTCGACTCGATCGCAATCGAGAGAAAACAAACGGTTGCTCAAGGGCACGTGGACGAATGAAAAAGGCTTCTATCCTCTTCCCAAGGATGGATTATCCCCCATCGATACGTGGACACTCCTTTTCTTCCGTTTTCTTTTTCTTTTCTTTTCATTTCTTTTTTATTTATATTTTTTTTTCTCTTTTTTTCAACGATTTTCACACCTTGGAACCTTTCTTTCTCTCTCGTCAATTTTCTTTCAATTTAATTCATCGAAAAATATAGTCAAAACTTTTTATCTCAAACGATTCTTCATGTTGGAGACATTTTTTGCAAGATTCCAAAAAACGTAACATTTCCAAAGTTTTCTGAGTTTTATTTTTGTTTTTTCACAGGAGAGAAAACAACGTAATCGTTAATCGATAATTTTCTTTTTTAATTTTTATTTTTCTTTCTCTCGCGTGAAAACCACACCATCTCGCGTTGCATTGATTTATAAATTACTTTTAATGGATATATATTTTATACGAATCTTGACTTTTCCAATATTATATTCAAATGCTGCCCATAATTATGAAAGTAATTTAAATCAAAATTTAAAAAAAAATGAGTTTATCAGTTATTTCACACAGCACATTATTTCTAAATAAATTCAATGCATGATATTGGTAAAACTGAATCGTTAGGATAATGTTTTGTTATTTCAATATTTAATAGAACTCATTTAACATTCAAATATAATTCTTTAACCCTTTGCACTCAAGGGCTGCCCTATGAATACAATAAATAAATAAAAAATAAAAAATAGTTCAAACAAATTCAATTTAGTTTACAACACATCAACTATGCAACTATGATTTTTTTTTAATATGCACATATCATTTATTTATAATGTATAAATATGATTTTTCTATTGAAATTGCTTTATGATTTGTTAATCAAAACTTCGAATGCAAAGGTTTAAATACTTTGAAACAAAAGATATATGATTTAAACCACTTTCATAATTATAATCACAAATGTTTTCTAAAAAAAGAAAAAACATATAAATGTTTTTTTAACTTTCCAAATAATTTTATAAAAAGAAAAATGTACTTGTGAGACAAGTATGGTTTCCAAAATCTTCAGATAAATTGACGTTGATCGTTCGTTTCTATTATGTATAATACTTGAAGGAAGCAAAAGAAATTGACGAGAGTAGAAAAGAAAAGGGAAAGTTAAAAAGAAGAAGAAGAAGAAAAGACGATAGGTAATTGATACAACTTCGCTTCGGAAAAGAAAACTAAGAAAGATAGAAATAGAAAAAGAAAAAGAGAGAAAGAAAGAAAGAAAGAGAGAGAACTAAATCGAGCGTAACGTGGTATGGGGCGGAGGGGTAGTCGAGTTTCCACAGGCGAATAAAACGTCCTCTAGATTAATTTCCCGTTACCACAACCATCGGAATCTTCTCATGAGAGAAAGAGAAAGAAAAGTTGGAAGAAAATGAAAAAAGTAAAATTGAGTGAGAGAGAGAGAGGGGAATGTTCTCCTCTCAGTATTTCTGGATCGCGATCGTTATAAAAGAACTCGAAGATGGATAGAGACAATAAAAAACAAAATGGATTATACGGCTTTTCGAAATCGAACTTCCTTCGACCCTTTAAGAAGAAAGAATGAAAAAAAAAGAAAGAAAGAAAGAAAGGACGATACTCTTCCATTAAATCCCTCTCGGTATAGGATATTCACGTTCTTCCGTTTTCGTTCTCTTGTGATACCGGAAGCGGCGAAGAAGAGAGAGAGAAAGAGAAAACGGAAGGCAATAGAATTGCTAATCGCACGATAAACACTCCCCACAACTGTTTTCCCACAGCTTTTACGTAGTTCGGTACAAGCTGCATCCTATGCTTCTGCTGCTGTTGCTGCTGCTGCTGCTGCCGTTAATGGCACTCGTACTCGGAAAAACTCGTGCGTGTACGCTACTGCACAAAAATAAACGTTGGAATCGTCTACGAAATGCTTCCCTCGTTTATGAGCTTGTAAAATTTTCTCTCTTTCTCTTTTTGTTTTTTTTTACCTAACATTGTCGAAAATATTTCGTCCGATTCGCCTGATTTAATCGTTTGATTTTTTGTTAATATAAAAATCGGTTGTTCGGAAAGTAATTTCGTTCTTTCCTGACCCAATAAAGTTTGCATTGGTTGATGCAAATCGGCAAATAACAACACGTGAGATTAAATTTATCAAATTGAACTGATTATGCCCACTTAAAAGGCCTAGGTTTGAGGTTACGATGCTAAAATTGTCTTCATTTTCATAAAAGAAAAATGAAATTACTTTCCGAACAACCCAATTGATTAAATTTTCATCAAATTATTAGTTAAACGTAAAATTTTTATTTCACAACTTATAGAATCTCGAATAACGAAGATGTTAAATATAGTAAGACGGGAGTACTTTCATCGTCGTCGTCGTTGTCGTTGTCGTCCCTCTAAAAGTTTCATCCTACTTAATGGAAGAGCTAATGACCAAGTTACGGTGAGAAACGGAAACTTTGGTTAACCCTTGAACCTGTTGGAGCCACTGGATATACGCATATCTAAAGAGTGTGTAATGTATGCTCATTAACAACTTCCCCTAGCAGTTTAATAAATTTTACCGAACGTTCCATAATTTCAATGAAGCGAAAATATCGAGAGTAGATACTAAATCATCATTATCATTACTATTATCATTATTATTATTAATATTATTGTCATTATTATCGTGGTATTATACCCAAACAAAAAACGAACCAGCTAAAATCAATAAAATTACAAATTAAAAAGGTACACCAAATAAAAAACCTTATCGTTCAAAATGATAATATTTCACTATTTGATCTAGTGATCATTATCTTTTTGAATGATATTACAATTATCAAAAGAAATGCATTTAATTGATCGTCAAAGTTTGAAAACTCATAAATGACTTGTCCAAAAGAATTTCAATTGTTCTTCTTATCAAATAGATGATCGTTATCACCACTCCCCCTTCCCTAAAACGGTAATTACGGTATTCATTTGCAGTAATGGCAAACCAAGGGAAATTCATAGTCGGACGTTAGCAAGGCAGCAAGAATCCGATCTCCGTTCGGCCGAACGGAGGCAAACCCCGCTTTATTACTACTAAACAGGCTGACCGAGCAGTATATTACCACTAGACGGCTCTGATATATTACTAGGCAAGCCTGCCAACCAACTGGCCAATATCCATAGTCAAGTCCCAACGGTAGCTCAGCTAGCAGCTCACCTTACCTCCTCCAATAGCAAAGCTAGCCAGCTAGCATCAGCACCAACAACGCCAACACCATCTCGTCATCATCAGCAAACCAACGTTACTCTCTCTCTCTCTCTCTCTCTCTCTCTCTCTCTCTCTCTCTTACTCACTCTCATCTGCTTACCGAGATTCTATTTCGGACAAAACTTCTATCTATCTCGGACAAAACTATTAATTTTGGCTTTCACCCGTTCGCTCATCGTCCTTGGTGGCTACGGTGGGTAATTCAATTTTGCGGCGTAATACCGCAAAATTAACGAACGATATCGGGAATCATGCGAATCTCTAACTCTACTTCAATCGTTCATCATACAAACGATTTCAATCATCGATTGGAATAATATGTTCGTCTACTTCAATTTCTACTTTTACTTTTTCTTCTTTTTCTATTTCTACTTCTTATTTTTCTTTTGCATTTTTTTTTTTACTTATTTTTTTTCTTTCTTTGAATGATCTCTTGAAAAGGAGGAAAAGGAGATCTTCCTTGAAGAAAAGCTCGATCTCGTTCGAGATTTTCCATCAACCTTTCGACGCGTGACTTTCTTTGAGAGTCTCTTCTTGAGTCGATGTTGATCCAACCTTTGAACTCAACCATGCCTCTTACAACGAGCCGATTCAGCGAGCATTGACCTATATAAACTCTGAAGAACGTCCTCGATTCACGAGGACGATACGCGTACAATCTTTTAAAGTCTCGACTTATGCGAGAGTAAACTTGCCTCTTAGAAAGTGCAATGGTTTTTTTTTCTTGCTTGGACCAAACGTATTATATATGTATGTATATAAAGCGTGACACGTTTTTACCACGAGGCCCTATTTTCTAAAATAACTACTTTTTATTTCTTTTCAATGAAGGACCAAGTCTTTTCATACGAAACAGGTTTCTTTTACTTTTACTTCTTTTTTTTTGGTTTGTTCAAAAAATATTTACTTATAATGAAACGAGTGAGTATTTAGCGTAATTATAATAATAAAAAATATATAATATATATAATATAAATAATAATAAATAATATATATATAATAGTAATAATAATATATAAATGATAGATTTATATAATATAAATAATATAAATAAAAAATATATATAATATAAATAATAATAATAAATAATATATAAATTATAATATATATATTAAAATATTTAATTATAATAAAACAAGTAAATATGATTTTGATAAAATACATAAAAAAACAACAACTCATTTAGATCAAACACTATTAGAAAATCTTGAAGAATAATTTTTTTTATTTATAACAATTTTATTTTATATTTTAAAAATTAATTATCCTAATTAATTAATTCGTAAAAGAACAGAGAAAATAAAGGGCAATGCTTGCTTGTCTCGTGTAATATATTTGCTACTTATTAATAACGTTTGAATAAATTGAACATATTTTTAAGACGATTAATTAATTAACAAAGTTAACAAGTATTTGCTTTCAAATTAAAACAATAAATCCTATTAAAATGTATAATATTCGATTAAACGTTTTAATTATAAGAACAATTAACAGAACCATATTGTATAATAATAATGATAATAATAATACGTTGAAATTCGTAGGTCCAAGCAGTTACTGACGTGTGCCCTTTCTCCATAGTCTACTACTCCAACTTGTAAACTATTCGAATTTGTATATACAGGTACACCACTAGCGTCCCTATGCATTTCTATCGACTACTTAGAAGCCTTCATCTCCACCCCCCAAACCCTCACCCATCCTCTCTTTTCTTCTCTCTCCCTCTTCTTTCAACTTCATCTTTACCCTCTTGACCCTTCAACCGGTTCTTCCTTCCGAAAAGGCGATGGTCCTAGCTCGACGTTATTTCCGGTTAAAGCGGGAATGCATTCTAAAGTTTCTAAGGTATACATATACATACAAATAGAAAGAGAGAGAGAGAGAGATAGAGAGAGAGAGAGAGAGAGAGAGAGAGAGAGAGAGAGAGAGATAGAGTAGATAAGAGATGGTGGCGTGCTTCCTCGTTCCAGAAATCGCGATTACATCCTCGAGAAGTGTACCTCAAAGTGCACCCTTGGATGCAATAATCGAGAGGGCTGCGTGCAACAGAGGGTTGACTTTTTCAACTAACTTCAAAACCCCGACCACCCCTCCCCACCCTCCTTTGTATACCGTTGTACTCATACTCGATCTAATTTCGCATGACTTTGATGAAATTGAAAAAAAAAATGTACCACGATTATCCATTTTTTCGTTGTTTGGTACAAACGAACATCGAACGTCGATTATTTTGACGAATATTTTTGTTTTTTTTGAGGAGGGTTTTTTTGCCTCTGTTTTTTCATTCGACATTTAAAAAAAAAAACACTCTTCAAAGTATTTCGAGAGGATCGAGTTAATTCGTAGGCGTATCGAGAATTCTAGTTAACTGATGTAAGTTTGAAATGATTTGGAGTAAAAAAAAAAAAAAAAAAAGAAGACAAAAAATACTCGCCAATTTCGGGATACATCAAAGAGTTGACTTTAACTTTAATTAAGTTTGGCGTTTTTCGAACGTAAAAAAAAAAATAAGGAAAAAAAAACCTGAGATGACGAAAATTTTCAAAGCTTAAAATCTTTTACAGAGAAACCAAATGTTGAAAGTTCCAAGTATACATATATTTATTTCATGAATTCATAATTTATGTGCTCGTTTATAAGTAAGCTTATTTCTTTTTATACCAATTACAACCATCTCTCCATTTACGCGTTAATTTTTTTTTTTTTTTTAAGTAGATAAAAATCATGTAAATATAATCTGTGCTTGTATGAAGAACAAAAAATAATATGAAGTAGTATAAGTTATAAAAACGCATGGATTATTAACATTAATAACAAAAATTACGATATTTTAAAAAACCTATATAAATTTCATTTGTTGTATCTAAATCTGTTGTTATACATTAAATATAAATTTTTATAGAAAATTAAATCTGACCAGGTAAAATGAAATGACGTATAAAAGAATAATCACGTAAATGAAAAAATATGGTTGTATTATGTGCACGTTTATGAGTTTTCTTCATTGATCATTTGACTTTTCGACTAATTAAAATTTGTTCTCATTAAAATCTTGTAATACTTTAATGCTCCTACGTAAAGTGATTTTTATTTTATTATTATTATTATTATTAGAAATTTAAGCTTACAAATCATTAGCAATTTCATCTTGCAAAAGGTATTTACTCAGCGATAGAGTGTGTATTAATATTCATTAAGATCGTTGGAAAACGAAATAGGAATTTCTTTGAATGAAAATAATAGAAAACAAATAAAATACGAGAGATATTAGATATTAAAAAATAAAAAGAACAAAATAAACAAAGAAAATAAACGCAAGAAAATATACACGGAGATGGATAAAAAAGGTTAAAAAAAAAAGAGAGAGAAAATAAAAGAAAGAAAGAGAGAGTGAAATAACAAGAGAAGAAGGAAAATAGACAAATAATTTTCACCGTGTTCGAATTAAAGTTATACGAGTAAAGAGAAAAAAAAATATGAAAAGAAAAGAAAAGGAAAAAAAAACCAGAGCAATGCATTAATTTTCCATCTGTGCCAGCAGAGACCAACCACGCGAGTTTTCTATCCGGTTCAGTTCTTTCGAACGCTTTACTTTGACGTGAAGAAACGAATAAAGAAAATTCACCTAACCGTTAGTAGTTCGGTCGATTTTTACGAGAACGAGAAGAGAAAAACTCCGGAACACCTGTCTAATCTAACCAAAATTTCTATCTCTTTCTATCTAGCACAGAAGAATGAAAGAAAGGTAAAGAAAAAAAAGCATAGACTAAAAAAGAAAGAGAAAGAAGAAGATAGAGAATTACATATTTTTGTCAATTAAAAAATTAGTTTCTTTTGAAAATAGTTTATTATTAGATTTGAGAATATTCGTGTAATAATATTACAACGTTGAATAAAACACGCGTGTATTATGGTGCACGTTTATATGTGTTCGTTAATTCGTGAGATTATTAGTTAAAGTCTAAAATAACTAAATTAACCAGTTCAAATATGAAAAAAAAAACGCGAAGTTACATATTTCAACTAATTGTAAGTAACATGTGACTTTACAAGAGATGAGTAATTAAAGTATACGAGATTGAAATTTGATTCCAATTACATAAAAAATAGTTTTCTATATCGTTTCTTCAATGTTTACTTTTACGACACCGTTGTAAATCCAAAAACTTCGTTTTAATCTCTTCACAATCCTAGACACATATGTGAACATTTAGTTTTCTATAATTATAGTTAATGTCGATAATAAATAGAACACATATTTGATAATTCAATCAGAGAAGTAAACATTTTTTGGTTTAGCTGCACTAGTAATGGTTAGTTTCGATGTACAGTTAGAGAAAAAAAAACATTAAGTCATTTTTATCTCACCATTAAAAAATCCTCCCTGAAGTGGTTAAAATTTCGACGTATCCACATATGCACATGAATATCACTCGTCGGTAAGCACATACACTCGCTCACATGTGCACGTTACTTATAAAACACATTTACACAAGCGCGTGCACGCGCATACGCGAAATAAATTTGACACTTTTATAATAACGCGTTGTTACTCGTCCCGACGTTCGAATAAGACTAACATTTAGTTAGGAAAACTATTACGAAGTACACCGATAATACACGAAGATCGATTGCGTACTTTCGGGTTCGACGATGAGATCATACGGGAATAAAAATAACGCTACATTAGAATATAGTTGACAGTCGAGATAATGAGGTATGTATATACATAAAAATAAAACATTCAATCGAGAACAGTTCTTTTCGTAAATTTGACCTCTACTCATCCCTTCCTTTCTAAGTCGTCATACTATTCGGTTACCGATAAGACGTGTTCTATTATCTCACGCGTAATACATATATACTACTTTATCTTATTTATCTTTTCATTTATATATTAAATATAATGTGTTTTATATATATATATATATATATATATATATATATATATATATATATATATATATATATAAATATAATATAATAATAAATATAATATACTACTTTTTTTAAAAATAATATTCTTATAATTAATAAGTTTTCATTATTAGTTTTATCGTACTATCCTATTATCGTACTATGCTACTATCGTACTATGCTACTATCGTACTATGTACTATACACTATATACACTATACACTATATATACTACTATACTATACTATATAGTATAGTATTATTTTATATATATTTTGTATACTATATAGTATAGTATATATTACTATAAAAAGATATATATACTTATATAGAATACTATATAATACTATAACTTATGTATAGTACTATAATATATAATACTATATGTATAATAATATAATAATACTACTATATATATAGTATAGCATATAAACATATACTATATATGCATATACATATACTACATCCGTATATGTATATGAAAGTGAAGGGTTAATAAATGTGTGATATATCTTTTGATTTATCTTCATTCTCATTCTTTTTTTATACGTTTTCTTTTCTTTTAAAGAAAAGTCTTCTCTTTTATTTTCTTTTATTTTTTTTTATTGAATTTTACAGTAGAAAAAAAATAGATATCTTTTATCATGGAAATGAAATTATATTCATATATACGTTCGCAATCTAAATGGATATAGTATATTGAAATGTAAAGAAAAGAAAATGAGAGAAAGATGGAAAAGAAGTGCAAAAGATAGAGAAAGAAAGAAATCTATAAAACAAAGAGAGAATGAAAATGACTTTCAGGTCAGCCAAGAGTATATATAGTTCGAAAGAAGAAGATTTCCTTCTGCATTACTTGCCGTCAAGGGGTCGATAATTTCACGGAAGAGCTTTTTTCTTGAAGCTAGCAAGCGTCCATCGAAGTAGCACTTTTACGAAATCCGAGCTTCCGTCTATTTTCTCTCTCTCTTTTTTTTCTCTCTCTCTCTCTCTCTCTATCTATCTCTATCTATCTATCTACTTTTCTTTCGTTCATACTCGAAGAAGAAGAGAGCATCGGACTTTACTCTGATATTTTCTCTAGGTCGTAATGCCTTCGTCTGAAATTCCACGCCAAAGTAGCAGAAGCTGTAAGCCGAAATATAGTGACGACGTTCTATTTTGACACATAATACGCAAGTGGATACCAACGTGACGATAACAAGTCGACTTACGATCAAATAACACAAGTTTACCCGATTTCTCGGTTTCGATATACTCTAAGCATTTAAATCACTTGACGTATCGTATAACTAATCAGAAAAAAGTAGTCTCTTATCAAATTCTTTCCTCATTTATCAAACCATTGAATTATTGTATAATTGGTTTTTTTTTTCTATTCTTATATAAAATATTATATTCTATGATGTTTCACAATGAAGAAAATGGAAAAGGGAAGAGGAAGATACTTTAAAGATATATACAACTATATACATGTTATATATTTATCATAGTAGATAAGATCATTGAGAAAAAAAGAGAGAGATCATGTTTCTCGAAAAATATACGTCTACCTGCTAGTAAAGTAGATATGTAATAACACTATTCAACGTGATATCCGTAATATCGATTTTCTTACGAGAACGGATGTTTACTTATCAGATATTAGGAAGATTATACGGATCTTCTGATCATCATCCCTTGTTGTTCTTCTTATTTTTATTATAATCATCATTATCATCATCATCATCATCATCGTTGTTACTAACCTAAGTTCATAAAAAACATAAAAGTTGGTATATAGATAGAGTCAGCAAATGACAGAGCTATTGAGAACAAGGATGTTGAAGTGCCTACGGGCAATAGTAGATTCTTAGTTTGCTGCTTAGAAGGAGCATCCTCGAGAACTTCAATTCCCAAGGGACCTCCCGAGGGACCTTTCTACCATTCTTCCAGATGGCTATTCAGCGACATGTTAAATGGTATCAGGGTGTGCACCTTTCTCTTTTCTTTTCCTCTTCTTTCTTCCTTTCTTTCTTTTGTCGCAACTTTTGGACCCCTACTTTCGCTACGGGACTCATCACTTGTCTCATACTACTACCAATACATTCCTATCTTCGTTCTATCTTATTGTTAATACCATCTAGACATCATCGTCGATATTATTATTTATTGATCGATTTTTCTTTTTTTTCTGAAGTTGTATTTTGAATTTTGAATGTTGTTGAAAATGTTTGCTATTAACGTGTTGTTCGAGTGTTGTTACATCGGCCTGATTACGCTGTTCACATTTTATGTTGAAAAGTGTCATATCACTGGCTGTGACTGTTTCCCAATCGATGTAGTAGTGTACTTGGGTATATCAAAGTGTTTGTATTTTAAAGAAGAAGTTTTGTCGTATCGGTGTAACTTTTTTACAAACTATTTTTCAAAGGCTTCAAAATGGATAATATTGAAAGTAAAGTAAATTGGCATTTAATAATAAAAATATCTAGAAAAATGTTATTCTAATTAAATTTGTAATATTAAAATGTATTTATTTGAAAATTTCTTTATTTTATTATTATTTAATAAATATCTTTTTCATTTACGTTATAAATTGTCGGAATAGCAATAAAATTTTGTTTGTTAAGAAATGTTGCTTTAAAAAAAGAAAAACGGGTGATCGATTTCAATTTCTTTCTCTCTCTCTCTCTCTTTCTCTCTCTCATTATCTTCTTCTATCGAGCAACCCGCCATCTTGCCATCTCTTTCTCCAGGACTATTGTTAGAGATCTCTCATTGTCTCCTGTTGTCGGCACATTCCTCATCAGAGTTAAAGAGTTAGAAAGAGAGAAAGAGAAATACAGACATAGAGAGACAGAGTTAGAGTCATCAACCTATTGCATTTTCTTCTTATCACTTCGTATGGAAGAAAGTATTTTTTTTTTTTTTCAATGTAAATGAACGTTAGTGAATAAAAAAATTCTTATTTATTTTCTTTAATTATCATTTCAACGAGAACTTTCGTTTCAGATAATATTTATTGATGAATATTTTTGAGCTTTACGATGAAAAAAAAAGAAAAGTAATTAAAATAATTGCATTTTTATTTCATAAATTAAATGCACTAATTTATGATCGAATAATCGAATCTTAATAAATAAAAAAAAATGTGGGATAATATTTTATCGCAGTAAATAACAATATATTTTACGAATATGATTTGTAGTTTGTATTAAAGGTGAATCAAAAGTTAGTGCATTTTTTATTTAATTATTTTCATTATTTATTATAATATTAATTTAATTATTTTTATAATTTTGTAAAAATTAATTGTATAAAAATAAATATATAAAAATATAATTAATTTTTACAAGAACAATCCAGTATGCAATTTCAAAGTAAAGTTTCAACACGATGAATCTACGAACTTTTGGTTCACCTTAATATTTTTGTTTTTGAATAAATAAGTAAGTTACGTTAATTAAATATGTATCAATATATTTGATTAGTTATTCCTTTTGTTTAGAATAGATTATAAATTACGAGTATAAAATTGTCTCTCTCTCTCTCTCTCTGTTTCTCTCGTAGGGTGCCAATAAATTGTAGAATTTGTGGTGCACGTACTAATTGCGTACGATGCGACGTATCGTCATCGTGAAACAGCCCCCAATATTTGTGATGGCTGCTTGCGCTTGCTAATATTTGATTAGTCACGTTCGTCGTACAGTACGGAAGAGATTCGTTCGTTGAAAGATAAAATAATAACAAATTTTATTTCAATTTTAAAACCACGTTACAGTTTGTCAAACATTTTCAATCGGTAGTAGTCTAGCATGTATTTGCAATACGAAAGAGTAAAATGTTCAATAATTTTTAATTCAAGCAAATATAATTACGAATATATAAGATTTGTATAAATAATATATAAATATATAAAAGTTAAAATTATCTAATTGATTATTATTAAGCATTTAATTATTAATAAATATTTGATCAATTCGTATCCATATTTAAATAATAATGTAAAGTAATACATTTGAGTGATTAAAAAAGGATAATTGGTACAGTAATATTTTGTTTAAATTTTAAAACATAAATAATATATATACATATATAAATAAATAAAAGTTAAAATTATCTAATAGATTATTATTACGTGATTACGTTAATAGAAATATTTGATCAATTGTATTATTATTTAAATAATAATATAGAGTAATACGTTTGAGTGACTAAAAAAAGATAGTTGATATGAATAATATTTTATTTAAATTTTAAAAATTAGATTAATTCGTCGTTAGATTAATAAACAAAATATTTTTATTTACTTGTCAATTTATACATGTAATAAAAAAAGAACAAAAAATATTTCATTTGCAAACTCCTATATGCTAGTAAATTAAAGAAATTAAAAACATCTAAACAAAAAGAAATAAAAAAATTATTAATCAATACTAATCGAGAGAAGAAATGTTTGTAAAATAAATGATAAACCCGTTAACCAGTTAATCCACTATCCTGAAAGATTTGATCGCGGTCCGAACACAATCGCACGCTTTAATTAACGTCCCATTTTATTACCCGGAGGCTTATGTTCCTTCAACGATTGGAATTGGCAATAATAATACCTATTTTTAGATCGCCGAGTTCTCGTATACAACAAGTAAAAGCGTTGTCCTTTTTAATAAACGTCCCTGGTGCTAATTACGCGAAGGGTGTACGGTCGACGGAGCGCGACGAGTGGGCGGTTTTAAGAGGAAAAGGGATAGAGAGGGTGAATGTACATTACCGGTCGTATATTAATGCGAAATTTATTCAAAAGAATTTCCCGGGACGTTCCGGTATTTTTAAAGCAGCCTTAATTTACGAGGGTGTAGCGTTAGCCAGAAAAAGAAAACTTCAAGAGAGAAAGAGACACACACACATTTACAAGAATATACAAAATGAGAGTGAGAAAAAGAGAGAGAGATAAACCAACGTACATACAGACAGATAGAGAAAGACAATGACATTAAGAGAACGAATGAAACTTCATCCTTTTTCTTACGCATGACAAGGTTTGCCTAATAAAACAATATCCAGATTATTTTCATTGTATGAGTAACCAAGTACTCGAACTGGATTACGAAAAGTGGATTCCCTGGAAAATGGACATTGCTGTTGTAATATAACCCTTTTCTGTAAGATCGAGAAACATTTTACAAACCACAAAACACACCTTTCTAAAATACGGAAAATCTGGCGTAATTGGGTCTCTCTTAATTAAATGTCGCTTACCGGACGTTTGTCCTATCCTCTTTTCTATTTTCTCTTCGTCGTACTCGTATATTCATTAGTTGCCAACCCCCCACCCACCCCATCCAATCGTTTTACTTCGTGATAGGTCTTTGTTTTGTGAATAAATCATTGAACCTTGAATAAAACTTTGATTAATTTATTTACAATGATTGTGACTTATCGTCAATGTTCATGAAAGTCACGCGGAATGTAAATAATTTGTGAATTCGATAAAATTAACGAGTTTCTATATAAAATAAAGATATATATATATATATATATATATATATATATATATATATATATATATGTACATGTATTGATTGTTGGTGGTAAAAATAAAAAAAAATAAAAATCGTTAATTAACAATCTCTAATAGTGATTTTATTTTTGTTTATTATTTAAAATATTGCAAAGGAGAGTACGCGTATTATATTTATGAGTGTACTTTTATCTCTTTTTATTTAACTTTCTTTTTCTCTCTTTTCACCTGTCAAACGTACCCTTAACTCGTTCAAAGAGAAGGTGTTTAATTGGTTTCTAAGTCAATGAATAAACTGGCCTTAATCTTGTTAAACATATATGTATATATATTATCTATATAAATTTATCTATTGATTTTCAATATATTATCTATATTCATATTATTATTAATAATTTTCTTTTTATATTTGTATAATTGTTACTATCTCTTTTATCACAGTTTCTTTTTGTAATATATTTAATATTATTATTTTGTTGGTACGTATAAATGTATTTATTTTTATAGAATTTTTTGATTAATAGTATTTAATATTACTTCAATTTTATGTTTACTGACATCTACTATCGTTTGTAAATGTAAAAAATATATATGTATTATTCAGTACTGGTTTTATATTTTATTTTGTTTATTAATATCGTTTAATTACTTCTACATTTTTTCGTATTAGATCTTTTACCATTGACGATTTTCAAACTCATGGATGTAAATTATATTTTACAATTTCACTCTCTCACTCTCTCCCTCTTTATTTAACTATCTTTTTTCCTTTAACGTGAATTCATTGACATTACTAAAGAGGAAATATTAAAGTTTCAAATCTATCTGTAAAAAGATGTAATAGTTCAAATGTTCATCATTGGATTTAAAATGAATCTTTAGTGTACACAAAAAAAAATCAAAGTAAACTCTGCCTGTTACTTTCTTTCTACTTGTTTTTATTATTTTTTTATAATTAATTGCTATCTTTATAAAATCAATATCACAATCGTGAAAAGACATTTATTGTAGAGAAATACAATTTATGGGGGGGGGGTTTTAGTTTTATAAACCTTTTATATAAACTGGTATTACAAACAAATGGTTAAGATAAAATGAAACGGTCAATTTAATTGTTTAAATATTTGTATTTACTTTGAAAATACATTGTACTGTATACGGACAGAGTATTTATTTGATAAAATATCAAACATTTTTTTTTATTTATAATCTATAAATTTTTTGTTTAATAGTCCCTTAGATTCTTATTTTTATTTTTTGTTTCTTTATTGTTCACTTTCTTCTTACTAAAAACAACCCTCCCATTGGAAACCAAGGATTGACCGGATGACCCTTCGTCTCCGGTCTACAAATGATCGTTAACGGATAATTCTATCCTAACATTTGTTCGTCGTATGTTATTTCGTTTAATTAAAAAAAAAAAAGAAAAACACCCCTTGTGTTTTGTAGATTTACCCTCACGGAAATATATGAACCGCGTTAAATGGTTTCACATATGAAATACATCGCCCTTTTAGACCATGGAATGTAATATTATGAGAGAATTAAGCTTAAAAGTAAGTATGTACACATAATTACGAGAAAACAGTTGGTTTACATCAAATTTGTTCGTACATATATACATACATATACATATATACATGTATCATTGAACATTATATTTTACATTACTCTATCTACAATATCATTGAATATTTTCATTAAAATTTCTACGGTATAGTTAAATACGTAAAAGTAATTTTCAACAAAAAGAGAGGGAGAAAATAACAGAGAATTATTATTAAAAAATTAATAAATTAATGTTCAACGATATTAATTTTATATCCGACGTACGTATTATTACAGAACGGTAACATAACACATATGGTTTTAATTATAGATACTCTTTTATAATAATATATGTATATATCAAATGAAAATATAATAACAAATAATTCGAATCCCGTAATTACATTTGGACGTATTTTCATTTAAGTAATAATATCAAATAAAAAAGAATAAATGAATTAAGATACCTTTTAAAAATTATTATTAGACAATAATAAATCAAAATTCTATTCGTTAATTGTTAAACCGAATAAAGGCGTATATATTATTATAAATCCTATAAAATCATATAATCCTCTTTAATTGACGAATGTACTAATTAAATTGAACATATACTAACGAATGATGTAGGTTTGGGGTGAAGTGGGGGAGGGTCAGTCTTAAAGATAGAGAACAATAAATCAAAGAATAGGTCATAGAAATTCGAACAGAATTTCTACGTTAGAAATCATAGATGAAAACGTTTGACCTGGTTAAACATCGAAAATTTGTGGAATTATACTATTGAAAATTAGTATAACATTGTAAAGACACATTTAATCGAATTTCGGGTTTGAAAATTGTGGACTTTTCGGTAACACGATAGGGAATAATTCGTCATTGTTAATGAATAATTTCGAGGTCAAAGGGTGTGGTAGGGAAGGTTAAAAAAAGAAACTTAATTAAATAGTCAGAGAAAAGTTAGAAAAAGGAAAGTATCGAGGGTGGGGTCATTGAATGCAATTGGATAGTGGTACCCACCCCCACACACCCTTGTTGAAATCAAAGCAGCAACAGCAGCAGCAGCAGCAGCATATAAAGCTCGGAATTCTGAGTCTTTGGCGTGAATGAGTAAGCTCAGAGAGAGTCGCGTTGAACTAAATTCGATGCTACCTTTCAATTATGGCTGCTTCCAGGGGGTTACGTCCGTCCGTTCGTCCGTCTGTACGTCCGTCCTACAGTTGCCCAGGGCCACGCTCCTAATTAGATCAAACGCGTCCAGCAATTTCATTTGCGCGTGATTTCCCAATTACCGTGCGATGCCCAACCATCCGAACGAGCTTTACTATCAAACCTCGTCGTCATCGTCGTTGTCGTTGTGGTAGTTGTCGTTGCTCTCGTCGTTCTCAACGATGATGATATTCTCGACCCTCGAGCCTTTCGATTTCTGGACCTTCAATCTTGACGATCCACTTGATGTTGCCAAGCTATATTTATTTATCCTTATTTTTTGTTTGTTTTATTTTATCATTTATTATAATTTGACGTGTTTACTTTATTTGAAATTATATTCAAACCATTTCTTTAGCTTTCACTTTGATATTACGAAAAAAAAATAACTTTGTACAAACCAGAGGGGAGGGAGAAAAAAATTATTCGGAATTTACGAACGAGCTTATTGGTTGTATGAGAAATACCAATAGTAGATTTTTATCCGCTTAAAATTAGTTAGCATAAATTGAATTCTCGTACGATCTAGGTATTACGTTTCGTTTTCCGTAAGATATTTCAGAATTTGTTGCGTAATACTGGATAATAAATTCAATTGAAATTTGAATAAATGTGATATATTTCTAGATTGATTTTTCAAAATATTCGAGAGAAATAGTTTTAGAATTATTATTGATTTTAATTATAATATTATTATATTGTAATATTTAAATAGAATATTGTATCACAATACAGTAATAATATAATACAAAAAACGACGAATCAGAAAACAAAATTATATCATGCAAATAATAATAAAAAGTTTCCTAATTTTTAAAATATTAAAATCATTTCTGAAATTATGCTAACATATATGAAAACATTATATATAAATATATAATTAAGTAATATATTATTAATTTATTTGGTATATATATATATATATGTATATTTAATAGAATTCATCATAGAAAATGAAAATATCAGCAGATTATATTTATTATATATGAAGTATTTTTTTTCTCTATTCTCATATTCTTTTTAATAGTTATTCCATCGAAACTGAAAAAGATGAGAAAAAAAAAGAAAGAAAATAAGAAATAATAGTTGAACTTTGCTCGAGTTCTCTCTCTCAATCACCTTTCCTAAGCTCGCGTGATTATACCGTGTTATAAGACTTATATAAGAAAAAAGAAAGTATAAAAAGTGAGAGTAGTAGTAGTAGCGTTGAACACGACGACGGGCGTACTCGCGTGAAAACTTACCAAGGCTTTGCGCTCCTTCTTTTATTATGGTTATGCAGCTTGCTTTTTCTTTTGCAATTTGTATCGCGTCGTTTAACTCCGATCAGCTCACCCACAACGGAAGTTTTCATATCGCAACTTGAAAATTTGCATAACCCGGTTGTTGAATTAGAAATTTTCTATCTACTCAAAAGTTATTTTTATTTTTTAACTAACACAAAGAATTCCCTTATTTACTTGCTTACTTTTCTTTTTAATATTATATATCATAATATAATATTATATATATATATAAATATATATTTCGTTTGTTCCTAACCTCTAATCTCCAAAAGTACTTTATTGATTGTCTTCAAATTTTGACACAAAATTGTATTAGCATAGAACTAGATTTTTATTCCATTAATTTATTTATAAAATAATTAATAAATTTAAAAATAAAAGAAAAAAATACATGTAATTCTAGTGCCATCTGTTGGACATAGACTTCGGTGAGTGCGCGAAACATTTGAACATAACCTAACATTTATCTATTGTATAATAAAACAACAAAATTTAATTAAATGTTAACGCACTAACGTTGATGATGATGATGATGATGATGATAAAGATTGATCAAATATATCATCCCCTCTTCCTCACACTTTCAACAATGTTACATTTACTAATTTATATTGGAGAATGACGTTTAAATGTGTTAAACAAGTAGAATCGTTTATCTTAGCATTAGAATATCGAATAATGAGAACTAGGTAAGATATAGAAGTACTATGAAGTTAGTGTGTGTGAGAAAGAGAGAGAGGATGAAAACGTCGTAGATCAACGGAAGCGCAAAACTTCCCTCTCGAACGATGTCCATTGTTATAAATCATGCAAAAACAAGAATGTGGTAGAGATCGAGTTAACAGGACATGCGGGAACAACGGAGGTTGAATCATCGTATAAATCGTATGCAGTACGAGTATAAGAGGACTGACGTATTCTCAGTCGTGGTTGTTCTCCTTTCGTGGCAACGAATAAGGAAAACGAGAAAGAGAGAGAGAGAAAAAGATAATAACAAGAGAAAGAGAGAGAGAGAGTAAGAGAGACGTATAATAATGCGAGTAAAGCCAAGACGAAGTTAAATCGTGTATCACTAATGTTGAATAAATGTGCCATAAGGAAAACAAGGGCCACCATTGCCACAGGACCCGACCCATCGTCTAGTCCGCGTAACTTCGCTTTGGATGGGGCAAAATTACTTCGTATACCGAGCCCTTCATCATTAATCTTGTTCCACTGATAGCCATAGGGCGGTTCGACATTGACAGCTAACTTTGTTCATAAATCTGCGTCCAAACGAGAAGAGGAAAATCAAAGAGAGAGAAAGAGAGAGAGAAAGGATACTTTTATTCGTAACCCGTTACCTCTCATTATTACATTGACATTGTAATTCGGTGGTTGTGTTCATCGACAAGTTTGAAAGTTTCGTTGGACGGGCCAATATTATGGAGATATCAATCAATTCGTAGTATAGACGATTATGGTGGCTCGTTAGCGATATTACGTATAGAGCTTCTTGCGGGGATCGATTTGTCAGGAATTTAATAAAGCTTTGTTGGAAAGCCAGCTGATCGAGTTTCGATCGAATTTTGACGTTTATAAGCCGATAAATCAAGCGTGTACGTTCTTTCGTTAATTAACGAATTTAAGTACATAAGTACTTGTATATATATATACATACACATATATACATATTATATATATATATATATATATATATCCTATATGTTCGTATAATCGTATTCTAGCAAAGTTTAAATGTTCTAACTTTTCGAAATTTCCGAATAGGATAACCTATTGTGAGTTATCATCGCGGACAGCAATTACCAGTGAAATCAGTTTGGCATCCGGCAGTCGTCGTTTGCAATTCCAGAGACAGTTTGGTAGTTTACCTTGGTTAGTAGTATCCTCTGGTGTCCAATGGTCAGGAGAGGGAAAGTTTGTAGAAAGCCACCAAAACTTCTAAGTCATCCGGACCAACTCAAACTGCGTTCAAAAGGACGTTGACGTTTGTTCAAATCGTCTGGTACAAGTACCGTCACAATTCTACCAACCCTATGCTATTAAACATTAAAAGTTCGAGATCAATCGCGATCAATACCTCTAATCAGTTTTACCTTATAGTTTCGATAATGATATCATTTGATTTGGAAGAATAATTGCAAATAGGAAAAAATTTCAATGATCGTGATTACGTGTTTTTTTTGTAAACCTAACCTCAACTTATCATCGATATGAACCAAGAGATATACAATGTTGTATCATTTTGATTTATCTTGTAAACTACAACTAACTTAAATCTATCCTTTTTTGAGTTTAATTAATAAATAAAAAAATATTAATTATTATAATTAATACAAAAATTACAGAACCTTAAAAATACATAGTTCTTGGAAACTTTTTTTTAATTTATACCTCGATCATCAATGTTCCAAGTCTTTTATGCATTACTAAGATACATACATTATATATTTTTTTTATAACGCATAAACTAGATCTAGCACCAATAAATCGTGATTGATTAAAAATTCATTTGTAACATCCTCAAATTAAAATTTCAATTATATAAAATATATTGTATTTTGTGGACGCAAAAGCAACTAATTGAATTAATTAAATGTATTTTCTTTTAATTATATTTTTAGAACTACAATCAAATAGAAAATTACTTCTGTTAACTACAAACAACTTTATGTTATATATTTAAGAACGTATTTCAATGGTAGAGACCGATAGGTAAAAGCAGACAATGGAAGTTGTATGATACAATGTTATAAGATAATTCCACGCTTAAGAACTTGACTGTTACGACAGATTCATTGACGATAATTAGAAGATCAAACCGGACTGTATTAAACGACTCCTTCTGTTAGTACACCAAGACTGATTACCTTTCCCGTATGAACTTGGTTCTAAAGTTTTCGACAGTTTCCCGGGTCCTTTTGTGTCTTACAGTTGAGTTTCGCGAAAGGTAAAATACAGAGAGAGAAAGAGAGAGAGAGAGTGAGAGGATATGTGAAGGATGAAGAGAGATAAAGATAAAGAGAATGAGAAAGAGAAAGAGAGAGAGAGTGAAAGAGGATAAGGAGAACCGGCAAGGAAACTTCGTCAAAACCACCAAGAACTTAGGGGTAAACTCATTCATTCGGCTGCAAAACTTGTCTGGAACTGGCGTTGTCGTTCCAAATCGCTCTGCCGGTTGCATTGTACCGTACCAGTCCTGTCCTCTTTTACTTCTCCATAGCCAACCAACCAACCAACCCCCCTCGTCGCCCAATGAAATATTGCAAAGTTATGAGATATCAGAATTTCTATCCGTGAAATACCCTACGTCTTAAAAGATACCTATCATTTAAACGACTGCTCATTCGTTATTGACTTATTTCTGAACGACAGAAGGGTGGGAGAAGAGAGGTAGAAGGAAGGGGATAAAGAAAGAACTTACCAATTTTTACATTCCTTTTATACTTATGGAAAATAACTAAAAGATTATTTAATCTTTCGGTAGAAAACAAAAATAATAAAAATCTATGATTTATTACAAAACAAAAAACATATTTCATAATTTATGAATGACATGTTCATTCATTTTTAAATGATTATTAGATTGTTAATTATTATTATTATAATATTCGTTTAATTAATTAACTAATTGATATTAGTTAATTTAATAATTTTTAAATTATTATTAGATAATTAAATACTTTTACACATATGTATACAAAATTACAAAAATATTCGAGAATTTGATTACACGTTTTCAGCACTTGAATCGAACTATTTAGTTACATCATTTGCATTAGTTACATTTACATTTATTCATAATGAGACAGCAGGTTTACATAGAAACGTTATTCCGTTCAATATCGAAATAGTAACTACTAATAAAATACTAGCACTATACCGGTACCGCAAATACCGTACGGTAGATATTAGAACGAATTAACTTTTGTTATTTCTTTCCCCCCTATGGCTGACAGTTACGAACGAGCTAGTAATACCTACCGCACAGACCAACGTCATACCTAGCAATAAATCTACGTATTATTCATCTATAGAGATGCAACATATGTATATATATATTCAGGAACTCGATAGAAATTCGAAATAGAAATATTCGATGGGTGGTGAAAAATAAAATCAAATAGAAAGAAAATTGAACGATACGAAATATCATTTTAATCTATAAAAATTTTATGTATTTCACACAAACACATACACATACACACATACACACACATGCACACACGTAATAATGCAACAAGAAAAATTTTTTTAAATAAACCTAACCATGTGTTCTTCCTTTTATATACACGTATTATATGATATAATAATTGATAGTAAATAACAAATAATAAAATGATATATATATTAATTTAAAATAATTCTGACTCAGTTGACGTCTCATATAAAATTTGAATTCTTACTCTAATCAATTTTTATTTTAAATCTTATTATAAATAATTATATTTTTTATACGATTCTCTAGTTGTTCGATTTTTCTTTTAGAATCTATTTCTCATATTATCTTTAACTCTTATTACCAAAGTTTCCTTCTATTTTTATCAACAATTTTAAACTATTGTCTTTACACGTTAACATTTACATGTACATTTATTTCGATTCTTGAGATCATTTATACATGCATATGCATGCGTATATAAATAAAAAAATTCCATAAACATTTTAAATGAAAACATTTGATATGTGCTATATGAAAAATCAAATCAAATAAAATGAAATAAAATCAAATTACATAAAATAAAAATATACAAAAATTAAAAAAAAAACACCTTAAATTTCAATTTAATACATAACTTCCACTTACACACATACACAACACAAAGAGAAGATACATTAATGCAAATAAGAAGAATCTTTCATTAATATCGAACCTAAACGTTGATTCTCTGATCTAATAACTGAATTATTGCAAGGGCGGTAGAGGATACACGAATGGGGCGGTTGCAGGTTACCAACCCGTTACGCGTCATACGAGGGATCCCTTTGTATCGGGCCATCCCACGAAACCGCGTATATGCAGCACCAATTGCAGCAACCCTGTCTGGTAACCGTACATGTTCTATCTCCTCCTACGTGGAGAAGCTAGGAACCATCTCGGTAAACGCGTACACCGTTCACCACGTTCACCTATACACCACCTTTCATATATAGTGTATATATATATATACATATAGATGTACATACACATTAAAACAAGAATATGTACGTGTTTATATACACACGTGTGAGAACGTGAGCCGTCTAACGACGCAGAACTGGAATAAACCGACTAGCACGTCCTGTCGTTGGCAGATCCTCCACCCTTCTCACTCTCTCACTCTCTCTCAGTCACCCTCAATCTCTCTCTCACTCTCTCTTACTCTCAATATCCCTCTCAACTAGACTAATTCCACGTTTCGTTGTTCGCTTCTATTTTTCGCGTTTATCTTGCGTTCTCTCTCTTTCTCTTTCATTTTTTCTCTTTTTCTTTCTTTCTCTCTCTGTTTGTTGGTATCACTGTTTTTCAGAGTTCCAGCCAAGACAGAAGCAAACGGCTGTGAAACTAGAAAGAGTACCCCTACTCGAAATACTTCAACAAACGTTGGTTGGTAAGCAGCTACGTCATTTCACTATACATCTATCTATGTATACTAATGCGCCGCGTACGATTATATATATATATATATATATATATATATATATATATATATATATATATATATGTACACATCGTATGTATACAATAGGTAAATGCTGTGCAAGTCTCTAACGAGGATCGTTACAACAACTACAACAACATATACGTCATGCTTACGAGTTTTCTATTCCTAACAAAATGTTGTCGTCCCGTTTCCGTCATTTCTACTCCGGGAATATTTCTTTTTTTTTTTATGTTAGTAAAGAGGACTCGTTTTCTTTTTCTTTTTTTTTATTTATTTCTTTTTCTTTGTTTTCATTTATTCTTTATTCTTCATTCTTTATTTATTGACGTCACTACGACTAGCATCCGATACTAACGAGATATCTTCAGCAATTCGATTTAATAGTATTATTATATTTGTTACAGTTGTTATTGTTTCTGATGTTGTTGTTGAATGGCAAATATCGTAGAATTTACTTGCATATTTCTTTTCATGGCATTGAAGCTTACAAGAGTATCGAGAAAATAGCGTATTTTATTTTTTTTTATTTTTTGTTCCTGACGAAAGATTGAAAGCATTCATCGGGAAAAGTTGATAGAACTCGTTTGGAGTCTTGCAAACGCTTTCGTGATAACAAAAATTATCAAGTCTCGTGAAAATGAATGTTTTGTGTATTAAAAAAAAAAAAGGGAAAAATACGTAAAAATTCTTTTGAAATAATTCAAAGTGAATATCGTGGCGTTGACGTGTTAACTTTACAATTTTACAATTTACATATTACATTGTAATACAAATTAGGTATTAGTTTTTTCTACATTTTTTTCTTCATATCTTTACTTCTAATATTCAATGGTACATTGTAACAAAACAAAAATGTAACCATACAACACAATAGATATTGCAAAGGTTTTTCTCTCTACCAGCCAGGGCAATAATTCCCATCATAATTTTTACATATATATATATATATATATATATATATATATATATATATATATTTTATTTTTTATTTTTTTATTTTATGAAAAGTCTCTTCATCTTTACTATTTCCTATTGCAACCTAACAGGTCAGTTTATAGTCATTTTTGTATGTTAGAAAATACGATGCTGTTAAAAACATCAAATCTCATTTCAACGAAATTCATTGCGATAAAAAGAAAACACTGCAAAATTATACATATATACAGATACTATATATATATATATATATATATATATATATATATATATATATATGCATATATGCATATTTTTTTCTCTATTTTTCCTTCTCTTTCTCATTCTCTTTTAATACTTACAGAGAAAAGTCCAGTCACGCATGGTGTGATACGGTGTATGCGGCTTTTGCTTAATGAAAAAGCTCCTCTACGTTACCCGAAAGCTTTCGCGAATATTACGCCGAATTAACTATCCTCTGTGCGAATATAACGCTCGTATAATGCGGAGAGGAGGATTTCAAGAATGACTAGTGGAAAAAGAAAAGGGATAGGCCGATTTTCGATGAGACCAGGTGGAAATTATCTTCTCTCTCTCTCTCTCTCTTTCTCACTCTCACTCTCATCTTTCCTTGTTTTCTTTCTCCCTTTTCTTCCCCCTTTTTATCCCTTTTCATATATGCGTCTAGCTAATCCTGGGCAAAGTCAGCGAGTGTCTCTGACAAGTCTTCTTAGATGAGCTTCTTGATTTTCTTATGAACCACTGCTGCTTGTCCTAACCCCCACTCTTTCCCTCATCCCTAATCCGGCCATGTTCGTTCATAATTAAAGCAGTGAATTTACTTGGTTTGATTTATACCATCACCAAAGTTAATCACATAATACTTTTTCAATTGCAACGAATTATATTAACAGTAATATTGTGGGTGTATGAAATATATTTTAATTTTATTTATATCAGATTTATTTGAATATTCGAATAAAAAATAGGTGTGTGATTTTATTGTCTTTGTATTTGTGTTGATATCCAATTTCTAGATGAATATTATATCTAAATTTAATATATAATTATAATTTAATATAAATTATAATTATTTTAATATATATAAAAATGTAGATTTCGTTTGTGCCTATTTGCAAATTATTTTAAATTACTTTCCGAATAACCCAATATTTTATCGATTGTTTTGAAATTTTGACACAACGTTGCATTCGCATATTAATTTATTTATAAAATAATTTATTAATTTAAAAAGAAAAATAAGAAATATACAGGTAAGTTCAACGCCATCTGTTGGACATAGATTTTGGTGAGTGCGCGGAATATTTGAACATAACCTAACCTTTATCTATACATTTTTTCTTTTTTATTTTATCAGATTAAGCAACACATATATATATATATATATATATATATATATATATATATATATATACAAGACTGTAAATGTTGTTGTCAACGATATATTAACATTTTCAGCTGTAATACAGAAAGAGAAAAAGAGAGAGAGAGAGAGAGAGAGAGAGAGAGAGAGTATAGTAATGTCGTTGGTATACAATAGCGAGGAGAGCATTCTCTCTGATCTAATTTCGAAGGAAGCCACTTAATTTAAATGTCTGGATCCTCCTACCGTCTCATCCCTTTTACCCTTTATCGTTCCTTCGGGAACGGAATTAATTGCTTCTTAAGGAAGAGGAATTATGTTTTCAGAAAGTACCCTACGACCCTAAGAACTTACTCCTTTCGACGTATTAACCCACCTATAGTACTCTCTCTTCGTCTTCTTTTGTACACTCCCTTCTCTTATATTTGAATATCAGAGGAGTTCGTTTTATATTGTCAAATGATAAACAAATAATACCCGTCTTTTTGAGAAGAGTAACAGAAAGGGACAGACAGATATAGAGTAAAGTTTTTAGTCATTCACAAACAACAACGTATTCGTGCAACTAATGAGAAATACACAATGGTGTTATATCTTTTTAAAGTTAGTATTTCATTAAGATAATAACAAAAAGAGGTATTCGATAGTTCAGAAAGACTTTATACATTACTTTGTTTCAAGATTTATTAACAAATGAAACTAACAAATATTAAAATACGTAAAGGTAGTGAAAATTTGATCAAAGAATTAATATACTTAATGGCCTCTCTCTAATTATTTCTCTCTCTCTCTCTATCTCTCTCTTATAATGTAAAAGAAATATTTATTAGAAGTTTTGTAACGCATAATTAATAATAATGATCGATCGAACATCCTTATTAATTAATTACTATTGTATCGATAATAACACAATCACTATATCAATTTCTATCACGCACTTTGTTATATACGTTAAACCAAATTAATCGGAAATATATATCGTAAGTACCACGAATGTAGGTATTCGATAAATAAATGAAACTAAACATATATATTATAAATACGTTTGAACAATGTTATATAAATAATTCATTTATACGTTAATATATAATTATATCCTATACATATATAGACAAATGCCTAGAATTAGCTGATTTAAACGTATTTAATGATAATCCAATAAATATTTTCCGACAAATTAGCTATCTCATTAATTTTAACCAATCAGCATCTAATTTCTCTCTAAACACACCGATAATATCCGTATTTTAATTTAAAGAACATTAGATTCATCCGTAAATAAAATGTAAGTAGATAATAATCGTTAGAATCAATCTATTAAGTTTTATAATATGAAAAATAATGTGAAATTTATATTGTGATGGGGGTGACATGGTGGAAGGGGAAAATAAGATAACAAGAGTTAGAGAGAGAAACAGAGAATTTACCTCATCGAAAATCGATTTAACTTTAGTTTCAATCAAAACTTCAATTTCAGAAAATGTTATAACTTTAATTACATTTTAAATATAATAATAATTTTCAATTATTGTGATAATTACGTAACGAATAATGAGTCAAATTTGTTATTAAAATGTTTATACTTGTCAAGTATTCTAATAGGATAAACAATATTACATCAAAATAAGACAAATAATTAAGACATAAAAAATTGAATTTATTTTAATAAGTCTGCATTTATACGGTTACTATTACGAAATGAACTACTACAATATAAACTTTTGAAATATCTATAACCCCAGGCAATATTGAATATAATACTCTAGGATATTTCATTATATTATAGTGTGTGTGTGTGTGTGTGTGTGTGTGTGTGTGTGTGTGTGTGTACATCATTAAACGTGAATAAACGCAGGGGTGGAAAGATATATTTAATGCCTTAGGCTTTGATTTTACGTGTTTACAACGATAACAAATTTTCGGAAGAAACGGAAGTCAAGAAGATAACTCTTAGGAACATACTCAATGAGAATTATTGAAGTCTTTAGAACAATTTGACAAAAATGATATGAAACTTTGATAGAGAAATGGGAAGTAGAGAGGGAGGGAGGGAGGGATTGGATCAGGAATTCCTAATCGAGTTCATTCGAACGAAATATACATGCATATATATATATATTGACGTGCAGTATACACAGATGGTTGAATACAAAATGCATACACATGAGTTTCAGATAGTTACGATCAGTTCAAAATGTAACCACATGTAAACCCGAAATCGATTTCTACGGAATACAATATACTTTCTATCTTTTTTCTTCTTTTTCTTTATATTTTTGTATTTTTTTGTTCTTTTTTTTTCTTTCTATTTCCATTCACCCCATTTCCAGGTCTCATCCTACTCTTCTCGCAGGGATCATGCAACCCCCTTCCCTTTCCCTTCTTCACATCAACCCAACCCATCCCAGCAACGGTCACAGCAACCGACGACTCTCTCTCTTTCTCTCTTACGTTTCACGTCAGATGACAGCCAATTTTTATCCTGGTGATTGCATTTGCAATTCCGATGCACTGCGCCTTCCCATGATAGTAGTGGTGGTGATGGTGGTGGTGGTAGTTCTACCAGTGCAGTTCTCCTGGCCAGCCCTTTTCACTCGCGTGCGATGTTCCGAACCGATTTGTTTCTCGTCTCATCTATTCTATCTTCTCTCTTCTTTTCTCTTTTCTTCTCTTTTATATTTTCACGTCTTTCTATTTCTTTTCTATCTTCTTTTTTTGTTAGGTAGACAGACGATAACCGCAAACGAGACACCGAGGTCTTTTAAATGGAACGATTTTTGTATATATATATATATGTGTGTGTGTGTGTGTAATATTTATCTTTCAGTAAAATCCCTGACGGTAGAAACTGTTAACAAATTTCTATCTTCAAATTGTGTTATAGAAATGGAAACTTTTATTACAGTACGGGAAATATTGTTATATATGGTATAGTTAATAGTAATTAATACTACGTTATGACTCTCTTCTCTCTTTCTCTCTTTCTCTCTTTCTCTATTCAATAATATCTGGAATGAATTGGAAACAGAAACACTCGATATTAATTAATTAAATACATCAAGTAATGAGAAACCAACAGATTGATCTTGTTCGAATAATTGTAAGTATTATATTGATATATACATATATACATCAATTTGGTTACAATTGATTGTAATAATTATTGAATGAAATGATAATATTTGATTGAATTAATTAAAGAAAAAAAAAAGAAAAAAAATTTTTTTTAATTATTTAAAATAAATTTGTATTACTCGTGCAAAACTTGCATTCACTTTATAAATAAATACGTATAAAAAAAAAAAAAAAATATATATATATATATATATATATATATATATATATATATATATTGTTAAAATGTCAAATGATAATATTTGTATGATGAATTAATTAAAAAAGAAACAAAATGTTCTTTAATTATTTAAAATAAATTTTATTACACGTGCAAAACTTGCATTCACTTTATAAATATATACGTACAAAATATATATATTGTTAAAATATCAAATGATAAAGAATTTATTTATTTCCAATATATATCTATATTTTTATGTTTTTTAAATCTTTAAATTTAATACTCATCGTTGAAAAGTTTTTCTTACGAAATAAAAAAACTTTTGTTACAGATATTTCGTTTCTTTCGTTTCACATTTTTGATCATAAATTTTGGAAACGTTGCAAGTTTCTTTACGCTCAATTTTCAAAATAATAAGCTCGTAGAAGAAAAAGAGAGAAAGAGAGGGAGAAGTGTGTATGGGGAAGGAGAAGGTTTGGGTGGAAAAAAAAAAACAGGAGAAGAAAATATAACAAATGGTTTGTGGCAGTGGCGCGAGATAACCCGCAGGTTTCTGGGCATAACCAAAATCCTGGTGGTTGATAAATTATCCAAGGGATTGCAGAATTACGCTCGATCTGCGATCCTTTTCTTGAGAGAAATAAAAAAAGGAAAGAAAAAAAGAAAGAATAAGAAATACATATCTATACATACTGTATATATAGAACATACTTGTACATATATACACATCTTTATCTATTCGTTTTTGATATGAATGCCAATGCGTTTTTTCTTTCTTTCGATTATCTTTCATCTTCCTTTTTTATTAATTTTTTATTTATTTTGTATTTATTATTTATTTATATTATTATTATATATAAAATAAATTTATATTGTATTCCTTTATCTTAACAATTTTAAACGTATATCGAATATTCGATTTTCCAAATAAAAAATAAAAAATAAAATCGGAATAAGATAGAAAAAAAACGTTATTGTTAAAAATGAAGTTGCAAATTATGCTCGGAAAAATTTCTATATGTGGGAGATAAAATTTTATTTTTTTCCCACCATAAAGGAAAAGATAGACACACACACATACTTATGATGTGGATGACGAGCATGAATTCGGGTTCTTTATTACTTATACGAATAAAAGTGAAAAATCGTAAGAAATTTTTAAAGGTCTTTGACGAAAACGAATAGATACATACATGCTTGTGCACTTTTATATGTGTCTTATATATATATATATATATATATATATATATATATATATATATATATATATATATATATATGTTTGTGAAGTATATGTTACGAAGTTTGTGTACATGGATATCCACAGTGTATCCTCCTCGAGGATAATAATAATCGACAAATCGAGTCGACGTTAGTGATGGACGATCTTTCTATATAAGTTCGACGATAAGTAATTTATTTCTTCGGTATAATAAATTCTGTTATGTTCGTCCTCTTTTTCTTTTCATAATAATAGTAATAATAGTAATAGTAGTAGTGATAAGAAAACAGCAATAATATTACTATATACAGGGTGTCCCATAAAACAACTGTATTCACGATTTTTCAAGTACTTAAGATAACCTGGCAAAAAAATAACTTTAAACAAAAGTTGAAATATATTTTTGATTGACTATAGTACAATATTTTTTTTAATTTCTTTTAAGGGTACCTTTATTTTTCTAAATTGCATAATTATCTTATTATTTAATAATTATTAATAGTTATTTTATTATTTATAATTATTTTATTTTATTAAAACTATCTTATTTTATTTCTATATTTTTAACCTTTCAATATTAATACGAATTCAACAAACTAGTATATATTTAGTAGTATTTCGTCGGTAGGATTAATTTTCAAGGTCATCCAAAATTCATAATATACTGATTCATTGAATTCGTATTAATATGAGTTATAACATTGTAAGATTAAAAACATAGGGTGTCATTTAAAAAAATAAAAGTACCCTCTCTTAACACGTTGAATGCCACAGAAATCATTACAAATATTTGAAAAATCGTGAATACAGTTATATGGGACACTCTATATATATATTGAGAAAAAGAGACATAGAAAATGGTATAAGAATAAGAAAGACATTGTTTTTTTGGAATCGAGTATCGTTTTTCCAAAAATACAAATATTGAAGAACGTATATCCAATTCGATTTATCAATCGATATCTTGAAATTCTTGTAAATACGACTGTTAGATGAACGCAATTCATAGATTATAGGTAAAAGATACTTTAATATCTTCTCCCCTTAGTCTCACCCTCTTCCTCATCCCATACCCCCAAGATTTAAGATTTCTCGTAAACGAGATAAAAGAAAATGGCGTATCGACTTTTGTAAATGTGACGTTTGCGATGAAGAGTATCAGAAAATAGATCGTGAAAAAAGTAGATGGACCAGGGGGTGGGGTGGGAGGGAATAAGATTAAGTGTCTTCTTTCAAAGATGATTAGATAAATATTTTCAGGAAATCCTCTAATTCGAAATAAAATCTCTTTTAACGTTCTCGTTATTTGACGACAAAATGAAATAATTATTTGAAATAAATCAATATTTGAATTATCAACAAATATATATATATATATATATATATATATATATATATATATATATATATATATATATATATATATATTTGTTGATAATAAATATATATATTTAACAGATATGGCAGATAGTATATTATTTAAAGAGTATTATATTTCGAACATATATCATAACGATTGCAACATGTTGTTTAAATACTAAGAGGGAAAATTCAACCAAATATTGTTCACTTATAATTAAATGTTCAAATATAATATAGGTAAACGTTATTACGTGTTTGTATTATGCTATATAGATAATTACGTTTAAATGAAATTAATAATAAAAATAATTAATAATAAATTAATAATAAATTAATTTATATAATAAGTTAATATATATAATATTTATAATATCGTATATAATATATAATTAATAATATAAATTAATTTGTATAATAAATTAATAATAAAACCTACGTATTTGACAAATTTAAAAAAGAAAAAAGTGTGCTACTTATAATTAATACCAAAAAAAAATCATAAATATTTTAACTAAACTATAAGTGTCATATTTGAAAAGCATAGATGTTAAAATTTATTTTCCATTAATAACCCTTTGAGTGCTATGGACGCATATATGCGTTTGGTAAAAATTACTAACCTTATCGTTCAAAGCATATACTTGTTTGTTAATATTAATGTAAAATAATAATAATATTTATATATTAAATAATTATATTATATTTAGAAACAAAAACTATTATTAAATATAATTTATTATTAGAATCTGATTAATAATAAATTATTCTGTTCCTACAAAACATTTTAGGTAAAAGTATTCACCACTCAAAGTGGTTAAATTCGTATTAAAGTGAGTCACTTTATGTAAATTACATGTATTTCGTATGTATGCATTTATACATTCTCGTTTTCTAGAATTATGTATTATATTACATATATACATGTATATATATATATCTTTGTAAGATTTGTTAAAATCGTGTATTGTACGTATACGCGTTTGGAGTTTTGCCGAACGCAGGTGTAAATTCACACGACGAACAGCTGGCGTTATCGCATATAGATAACGTTGCGTACCGACAGCTTTTGTGATATATTTTACAGTAACACAAAAGCCATATGTTTACCGTGAAAGTACATAACATTCAAATGGTAGAAAGAGACCTATGAGGAAATCTCGCTTTTACGAGAGGACCATCGATTTTTCTAAACGGTTAACTCTCTCTCTCTCTCTCTCTCTCTCTCCCTCTTTCTGTCTTTCTCCTAAACGAGAGAGATACAATATCGGAACGATTTCAACAAGCATGGGAACTCGTTCGACTTTCCCCTGTATTCCCTGATTTTACGCCAACTTTACGATCTGTTTAAAACGCGTTCACTTTTCTACATGCAAAATGAAAAAAAAAAAGAAAAAAAATCGAAGGAGGGTGAGAGGGAGACTAAAATTTGCCTAATACGTCGAGTGCGTAGATGGTTTGTTTTGTTTTTCCGTTTTTTTTTCTTTCGTTGCTCAAAATTTTTCACACCCTGAAAAATTAGCTCGAAACAACGTTGCACATTCAATTAATATTTTTTTATGAGAAGTGTGAATCTTTTATTTTTTTTCTATTTTTTTTAAACTAGAACCCTTAAACTCTCATATGTAACAAAATAATCGAAGAATAATTTTGTGAAATGAATATTTGTCATATCAAAGAAAAAACAAAAAACAAAAAAATAAAAATGTAAATTTAGAAAAAATTTATAGTCATCAAAAATAAATCTTAAAGGTTATTGTAATAAGGAAAACTACGAGAAAGCTTATCACGTCAGAGGGGGGAGGGGACGCAACAGGTGACGCATCTCGAAATTGTCAACATTTCGTACGACGATAAAATCAGACAGTGGATTCTACAATACACACATACACACAGATGCACACATATGTGTATGGTAGTAACCATGCGTGTATGAGAGAATGCCTTTGTATGCCAGAAGGAATTTGGAACGTTTCAGAAATCAGTTTGAAATGATCAGGATCATTATATAATCGTCGATTCTCGTTCACATCAATTATACTTCGTTATTATAATTATTATCTGTCTATAAAGCGACAACGATAATTTCAATTTGATAGGTTAATGAATCCTTGCCAATATAATTATATTATTTCGTAATATCTGTATAAACGATTTTATTAAATAATGATTAATATAGTTACTTCGTTTACTTTTTAGTGTTTTATTACATACGGACACGATTATAATAATGATAATATTTAATTTGTTGGTTAATTAATTAATAATAATAATTATATTATAGCATAAAATATGTATTATATTATATGTTTGTATTATATTAATTTATATATTTTTTATATTATTTTATAAAATTTTATTAAATTATTATTATAAATTATATTATAAAATTTAATATTATAATATTTATAATATTATTATATTATAAATATATATAAATATTATTATATTATAATTAAATATAAAATATATAAGTATAATATAAAATAATATAAAATTTTATAAAAAATTATTATTATGAACTATTTTTTAAAATTGTATTTAATAAAATTTTATATAAATTTTATTTTATTATTAATATAAATTTAATTATTAATAAAATTTATAAGTAATAATTATTAATTTCATTTATATATTATTCTATAATATTAAAATATTATTTATTTTATAAATTATTTTATAAAATTTAATTTATTTCTAGATACAAAAATGTGTATACGTATCACTGTTGAAATGTAATTTAGTTTATTTTTCACTTTTTAAGTCCTTTTAATAGCCAAAAATCGAATGATGAGTTTAAACAGGATATTTTCACGTGTTACACGCCACGTTTATATATCTAAATACATATACACATATATATAAGATTAAAAAGGCAAAATGATGGAAACATTTGAAAAAAAAAAGTATGTCAAACGTCGATCAAAGGCCCATGTTGTTTGTCATTAAAAGCATTTTTAAAGCTGGCACACATTAAATACCGTAAGACTTCGACAAAACCAAGGACACGAAAAAAGAAAGAATTAATGTGTGTGTGTGTGTATGTGTGCATGTGTAGGTGTAGAAAGAACGGTAAGAAAAAAAAAGAGAGGGTGACTAAAATGAAAATTTTTCAAACGCAAGATTTCAAGCCACACGTAACTCCCACGTAAAGTCTGCTTAAAACGAGAAAAAACGGGTGTGTAAGGGGAGTCAGGGAGGGGGATGGAAATAGAAGGCAGTGTACGGAGATTGGTGGAAGGGTAAATGAGACTGACTCTAAAATATGTGCCTTCGCCATTACGAAGACGTATGTATATGCCGGTGCATACGGTACAGGAAAAAAAAGAAAAAAAAAGAAAAAAAAAATCCTACCCTTAACTCTTCAACGATTTGTACCGTGTTAAGAGCGTTTAAGGTTTCTACATACAGGAAAAGTAACATATATATATATATATATATCTAGGTTTATATGTATGCGTGTGTGTAAGTATACTAACCCATCAGCTCTTAGACGGACAAAAAAAAATCAGAAAGGAATATGCAGGACGGAATTTCTTTTCCATTTTTTTTTTTGTTCTTTTCTTCTACTCATAAAGGATTTAGATATTTTCTCTGTATCTCTCTTCAAAGTAATAAAAAACTTTTACCCTTGTTAGTAGTCAAAAGAATACAAATAGTCGTAACGAGAGAGTAAACCATTTTGTGAAACAATACAAAAATGTCTTCTTAAGATAAGAGAGAAACAGTTATGTATTTTGTGTCTTTTAATTTTATATAATATATATATACCTAATCTAATAAAAAACAAAAGAATATTTCTTATAAAAAATAATAATTACTTAGTTTATAGTACCTATATATATATAGGTACTATAAACTAACTATATATATATATATAATAATTTATATAATATAATAATAATATAATTAATAATAAATATTAATTAATATCTATAATTATTATATTAGTATTTATTATTTAATAATTTATATAAATATAATACTTTTCTTCATGTTATATTTTTGTATAAAAACAAAACCGATGACTGAAAAGATTATATATATACAGAATCACATACAGAATAGTCTATTCAAATCTGTTATAAAATCAAAAACAGTTTTATAAAATGATCATAAAATACAGAAAATTCGTTCCACTTTTCTATCATATGTTAAAAAAATTCTAGAATGACACAATAGCTAGAGAAAGAAACTAGAAGAAAATAAATAAGAAAAAGAAGTAGCAGTAGTAGTAAAATAAGAATAAAAAGAATAAGAAAAAGGAAGTAAAGAATAATGGATAGTACGATTTCCAATCTTTGTGCCCGAAAATCGTCCTTGATCCTCAACCGGAATCACCGCAAAAGGGAAAAGTATAAGATTATATAACCTGACTAGAGAAAACTTCCTTTCTCCCTGACTTTCTTTCGACCTTAGAAAAACCTAAAGAAAGAAAGAAAGAAAGAGAAAGAATGTAGGAATAAAAGAAGAGGGGTAGAAGAAACGTTATAGTGATCTAGAAGAAACCAGAAAGACCATAGAAGGAGGAGAAGGAAAAGGAGTAGGAGTAGAAAGAGTAGAAGGAGCAGGGTAGTGGAGGAAACGGAGAAGCAGTTTGGATTACAGGCAAAATACGTCGAAACGAAATCCCTTCATCCCTTAATACCGATCTTTCCCTCCCTCCCTGGGTTACCTCTTCTATTCCACATTCTTTCTTTTTCTTTCTAAAACCAACCGAATATACCACAGGGTGAGTGGGTGGGGGTGGGTCTTTTTCTTCTTGGTTGCTGATGGTCCACAGTGCAATGCGTTTTCATGACCTAAGACTTGAAGAATGGAGACTCTTGAAAATTCGTACCTACCACCAGAGCCTTCTTCTTCTTCTTCTGATTTCTACCTTCTTTCACTACCCTACACCCTTTTCTTATTCTTTTTCTTTTTTTTCTTTTTTCATTTTATTTTTTTTTCTTTTTTACTTTTCTTCACCTCTATTATTTTACTACCACCACCAGTTCTACCATGCTACCATCGTGATTTCTTTTTTTTTCTACTTTATATATACATCTCACCCCTATTTCTTCGTCTCATTCAACATCTTAGGGAGCAAGAATGAAAAACCTCTGCTGAAAAGATAAAAACTCACCGCCTTACGCCACTTTCTTGCACGAAAGGGAACAAGAGCAAACGTTCTCGGAGAATAAAGAATAAAGTTAGGAAGAAAGAAAGAAAGAAAGAAAGAAAGAAAGAAAGAAAAAAAGAAAGAAAGAGATAGATAGAAAATTTATACCCACACACACACACATATATATATGTATATATGAGAAAATAAGGGAAGATATAGTAACCGGTATCAAAATGTACTTGCTAAGAGAAATGGATTATGGCTTGGAATAGAGATCATGAAAGTCCAACGGAAAGGGAAAGGGCTTGGTTTTTCACGAAGAGATAGGGCTTCTCGTTCCTATCTTCTTCATACTAAAGATGAGATTATACAAGGTGTGTATCTCAATGCGAAAAATTTTTGGTGACATCGTGTACAAGAGTTTATACCCAAGAAAGGGTTTTTAGTTAATCAAATTTATTATACGTGAATGTAATAACGTTTATAAAAATTTGTTACACAAATACACAACCCTTTACCCTTATCTTTACCCCTTCACCTTTCATTCGATTTATTTGTCGAAAAAACAAGTTAGAAGTTTAATTAATTATAATAAATTTACTTACTTTTTTTATATTTGATTTTCTTTCTTTTTATCGTCTCATTTTTGTAAGAATTTATTGTTAGAAGAAATTATTTGAAAGAAAAATAAAAAGGGCTAGATAAGAGGTGGTAGGGGGAGATGTGAATGGGGGAGAGTGTTTGGGTGAAAATGTCATGAATTTTCTGTAAAAGTTTTGAAATCTTTGAAGATATTCTCGTTGACACAACGTTCGAGGAGACGAAGGACGAGAAAAAGGGACGAAATGGAAGAGGATAATAATAAAAGAGTAATAATGAGTGGTAGGAGTGAAAGAGAAATCCTTTTGTTTCTTAGCCAACGTTTTGTTTCAGGATTACGAGCTTATGAACTATCCACGTTTATCTGCGACTACGACGACGACAACTCTCTTCTCTCTTCTCTTCTCCTCTACTCTTCTCTCTTCTACGAGAGAAAAGCAAAAGAGAAAGATAAGTAGGTAGTAGAGCGTAAAGTGGAAAGAGAAAAGCTTTAGGACATAATACAAAAAGGCAATTATCAAAAGTAATCACAAACGCTTGCTAGATATACACAGGTTGATTTTTTTCAAAAGAAATATCTCTCTTTCTCTCTTCCTCTTTCTCTTCAACGACTCTTTTTTAGATTTTCTTTCTTTCTTTTTTGTTTGTTTGTTTCTTCGTTCGCTCGTTCATTCTTTCTTTACGATTAACTTGTCCAGAAATATTTATTATTTTGTTATTTTAATTTATTAATTTTTAATTATTTTATTAATTATTAATCTTTTAATTTAAATTTTATTATTTTAATTTAATTACTAGTAATAATAATAATAATAACAACAATAATAGTAATAGTAATTCCTGGTAATAATAATAATAATAATAATAATAATAATAATAATAATAATAATAATAATAATAATAATAATAATAATAATAATAATAATAATAATAATAATAATAGTAATAATAGTAATAGTAAATAATAAATAAGTGTATATTTTATTTTAATAATAATTAAAATATTTTAAAATTTAAATGTGTATATATCATATATAATTATAACTAACACTAGATTTACGAACTCAGACAATTTGATTAATTAAAAATTTTATTACTATATATATATATATATATATATATATAATTTAAATAATATCCTTTAAAAACATATGTTAATTTTTAATAACTTAATAAAATATACATAAATATTATTTGTTAATAATTAAAAATATAATAAATAAAATATCATCCGTGAATAAAGTGTTAATTCGAATCATGAATTTGATCGATATTCATTTCGTGGCAAAAAAAAATAAAAGAAAAAGAAAGATAATGACAATCTTACCTTATCTTCGAGATGACAGTCGGAGTAAATTCTAACTGACCAAATCCAAGTTCTTGCGGTCTCACGTCATCCAAACTACTGTATCTTACGTAGCTACAGGCTGGCGTAGTAAATGCTGTAAAAGATATCACACAAATTAACATCTACACATGTACATATACAAACTTCGTAACTTTATTCAATATACATGATATTCTAAGAACTTTGAAAAAAAATATACATATATATATATAGAAAAAAAATCCAATATACAATTCATTTTTTGTGGTATAAGTATTAAACGTTCATATCGAAATTGGATTACTAGTAATCGACTTTATTTCTTTTTTTATTTTATTTTATTTTATTTTTTTTTTTTATTTATATTCGTTTACAATGATAGCTTATATTGAGCAAACCAAATAGGACGATAGAGTTCGACATCTATATATATGAAAAAAGAGATATAACATGTGGCGTACGCGTTAACGTTGAAAAATCAATAGCTGCCGGCAGAGTTCTCTTCTGTTTCCTACCTCATTCTATTTCTCTCTTTCTATCTATCTATCTCATCCCCTCTCAATTTCCCTTTCCATAAATAAATATGAATATTACGTATCGGCAAGCAACGGAACAACCCCCCCCCACCCCTATGCGTGTATATATCCAGCGTAAATTTATTATACCCAAAAGATACCGGAGGGGGAGAAAGAGAAAATTCGAACGTTTCGAATCGAGATTCGTTTTTGAAAACGTGTTTCTATGGGCTTTTTTTTCAAAATCATCCCTCTTCCACATTTCTACGCTATTCGCGTCGAATACCTTTTAATAATTCAATTACGAACAGGAATATTTATACATTGTGACAAGTTATAGACATCTACGAAAGGATTTATATTTCTTTTATTATAAATTTTTAATTTATTTTTGTTTTTTGGTTATTTATTTTGTTTACTTTCAACCCCTCCTTTCCCCCTCATTAATCACCGGCTTTGTTTCTATACAAAAATACGACATGAAGAAAATTATTATATGTATATAAATTTTTATATTATTATATTTATATATAATAGATATGTATATAATAGATTATTATATTTATATAATAGAAAATTATATAAAAATATAATAAGAAAATATAATATTATATATTATATATATATTATATTATTATGTTATATATAAATTATTACATTATTATATTTATCATTATATTATATAAATTAATATATTTTAATATCATTATATTATATAAATTTATATAATATAATATTTTATATATATATTATTATATTTATTATTATATTATATTAATATATATACACACAATATAAATTATATTATGTAATATATTATTATATTATAAGATTTAATTTGATTTAAAAAAGAATATAAAAAATCCTACTCTACCTTTCTCTATTTCCCCTATAAAAAAAGAAATAACAAATAACGTTTTAATTTAACGAGAGGGATGAAATTTCTTCCGTATAATTTTCTATTACTTATTCTCATAATGATTCGATAAATAATCTCTCTCTCTCTCTCTTTCTTTATTCATCTTTCTCTCTATTTCACGTGAAAAGTCAATATAGCAAGTATAATCGTGGAAAATGCAAATTCGCATTTCACCATGGATGGTAGTAAAATAATCTTCACGTCGACTTATGAAATCCGAGCACACTTCCGTGTTCCAGCAACCTTCTCAGAGGCATGCCGAGGTAAAAGGTAAATCCTTCGAGGCAACAATGGGGGAATACTAGCAACGAAAAGGAAATAAAGAGAGAAAAAGAAAGAGAAAGAAACGAAAAGAAAGAAAGAGAAAGAGAAAGAGTAGGTTTTCAAGCATTATGCTCAAGGAAAGAGGAAAGAGGAAGGAAAATAGGAACGAAAGGAAGGGGTTATGGGGGTGTGGATAACAGAGAAAGAGGGAAAAAAAGAAAAAAGAAGAAGAAGAGGGTGGTTTGGTCGTCCCAAGGGTAGTATAACTTCTCGATTGTTATTAGGGGATTATTGTTATTAAGTACACATCCAGGACGAACGGGGGAGAGAAGAAAAAAAAAGGAAAAGAATAAGAGAAGAGATTCGTGAAATGGTGAAGCAAAAAGGGATAGAAAAGGTTGGACTGAATAAGAAAAAAAAAATAAATAAAGGGAAGAAAAAAAAAAGTAGTTGGAATAAACAAGATCTACAACACGAGCAGGTGGAGAAGGGGGTGAGGGGTAAGAGTAAGGAAAATAACGGAAAGTAGATATTCCCACTCGTGATTGTACCATAAGCAGAAATAAGTAAGAAACTGAGGTAAAGATTTTCTCGTTTGAGAAGGGAAAAAAGAATATGATGATGTTCATCCACCCCCACTATGGTTCTATGATCCCTACGACATCGAAAAATCTTAAATCCAACTATAGAAAGAGAAAGATTTTGGGTTTGCTCATATTAAAGATAGAAAAAGAATAGAATAGTAAAGAATATGTTAGATAATTTTTTTATCATATTTTACAATTTTTTATTATGATTAAAATTTTATCTTATATAGCAAAAAAAATTTGTTTATATTTTCGCCTATATTTTTAATGTATAAACCATTATTATTAATTTGCAAAACTAATTTAGAAGTAATAAAATTTTAATTTAATTATAATTTTTTAATTTTTTTTTATACCTATTGAATAAACTATAATTATATTAAAATATAATATATATATATATATATATTTATAATATATTATAATATATATATTTATAATATATTATTATTATATATATAAATAATTATATTAAATTATATTAAATAATTATATTATATATATAAATAATATATTATTATTTTAAAAATATACTATTATATTTAATTTATTATATTTTTTTTGTATATTTTATATTTATTTATTATATTTTTATTATATTTAATATATATATATATATATATTAAAATTTTTAATTGCAGATTTTAACTTTCTTTTTTGTTAACTCTTAATGTAAAAAAATATTTAAAAAATTATAGAAATAATCAAATCGTATATATGTTATATATATATGTATTATTAATTATTTCGTTGAGTGTAGTTAATTTAAAAAAATTCACTAATAAGAATCTCATTTAAAAGATGATAGGAGAATCCTCTCATTGATTTTATAATATATCCGTCTTTCTCTCACTTTTTCTTCTTTTTTACTCGTTGATAATAAAGATTACCATCTCTCTCTCTCTCTCTCTCTCTCTCTCTCTCTCTCTCTTTCTCTTCATACATTTTTCTTCTCTTCCTATAAGCTCTTTATTTTCTCTTTTTGCTACGAACTTCCTTTCTATTCTTTTTTCTTTTTCTTCCTTTTTATTCTTTTCCCCTCTTTCTATCACTCTCTCTCTCTCTCTCTCTCTCTCTCTCTCTCTCTCTCTCTCTCTCTCCCCTTTTCAAGGATATTACGTTCAGTTGAGCCGAAGTTAATGAGACGAAAATAAATGCTTGTGAGAGAATATTTCAAATAAACATTGTGCAAATTCGCATCAAAGTATTATTCTATTCGTATTTTGTAAGATTATTATTATTTTATCCTTTTTTAGTAATTTTTTGTTTAATAATTTGTTTTATTTTCTTTACAAAAAACAAAAGTGAATCTTTGATAAAGGAATTTACTAGTAATATAAAACAATTATCTTCATTTATATCAAACTTTACTTAGAAATATTCGTATGAAAGATTGACATAAAAATTGCCACTTTGTGTCAATATTTTCAAAATCTCATATATACAGGGTGTTTCACTAACTCTTGCCATCTAAATAGCTCCGAAAGTATGATAGTAATATAATTCGAAATAATGTCAAAAGAATTAAAACGTATGCCAATATAGAAATTCGATGAAAAATCAAAGAAATCTGAATATAAACGAAATTTGTGTAATATATATATATAATATTTAACATTGAATAATCTTTATATTCGAGATTGACAGAAAATTTTCTGAATATACATTATATATGTATATATATATTCTATATACCATTAATAATTTTAATCTATTGCACCGAATAGAATTGGTGATTCGTTAATACCGATCGATCATCATTTTACGAAGAAAAATTTGTTCGCCTTTCGTTATATGTGAGCTCGTGGGGGTTACGAGTTGAATCGTTTCATCTTGTGCCAGCAATTTCCCACACCGTACCGAATAACGGAATTACTACACACGTATATATATATATATATATATATATATATATATGTATGTATATATGTATGGTCGTGTACTCGTGAAGATAGAACGTCGATCGAAAGTGAAAGATAGAGATAGATATATATAGATAGTGTGTGTGAGAGAGAGGGAGAGAGAGAGAGAGAGAGAGAGAGAGAGAAAGAGAGAAAGATAGAGAATGTGAGAATGCGAGAGGAAGTTGAAGTGGTTTAGTTTCGCTATGCTGTGAATTCGCGAGAAGTGCAATAGTCACGCTTATAAGTTCAGCCACGCGTTCTAGCACACTACTGGCAGTTCTAGTCTTTACAAATTAATTCGTACTGATCTCTCTCTCTCTCTCTCTTTTCTCTCTCATGTATTTCGTAAAGTACTAATTGGTATTGTTAAAATTCACATTTACCATCAAAGCAATGTTATAAACGTCTGTCTTATTCGGTTAACGAATTGTTAACATTTTCTCATTGAATATTTTGTAATAATGTTTAATCCTTTAAAAGATTATAATATATCAAGAGAAATATATTATACACCAAAGTTGTTTATATTCTTTGTTTATTGCATAGTTTGTTCTGGTTTTTTTTTTTTTGTAACATTGAACGTGCC
Organism: Polistes dominula; assembly: GCF_049000335.1. NCBI lineage: Eukaryota > Metazoa > Arthropoda > Insecta > Hymenoptera > Vespidae > Polistes > Polistes dominula. Next base: position 2,728,538 of record NW_028301116.1, on the reverse strand, counting down.
ATTTATAAAACTATTTGTGTAAGATAAAAATATATAGAAATACATATAGAAAATATATAGAATTACATTTTCATTTGAATTTGTTCATTAATTTGATATATGTATTTCAATTTGGTTTAATTTATAATCTCAATTTAGGATAGAAAAACTATTGATTTACAATGAAGTATAACAACACTCGTATAAGATAATAATTGGAAAAATATATAGAATTACATTTTCATTTGAATTTGTTCATTAATTTGATATATTTTGATATGGTTTAATTTATATTCTCAATTTAGTATAACAAAACTATTAAATTGCAATGTAAATCATAATAACACTTGTGTAAGATAATTGCAAAAATATATAGAATTACATTTGAGTAACAAAATTATATAAAATTCATATTTGAATTTGTTTATTAATTTGATATACATATGTATTTCAATTCGGTTTAATTTATAATCTCAATTTAGTATAGAAAAACTATTGAATTACAATGAAGTATAATAACACTCGTGTAAAATAATAATTTCAAAAAATATATAAAGGACTATGCATTTGGGTAACAACGTTACATAGAATTAGTAATTTTAACGAGATCATGGTTTGAATGTCTGTCGATTTCCTAGATTTTACACGTTCATTTCGGGATGCGCTAACAGTAGTGGTACATGCATGATGACTGCCCTATATAGTGGCTTATACTACTGGTGGTTCATACATGTTTATCACATCAAACAGCTTGTACCACTAATAGTACAAACGTAATAGTACAAACATTCAATTCATTTCATTCGAATGATCAACGTTTCGTTGCATCTATGAAAAAAACAAAAAAACTAATTTCTGATATTAGATCATAAAAAAAATAAAACAAAGATGAACATAATTAATATTTGAATGAATTAACCACTTAAGTGAGGCAAATGAAATATTTTATTGTATAAGTATAACCACAATGTGTTAAATGAATCCTGTAAAAATTAAATTAATAAACACGTATAACAAAAATGAAAACAAAAAGAAAAAGAAGAAAATAAATTTTAGATATGTGTACATCGTTTGATATTTTATAAATTAATAAACATAAGCATGTGACCAATGGTTGTATCAAATAATATATATATATATATATATCAATTTTTCTGAATAGTCAGTTAAATACAATCAATCTAATCAATCAAATCAGTCAACGAGAATTTGACCTAGAAAACGATTGATGATAATAGCTTGACGAAGAGTTTTTTTTTCTTTCTTTTTTTTTTCTTTGTTTTTTTTTTTCAAAGAACTTCGATTTATTCGACAACGATGACGACGACGATGACGATGTTACTGAGACTACCTATACTAACAACTAGTAAGCATTTGAACTGCGTAACGAAGGTGCTCGTTAAATAATTAGGGCGACACCGAGCCTCGAAAGAGTCGTTCTTTTGAATTACACGTTTTCGTAGTAACACGATTGGCGAATAGTACCAAGAAATAATAAGCAAATAGTGTGAGGAAGTAAAGAGAAGGAAGGAAGGAAGAAAGAAAGAAGAGGAAGAGGAAAGGAAATAGCAAAGAGAGAGAGAGAGAGAGAGAGAGAGAGAGAGAGAGAGAAAAGAATAAAAGAAAGGAAAAGACACGCATAAACGCCAGTTCGTCGAGTACTATATGACGTATATTCTCGTTTATTTCTACGCTACTGCAGTTTCTCTTTGAATGGTATGAAAACGGGTTGGGTCATGAAGCTCCAGAAATCGTCTCGTAACCGGGAACTATATAGTTCCCGTATATATACATATATACTAAAATAATACTATATATATAATAAACTATATTATATATATACTATATATACTTATAGTATCTATATCCATAAATATATATGTATAGACTACGCACAGAAAACATATGTATATAATGAATATATATACACTTAAAATTAAAATAAAAATAAATAAAGTAATATTAGATTAAACGAAGAACAATACCAATGTTTAAAGAAAAAGAAAAAATAAGAAAAAAATAATAATAATAGAAGAAGAAGAAGAAGTAGAGGAAAAGGGATAAGATTTAGCAATAATGGGTATTTTCTTTTAACCCAAAGGCTGTGGTAAATTTACGCACTTTGAGCACCGCGTTTATTCCGTTTAACTCACGAAGTAATATTGCAAGGGAACAAGTCCGATAAGGGGTAGGTAGGGAGGGAGGGGGTGGAGGAGTCGAGTGCAAGCCAACGAGCATGTCGGCCAAAGAGTGGAGTGCCGTTGCTAACTTGATTTTTCCCAGAAAGACGCTTCGCTTTCGCAAGAGAATTGTAGGGAAAAACGGGAAACAGGAAAAAAAGGGAAGGACGTTTGGATATCGCTGAAAGAAACTGCCATGATGGTCTTTCGTGAAGCTTCGAAGAGGATGGGCAACCAATTTTTGTGAGTGCACCTTGAAATAATCATAGCTTCTACCTAAGTGGCTCTCTACGTGTATATGTTTGTGTATATGTGTATTTATATATTTTATATATTTATATATATGTTTTGTATAACTGTATATGTATTAAATATATATATATATGTATGTATTTTATTTTTTCATTTTTCTTTTTCTTTTACGTCTAGACGGTAATATCAAATACATATATCCATCATCCGCGAAAGCTTGGCAACTTCAACTTGCTGTCCTCCAAGAGAGTCTCTGGTACTACCCTAAACATCCTCATGCTATCTAGCTAAAACACCACCCTGAAAATAACTTATACACCAATATTAACACGCGAATGCATTTTCATCTTGAGAGAGAAGAAATAAAAAATAAAATAAAGGAAAAAGAATTATCTACGATCTTCAAGATAATTCAGTTGGAAACATATTTTGATCTGTAAGTAAAGAGTATCCTTAGGATTATAATTTTCAAAAAGAAAAACAACAAAACAAAACAATAAAAAAGGTACCGAGTGAAAATAAAATAAAAAATGGAACAAGAATGGTTATGGTAAAACAAATTTATTATTTTGTAAAAATAAAAATTATTTGGTAAAACAAATAAGTATATTATCAAATCATTATAATATCATTTGATTTGATCTTTGTACTAAATATTTATAGTAATAAATATTAGTTAATTTATATATTTAATTTTATATATATTTATTATATTAATATTAGTTAATAAATATTAGTTATATAGTTAATATTTTATATATTTACCAAATTTTTATATAAAATCAAAATTATACCAAAATATTCATAGTAAAGTTTATACAATATCAACATAGAATGAGATAACAACAAACTAACGAAGGAAGTAAACGACCTAAGAACACGATGCCAATGGTACCATAACTCGTTCATTATGGCCAAAAGGAGGTTAGTGGAAAGGACATTCCTAAGAAAGGTTTACACACCATCTATACGCCATAAGATATCATCCGCGGATGGCTAGAATGATATTCGGTGGTCTTAAGGTAACATTGCTGTAAAGACACGGAGTAGTATCTGTACAGATATGGTGGTCTATACGGGGATGTTATATAATATTCATACACCGGTATTGCATCTTGAGTGGTGCCATTAAAGAACATGGGGCGTAACCATCGCGGTCTCATGGCGGTGAGTTTATTGTGTTCTCTTGGCGTCTTAATCAGAACCACTCATCATCCCACTTTCCTTTAAGCCTCAAACCTTGAGATCCCTTTACTTCTCTTTCTATATATCTAAAACCTTTTCCCTTTCTATGCAGAAACATCTTCTCTTCACCGATCACGAGAATCATCATCATTCCTACCACCATAAACACCATGGAATTTTTCTTCTTTTAGAATAGTGTATGTTTTCAATGAAAAATTGTTTATGATTTTCTTTGAATATAGGGGATGCATTTTTTTTTATATTGTTCATAAGTGTTAGTAAAAATTAATAATATATTGTAAAATATATCATATTTATTATTTTACTATTATTTATTTTATCATTATTAACTATTTTACTATTTTAGAAAAACAGTAATTAGGGTGAAATAAAAGTTCGTACGTTTATTCTATTATATAAATTGTGTTAATATATAAACTGTATGTGAATTATTATTGCAAAATTTACAATGAAAGTATTAATTGTAAACTTATGAACTTTTGCATCATCCTAATATATTAACCTCGATATATTATTTTCCAATCGAAAAACTAGAAAAAGAAACAATTTTCTTTATATCAACATTCGTCCAATAGAAATACGTTTTTTAATTAAAAACAATATTGAGGGAATAGACATACAATAGATACAATATATAGATAGAAATATATATATATTCTTTCCTATTCATGAATCGTTCTCATTCTAGTCGTTCTAGTGTAAATTCGTATAGAGAGAAAATTTACTTCCGTTTAAGATGCTAGGAACGATAATAGTAAGTTACGTTGAAGTAACAATGTGTGCGAAATGAGTAAAGTAAACTCTTAGAAAGAGAAAACTTATACTTTCTCAATCTTCTCTCACATCTTCTAACACACACACACACACACACACACACTCTCTCTCTTTCTCATTTATTCGCAAGACCAGTAACCATCTTTTGTGACGTCGAACGTCGAATGATAAAGAGACAATTTATGTCATCAAGAACGCATCGTAGTCGACAACGAATTCTCCTCCCTCCCCTTACCCCATTTTCCCAAACCCCGTTGTCTACTACCACCACCCCCTTCTCTTACCAGTTTTCCTCCCACCCCATACCCTTTTCTCGTCGTCAGAAGGGACGTTAAGTATTCATCGGGCGTTTTCGCGCTTCGTGCCTTCTCGTCTTCATGGTGAACCTCGTGGCGTGCCTTCAAAAAGAAGGATCCGAGAGACGTGCACCCATAACCGCCATTATCGTATCCCAGGCATCTTCCCCCACCCCTATTTTTCTTCATTTTTCTTCTTATTTTTTTTCTCAACCTTCTTCGTTATCTTTGTCTTCCCTTTAGCACAGTTTCTCTCTCTCTCTTTCTTCTTCTTTTTCTTTTTCTTCGACAGACTTCTTAATGCCCACGTTCTTCCTTCGAGTAGTGCCTTCAAACCAACCCAAAACCCCCATAGGAATTACGCGTTAAAGGTAGAAAATAATAATTCCGTGTGGTTTCTACCTCCTACCCCCTTCTACCCTTTCCTTTTTTTCTTCTTCTTCTTACCATTCGTCGATGCTTCAAAGCGTTCGTTGAATATCCGAGTATCTCGATTCTCTCTCTTTCTCTCTCTCTCTCTCTCTCTCTCTCTCTCACTTATACATACATGCACGTATACACACACATACATATACTCTTACTACCTCCATCTCTATCTTTATTTCTGTCTCTCTTCTCGTCTTTCCGACCAATCGAATTTCCTTAATGGATCCTAGACGCCAACTTCAAACCAACCTCGAGATGTTCCATCGAAATGATAATAGTAGATCAATTCCAAGACCTTCTGATCTATAGACGAAAATACGTTGAGTGCTGCTGGTTCCATTTTAAAAAAAAAACTACCCATAAAAATTTTTAGTTATTTTGATATTATTAAATTAAAGCTTTGTGGATGTTTTATTAATTATTTTTTTAAATTGTTTGAATGGTGGGGTGAGTTGTGGAAAGCAATTTATATTTATATATATTTTACTAGGACACTAAAAATCAACGCGTAGGCTTTTTAAAAAAATAATATTTAAATTTTACATATATTTAAATAATAAATAATTATTATTATAATATTTAATTCGTTTATACAAGAGACAGATAACATATGTTCTAATTCTTTAACCTATTTTCTCTGATCATTATTTCAAATGTTATAATAATTGTTGGTAAAAAAATATAAAAATAAAAAGTAAATAATTATCTTGAGTGGGTGGTAGCTGAGTGAGTATCGAAACAAATAATTGGGTTTCGGGTGATTTCAGGAAGGTTCTCATTAAATTGTCGTTCTCCATTAACCGTTCTCTGGCCATGTTTCGGAGTGGGGGGAGAGGATCTTAACCAATGCCGACATGCTAAGAGCTTTTGGCCCCTACCAAGCATACTCCTCTCTCTCTCTCTCTCTCTCTCTCTCTCTCTCTCTCTCTCATACACACACATACACTCTCTCACAGTCTTTTCCTTTCAAGCTTTATAGGATTCCGTAGCTTTTTCCAAGAGATTGTAGGACGGTTGGGTACCCGAGCGTTCTTCCTCAGAAGGAAAAAGAGAGGTTAGGTTATCGGAAGATGTGGTTCGGTAAAAAAGAACCAAATGAAAAACTTCTTTCCAACGTAGAAGAAATGGACTTGTGTATAGGACGAAATTGCAAGTTCTTCCCGTCCACGTTCAGAAAACCTCCGTTTGGTTAACTAACCTTCTCTTTTCTAACTTGAAAATATACTTAAAAATACTTTTCTCAAGAGTAAGACCATTATCAATAACTAGAACCTTTTTGATTCTGACGAGTAAAAGTAACATATTGCCTTCATCTTGAAATTTTTTAACATTCGTAAGTTATGTTTTTTTTTTAAATGAAAATCTAGGGAAAAATTCTAGGGATCTAGAAAAATATTTGAACGAAAAATTTGGGATCATTTATATTCTATAAAAATTTATTTAACTTTCACAGATCATTGCTGAATGTAAATTAATATTATAAATATAGAATAAAAATCTACTATTTACAGTTACTATATATATATACTATAATGCAGTTATTATAAATGCAAAATAAAAATTTACTATATACAGTTATAAAAATTTAATGATCAATTATTTTAACGTAATTCATTTATTATATAATATAATTGAATTTAATTCGTAGAAAATACTTTTAAAAATGATAGAAACTCTATTTTCGTTATTTTCTTTTTATTTTTACTTTTCTTCTTCGTTTTTTTTTTTTTTTTGAAGAGAACAAAAATGGAAGGAATGAATTGAGAAACTTTAACGTTTAATTGACCGTATCTGATCGATGATCTTACTACTTACTTACTTGTCTTTTTATTTTTATTTTATTTATTTTATTTTTTTTTCAGATAAAAGAATGATTGTAAGAGCAAAGTACTGTAAATAAATGTTGTTTACGAAATTCAATTGTTTAAAAAAAAAACCAATTGCGAAACTAGCTTCGCTTACTCTCGTAGTTTCGAAGATAGCAAAGAAACCGAGAGAGACAGAGAGAAACAAAAGGGGAAAAAAAGAGAAAAAATAGACTTAAAAGAGATGAGACGAATCAACAAAAAAAAAATATACAAAGAAAGATTTTTTTTATCCGTGGTAGCAAAGGAGAAAAGATTGTCTACCTTTTTCCCTTACCCTTCTTCGTCTTGTCACCATCCTTCCTTCATCCCACACAATTAACCCTTTTTTTTCTCCTATCTCCAACGAAGTCATGAAGTTAATAGTTGTAAAATATTAAACTAGTTTATCCTCGATATTATTATTTATTTAAACAGTAAAATTTTCTATAATGAAAAAATAATATTTTATAATGTTTTAGATGAAATAGATAGCTTAAAATTTAATATAATAATTATTTAATATAATTTAATTGTAATATAATTAATAAATTAATAATATTATAAATATATTATTATATAATTAATTTATTATAAATTATTATAATATAAATTGTATATAATATTTTATTTATATTAATTTATATAATATATATATATATATATATATATATAATATAATTATATTTTATAATTATATATTATATTATTAGATTTTATTTATTATTTAATTATATAATTATATTTTATATGTTTAATTACGTATAGTTATATATATATTACATAAAAAATTATATATTATATAATTTTATATAATATATAAAACTCTATTATCTTTTATCTCTTTTTATACATATTTATATATTAAGATTCACATGGTGAATATCAACGCATACCAAATACGTTGGTGAAAGACCGAATATTTGAGTATATTCTTATATATTAATATTTCGAGCATATACCAAGCAATGTAAAGAATCCTAACATTCTTCAATTTCAATCTTTTATGGTAACATATACATATACACATATATAAGTTATAAATATACACATATACTATATATAGATCCCTATATGAGAATAAAAAGAAAAAGAAAAAGATATATATAATGTATATAAATATATAGATAGATAGAGATGACATAGAACAATTCCAGGAGGACTTGGAGACAAAAAGTACGCGAGGAAAACGAGCGTTTAGTTCTGTAACGACGCGAGTAAATCACGAAGGATGCCAACTAGCCTGCGGCTACGGATATTTGCCCGCTTTTCATATCTCGTTTATTTCTTCTTTATTTTTTTCTTTTTCTTTCTCTCTTTCTCTCTCTTTTTCTTTCACCCTCTCTAACCTTCTCTAACCAACCAACCCACCCGACCCCTCTCTATTTTACTCTCTCTCTCTCTTTCTTTTTGCAATCGTGAGTTACTGGAAAGACTTGAGAATGACTCAGGATAATAAATCAGCCGAAACGATCTAGTTTTATTTTTATTTTTTTTTTTTTTTTTTTACTCAACCCCTTCAGACTTTTCTTCATCTCGCGAACGACATTTCTAAGCTCATCGATATTATTTCGACAAGTTTGTGAGAAAAATACGTGACTCTTAGGAGTATTGACTAAAAGAAGGAGTAAGAGAGAGAGAGAGAGAGAGAGAAAGAGAGAGAAAAAAACGATTTTTTAATGTTCGTAAAAGGTTGCTTCACTATTTTACCGATAAATGTTAGATCTCGTTGAGAACGTAAAACTTTAAAGGAAGTTTTTAAAATCAAACGAGTGGGGAGGAGTGCTCGTAAATTTGATTACAACGGGTGTCGATCAAAAGCTTCGTGTTCGTGTTCAGATACCCATTTGCAATGTCGAAACCTGTAAGACCTTTTTCCCATTGAACCGAACTTTCGATTTTTTTTTCTTTTTATTTCATAGACAAAATAAAATGAATGAAAGGAGAAACGTGGATATTAAAGAAAAGAATTAAACTTTCATTTTTAAAAATGATCGATAAAGAAGAAAATTTTCTTTTATTTTTGTTTGTTTGTTTCTAAAATTTTGTCGTATTTTTCTTTTTTTTTTTATATTATCGAAATCGTTTTTACTTTGAGAAACATCAAAATTCGTTTGCATGCAAAATACTGAAACGAAATGACGAAAAAAAGGGGTGAGGGGTGTGTAGAAGGAAAAAAATTAAAAAAAAGTAAAAGTAGAAAAGATAAGTAGCGTTTCAACTTGAAAGAATGCGAAAACGTGCCCTTTTTTTATATTCTTTTTTTATTTTCAAGTATTTTGAAAGAAAAACAAATCTTGAGATACTCGAAAGTTTCGATTGTTTCTCTTCTGCTGTTGCAACTACTACCGCAATTGCCTTCTTCTTCTTTCTGATCACTTTTTCGCAATATTTGTTATTTTCTTTTCCGAGAAAATCGTAAAAGTTCATCCTACCTTTTCTCTTTAAAACAAAAGTTCGTAGAAAATATTTGTTTTACTAGAGAGTTATTTGCTAAATTTTGAACTCACAAAATTTTCGTTTAATAATTATTATAAATATTCATTTTTAAACAGATTTTAAAAATGATTTTTCTCGTAATTTCAAGCAAATGAGTTATGAGCGTCAAATTAGTCAAAATTTCATTCGAAAAATTTCATTTAAATCAAATGTACGAAATAACGTGCTATTTACGATATCAATAAAATGAGAAATAATAATCGAATTTTTTTTTATATCTCCGATTTGAATACCTTATTACGAGGATTTAATAACAAAATGAATAAAATAAAAAAAATAAATAAACAAAAAAACAGAACATTTAAAAGAACTATCCATTAAAAGTATTACACACACCCACACACGTGCAGTTGCATGTACTCACAAATGTAAAAATTTCATCATAACAAACATATAAAAAAATTATTTAAAAATGTTTGTCTCTTTAATGTTTTTCACGAATATACATTTATTAACATCCACTTTATACTTCAAGCTTCATTTTTGCAGTATAGCATACTTTTTTTAAGTTGAACTTATGCTAACAAAGTCATACGAGACTTTTTCGCGTATGCATACGAGGGGTGACAATGAGATAGGATAAAATCATCCCTCCTTTCTTCATATACTAATTTACCGTTTTGGAGTTGAACTGACTTATATGTAAAAACACATTTGCGACGTATCTTCTAGCATGATTACAAAAAATATAGTCGAGTCATACAAGCAACCGGTGAGTTCTTATGTTGATATTTAATCGTCTCGGTTAGGTAAACGAGATCCCAGTACTACTATTAATTTCACGATCCTTTCGGTCTCTCTACTCTGCATATATGAAGGGGATAATAGAAAACAAAGTGGTGGGTTGGAATTTTTAAAAAAATGGAAAAAAAAGATATAAAACATACATCTGTTAAAAACTGTTCCTCTAGTATATATATACTATGAAAACGTTGAATGTATTATATATTCGTATTATATAATTATTTAAATATATTATAGTAATATTATTATTTTATATATATTTTTATTTTTTAAATATTAATATTAATATTAATATTAATATTAATATTTATTATATTACATATATAATATTATTATATTATATTCATTATAGAGTGAGAGAGAGAGAGAGAGAGAGAGAAAGAGAGAGAGAGAGTATATAGTCTATATTATTTACTCTATAATATTACTACTATAATATTTATTATATATTTCTACTAATATTAATATTAATTTATAATGTAGTATATATTCGTATTGTATAATTATTATAATATTTGTAATAATATTAATTTCTTATTGTTTTATTTTTTAAATATTATTATTAATGTTTATTATATTATGTTATATTTATTATATATATGTAGGAGAGTTTTAAGTGTAGCAGAGGTAGACAAAAACTAGTATTCAGTCCTTTCTGTAGATCTTGTTTTATTGAAAAGGAAAAATCTATTCAGATTAAAAGAAAAGATTAGGTTGGCCATAAAACCATAAACGAACCTTGAGGGTTATTAGGATATTGGTGTAATAAAAAACCATGTGTGCAGTGTAGGGACCCTTTGAAGAATTTCCGATACCTGTGTAAACATATGCGATGCCATAAAAAGGGGTAACATTCCGATGTGCTAGATTAAGTTTCTGTATGCATAGTTCCCACTACCGAAAACCATAGGCTGTACCTGTCGGTGGACTATGGGGTGGATCCTTATGCTATTGGTCAGTAAGATTTGTAAGCTTCTTCCCTCTCAAAAAGGGGTGTAGATGATTTCTGATATAAAAGACATGGAAAGGAATAAGAAAGCAGAGTCTCGGGGGTAGAAGTAAAAGAGTCTCGGGGGTAGAAGTAAAAGAGTCTCGGTGGTAGAAGTAAAGGAGTCTCGGTGGTAGAAGTAATGTAGTCTTAGTCGTAGAAGTAGAACAGTAGCACTCGTAGCCTTAGTTAGATATCAGTTGTAACAGTCGCAGTTGTATCAGTTGTAACAGTCGTAAGAATTCAGTCGCTCATCTAAGTTGTAACCGTAAGATTGTGAAACTAATATTGTACCTTTTCTAATACTTGTTTTAAATAAATCTTATTAGTAGGATTAAACTGGGTGTATGTTCACCTCGCACCTCTCACCCTAAATAGATTTATCCCTACATATATATAATATATAGGTTATATTACTTACTCTATATTATTACTATTGTAATATTTATAATAGTAATATTATTATTATTATAGCATATATGTAATATTTATATTATATATTTATAATATAACATTAATATTAATTTATAGTATATTATATATTCGTACTATATAATTATTATAATTTTTGTAATAATATTTGTAATAATAATAATTTCTTATATATTTTTAATTTCCAAATATTAATATTAGTATTTAATTAAAAAATTATATTATAATATTTTATAATAATTATATAATAATTTAACGTATTATATAATTATATCATATATTTAAAAAAAGAAATATTATTTAGTTAAAAAATAATTTAAATGTTTAACTAAAAATAATTAACCCTTTCGTTAACGATTTAAAAAAAGATAAAAAGGAAAATAATCAAATACGTCGATCAAAATATTGCGAATGAAAAAAAGACAATTAATATTAATAAAAGAGAAAGAGAGAGAGAGAGAGAGAGAGAGAGAGAAGAAATATATTACGCAACGATGATGCAACTCAGTTATTAAAAACGTTTTTAATTTTTAGATTTTTTATTTTTTTCTAGAAAACCTTCAATCCTCATCAAAATGGTTCGTGATAAAAACCATGAAAATTCCTAGCTTGTGAAAAGAACGAAGAACAAAAAAAAATGTGATTGCACAAAAGAAATAAAGAAAAAAATATATAAAATAATAAAAAAGCTATGATAAATCGTTATGCAATCGTTTCAGTGCATAATGATACTGCGAAACGAAATGGTTTTTTTTTCTTCTTTTTTTTAAAAAAGATGGAACAAAGGCGTTTGTTCAAATTGTAATGACGAGTAACATTTTACACATTTTACAAGTTACCAATTTGTAATAGTAGTAGTAGTAGTAGTAGTAGTAGTACGTGCAAAATTACGTAAATTATTATCACCTGCATTATAAGATAGAATAAACTTATTTTTTTTATCTTTTTCTGGTTAGATATATATTTTTTTTTTCCTATATATATATCGAACGAGAAGAAATTGACAATAAATGTTTATTTGGAACAATTAAAGAAACGATGCTATTAGAAAGAATTTCTTTTTCTTTTTTCTTTTTATTTTTTCATTCCTTTTTTCAACCCCATACTCCTCATACTTTACTATTTAATATGCTACTTCATTTTTTATAAAAACAAAAAGAGAAAGAATGAGTGAGAAAGAGAGAAACAGTCAGAGTGAGTCAGAGATAGACGTATAGAAAAGAAGAAGAAGAAGAAGAAGAAAAAAAAATAGAATGAAAGAAAGAAAGGAGAAATGTAGCTCGTTTTAGTTCAATCTTTCAATGCCGTACTTTCTCTGCCATCACGTACGCTCGGAATTAAGCTGCCATTAAAATCTTTCTCATTACTCGTCCTACACAGTGTTTTTTCTCGACTATATAACGTGTCGGTTTCGTGAAGCTCGAAATAACTGTCATACACGTTAAGATACTTTTCGATATGATCATACTATATATATAAACGATGCTATTAGAAAAAATTTCTTTTTTTATTATATATGTAGGAGAGTTTTAAGTGTAGCAGAGGTAGACAAAAGCTAGTATTCAGTTCTTTCTGTAGATCTCATTTTATTTGAAAAAGAGAAATCTATCCAGATTAAAAGAAAAGATTAGGTGGGCCATAAAACCATAAACGAACCTTGAGGGTTATTAGGATATTGGTGTAATAAGAAACCATGTGTGCAGTGTAGGGACCCTTTGAAGAATTTCCGATATGCGATGCCATAAAAAGGTGTAACATTCCGATGTGCTAGATTAAGTTTCTGTACGCATAGTTCCCACTACCGAAAACCATAGGCTGTACCTGTCGGTGGACTATGGGGTGGATCCTTATGCTATTGGTCAGTTAGATTTGTAAGCTTCTTCCCTCTCAAAAAGGGGTGTAGGTGATTTCTGATATAAAAGACATGGAAAGGAATAAGAAGAGAGAAGTCTCAGTTGTAGAAGAAAAGCAGTCTCAGTCGTAGAAATAGAATGTAGTTGCAGTCATAGCCGTAGTTAGATATCAGTTGTAACAGTCGCAGTCGTATCAGTTGTAACAGTCGTAAGAATTCAGTCGCTCATCTAAGTTGTAACCGTAAGATTGTGAAACTAATATTGTACCTTTTCTAATACCTGTTTTAAATAAATCTTATTAGTAGGATTAAACTGGGTGTATGTTCACCTCGCACCTCTCACCCTAAATAAATTAAATCCCTACATATATATATATACTATACTAGTAGTAGTACTATAGTAGTACTATATTATACTATATATTATACTATATATAATAATACTTATAAATTAATAATAATAATATATATTAAATATAATATAATATATAATACTACTATAATTATATTATATTTCTAATAACATTTTTTAATGATATACTTGTTTCGATGGAATATTTGAAAAAAATTGAAAAAAAAAAATCTAGAAAATAATTTTATCGTCATCGTTATATTATCTATTGTACGTTTGACGGTTGAGTTCCTTCCATGAACTGGTCATCATCTATCAAGCGGATGACGAACAAATACGTTGAGCCAGTGGCGGCACGCTTGTTTGAACACTCTCGTTGAGTTATTGACTTTCGTAAATCAGGTTATCGATTTCACGGACTTTCCGACCGAAAAAAAAAAAAAAAGAAAAAAAAATACACACAGATCCTGCGTGGACGAATATTCCGAAACCGTGGACCATTTTTAGTTTGTTTTCTCGATGCAAACCGAAACGTTCAATTGCCTTGTCCACAAAATTGCAAAGGATTTTATTACGCAAATATTTTGTATTTGCTACTATATGCTCCTTTTTTAATCTCTCTCTCTCTCTCTCTCTTTCTTTTTATTTCTCTCTTTATCACTATCGTTGTTTCTATATAGTCAATAATGAATTACGTAAATAGTATTTTGTTGTTTATTCTTTTTTATCCTTTGCTTTCGCGTTAAAAAATGATAGTCTCGTGAACACAAAAACAAAGACAATAAAAAAAAAAATAAATTAACATGTTTATATAATTATGTAATAAAAACAGTAAAATTAAATTAATTATTCATCATAATTTCTTTTGTAATTATTTGTTAATTAACGTTTAACTCGTAATATCGTTAAATATATTGTATTATCTATGTGTTATATTAATTTATCAATTTGACATAATTTAAATTAGACGTTAAATTTTGGGAGAGGGAAAATAAAAAACAGAAAAGATTTTTGTGATTTAATATGAATGCGAGGAAGGACAGATATAGCTGTGTAGTTTTTGATTTTCTTTTTATTTTTTTTATTTCTATCCCCGAAAATCCATCAAAGATCGTACGACGAGAAGGTACTTTCATTAAAATTAATTACGACGTAGTCCGCCATTCGTCGAGCGGCAAGGGGACGAGGTGGTGGAGGATGAGAAGGATGGAGAAGGGTGAAGGGAGGAGGGAAAATGTGCGAGGCGTGCACCAGAACGACCGGCGGATTGAAAAGTTTGCTTGGTAACAAATATTCCTCTCTCGTTCGTTACACGTTCGTTCGTTCGATCTCTTTTATTTTTTCCCCTCCTTTTTTTTTTAATCCACCAATTTTTTTTCCTTCCTTCTCTTTTATTCTTTTTCTTCTTCCGTTGCCTAGCCTCAAATCCAAAAACACGCGGAACATGTTCAAATTTTAAATAGAATATAAAGAAGACGAATTGGGAAATTAAAAAAGAAAAGAAAAGAAAAGAGACAAAAAGAGAGAGAAAGAGAGATAACAAATAAATTATTATTAAGAATAAATAGTAATTTACTTTATTTGTGAAAAAATAATTTCAATAATTTATCTTTTGTTATGTTATGTTACCATTAATTCTTGAATTATTAAATATATATAAAATATCTAATAATTCAAGAATTATTGAATTATTATATTATATGTATATATAATTATTTATTATATTATATTATATATATACATTACTTATAATACAATATACTATATTATTTAATATAATATAATATAATAATATTTAATATAATGTATTAAATATAGGAGTAATCTTGATTATAATAAGGTAGATAAGGTTACTATAAAATTTCGTGTCGTATGAAATCGTTTTATATAAAACCTAAAGTTCATTATTTTAATACTAAACCTTTTACATAATTAATTTTGAAATACAATAAACAAAAATCATGTTATCCAAGCACTGTAAAAAAATTATTATACAAATCATTGTACAAAGATTTGTTTTAAATCATGTCGTTGTAAGGAAAAGGGTTTCTTCAGAATTTATGAATCATGTTGTAGAATAGCTTACCCGTACTAATGAAAAGAAATAAAATAGAAAAGAATAGAAGATGATTATCGAACTAGATGATAAAGAATAGCGAAAAATCACGAAGACCCGTTGTCCCCCCAACAGAAAGCTTTTAAACGAGCGATCGTGCGGACGATTAGGCTGAAAGATACCCAGACGACCTGAACAAGCGATATGACTGGAATAATGGACTCCTAACGCGAAAAACGTCACGTTCTCAGTGAAGTAGGTAAAACCCCCTTTAAACGGGGGTGACATAGGTCGTTAATCGATGTGCCACACCCAATTCACGATAGATTTCTCATGAAATAGTATATGTGACTAGAAAGAGATAGAGAAAGAAAAATCAAAATGAATAAAAAAAATGTAATATAATAGAAAAAGGATACGTGGCGCTATTGGTCATTGGAGAATATCTAACCCTTTTGAGTGCTGAATACTTTTACCTAAAATATTTTGAACGAACGAAATATTATAATTAATATTAAATACAATAAAATTTATTATTAATCATATTCTAATAATAAATTATATTTAATAAGTACAGTTTTTTTTTCTATAAATATAATTTAATTAATTAATATAAACATTACATTATTTTACATTAATATTATGTTATATTAATTTAATATTTTAATTTTTTATGTTATATAAAATATTATGTTATATATTTTTATTATTATGTTATATTATATTTATATATTTATTTTATATTAATATTTTTTAATTAATTAAAATTATATATTTTCAATTATATATAATTACAATTAATATTATAATAATTATTTATATATTTATTTTATAATTAATATATTTTATATTAATATATACGTCTATAGATCATTCTGTTAATTTTTATCAAACGCATATATACGTCTATAACATTCTATATGTTTAATCCAATCAAATGCTTGAATATTTTTGAACCTTATGTACACTTCTCATTCTTTTTTTCTTATTTTTTTGTTATTTTTCTCTTATTCACTTACAGGTACCATTTACTAAACGTTCCAACTGCAACGTACCTTAACCCCCAACCCCCTACCCATCTCCTAGTCCCCTCTTCCAGTCCCCGTTGCTCGTAAAACTCGACATTCTGGCTAGGGGCAGTAAATTCAAAGTGCCGTACGATCAGCGAAAGATCGCTGACTCGTACGAACAAGAAGAAAATGTCTGATAGCTTTGGGTACCAAAAGTGAGGAAGGGAAGAAGACTTCTCGTTGAAGTAGACTGTTTCTCTCTGGAAAAGATAAAAAGAAAAAAAAAGAAAGAAAAAAGAATGGGGTGGGTTTGGTAGGGGTAGGATATAAAGGAGGATTACGTCTTATTCTTTCGTCCATCCAAATGCGTTTCCTTAATCCGACGCTGACATTGATTCGTTTTGGATTAACTCCAACGACGCCTAACTTCTTCTCTTAATTCACTGAATTATACTTAGCGTCACGTCACTACGTATAAAAATCCATTCGTAGGACTAGGAACATCTAAATTTTCTAACTTTTATTTACTTTATTATTCTCGTTAATTCTTTTCGTTTAAATAAATTTTATTGTGAACTCTAACAAAAAAAAAAAAAAATAAAAGGTTTAGAATTTACTGGATTAAGTTTAGAGGAAAAATTTTTAAATACTATTTGATTATAAAGTAATTAAATTTGATCGCATTTTTAAGATTCTTTTATCAATAATCTCAAGAGTAGGATAATTTTAAGTAAATAAAAGTTTAATTTTATTCTGTTTTGTAATTTATAAACCCCTTTTATAAAGAAAATAAAAAAATATTAAAAGGGAACATTTAGAATGCCAAAGTTAAATAAAAAATCTTCAAGTGGGTTAATATTAATTTTTTTTTGTATATATTTGTGTATAAAACAATTTTATTTGGTTTTAAAAAATTGTTAAAAGATGTCATTTATTGGGTTTTCTACTATAAATAAAAAATAGCTAAAGAGAGGAACAGAAAGTAAAGTGCAAACCCATTTTTCAAAAATAGGTCAACTTTGCTAGTGTTATATTTTTATATATTATTATTATTATATTTTACATATATTATTATTATATATTTTATATAATTATTATATATTATATCATACTTATATTTTCATATAATAATTATATTAGAAAAATATTGACTATAAATTATTCAAAATAACCGATCAACGTTAATTTATCAAACCCAAATAATTTCTTTCAAATTTGCAATAAAAAAAGAAACAGAAAAGGAAAACAAAATATTAAAATTATAAACAAGATAAAAACATCTCCGATTTATAGTTAATACCAATTAAGTATTAATCGTTGTAGAGTAAACTCGTACGAAATTGAGAAAAAAAAAAGGAAAAAAAGGACAATAAAGAAATTGAAATAGGAAAGTCAATTAAAATGAAAAGACTGGATCGGTTATCAACGGAATCATAGGCGCGAGCACGAGTCATGCGAAGCGGTGAATCGTAAACGCAGCTAACTGGAAATGTTGGAATGGCGCCAAGGATCGAACGAACGCGTGTGTCTCGCCTGGTGTTCATTGATGCTTTCTGATGTCACACAAAAGGATTACGAGAGGATTAAAGTCGAAAAAGATGTCGCACGGTTTGATTTATTTCAACGCACGAAATCTTTTTTCCTTTTTTTCTTTTTATATTTGTTTCCCCAATCTCCCAATCCCACACTCTCATCTTCTGTGACTTACAATTAATAATAAGATAATCATTAAAAGTTATATAAATATATATATAGATTTTAAATGTTAAATAAAAAAATTTTAATGTTCAAATATACATATTAAAAAAAATCTTGTAAGCTTCGATGAACGTTGACAATGATAATAGCCATAACGACAAGGATGATGATGATGATGACGATAATACTGATAATGATCGATGAGTTCATTAGAACTAGATAGATGATTAGACAGGTAGAGATTAGCTGCGTCATACCCTAGTATCATAGTCGAGTTAGATATACCATTGACGGCTTTATCGATTAACAGATTTGCCGTAAGTAACGACGATTCAAAGCTCATCGATGTATTAATACTCTACGAACACATTTACTAGTCAATCATCCTCAAGCGTAAGGATACTAAACTATACTAGGAGTTTTGTCTATGATCAAAGGGGGGAGAGGAATAAGTATTAATTTATACTTAAACCTAATAAATAATCTATCGAATAAACTCATCGATATTTAGTAGATTTATACAAACATATGAAAAATTATAATAAATTAAAGAAAAAATATTATATGTTTCTGATTGATTTATAATTACAAAAATACTTTTTACAAGGAACATAAACAAACTTACAATTAATTTAATTAATTCCTATGTAATCTATCAAATAAGAATTTGATAGATTGAGTTTGAAGATTGATTTATAATTGCAAAAATCTTTTTTACAAAGAACATAAATAAACTTACAATAAGTTTAATTAATTTTTTTATAATGATAAAAAATTTGATATAAGTATTCGTATATTTTTCAAACTCGAAAATATTCAAATCAATTTCTACGATATAATTTAAAAAAAAAGAGCAATCTTGTATTTTAGCGTTAACAATGTAAACAATGTCGAAGAACATTATTATCATCTCGTAGAAAACTTTAAGTTTGGAATCTTCTTATCAAGGTTATCTCAGGCTCTTTGAACCTTTTCCACGGTTCGTTACAGAATAGAGAAAGTATCTTCGAAAACTTTCTTACACGCGTTACTATTACTATGTGTTTCTCACGAAGGGTTAATCAATATAAACGTAAGATCATATATATCTATATAGATACACATAAACTTTGATTAAACAAGTTTTCCCTTAATTTCGTAAAATATTAATAAAACATCCATTACGTCTAATAATACATTAATAAATAATATCTTACATTTTGTTCATACTTTCTAACAATATTACAATAATAACAATAATAATAATAATAATTTAATAAATAAATGATTTGATAGGTGATTTAAGATAGATCATCGTATTTTCCTTTATCTTTCATCCTATCGATAGATAACACGTTTCGAATCTTCCGGCAATTGAACCCAGCTTAGACGATTTCTCTCTCCTCATTTCCACCCCCACCTCTAGTTTAATGCTAATAAATTCTCAGCCGGTTCGATCAGGAAATTCTGACTTAACATCCGCGGGAAATCTCGCTTAATATAATCTCCTTATTAGCCCGAGCTAGCTCCATTTCCGTCCTTCCTTCCGTTTCCAACCCTACGACTTAATTTCTTACCCCCAACCACCTTCCTATCCTATCCTATCCAATGTCTAAGGGGATCTTCTTCCAGCTGATTCATTTCTACCGTTTTCATTCGTTAAAGTCGTTCGATCCGACAAAAAGCACGTTTAACAACATGCTTTTTTTTGTAACGAAACTAATTGTGTTATATATATAGAATTTATATTAAATAGAATATACTTATTCTATATTATTTTATTTATTATTTTACTGTATTATATTATATTAAAATATAATATAAATTATTATAGAGGGTCTATAACTATTATTTTAATATAGAATTTATACTAAATAAATAGAATAAATATATTCCATATTATATTATTTATTATTTTACTATATTATATTATATTAAAATATAATATAAATTATTATGGAGGGTTTATAACTATTACTTTGTTATTATCCATTACACTCGTACTCTCATAATCGTAAAAAAAGAAATATTTCTACTTACAAATGCTGTTACCGCGACTGTTATTGTTTCAGATAAAACTTCGATTGTATAATAATAATAAAAAAAAAAAAAAAAAAACGAAGAAACCAAAAAAAAAAGAAAAATCAACCGAGAAGAGCTCAATTCTCATTGAAGACGATCGAGTAGGATATCATGGGCTCTCTAAATCCGTGAATTACAGTCAGACGATTTTGGGTGGATAAGTGGTAAGCGAGAGTGGAATAAAAATAAAAAAAAAAGGAAGGAAGACAAGGGGTGAAAAAAAAAGGAAAAGAAAAAAATGAAGCGTAACGATCGAGCTCTCCTTGACAAGAAAACTGCATTAAGAGTCCTCGAAGTAACTGCTATCGTGGTCGTAAAAAAAAGTTTTCGACTATTGGAATCTCCTCCTCATAGAGAAATGAAAATATATATTATAATATAAGATAAATACAGCAAATCTATTTTGATGATAATAATAATGATAATGATGTTAATGATAATATTACAACATATTTATTACTCAACGTTCTTTCAAACATTTGACATATCTACATACATTTAATATATCTAGTAATATATAATATAATTATATAATAACAGTTATATAATCCTATTGTCCCTATATAAGGAAAAGTGTGAGTTGTTTGTCTTTTCATTACAATACATCTTTTTATGGTTCACAATCATCTTTTTATTTTTTATATAATATAATTATAATATTATTATATAAAATATAATATAATATATTTATATAATTTTAATTAATTATAATATAATATTTATTTATGATTATTATATTAATATTAAATAATTTTGTAATACTTATAATTTATTTTTTCATTTTTGAAATATTTTTTTTGGAACATCATGCAAATTATAATACCATAATATATATAGTATTATAATATTATATGATTGATGTAAAAAAATAAATAATATAATATCTTTAAATTGATATTATCTGAAACTAACATAAGATTGTTGGTTTATGAAAATGTTTGACAATAAAGAGTCATATAGTACGAGACAGAATGACGAAGAAGGGTGGAAATTGCGAGAGAAAGAGGAAAAAGGAGTGGTTGGTGTATAAAGTGATATTGATTTTACAGCAACAAACTAATATAACCGTATTTTGTACAAGGAAGTGAAGGGAAGGGTAGGTAAATGCTTATGAACGTAAGATCGAGTTCTAAGTTTAAAGAAATTTTCAAAAAAAAAAAAAAGAAGAAGCAACTTTCAAATGTTCTTTATGAGAAAAAATGTTAAACGGTCTTTAAAAACTCTTTGACTACTATGGACTCATACATATGTTTGTTAAAAATTGTTAACGTGTTTTTCTATCCATGCAAATATGTGTTTGTCAATATGAATATAAAAAAAAATTAGTTTACGTATCGATTATTGTTTTTTGAATTTTGTTATTTGAAAATTATATAAAAAATAAAATCTATTCAATTATTTATATATAATTTTATTATATATAATAATTTTAATACATATGTACTTCTTATATATATAAATACTTTAATATATACTCTAATAATATTAATATATTATATATAACAATTTTAATATACAATACAATTAGATATAAATTATATTGAATATTAAATAATATAAAAAATAAAAATAAAAATACTATTTACCATGAAAGAAAACAATTCGTAGTGTAAAGGCTTAATAACAAAGGGTTTTTATTAGTTGCTGACCTTTCTCTAGAGACATCGATTTAAAAGAAAAAGAAAAAAAAAGAAATGTCTCTACGATAAGACACGTTTTCTTTTCGTTTTTTTACTTTAATTTCTTTTATTTTCTGGTAAAACGAGAGAAACTGGAGTGTAGGGCCTAGCCAAGCCTTTATCGTAAGAGGGTGTGGGCCTTATCGAGGTTTACAGGTCGATGAATACGGGCGTGCTGGACTATATCCCAAATTGTGAGAAATATCCTTTTGCTTTTCCTCCAGTGGAATAGTAACTTTTGTTTTATTTGTAAAAGAATAGAGAAAACCAAGGTGGTGGTGGTGGTGGTGGTGGTGGTTGTGGGGGTGGGTTTGGAGAGTGGCCCATGACAATGTTGATGCTGGTAGTGGTGGTGGATATAAAAAGTCTAAAGATTTAAAAAAAAAAACACTTTTACGTATTTTTTAAAACTCGTTTTAAAACTGACACGAAAAAAAGTTTTTGGAATTTTCAAGAAAAGAAAGAGAAAGAGAAAATAGAGAGATAAAAAAAATAGGAAAGGGGAAAGATACAGTTGAATTAGTAAAGAAAACGAGATAAAGTAAATTCGATTTCGATCAGGAATAAAACTTTGTTAACGGAGGTAACTTCAATCTTCGATGTTTGATCACGTTTAACCAAGTCATTTGATTTTTCTTACGTTTTATCTTTATAAACGAAGATCAAATTTGAATTGTTCTAATAAAGAATAATATTATTTGTATATAATTATTATTAATAAGAATATAAAATCTATTTTATATCATGCTCGTTTGATTTAATAATGACAATTGTAATTCAATAATAAATTAAATAGTAAAATTGTATTAATAAATTAACACAAATACATTATGAAGTTTCTATCAAGTTTATGGAATTAATATTAAAAAATATAAATTACTTTTTTGGAATATTTATTAATGTTTTAAACTAACAAAGATGAATAAAATCGATGATTAATATTTGAAAATAATATTAATATAATAAATATAATAATTTTATAATTAAATTATATAGAGTTATAAATAGGTATACTTATATATCTGTATAATTTAGGCATATGAATTAAATATATATAAATTATAAGGTATATATACCTAATATAGCTTAATAGATATATTTACTTATTTTATATATATATAATAGTATTTGATAAATTATTGAACGTATTTTATTGGTAAGAAAGTACAAAGTTCTCGATTTGAAATGATAATAAAAAGATATAACACACTTATTTTCCATTTACTATCAATTTAAAGAATATATATATATATATCTTAAAAAAGAAAAAGAAAAGTATATCATTTTAATATTTAAACATCGTCGTCGTACTTTAACATCGAGGGGAAAATACTGAAAACTTTTACGAAATAACTGCTTGAACTTGAACGAGCAAAATGTATCTATATATATATATAGATATATTTCTAGGAAAAATGCACTTTAAGCCTCACATATTTTCTTCCAAGACGTAAGCTGGTAAAAAGAAGGTCGTGAATTTTTTAATACACCCTATGTATCTACATAGATCAAAAATAAGTCATGTATATAAAAACATTTTTGAGAGTTGACAGAAAGAAATGAAATAGTAAGTAAGTATGTTACTAGTAATAATAATAAAAATGATAGAGAGAGAGAGAGAGAGAGAGAGATAAATAATCGAAAATTTGTCTTCAACTAGACAACATTAAAATTAATGACAATCGAAAAGTATTGCAAAATTTATCTAACTTGTTTTGTTGGTACTCTCAAACTATCCCAACAAAACTCACTTGCCATGAATTTACTTTTCTTTCTCTTTTTTTTTTATCTATCCCTGTCTCTATTTTCAACCGTATAAATATCGTGACCGAAACGACCGGAATAACGTTTCACCAATTTTCCATTCACCCATATCGATCAGTTCCGTTACTGAATGGGGAAAAAAACGAATTTCATTAACCCTGCTTCGCATATTTCTACGGGAATAACTTTTTTGGACGAAAAAAGGAAAAATATACGACAACATTCACACACGTTTGACGAACTACATAGCAACAAATTTATTTATAATATATATATATATATATATATTTTATTTTATATATATAAGGTATTTAATATTATTTATTAATTTTATATAAGTACTAAATTAATATATATAGTATTATATATATTATAGTTTAGTAAATATATATATATATATATATATATATATATATATATATATATATATATATATATAAATATAAAATTATATTAAAAAAAATTTTGATAATATATTTTTTATTTTATTTTTATTTAATATTATTATTAATATATAGTATAATATTTAAGGGTTTATATATTTTCATCCCTTAAGAATATATATATATGTAAAACTAAAATATAATTTTGAATTTTGTTAATTTCAATAGGTTAGTTCTACCCTTTTGCCTAACTTTTTTTCTTGTTAATAAAAAGTGAAAGGAGTTTCATCGTCAAATTTTGCAATAGGTGAAAAGCATCGAATTATACGAGCACGTAGGTAGCGGTAAAGCTTGACGACAAAATTGCAACATGGCCTCTTAACCTTTCGTGTCAACTACGTTTATTAGATCAAGGAGTTGAATTCACCGACTTCTCACATCCGTGAGAAACGGAAACAGTGATGTACAGAGAAATAGAAAAGGTACTAAAGGGAAAGAAAAAAAAAGGAAATAGTACTAAAAAAAATTCAAAATTACGTTTCATTTGTCATCACAAAAACTACGAGACCAACAACAACAAAATTAACCCTAATCTAAAATATTTCGTTTAATGTGTGAAATTTTCTTTAAGTATCTTTAAACGTTTATATTAAAATCCTTATATTTAATTATCACTTTATTTTTTTACTTAAGAAATTATTTATAAATTATACGTCCTTTGAATAAATAAATTAATAAAAAATGATTTACAAAATAAATCATTATAAAAAAAAATATATATATATATATATATATTTTATAAATACAATAATAAAATATCTGTCAACGTGGTATGATTGAAAATGTTCGAGTATAAAATAGCAGGAAAAAAAATTTTTTTAAACTAAAAATTAAAATTTTACCGAAAAGAAAAGTTGTTATTTTTTGTTATTTTATTTTTTTTTTTTTTTTGCTATTTCGAAGTATAAAAAGAAATTTCTGGCACATTCATCGACAACAAGATTTAAATACATAACTGTGTATAAAACTACGAGTGAAAACCACCGCACGTTGGTATGCCAGAACTGGGTTTGTTGCTTGCTGTACGAATAGTAGTAGTGGTGGTGTACACGCTACCTGAATGTGGCTTTTATTTAAACGCTAACGAGGCAAAATTTGCGAGCGCTTAATCCTGGGATTTCAAACGAGTTTCGATTTTAAACGCAACCGGCCGAGCGATGCGTGCATACCGGGAAAACGTATTAAAATCAACTTTTTCCCTTTCCCCCATTCTACTTGCTTTTTCTATACATACTGACACACATACACACACGTGTGTATATATAGTAAGTTTTAAAAACGATTATCGAATGATTTTATATTTTTATTTTTATTTTTAAACTTTAAATTCACGATCTCGGGGGTAAAACTCATTAGCTTATGCACCGAGTATATTGTATATTATATATATTATAATGATGGAATTAGAAAAAGTTGGTTTAAAAAATTAAATTTAAAAAATCAGATATCATGTCGTTGATATATTCATAATTTTTCTTCTTTTTTTTTTACATTTAATAAAGAATCTGACATACATAATAACCGTGCGGTTAAAAAATTTTTCCTTCAAAGTAAAAGTAGGATTTTCATTTGATGTTTGATAAAAGTGAACTACTATCTTTTGATCCCTTTGGAAACATATATATAGGAAGATGATTTTCTTATCGATGAGTGTGTACACGAAATTAGATTTACATCGGAATTACTATCGAATCAAAGAACTTCTTTGACCCTTTTTGCTAAAGGATACATCTATCTAGTAAAGATATTCTGATAGTTAACAACATTTTCTGTTCAATATCGGATCCATATTACAGAATATTTTTATATTAAAATATTTATAACAGTTTATAAAATTTTTCATAAAAAATAAATGTTAATGTTTGTAAGAATATTTTGTAAGTACATTCGAAAGTATAGAAAATGTATTCGAATGTTAGAGTGATGATGGTGGTGGTTACGTTCGAATTTTATTCTAAACGTATATTATAATTAATTTAAATTAATCATAAATAATAAATCCCCCTTGATTACTGAATTATTTGAAGATTTTTATGCATATAATATTGTGACGTTCCGCCACGATTCGCCACCCAAATTTTTCGCAGTGATTCAAATCCAGTTGCGCGAGACATCTTTCCAGTAGTCCACCAAATAACAATAGAAACAATTATAAGTAGTACAGATAGAAGAATAATTATGACTCGTAACTCTCGAACATTCGTTCTCTTTATCGAAATAAACTAGTGGAAGGACTGTCCCGTGCAAAGCATCCCTTGAAGAATGTTTTCCTAAAAAGAATAAATACCGGTTTACGTATTAAACTCCGACGCCACTCCAAGATTTTCCGTGGCGCCAGTAATATTTATTGCTGAACAGAGACCTTCCTTTTAACAAATATTTAAGGGCAATAAAAAAATAAATAAATGTCAAAGGAAAAGAGTCAAATTCGAAACTCAGAATGCAACAGACGAAAAGGTTTTTAATAGCCACCAAATATGCTCCAATTTCTTTACATGGACCCATTAGCTAACCTATAAATCTTATTGAAAAGCACCACTAATAAAAAGGACCTCCCTGAAGTTTCCCTCCACCTTCACAATGCCATATACATATGAAGCCTGTCATAAAAATCCCACCTACGACGCAGGTAGGCAACCCTTACCTAAATCCTGGAGAATGACCATCCCCCCTTGCAACCGAATATTAACCCCCTCAAGCCATAAAACCTTTTCCCGCGACTGAGTGTCGCCAAGCTAAGAAACGCTGGTAAATGTCACGTAGGCCCAACAGAAATCTTACACCCTAGAATTTTCTAGAACCAAAGATAACTCTTAGATATTTTCGCCCGAGACAATATAACTCGCGAAACTATGTGCCTAATTGGACGAACGACTAAATACGCGGAATAGCTAGATAAACCTAGATATAAAGAATATAGCTAGATATAAACCTAGAATAAAGATGTCCTAGAATAAAGAATAAATAAACCTCGTCGCTAGAATCGCACCAAGTATGTAGCCAATTAAGGGATAACGAAATGTAATCGTTCGAGAACAACGCATTGATGATTGATTAAGGATTAACAAGATGTAATTAAGAATGATTGACTAAAAGATGTATAATGAATATAAAAGGGTATAAATGCGCAAATACTAAGCTACGAGATTATATATATATGCGTAATATGTAAAAATATGTTAGAGATGTAAATGTATTAGTAGTCCATGAGGACATAAGAATTTTCTCGAACGAGGATGCCTAGGACGCTTGGGCCAGTTAGAGACTAAGAGTGGGGGTACCAGGGCTACCCCTCCCACGAAGGATTTTCGGGGGCTATAAAAGCCAGAGTCCATCGCCCCCAACACTTACTTCAGTTTCAGTTTCAGTCTGACTTACTTCAGTTTCAGTTCTCAACACTTACTTCAGTTTTCATTTTTGACTCACTTACTCCAGTTTTAGCACTTCAGTTTTCTACTTCAACCCTGCACTTCAGCTTCAGTTCAGTTTTCACTTAAAGTTTCCTACTTACAATTTTGAACTCAGTTATAGTTTGACTTCGATCGTTACTACTAGCTACCAGCTATTCGATATTTAAATATTAATTGATTGATCAGTCATAATAAATAATTAACTTTCGGGTCTTTGAGTGTCTCGACCCCTTTGTAAAGAAACCAGCCCAAGCCTCCTGTGCAATCTCGAAAGCAACCAGCAACTGTACCGAACACTGTAAGTCACCAATCATATTTTTATCATTAAATTGTTGTTAAATCAGAGCTGCGGTCCACTAATCTTCTCCTTGCTTCAAAACCTTCCTCAATCCACCCTCTTATCGTACGCTTTTTGCCAGACTATATCACTGTTTTAAACGAGAAACGAACCAGCCTGGTCCCGGTTAAACTCGGTGAAAGCAGAGTGACCATAAACAGGCATTACTTATACTACTTAACTCACTTCGTCCTCTAGGACGTAACAAAATTGGTGTCAGAAGTGGGACACGAGTTCGTCTTTCGTTGGAAATAGTGATAGAAAATGGCAATGGGCACCCGCGGTAAGACTAATTTGTCCGTGGAAGAAATCAGTATAATGATGGAAGAAATGAATAAGAAAGAGAAACGAATTAACGAAGAAAGGAAAGCAATGCAATTAGAAAAAGAATAGGCCGCGGAACTAATTAAACGACAAAACGAGGAATTAGAGAAATTAAGGGCGCGTCTAGAAGCCTTCGAAAGGTCCGCGAATCCCGAACCGTCGAACACTCCTCCCTCTCACGTCCCCGTTTCTCGCCAATTTTCGCAACCCACAACCTTCAGTCACGCGTATTCACCCAAAGAGATAATCGAACAAGTGCCTAAGTTCAACGGAGATGGTTCTCAGACCGACACCTTTATCAAAGCTTGTCAACGGGCCGCGCAGTCATTGCAAAATTATCCGGTCGATGAGGTAATAGCCGCGTTGAGGAGTAGGTTGATCGGAAACGCAGACGATCTTTTCGCGAACGCCGAGTTCGATTCTGTAGAAGCGTTCATAAGAAAATTAAAAATAAATTTCAACCCGTGCAAAACCACACTCGAGTATGTCGCCGAATTATCTCGTTGGGAACAAGGGCGTAACGAAAGCTTAATTCACTATAGCCTTAGAACGCATCGAATGGAAGCCGATTTAAGGAATTCCATCCGTAACAACCCCATGGAAATCGCCATCATCGCGGATGGACAGGTTAGCCAGTTAGTGATAAGTCGGTTCATAAAGGGTCTACATCCATCGATTCGTACGGGCATGCAAAATACGACTTTCGCTAACTTAGGAGAGGCTACCGACCGAGCAGCCGAAATCGCGGGGAGTGACAACATCGGTTTGTCACTCAGCCAAACCTATCAGCCGAGAGGACAACCCTCTTCTTACAGAAATAATTATCGCGAGTACACAGAAGACAGAAACAGACGCATCGACTATTATCGGGACAACAATGACCAGCCGAGACAACCGAGCGCCTTCGAAAACCGGAATCCTGAACGATCTATTAATCCTAGGTACAACAATAATTTTAGTCCCCGTCGCTACACCGATCGACAAAGCCCGAGTTACAAACCTAACGCGTATAATTCCCAAAACACTTATCGGCAAAACAATTACCGCGCAAAACCAAAATCCGGCGGAAATTCGCGCGTTATCTGCACAGGAAGCCTCCGAATCCGCCTATGTAGCTCCCGTCCGCGATCTATCCGATGTACTTATGGAGAAAAGAAATTTTTTAGGGGAGGAACCCCCTTACCCGGCGAATTCCCAGTAAGGGTTTCGACAAAAAGACAAGGGGGTAGAGCAAAATTAGTAGCTACGTGGTTGGAAGGAGTAGGAAAAATCATCTTTGCTGTAGACACCGGAGCAGACCTAAATATAATAAAATGGACGGCACTCCCCCCGAAACTGAAATTAACGGCACATTCACCCGACGCTTCCCCGGAATAGGAGGTTTATCCACGGAATTCGAATCAATAGGCATGGTAACTTTATGCGTGTACGGCAAATGTTTACCTTTTCACGTAGTACCGGCCAACATAGGTTTACAAGCCGACGGTGTCCTGGGAGACGAATTTTTCGAAGACAAGGTCGCCCTACCTAGATACGACAACCGAACTGTAGAATTCGAAGGTGTCAACGTCCCCTTTTTCGAATCGACCATCAGACTTCTCCCGCCGAAACAAGCGTCGAATGTAAGAGTATGCGTTCTAAATCCAGAAGTTCGCCGAGGTTTAGTAAGAGGAAGAAATGCAGGCCCCGGTATATATTTCAAAGATACTATAGTAGATGTTGAAGAAGGAAGATGTAGAATCAAAGTTTATAACGATTTTGATAAAACCGTTCCGTTAGAAATTCCTACCGTCCTAGTCCACCCGCTAGAAAATGGAAATCCTTTGGAATTGGGCGAAGTAAGTGATCATGCTGCGTCAGTCGTAGACCATCACAAGGAGCCTTCGTTCGAAGGGAGTTCGTTGACTAGCAAAGGACAAAAGGAAAACCACCAAATAAATAAAGAATTTACGTCCGCGTCACGCGTAGAATCGGCATTTGAAGAATTGTTAGGTATTTCGCCAGACTTATTTGAAATCGATAATATTAAGGAAGGATTAAAATCGAGTAGAAGTAACGAAAATATTATTGAGGATGTTAACGAGAATATTATTGAGGATATGAACGAGGATAAGAATGAGAATATTACGATTGAAGAAAATTTAAGTGTAAATGAATTGTTGGAAAATGTTGAATTTGATGATGATGAATTGTTTTCAGAAGAAATTAGTAGTGAAAAGAATGACGTTAGTAGAAATTTCAATGAAGAAAGCGCGAAGATTAACAATTTGAATAGTATAAATGAAGAATTCGATCCAGAATTAGAACCGATTATTAAATACGCGGAATTACAGAGAACGGAATTCGAATTAGAAATTGATAAAGAAAAATTAAGACTTCGGAACGATGATAATTGTTATAAAATAATGTCATGTAGTGCGATAGATACACCCAAGGCCGTCATTTTAACTTCTTTACTAAACACAGATAATCTAGGAGAAAAAGAAAAATCATGTGTAGAGCTAATTGCAAGTAAATACTCGGAAAATTTTCACCTACCAAACGATACTCTTGGCGCGACGAACGTAACACAGCATAGAATCTTAACCACAGACGAAATCCCGATACATGTAAGGCAATATCGATATCCAGAAGCTTGTAAAGACGAAATTAGGGCACAGATACAGACGATGTTGGACAACAAAATAATTGAGCCTTCAAAGTCCCCATATAACAGTCCTCTTTGGATTGTGCCAAAGAAACCGGATTCGCAGGGAAATAAACGCTGGCGTGTAGTAATCGATTATCGGAAGCTGAACGAAAAGACTATCGCCGACGCTTACCCTATACCAAATATAACGGACATCTTAGATCAGTTAGGCAACGCGAAATATTTCAGCACGCTCGATCTCGCATCAGGATTCCATCAAATAGAAATGCATCCAGCAGACGCTCATAAAACAGCTTTCTCGACTCACTCCGGTCATTACCAATTCAAGAGAATGCCATTCGGTTTAAAGAACGCTCCGGCCACCTTTCAACGAACAATGAACGAAATATTAAACGGTTTAATAGGCGAAATACTATTCGTTTACTTAGACGACATAGTGATTTACTCAAAAGATCTAGACGAACACATGCAGAGAATCGACACATTCATGAAACGTATTAAAGACGCAAATTTAAAATTGCAACCAGATAAATGTATATTTTTGCAAAACGAAGTTCACTATTTAGGTCACGTAATAGGAAAAGACGGAGTCAAACCGAACCCCGACAAATTAAAAGCAGTACAAAATTTCCCTGTACTTAAAAATCAGAAAAACATAAGAGAATTCCTAGGTCTCGTAGGCTACTATCGTAGATTCATACCTAATTTTTCGAAAATCGCCAAACCCCTCACCGACCTACTGAAACAAGATAAGGAATTTAAATGGACAGACCTACAACAACAAGCTTTCGATACAATGAAAACAGCCCTATGTACGAAACCGATACTGCAACACCCGGATTTTTCTAAAACCTTCATAATAACCACCGACGCATCGAATTACGCGATAGGAGGCGTTCTCAGCCAAGGAGAAATAGGAAAGGATTTACCCATCGCTTACACATCACGTCTGTTGAAATCCGCTGAATCCCGTTACTCCACAATAGAAAAAGAGTGTTTAGCAATTTTGCACTGCGTTACACAATTCAGACCTTATGTCTACGGACGACATTTTAAATTTATAACTGACCACAAACCTCTCGTGTGG
The DNA here is from genome assembly GCF_049000335.1 of Polistes dominula. NCBI lineage: Eukaryota > Metazoa > Arthropoda > Insecta > Hymenoptera > Vespidae > Polistes > Polistes dominula. The sequence goes on along the minus strand of NW_028301116.1, from coordinate 2,696,195 downwards.
CTAAATTCAGTGAAGGATAAAACTTCTAGACTATGGCATTGGCATCTGAAACTAAGCGAGTACGATTACGAGATAATTCATAAACCGGGAAGGGTGAATGCGAATGCCGACGCACTCTCGCGAAACCCAATAGAAGCATTAGTCCCCTGGGACACAGAAGGAAAAATTTCCAAGATCATGTACCTCTACGGCTATGATCAAGGTCAGGGACTTGGGAAAAATTCCGATGGAATTACAGTCCCCATTCAACCGACATTCCCACCACCGCGCCGTGGCATCAAACCCGTGCTACTCGGAAATAGAGAAGTTAACATAATTGCTCCTATCCACACTCGTTCAAAACGCAACGCCCCCTCCTCTTCACCTACCGAAGAAGAACAACCATCTCGCTCTCCTCCCTCGAAAAGACCAACCACCAAAGCCGACACGCCTATAGAAGGTCCCAACACGCTTGACCTTTTCGAACATCCCCTCTCTTCTCCTGACCCATCCCCACCACAGTCGCCACCATCTTCTAGACCTTCATCCCCTTCTTCCTCAAGTTCCTCGGACTCCGACGAACCCGAACCGCATGCAGTCCCCCGCCCCGCAGCTCTGACTTCCCTTTTTAAACTCGTTGATTCCAGAGATTGCCTAAAATTCCGAAAAGATAATTTAGTGATATTCATATCATACCAAGGCAAACCCCTTGATAAAGGCGCCTTGGAACTCCATGAAAGCAAAATGCTGCCAATATTCAAAGACATCATGCCCGAAAGAGCGAAAGTAACGAACATAACTAAAGATAAGAAGTTAATAGCACTACCGATAGCCGATCCTCCAACTAAACAGAGCATAGTCGAAGCATTAAAATCATTACTCGACGTAGTTACTGAATTAGGATTAAGTTCAATGAGCATTTCAAAAACAAATTACATGAGTGATCTTCCATGGAGAACAATAGAAAACAAACTTAAACAAATATTTTCCGAATCTAATCTAGCTGTAATCATTTGTAAGTCATTAGTTCGTACTCCTTCTGAGGACGAAAAAATTAACATACTACAGGAATATCACTCATCCCCTACAGGAGGTCATAAAGGTGTGAGCAAAACTTATTGTCGCATTAGAAATTACTACTTTTGGAAAAACATGAAAGACGATGTCAGGAACTTCATAAGCAAATGTAAAACATGCCAAATGAAAAAGATGACCCGAGTAAAACCAAAAAGGCCAATGATACTCACCGACACTCCCGGTCGAGCTTTTGATAAAGCAGCTTTAGACATCGTGGGGCCTCTCCCCATGACCCGTAAACGAAACTCATACATATTAACCGTACAAGACTTATTGACAAAATTTTCTCGAGCCATACCTTTAGCGTCAATCAGCGGCGAAGCTACCGCCGAAGCTTTTTACCAAGAATACATTTGCCTTTTTGGAGCTCCTCGTGCCATAATTACTGATCAAGGTAGAAATTTTATATCCACCGTATTCAGAAAAATAGCCAAGAAATGTAATATTAAACAATTTACTACAACCGCTTATCACCCCCAATCCAACGGATCACTCGAAAGATCTCATCAGGTTCTATTAGAATATTTAAACGCCTATGTAAATAGTAAAGGAAACGATTGGGATTCATGGTTAAACTCGGCCATGTTCTCATATAACACTAGTGTACATGAAGGAACAAAGCACACCCCGTACGAACTGGTTTTCGCTCGACTCGCCCGTTTGCCGAGCTCTTCCCCTCCTATAGAGGAAGACGTAGACGTTACCTATACGCAATATTTGAACGAACTTTTCGACGAAATAGACAGACTACAAGACCTCGCTCGTAAAAATTTGGAAGAGGCAAAGGCCAAAAGCAAAACGTATTATGATAAAAAGGTTGTATCACAGAAATTGAAAGTCGGAGATGATGTCTTCCTATTGGCAGTGAAACAGGGTAAATTCGGTAATACTTACAACGGTCCTTTTAAACTAGTAAAACTGTTAGAAAATAACAATGCGATCATAGAATTAAAAGAGGGAAAAACCAGAAGAGTACACGTCGATAGATTGAAAGTATACAAAAACTAAAATTTAAATCTATATACTTTACACACCGTGGTATTCGTCATTTCTCTTATCCTGACTAAACTCGATTTTTATAAAAGGAAAAGTAATTTTCAAAATAAACTACTCCGAGATTGGAGAAGCGGCGAACCCCACCCACTATACACCTCAGACTTTCTCCATAAGCGAATCGTCATCGTATGCGAAAAACCTCCTCTCGATCATAAGCATGTAATAAGTACGATATCATGTATTAGAAAATGTTGCGTCACGTCGCTCTGGTTCTTGCCACCACAAACATCGCAGGAGAATTCATCGGATTTGATCGCAATATCCAGCCCGACGCTTGAACGCCTCGCGCACCCACATTTAACTACACAAATACAAAGGTATTAGTTATACTCGATGCAGGATAATGGCTACGTTGCATAACACGGATGGATTGGACTAACATCTAACCCAGTAAATGTACTCGCACCTGAAATATTGAAACAAAGCAAGGCTCTCATAGAAACATACCGCACCAAGCACTCTCGCCACCAGCGGTATCTATAGGCCTCAGCAAATCGAAAAATTAAAAGACCATCTGATGTATCCTTCTGAACAACAAATTATACAAACAACATTATGAGGACAAGGACCGGCAGACAACAGCTGACCGATGGGTTGTACCTCTCAAATTTATAATCCGAAGATACATTGGGAAAATAGCAGATTCCACCGCAAAGAAAAACAATAAAAGCATTGGTCAATTCACTAATAAAAGGATACACCAAGTCCTCCGCCACGTATGCATCAGTTACCTGCTGTGAACCACGCGAAGCAAACTAAGTACAGTCAACTGCGCTGCAACCAAACCGAAGAAAACATCGTTGGAAGATACAACACCGTGAAACTACAGAAGGATCAAGAGGTCACAAGCGAATGCGAGAACCAACGAGCGCCGTTGCGTACAGTAGTATGTAATAAAAAAATCTTTGATAGCACCCACACTAACAAACACACACGTCTAGTGAAAAATAAAGTCATCGCCTTCACGATAACTTTATTTTTTTCTAAGAGGGGGAGGTGTGACGTTCCGCCACGATTCGCCACCCAAATTTTTCGCAGTGATTCAAATCCAGTTGCGCGAGACATCTTTCCAGTAGTCCACCAAATAACAATAGAAACAATTATAAGTAGTACAGATAGAAGAATAATTATGACTCGTAACTCTCGAACATTCGTTCTCTTTATCGAAATAAACTAGTGGAAGGACTGTCCCGTGCAAAGCATCCCTTGAAGAATGTTTTCCTAAAAAGAATAAATACCGGTTTACGTATTAAACTCCGACGCCACTCCAAGATTTTCCGTGGCGCCAGTAATATTTATTGCTGAACAGAGACCTTCCTTTTAACAAATATTTAAGGGCAATAAAAAAATAAATAAATGTCAAAGGAAAAGAGTCAAATTCGAAACTCAGAATGCAACAGACGAAAAGGTTTTTAATAGCCACCAAATATGCTCCAATTTCTTTACATGGACCCATTAGCTAACCTATAAATCTTATTGAAAAGCACCACTAATAAAAAGGACCTCCCTGAAGTTTCCCTCCACCTTCACAATGCCATATACATATGAAGCCTGTCATAAAAATCCCACCTACGACGCAGGTAGGCAACCCTTACCTAAATCCTGGAGAATGACCATCCCCCCTTGCAACCGAATATTAACCCCCTCAAGCCATAAAACCTTTTCCCGCGACTGAGTGTCGCCAAGCTAAGAAACGCTGGTAAATGTCACGTAGGCCCAACAGAAATCTTACACCCTAGAATTTTCTAGAACCAAAGATAACTCTTAGATATTTTCGCCCGAGACAATATAACTCGCGAAACTATGTGCCTAATTGGACGAACGACTAAATACGCGGAATAGCTAGATAAACCTAGATATAAAGAATATAGCTAGATATAAACCTAGAATAAAGATGTCCTAGAATAAAGAATAAATAAACCTCGTCGCTAGAATCGCACCAAGTATGTAGCCAATTAAGGGATAACGAAATGTAATCGTTCGAGAACAACGCATTGATGATTGATTAAGGATTAACAAGATGTAATTAAGAATGATTGACTAAAAGATGTATAATGAATATAAAAGGGTATAAATGCGCAAATACTAAGCTACGAGATTATATATATATGCGTAATATGTAAAAATATGTTAGAGATGTAAATGTATTAGTAGTCCATGAGGACATAAGAATTTTCTCGAACGAGGATGCCTAGGACGCTTGGGCCAGTTAGAGACTAAGAGTGGGGGTACCAGGGCTACCCCTCCCACGAAGGATTTTCGGGGGCTATAAAAGCCAGAGTCCATCGCCCCCAACACTTACTTCAGTTTCAGTTTCAGTCTGACTTACTTCAGTTTCAGTTCTCAACACTTACTTCAGTTTTCATTTTTGACTCACTTACTCCAGTTTTAGCACTTCAGTTTTCTACTTCAACCCTGCACTTCAGCTTCAGTTCAGTTTTCACTTAAAGTTTCCTACTTACAATTTTGAACTCAGTTATAGTTTGACTTCGATCGTTACTACTAGCTACCAGCTATTCGATATTTAAATATTAATTGATTGATCAGTCATAATAAATAATTAACTTTCGGGTCTTTGAGTGTCTCGACCCCTTTGTAAAGAAACCAGCCCAAGCCTCCTGTGCAATCTCGAAAGCAACCAGCAACTGTACCGAACACTGTAAGTCACCAATCATATTTTTATCATTAAATTGTTGTTAAATCAGAGCTGCGGTCCACTAATCTTCTCCTTGCTTCAAAACCTTCCTCAATCCACCCTCTTATCGTACGCTTTTTGCCAGACTATATCACTGTTTTAAACGAGAAACGAACCAGCCTGGTCCCGGTTAAACTCGGTGAAAGCAGAGTGACCATAAACAGGCATTACTTATACTACTTAACTCACTTCGTCCTCTAGGACGTAACAATATATATAAAAGATTTATTTTTTTGCTATATGGACTAATATGTAAAAGTAATACATTTTATTTAGAATATATTTATATTAATGATATAAATATATTTTTGCAACAAAATTTCAATTACAAAATATAAATAAATATATAAATGAAACAAAATAAAAATATTTATATATATTTTATATATTTTATGAATTAATATATTTTATATATCTTATATGCTTATATAAGCTTCTTAAATTCAGATGACAAGTCTCACTCGTCAAATGTACCCAGAAGATTAATTAATGATAATAAATATAAAATAATTAATTTTATTAATTATTAAACAAAAAAAGTAATATTAAAGATACTTGTAAAAGAAATGTTCTATCTTGAGTTAACAATCATAATAGAATATTATTTAGAAACTCCAGAGACGTGAACCTTTTAAACGTCTGTAAAATACGTAAAGTCTGTTTAGTTTGTCATCATACGTACGTACCTAAAGTATATACGTATTACGTATCACGAGACAGACTCGAATTTTCGTGATGTTAAGCAGGAAAGCAGGCAGGCAGGAAAGCAAGCAAGCAAGCAAGCAGATGGGAACCACCCGTTTGTTTAAGCAGCCTTTTCAACCGTAATAATTCTACGCTTTGACAAGTAACCTCGGAGCTACGGTTTATTATAGTCGACAATTCGCGTACATTCGCGCGCGATAAGTTTTCCTACCTCGTGGTGAAGAAGGAAGAAGAAGAGGAGGGGTTGGTGGTTGCTTATATCAACAAATTTCACCGCATGTCGCGGTTCACTAAACTTTATTTCTATCTAACTTTTTAATTTCTTTATATAACAAAAAAAAATCCCTAGGTTTCTTTCTATTTTTTTCTTCTTGGTTCAACTTGGTTTTCCTTCGAAAAAGTGTAGACAACAGTGTAAAGGTGAAATGTCTTTGTAGATTTTATGAAAGATAGGTTTGATATTTATGGGTTTTTATATTTAAATAAAAAAAAGAAACAATTATTGCAAAAATAGTTCTATTTGATTAGTATGAATATCATTATACAGTTAATTTAATTGTTTTTCTTGCATTCTCGTATTGTGTTAAAGGTCTAGATGAGAATCTGATTCTTTTGGTATCCTGATGAATTCTTTTCATAAAATATCGAAGATCCTAAACGATCGAGAATTTCTTTGGTTTCTTTCTTCATTCGAAGATTCGAAGAATTTCATTCGTTAGTTGAAAACGTTCATTTTAAGCAAGCAAGCAAGCAAGCAAGCAAACAAACAAGTAAGTAAGTAAGTAAGTAAGTAAGAGTGGAAGTAAACTCGTTCTCCTTTTCCTGTAGCTTAATGCTCGGCTCACCATATCACGCACTTTACTGGCAAGTTAGCAGCAAGTTACCATCGAGTTTGTAAGCAGAGTTCCTATGCCTTCCCCCTATCTCTCCCCCTATCCTCCTCGTATACCAGTCCAAGCTCTAGGTTCGACCGCTTTGAGAGAACTTTGACACGTATTATGCTCGTTAAGTTAGCTACCAGTTCCCACAGACCACACCAATACCACCTACCTTGAACCAACCACCACCACCACCACCACCACCAGTTATTATCCCCCTTCCCATCTTACTTACCATCATACGTGTGGCACGCTTTTCAGAAATGTTCACTAAACTGTTCGATTCTCCTAATCGTTTAGTTTTCCTCTTTTCCTTTTCATTTCCTTCCCTTCCCTTCACTTCCCTTACCTTCAATTTCTTAGAGTTACCAACCGAACTAATTTGTACGACTTTTATTACTTCAAGTTACGTTGGTTGTTTCTTTTATTGCCACCTTTTCTGTCTACACTCACATAGAGTGATATTGTTCGAGATATTCTACAGAAAATGATAAGTTTATCTAGTTTTGTTAATAGATTTATAGAAAAGTGACAAAGTTCAAAGTTTCAACATCGTTCAGTCCACAGAAGTAATGTTTTTAAATGTAATTATTATGTAGACTCTATTTCTCGTTTTAACGAAAATTACTTGCTAAGTGAACTTACCACTAAGGTAAGACGAGATTTAAACTTAACTTTTGTTACTTCAAGAATTACGGACTATGGAGAATATTTTTTGTGTAGCAATTCTATTATCAAGAATATTTTCTTTATTCTTTTATTACGATTTATACGATTGTAAATACGTAATATTATTATTTACGTTATTATATAACTAATATATATTTTAAATTAAAATTTAAACATAACCTAACCCTTACCTATACAGCAAAGTCATATTGTGGCTCATATGAGCCACAATAACACGTGGCGGAGCATAACTAATATATATATACGTCCATTTGTTTGTTTTTCTTTCAGAATATTCGTCTACCTCCAAAATCCCACCTTTTCTCTTTCAAACACACATAGAACCTATAAACATACAGCACTAACACCAACAACAGCAGAAAAAGGAGATAGTCATACATACACGTACGCAATATTTACTTAAGTATAGGTATACATCGACATAGATGGATGTGTAGATGAACGAGGGACATGGTTACAGTTTTGCTAGAGGATTGGTGCTATTCTATCACGAAAGAGAGAGAGAGAGAGAGAGAGAGAGAGAGAGATAGAAATATAGGGAAGTGAAAGAGGAGAGTTGGGGTAGTAGGTGATGGTATAACTCTGAAAGTTTCCGTGAAACTCCACTTTTTTCTAATTTACACCTGAACCCCCCAATCCCATCCCCAACCCCTCGATATATACCGAACGCCTCGGGCAAGTGGAACCAGGCTGAAAAGAGAGAAAGAAAATGGTAGTAGATGATAGTTTTCACGGGGAGGGTTCTTCTTCTCCCTACGGCTTCCTAGCTCGGTTTCTTGTTTTTTTTTTCTTCTTTCTCTTCTCTCTCTCAGTCCTTTTTTTAACTTTTTCTTTCTCCCTTTTTCTTGTGTTTTTTTTCTTATTCTTCTTATTCTTGTTCGTTTTACCTTTCTATCTATCTATCTACTTCTATCTTTCTTTTTTCGTTTAGCAAGTTTCTCTCTCTTTCTCTAGGCATTTCATGCGTCTTATGAGGAAAAAAGATAGAAAAGGAAAGAGGATTGAATGGATTGTACGTTTCTAGAAGCCCCGACTCGATAGAGATAACACTCGAACTTACGATCGAGCCCTTGTAAGCATACCTATCCTACCTACCCTTCTTTAAACCCCTTCCCTTCACCTCCATCACCACCATCACCACCAGTCTCGCCAACTTACCTTCTTACTTTCTGATCTTTCCTAGACTTTCCTTATTTTTCATCCTTTTTATTTTTTTTCTTTTCATTTTCAACCACTTCTTCTTCTTCTTTTTATTATTATTTTTGTGTGTGTATAATTCTTTCATTTTTAAAGGAAAAATCTATGTTTCCTTTGCTTAGGTAAGAAAGATATAAATCTAAAAAAGAAATAATTGTATTAGAATTCATGAATTATTCACGTTTAATACGTTGACTACCATGGGGGTTATCAATGACCAGCATTCGACTTGACTACAGCGCCTTGAAGGCCACCGGTGACTGGCAACGCACTAAATAATAAAAGTACATTATTATTATTATTAATTGGCATTAGGAACTCGAAAGTTCATTGCAGCAAATACCAAATCCCAATAGTGTTCTCATCCCTGAGCTTGACCCCTCCATTCGCAGTCTTCATAGCCTACTTCTTTAAGATCCTGAAATAATTTTGTCCTCCCATCTACGTCTCGATCTACCCAGTGGTCTTTTCCTGTTGGTATACCGACCAGTATTTTATGCGCCGTTCGATCCACCCCCATGCGCGCCACGTCACCTGCCCATTTTAATCGGCGTGATTTTACGACGTTAATGATGTCCGGTTTGTTGTACAGTCGATGTACTTTTACGTTATGAGATTTTCTCCATTCACCCGTTTCTTCATCGCGTTTTGCACCGAACATTTTACGAACAACTTTATTTTCTAAACCCTAAATTATTTTTGGACCCGTAACGTAAGTGACACCACGTTTTGATACCATAAAGAATTACCGGTAAGATGATTGTTCTGTGTATCCTAATTTTTAAGCGTCTGGACAGTTGAGTAATTTCATTGAATGAAATAGTTTGCGAGTTATCGATCATTCGAATAAAAAAAAAAAAGAAACAATTTGAACGATATTTTTCAAAAAATATCCACTGACCAACTATTCCGTAGGAAGAGGATGTTAAATTACACCGAAGGTCGGGAATAATTTTTTTTTTGCATACGCTAGAAGTTGGAACATTCGTACGGTATGTGTGCATGCATGCAGTTTGAAACCTCTGGAGCCACCAATTTCCATTTGGCTTTTACCTTTTCCTCTACCTTTTTCCCACTATGCGACGTGAAGAAGTTTTACGGATTCACACTCGTAAAGTTCAATCTGCCAAGAGGCATAGAGATAAAAAGAAAAGAAAAGAAAAGGAAAAGATAGGAAGAAAGAGAAAGAGAAAGAATGAAAGGTTGCATGGAAATAAGAGGGACAAAAGTTTTCAACGATCTTCGCATAACCAAGATGATGGAAGCTAAGAAAAAGAAAGAGAGAGACAGACAGAAAAAGATTGGGAGGGGGGTAGGAGTGATGGGTTGAGGAAAAAGAAATAGAGTGAGAGTGAGATGGTGAACATGCCGAATAGATGGTAGATATAGTGGATAAAAGAAGACGAGAAATCTTGGTTAGAAAAAAAGAAGGTGGAAATAAAAAAAAAATGGAAGATGGTAGAAAGGTAAGAAAAGAATCAGAAAATTTTTCTCGCGAAAAGTCGGCGCGAGTAGCAACCAATGTCGGTTAATATCGGAAGAGTAGTGTAAGAAGAGTACTCTTTGGAAGGAAAGGGTAAGTGGGATAGAAAGAAAAAAAAGGAGAAAGGGAGGCGTTTACTCTTAGAGATTCTTTTTTTTGGGGGCGGTAGGGAGAGAGGAGGGGGGATACTTGCAAGGAAAGAATTTCAAAGTGGATATAACCTCGGTGTGATGCAACGGGCCTGTGACGTGCACGCCGTGATATTAATGTTTGTCTTATGAACGACGTTAATCTTCTCTACTTGGAATTCTTCTTGAGTTACCTATAAACGAGAGAGAGAGAGAGAAAGAGAGAGAGAGAGAGAGAGGAAAAGGGAAGAGAGAGGACAAAAAAGGACAAGCACAAAAAATAGGAGAAGAGGAAGAAGACATTTTACTTTTCCAAAAAAAGGATTAAGTATACTGTCATCTAGTTTTCATCGTAGAAAACGAATATTAATACTTCGACTAACATGTTTTTATTCGTAATTTACAATTTGTTAGTAAAATTATATTATTTTCGACAATAATCAACACACTTGCTTTTAGAAAATAAGAAATAAACATAAAAGAGACCAAAAACCTACAATTTAGAGAAAAAACGTAACAAATATTTTGTCGAAATAATTTCTCTTCGTTTTTGTTTTTATTTTTTTTTTTACTTCGTTCTTTCAATTGGATAATTTTATTTTATTTTTTTATTTTATTTTTGATATAAGCCGATTAAATCGAAAAAAAATTCATTTGTCGTCACGTAATCGAGGATATTACGTCGAATTTGAGTATTCATTGAAATTCGTGTGATAAAATTTGAACAACACGCGTGGTGGGGAGGTGTACAAAGGGGAAAATGTGAAAGAAAACGAATTCATGGTGGTCGCGACTATTTTTCATTAGAGCAGAAATTTTAATTTATTAGTCATTCGTTATCCTCCCTTTTGTTTATTTTTTATTATTATTATTATTTTCTCAGTTTGGACAAATTGCATAGACCCTTATACGCAGCTTCGGTTAGGTTCGCATTTTTATCACGTTATAAAAAAGTTCGCAAAGGGATAACAGGGGAGAAAAAAGAGAAGAAGAAGTCAACCAACCCCCCCCCATTGTGAAATTCACGTACATGCGTAAGAAGAATACCACCCTCTGTAATATTCTGATATTTGTTTTCCAAACTATGTTTGTACGGTTAACATTTTATTGTTAGTTAGAAAATCTTCGCAGGAAACAAATCTGTCTTTTTATTTTTTTTATTTATTTATCGTTTTCATATTGCACATCTTATTTTCTCAATTTCTCCATACTTCCTTATTCTCACTACTATTATAGTTTTATCAAACAAAACTCGAGTACAAAAGTCATTTAAATAGTAATTGTAAACAACACATGTAAAATAACTCTATTTCTAACTATCTAATATCGATCTTTACATAGTACATGTATAGAGACTTTTAAAATTTCGATTTGGTAACTTTTAGATGACGTAGGGAGAAATTCGTATACCAAGCAGCACGTAAAACATAGTATGCATATATATATACACACGTATATGCTGCGTCGATTGCTATCGGTGAATTATTCATGCTGGAAAGAAGTTCAATATAAATGTCTATGTGTTACGCATAAAGTAAGATTAAATTTTGTTATTTCTTTTTTTATTTCAAATAAGAAATCCATTTAAAAATAATCAATTATATACATTTACCTTATAAAGGTAATATATTAAAATAATATATAAATAAATAATATTTTTTTATAAATAATATTTTTTTAAATATAATAATAAATATATAACTTTTTTATATATTTATATATTTATATTATTATATTCTATACATTACCTTATTATATTACATAATATATTTACCTTATAAATGTAATATATTAAAATAATATAATATTTTTTATAATATTAAAATAATAAATATATTACCTTATAAACTATATAAGTAATATAAAAATATAATTATATATATATAAGGTTGTTAGGATTGTATATAATATGAGTTAAGTCCGTCTTAATTAAAATAATTATTATTGTTATTATTATTATTATTAGGTTGTAGTATTAAATAATCCTCTTTCTTGTTAGGATTTGAATTTTGAACGGTTGTTCGTTGGTAGAAATTCGAATTGTTCACGATTATAACGTGATCGTTAGAATTCGATAGATCGTTAGTATTACTAGCCGAAGGGTAAGCACGTAGATCGGAGTAAAGCGCTTGTTCCGGCTTAATTGCCACGGAACATAAATTCTTAGAGGGTTTCTGTTGCGGTGGCAGCAACGTTGGGGGGTGGTGCTTCCGTGATTCGTTCCCAAAGCCATATTAATTTATGCTTCCTATGGCGGTCCTACAAGTCCACTGCAAACTGTTAATAATATCTAACAAAAACTCCCATCAATCTTATTATTATTATTTTTTTTTTTTTTTTAATATTAAAACTTACTATATTGACAAAAAAAATTTTCTTCTATAAAAGATTCTGTAAAAAAAAATCTCATATTTTTTTAATATTAATAACAACTTACGTATTATTAAATAAAATTATTTAATAAATTGTGTATCGAATATATTATAGATAATTATATTAAAATATTAATAAATTAGAAATGAAAATTTGTAAAAAGAAATTTAATATTAATAACAAGTTACATACTAAATGAAACTATTTTATAAATTGTGTATCTCAAATATTATAGATAATTACATTAAAATAATAATAAACTAGAAATGAGAAATTGTGAAAAATAATATCGATAATATCGACAATAAATATTACGAGATTTTAATTAATTATTTAATAAAAAAAAAATACAAATAAATCTTAAAACAAATGTATTTTCAATTATGATATCAATCATAGTCCATTGTGATTACTGAACATCGATAAAAAAATAAAAAGGAAATAATAAAGAATGATCATAATAGAAAATCGTTAAATCAGTCTGTCACACTGTAAAAGTATTTTATTTCTGTTGTTGAAAAGAGGATGTTTATCTCGTTCATTCGTGAATGAAAAAAATAAAATAAAAAGAGAAACTCACGTCGACTTGTCAGAAATAAATCGATTGTCTTTCGGTACCTTTCCTATCTTTTAAACGGAAGTGTCTTTCGTATAGAATGAACAACAGCGACGAATGCGACACACATACATATACACATACACAAATACATATAACAAACCAATGCACATTCCCGGCAGGTATCTCGAATCGAGAGTTCGATTCTAGGAAAGCTTTGAACGAGGTTAACTAATCGGAAATGACGCGGAGGAAGAAGATAGGCACATTGAATGCAACTAGAATCAGATCGAGAAAATATAACCAGTCGATATTTCCTAGGGATCTTTAGTCGTATATATTCGACCCTGCACTAAAAGGAAATATAACAGACACACACATATGTACATATACAATTCACATACATATATGTGAGTTTTAATCATGAAGTATAAAGTTAAAAGGAATAACATGGTGTCTCTGGTGTATGTTTAGTATCTTTCATCTAGATTTATCTATTTTCAAATAACTACTTTATTTGAATTGTTTAATATACAGACGATATCGATGAAATGATTTATCGTTAATGAATAAATATTAATATTTACAGAAAAAATAAAAAATATTATTATATATTTAACGTTTCGAAGAACTAATATGTATTTTTGAAGTTATGTAATTTTGTATCTTTTATATAGTTGCTAAAGAAGTCCTAATAAAAGGACAAAACGTTCAACAGGATCAAAACAAATATGTTTTGATATTTTTTTTTATCTTTTCTACTTCCCTATGATACAAAGAACAAAAAAATAATAATTTGGTCAATATTTACAACTAATTAAATTTTTTTCTTTCAAGTTGGGTGAATCAAGTATGTAAAATTATTGTTCGAAGATTGATAATATTGTATTATAATAATAATAATAATAATAATATGAGAATTAATTTAATCAATTACTTTTCACAATGATAACAAAACAAAAACAAAAAAACATATGCATTTTGCTGTTGTAATCGAAATCAAATGCAAACGTAGAAGAAAGTCAGTCAGCCCGATGATATCGATCTGACCGATCGGACGAAACACGTTTAAACGAAATTGCATTCTGCGTTTAGCGATTAAATCGTCCGACGAATTTTGGAATAAAAAAAAAGGGGGAAAAAAGGGAGATCGGTATGTTGCCATCACGATAAATCTCTCCGTGCGGGCTCGTAACGATCGTTTTAAATATCGAAGAAAATTTTTCCTAGGTAACCGGTTGAATGAATTATGGATTCGTGGGTGAAGGAATGAGGGGGGGCTAGGGAAGGGGTTCGAATACGTCAAATTTTAACGTAGAATACGTGTGTGTTCGTTTCTCTCTCTCTTTCTTTCTCTTTTTTTTCTTTTTCCATCTTGCGAGCACCTGATTCAGCAGGAAAGATTACAGGAAAAAACGAGACGGTGTTATTTATTGGATGATCATTTCATGGCTGAATTTAGTACCGTTTGGGCTCTTTTGCTAGAAGATAAGATTTTTCTCATCCTCTTCTAGCTTACCACTTCGAACGTTATTTCTATGAATTCATGTAAATTGGAGGTAAGTAGGTGAGGAAGCTGTTGCCAAGCCAAAGTGAAAAGGGAATTCATGCGACGAGGATTAAGTATAACGTATGCGGTAGACGATTTAACGTAGAATAACTTAAATCTTCCTATATATATATATATATGTACCTACGTTAGAAATGTGAAGACTGATTTTAAATGAATGTAAAGTGACACTATATATACTAAAATGAACATACATACATACGTATACGTAGATTTTTACACGTATGATATAGAGTTAAGAGTATTTTTATTTTATATGGTCAATTCGTTTTACATCTAAATTAAATATATATAAATATTATAAAATATATATAACATAATATTATAATATATATATTAATATTTATATTATATTTATTATATATAATATATTATTAATTAATTATATTTTAAATAATTAATATTATTTAGTTAATATTATAATTAATATGATATTTATTTATATTGTAATATATATTTTAATAAATTTTATATATCATTTTTATATATTTAATTTTATATATTTATATTATAATATATATTTTACTTTTTTTGTATGTAATTATAAAAATTAAAATTTTTAAATACTTAATCTAAACAAAATTATATTCTTGTAACTTATTACAAACTACATTGACTATAAACGATAAAAACTTGATTAAAATTCGTCAGTTTCGTGAATGACCACGAGTCACGGAGTCTCACTCATTTTCATCGTCAAACATGATTATTCAAGTAATGTTAAAAAAACAAACAAAAAGAGTCTTTTAAAGCGTTTCGCATTTATGTTCATTTTTTACAACAGTTTTCACCTCAAGTATATGTCTCCTACTACTCTTTTAGCACGAGTTAAATTCAACTCATCCGTGCCTAAAAAGAGGTTAAAAGAAAATAAAGAAAAAGCTAACTAGAGAAGAAAAAGTAGTATAAGAGACACCGAGGTGACAAAGAAAGAAAGAAAGAAATAATGGAAGAAAGAAAGAAAGAAAGAAAGATAAATGGTAAAAAAAAGAAAAAACGAGGATGATGATGAAGAAGAAGACTTTCTACACTTCGTCTTACTTAAGATCCTAAGAGAAACACTTACGCGAGTTAACTTATTGTCAGCGATTTTTCAAGCGAGTTATTTTCAAAAAAAAAAAAAAAAGAATAAAAAAAAGTAAAACCCCACGATGGAAAACTAAATCCAGATTGGCTAAAGCTCGTGAAAAGAAGAAGGGATGGGACATATTTCTGGATTGTAAAAAAAGAAAACGTGTTAATAAAAGGGGATGGGTGAGTGGGGAGAAAGGGATCGTTGAAAAATTATCTCTTTTCTAAAAGTTAAGAAAGAAATAAAGAAAGTAAACGAAAATGGAAAAGAAAGAATAAGTAGTACTGGCCAGACGTTAGGCGAATTCATCTTCAGACTTGGCAAAAGCCGAAAATGCGAAGAATTATCGAATACGACGGCAGCTAACGGATAGTGGGAGAAGGTGGAAGAAGTGGGGGAAACAACGAAAAAGAAAAAAAGAAAGAAAGAAAATGAAAGAACAAGTCAGACGGAAAGAAATGACCCGAAAACGCGACTACTACAAAAAAGTAAAAAAATAAAATAAAAAGAAAAAGAAAAAGTAGTTGGTGGTAGGCGTAGAAACGAAAACCCAGACACACAGGATATACAGGATAAAAGGTGTAGGAGTTGGTGTAGGCAAAGGGAAAAGGGTACAGCAAAAGGGAGTTGTTAGAAAGCAAGCGAAATTGATCGTCTCGGGCTACTGGGTTGGGAAGGTTGGTTGGGGTGCACTACCAGCAGAAGTTTCGTAGCCATGCGTCATCTTAATTGGCTTAATGGCGACAAGTTACAACGTTACCAGCCGACCTGGACAACGTCTGTACTTTTTCCCTTTTCCTTTTTTTGGGGGAGGGGGGGGGTACTATTCTGTAGTAGTAGTGGTGTAGTACTGGTACCTACTACACCAATTAAGTTTTACAACGATTATTTTCAAACAAATATATTATGGTTTAGTTGCATTTTCTTACTTGCACTTTTAACTTTTTTTTTCTTATTTTTAGCAAACCAACCTTCTCTTGGACCCACCTTTCCTACTCCCAGGTTTCCTTCGCTTTCATTTACTTCGTATCTGAACTTGTAATCTTTTGCCCTAATTACATGTTCCTTTCTTTCTTTCTTTCTCCCTTTTTTTCATCTCTTTTTACGAAGTTACCAAGGTCACACCGAGTAGACCGCGAATAAATTATTCAGTAGTTTCCTTTGATGTCTTTTTTTTTTGTTTTATTCATTCATTGCTTTTGAATCTCAACAATGACAATTTTCTTATAATCCTTGTCCCCCTTTTTTTTCTTGTACAATACAGATGTTTATTTTTTTAACATGACGTTTACAGAATTCATTATAAATTCTTTTTTTCTTGATCTATAAATAATTCATAAATATAAAATAGTTAACAATGAGAAATATTGTAAAATATATGCTCGTTAAATGTAACAATTAAAATTGTAAAAAAATGTCAAAAGAAATATGGTTTACTAGTCGTCTATCGTCTTCTTCTCAAAGATTTCTTCGTAATTGACTACTTGAATAGAGAGAAAAAGAAAAGAGGGTGAGAATGATGGTTCAAACGATTGAAGAAGGGTCGATCTTATTGAGAGAAATATAAGAATAGGGAGGGTGAAAGAAACAGAGGGGGGAAACTCTTGATATAATATTATCTCGTAACTTCGATTTATTTTCGACTACGATTATTCAAGAATGTAAGTTTAAAAAAAAAAAGAAAAAGTATTTGTCGAAGAAGATTTTTATAATTTTGGAAATTTATGAAGTATTTATTATTTAATAATAATAATAATATTTTTTTTATTAAATTAATATAGAAATTAATATAGAAATAAATGATGTTTTTTTTTATATAAATATTATCACATTAATTATTTATTAAATTTTTATTTATATAACTTTCGTATATATTTCGTATATATTATATAACATAACTGAAATATTATATATTTGTAATTATATTATATAATATATTTATACTCTATATATTTAATATAAAAATAAATGAAATAAATAAAAATATATTATATATATTAAATAATTAAATATATTTTTATTATATTAATATATTTTATATATTATTCTATATAAATATAATAATATTATTTTTATTGGTGTGTATATTATTTTTATTAAACAAAAAATATATTATATATATATATAAATGTAAATAATTTATATTTAATATATTTCATATAAGATAACATAATTAATTTTATAATATATAATTAGTAATATATAGTACGTAATATATATTAATAATAGTATATAATATACATGTTATTTTTTATATTTATTATGTAATACTCTATAATGTAATTTATTTAATAATGTAAATAAAAACATAAATTATTATTCATATATTTCTATTATTAATATTAGAAAAGGGTTTAACTTTAAAAAGTAAAAAATGTGGGATAAAAGGTTGCATAACTTTTTCTTCACCAGATTATCAATCAAATCTTTGGGGGAAAATGAAAAAGTAAAATGAAAAAAATTTCTTGCCAGTTTTACTTCCCATCATTCTTATACTTATACAGTCACTTTTATAGCTGTTAAAATTCATACGATCATAATAATTTGTCGTGGATGGTTGATTTTATCGGCACGAGCAGTGTGCTATCCTAGGATAAACTTCGATTATGAAAAGGATAATAATCGGAATAAAAACGATCTCGAGATTTAGTAGTCTCGAGTAGGTCGTAAAAAAAAATTTTTTTTTTTTTACCCTACGCGTGAATTTTATTTCCATTTTCTTTTCTCTTTTTTATGACAAAAGTTAGCTTTTAACTCAGAAGAATTCATTGAAATATAAAATGTCGATTATCAATTTTTGTATAGAAAAAATCTTTCTTATCGTGGAAACAAAACTTTCGATGAGTTGAGTGTACAATTGAAAATTGAAATCAAAATTAAATTAATTAAAAAAAATTATCATAAAACAAAACAAAAAAAAAAGAAAAGAAATTCGCTAATGTAAGTCAAATTGGTAGTCTATAACTATAAGACTCGGAACATCTTTTGTAATCACGTAAATTACATCGAACGAGGGTAGAAGAAGAAGAAAGAGAAAAAAAAGGGGGGGGGGGGAAAAAGAAATGTTCGCGAAACGAATTACAAACGGGTTCGCTTTCGTCTCGTCGAAGTTTCCCTAGAAGGTAATTAACTTCTAATTTAAACCTCGTTTCACGTAATCTCGAAAGAAAGAAAGAAAGAAAATAAAAAAAAAATAAAAAAAAAGATGGACCCTTTAAGGACAGGTCGGTGTATTCCTTTTTCATTTCTGTACATTACTTTCCTTTTTCTTTTTTGTCCCGTTTTATTTTCTTCTAGAAAGTAAGTAGTAAAAGTGGTAGTAGTAGTAGTAGTCTCGAACATTTAGAATAAAATTTCCTAATAAAGAAAAATGTTCCTTTTTTTTTCTTCTTTCTTTCTATTATCGAACCTCCTATCCTATGAAATCAAACAGAAAAACTAAATGAAAGTAAAAAAAAGAAAGCTAAATAAAATAAAAATTAAAAAAACAAACAATAGGAGAAAGTAATTGAAAACACAATTCCTAGTGTGTAAAATATTATTTGGAAAAAGAATTATTTTAAAGTATAAAATAAATGTTGAGTCAAAGTTGTCTAACATAAGTTATAATATATTTTTTATGTTTCGAGATATATTTAAATTTTAATTACATATTTTTATAAAATGTTTATTTTATATAATTTTTATTTTATATGTTTTTTTTATTATATATTTTTATTTAAAAAAATTTGAAAACAAATATTCAAATATTTGAATACTAAATAAATTCTGTCTAATATTCTAAATATCATACACTATACTAAAAATTCATTTTTGACAATATGCTGAAAATTAAGCTAAAAAAAAAATTAATTTTTAATTTAATATAATGTAATATAAAATAATTGATAAACTCAATATTTTTTTTATTTAAATTTTTACGTAAACCACTTTAATAATTATATTATCATATAAAATGTAAAAATAATGTTGTCAAAAATTTCTGCCTGATTTTCTCATTTGTGTTCTTATAATTAATAATAATTGTAATATAATGGTATTATATATAACGTTTCATATTAAGTTATCGACTATGTTACAAGAAAGGATTAATAGTCATTGTTTATACGTGCACACGCACAATGCACGTCTTTCTATATATCTAGTTGTATCTATTCCAATGTAGCCACGAGTGAGTGCTCTCAAACCAGAGAAATTCGTTATCCTCTTCAGACCATCTACGTGTGTGTATGTGTGTGAATATGTAGATACAAGAATAGTAACAGTAGTAATAGTAGTAGTATATACTTCACACAAATCTTTGTTACGTACGCCTTTCGAGTAGTATAGATCGATTTACACTACTTCTCGCCCAATTGAATTTCGATGCATACGAAACACGAGCGACGAGCCCTGGCTACCAGAAAAAAAAAAATAACAAAAAGAATTTTTTTGTTAATGGACTTTCTCATACAAGCTTGAGGTAAAATGAAAAAAGAAATAAATTAAAATATACGATACGATATACGTGATAAAACATCTAACAGCTGTAAAAGACATTATTTTTCCATTCTACATGTAACAGGTCTGAATATGTAATTAAGATTGGGGGGAAGTAAGGAGGGAGGAATATAAAAAAAAATCTTACACTTGGGAATATTTCGCAGACAATCGTCGTGCAATTCGAGATGTATAATGCAAGGAAGTTCCATTAAAGAAAAAATTCGTCTAGAAATTTTAATGATATAATATCTTTTAAACACGACGAAACAATCCTTTCAATGAGAAAAAGAAAAGAAAAAAAATCGTAAAAGAAATTGCAATGCATTTAATAACAAAACAAAACAAAATTCAAATTCTTTTCTGTTTTCTATTTCGTACAATTTTATATTAAATGTTTCACGAATGATTATTATTTAATACGTTCTTACGAAAAGAAAGTCAATAAATTATAATTAATAACGTAAAATATGTCGTTTATAAACATTAAATAATAATTATAAATTGAAGTAAGTATTAAACAAAATTTCTAAATTACAAATCATTATATAATCAACGTTACAATCAATTTTAATTGTAAAACCAACAATACTTTTTTAATAAAGTAATAAAAAAATATAATAATCATTGATGTTATAATTAATTTTAATTGTAAAACCAAAGATACTTTTTTAATCCTAACATTTTCACTAAAATTTATTATACGATTTTATAAACGAATTAATAAACAAAAACTTTGTAGCTTTGAGAGAAGTCGAGAAGATACATATAATATATATTCAAACATATTCCAGGATTGTTGATTCGGAGCTCGTTTATCAGACTTGTTTATATAACAAGCAGAAGTCCTTTATAGGTATAAATTTAGAACCAACGTAGCATTAATTATGCACATACGCAATCAATGCATCAATCGACGTTATGGCTGGGTGCACTCGTGGTTTACCTAAAAATGCATTTGATCATTGACATACCCGTAAGTATACCTACCACCTGTTATATATATATCTTCTCTCACCCCCTCACCCGTACGAAACGAATCGTGGTGCTTTCAAACGATCACAATTAATGATGCAAGGATGAGGCGAGGAAAATCGATGCGTTGGCAAATATTTGCCAACGGTCACGTTGCTTTTTCAAGAGCTTTTTTTCCCCCCAAAGGTGGAAGATCGGATCGGATAGGATCGGATACGGCACTCAACGTCAGGGATGCGACGCGACGCGACGAGACGAGACGATTTGAAAATTCTCTATGAAAACACGGCCATTGTTTCACGCAAAAATGGCCTTTTCCCTCTCAACGCTTATAATAAAATTGTTTCCCCAAGCGAGACGTCATATATACACCCCCACCCCCATCCCCTACTATCATATCTACCATTCTATTTCTATTATTACAGTTATCTCACATACACACACAGACATATATACACACATGACGCACGTACATACTTCACGCACTTTTTTTTATATTTTTTTTATTTTTTCTTTACTGTCTGGCAAAACGAATTATGACCGAAGAGCTCATTACGAGTGCACTAACGAAAACCGGAAAATTAATTTATTGGCCGGACTGAATCACGAATTCTATTGTTTAATAGCCTGCAATGCGAGGAAAATTGGCAAACCGGAAACGAGAGAGAGAGAAAGAGAGAGAGAGAAACAAAAGGTCGACGCTCGAATATCAATTTAAATGTAGAGTGAGAAATCTAACGAACGTTTAAAATAACTATAGTTCTTTAATACGAGCTAAAACTCATTGAAAGTTCCTATACACCTTCGATGTTTCATAATTTTTAGAATTATTCTTTAACGAAATAAAACGTTCCAGTTAAAAAAAAAAAAAATATATATATATATATATAAATTATATCAAAGAATTGAAGTTATCCTTTTTAAAAGATACTTTTTTAATGACCATAAAAGAAAATTTTCAAACTTATTTATTTAACTGTGCTTTATCTGCTTACGAGATGAATAAATAATTTTAGATATAATAAATAATATTTTTTTTACTAGAAAAGTATCATCGATACATAATATATAAAATGTAATATATATAATATGTATAAAATAAATATTAAAAATAAATATTATATACTTATAATAAATAATAAATATATAATAATAAATATATTATATATTTATAATATGTATGTACAAATTTTTACATATTATATATTATATTTTATATATTATATATATTTTATATTCTATATATTATATTATATTTTATATATTATGTTATATTTTATATATTTACATATTGTATATTTATATATAAATATATATTAAATATTATATATATATTAGCCACGCGTTACTGTGACTCATGTGAGTACAAATATAACATTGTTGTATAGATAAAAATTAGTTTATTATTTTTATAACCTGCTAATTTATTTATTAATTTATTATTTAAACTATATTATTAATTAATTCTTTTTTAAATAATTTAATGTAATATAAACCTAGCTGTATGCGAATGCAATGTTGTATTAAGATTTCAAGACAATTGGTAAAGTATTATACTTTTGAAGATTATCGATTAGGCACAAACAAAATCTATATATATATAGATATTATTATATAGCGTGATTTTAATAAAAAAAAAAAAAAAAAAAAAATCAAAAAAAAGAATGACGAATATTTAATTTACCGTATAAAGTGGTGCTTACAGATTATCTATCCGCGAATTGTAAAATCGATGAACCGAAAATTGGCAATATTCGAGAACGAGATAGGTAGGTAGGGTTTGCGGTACGGCACGTTACGGTACGATACGGTACGGTACGGTACAGCACACCACGGGAGAACGACTCGATAACAAACCTTATTTATCGGACGTTGTTCCGATCTCATATCGATTTGTATGAATCGCAAGAACCAAGTTTAATTAAACGCTGTTGATCATCAAATTATTGTGAGGCTGCTGGCATATAATTATCAGCTGTTAATTTACTACAGATGCGCATCGGTAGTATTATATATATATATATATATGGACGCGCGTTAATTAATAATCCTCTTCGTCGAGCCAACGTGTCGTCCGCATGGAACGTAATTACGTACAAACGGAATTTTGCCACCCCTTCCTCATCCCTCGGAGGAGAAGGAGAAACAAGGAGAGAGGGAAGGGATGGGATCGTACCAGCAAACAAATAATTAATAAGAAAAAATAGAAAAGAATTATAATGAATAGGCAACAACGATATTTCATCTAATTGGATATGAAGGGAAGAAGAAGGAAAAGAAAAAGAACAAAATAACAAAAATTATTTAAACAATTTAGATCGACCAATTACAAAATTTGACTTTGTTGATACCTTAAGTAATAATAATATAGTTATTTTATATTTAGTTATTTTATATAATATATTTATTATAACAAATATACCAATCTATTTGAATCAATGTAAATTACCCCCGAACGATTGTTGTATTTAAATAAAAAATAAATTAAATATCAAAAAATGAATGATTTGAAGAATATATTACGAAAATTTCATTATTTTTCTTCACGATAATATTCATGAAAATATTTTTATTTTTCTAATGCCGTACACGGGATAAATAAATAAATAAGTAAAGAACAAAAGAAGAAAATCAGAAAACAAAGAAAAGAATGAAAGGATAAAATGAAACTTACTACTCGTTTGAAAAAAAAAAATATAATTTCGCATAGTTGTAACGAAGTAAAACGAACGACGAGGCAGGGCACCCCCTTTCTAACTCCTCCACCTTACTCACCCTGTCCACCGTTCTTCACTGAACGTAGTTCTTCTTCCTTCTTTCCTGGCAATCACGAGAAACAAAATTACGAAACTCTAGGAAACCGTTGAAGCGTAGCCTTTGAAAAGCACGCAGCAACTACCCAATCCACCTTCTACCCCCTAACCCCACTTCGTCCAACCCAACCCAACCCCAAAGCCATTTCCTTCGTCAGCTATCTAGAAACAAATAACTGTCGAAAAAAGAGTGGCACGAAATGTGGGTACAACTATGTGTATGTATGTGTTGTATTGCGTTGTGTGGATGTGGCGTGTGTATTTCTGTGGGGGAACATTTTCTAAGGGGAAGGTGGAGGGTGGGATAAAGGGAATAGAAAAAGAAGACAAGCTTGCGCGTGTGGCAAAAGGGGGTGGTGAAAGGGATCGGTCAAACAACGGCAATAAACGTTCGAGATTTTAGTGTTCTCTCTCCCTCTTTCTCTCACTCTCTTTTATTTCTCTTTCTACTTCAACCTTTTTTTTATATTTCTGTGACTCCGAACTGAAAAAGGGAATCGCGCGACACAAGGGATAAAAATGGCGCGCTTACAACGTTCGTGTCTAACTCCTACCAAAAAGTCACGACGAACGAAAGAGAAAGAGAGAGAGAGAGAGAGAGAGAGAGAAAGATCCAACTGAATCTCGCCAGAAACGAAACCACAAATCGGCCGATAAAGATTGAATTCCGATATCGTCCACCGCTGATTGGCCACCGAGCGGCTTTTGTTCGATCGACGATAGAGAAAGAGAGAAACCATTCCACCCTCCATCCTCCCATATACACCCACCCTCTCTTCACAATACCTCAACACACCCCCCACTCGTCACTATTCTCCTTTTGTTTCTATCGGTCTCACGTACGACGTTTAAATGAAATTCCTCTTATTTTTTTTCTCTTTCATATTTTCTTTTACCATATTTTTTGTCTTTAAAATCCTCCCCTTTCTTCCTACACCCATTGATACATCCTTCGATCGTTTGAAGGGATGATTTTTATTTTATTTAGAATGGGTGGGAAAATAAAAGAAAGAGAAGAATTGTAATAGGAATAAGACGAAAAAGTAAAAGAGAGAAATGATATAAAATAAAAATAAATAAAAAAGAAAAATACGTACAGTAAAAGAGAAAGAGAAGGAGAGAGAGAGAGAGAGAGCATTATAAACGAGATCGTTGGAGTATAGGGGGAGGGGGTCGTTTCGAATTCATGGGCCAAGGCTCTGTATAGTGTCGCTCGTAAAATTTATGCATTTTCTCGACGAGATTTATTTTTGATGGTAGTTTTCTCTATATCTATCTATCTATCTATTTATCTTTATTTTTCTTCATTTCTCTCACTCTTATTCATTCGTTATTTCTTTTCTTTTTATTTTTTTTTTTTTTTTCATATTTTTTTGTTATTTTTTTTTTTTTTGTAAGTACAAAGGTTGCTGCTACTCTCA
The DNA here is from genome assembly GCF_049000335.1 of Polistes dominula. Classification (NCBI taxonomy): domain Eukaryota; kingdom Metazoa; phylum Arthropoda; class Insecta; order Hymenoptera; family Vespidae; genus Polistes; species Polistes dominula. The sequence goes on along the minus strand of NW_028301116.1, from coordinate 2,671,048 downwards.
TTGGCCACAGGATATTTTTTTTTCTTCCTACCTTTCTTCTTTTTTACGAGATTCTTTATTACCATTTAAAGCGATTCCCGTTACGCTACCTCGTAGGTGTAATAACAGACTGCATTTATTTAAAAGGGGAATATCTACCATGGCATGTGAACGATGGCGAAGATGGGTAGATGGTAGGTGAACGCATCGTTTCGAAAAGGGCATGATCTTGTTTTACGGGCCACTAGAACCTTATTTTACCGTCCATTCTCTACTTCGCGCAAGACGACGGCACGTTTTCCCAATGTTTTATGACAGTTTAATAATCCTTCGTGAAATCTTCATACTTTCAAATATACATACTTTTCACTCTTTATACGTTTACCTATAATAAATATGATGTATTTCTTTTATATGTATATATGTATATATTTTTATTTTAAAAAACAAATGTTTTAAAAATCATCTATCTATAGGTAAATTGGACAGGTGTAAAAAATCAGAACATATTGTTTTGATTTTGTTGAACATTTCGTATTTGTAACGTTTACATATTTAATTTTAAATTGATGACGTTACAGACAAATTTTTTAATCAATCACAATTTATTGGTGCTAGGTCCAGTGTATGTATTATAAAAAAAAAATAATAAAAAATATATAATGTATGTCTTAGAAATAAATGGAAGACTCGGAACATTGATAATGATCGAGGTATAAATAAAAAAATATTATTATATATTTAGCGTTACAAAGAACTATGTGTTTTTGAGGTTACGTAATTTTTTTATTTACTAGTAATTGCTGAAAAAGTCCTAATAAAAGAATGAAACATTCAACAAGATCAAAACAAATATGTTCTGATTTTTTTACACCTATCTAACTACCCTATGAGATATAAAGTTTATATATTTTATTTTGTGGACACCAAAAACAATTAATTGTTTAACAAATATGTATGTGTATAAATCTTAATATCAAATAATAGACTAACACTACTAACTAACTAACACAGACACAAAAAGGTATCTATTTAAAAATGCAATACCTTTGGCATCCTAACACATAGTATAGAAAAAAAAGGTTATTATATTAAAAAGAACCAAAGAGTCCAAGCCATTGATGGTACCATTAATACTCCCTCTAAAAACCCTACGAAAAGGGCTATCTTTTTCAGCATTTTTTACCTTTTTTTTTATTTTTGTTTATTTTTGGTTCAATAGTCGGAAACCAAACTATTTTATGAACATCACACACCCACTTCTATCAAACTCTATATATTCTTGTAACGGTGATTCTTGTAACAGGGACGGGTAATAACTTTTTTTAAGTAACAATAGAGAAAAATTATAAAGGAAAAAGTTATATGGCACAACAAATGTCAATTATCTATGACTTTACTTTTTTGAAAATGCATCGATGCATCCGCTAGATGCAGTTGCCCTTTTTTTTAAATGGAACTTTATATATTTTTTTTTTTACACTATTCGATTTCTTTTTTTATTCTGCGTTAAAAAGTATTAAATTAAAGTCATCGAAATGTCAATAGTTTGCGAGATATTTGATGTTTTATATCAGCAATGTACAGGATGAATCTTGTAACTGAGACGGGTATATATAGTATAGTATATACAGTAATAATTAATATTATTACTAAAATTTATCCTGCATATCTTATAAAAAAAAATAATTGTTAAGAAACTAACTGTGACACGTTGTTTTTCTAATTTCTTTTGTTGTTTTCATGTTATAAGAACATAGATATATCGAGTATATATTACGGTGTCTTTTAATTTGAAATTTTCGATATTGTTTCGATAAAAAATTGTTTGAAAGAAATGAAATAAAAGAAGAAAAAAAAAAGAAAAAAAAATTGTTCGTTTCCATTCTACTATTCTCATTCGCGAATAGGAAATTCATCTCAAAGTTCTTTGTAAAATAAAATGCTTGGGAGTTTATTCTCAAAGCATTCTGTTTTTATTGCCGATCTGACGAGATTGACCTGTCAGAATAGAAGGGAAATATATAGTCAATGGAACTTTAAAATGGTTTATTTCTCTTAGGTATTTTACTTTCGATGCATCGAGAAATTGTGAACCGGAAACGCTTTGATTTTAGTACCCCTAGCCACTCGAATGGCTTTCGATAACGTATTTTATTTCAACTCATAGAAGAAAACTGAAGCATTGATTCTTACTTTGATGTAGGACAAGGGGGTAGAAACTCCCGTATAAACGATGTGATATATTTTTCGATTTCTAATTAATTCGAACTAACGGATGAATTCAAAGGGTATTCTTTCCTTTGAATTTTAAACGTGTACAATATTTTTCTTTTATGTTATTTCATTGACAAGTTAATAAAACAGTATGGATTGTAATACGTTAATCGTTGTCAATAAAATAACGTAAAACGAATAAAACAATGAAAAAATATTATGGGACACGATAAGATGTTTTAAACAAATTTTTAATTAATATAAAAAAAAATAAGAAATCAAAATAAAATCCGTCTCGTTATGATTTGTGGATAACAATCAGTTTTGTTAATTACGAAGATTCTCGTAAACCATAAAAATAAAAGTGAGAAAAGCAATATTAGATTATAGAAGTTAAAATGACTAGGGTCTTCAGAAGAAAGGGTAAGGGCATCAACTTGACGTGATACTTATGAAAGGAATAAAGAGAAGAAATAAAAAAGAGGGAAGCCAAAAAGGGCAATACGAGACGTCAAGTTTGGAAAACGAGCTAACGTCGTCAAGGGTTTGTTGGTTGGTTGGTTGGTTGGTTGTTGGATGTGGGATTACTTATGTGCGAAACAATGTAAAGAATCATCGTAAAAAAGGAAATAAAAGAGGGATGAGTACAGGAAGAAAGTAGGAGAGTAAAAGGAAGAGGGGAAAGATGGTGTGAAGAAAAAACTCGAGACAAAGTTTAAATAACGCAGGTCATAATCTTAAGGGTTTCTTTTTTTTTCTAATTTTCATTTTCTCTTTTTTCCACCTTTTTACAGTTGTTCTCTGGAATATTGGATAGTTTGAAAATAATTCAACCAATTTATGGATATAATAATTAAGATAGTATATATATTGGTTATTTATTGGTTTTATATTATATTGGTATTTATATTTTGTTATGATTTATACCATTTAAATATATGGTATTTATATATATATATATATTTATAATTGGTTATAAACCAATACCAAAACCGTTTGCTTAGTGATTTTAACCACGTACGATTCTTTGCTTCCCTTAAAACTCTTCTCTTTCATTCCCACCCCTTTCCTCTATCTCTCTCTCTTTTTTTCATCTTCGACGATTCGCATTATCGACTAGTTTTTCCCAAAGTCAACCCCTTCCTACCATCCTCACCTTTTTTTCAGGGACTTCTTCAATTCGTGGTTTCGAAAAATCCGAGGAAAATCTTGGGGATTTTCTTTCGACGTCTTTGCTGCTGCTGCTCGTCGTGACGTTGGGTTTGAAGGGTAAAAAAAGTAAAAAGGGGATGAAAGAAGGAAGTAAGGGAAGAAAGAAAGAATGTCGATAAGAACTGGGTGAAGGTGAAGAGGAAGAAGAAAAAAAAATACTTGAATCAACTAATGACTAATGACCAATGACAATAATCTTTACAAATTAAATGAAAGCCAATAATTTGACTAACTCGTAATAAATTTTACAACGCTAAATTAAATCTTTGTTAACACTTTAATGGCCACACGTGTACGCAGTCAAACGTCGTCAGGAGCCCGGTAATATTTTTCAAGAATTAATTTAAAAAAAAAAACTTCATTGTCATTCACGAAAAAATTAACATAAAACAAAAAACAATAATTTAACAATAAATTTAATTTTATATATAATTTTAAATAAATGTTCCGGCTATCACACACATGTTGTGTCAGCGGCCATTAAAGTGTTAATGTATCGAATTTAAAATAAACAACAAGGTTAACAATGATCCATGTTTAAATATTATTGGAGACAGATTTTTAATGAACCTTTAACAGCGGGATTATTCAAATGTTCAAAATGGAAAAAAGTAGTATGATACGAGAATGAAGAAAGGTTAAGAGTGACTAAAAGGCGTGGGAAGAGGGAAGGTAGTTTCAATGAGATACGAAAAAGGAAAAGATGAGTTTCTTGGAACTCTATCGTCTGCTCGAGTGCAAATAAAAAGAGAAAATTCGAATCGTTGTGGGAACTATAGAAGCGAAAGAAATAGAACAAGATGGACTTTGATTAAATTGCTCCGTTCGGTTGGAAAGAGAGATGAGGTGGAAGAAGAAAGAAGAAAAGTAAGTCAGTGTGAGTAAAACATATATATATATGAGTGTGTATTTTTTTTTATTTAATCTACTATTTCTTTTTCTATTATTTTCCTCGTTTTCTTTACTTTTTCTACCCTTTTCGTGTCTTACTTTTTTTTACTTTTATATATATATATATATATAATTGCAATACCAACAGATATCGTTCTAACCACAGAATGAACGAAAAAGAATGAATGAAAGTAGGGTGGGAGAGTAGAAAAGAAAAAAAAGAGTTAGAAAAAAGAAGAAAAAAGAGAAATAGCATTTAAGATGAAAGAGGAGAGAGAGCTTCGAGAAAGGTTTCATTAAAGCTCCGTTGACGCATTCAGGACGTTTTAATTTCGTGAGAAAATAACAAGCGGATTATTTCGGGGTGGTTCGTTTCGAAGAACTTAATGACACTTTTACCACTGATGAAACGAACGATGAGAATGTTGTTATATCTATCCCTAATGTGCTGGATTATTACCCAATAATGAAATATGATTAAAGAATTGTTAATCGATAAAAAATAATTATAAATATTATATTAGATTTTTTGAAAATTATATTGGTTATTTTAATTGGAAAATAATTATGTTAATTATGGATAATATATTCTATAAATTTAATATTAATAAAATTATTAAAATTATATAAATAAAATAATTGACAAATAAATTAAATTATAAAATATTAGTATTCGTAAAAATTAGAAAATTATAAAAATTTAGAATTGGTAAAATTAGAATTAGAAAAATTATTATTAATAAAAAATAAATGTATTGCCAATATACGTTTTAATATTTTGTTTACTTTACAAACGATTTTGAAATCTAAGAAGTAAAAACCAAATAAGAAAAATTGTTTACAACCAAATAAGAAAAATAAAAAAAGAAATATACTAGAATAAATAAATAAAATAAAGAAACTATGAGTAAACAAAAAAAAAAAAGAAAAAACAAACCAAAATAAAAATTTAAAAAAGATCTAGGTGAGTATCCGGTAAAAAAAAAAAAAAGTAGTTGTCTCGTAACGAGGTTTTATAAAAATCCCTAGGGAGACCATAGAGAGTAGGAAGGGAGAACCTATTCCCATTATTCCTTTCATTTTTTTTCTCTCCCTCTTTTTTTCTATTTTTTTCCCCCGTTTTACTTCTAAAACCGGGTTACCCTGGTCTAAAGCAAATGAGTTCGTTAATATTCTGCACCGGTATATTCATAGACGATGTGTAAGATCGAGTTAAAACGAACGAAAGCTGCTGCTGGGCTTCTTCTTATGTATAAAGCAAAGAAATCCGTGCGGCAAACTTGTCCCGCGATGAAACCCGTTGTGTTTCCTTTTTCATTTTACTTTTCCTTTCCTTTATCTCTCTTTCTCTTACTCTTATGCACGTGCGCTCGCGTGTGTATGATATTTCTCGAAGTTTCCGCATAACTGTGGCTATATCACGAAATGTTCAAGGAAAATACTAGTAGTAATAGTAGTAATAGTAGTAGTAACACTAGTACTAGTACATAATAGACATATAGACATAGTAGTAGTAGTAGTAGTAGTAGTAGTAGAAGTAATCCTACGTCGTTCGCGAGTACAAACGCGCAAGCTTTTCGAATTATTTTTATAATCCACCAGTAAGCCTCTCTCTCTCTCTCTCTCTCTCTCTCTCTCTCTCTCTCTCTCTCTTTTACATACTCACGCACCCTCCCTTTCTTTCTATCGTTCTGTAACTCATTTCCCACGTGTCTATATATCTTCTTTTTCTCTCTTTTTCTCTTAAACTTTTAAAAACAGAATTCCTTGTTTTTTCTTTCCTGCTATCTTTTTTTTCTTTTCGTTTCGACTACTATCAAGTTCGTCCCCTTGTAATTTAATTCGCCGGCAAAGCGGAAACTCATTAGAAAATAATACTACGCCAGATAGTAGTAGTAGTAGTAGTAGTCCGTCGCATATATTTCGCTATCCTAAAAGCTCCTTTTAGGATTCTTCAGGGTTAGTACTTTTTTTCGTAGAAATAGGAACTGTTGAGAGAATCGGAGAAATGGGAGAGAGGGAAGGGAGAAAAAACCAAGAAAGGTAACTGGAAATAAAGAGAAGGAGTGGGCCAGAAAAAGAAAGAGAAAAAGAGTAGTTACTAGGCTTTGGCTTATACAGAAAAGAAAGAGAGAGAAAGAGAGAGACGTACACAGGCGCATCCTGCGAGTAGAATTTTAAGCGAGCAGATCCAGGAAATTAGGAAGATTTGATCAGCCGGTCCTGGAATTACAAATAACCTCATTATCGTGGCACGAGCGAGCACAGTGAGAAGAGAGAGAGAGAAAGAAAGAGAAAAAGAAAAAGAAAGAAAAAATTAAAAAAACCCTCACTCCATGTCTAGTAGTATCTAGAACATTGCCTCTCACGATTTATACCGCCGAATTTCCTTTTTTAGTTTGCTAGACTAGCTAGCTAGAAAAGGTGATTAGGTGATTTAAATGAAGGTCCTATGTTACTCGATTAAACACGCGTTCGTGAAAACTCCAAACCTTCCATCCCCACCCCCACTTCCCATTTTTTTCTCTATCTATGTTAAAACAAAGAGTGAGAAAAAGAGAAGGAAAAAAGAAATTTAGAGAGAGGAAGACAAAAAAAACCAATGGGATATTCGCAAAGAAATGAGAAAGAGGGCAAACTGCGGGCTGGGAATGCAGAAACATTAGGTTCGTTATTTTCACTCGAGAGAAAATTGAATTCGATGCAAAATCGGCTTAGTGAGCTAGAGAGACCATCTACCTTTTCCTAGTACTACCACCCGCCCTCTCTTTTTCACCCTTTTCTGTACCCGCGGCTTTGGAGGCAAAAAATACCGTTAAAAAAATACCGAAAGGACGATTCAAACGACGGTGAAACGAAACAACCAAAAAAAGAAAAATTAAAAAAACATGGGCGGTGAAGGTAAGGGTGGGGGTGGTTGGTAAACGTGTCACAAACAATATGTTCTTCATGTAACACATTTTAACCTAAAACCCTAACGTTAATCGCACTTAATACTATCTACCAGAACTCCCACCACACCCCCACTCTGCAGCCCCATTTACGCTATTTCGTATTCGTAAGAAAAAAAATAAAATGTGGGTAGTAGAAAGAGGGGAAAGGATCCATGAAAGAAGAATTATAACGAGCGGGGCTAAATTAACACCCTCCAACAGAAACATTCGAAATTGTTTCGAGATTTATTTATATAGCAGCAGTTAGGAACGCTAGAATACACATACATATATACACACACACACACAGTTTTAACGGATAACAAATTTTAGGTAATTCGTCTGACATGAGTAAGTAAAGAAAATTCTTTACGGTGAAAAATTACAAACCCCTCGCGCTATACGGTAATATTGGAAACAACAAAAAATTTATAATAAATGGATGGATAAAAAGTTTTATTTATTAAAAACGAAAAGAAATATTTTTTAGCTTATAAATTATACATAAACATTTTTATTTAGAAGTTTATCTGATAATCTATGATCATTATAATATATCTTTATATATAAAAACTCAGTATCACATTGTTTCAAATAAATTTCGAAATTACTGAACCTTGATGATGTATTTTTTATTTTGTATAATTTTTTTTAATTTAGTACATAGGATAGTTTTTATCGCAATTATTTTTAATTTTTTTATTGCAAATTTAAGGATTTATTATTTACAAGTTATCTAAATCTCTAAGTTCTGTCAGTTTTCAATAGATGGCGATGTATTGCAGTTCAATTATTTCTATAAAACTAACCTTGCTTTCTATGTTTTTTCGAATATTATTATTTTATGTATTCCATTCTAATTGTAATATTTTTTTATGAGTTGTTACAATTTACTAAATTGTTTAGTAACAACTTAGTATATAACAGTTGTACAATATCTTGTCTGCACGTACAAATAAATAGAAATAATATGGAGTTTCGTTTTTGTGAAAGAAAATTCTATTAGAAAATTTCATTAGTGTATAAACATTTTGATTTATATATCAACCTTTTTTTTTCATGGTGATTATATAAGAAGACACTTTTCCAGTAATCATATCTAGAAGTAGAAAAAGAAACAAACGAACAAAAAATCTAAATTCGAACGAAAGGAGATAGAAAAAGATAGATAGAGAGAGAGGAAAGATAAATTGCAAATCGGATTAATTATCACTATCGTGGACTAACTCCGAGCTCTATATCGTAGGAGCTTGAAGAATAATTACTACGCGGATTTTACATTTAATTTATGCATTCCCCTCCCCCTCTTCCTTCGCCCCATCCCACCCCTTCTGTAAAAATAGAACACCGTGATATTTTAACGTTTCGTAAATTACACTACTTCCATTATTAGAGACTCGTGGGGTTGGGGGGGTTTACGAAACTGAATGCTGTTTTACAAATGTTCAAACAAGGCTTTCCCTTATCCATCCCACCCCCACCCCCCTTTAAAATATCCGACATAAATCAATTTCACGTCTCACGTATTACAATTTGTTATAATTTATTGATATATACAGGAATGGATAATCGATATAATTAATAATGATGGTATAAAAGAGAATGATGAAATATTTGATAAACGATTACATATTGAACAAAATCTTCCCTCTTCCACATTTTTTTTCTTTCTTAATCAGAAATAAGAATTCAAGAGAAATAGGGAATAAAAAAGAACGAGAGGATGAGGAAATACAAGGGTACTTTTGAGACCGTTGCTTGATGTATTCCGAATTAATGCAAACAGCTAATGTTATGTTAATGCCTTTTGCAATGAGTATTAGTAATATTATCTTGGGTATCGTAAATAGTAGAAGTAGAATAATCTCGATGTTTAATCGGTACTTTTATTACAAATACGAGAGTTATATATATATTCGAAGGGGAATCCCTAATGGGAGCAAAATTTTACAATTGAATAACTAATCGAAGAAATTGATTTTGGCTTATTTATTTAAAACATTAGTACACTTACTCAATCAAAAATAATTAAAAAAATAATAATTACAAAATTTTTATTAAAATTGATATTTCAGCAGGTATATTACAGCAAGTTTTTTCCTAACCTAAAAGTTTCGAACCAACTAACTTTTGCAATTGAACTGATCGCAGCGCCAAATGTACCACGTGGTACACGATGTGATAAACTACTCTAAACAAGAGAACTACTTATGTATTGATGATGTTATGAAATATTGTTTGACAATATATCAATCAATAGTCAAAATATCAAATTAAAATAATCAAATATCTGTTTATTAATCTGTTAATTATTTCAAATCGTTTATGAGAGAATCGTTCGTTACACATTACCCTGTAATAACCTAAAAATACAAAGTATACTTTACAATATATATAGTGTGGTAAAAAAAATAAGATATAAATGAAAAGATTGTTATAAATACATTATAAGGTGTCTGTCCTGTCTTGTCCTGTCTGTTGGATGACATGCAAGCGAGCCAACTTACTACCCCAAATACAGCTTTTTCCCTAGCTTTGGACACTCGGAAAAAAAAGTTATAAAATTAATTCAGTTAGTCTCGTCTGTTCGTTTCGCGCTAGGAAGCCTCTTGCTGCCTCGGAACATTTAACGGAGTACACGCGAACGGAAGCGCGGAACGGAAACGACTATGTCGCTAACGTGATGCCACCTCTACCATCAGGATAAAAAAGGGTAGTAGGAGTAGGGGATGAGGGTTTGCTTGGTGCTCTGACGTTCGCGAAAAAGGCGAGACATTTCGCTTCGTCAACGTTCTCAACAAATTTTCCGTGTATTTCACTCACTCATTCTCTCTTTCTCGTTTGCAAGCTCGCAAAATTTTCATTCCTCGTTACGATGCAAGAATAAGGAAAATTCAACTCGTCCAGGTCCGTCGAAAATCATCCTCATCCTCATCCTCACCTCGTCCGAACGAACGTCTCTATCGCCTTGCTTTAAAATAAATTACGTCCAGGTTGCAAGCTCATTTACAACCAAAAGCTTTTCCCTCTCTCCCTTGTTACCGATGTGCACGTGTGCGCGCGCGCACGTTTCACGTTTCACGTTTCACGTTTCTACTTTCCTCCTCCTCCTCTTTCTCTTCTTCCTATCGGGCGGCAATTAACATGAGACAGATTACTGCAAAAAATTCTCTTTGCAAAGTATCCCACAAACCCTCTCCCCTCACTTCTCTTTCTCTCTCCTCCTCTCTTTTTCATCAAACCCCCACTCTAGTCAACTCTTCTCTCTCTTTCTTTCTTTTTATTTTTCATTACCTCTTTTTATATTTCGCTCTTAACTCTTCTCCCTTGCTCTTGGAAATTTCTATGTTTTCCGTTTTACTCTTTCTCTTTTCATTTTTTATTTTATTTCTTTTTCTTTTCTTTTCTTTTCTTTTTCTCGTTTCTTTTTCATCGATTAACACCCCGTGGCAAACGATTACTTTCTTTATTCCTTTTTTATGGTTTTGTATTTGTTTTTACTTTTAATCTAACTTTTTCAGCTCCAAGTCGTTTATAATTAACGCTTTGACTTTTAACACACACTCACACACACACACACACATAAACACGTGAAAAGAGGTTAGACCGATTACAAGAAAGAGAACACAGTAAATTTTACTTAAATCATGTACATACATATGTAGACGTTTAGATTACGCCAATGAAAAGAAAAAAAAACCAACAAATTAATAAAAAAAATAAATGATAAATAAAAAGAAAAAAACTTGAAATTTATTAAAAGAAGTTCTTTTTTTTTTTATATAAAAGAATTTTCTCAGAAAGGAAAGAAAAATTATAGGGTTGGGTTGTAAGCTAGCCAGCTAACCCACCCTATCCGTTTATTCGCTCGCAACACAAGGATGTGTCCCCTCCACCCCCATCATCAGGACAAGTATTCGCTGAAGTAAAGAAAAGAAATAGAAAAAAGAAAAGGGAAAAAATGGGGAATATATTACGAAAAACGTGTTACTTCTCTTGTCACAAAGTAGGAAAAAAATAGTCAAAAAGTTTCTTTTTTTTTTTTTTTTTAAATAAGCTACGATATAATACAAACAACAGATGACAAAAGATGTTCGTATATTATTATGAAAAAAGAAAATATGTCAAAAAAAAAAAAAAGAAATCAACAACGTTTACCATAAATTCTCGTTATTTATCAACGTCGAGATTCACTAATGTAATACCTTTCCTATACACGTTCATGAATCGACCCTTGCAATGGAATCCTCACAAGAGAGTGAAAGAGAGAGAAAGAGAGAGAGATACAATACAATATAGGAGAAGATATAAGCATAGTTAGGGTTGTACGAAAGGTTGGATGGTTAGAGTCGATGCTGATCGCATATTGCAGAAGCTCAAGTCGATACTTGAAACTGGAAACCTCCCACACAACAGCAACAACAACAACAACAACAACAACAGCAGAAGCAGCAGCAGTAGCAGCTCGTTACGTATCCAACAATTAATTACCCTCCTTCGTAAAACTGCGGGACGCCAACAATTTGTCTTCATTGGCGAGACCGACGACTTATCAGAGAAGAAAAGAGGGTGGGTTTAAGTAAAAGAAAAAAAATACCGAAAAAGAAAGAGAGAGAAAGGTGCTTGGAAAGTAAAGAAAAGAAGAAGGAAAGGGGAGGACTAGAGAAAGAGGAAAAGAACCCAAACGAAAATGAAGAAAAAAGGGTAGACCAGAAGAAGAAGAAGAAGAAAGGGGTAAGGTAAGTAAAGGACTGTCGGTGAACATGGTGCAACGTTGCTGGTTTTCCTTCTTCTACTATCGGACCATCCATCAATTGTTTTATAATATCGTGGCGTCGTTTGTCAATCTTTTTACCCTTGCGGACACTTCCCAATCGTCTTTCTTCGTCTTACGTGTTGAACACGCGCTAGCACGAACATATATCATCTCTCTCTCTCTTTCTCTATCTTTCATATATATATATATGTGGAAGATATATATTTTATGATATAACTTTCTGTAGAGAGATAGTATCGTTACCACTCGACTAACGTAACACAAGCCAAAACTCGAAAACTAGCTACCTTCAACGAAACTGTACTATATCGTAATAGATCCTATAAGATCATTTACTTTTGATTTACACGTTTCTCTTACTATTAATAATAATAATATTTAATTGTTATATTTAATTAATCAAAATTATCAATACGATAATATATTAAAATTCACATACGTTCGAATCGATAAAACATAAAAAGTGTTCATCATCATCCAATCATCATTCATTGACTTTTTAGTTATTATTTCTTCTAATAGATGTAAATAAATTAAATTAATTTATATATATATTCAATAATAATATTTATAATAATATATTATATATAATTTTTTATTATAAATAATAAAAATTACAATATTATATATTATATTAATATATTTAATTATTATGTAATTATCAAGCATACACAGTTACACATAAACAAGCCGAGCTACAAATTAACTAATTCTACCTATTGTATACCTTTTATTTTTTAATATGTACGTGTATAATTTTTGATTTTACCCACCAAATTAGGGATAAAGTTAACGATTTCTTATTATCCTCGTCATTTAACCAATCATTCGTTTCGTTATGAGATGAATCGTCTATCCCCTCTTCGTTTAATAAAAAGGAAATAAAAGCTTTACCGAGGAGTACCGTTTAAGATTAAGGTGAATGTGGTTGGGAGTGGTTGACTAAGGTCAAAGGTCGACCAAGTCAGCCGACGATATTTCGCTATTTCCAATGGCCCGTTTGATGGTGACTAATGGCCATGGCATTAAATAAAACGTTTTCTCAAAAAGTCTCTCTCTCTCTCTCTCTCTCTCTCTCTCTCTCTCTCTCTCTCTCTCTCTCCTGTTTTATTTATTTTTTTCTTTTACTTTTTCTTTTGCTTAGTAGACGATGAACGAACGAACGAACGAACGATATTCGTAACATCGATATAGTATAGCAACAACCCTTATAACACAACCTTTCCTTTCCCCTTTTGGTTGGCCACCCTTTTCGTTTTCCTCCTGAAGCGTAACCCTCCCAACCCCTTGCCCCTTTTCCCTATTTTCCTCCGTCCATATCCAATTTCGTTGCTTGGTGGTGTATAGTGGAGTGTGAGAGTGAGTGAGAGAGGTAGAGAACCAGCACGTTTAAGTGAAATACCGAGGAGCTTTGGGCTACGCGGTATTAGCGACCTAACGAACCTAACGTCGCGTAAACTCCAACTTTATCCGGGTGTATGGAGTTACGAAAACGCGATTTCGCTCTAGCTTTAGCTCTTCGATGTTTCAAGTATATATTGGAAAAGGTTTCGATGGTAGTATAGGGTGGTTGTAAACGTTGATTGATACTTTCAATTAGTAACAGCAAAATTGGAACTTTCTAATTTGCTCTCTGTTTTAGGTTTAAAGTCAATAAATAATGAATTTTCAATTTTAACGATTTTCTACTTAATAATCAAACGTCAAATAAATGTAATTTTGTCCAAAATGTTATTTTTATTTGATTTGATAAGATGAAGGCACCACTAGTCGACCAGTTAAGAGAAATAATGGTAACTTCTTGCATTTTTATTAAATAGTAGATCTTTGAACTTTGGACGTCATATAACAAAGGATATTTTTCGAAAAAAGTTCTATTACACAAAAATAATATAAATTAATGGAAAGTCAATCTTGGCATCAGTAGTTTACCATTTGTGAAACTGGAGAAACCGGTAATTGACAATTTTTTCGTTAGTAGTTGACCACTTATACTAAAGTCAAAATTAATAAAAGTAATCATTAAAATTTTTTTAATTTAATTTTGATTATTTTATTATATATATATATATATATATATATATATATATATATATATATATATATATATATATATAGATAGATAGATAGATAAGATAGTTACTGCGTCCCCGAAGGGTTGCACTCCATTAACAATTATCTCCTTAACCTAACCTAACACTACCCTCTCCCTCACTTCCTCTTCTTCCCCTCCCCCTTCACCCGTTCCAGACCTCCACTTCTTCCTCCCATCTTCCCCTCCTTGCCTCTCCTTCTTCTCTCTCATGCTCCCAATCCTCTTCATCCACTCCTCCCCCATTCCACTCTCATCCAAAATTTCCTTGATCCTCTCTTCCACTCCTCTCCCGTCCTCCTCCCCGACCGCTCTACTGCAGCCCTCCAACACGTGCTCCCATGTCTCTCTCTCCCAACCACACACCCTACATTTTTTCTTCTCCTCCTCTTCCCAGTATCTCCCTTCCCTCATCTCATTCCCCAATCTAAATCTCGCCACTCTTCTTTTTCTCTCTTCACTCCACTTTCCTACCCAATATCCTGGCAAACCTTCCGCAACCACCGTCTTGTACCACATGTTGTATCTCGACTCCAATATCTTCTCCCATCTCTCCACCTCCTGTCGCCTTCTTTCCTCCCTCTCAATCTCATCCCACCTTTCCACCACCTCCACCCCGTCCTGCGCTATCCTCTCTTTGAACTTCATCCTCTCTACTTCCCACTTTGATTTCCGTACTTCTATCTCCCTTTCTCTCTCCTGCGCCTCCTTCCAACACTCTCTCGCCAGCTCACTTCCCTCTCCTCTCCTTAACTTCTCCTCATATTTCCACGCTCTCTTCGCCGCCTTTATTTTCAATTTGTCTCTCTTCACTTCCTCCCTTACCATATACCCTGGTGTTCTCCAATCCACCCCCATAGTCCACCTCAAAAATCTTTCCTGCACCCCCTCGATCTCCATCCTCTCCTCCCAACCCCATATTTCCGCTCCATAACTCAAAACCGTCCACACTAACTTGTCAAACAGCCACAGCCTCCTCACCCAATCCTTGCCGAACATCCTCTTCCCCAGTCCCCAAATCTGCCTCATAGCCGCCCCCGCCTTCTTCACCCTCTCCTTCACATGCGCCTCTTGACCTCCATTCTTCTTGAAAACATAGCCCAGGTATCTAAACTCCTTCACCTCCTCTATTCTCTTCCCCTTCCAGTTCCAGTCAATCTCTCTATTTCTTCCCCCTCCTCTCCTAAATCTCACTATCTTTGTTTTCTCCACACTGACCTCCAATTTTTTCCTATCACAATATCCCTCCATTCTCCTCAGCATGCTCTCCATCTCCTCCTCCCTTTCCGCCAACAACACCACATCGTCTGCATACGCTAGTGAACAAATCCTCCTCCCTCTCACCTTAACCCCTCCCCATCTTCCTTTCAACAGCTCCTCCTCCAAGTCCGCAGTCAGGAGGTTAAAGAGCATCGGGCTCATTGGACAACCCTGCCTGACCCCTCTTGCCGTCCAGAATCTATCACCCTCCTCCCCCCTGCCTTCACCCTACTCGCTGTTTCATTCAACACCTCCTTCACCCTATCTCTGAGTCCCTCTCTTATCCCTCTCTTCTCCATCCCACGCAGCAGCACCTCCCGATCCACCGAGTCAAAAGCCGCCTTGAAGTCCAGGAACGCCGCCACCAGCTTCCCCCTCTCTCTCCTTCCTTGTCTTCCCACCAGATAATTCAACACATATATATTGTCTATCGTTCCTAGACCTCTCCTAAACCCTGTCTGGTTCTGCGGCACCATCCCCTTCCTCTCCACCTCCTCCTCTATCCTGCCCGCCAGAACTGCTGCGTACACCTTGTACAGCGACGGCATGAGTGTTATGCCTCTGTAGTCAGACACCTTCTCCCCTTCACCTCTCTTCACTATTGGGATTATCAGCCCCTCCTTCCACTCCTCCGGCCAGCCCTCCCCTCTCCACACCCTATTGCAGACCGCCCTAATCATCTCCAGCCCCTTTCTTCCTCCAAACTTCCAGGCCTCGTTAGGAATCGCATCTATTCCCGCCGCTTTTTCTTCCTTCAGCTTCCCTACTACCCTCTCCATCTCTTCCATACTTATCTCCTCTTCTCCATCTTCTCCCCTCCCCCTCCCTGTATCCAGTACGACTCGTTCCTCCGTCCCACCCAGCAACCTCATGAAGTGCTCTCTCCACTCCTCTTTCCCTATGTTCTCGCTCACCTTCTTCCTCCTAACCCTTCCTCTGTTCACTATCTCCCAAACTTCTTGTTCCGTCCTCGCCTCCCCTATCTCTCTCATCACCCTGTCTCTCTCCTCCTCCTTTTTCCTTTCACACAGCTGCTTGTACTCTGCCTTCCTTCTCCCGTACTCTTCTCTTGATCCTCTCCCCCTCCTCCACTCCCTTAATACCCTCCTCGTTTCGCTTTTCATCCCCCTGCACTCATCGTCCCACCATCCCTCCTTCCTTCTCCCTCCCCTTCTTCCTCCTTTCTCCTCACTCCTCACCATTTCTCTTTTCACCTTCTCTGTCATCTCCTTCACTATCTCCTTCACTCCGACCTTCTCTAATCTTACTTCACTTATTCCCTTTTGATACTCCTTCTTCATCTCCTCCGACCATCTGCCTCGTTTCCCTCCCTTTCCTCCACTCTTCCTCATTCTACTGCCCCTCCTTCCTTTCTTCATGGTCACTATCAACGGATGATGATCCGAGTCTATCCTATCACCCACTACTACCCTCTCTATCCCACTCCTCGTACTCCCATCCCCTAACACGTAGTCAATCACCGTGCCCGTCCCCCCCCGTATATGTAAACTCTCCCTCCTCATCCCCCTCAATACCTCCATTCAAAATCTCCCAACCAACCTCTCCCATCATACTCGTTAACAACCGCCCCTCCCTATTCAACACCTTATCCTTGGACCTTCTACCTCTCCCCTCTTCCCCTTCCTCTCCTCCCTCTCTCCCTCCTGTCTCACCTGTCCTTGCATTGAAATCCCCTCCTATAATTACCTTCCCCTCCTGTCCCTGCAACTCCATCCATCCCCTTATCTTCCCCAACTTCCTTTCCATATCTCCATTCACATACACCGCTACCACCGTCCAAACCTCTCCCCCAGCCTTCACCCTCCTCACCATGATTCCCTCCTCCTCTTCCTCCTTGTCATCCTCCCCCTCCCCCGCCATCTCCTTCCTCACCCCCACGACCATTCCCCCTATCCCTCTTCCCCTCTTATGCCTCCTCTTCGCCCCCTGCACTGTCCACACATATCCCCCCGGTAAACGTCTCCTTACCTTCTCCCAGCTTTTTTCCTCCATCCATGTCTCGATTAAAACAATTACTTCCCACTTTTCTATTACCCTCCAAAAATCCTTATCCTTATTCATTAATCCAGCTACATTCCAGAACCCTATCTTCCAATTTCCTCCCCCCGTCCCACTCCCTCCCCCCTTCTATTAGTTTTTTCCCATCTTTCGTTTCCCCTCTTTCCCTTCCCCCTGATTTTCCTCCCTTTCTCCTTCTATTCCCTCATACCCCCCCTCCCTACCATTTTTCAACTCCTCTTTTTCTTCGTCCCATACCCATATCTTTCCATCTATGAATATCTTCCCATACCCCACTCTTACCCTCCTCCCTTTCCTTGCCTCCCTGCTCCCCACCTCCCTAAGCATCCATTGCATCTTCCTCTCCTTCCACGTCCAATCATCCCCTAATAGCTCCCTCCTCCCTTGCAGCTTGCTCTTTTTCCACATCACTTCCCTTTTCTCCTCCACGTTCCTTAGCTTCACCTTCAGGACTGTCTCCTCCCCCTCCCTCCTCCTTCTTCCTATCTCCTCCACCTCCTCTACCTTCACACCTGCCCCTATTCTATCCAACAACCTCTCCGCCGTTTCTTTCGCAGAACCTCTCCTTATCACTCTCCTAATTATCACATTTCTTCTCCTATCCTCCCTTTCTTTCATCTCCATCCTCTTCTCCATTTCTTTCACTTTCCACCTAATCCCTTCCCCCTCATCCTTCCTCGCCCCCATATCCACTGCTCGCCCTGCCACCCTCTTTTCCTCTTCTACCCCCACCTTGCTACCCTCTCCCCCAACCCCCTTCCCCTGCTTCCCCTCCAAATCTTCAATCCTTCTCTCCAGTTTCTCTCTTTCTTCCCTCCATTTCGCTTCTTTCTCTTCCATCTCCTCCCTCCATTTCGCTTCTTTTTCTTCCATCTCCTCCCTCAATTTCGTTTCCTTCTCCGCCATCTCCCCTCTCACTCTATCTAGCTCCTTTTTCACCCCACTAATCTCTTTCTCTACTATATTCTTCACCTCCTCCATCCACTCTTGGTCCAGCTCCCCTCTAACTT
Source organism: Polistes dominula (assembly GCF_049000335.1). Taxonomy (NCBI): domain Eukaryota; kingdom Metazoa; phylum Arthropoda; class Insecta; order Hymenoptera; family Vespidae; genus Polistes; species Polistes dominula. The sequence continues at coordinate 2,652,637 of NW_028301116.1, read as the reverse complement.
CCCTTCTTTCCATCTCCCTTATCCGCTCCTCTTGCCCCTCTTCCACCTCCCTTTTCTCTTGCACGCCACCTCTTCCTTCCTCACCCCTCCCCGGCGATCTAGATATCTTCTGACTTCTTCTAAACGCTCTCTCTTCCTCTTCATCCTCCATCTCCCTCTTCCTCATCCACATTTCCTTCACTCCTGCCGTTCTCCCCCGGCTCTCACTTCTCGTTCTCACCATCCTTTCTGCGTTTGTTTTCCTCCCTCTCTTCTTCTCACCTCCTATCCCCTTCTCTTCACTCATCCGCTTGCCTGTTTCCTGCCTTACCGACTCTTTCCTCCAAACCTGATTCCACTCTCTTCCACCGATGTCGCTGTCGTCGCCACAAACTCCTAACCTCGCTTTCACCTGCTTCCCTTTCTCACCTTTTTCTTCTTCTCACTCACCAATTCCCCCTATCTCTCTCTGCCTCCTGCTCCCTTTGACTTTCCTTCTACCTGCTCTGACCTTCCCTATCTCCTTCACTGCTCTATTCACTCACTTCCACCCTATTTCACCTCCGCTCACTTTCACGCTCTTTCCCTCTATATATATATATATATATATATATATATATATATATATATATATATATATATATATATAATAATAATAATAAATATAATAATATTATTAAATTAATATTATGTATAAATATATAATATTAATAATATCATATATATAAATAATAAAAATATATATAATATATATCTATAATATATATTTATACACGTATATGCATATACGTATTGTAGGTACGAGTTTGCAAGTGTTAGAAATACATTAGTGTAACCGTAATTTGTTCTTCTAACCGATCATTACCCTATAAAATGAACTTTTTAAAATCTCTACAATGTTTTCATTTGAAACGAGATCAGCTTACCACCCCCCTCCCGTCCACTGTTCACATCTACTCTTCCACCCCGTTTCTCTACCACCTCCTTTTACTTTACCCTTTTTTCCTCGCGTTCCTCTCATATTCCTCTATCCTGAATTGTAGCAACGACAACGGCTCGTGCTCGAACAAGTTTAAAACGTGTAATTTTTCAATCTCGATAATGCACGTCGAGACTTGCTATTAAATCAACGTTTTATCGCTTACCCTACCTACCAACGTTAATTCATACTTTCCGCTTTCGTACTTTCATACTTTCATACTTTCACACCTCGTACGACACGAATAAAGCCATTCGTCTTGTACCAACCTACCTAACACCATCACCACCATCAAAAGCTTTTCGAATATCTTTCCAAGAATAATTTTCTTATCCTCGATATTAAACGTTTCTAATCGATCGATCGATTCGATCCGATCCGATTCGATTCATTGCAAAGATAAGGGAGGGAAAAATGAAAAGAAGAAAAAGTTTTCCCACGATAACGATAAAATTCCTGATCGAAATGGAACATCTCTGTGAAGTGTATTTAAGTGTAAGAAATTAATTCGACATCATTTCTTTAATACAAATAAATTTAATATTTATTATTTGTGTTAAATGATCGGTAAAATAGTAAAGAAAATTAGAAAAATTTTACGCTTCAATTATCTGTGATCTTTCGAATCAACATGGATTATTATTTATTTAGGTTAATAAATATTTTATGTTATGAGATATAGAATGAAATTTTGCACGTACAATAAATTTTTGTTGGAACTAGACTTCAGTGTTAATTATTAAAAAAAAATTATAATTATAATAATAATTATAAAATATATTTATTAATTATAAAATATAGAAATTAAATTATTATTAATTATATAATTAGTATTAATTATATATAATATAAATTATATATAAATATATAATATTATATATTATTAATTAAATATATAATTTATATATTATATTATAATTTTATATATAAAATAAAATTATATATAATATATATAATTTTATAATATAAAAAAATATATAATTTATATATTATTAATTTATAATTTAATAATTTAATTAATTATATAAATTATATATAAATATATAATTAATTATATGTAATTAAAACTAGTTATAGAAAAAAAAATACTATCAAACGCATACAGAGAACTAAAAACATTTTTTTTCCTGATTTTTATCAACATTTATAACTAAACGAATGAATTTTACGTGCAAAGATGAGATGGGTGATTGTATAAGATGCTTTCGGCGTAGGTGGTTGTGCCTAAGGCAAAAGAAAAAGAAAAAGAAAAAAATATGTGAAGAAAATAAAAGAAAAGGAAAAGAAAGATAGGAAAGGAAGAAGGGAAATAGTTGGGAGAAAGGTGAGTGTAAAAAAAAAGGAAGCCAAGAATGCCAGACGACGGACTTTAGAAGCAAGCAAAAGAATTTTCTCTCTCTTTCTATCTTTCTTTTTCTCTATCCTTATTTTCTTTTCCCTTATTTTCCCTTTTCATCGTTTAGAAGTTCTTCGCGAATCCCGAATATTCCACCTACTCATCCTTTTTCGTTCTTCCTTCGAAACTCGAATCTCGGGGCCTCGCGTGATACGCAAGAAGAAAGCTGGCTGGACTACTACTAACCGAAAGGTAAAAGATAGAAGAAAACTTTTTCCAGCCTTTTAAAAGATAGACAGAGAGAAAGAAAGAGAGAGAGAGAGAGAGAGAGAGAAAGAATTTCGAAAGGAGATCTGTTGCTAAACTCTCCGAATTGTCCTAGAAAAATTCTTGGCAAACGGCGAAATGTTCGTTCGTCGAGCATCGACGAATCTTCGCGAACTATGGAAAGGGATTACCACGTATATATATGTGTGTTGTCTGTGTCTCTAGATGTGTATGTGTGTGTGCGTATGTTTATTCGAGAATAGGTATATGCATGTATTATATATTCCTGTATGTGTTTTAGCTTTGTATAAAACTTCGGTAAAATTGTCTTCCAGTTTTCCTACGAGATCTTCAAAGTCCACCGAAGGGAAATATTCGAGCTAAGGAAAAAAAGTAAAATAAGTAAAATAAAAAGAAGAAGAAGACGAAGAAAATGAAGAAGATGAAGAAGAAGAAGAAGAGAAAAGAGAATTTTCGATCGGACATTTTCTCTTATTCGAGCTAAACAAGACGACGTTTCTTCGATTTTTCTCGCAATACCTTCCATCTTACTACCATCCACGTTTCTTTGTAAAGAGAAACTGTTTGAAGAATAAACTTTGTCAGATAATAAGGATCTGTACCGATATATATATACAAAATATATAAATAATAAATATACTATATATATAAATATAATAACATATACAATATATATAAATATAATACACATAATATTTTAAATTTAATATTAATGTATTAATATAGTATATTAATAAATTATATATATAGAAATTAAATATATATATATATAGAAATCGAATAATATTATATATATTATAAATATAAAAATAAAAATAAAAAGAAATAAATAAAAACAAATAAAATAAATAAGATAAATATAATAAAATAAAAAAAAATAAAAAATATAAATATTAAATATATATAAAATCATCCTTTGGAAGAAAATAACGAATAACAAAATCTCATGGGATGAGTAAAAGAAAAGGGGAAGGAAGGAGGAAAGGATTTTCTCTTATCGAGATTAAACCAAAACTTGGAAACGGGGAATGGGAGGAGAAAGGGGATGAAAAGGAAAAGAAGGAAGAAGATAGAAGAAACTGGACGAACGAAGACCATAAAACTGGTTCAACAAATAACAAAGAGACTTGAATATAAGAGAGAAAAATAAGAATAAAGAGAAAAATATAAAAATCGTTGCTATAGGATGTATCTTATAAAGGTGCTTCTTCTCTCAATATGTACTCACCTGTACATACATACATACATACATACATATATATATAGAAGGATAAAGAAAAATAAAAGAAAATAAAACTATACGCAGTTTTCATGGTAGATTCTTGAATCGCGTATAGAAGTGAGGAAAAGAGTGTAACTCTGGGATGTTGGATAAGAGAGGAGGAAGAGGAAGAGGAGGAAGAGGAGGAGAAAGAGAAGGTGGAGGAAATGCGGAAAGGATGTGAAAGTCGAAAGCTTCGTAGTGAATAAGAAAGAAAGAAAGAAAGTAAGAAAGTAAGAAAGACAGACAGATAGACAGACAACAAGCTAAGAAAAAGAAGAAGAAAAAGAAAAAAGAAAAAAGAAAAAAAGAAAAAAGAATAAGAGAAAAGCTGAGAGAAATAAAAAGAAATTGTCATCGCAAGGATGGGGTTGGATGCAACCATCCTTGTAACCATACCAAAAGCGAGATCGGCCAAGTTTGCCCCGGCTTCTTTAACTCCTTTTCTCTATCCAACATTCTCGAGACCCTCTTTACAGCCACTGTCATTTGTTTTTACGTTTACTCCTCGTTCTCGTAGTCCTCGTCCTCTTCTTCGTCCTCGTCGTTCCTTATAAAATCCGACGGGTTTTCTACCTATATATACACACCTTTTCCCCAACAATCCCATACCTTTCTAGACATTCATATATACCGACAACAACCGCGAAACTTCCTTCTTCTCTACTCGTAGACTCCAATGTAAGATTTTCAACAGACAACAAAATAAAAAAAAGTAAGAGATAAAATAAGGGTGTTTTTCCAACGTGATAGAAAGAGAAAGGGAAAGTGAAAAGTGGAAAGAATGGCTTGGATGCTTCTACCTCGTTTAAAGCGAGTTCAAATGCCATGACAATCTTCGGCTAACTCTTTTTACATTTTTCTTCTTCTTCTTTTCTTGATAAAAAAAAAAAAAAAAAATAAGAACGAAAGAAGAAAAAGAAGAAGAAGCTGACAGAAAAATTTCAAATGTCTCGTAGAAAATGCCTTTCTTTTTCTCTCCCTTTTTTTTTTTTTTTTCTCATTCACTTCGACGTTAGGAATACTCCTAGAAATGGGACCACCCCCTTTTCCCACCCTTCTTCTGTTAGAGATAGTAAAAGAAGGAAATCTTTTTAAGGTAACAATTTTGAACTACCAACTACTTGGATTTCCCCATCTACTTACGACTAAATGAAACTTATACAGATGGAAATGTTCGGAAAAGGTAAAAGTTCTTTAGAAGGTTTGAGAAAAGAGTGGTGGGGGATGGAAAAGGGGAAAGGGGAGTGAAACTCACGTCAACGTGTTACAAGATTTTATAGTAAACCTCAAAAACCGGATTTACCGAGAGCGTGATAGCGATAGTAACCGTTTTCAAACGTTAAAGTTTTCCCGTTTTACTAGTAAGCGGAAGATAAACACCGAACTTGAAAAAAAAAAAGATAGAGAGAGAGAGAGAGAGAGAGAAAGGGTGGTATCTTTTTCTGGGTAAGGTAAATCCTTACACGATCGAAGGTAATCTTTTTCTCTTAAACTAAGTAGAATAATCTTACATCGATGATACTACAGATAACTCTTCTATAACACGTTAAATAAATTTCCTAAAAAAAGCTCATGATTTAGTATAAACCGTGTTATATGAAACCCCATAGGTTCACATTAATATTTTATTAGTTTTTATTATGTATTATTATTATTATTACTAGCTATGCACCGCCACGCATTACTGTGACGTTGTTATACAGATAAAATTTAGGTTCAAATGTTTCACACACTCACTCAGATTATATTTAGAATTTAATTATATCATTTTTTTTAAATTAATTAATTATTTTATAAATAAATTAATGTATGATAATGTAATGTATGATATAAAATAATGTTTTTATTTAATTAGAAACAAAAAAAGACAATCATTGCAAAACTACTTCCATTTGGTTAGTATGAATATCATTATACAGGTAATGTAATTTTGTTTTTCTTGCATTTTCGTATTATGGCAAATAATGGGTTAAATATTGAAAAAACAAAATCATGTGTTATCCAATAATGTAAAAGTAGAAAGTATTGCACAAAAGTTTTCGCAATGTATGAATCGTGTTACACAGAAACCGTATTATAGGATTTCGTGTTATAAAAGAGTTACCTACATTCGTAAATAAATTATTAACGTGAATAAATTATAACATTTGATATCATAAACGATGAGTTTTTTTGTTGTTGTAGGTCTGATTAAACCTGAGAAAAATTTCATTCGTAGAATATATTCGTATGTTCTTATCAAACGACGAAAGTAGAAAATAAAAGAATAAAAAGAACAGAAAAGAAAAGAATAAGAAGAAACTCGTGAAATTTTTCATCGTAACAGCCGTTAAAACGAAACGACTTTACCGTTAAAGGAACAAGAAGTTATGAGACATGAGAGAGTAGTACTCACGAAAGCTGATGTTAGAGGGTTTTACGATTTTCGGGCAAACCCTGAAGAGGCCGAGCTTGAATCGTACGCTGACAAGGTTTGTTGAACTACTAGGTAAATACGGTATGTATAATTTTTCTTCCGTGTGAAGCCATGCTGGACCCAACAATGCAGTACTCAATGCTGCCAATGCTGCAATCCCACAAACCACACCGCATCTCGTCAATCTTGTACCACCAGGACCACCCGGACAACACATTCTGCCTTCTTCTTCTTCTTCTCTTCAATGATGAAAAACACAATTGACTCTATTTTACTTTATCCGTATAATGAAATCATTTTTGTTTTTGGTTTTTCCTTTTTAATAGGAGATCACCTCGTTAATGAGATAACTTCTTGACTATCTTTCACGATAGGTAATGTCATTTGATTGATTTCAACTTCTCGTAGATTCATTCTTTCTTCTTTTGTTTTTTTTTCTTTTATATGAAAATCAATTGTTCAGCGTTTTACATTCACTCAAGTTTTACGTACACTCATAGTTTAATAATTTCATTTCATATCGTTGAATTATCTTCTTAAACGATTCCAAACGTCTCGATGAAATTCTGAAATGATTTTTTCCAGACAAAAAAATTATACAAATATATAAGAAAAATAAAATAAAACAAAATTGTTTTAAATAAAAAATTAAATCAAATCTAATATTTATCAATGATTATTAGATAACAGATATTAATTCATCTATCATATTCTCGATCATTACACGCCAAAGAAGAACTTGTTTACGAGAATTCGAACGAACGAACGAACGGTGGTAATCGAGACGACCGTTAACGCGATAACGAACGTCCCCTTTACCCTCACCTCCACCCACAAACCCCTTTCCTCCCCTTGCTTCAGCCGGTGCACTTTTAATTGTGTGTCTTGGATTTCCGTCGTTCATGAATATTCCGTGCACGAAATAAAGGACATTTATTCGCGAATATCCGTTCGATATTACTGCATAATTGGAAGTTATAATATAAATTTCGCGGTTTTAAGTTAGGAGAAAAAGATATTAATCGTGAGTAATAATAAGGATAACGATTACATATTAATATATATAGATAGATAGATAAATAGATTGATCAAGGAAGACAGGATGAATCATTTTAATAGGGCCCATACTTTTCTTATTTCAAAAATATAAAATCATGAGTAACAAAGATAAAAATTAGATATGTAAATAAATAGATAAATAGTTCAAGAAGAAAGGATAGATAATTGTAACATAAGCTATACTTTAAAAATATAAAATCCTAGATAACAAGGAGAATGATTAAATATGTATATAGATAAATAAATAAATAAAAAAGTAAATAACAAAACTCATACTTTTCTTATTTTAAAAATATAAAATCATTGATAACAAGGATTACGATTAGATGCGTATCATATATAAATAAATAAATTAAATTAAATTAAATAAAAACTAAATAAAAATAATAAATATAAAAAAAATAAAAAAGAATAAATCATTTTAACATAACCTATACTTCAAATGTTTCGCGCACACACCGAAATCTATGGCTAACAGATAGCATTGGATATATCTGTATCTTTTTCTTTAATTTCTAATTTAATTAATTATTTTATAAACAAATTAATATAATAAAAACCTAGCTGTATACAAATACTACGTTGTGTCCAAATTTTAAGACAATTGGTAAAGTACTTTTAGAAGATTACCGATTAGGAACAAACGAAAAATCTACATTTATATATATATATAGATATACATTTGCTACCTTTAAAAATCTTCCCCTCCCATTTCTCACAGTTTCCGAAAAAAAAACCCAGGCAGTCTTATCCAATACCTCTCGTTATTTTGAAAACGATACCGTAATTCAACGGATCATCATAGGGTAATTTCTATGCGAATACGTACATATGGTCGGCAGTTTCGAGCCTGTGGCGATTTGTCGGTCGAATAGCGATAACGCCCTCTCCCTCCCCCTCTCAGTCCTCGTTCGATGAAAGCGAATAATCCCGGGCTACGATAAGCGAGTTATCGAGACTCCATCGAGTTTGACTTTATCGATTCTCCCACTCTCACACTCTCACACTCTCTATATCTGTCTATCTATCTATCTATCTATCTATCTATCTCTTCACTAGGGAATCAAACGATCGGTATTCTCTCGATCCGGTTCTCTTTCTCTCTCTCACACTCTCTTTCTCTCTCAACCGCATACCACACGGCTTAATGCACGATCCGACTTTTCTTCGATTTTCGATCGTCCGGATCGCGAAACTACGACCTACGGAGAAAATCCTATTTTGGTTAACCCCCCACTACCTCCCCTCTCTCCCCACCTTCCCCCATCTATCACTATAAAAGATTTAACGCCTTTAAAACTTATACGAAAATCGAGATGACCCGCTAAAACTCTCTCGATCACTTTTATTCCTTTCATTCTTATACGTTTTAGTTACATCTCTAGTTGCCATTATTTCTCATTCTCTTTCTCTCTCTTACTTTCTGTCCTATTTTACCATTAGAATTATTTTCATTTCATGGAATTTTCAAGAGATTCCCCTTTTTTTTATTCTTTTCAACGATAACGAGAATTGCTGATTTATTCATTATATTGCTCGAAAATCGTTGATAATTATTTAAATTGGACGCAAACCCATTCAGATAATTCGTTGTTTGAAAATAAGAAAAAAAATATATTTTTGATAAAAAATCATTGACTATTTTTAGACATCTGGTACATATATATATATATATATATACCTGTTCGTCCGTCTTTCTTCTTTTTATTTTCTTATCAATAACTTCGTGATCAAACGTTTTAGATTGAAATCTAGTCTTTCGCAACCCTGACTTGTTCATGACCACGATAAAAGCGAAAAATGTTTTCTTAGAGACTAATTTGAAATTCCTATCGCGAAATTTGCCTTTTCTTTTTTTGATAGAATCGACACATTCTAGAATAAAATCACGAATTCTTCTCACTAATTCGAGATACTTCGTAAGGAAAAAAAGAAAATTTTTCTTTTCTTTTTCGATCGTCTTGTAAACGTTGATTCTCGAATTTAAAAGAAAAAAAAACGAATCTTTAAAGAAATAATTGTAAATCGAAAATTAACTTTCCCCGATTTATTTAAACTTTCTATTCTTTTCTTATTTTTTAAATTTCTGATCGATTTTTATTTTGTTTTTTCTTTTTCTTTCTTTTTTTTTTTTTTTTTTTAATTAAAACTCTTGTTGAGTAACTAGGAAAAGCGATCCGTTTGCACTGCACGAATCCGAACATCAAAACGATGAATTCCCGTTAAATCGTTGAGGATCCTTGTTAACGCATCAACAAACATCTGTCTAATACATATTCATATTTCTGTTAAATAACACAAACTATTTATACGTGCGTGTATGTACATATTATATCAATCGATCCAATTTCAAGAATGTTCCCATATTATATCATTCAATCAATTTTTTTTTTTTTTAATTATACTACTTTGTTTTCTTTCCATTTCATGTAATAATAAGTATAATAAAACCGATCAAAAATAAAATTAAAAAAGAAAACAGAAAATAAAACAACAATAATAATAACAATAATAACAATAATAATAATAATCAACGATTTTCGAGCAATAAATAATACTATTGCCATTGTATTAAATAATTAATTTCAAATTTTAGTTATGTGATTAATTAAAGAAATATTTCGTACAATCCCTGACACACATAGATAGAAAAAAATAAAAAGAACAAAAAAAATGGAGAAAAATCTAAAGAATATAAAGGTACAGGTGAAGTATAGGAGTAGCGTGAAAAAAAACAAAAGGTAGTTCTCTGATAGCCCGTTTGTTTACCGGCTTGTGGATCGTCACCAAGCCATTTTTATTGGCAGCCAGTCAGGGTGTCGGACAAACGTCGGAATGGTGTTCGACGTGGAATTCGTTGACTGCGTGGAACCGTACTACGAAAGAACAGAATGGAACTAGTATGTTCGTCCTTGTATGAGAAAAAAAACGTAAAGAGAACGAGTTGGAAGCAACCAGGATTCGTGCTTCCTTTTTTTTCTTTTTTAAATGGTCAACTAGATGACGGATCGTCCTGTGACAGAAGGATTTCGTGAATGAAGCTTATATGTTCTAAAAATCCTACTTTTACGATTAGAGTTAAAGAAAATTCTATAATTTTAGAATTACACGTGTGTTTGTATATGAGTGTACACTGTGCTGGTATAGATGAGACCAGATGAGCTAAATAAGCCACGAATTTTACATATTATAATATAAATATAACAAAATTTATATTATTAAATAATTATAATGAATAATAATATTTTATATATTATTATAATTATTTTATATTTATTTTATATTTTATATATTATTATAATTTTATATATTATAATATTATAACAAAATAAAAATTTGTATTATAATTAATATTATTATATTAAAATTAAATTCCAATAATAATTACCTAAAAATAATTTATGATAAAAAAGTAAAAAAAGAAATAAAAAGAAATCTTATTATTTATATGATACGATGGTTTATTCCTTCGATTGTTCATATCTCACGTTTTCGATGGTTTCATTTGACGATAGTTACTTTATTCTTTTTTTTTATTTTACAAAAAAAACAAAATCACGATCAATCAAAATACGCCCTTCGTGCGTAACTTATAAATAAGATTTTTTTGCTTTTTTTTTTCATCCACAAGGTTTGCAATTTGTTCTACTCGATATGCTGGATATAGTAACACAGCCAGAGAATTTTCTTTCTATCGATGTCTGGTGAAAAGCGATCGACATTGGTTCTACAACATGAGATATATATATATAAGTTAAATTCCCAAACCGACACACCAGCAAAACGTGAGGAATCCACTAGACGAGGATATTCTGAACCAACCAACTTCCACTCTTCATTTTTCTCTCTTTCTTTCTTTATTTCTCTTCATTCTATTTCTTTTTTAATTTTTTTATTTTTGTTTTATTTTTCCTATAACACGCATCCCCAATAAATGATTATAAATTATACTTTATATATAGAATACTAACAGTGTGACAGGAAGATAACTCGTTTTCGTCTCGTTATCATTCCTAACGTGTACGCTCGTTCACGACACGCATTTCAAACCATTATAATGGTATTCCATATTTTGCAAAATATCAACACCGAATAACAGACTATCAATTTGTTAACAGTCAAATTAATTCCTTTTTTTATTTAAAAAGAAAAATAATTATATGGACATAATAATTTAGTAAAATTGTCAATAATTTATGATATTATCTAATACAAATAATTAGAAATATACAGGGTGGTTTACAATATCCGAAAATAAGTATTAAAATATAACATTGCATTTAAAAAAACAAAGTTGACCAATAAATCTCAAAAATAACTCAATCTAGCAAAAAAATATTAATTTCAAATTGTAGTCTTGAATTTTTCATACAACTTTTTTTTATCCACTTTTCTGTTGCAATTATACTTTCGGTGCTATTTAAGTGGAAAGAACTGTTGAATCATCCTGTATACAGGATAGGAATTTATACGTTGTACAAGATAACTAATTAATTAGATAATACAAACAAACGGAAAGTGTATTTTAAAAGAAGAAACATATATCTCGTAACGACATAAATGAAAAATCATGTGGAAACATTTCTAAAGTAACTTTTATTTTAACAGAAAATAAAAATGAAAATATGAGAAAGGAATGTAATGTGTGGGATGGATATTAACGAATGAGCGTAAAAGTGGAAATAAAAATAATAGGAAACAATAAAAATGAAATGAAATGAAATAAATGAAAGAAAGGAAGAAAAAAATTATCATAATTTACTAAAAGTATTAAATCCAATTAAAATCGAAAAAAAGAACAAAAAAAAAACAAGAATGAGAAAAAGAGAAAGAAATAAATAAATCTTGATGAATCACGGAAAAGATTGAGCCGAAAGTTAAATATTAAATCATTCGAGGAAATTAATAAATGAAATAGAATCGTGTCTAGAAAGAATGAAAGAAAAAAAGAAAGAAAGTAAGAGAAAATAAGTAAAAGAAAGTAAGTAAGTACTTTCTTAAATTCGTAATTGATTGATCTAATTTGATAGATACCATTTATCAATCTGTTTACTCTAGTATTTTATTTATTTAATAAAATAGTGAAGAACAAATTATCGAAACTAAGATAAAAGATTTCTTCATAAAAGATCAAATAAAAAACACTTTCCTAGAAAGTAAAAAAAATATACGATGTTTTTAAATAAAATAAAATAATAAATCAAATAAAAGAATTAAAAATAAAAATAATTCGTTAATAAAAATCAAAAACAAAATACTTTCGTAGAAAAAAAAAATTTACCATTTTTTTAAATACAATAAAATAATAGATTAAAAATAATTTGTGATAATAAAAAACACTTTCCTAGAAAATAAAAAAAGTATACAATTTTTTTAAATAAAATTAAATTAACATTGAAAAATAATTTTTTCTTAAAAAAAAGTGATTGTTTTTCATCTCGAATATTTAAAAATATATTATTTAACACTTAACCCACCTAGAATTAAATTTTTTGTGAAACGTTTGTAAACTGTATAAATAAATAATAATCAATTTTATGTAAATACTTACAATAAAAATCTTCACACACCTTTTCTACAATGTAATACCTAAATTTTAAGACATTTACAATATTATATCTTTTTTTAAATTTCTTTTGAACCGATAATTCTTACACCCTCTGTCATTGTTCTACCTTTAACCCTTCAATCCCTTTCGCAATTCCCATTACCGAAACGCTCTTCCGGAAATAAAATGAGGGAAGGAAAAAAAAAGGACAAGACAAATGATAAGTAAAGTAGAAAAAGAACAAGAAGAAAGAAAGAAAGAAATAGAAAATAAAAGAAAGAAAAAAGAAAGAAATAGATATCTTTTTCTTTAGGAAACGAAAAGAAAAGTAGAATATCGATTACGTACGAAGTAGAAAAGCGATCGGCCGGATGGGCCCATATCGTAAGAAGGGGGAATCCCTTTTTTCCTTTTCTCTTTCTTCTTTTTTTTTCCAACCCCTCGAAAGGCCATCTACGGGTTATTTCGTGCAAGCACGCGAAACTACGTCGGTGTACGAAACGTTCGTCGTTCCGCCACTCCTTCTTCTCCATCCGTTCGAATCTCGGAAAAAAAGAAAAACCTCGGAGCTTTCTCACAGCAAGCAACCAAGCAAGCACTTGCTCTCTTTCTCTCTCTCTCTTACACACTCTCTTTCTATCTCCATCTTTTTTTCTTTCTCTTTCGATCCAGGAAATACGTCAACGATAATAGTGGCCCTCCGCTTTCTACCATCGAACCGTACCCAACCATCCCCTACTCCCTCTTTCTCTCTCTTTTACTCTTCCACCCCCCTTCCCCTTCCCCTTACCCTCTACCCCCCACCCGATCCGTCTCTTTTTCAAGCTGCCCGCGATAACGGCAATCGGAATTAATTTCTTCGAGAGCGAGCAAACGTTTTAATGGTTTTTTCACATAACTAGAAATCCATTAACGGTCTACCCTGGCTAAGCTTTCCTCTCATCCTTTCCACCCCTTCCTCCCCCCCTCCCCCATTCACTTCTTTCTCTTTATCTATTTTTCTCTCTCTCTCTCTTTCTCTCTCCTAGCACCATCACCACTACCACCCCTTTCGTACCACTCTTGGTAACATCGCACGGTCGAAGAATTACGCGTTTTTTACTCTTCCAACGTTACCACCACCTCCCACCCACACCTCGCGTTATTCGCAATACCAGTGGTGAATGGTTGTGGTGGTGGTGATTGTGGTAGTGGTGGTTGTCCGTGCACTCTTCACAAACCCCTTCTTCACAAGTGCGATTTCTGCCCCGTTTCAACCAACCGTGTCGTTATTTTCCCCCTCCCCCTTCTAATTTTCCCTTTACCTATCTCTATCTCTCTCTCTTTTCTCACTATAGACACTTTCCATCCTTCATATCAACCATTTCTTTCCATCCTCTCTCTCTCTCGTTCTTTGTATTTCCATCTCCCTGTGAACCCCTCGAACTAACACCCACTCTCTCACACACTACCCCCAACCCCCATCCCCACCCCCACCATCACCTTTACCGCGAATATATCTTCGAAGTCATTCACCGTTGCGCACCCTTATCGCGTTCAGAGCGGATACGCCACTTCCACGAATTTTGCAGAAATTACGAGCGTTGACAAAGAGCGACGTGCGGTCAGAAGGGAAAGGGAAAACCAACTGGTCCCTCCATATTTGCCATACAATGAAAAGAGAAAGAGAATGGGGAGGAAGAGAGAGGGTAGAGGAAAGTATTTTAACCATCATCACCAACACTATCATAAAAATGTTCTTTTTTTATTTCTTTTGTCTGTTTGTTTGTTTGTTCATACGAAAACCGGGTCATAATGTTTGCCTTTAAAACGAGATTTTTTTTTACTGTTCGTGGATCAATCATTCAAATGGGGAAAAGGGATTGGTCAAACCCTATCGATTTTTCAAATAACGAATACAATTTTGAATACGACTAGGTGGTTCAAGTAAAAAAACATTTGAGATAGCAACAACTAGTGATTCGTAGGGTTTATCAAAGTCTTTAGAAACTTTTTCAATTAATTTTGTTTTAGGTTAAAAGTATTGTTCAAGTTTGTTTTATAATATTATTATACATTTCGTTGATTTAAATATAAGATTGTTTTTAATTGATTTGGAATTAAGTTTATAATTGTTATTTTAATAACAAATTATTGTATAATTATTTATTATTATTTTATTGTTATTTTATAATTATTATAATTAATTCGAATTTAGGTTTATATAGTGACTACATCGATCATATTGTATACTAAGATTTGTTTGCAATTAAAAAAGAAAAAAATAGAAAATGAGAAACAAATAAAGAAAACATACGTACACACAGAAAACAGAGGATAAAGAAATTCGATGGATCAAATAAATGTAGCGTAAACTCAACGGAAAGATTTCAAGTTCACGTCCCCTTATCTTCTTTAAAACGTCTCGACGATACAAAGTTTCAAACAAGAAAAAGAAAAAGAAGAAAAAAAAAGAAGAAAAAAAATAAAAAAGTGATTTATAAAAAGAGAACAAGAAAAGATAAAAAGAGAGACAAGTGGGTGGGTTAGGTAGGAAAGGGTGGAAAGGTTGAGGAAGGGTGGAAAAGGGTGAAATGAAGAGCAAGCAAGCAAGCAAGCAATGGCATCGTTCACAAGACGAAAACGGGAGCGTTAATGCCTAAACGGACGTTGGCCTTTCCAAGCGTAAATGGTGGTCGGTTTCGAACTTTTAATTACTTGGTACTTAAGAGGTGGTGGAAGAAAAGAGAAAAGAGAAAAAAAAGAGAAAAAGAGAAAGAGAGAGAGTTGTTAGAGAAAAGATAGAAGAGACTCGTAGCAAACGTGGAAGCAAGAAACTTGTAAGAAAAAGACAGAAATAGAAAAAGATAGATATATATAGATATATAGATAGATATAGAAGTGAAAAGAAGGAACCTTGCGGACTTTGAAATGAGCAAAAGGACAAAACTTTAGCTCCCGTTAAAATAGGTTTTACCTACTCGAAACTACCTCCTAACAAGACCGAAAATCTTCAAGAACCGTTTTCTTTGGACAAGCTTCGCAGAAGCTTCAACAACTTTGAATGATCTCTACTTTTCTCTAACGTATAAACGCGAATGCGACCTACCGATCAGCACTCAACCCTTCGTTATTTATCTTTCCTTTTTTTTTTATTTTCTTCTTCTCTCATCTTGTGTTTCTCTTTATTTATTTCTTTATTTTATTTTTGTAAGAAACAACATTGAATTACAGTTACTTCTATTATTAGATAATGGAAATAAAAAAAGAAAACAATTTTATAAAATTATTTTCAATAATTATTAATGAAAGTTTGTATTTATTTCTATCAAATTAATAATTTGATCAGAATTTATTGCAAAATATATATGATATATAAAATTGTAGATTTAATTTGTCCCTAACCTCCAATTACCTAAAGTACTTTACCGATTATCTTGAAATTATGACACAACGTTGCCTTTACATACAGCTAGGTTTTTATTACATTAATTTATTTATAAAAAAATTGATTAATTTAAAAAAAAATAAAAAGATACAGGTAAGTCCAGCACCATCTGTTGGCCATAGATTTCGGTGAGTGTGGAAAATATTTGAACATAACCTAACTTTTATTTATACGACGACGTCACAGTAATACGTAGCAGTGCTCAGTTAGTTTGTAATAAAAATAAAAATTAATTATTTGTGTATAAAAAAAAGAATATTAGAACGATTTATTTTAATTGAATTCAACTATTAATTTCGAAGTAATAAAATAATTTTTTAAATTTGTAAAAAAAAATGGTGTACAAGTAAAATGGAAAAAATTCCAAATTCGTATGAATATCAAAAATATATTTTCTAACATACGACTAATAAATTATTTCATCATAATTTCTATAGAAACAAATCATAACTAAAAAAATAATGAATATATATATATATATATTTCTATTTGTTAATTGAACGAGGTATCTCTAAATCCGACCACCCTTTCTGACCAAAACGAAAGGGCTGTTTTCATCATCCTTATCACCGAACAAAAATCATTTCGTTAAAAAACATTTGGAAAAAAACGTGCTCTCCATTTTAGAACGAAACGTTTTCTCGTGTAAAATGTATTTACCTTTGTGAAAAGTTTCTACGAGCTAACCATCCACCAGAAGGGACTGAGAGGGGGTGTATAATTAATTTAGGTTTTATTACTATGAATTACGGCAAGAAAAACGATACAATAAATGCTATTAGTTTTTTTTCCTCGTCTTTGTTTCTTTTATACACACACGTACACATACACACATATATTTCTATCTATATATGTATAATTTCGTTAAGTTGTTTACAAGGTTGTTCGCAAAAGAGAGTAAAAGATAAAAAAAAAAAAATTATTTAAAATACAACGTTTCATCGGTTTCAGCGGAAATTTCAGTATTCTGTTACTACGAAAAGAGAAATAAAAAATAAAAAAAAACCTAACAAAAATGTGATACTACTCTCTCTTCGTGACATCGGGAAAGAATCGATTCTGTAACTTAGTACAGTAAAATGTCATTCTTTACAGAATATAAAAAAAAATAATAAAGAGAAAAACAAACATGTATCAAATAAAGTAATAACGTGTAGAACATTATACAAATATTATATATATATATATATTGATTTGAATTATGAAAAGGAATGTTTGGAAATATAATTAAAGAGATATTATTAGTATTGTAAATAGTATATAGTATATATATATAATATATAGTATAATATATAATAAATAGATAAAATTATAAAACAAAAATATAGTCGATAAAAATTACGATTATTAAACCAGTTAAAAAAAAATGATTTGAAAAAAAGAAAAGAAATAAATAAACAAGGATCAAGTTTTTTGTTTGGTTATAGTCTCGTAAAAATGTATCAAACGATTAAATAAACTAACTTACAAAAAAAAGAGGAAAACGAACGATTGGAGAAAACGAGGTATTAAATGTGCTTTACAATCTGATACCGGTACACGGTTTGCGTTACTTCGCTTATTAAAATCGATACACGTTCTCTACGAATAGTAGAGAGAGAAAGAGAGATATATATATATATATCACATAGAGACATATTTCAACGCGTGTCCATCAGCAAACAGCACTCGTACACCATCATCATTTGGAAAACGAGGGGGGTACTAACAACCAACACGTATGTCTACTCTTCAAGAATTATCTAATAACCAATTTTTTATTTATCCAATGAAAGAGTAATGTAACTTCATATTAACGACTATTTATAAAAGTAATAAAAATCCAAATAAAAGAAATTAAATTATTTTAAAGATAAAAAAAAGATTCGTGATACAATGATGAAACAGAAAACAATGAATAAAATATTTTTAATAAATAAAAAATATAAAAATTTTTATCTATAAACCTTAATTAAAAATTTAATTTTATAAATTTATTTATATAAACAAAAAATATATTTATATTATAAATATTTTTATAAATAAACCACGAATATAATATAATAAGTATGTATCTGTTCTTGAATTATTATTTAATACATAATTTTTTATTCAATGAAAAACTTAACGAATAATTAACGTAATAAAACAAAATTTAATAAAAAAAAATTCGTGATTCAACGACGAAACAAAAAGGAAGCTCCAAACTATTAAAAAACAAAAAAAAAACAAAAATAAAAAACGAAAACTTACGTTTAAAAATAAAATTTGAGCAAAAAAAATTCTAAATAAATAAAAACTAAAAATTCATTCTTACCTGGCCCAAAAGCAATGTTCGTCACCTAGGTATTTCCCCGCGGGCCAGTGAGTTCAATGTATTTAATTGAAAAATGTATAATTCGTGATTTCCCGAAGGGCAGAGACTCGTCTCTACCGCACCCACAACCTTATCCCACCCACCCCCAACCCCCCAATGTTGCGATCGTTAATCCACGCTGGAATAAAATTCCTGTAGGACGTTTCTTCTCAACGAAGCGAGACGATTTGATCGTTCGATCCGATCCGATTCGATTCGATTCGATTTGATTCGATTCGTGATCGGCTTAAGTTGCAAAGAATCACTATACTATCATCTCTTTTCCTTATCTCATTCTTCTTCCTCTTCTTTCTTTATATTCTTATCTAACAATAAGAGAAGGTTAAAAGAAATAAAAAAACGTAAACGGAAATAGAAGAGAATACTCGTACTCTTGTTGGTTTTTTAAGTTGTTTTTTTTTAACTTGAAACCCTTTTCTTTTCATTTCTCGATCGTATCATCAATTATTTCGTTCTTATCAGTTTTCTTCGAACGAGACACATCGACAAGGGATGGGTGGGGGGAGGGGGGGGGTAGAGAGTGGAATTCGTTGCCAGTATAACCGATAACAATGTATCTCGTTTACCGGTGGATGAAAGACGTAAACAATTTCCGGTGAATCTAACTCTCTCTCTTTCTCTTTCTTTCTCTCTCACATCCGGCAAAAGTATCTATCTTTTTTTTATTTATTATTGTACCGGACAATGTTGTTGCATTGTTGTTGTCGTACAGGTAAAAGGAGTATAAAATCTGTTGGTTCAACTAGAAGACATAACGAGAGAAACGTTTATGTTATATATCACGCACACAAACACACACATAGAATCCTTATACTCTGACTCAACCCTGATTATACCCCTTTTAATCTGACATATGTGTGTATATTTTGTTTGAAAATAAGAACGGGTTATTTAACGTTAAATTATCGAGAACGATTATGACAAGGAAGTTCGTCGTTATTCTCACAAATTTATCGTTCAAGGAAATTAGATACCCAACGTCAATACGATCTTGATTACAACCCCCACATTTTCTCACCCTCACCACTACCATCACCACTATCAGCATCACCTCGTATCTCTTCATCCTAGGATTATCGTAAGGAATAAAAGGTTTCTCGAATATTGGTGTCAAATATTCCTGGATTATCCCCTTCACCATCTCCCCCCTCACCCTTATGATATTATTTATCATAACGATCGTCCGTTAAGGTTCAAAAGATAATGATAGGTGTTAATGATCATTGGTGTGTGCGTGATTTTTTGTACGATTCGTTCTTATTTCTTCAACCCCCTTCTGTTATTTTCACGTAACACGTTTCCCACGTTCGACGTTCCACGAAGTCATTACGTACGCGTCAGTGTCAGACCGTATCCGGTACCGCAGCCGCCACGGCTTGAAGAATACAAAAAAAAAGAAGAAAAAGAGAAAGGGAAGGGTAGGGTAGGGAAAAGGGAAAAACGAAAAATACAAACGAGAAACGGCGAGAACGCAAGAAAATGGGACAAAAACGAAACGAGGATAAAAGATCGGTTGCAACAACGACACGGACCGACCAGTGCAATATTTCTTCCCTGTCATGAGCGGTCGTTTGGCCCAGATATCTCTCTGCCAGCAACTTTCGAGAGAGAGTCAAAACTCACGTGAACCACCCTCTCAACGGATACACCATTGATCTGATCAAATTCAACGAAAGAATACGAATCTTACTATATATATATTATTAAGAATCTCAAATATTTATCATGTTCAAGATTCTACGGAATAATGGTTGAGATACTTTTTCAAATCGGATTTACTTTTTGTTTCTTTTTTTTTATATCTAATATAAAAAGCTCTGAAATTTTTCTAGCAGATACAGAAAAATGGTATGAGTTGTAATAGAAACGAAAGTGTAAAGAGAATTTAAAATATTATTCTTTCTTTTTTTTTTCTTTTCTTTGCTTCTACTGTTTAAATAATTCTAAATATAAATTAAAATGTTATGAAGATTTTTAATAAAAGTGTATTTTTTTAAATGTAAATATATATACACTTTTCACATCCGTTTTACTATGTTTTATGTTTTTATATATATCTTGTGAATATTATTAAAGTCGACCAATTATATAAAACTAGTTATAGTTATTAGAAAATTTTTAGATTAATGGTAAATTGTTTATTTTTATAAATTACCTTTTTTTAGGATTAATAGGATGCACGTGAGACAATTATTAACTCTACAAAATATATATATTCTTTATTATTTTTTTTGTTATAGAAACTCTTAGAGCATAGAAAATTAAACAGGCTCATGTTTTATTAATATTTTATTATCTTAACAACAAAATAACATATTTTTAAAAATTCTTTTATATAGTTCACATAACTACCCCTACATCTCCATATCTACTCAAAAATTCAGAGCACTTTACTCAGTCTACAAAAACTTATTCCATTTAAAAAAGTGTCCGAACATTCTGCAACGTCTATATATATATGCATACATATATAGAAAGAGAGCAAAAAAAAATGAGAAAGATAGAAAGAAAAATCTAATCTCCACGAGATCGGAGTCACACCATATATAAACAACGTTTACAAAATTTTTAAAATTAAAATTAAACCAAAAATATAAATACAAGGAGAAAATGAACAGCAAAAAATAGGACAAATTTATTTAATAAAACGAAAAAAAGTGAACAAAAAATTGATCATCGATGTCACCCTTTTCAATCACAATTCATTTGCAAAACTACGAACCGAATGATTTTTTTCACGTTTCACAAATATTACAATATAACAAATATAATAATCAACTTAATATTCTAATTACATTTAAGCAAAAAGAAAAATAATATAACATATAAATATATATATATATAATATAATTTTAAACACATACGAAGATAAGATCACGCATTTAGATAAAAACAGATAAACAAACTGAAGTAGTAGTAGTCCTCGTGTTCTATCGAATAAATTTTACTCCGAACAAATAAATAAACCTTTTTTAAGGTCCGGAAAGGTACGTTCGAACGGTACGACGGCCAAACGCGTACTGGCTCTTCGTAACGCGCGCGCCACCCTTCCACCTTAAAACGAATAGTGCCGGTGAGAACCGAACGAATTCCGAACGAATCCCGAACGAATCTCCGAACGTACGACGAACTACGATGAGGGTTGACAACCCTCGAAAGCATCGCGCTTTCAGAAGGAGATGATGCTACTGCACGCTCGTTTACCCTCCTCGACCACACATACACATACACATATACATACACATACACATACGCACATATATGTACACACATTACCCAGACTATCCTACGCGTTATCTAATTGCCTTATGACCAGATATAAAAGGGTGTTCAACAAGTGACGAAACACGACCAATTGATAATAATCTTATTAAAAAAATAAAAATCGACAAATTATATCACGCATTCGCAATAACACACATAAACTCATTGAATGTGTAATATGTATATAACTATATATACATGAAAACCTTGTTATCATTCGATAATGATATGCTAATCCCATTAACGCTTGGATTTATTTATTTTATCACTACCGAACGTATTTCCAATTTATTTGCCTTACCAAGGTTAAAGATAATACCAACTACTATTTCCAATTTTAATCTCAAAAAAAAAATAAATAAATAATCCGTACTTTGACCTCTCACACTCTATGTTTTTTATTGTTTTTTATTTTCTTTCTTTTTGGTGTCGCGTACAACGCGTATACGAGCGTGCCAATGAAAATTCATTAGACCGTCGTGTCTCTCATTCTTCATTCCTTCGTTAGCGTGATATAATAGACGAAATTAGTTTTCATATACATATATACTTGCATTTTATCTAATTAACCAAAATATAGAGAAATTTTCTTATCGAATAAGTAAGTAAGTTTCTTGTTTGTTTTATATGTATTATCCTTTTACAATGCATATATGAAAATATTTCTTACATGTATATAATATACTTACATATATATATATATATATAATATTCTAACATGTATAAAATATTTCTACATATGTATATAAAATATTAAATATTATAAATGTTACTTTTTAAATAAACTTTCTAAGAATAGATTTCTCAAAATATGAGAACGTAAGCGTGTTCTCTCTCCCTCTCTCTATTTCTCTGTCTCTCTCTCTCTCTCTCTCTTTCTGTATAATTGTGTTGTAATAGCTGTCACAGGTGCCGCTTCGTTAAATTGTTAATACGTTGTAGCAGCAAGCTCGTTGGAAATTTCCCGTACTTAATGCACCGCCATGAACCTACCGTGTGCGATAAACTTCGCCATTGCGCGATTTTGTCAACGAGCAAACCCAGTGAAATGGCATGAAAAATAATTAAAAAAAAAATACAATAGACGGAGGGTGAAAGTCAATATTCCACTGTTTTTTTATTTTAACAGCTTCCCCAAAGAATCTCTTATTTTTTCATTCGTTCGTTCGAAAATCCTGTTATTATTCGATTGGATCAACTAACGAATGATACTTTTATAATTGAAACAAGGAAAAAAATAGTTGTTGTTTTGAACGAAACAAAAAAAAAATTATTAAAAAATATAAACAAATATAAAAAAAACATTGAACAAAACACTTAGCAAAAGTTGTTTCTTTTAATCGTTCTGCGTGCTTGAAAATAATTTTTCTTAACTTAACTCTTAATTAAATTACAGGTAAGTAATCGGTATATATATATATATATATATATATATATATATAAATAGTTAAATAATATTTATATTAATTTTAAATTATTTTGTATTTTAATATTTAATATAGTAATATAGGTAAAAATAATATTTATATTAATTATTTAATATTATATATTAAATTAATATTAAAATAATATAAAATTTATTAAATAATTAATAAATTATATTAATATTAATAATATAAATTTATATTAATATAAATATTATTTATATATATACCTATATTATTATATTAAATATTAAAATATAAAATAATTTAATATAATTATAAAAAATAATTAAAACCCTCAATAAAATTGTCATAATTTATATTGACATTATCATAGTACTTATTCAAAGCATTTCACAACGTAAAGAAAACAACTTAAAGCAAAATTGGTAAAAGTATATATAGGTTCTTACTTACAAAGGAAAAGGTACACTGGGAACAAAGAACAGATCGTGAAATAGCAAACGAATAAGAGAAGGATAAATCTCGAAGAAATCGAATACGTATATATTCCTTCTCTCTCTCTCTCACTTTCTCACACTTTCTCATTCTCTTTCTCTCTTGTTTTCTCAATAGCAATAAATCAAAATCGTTGTTCTTGATGGAAGTGTGATCGTTGAACCGAACGATAGTTGAAAAAGAACAAAATCCAAACGAATAGATATAATATACCCCGCGATGAAATTCACGCGACCAATGAAATTGCTGGAAGGGATTCTGATATTTCAGAAAAAGGGTGTGAACAAATACACACACACGCGCACACCAGCTTGCTTGACGTAAGAGAGAAAGCAAACTTGAAGCAAAATTGAGAATGGAAAGGTGAAATGAAAGAGTGAGAGAAAAAAGAGAATATGTTAGAGAGAGAGAGTGAGAAAGAGGGAGAGAGATGGTGGTCACGGAACCATGGTACCTGGACCGAGGTCGAAGGTTACGACAGATACGGATACGACGTTGTGCAGCTGGAGATATACGCGTCAGAGAGATCCACATTGTGATCGAGAAGCACCAGAGAGAGAGAGAGAGAGAAAGAGAAAGAGAGTGTGAGAGAGAGAGAATCTAGCTTTACGACCGATAACGGATGCGTTTCGTGGTCGACTCCTAGGTTCCTTCGAATAATGTTTCAAGTTACTCAGAGATATGTTTGAAATGAACCCCCAAACCTTCAACATTTCCCATTCCCTCACTTTTCTTATTCTTTATGAAAAACTGTAATCATGCATCTATGTTGAATTTTGGAAATTAATTGTAAATTATATTTATTGTTTGTAAAATCTATCTTAGTTTGTATTAATTAATTAAATATCTTGTGACAAAAATAATTTATTAATAATTATGTAGAATAATAATTAAATAAGATGTGTTGTCATAAAAATTCATTCAAATAATTTTAGTAGTATTTATGTTAATAAATAAAATTAAATTAAATTATATTAATATTAAATAATAAAAATTGATTAATGTTTGCTAAATCTATCTTAGCTTATATTAATTAATTAAATATCTTGTAACAAAAATAATTCATTAATAATCATATTGAATATTAATTAATTAAGATATGTCGTAATAAAAATTCATTGAAATAATTTTAATATTATTAAAGTAAAATAGAATTATATTAATATTAAATAATAAAAATTGATATTAAAAAATATCAATAAAAGAAAAACGAATCATTAAATATTGAAATAAAAATGCAAAATAATCAAAGAAAAATGTTTCATAAATAAAATGTTGAGTTTAGAATGTAAGTTTTAAATTAGTTTTATTAAGATATCCCGTAATAAAAATTAATTAAAATAAATTAATTATAATTACATATAATAATAATTAAATAAGATATCTCGTAATAAAAATCCATTAAAATAATTTTAATCTACCCTGAGATAAGTAAATAAAGTATTAATAAATACTAGATATTGAATGATAGATAATAAATATTAGATATTGAAATAAAAGTGAAAAATAATCAAAGAAGATTTTTCATAAATGAAATGTTCAATTTTGAATATAAGTTAAATTAGTTTTATGACATGGATGATCTTTCGTTGTTAAATGACCATTACTTATAACTTCAACTTTTCGGTCTCCCAATTATGATTCTAAGTACATGTCCAATGTACATTACAGGAAAGGTAGATATTAAAGTTACTGTGTATTTTGTACAACTATAATACATACCAAAAGTCGAAATGAAGATATCGTCCGCTTGTACAGTAATATAACGTGTCACGTTTTACATTCCCCTTTATACTATATACGTATATATATTTTATAATTGTGAAAATATATGGAATTACCAAATGTATCCTAATTATTATGAGTTTGGGTCGTTTAATTAAAAATATAAAACTACCTTGTAAATCAAAATTGTAATAAAATTCAATTAAACAATATCTTAATAGTTCAATATATTTAAATAATTTTATAAAACAAAAATTAAAACAAAAATTATTTATATTATAATTTAAATACTTAAATTTCTAAAAAAAAAAAAAAACATTCTAATGAATGCCATTACTCTAAATTGCATCATAATAATAATTAATCCAAAAAAATAAAAACGAATAAGGATGAAATAAAATGTTCGTAGGACCAGCAATTAGAATTAAATCAAGTGACCTTGAGTTATATAGAGTAAACGTAGAAGAGATACGATAGTCCATCCGATTGGCTCATTATTCGTACACCATGTCGCGTATCCTATTCACCCTTCGCAATTTGTGCTCGGTTTGATTTGGTTCGATTTGGTTTGCTTTAGGTTCACCCTAATTCGATCTGGTTACCGCGCGTATTCAACGCAACGATTCGATGTTACCTACCTACTATCGAATGATCATATTTCCACGAAGAATTTCACCATAAAATATCTCGGAAATCTCATATATCATTGTTACTTAACAAACAATTAATACAACGATTTCGATATTACAGTACATTCATCAACATACAGTTAATTCATCAAAAATACGATAGACAATTTTTCTTTAAATGTAAAAACAAAATAAATGAAATTATTCGATCATCCCTTATAATAATGAGACTTTTAATATTAACCCTTTACCCGCCGATGGGCTTTTTTAGGGATGAATTTTGAAATTGTTTTTTTTTTAATAACTGCAAATAGTATAATATATTAATATATTAATATATTAATATTAAATAAATATTTAATATTATTATTAATAATAATAATAATAATAATAATAATAAAATATAATAAAATTATATATTAATATATTAATATTTTAATAATATAAAATATTATTTATATATAAAATTATATTTGTATAATATATATTTTTATAATATATTTTTCTATCCCCCCCCCAACCCCGTTATATTTTTTGCAAATAATTGACCACAATTAATTTGATATTTTTCATGGACCATTAAAAGTGTACAAAGTTTAAAAAAAAAACTAAAAATCAGATGAGTTGCAGATAATTGCAGTGCCTTTGTGTTACATATAGTGAGAAAAATGAAATAACGTAAAGTAATGCTGGAAAATGATCGAAGATGAGTGGTTGTAAAGTATAGGCAAAGATTTTTTTTTCTTTTTCCATAAAAACTCAACTCAAACCTTTCTCTCTTATTCTCACAAGTTTTCCAACATTGTGTTGCTCAGGGGTATTGCTCAGACTTAGGTTGGCGGATCGTGTACGTAAATACCATGATTGATGGGGTAAAAACAAACCTTAAATCATGCTTCCTCCCCTTAGTATATATTCGTTGATCCAGCATCCCTTTCTCTCGTTGTGTTGCGTGAAAACCGACGGAGTTTACAAACCTACAATAGGGGGATTCTTCGGTATTGCTTGATTTTCCAAAAGGATCCTTCTATTGGCCAGACCCTACCATCTTAAGGCACTTAACGCATCATCATCTATTGTTTGTTGGTATTGTTCAATTGTTCAACGGCACATATGCTATTTCTATCTACCTTTTGACGTTAACTATGAAATTGAGGTCTTCTGAAAGGATCACTCATCACATCATCAACGTTGATGTTTCATGTCTGTGAATAACCGATTAATAATTTCAAACGATACACCATGACAGGGTTAAGTGATTCACGACGTTGAATTTCTAAAGTGAATAACTTTTTTTTCAAATGCATGCTTTTATTCGGTCAATAAATTACTCAGCTCGTGGTTGCTATCTAGGCGTTTAATAATCAGGATATACAGGACAATCATCCTACCGGTAGTCCTTTATGGTAACGAAACAAGGGTTTTCGAAAATAAAGTTGTTCGTAAAATGTTCGGTGCAAAACGCGATGAGAAAACGGGTGAATGGAAAAAACCACATAACGTAAAAGTACATCGAATGTACAACAAACCGGACATCATTAACGTCGTAAAATCACACCAATTAAAATTGGCAAGTGACGTAGTGCGCATGGGGGTGGATCGAAGGGCGCATAGAATACTGATCGGTATATCGAACGGGAAAAGACCACTGGGTAGACCGAGACGTAAATGGGTGGACAATATTCTTTCAGGATCTTAAAGAAATAAGCTACGAAGACCGCGAATGGAGGGGTCAAAGCTTAGGAATGAGAACACTGGCGAGATTTGGTATTTGCTGCAATGAACTTTCGAACTCCTAATGCCAATTAATAATAAGATAGAAAGAGATAAATGATCATCACCGATTAATCAATGAATTAAATTTGAACACCTGGTTATACATATATATGCTTACAAGGTGCACATGTAAACATTGCTTTGCAGTCAAAGCAATAGTCTATATATGCACTTTCAATGTATATTAGTATGTGTTTGAGTGTGTATGTGTGAACATGCATGATAGTAGGAGAGTTCTAGATGCATACTTTAATAAGACGCATCTTCGATAAAGACACCAAGCACGATCGAGACTACCTGTGTACCAGAAGAGACCTTGTAGAGCTCTCCAGAGCGTCACAAAGCTTCCTCCGAGCTTTGCCTTCGAATTACCAACTCTTGGAGATGACTCTCAAAAACTTTTTC
The DNA here is from genome assembly GCF_049000335.1 of Polistes dominula. NCBI lineage: Eukaryota > Metazoa > Arthropoda > Insecta > Hymenoptera > Vespidae > Polistes > Polistes dominula. The sequence continues at coordinate 2,624,303 of NW_028301116.1, read as the reverse complement.
CATCCAATGATTGCCTCCCCCCCCCCCCCCGACCATCGTATGAACGTATCTAAACTTTCTCTCTTATCCTATTTTTTTTTTTCATGAGCCACCTCTGGATGCTTTTGTTCGTTCGTTCGTAGGTTGGTAAGTTCATTCGTTTATTTTTGCGTAACGCAATATTCTTCGCGAGATAGAAAATGTTTTTTTTTTGTCTTTGTTTTTTAGATCAAAAGTTAGCCTTGTTTTTCTTTCGTATAATACGATAATTTTCTTTTCCTTTTTTTTTTTTTTAGTTTTTTATTTTTTTTTTTTTTAAGATTAAAATCAGTATTAAAGTATAAAATTAAATAACGTCTCGTATCAAAATTTATAGGATTATTTGCGAATATATTTATTGTTATATGTAATATTTATTATCATTACTATTTAATTTTTATATTATAGTTATTTAACACATCAAGCAAATGTTAAATTTTCTTACCAAAAATTGAACACCAAAATCAATCGAGATTGACACATGATTCGTAAAAAACGTTACAATAAATTTCAGTAAAATACGTCGTTGAGAATGAATACTCATCGTTAACCTAATATCCCATCATTCTCAATTATCGCGACAAATTTTTTCCCTAGCTTGCGATGAAAAAGAAAAGAAAAAAAGGAGAAATGAGATGAAAGAGGAGGGGGTTAGGGGTGAAGAAATGAGAAAAAAAATCGTGGAGGGTAAAATTCGTGATACGCGTTGTTCAACCCCCTACCCCCTACCTCCTATCCCCTATCCTTCTCTGTATCGTATTATACACAGTGAACAAATTCAAACGAATATGAATCAACACAACTTACCAATTTGTATTACGTGTTTTACACTTTTACATGTTGTAATTAGGATGATAACGTTGTTGAATCATTTTTTCTTATGAGTCACCATAAACGATAGATAAGATTATTTTCTCATGTATTAAAATATCCCAAATAAAGTACGAAAAGGGAAAAACGATTCATTTAATGTAAGATGAAGACTAGGAATAAAGAAAAAAAGGTAAGAAAAAGAAACAACTAGAAAGAAGAAAACGAACGCTTTAAAGCGTTTGAAACATGTGAGCAATTTTATCGTTACTCTGTCGAACGAACCAAACAAGAAAAAAGAAAGAAGAAAATAGGAGAAAGGGAAAGGGTAACGGATAGAGAAAAAAAATAGAAAAAAATAAAAACAAAGTGGAAAAAGAAAATACAAAAAAGCCTGAAAAGAAAAAGACAGGGAGTATATATATATATATATATATGTATATATACATATAGAAAAAGAGAGAAAGGGAAGGAGAGTAAGAAGGATAAAAAAAGAAAGAAAAAAAAAGAGATAAAGGACAGAGCCTTTTCCGTAGTTAGAAGCAATATTGTACGATTAAAACAACCAAGCCGAGCCATTGTCGCACGACAAAGGGATGGAAAGATAGAGAGAAAGTTGAGACAGAAGAGAAAGGGGTGAGTTAGAGAAAAAGAGAAAAAGAGGGAAAGAGAGAAAGAAAGAGAGAGTAAGAGAGTGCCGAGACACGCGCCCTACTTTTTTCCCTTTTCTTTCCTTTTCTCTTTTCTACTTTATTTTTTTTTCTTCTTCCTTTCTTTCTTTCTTTTTTTTCTTTATATATATATATATATATATCTTTCTTTCTATTCTTTTTTTTTTCTTGCTTTTCACTTCTCCAAGCTCGTTCAAGCGAAACACAAACTCCGCGGATTTCATTAAAATTTCAATACGTTTCGTCAGTCAACCTTTTTCTCTCTTTTTCCTAGTCCAACCAACTCCCACAACCAACCAACCAACCAACCTCGAACCCCGTCCCTGTCCCCTGTTGTAGAAAACCGTGGATAAAGTTAGGGGAGAGAAAGAAAGAAAAAAAAGAGAAAGAGGGTGAGTGAGTGAGTGAGTGAGTGTGGGAGGGTAAACGTCCCTGGCTTTTCTTCCACTCCGGAGGTGATTCCCGGCCAGCAATCTACGTTTTCCCTACGTTCGATTTTTACGAGGTCAAAACCTAACGCTAGCATGAGTTCCTTGCCTCCTGAAACGGGCCACGAAATTGACGGTGGAAGGAAGGAAGGGCAATTTCGAAAATTACTCGTTACAGAGGGTTGCGTACTGAGGGAAACCGTCACACCCCGTTCCCTTTCTAAACCGCCTAGCGTTTCGGTTCTGGCATGGTTGAATACACCCATACATTTATACATACATACATACATGAGTTATATATATATATATATATATATAACATGAATATAGTTATGTATACATGAATAGTATGCTGTATATATATATATATATATATGTGTGTGTGTGTGTGTGTGTGGTTACAAACATATGCACGTTCCTAGAGAACACATAGAAATGATGGCGTAGGACCGAATCGGCCAACCCTACGAGCTGTGAGTGACGTTACCACGGTGCATTTGGTGCATTTGATGCATCCGCTAGGTTTCTACCCTACCTGATTATTCTGCTCGGGACAGCTTAGCTAATGCATTCGATATTCCATATTGCGGAAAGCTTTTGCTTTGGCCAACAGGTAAACCGCGTTTAGTCGTCATTTGCATTCCTCCTGTGATTGTAACTAAGCGATCATCGTGCAATTGGATGTACGTTGCTCTAGATCATTATTACGATCGAATATACATATATATAATATATATCTTATAAAAATTATCGAGATTATCTTAATAATCATAATCTTTTTCGTTATGAATTTCATCAGGCATTCATTACAGTAATAAAATACGAAACGTTCTATATAACCAACGAGACATTAATTAAAGTTGACTTTAAATAGTCCAAATTATTCACACTCTTTCGTGAATTCATCGAGAACGTATTCGAAATACGAAAAAGGGTGAGGGAGAGGAAGAAAGGAAGGTAGGAAGGAAGGAAGAAAGGAAGGGGTAAAAGTTCGCACTCGGTTCAGCACGTAATACCCTACTCGAAGTGTGGTCTAATAAAAATAAACTTTGTTATGGCGTTGTGACTGTGTGTATGTATATGTATGTGTGAGAGTGCGCACAAGAGTACTATTATCCTTTCCAAACTTTATTAACCAACGGAAATCTACGTAAAACTTCCTTATAGCTTAAGAGAGATGGCTAGAGTCTTTAATCAATACAGTAATCTTGAATTGAACTACGTCATTGCATCTCAGGTCCAATGGAGGCAGGAAGGAGGGGGTTGCTAACAGTAAATCTACCCAAGACGTAGCAAATATCTTCTATAATTACAGTTAGTTCAAATAGGATGCATTATATCGTAGGTAAAGTGCATCTCGTTTACCGCAAGACTCTCTCTCTCTCTCTCTCTCTCTCTCTCTCTCTCTCTATACTCGAGAACTTGGAATTCAGATTCGAAATCGTTTAAACCCTAACAATCGTCATTCCGCCATCTTTAACGAACATAAAGACACTGTGATTTGCATTTACACACACGTCCAATGTTCTAACACAGTAAAGGAGGAGAAGGAACTCAAATGTAAGTGTATTCATACATACTTTTACATTCAGACACCTAAATTACAACTTTTCTAACAAGAAAGATATAATTCTTCTTCTCTTTACTCTTATTTTTATTTTTTATTGTAAATTAATACATACATACTCGTAGAAAGTATATAACATCAGCAAAATTTGTAAACCGTACCGTAGAGTTGCATCAACGTCCATCCATAAACGTAAACTCTAAAATTCGCTTACTATGAATCAATATATCAAAGAAACAGAGAAATTGAAGAAAAATGTTCTTTGACAAGGGAGGAAAACATAAAACTAAAAAAAAAAAAAATAAACCAACAAGATATACCCCGTTCTTCCTACCCCTATATCCAACTAATACCACACAGCCTTCGAAATAAACCGCTTCGCGAGGCGTATTCGTTAATATTGTACGGAATAAAATAAAAAGGAAAAATAACTGTGCGATGAAAAGGATAGTAAAGGTTGGAATATGAGAAAAACTAACATATATATATATATAGTACATGTATGTGTGTACATACGTCGAGAAACGACGAGCAATTCGTTAAAGCGATTCAGTATCGCGCAATTCAAAGGAAAGCAAACATTGTGTGTATTGCAGTTACAGCGAATAAACAAGGATGCATGCGTTCAGGTTGTGGACTAGCTCGTACCTCTCGAAGATACAACTCAGGATCGTCAGACCGGAGGTCCTGCGTACCAGTAGAGAGACCAACGAGCAACGACCAATTCCCTATAGTCCCTATATCGAAGTACCAACATCGACGCTAGCTAGCTAGCTACTCTGATCCTCTCTCTCTCTACGTTCGCGCTCGTACAGTGTAATGGCGATAACCTTTATAGCTTTCGAACCAGAGATACCGAGACTACACTCTACTCTATAAAGAGAAAAAAAGAGAAAGAGAAAGAACAAAAAATGAGAGATAAAAAGAAATATATATTTAGAATGTATTATACATAAAGTAAAAAGTAAAGAAATATATAAAAATATTTATAATAAAATTAACTATACGTACATATATGTATACATGTAGTAATATACCAAATAGGAAAAAATATAAAAAAGCGATAAGATGATTAGAAAATATTTATAAAATATATATATATAGAATATACATAAAATAAAAAGAAAAAAATATATATAAATATCTACAATAAAGTAAGTATAACTATATAATAATATACAAAATAGGAAAAAGTATTAAAAAAAAGATTTTTATAATTACCTAGAAATATTAGAAAAGTAATATAAAGAAAATATAATATTAATATAGATATAGTTAAAAGAAAAAGATAGTTCATATTCTATCTAATAAAATTACCAAATATTAGTGCATATAGAAAAAAAATAGAAAAACAATTAGAAATACGTAGAAACGTTAGAAATTCATATACGATGCAAAACAAAGAAAGATATACATACAAAAAAAAATTGAAGAGTTAGATAAAAGCAGTCACACATAAAGACAAAAAGAGAGATATTACACGTACGAGTAAAAAGAGACACATACAAAGTATACATACAACATACTGAAGGAAGAACATATACAACTACTACAGCATACACACATTCATAAACACGCTATAGGCAAATAAACTCACACAAACATTCGTATGCACATATAGAGACATTTACGGAATGAACATTTTCTCTCTCTCTCTCTCACTCTCTCTCTCTCTTTCTCTGTCTCTCTTTCTCTCTTATAGGGTACAAAAACCCCTCTCCTTTTACCTACTAGAAACCACCAACAAACTATACTCCTAACCACAAACTATAGTCCTCTTGTCTAAGTAGAATCTATGTTTCGCGATTCCGTCTCCCTTTTCGCGGACTATAATACCTGGCTCACCACTCGTACGACGACGACTACTTTATTATTTATCTCTTTCCCTTGCAAACCACAATTCTCTCTCTTTCTCTCTTTCTGAGAACGAACAAAAGTCCCAACAAAACTTAGGCGTGCCTCTTGGCATTTTATTTATCAAAATTGTTCCTCTAATCATTCGATTACTCTTTTCCCATTTTATTAAATAATTAAAAAAATAAATTAAATAAAAATAAATTAAATAAAAATAAATTTAAAACAAAATAAATAAATAAAAATGTAATATTCCCTAGTAGCACAAAATATTGAAAACTAAAAAAAGACATTTCGAATCTGTTTTTATTAAATAGACATTAATTCAATATTTTTCAATATTTTGTGCTATTAGGGTTATATATATATTACTTTACTTTTTTTATATATATATAATATAATATATATAATACACATATATATATTTATAATTAAATATATTATAATAGATATAATATAATATGTAATAGAGTATATAATTTAAGTAATAATATAGTGTATATTTACATACATATATCGTTTATTTATATGTATATAAAAATATTTATAGAATAATATAAAATAGAATATTTATTTTTTTCGTGGTACAAATGTTCGATGCAAAAATTGTTAATGAAAAAAGAAATAAAAAAAGAAAAAAAGAAAAAGAGTTTAATCATCCATAACGTGAAATTCCTATCAGAAATAGATTTGAATTTATCTGATTATTGGTTTGAGGTTAATCATTTAAAATTGGACGATTGGAACGAGGAAGGGAAAGAGAGAGAGAGAGAGAGAGAGAGAAAGTGCGTCAATGAATAATTTTATAGTGCGAACGTGTATGGCGTTAAAAGTGTCGTCGAATAAATGCATAAAAATTGAAGTAACGCACGCGTAGGTGGTGTATAAAATACGTCCGCAAGTGGCAGACAGAGAGGAGGAGGTAGAGGAGGGGGAGTAAGGGATGAAAAAATATGTTTCGTTTATACGGATGAAAAACCGTGACCACGACGCCAGTTAAAAATTTTATTTTTATTATTTCTAATATATATACTAGCTATGCCCCACCATGGGTTTTTGTGTCTCTGTCTGATTAAATAAAAAAAGAACAAAAAAAAACAAGAAAGTGCAAAAGAATTCAAAATTATCACCGTTTCACAATTGTCATACGATTTTCAAAATTATCTAAAAAAATTAAAGGACATTAGAAATGTGTACACAAATGTGATATTATTAAAAAAGAATTTAAAAAAAAAGTGAAGGAAGAAATAATAAATCGAAAGGAATGTTTGTTGTAACCAGAAAAACACCAAGTATATGATCGGAATACTTCCTTCTAAGAGATTAACCTTCAAACTGAAATGTTCTCCTCTATCAAAATACTTTTATTAAATGTTGTACCCATACCCCCTTGACTGAATATTTCCCACCTTTTCTCTGACAATACACTCTCATCTCTTCAATAATTCTTCTCCCATCCCTTGACTGACCAATTCCCCACAAATTGCAACTATGAAACCAATGACCCTTCCCCTATCACTTCCACCTACCCCTTTACCACTATTCCAGATCCAATGGGATTCCCCACCAGTTCCTCGGAGGATCCCTAGGTGTTTTCCACAGTTTCCCCAGGGTTTCCCACAAATTCCCCGAAGATCCCCAGGGGTTCCCCACGGGAACGAGATGACAGGAAGACAGGAACCGAAATCCTTTACCAATGGGATTCCCCACCAATTCTCTAGGGATCCCCAGGTGTTTCCCACAGTTTCCCCAGGGTTCCCCACAAATTCCCCGAGGATCCCCAGGGGTTCCCCACGAGAACAGGAATGAGAACAGGAAGACAGGAACCGGAATCCTTTTTTTGATATCACATGTGTGCACACATTTTGAATTTCCTATTAATTTTACTTCCAATAAAATATTTTTAAAAAATTCTAACAATTTTATTATGACAATTTATAAAATTAAAACGAACCTTTAAAATGAAAAAAATAAATAAAAATATTCGTCATTGTTCATATAAAAAAAAAAATTGTAAATAATCTCATTTCTCTAGTACTTTTAAAAGTCTTTTGTCTTTCGTTCTCTTTAAAAAAAAGTAAAATAAAATATATAAAATAAAAAAGAAAAAAAACAAAAATTGGATTTTCTTTTCTCTTAGATCTATCAGTAGAAGAACCGAGACAGCATACGGCACGTTCCTCAACGAAATAAGATTTCATTATCGACGCAGACAGTATAAGGAAAAGGACTGACATTATCGGAGTCTGCTATCGAAGAAACAGAATAAGAATAAAAATAAGAATAAGAAGAAGGTTAGTACAGTCTTGTCACCTAAAGAAATAGATAGAGATAAGGACCGTGACAAACGTATATAGGAATAGATAAAAGATGAGTAAAAGACGAGAAAAGTACACGAGCTGGTGATATAGAAGAGGAGTAGTAGTACTAAGGTAGGATAAATTTTATTAGAATTCGAGAAGCCGCGATATGGAAGGTACGGTACCATCACTACTATCACCGACTACGACGACGACGAGGACGAGGACGAGGACGAGGACGAGTATCAAATCGATCGAATCTCAATTTGAACGATCTCGTCGTACAAGACGAATATTTCGCTTCGACGAGCAGCCTTTCCAACCATAGATGTACGAGATATCAGATAAGAGTTGGCTCTTGAGGTATTCCAGACCTAGTAGAAAGAGAGTGTGCGTGTACATATATATACATATGTGTGAGGAAGAGAAAGAGAGAGATAGGGAAAGTGTATGTATATCTATATGTATGTGTGTGTACATATACATTGTGTATATATATGAGAGAAACGAAGGGTGTGAGGTTGCACAGCTGTGTTAGCAGCAGCAACAACCCCCCTGTGCCTTTCTCGCATCTCTACAACACGAAACACCCTTTCCTAGACAGGAAGCAGCATGCATGTGTCGGACCACCAACCAACGGCTCAAACGCGATACAAAATTTTCACGAAAATTCCCTTCTACCTACACCCCTTCCCTCCTCTTCGCAACCACCTCTTGTACAACCAGGCTTCTCGTTTTATTTTCATTTATTTCATTCTCTTTTTCTATATATATTACTTTCTATCTCTGTCTCTCTCTCTCTCTCTCTTTCTCCTTTCTGTTGGTTTTTTTTGTTTTTATTTCAGTTCTTTTTTTTATTCTATTTAATTTTATTTTCTTCTCTCTTCTTTTTTTTTTCGCTGGTGTACCCCACTCGAAAGCATCCGGTTAAACGGACGACGCGAACAAAACGTCACGTTCATCGGATATGACATGGCCACGTTTCATGCAGATGCAGATACTTCTCCTCCTCCTCCTCCTCCTCTTACTACTACTACTACTCTACGCAGATGCCTCTTTTCAAATTGATACAATAATTTCATCATCATTTTATAGTTAACTTATTGCTACAGATGAAAATGTATTTTGCATTTAACGCCAAACGCATCAACAGCAAAGACATGTTATCCCTTTTATCCCAACCCCAACCCTCATCTCCACCTCCTACTCCTTCCAACGTGAATGGTGCTTTCAAAACTATTGCATAACGAGATATATATGAGGAGATATGGTAAAAATGTTTATAAAAAAAAGATATTGGACCTAGGATAAAATAGAAATTTATTATAACGAGCATTTAAATTTAAAAAATAAAAAATGAGAAAAAGAATTTATTCTTCCTGAAATATATAATTATATCAAATAAATAAATATATAAAATATTATTATAGTTGTTATTTTTTTATTTAATTAACAATAAAGTTAGATTATCTAAATAAATCAATCACAATAAATCATGGAAGAAAACGTTTAAAACTATTTTATAATAATGCAATTAAATAATTATTGATTTATCATTATAATCTAAAATAATTCTAATAAAATAAGATATTAGATTGTTTTGTAAATTTCTTTAGGCATGTGTGTGTGTTAAATAAAAGATCAATATTAATGTTAAACAATTAACACGAGAAAATAATAGCTCGTACGATTGGTATCTGCAAAATTTCAGGTTTTTATGCTCGTACTAGCACGAATCGCGTGTACACGTATGTCTCTCGAAATATATTGAATTTACCTGGAACATCTCTGAAGCTCAACACGAAGAACGAAATTGAAACATGTGTGCCCAACACTCGTTGAATTCTCTCTCATAGCACACTTCTCTTTCTCTCTCTCTTTCTCTCTTTTTATCTGTCTATCTATTTCCCTCTATTTTCATCTTCTATTTTGTCTTTCTTTCGTATTATATCGAAAGAAGTATCGACGAGGAGGATCGTATTGTCGATGTAGGATGCAAGTAAAAAAAGAAAAATAATAAAAAATAAAAAAAAGAAGAAAGGAAACTATAAGGATACGTGAGACAAGAGAACACAAGTATTTTCTGAATTTTCTGAATTTTCTGAATTTTCCATCTATCCCTTTTTCCCTCATCCACGATCTATCCTTCTCTATCCCTTACGTTCTCAAAATAATTTCAAGAATAAAATAAAAAAAAATAAAATATTCCATCGAAGGCAGTTTTATTGTTTTATCACATGGAAGAAAAATTAAATAATAATATCTATACACGTTAATGTTAATACATTTGTTAAATATTACATAATTATTAATATACTTCAAATATTATAAAAATTTCGATTTGATGATATTTTATTAGTAACAAATTTTCAATTTGAAATTATAATTGAACAGAAACGTTAAAAACAAATAGAATGTCATTGCAGTATTAGGTATGCTTTAAATAATTGTTAATTAATCGAAAAATATATGTATTTTAATTTAAAAGCACTGAATATATGTTCGGAGTACCATCTTCCTTGAAATTCACCTTCAGACTGACAAGAGGTCATCAATGAAACTGCATTTATTCAATGTTGTTTATATGACATTCCGAACATTGCGCGTGTGTTCAACGGTAATAGTATTTCTAATAAAGAGAATTTAAGATTGTAACGATCTGATTTTAACAATTTTTGCATTCTAATGTAATTATTTTATTGCTCATACGCAGTGATGACTACGTGGATAACATTTTGCTGAAATATAAATAAGGTATCTTAGAGTATTAAAATAATTGTTAATTAAACAAAATAAATGTGTATTAATGTTTAAAAGCACGAAATATATGTCAGGAGTACCGTCCTCTTCGAGATTCACCTTCAGGTTGTCATTTATGAAACTGCATTTATTCAATGTTGTTTATATGACGTTCCGAGCATTGCGCATATGTGTAACGATAATAATACACCTAATTAATAGAATTTAAGATAATAACATTCTAATTTTATCATTTTTTACATTCTAATATAATTATTTTTATCGTTCCTACACAGTGATGACTTTCAGTAAGCACAAGTCGATAAAACAACCATTTCTAAGATCTCTAAACATATTTATCTATTATTATAATAATATAAAATATGCACGTGAAATATTATACTTTTCTCTCACTCAGTTAAAATCGAGTCATTTAACGTGTATATCCAATTAAGGCCACACACACAAACACACAAGCGTAGAAAAGCATCGTTGACCTGAAAGGAGTGCATTTCGTAAAGACACATACGAACACATACCTATGGGTTTGAATTGTTTCAATTTGGATGATACTGACACCATTCTATTGTATATATGTATACTACGTGATTCTCATTTGCAATCTACTATGCATTGCATAAGTATACACACATATATATACATGAAATAGGAAATAACGGTGCCGATACGACGTGTCGTACAAGCAAGAGAAAGACCCCAAACGTTGTGCACCCCGCGGGTCTGTAATAATATCGTCGGCTCATTAGTACGAAAGGGATAAGTTTCTTGGTTATAGTTGGTGCACAGCAGACACTCGATAGAGAAGCTACTGTGAATAGGATACCTACGTTCTATCTTACTCCTTCTTGATTCTCATCTTTGAAACGAAAGAGCAAGAGGAAGAGAGAAATCAAGAGAGAAAGGGGGTAAAAGGGGGTAGGGGTAGGGAAGATCTCCGAGTCTCTAGAACTTTCGTGATCCACGATGTTTAACAACCACCACCACCACCACCAACGTTCTGCCTAGTCACCCATGCCATCACCTTTCTCAAATATACTACTACTAGTTCTATGTCGGAAACGTTTCAATGAAAATTAGTACACATGATTGGTATTCTCGATAGAATGCAATTTTAGTTGCGTTTAAAGTTAACTTATTAAAGATAATTAAGATAGTTTAACGGGAAACTGTACGTTAAGAATGTCTATAATACTGCAACGTAGTTCTCTTATCTGTGATACGTGATAAGCAATTTTAATTAATTCATTTTCAAATAATATTTATTGATATTATTTAACTTATTAATTGTTATGTAACTATTTATAGTTATATATATATATATATATATATATACACTAACTATATTATAACTAGAACTATAAAAATAACTATACTGTAACTACACTATAGTATAACTATACTATGCTATGCTATACTAACTATGTATATAGTTATAGTATACTACTATATCTATATATATACTATAAATATATATACAGTTATAGTAGATATACAGGGTGATCGGTAAATGGTAGTACAAACGAAAAGAGGGTAATTCTAAATAAAAAAAAAAATATATATATATATCTACTATTATATATAAAATATATAAAATATAAATACAATATAGCTACATATACTATATATATAAAATAGAAAAAATACTAAGTTTACTAAAATAAAATATAATACTACAATAGTATAATATAGTATAGTATACTATATATAATATTATATAGTATTATAATTGTATTAATTAATAATATTAATATAAAATATAAAATAATATAAATTACAAAATATAAAATAATACTAATTAATAATAGTATACTATACTATACTATTATAGTATAGTTATATATATATAGAGATAAACTATGTATATATACTATAATATATAAAATATTATACGTTGTATAATAATTTTTGTTCCATAATAAAAAAACAACCTAAAACAAAATTGTAATAATAAAACGTATTATAAAAAACATCCTAACCTTAAATTTATATTATTTTAAATGTAATTTTATATATACATATATATATATATATATATATATATATATTAAATGAAACATTTTATATATAGTTCATATAAGTATAGGTGTTCAGATCGTTAGGGAAAAGTTAAGTGGTGGTAGTGAAAAAGATCGTTGTAGAAAAAACGTTGTAGAAAAAAGGGAAACGAGAAGGGAAAAGAAATTTCGTAAAGAGCGAAAGGTCATAAAGGCCCCGCCGGCGAAGAAAAGGCAAAAGATGGAGGAAGATTGCGGACGAGTGAAGGAAGAAGGAAGGATGGGTGGAGGAAGACGAGGGGGTGTACCGTAAAAACTAGTAATTCTCATGGGGTCTATAAAAATGTTTATCGCCATCAATAAAAAGAGTTTCCACGTTGAGGTGCTCGCAACTAACCGGTCATCCCCCAGCCCCACCTCCGCCCCCGAACCCCTCCCTCCTACCCTTTTCGTCCCTATCTCTCACCCCTTTTTTTCCTTTTGACGTTAAAGAGGATTAAAGAATGAAAGAAAATGAGAAAGAAACGTTAAAAAAAGTGAGACAACAAAAATGGGGATGGAAAGAGAAAAGTAGAATGATGAGAGAGAATAATAGGGGAAGAAAAAAAACAAGAAAGAAAGAAAGAGAGAGAGAAAAAGAATTAAAAAAAGAAAAAAAAACTGTAATCTTAACGACGAACCAACCGATAAAATCCTTTGCAGCTTCTTGGGAGCATTGTTTTAGTTTTATAAAAGATTTTTTTATTTTTTATTTTTTTTAGTTTGAGATTGCATCACCCTACTCGCATACTTCCTGTCATTTTCTTTTCTTTTCTTTTTATTTCTCTGTCTTCGTCGCACCAATATCAACGAATAAATCGTTTCTGGATGCGTACACACTGATTTTGAGTTTACGAGCCGGAAATATTCGTGAAAATGTTAAAAAAAATATAAAAGGATAAAAATTGTCATAAACGAATGAAGTAGTGCGAATGAAGTTGAGAGAAGAATATTTTTCGTGAGACAATTTTTCTTTATAAACTTTTATCGTTTTAACGTTGTTAAAAGAGAATCTTTTAAAATGACGATGAATAAATTATTCGAGTTTTATTTCTCTTTTTTTTTTCAATAATCGATAATTCGATCGTAATTTAAAGACGCGTTTCGAGAAAGAAAGAAAAGAAAGAAAAGAAAGGTTGTAAAAGATTTGTAATATTTCTGTAAAAATGGAATAAAGAAGAATATATTTTATTCTAACGTCATCACATTTTTTTCATTTTTTTTTTTTTTAAAGGAAGAACAAAAGGATTATATTGTATAACTACTTTTACTTTGACTTTTATTCTTTTTTCAAAAACACATTTTTCAAATGCTTAACCCGTTAACCGTAAAAATCCTTAATGAAGATTTAATTTCTTCTCTCGTAATAAAAGAAGAAAAAAAAATAAAATATAAATCATTTATCTTAACTCCTTTCGTTTTATCTCGTTTGTAAATGTACTACTAAAAAATAAGTCATTGTACTTTCTGATCGTAATTGACTAATTAATGCAAAACCTTTCCTACTATCTCTTCATCAGATCAATATCTTGGATTTTTAATTGAAGTTAATTTTTATACGATTTATTTTTAACAATTTCTAATTGATTGATTAATCTTTTATAATGTAACATTATGTAATTTTAAAATATCAAACTTACAAGTATCTTTATATTGCATTTTTTTCGTATAAAAATTATTTGTCAATTTTTGAAATATAAAGATATAAATATATTTTATAGAAACCAAAACAATAATTTTGTTATTTAAAGTAATTTTAAAAAATACCAAATTTATATATACACATATGTTTATATTACATTCTTTTCGTGTAAAAATTATTTTTTCAATCTATATTAGTAATATAAAGATATACTTACTATTAACATATTTTATAGATACAAAAAAAATGATCCAATTATAAACAATTAAGAAACAATTTAAGAAATGATTTTTAAAACGAACAAAATTTTGAAAAATCGAATTATTTTTGTTTGTTATCCTAGGTAAAAATCAATTCGACACGTTTTCATAATTAATTTCTAAAGTCGATGAATATTTCACATAATTATTACGATCGTATGATCGTCTCTAAGTGCAAGACTTGCCTCTTTGATCCTTACAAGACGATTCTAACAATAATACTATAGATATTTCACCGGAAAACCTAGCTGGCATTTACGTGAATCATTAGCTACCCCTCTTCTATCTGCTTTTGATGTTCAACCAAGATTACATCGGTAAACTAGAGGAGTACAACGATCTTCTCTACCTCATAATGATTATGTGAATTAATTATAAACTTTTACATCGAACGGCTCTAAACTGATTCGAATTATTAACCAAAAGAAAATAACAATTTCAATTGAAATCATCCCTAATTGGAAAATTAAATTTTCAACTAAATAAAGTACAACTGTAAACTCTGTAAGATATAAAATATATATATATAGACTAATAAAGTGTTTATAGTATCGTCTCAAGTAGCAAGCACCACGCCCGCCACAGCCAATGAATATTCACTTTGAATATGCATATAATACTCGACTTTGTTACCCCTCTCAATTGGATAACGTGTTTCGGGTAGCTTTAGTACCACTTTATATATCTCACAAAGAAAATTATAATGATTAACGAATTCGATTGTTACATTTTCATTCGTCCAAATGGAATGGAATGGTATAAAAGAAAAAAATGACAATTTCCATTAAAAGATAAAAGAAATCCATCATTATCCATTTGATCATAGATCAAATTTTAAAGGTAGGTAAAAAGCTTTAATAAAAGAAAGAGTTTTTAAACGGAGATTCTTCGTAAAAGAGTTTTAAAATGAAGGTAAGAATGTAAGAAAACTAAAGAAAAAGTTAAAGTTAAAAGGAAAAGAGACGTCTTATTATTCCTGAAGCTTGACTTCCGGTAGTAAGCTCTGCAGCAACGTTCACAGCACGTTCTTGCCGCAAACAAGCCTCTTACCTGGAAAGCAGAAACTCCTCTCCTCTACGAGGATATCCACGAGTATCGACCATCCATTTCAAGTATCCAACTTCTCTTGAGCCAACACTCGCAATTATCAACAAACTAACTCGAAGTTAACTCGATGCAAACCTTGTTCTCTTCTTGCAATCTGGAAAAACGTTTTCTATATATAGCCTTTTTTGGGGGTGAATTTTTCTTATCTATTTACATATATATATATATATATATATATATATGATTTAATATAATTCTAAACTATTTGTTACAGTCAAATTAATATTCACTAATTTCTAAGAATTAAAATTAGGCATAAAACAACATCAAATTTTTGTAATTTATATACTATGTAATATATAAATAACAACACAGAAAATAATACCATAATTACCATAGAATACATAAAATAATAGTACACAAAAAAATATAAAAAGTAAGGTTAGTTATGTCATATGTAGCTCTGAAAAAAAACCTACCACGTGAATATATCCAAATACTTAAATTGTGGTACAGCACCATCTGTTGAAAACTTGAAACTACCTAAAGACCTAGATAACCTCTAAATAAAATTAAAATCAATTAAAAGATTAATTTAATTAAATTTAGAAAAAATCTTTATATTAGCAATAAAAAAATAATAATAATTGCAATAAAACCTATCCTATCTACTAAATTGAAAAAAATCATGCAAAATAAACAAAATTTCATTAAGATCGGTTCAGTAATTTCAAACTTCATTGGGAACCAACAGAATTTTTTTTATATAAAGAAGATATGTATATATGTATATGTACATTTACATTTAAATAAAATTAGAATCTTTACGTCTGACGTAGAATATATTTTATAACATTTTCAACGACTCGTTTTCATGCCGTAGACCGTGGACAGTCATAAAGGGACATACGTTAAAACGTCCGGAACAAGTTGGACCGTAGAGAAGAGCGATAACTTCTAGTAAAGCTTTTAATTAACTCGATAAAAGTTTTACCCGCTAGAAAAAAAAGAAAAAACGTCCGATGAAGAGAGCCCACCCGCTCGTTGAAACAATATACCAACCTGTTAACGCTCAAGTTTAGGACTCTTGTCATTACCACGAAAGTACCTTAAATTTGTACGTTTACGTTTATGAAGTTTTTTTTTCATTCTTTTTTTTTATCTTAAGAGATAAAAAAAATTTTACTTAGAAAGAAAGAAAGAGAGAGGAAGAAAGAGAAGCTTGATTGTTAGTATACTTAAAAAGCTTATTATAATCAATTAATAAGAAGACATTAATTTAGAAGAGCTGATACTTATGGTAAACGTCATCATGAATTTGATGGTTCTTCTCGTGAGTAAGATGAGAAGAGGTAAATAGAAAGAGAGAGAGAGAGAGAGAGAGAGAGGAAAGCAGGCAAGCAGAAAGATAGACGAAGAGTACTTTGCATACGCAAATCTAGCACGTATAACGAAGGTGACATTAAACAGAAGAAAAAGGAAATGCAAAGGCAAACGTAGGTTCTTCAAGTACGCTTTACATGATGCAACATGTCCCACAGAAAGTGTAGATCATAATACTGCAAATATGAGTCTAGACCATAGTCCTTTTTAGTATAAAGTATATATATTTTTTTTATTAACAAATTAATTGATTTAACTCGGTATAATGGTAAAAATGAAAATTGTTGATGTTATGATCTTTTTTTTTGGCCAGGTTGATTAACCCTTTGAGTGCTGAATACTTTTAACAAAAATGTTTTTTAGGAACGAAATAATTTATTAATACATAGATTCTAATAATAAATTATTTTTATTAAATATAAATAATTAAAAATTTAATAAAATAAAATAATAATTTATTAATAAAATAATAATTATATAGTATAATAATAATAATAACTTAATAAAAATATTAAGTTTTTCTTTCTGTTAATATAATTAAATTAATTAATATAAACATTACATTATTTTACATGAATATTAACAAACATATATGTAAGATTTATTTAAATTTAAAATATAAGTATTTATTATAATAGAACAAATGTTTAATTATTAAGGTTTAAAGAGATAGAAAAGATAAGAAAAGTAAGTAACAATAGTTAGAAATCTTAAGTACACTCGTATTACACTTTTTCACTCACAAATAGTCGCACCGAATCAAGAAGGCGAAGACCGCATTCTTCGCCGCGCTTATATACACATTCACTCCACCAATGGTCCCAATCACTTCCGTCAATCATTCTCAAAATCTCCAGACTATTCCCGACCGATTAAACAAAAGACCTTTTCCTGATTTCCGGTTCGGGAATATTCGAGAGACTTCGGGGTGCACGCCCGCTTTTCTTTCTTACTGGACACACTCATATTCATACTGCTGCATGCACTCACACTTATACCCATATCGCTGCGCGCACTCACACTTATACCGATATCGCTGCGTGCACTCACACTTATACCGATATCGCTGCGTGCACTCACACTTATACCGATATCGCTGCATACTCTTACACATCTTTTACATTCATCAATTGTTTTCACGCACACCATACACTCTCACTCTTCGTCTTTCTCTCACTCTCACATATATATGCATCGATAGATACTCTGGTAACTTTTACCAAACGCATGTATGCGTCTATAGCACTCTAAGGGTTGAAGTCGCGCAAAAAAAAAAAAAAAGTTAAGGAAAATTTTGAAAATCCCATTAACACATGGAAGGTGTACGGATAAATAGTTTTAATGTAGGAAACGTGTTGTTAACTTTTTTCCAACGTGACGTAAGCAGCCCCCGATAAAGATTGATATCAGTAAGCGTGAAAAGAAAATTGCAGAAAAAAAAAACAGCAAAAAAAATAAAAGGAAAAGAATTTTTCTTCCATCCTTCCTTACTTACTTACTTCCTTTCTTCCTTCCTTCCTTCCTTCCTTTTATTTTCCTTCTCGAAATCGTTTATTTCGAAGTAAACTTCGATTCGCTCCACTTCCCGATATACAGATTCTTAAGGATAAGTTCGCGTTCTAGAAAACTTAGCATTCAACGAAGCGACATTTGAATTGAACGAAAAAAAGAATCAACGAATCGAAATCGTGAAACTCTCTACTAGCTTTTTGTTTTCATTCTTCCTTCTTTTTTTCTTTCTTTTCATCTTCTTCTCATCTACTTTCATTTTTCTCATTTTCTTATATAACACACACGCACACACACACAATATATGTGTATATATTATATATTATACATTATAATTTAAAATAATACAAATATAAAAGATTTAAATATTATAAGATATTAAAATTGCAAATTTATAATTTTAATTTAATTAAGAAAAATGTCAAAAATTTAATTTTCTACTTATTTGCACTTTTATTCAAATTATATTCTATTATCTAAATTATTTAACTATAATAATATACATTTAATAATTTATTTATATTCTATTAGATTGAAATAAAATATAGATAAAAATTATATATAATATATATAGTTATATAAATAATACAATATATAAAATTATAAAAAATATATAATATAATATATAAAATTAAAAAAAATACAAAATAATATAAAAAGTTACAAAAATATAATATAATATTATTTAATATAATATAATTTAATTATAGATAAAATTAAATACATAAATAAAATATAATTATATACAATAAAATTAAATACACGATATACATACATATATATATATATACACATAGAGAATATTTGTCTACTAATTTTCTTTTTTTCGTTCCTTCCTTTTGTTCGTTTGTTGTTATTATTGTCAGATAAACTGCTTGACACGTAGACCCAAAAAAAGAAAAGGAAATAAGAAAAAAGAAAAAGAAAAAGATCAGTAAAGAATCATCTAAATGACAGAAAGAGAGAGAATGAGGAAAAATTCACAAAGGGTGGTCCTACGAAATAAACGAGCACATTTTCTCCGAGGTTGAACTGATCGAAAAGGGTCACAAGGGCTTTTATCGTTTCAAGACGACTGCTGCTGCTTCTGTGTACATATACGTATTTCTTTTGTTTCGGCTGGACCCTCATCAAATTTCCTGTCGTCGAAAGTTTCCCGACTGTTTAGCAAACTCCAACCTACTCGTTTCCTCTTTCTCTATCATTCTCTCTCATTCTCTTATTCTTTGTCTATCTTTTTCTTTCTTTTTTACTCGTTACCTTCACAAAAGTAGGAAGAGAGAGAGAGGGGGTTCCTTTCCCATGGCAACATGAAAGATCGTTCTTGATTCGACGACATTCTTTGACATATGAATGCTCGCAAACTACCCAATTGTATAACATTTTTCTTCTTTAATCCGACACGTCGATCGTTCCAATTTTCTTTTAACTTTAAAGTTAAATAAAAATTATTAATTTGATTTTTTTGATTGATTGACACATATTATATATAAAATAAACTTAGAATATATATATTATATATGTTAATATATAATTATAATTATATATAATATGTTATATATATGTATTATAATTATATTTATAATAATTACACATTTTTATGCATAACGAGTAAAAAAAATATTTCTTATACCATTGCCTTTGTATAACTTTTAATACCACTAACATTCTTCAATTATGTTGAAAGTACTACACGAATTGCGACGTTATTTTTAGATACGCGATACGTGATACGTGTATACGTGCTTATACTTTCGTAGTATTGCATTTGATATCAATCAAATTTTGACAAGAGTGTGTATGTGCTAGAACGTTACTTTATAAGATCATTAATTCGTGAAATTATTCGCTAAATCATGAAATAACTACACTGGCCTGTTCAAATATGACGGATGTATCACAATTACATACTTCCAACTAATTGTAAGTAATATATGACTTTACAAAAAACGACTAATCAAGGTATACGAGATTGAAATTTGATTCCAATTATATAAAAAATAGTTTTCTATATCGTTTCTACAATGCTTACTTTTACGACACCGTTGTAAATCCAAAAACTTCGTTTTAATCTCTTCACACTCCTAGCCACATATGTGAACATTTAGTTTTCTATAATTATAGTTAATGTTGATAATAAATAGAACAAAAATTTGATAATTCAATCAGAGAAGTAAACATTTTTTGGTTTAGCTGCACTAGTAATGGTTAGTTTCGATGTACAGTTAGAGAAAAAGAAAAAAACATTAAGTCATTTTTATCTCACCATTAAAAAATCCTCCCTGAAGTGGTTAAAGTTTCGACGTATCCACATATGCACATGTATATCACTCGCCGGTAAGCACATACACTCGCTCACATATGCACGTTACTTGTAAAACACATTTACACAAGCGCGTGCACGCGTATACGCGGAATAAATTTGACACTTTTATTATAACGCGTTGTTACTCGTCCCGACGTTCGAATAAGACTAACATTTAGTTAGGAAAACTATTACGAAGTACACCGATAATACACGAAGGTCAATTACGTACTTTCGGGTTCGACGATGAGATTATACGGGAATAAAAACAACGCTACATTAGAATATAGTTGACAGTCGAGGTAATGAGGTATGTATATACATAAAAACAAAACATTCAATCGATAACAGTTCTTTTCGTAAATTTGACCTCTACTCACCCCTTCCTTTCTAAGTCGTCACACTATTCGGTTACCGACAAGATGTGTTCGTGTATCATGTGTATCATACATTATTTTACCTCATTCCTACATATTTTATGTACGAACATTTTAATAAATGTTCATACATACCTACGCACATACACACACACAGAGACATATCAGATTATTTAATTGAATAAAAATCCGTGATTTATTACTGTTTTGGGGGAAATCATATAAACTCATATACATTTCGGTAGTTAATAAATAAAAATAAATAAAAGAAATTTTAATTGACTTTCATAAAGGAGTATCTGACAGTTTATACGATAGATTTCGAAGAGAACGGTACGTTGATCTCATAATTCGTGTGTTTTAACTTGAATATACATTTCTTTCGATTTATTAACAATAATTTTTATGTTTTTTATTTTATATGTTTTCAGGTGAATGTTTTGAACACGATGCTGTTACCAGGCCGAAATTTATGAAGTTAACAAATCAAATATCAACATTGTTTTGTAAGTATTTTTTTTTTTATATTTTTCAGTATTTCATCATTTATAAAAGTTCTTTATATTTTTTATGTAAAAAATGTAATTAATTTTTAAAAAGAATTTTTCTTTTATTATCGAATCGAACGTATCGATATCGATTAATGTATAATCAGTTATAAATCAATTAAATTTAAAATCACCATTCGGTTTAATTCGGTATAATATACATTAAAGATTATTATCTTACCAACTGATATTTCAATACTATTAGTTAACCATTGTTAAGTACTATTAGATAGGTAGGTGGTAACCTTCCGTGACCCTTAGGGTCCTCTCTAGATTCTCTAAATTCTACGAAAGATCGATTTCCTCTTTGCTGAGAGTACCAAAGTGAATCCTTCGAGACGCGACTGTATTCATTTGTGAGTCTCTATGCCTGGATCAACGGGAAATTGATTCCTTTGATTTGTCATTCCACTTGTATAAAGTCTTGTCCTATATTTCGTTGGACGTTATCGAGGGAATCTTAAAAAATTTTATATAATCTTTCCAAAAAAAAAAAAAAGTAAAATTTTTTAAATAAAACATCTTTAACGAAACATATTTTCTAACATTGTATACAAATGTTCATTTATTTTTACAATTTAATAAATTTAATAATAATATAATAATTAAAAACTAAATAATTAATATAATTTAATAATTGATAATCCAATAATAATTATATAATATATTAATAAATTATATAATAATATATAAATAAATAATAAATAAGTAATAAAATATATAATAATATATAAATTTAAATAATAAATTAATAATATATAATATTATAACATAATAAATAAATATAAAATAATAATATAAAAGTATATATATAATTATTATTGAATATATTATTTTATAATTAATAATAAATGGTTTTTAAATTGTTTTAAAAGTAATTTTCGAATTTTATTTCAAATGGAAATTGAAGAAAACTTAGGAACACCTTATACCGTATAAAATTAGTTGGAGGGGGGGGCATGATCATCTTCTCCGTGTCCTGGTGAAATTTTGTAGAAGTGCACTTCGCTTTCGAGACTCCATAAAGGATCGATTTTCCCTCCAATGCACTCCGGAACAACCCTCCCGAGACTCTGCACCATTCCATTCGCAAATTGTTATCTTTGCATCTCGAAACTACGGAGATTCGAGTGACCGACGATTGTGTCCTCTTAAGCTCACTTTCTCTCTCTCTCTCTCTCTCTCTCTCTCTCTCTCTCTCTCTCATCTCACACCATTGCTTTAACATACTACTACTACTATTACTTTATGTATTTCTTATTTCCATTTATTTAAATAAACCTCGATTGCGTGAGTGGCCATCTTGTTGCAACGACAACGACGACGTGTCGTTCCATATTCATTTCGTTACGCTCTTGAAAATGATTTTGTCTCAGATATCCCAAATTTAAGTACACTTAAAGTTACGCTTAAATAAACTTATTATTATTATGGTAATTATTTAAATTAAAAAAAGCTAATTTTTAAAAAGTTATCTTTGATTTTAATTCTCAACATCTTTCTTTGTAATCACTATATATATGTTATATATTTGACTTATTTATATATTATATATATATACATATATATCTCTATTTTTTTATTTATATATATATAAATAATAATATTATAAAAATTATAATATTATATTATAGCATAATAAATAAATATTATAATAATAAATAAATATAAAATAATATTATAAAAAATATATATATAATATTATAATTAAAATTAAATTATAATTAATAATATTAATATATATTATATTATTATTTATTTGATTTATTTTATTCTACTAAACGATGTTAACGCTAGTGATCTTTACAGTTGTTAACCATATTTAAAAGTGTGTGTAATTTCAAAATAAAAATCGAATAAAATATTTAATATAACTTTAAATGAACAAACTCTAACACTATTACTTATTTTTTTATTCAATTTAATTCAATCAATTTAATAAATGAATTTTCAAAAAATTGTTCACGTAACTTGATGAAATTGAAATTAATATATGAACGTGGTTCTCTCTAATTCTCGATTTTAATATTATTTTAAAGGATAAAGCGATCACACCGTACGTTACGATTGCGAAAATAAAAAAAACTTGTGTGTGTGAGTTTCTTATCACGACCACGGCATTGATTTTACTAAGCGATTAAATTTTACTTTATTATTTCGTACAAACACACTGACTTTATAATTAATTTTACCATTACTTTTGTACAAACATGAATACTGTTTATTCTTGTGAAAAGAGAGAAAATGAGAGAAACCAAGATGATTAGAAAATCATGTACAAATTTATTGTATAATTAATTATTATACAAATTTATTTACCTTTTATCTTAGTTGAAAAATGCATACGGTGATTAAAAAAACTATGAAAAAGTTTCTTTATTTGACCAATAAAAAATTATTACGAACTTTTTATATACTTCTAACAATACTAATTTTATTTCATGAATTTTTGTTTATTTTATTTTTTTTATTTCAAAGATATAACGCGATTACCGCATTGCATCTACACGATTTGCAATAAACACCTGAAAACATAAATAAGTAAAACATACGTTATTAATGGCATTGTTTATAAACTTTCATTCAGAGGGGGATATAAACTTTCAAATTTCGAAATAGCACTTATATGCTCCTATCGTAGGGAAACTACCTTTAGTAGTCGACTTTGCTTTGCTTTAACTGGACGATTCCCTGGACGATTTCAAATGCAAAGCGAAGTGAACGTGACGGTAAGGGTAGGAGGCTAATTCGAAACTGTTTTAAAGCCCTAAATCCGATAAGAGAAACAAAAGGAATCAACTAATACTACTACTAGTTAGAATACAGGTATACAATATTAAACTTTTAGAAAATTAATATTGTCTGGGAATAATTTGTATTATTAATTTCATCGTCATATATGAATTTGATAAATGTATGAAACATTATGCCACATTATTGATAATTACAAAATTACAAGTGTATTTAATTAAAATTATGTTACAATTTAATAATATATAATTATAATAATATTTATATATATTAAATAATTTATATTTAATAATGTATATATTATATCTTATATATTATATTTTATATTTTATATTTTCGAATCTTTTTGTAGATACAATTAATTTTTTTAAATATGTTATATAATATATATTTATAGAATATATTTAATTATATAATATATTAAATTACACAATATATTTAATTATATAATACATTAAAGTATAAATATAAAATTATATAATATATATAAAATATATAATAATATAATAATATAATAATATAATATAATGTAATAATGTTATAATGTATATATATATATATTTTTATATTGTGAGTAAATTAACATCAAAATTGACTTTCAAACTACCATAAATTTTGCTATGCATTATAATTTACATGTACATAGGAAATACCTTGAATGTGTAGCTAGGCGACGTGAAGCAGATTTACTTTTAACCTGACAACGTACCGCCGTTAAACCGTATTAACATCAAGAAACACGCGTAATAGGATAGCGCCTTGCAAATCTTATAACACGCCATCCTTACTCGTATGAACTTTACAAACGAGTAAAGCTAACCGCTCAAAGTTCTCGTCGATATTCATAGTTAATAATCTTCGATGGGTTTAAATATCAAATTTTTAAAGTATTGAACGATCCTTTCAAAATCATTTATTATATTGTATATGTATGTTATTATTATTATTATTATTATTATTATTATTATTATTATTATTATTATTATTATTATTATTATTATTATTATTATTTAAAATATTAATACGTTTTCTATGCTTATCTTTCTCTCTTTCAAATATTTCGTTTTTTATTTAATTCGATGATTAAATTCAAACAATACGAAGATAATTTTATTTTCAAAGAAATATTATAATAAAAAGAGAAAGAATTATTTTTCCATTCGATAAATGTAATGTTATTTTAAATTATTTCCAAATAATAATTATAGAATATTATATATTACATTTTATATGAACACATTAAAATTAGTATCGTTAAATAATTAAATTTCGACTAATGTATAAGAAAATCCAATAATATTATTTTCATATTATAAAAAATACAAATTTAAACGAATAATTCAATCGTAACATACAATACGTATGTAGTAAAACAAATGATAAATAATAAATAAAAATGCAATCGATGATAATACAAAAATAAATATTAATTATAAACCAGTGTTAATTTAAAATTGATGGAGTACAAAATTATTATTTAAAATGTACATTTAGAGATAAAAATAATTTGTAAAAAAATGATGGAATATTTTTCTTGTTTTTTATTTTTCAAATTAATTCGAGTCTAAAATACTAACGCAGTATTTTTATGATAAAGTATATATATGCTATATACCCTATATCTATGTATCGAGGTGTACATTTTCGAAGGTTTATAAGTGAGCGTGAAAGAAGTAAAAGAGAGAAGAAGATAGATAGACGAATAGAGTGAGGATCCACACACATACAGTGACGCATACCGATGAAGTTGTTTCTTGGATATATATGAAATCTCAAGAGTCAGATACTATCCTTATCTATGGTTAGATCTTACGTAGCTACTTGCATAATTCACTAGATGACACATAGAAAATATTGGGCAAGAATATATATATATACATATATACAATATACCTATACATATATATATGGTTGGCCAGGAAGGAGAGCAAACCCGTGAATCCCAAGAATTTTTATGGATCTCCTTTTCGGCATGGAAGCTGCCGTATCCCGTGAAATCCTCCCTTTAAAAATAGAATAAGAGGGCAAGGAGAGAAATCGCTTTAAGAATTTGTAGAAGGCTCTTCTCATCGAAGTTAACCAGCGAGTCGAATACGAAATGTTTGCGTTTTAGATCGTAAATCGTAAATGAGAAAATGCTACCTACCCTCTCCATCTTTTTATAAACGTTCTTGAATTAATAAAATCCAAAATAAAAATAAAAACTGAATAAATTTTTGACAATATTATACAATCGAAATATAAAAAAAAAATATATCTAAATAAAAATATGTTGAATTATTTATAATTACATTTTTTTAAAATCTAGTATTTTCTAATCTATTATTATTTTTTATATTTTTAAAATATATTAATTTTTATTATATAAAAAAATATTAAAATATAATATTTTTTATTAAATTAAAAAGATATTTAAAAATATATTATTTTAAATTATATTTTTAAAATCTACTATTTTCTAATCTATTATTACTTTTTATATTTTTATTTATATATTATTTTTTATTATATAAAAAAAATATTTAAAAAAATATATTATTTTAAATTATATTTTCAAAATCTAGTATTTCTTAATCTATTATTATTTTTTATATTTTTAAAATATATTATTTTAAATTGTATTACCAAAATATACTATTTTCTAATCTATTATTATTTCTTATATTTTTTATTTATATATTTTTCTAATCTATTAATAAATAATCTATCATTTGTTTTACAACTTATATATTTAATTTTTGAAACCTACGTTACATTTGTTAATAATTATAATTATTATTTCATTTATGTTCTCATATTCTATTTAATAATATGACCAAATTCAGATTTTGTTCATAAATAATTGTCGTTTATTCGAAAACTTGAATATTATCGTAAAAATGTTATCGCCTAAAACCACACAAGATGTTTTAACAAGAAAGTCGAAAACTTTCTTTCATTCTTTTTATTTCACTCTTTTTTTTTTCTTTCTTTTCGTCTTCCATCTCATTCCATGGGACTGTCTGAAGCTCGGCAAGATAATTTTATATATTCCAGAAGATTTATTCAGTGGACCTGGTATGCTCGATGGACCAGGTGAAACCGTGAATATGAAAAATAGGAACTTATATATACGTATGTACATACATGTGAAAATATCGTTTATATATATAGATATAGGATATAAATATATGTATATGTATATATACGTTTGAGAGAAGGAGTCCGTTTAAATAAGAACCGACTCCTTTCTCTCAAGGGAAAGGACCAAGCTCGAATCTTTATATTCCATTGTATGTCTTGGCAACTTTGACCAACATAGAGACAGTGTACAATATTATTTTCTCCCTTTTGAGGTAGTTTTCCATTTTTGTCGACGTTTCTACTCGTCACCAAGAAATTGTCCCTATTTCTCAAACGCACATTTTATTCGAGTTTCAATTGAACCCCCCTCTCCTAACTTTATTCAAATTGCAATCCATTTGTTTCTTTTGACTATTTACTCAACTTTAAAATGTTCTTTTGAACGTAACTCATGGAAATCTACTTTTTGTAAAAAATACAAATAAAAGTAACAAATTTGTTTGAACGTTATAAAAAGAAAATCATCATTTTCACATGATTTCATCATATAATCAGAAATATTATGGTGGTCTCCTTTCCCCAGCTCCTGATTTTATTCAAATTGCAATCCATTTGTTTCTTTTGACTATTTATCCAACTTTAAAATGTTCTTTTTGAACGTAACTCATTGAAATCTACTTTTTGTAAAAAATACAAATAAAAGTAACAAATTTGTTTGAACGTTATAAAAAGAAAATCATCATTTTTACGTGATTTCATTGTATAATCAAAAATATTACGGTGTATTAAAAAAAAAAAAATAGGAACAACACTGGTATAAAAATATATGAGAAATCTTAAAACGGGTCGTCGTTGTAGTCTCGTAAAAGTTAAATTGCAAGGAAAGCATATCTCTGATTTCTGAAATAATAATAATCCTACATAGACGTTACAAACCCAATACTTTTCCTGTTCAACAGATCTCATCCGAAACGGTTCTTGATCGCGCGGATATTCGTACCCGATGTTACCGATACAATATAGCTACAAGAGGAAGGGGGGTGGTATACTGTTTTTCATTCTTTTTATTGCCAATAACTCGGCATCGAACAAGCAGCAGGTCCAGTATAATGGATAACATGTACCTATCCTATGCTCTTGCTAACGTTTACGTGCTTGGTAAAATACTATAATTGATCGCTTATAGTAAAAAAATAAAAAACCATCTTTTCTGATTTACACCATATCATGATATATATATACTAATAATTATTTATAAAATAAAAACAAAAAAATAACAAAATAAGAAAGAAACATTAAACTTTTATAAATGTTACTATTATACTGTACTATTACACATATTCGTTTAAACCTCATTTAAAATAAACCTAAATTTATTAATTTAATTATTTATTTATTATTATATTATAATTATTTATTACATTTAATAATAAACATTATAATTATAATATATTATATTATATAAATATATAATATATTATATTAATATATTTTATACTATATTATATTATATAATAATTATAATATTATAATAAATAATATTAAAATTTAATATATTAAAATTAATTTTAATAATATTGAATATACTATACTATAATATGTATATATAATATAATATTAAATATTATTTATTAATATATATTATAATTTATGTATCGTTAAAAAAAATAAAACCTAAATAATAAAAATTAGGATTATTCTAAAAAAGAAAATCTAAAAATTGATGAAAAACAAAAACCGAATGAAATTACATCTTTAAGATTTCATCGTCAGCAAAAACACCTTTAACCTTAGGCATAGCAGAAAGAACAGCAGATGAACAAAATCATCTTCTCGAAGGAGATCACTTGTCCAATCTCATCTGGTGCGTTCCTACGCGATCATAGAAAAGTCTAGCAGCTCTCGAAACGATCGCATAGAAATGGGGTATCGAATCGTTGGGGTGGATTTCTCGATTACCCGAAGTCACTGACTTTTATTGCTACTCCAAGTCTACCACTCGAATGGAACCCGACGTCTTCCTCTTCCTTTTCCCTTTCTTAAACCAAACCCACCTTCCTCAACCTCCCAACCCCTCTCTTCTCATCTTCTATTTCTTCTTCTTCTTCTTATTCTCTTTTTATTCTCCTTCTTCTATCATTCCTTTTCTCTTGGAACGCGACATACTACTCCTGGGTCAGTCACTTCGTCGTCCCTTGCCCTAAATCACCGCGTAGTGACTTTTTTTATGGCACCTATGTCGCTTTAGAAATTCGACCGTGGTAGGAATAAAGCCTTGGTGAATATTGCTCGGTGAGAATATCGCTTGGGATGAATCTTAACGTCTTCATCGTTTCAAAATAAGAAAAGAATTTTAACAAGTATTGAGGTTAGGTCACACGTGTCACTTATATATCATCCAGAAATATCAACTTGTCAATAATTCCAGAAATTATTTCCTCATTGAGCCAAACAATCTACGAAACAACACAGATGTTATTTTATTTTGTACAATTTCCTGCTTATAAGTCCTAATATGAAATAATAAAAAAAAATGAAACAATAGTATTGGGTTGTTCGGAAAGTAATTTCGTTTTTTCCTGACACAATATTGGCATTAATTGATACAAACCGACAAATAACAAAAACACGTGAGATGTTAAATTTATCAAATTCAACTGTTTATGCCCACTTGAAAGGACTAGGTTTAACTCTTCGAAGTAAAAATTATCTTCATTTTCACAAAAAGAAAAACAAAATTACTTTCTGAACAACCCAATAAAACATTAAGATAACAGTAAAAATTATTATAAAGGTTAATGTTGAATAACAGGATTAAAGTAATAGGACCGACCTTAATTTTAAATCATAATTTGTAATTAATAAAAGAAAGAAAAAAAGAATGAGGTCACAGGAGTTGGCAAAGCAGGGTGACTTAAATTAAACAAAGGATGAACATTACACGGACGATTTCATTTTAAATTTCGGAAAAGAAGTTTTCTAGAGCAGACGGGAGTGTGACATGGCAAAGCGTTATACACTGCCCTCGGAGCATTGTCGGCAGTATAATGTCTTCCTTCCCGCGTTCGTCCTCGTCGTCCACAGCAGCAGCAGCAGTCCGTACATTCCCGAGAGGGTCCTACATCCAGCAGGATGATAAATAAATTAGCCACGGAAATGTTGCAAGTTATTACAGGCTAGACCATATATATATATATATATATATATATATATATATATATATATATGTATGTATATATGTAAAATACATACATAGATACATATATACAACGTACGAGCTCACACTGTCTATTCGGAAAATAGAGAAACGTTCATGTCACTTAAAGTTTACTTCTACCATGGTTCCTCGCCTTGAAAAGCTCGTTACCTAATTTCTCAAGTCTGTGTCAAAAAAAAAAATAGAAAAAACAAAGCGAGAACAAAAACAAAACAAAAAAATTCTTCCATAAAAAAGTAAAAAGAATAAATGGAAGAGAAAAGAAAATTCTGTTGCATCGTACTGCGCTTCATTAGCGACGGTAAAAAGCTTCAGTGAGTTCTTCCAGTATAAAAAGAAACGTTATAACGAAGGAACGTGAAATTATATTGTTATCCAAGAAAAAGACAAACTTTTCTTTCAAGCATCTTACTTTTCTTACGACTTATATATATATATATATATTTTTTTTTTTTTTTTTAGTTTTTCTTTTAACACTTTTTTCTCTCAACATTTTTTAAATTAATAATAAAAATTATTGTCAATGTCTGGACGATAAACGAATTCCTTTAAATGTGTTTTGACTACTATAGATATCAACTATTGACTAGAGCAGTTACCATCTTGATACGTAGTTTCTTTTTCAATCGATCGGTGACGCTGCTGTAGCCTACCGCGAAATAACACCATAACAGGATACCAACTATCGACGTTTCTAACTTCTAATTTAATTGATCGATCTCTACCATATAGATCTTTTACATATATATAGTAGTAGTAGTAATATATATATATATATATATATATATATATATATATATATATATAGTATTGGTAAATGGTAAAACTCACATTGATAAAGTAAAAGTACAGAGAAAGTTACTTTACCCATTGAGCACAAAGTATAGTGTCCGCAAGCGGTTAAATATGAAACTGAATCATACGACATGCTATAAATGCAAATAAGATTAGAGAAATAAATATAGAAATATTATAAAATTATAAAATTTATTGCAATATATTTTAGAATAATTATAATTAATATATTATACTTTTAAAAATATTTTTAATTATACATTTCTCAATGCTTACCTTGATTGAAAGAATTGTTATGCGCATGCGCATAACTAACAAACCTATCTGCCAGAAAGAGAAAATATTGTCTACAGTATCATGTTTTCGATCTTTTCTTGACTCAACTAATATATATATATACAGTACTACTAACACGTATAATTTTTTATGTGTATACACACACACACACACACACACACACACATTTTATTTATATATTTACCATGCGTTATCAGAGTTTAATAAATTATTTGCTTATTATTTTCTTGAATCTTTATGATTTTTGTATGCACTATCATATAACAAAATTAGCAATTTAAAAGATTTTACATTACTCTAACAACATCTGAATTTTAAATTTTATCCACACACAATATCGATAAATGATAGTATTTAAAGGTAACGGGTTAGATAGACTGTATAAAGATACAAGTAGTATAGGAATTAGTAGATTATTAGATTATTGGATTATTATTAGATCAAATTGTTGTATGTGGAGTAAATTGGAGATTGGATTATGGTAAAAATTAATTGCTTTGTGCAAACGTGTATTGGAAATTATAATCACACTTAAAATTGTATATTAAAACAAATATATTATTATATCACAATTACATATAATTAATTAAAAATAAATGTTGTAATAGATACACTGAGATTTTATTAATATATTTAAGTACTTTGTATGCAACCATGATTGTTTATTAAAATATAAATTTAAAAAATATAGAAATACGAATATTACAATAAATACTCAATTAAATTTTATTAATTGTTAATATAAAATATATATATTATTTCTCATTTATTTATGTTTGACAATGATACAAGGGTAAATAGATAATATGAAAGGTTATCTTGAGACCTTTTTAAGACTTCTTCAAATCTATCATCCTCTTATAGCATTTCTTTACTAGGTAAGCAAGGTTTATTAAGTAATGTGACGTAATGAGTGCGTTCCTACACGCATACGTAAGCACGTACTCGAGCGTGCCACACATACTATCGAATATATGTGTTCCTGCGTTTCTTGCAGATGTGACACACCATGGTTTACGTCATATTTCTAATTAACGACGTAATATCCTTTCGAAAATATTTAACATCAAGAAAATCGATTTTAATGTCATTTTTTTTGTACGTCTCCCAAAATATATTGTTGCAGAATAAATAACTATAAATTTACCATAATTAATTCTTATGAATAGACAAGAAATCAAAGATACATATCAATCAGAAAAATAGAATGTAATAAATATTTGTAATCTAAAAAAATAATAATAATAATAAAAAATACAGAAATATTGGAATGAATAATGCGTATTATCAGAATGATTGCAAATATTTAAAGAATTTGTCATTTTTCGTATTATTTTCGTTATCAAAGCTTATCGTTAAATTATATATACATTTGTACTCATTAATGATTTAGATTTATTCTAAGAATTTAGATTTTCATAGTAAATATTATACATATCTTGCAATTACATCATCTTTAATAATAAAACAAATAAATTGATTTAAAAAATTTATTATAATATTACACATAATTAAATATATAATATACACATAATAAAATATAATATTATATATATAATTAAATATATATAATATACACGTAATAAAATATAATATTACATATAATTAAATATATATAATATACACACGAACACACACACACACACATAATAAAATATAATATTACACATATTAATATTAAATATTACAATAACATTAATTAGAATCAAATTGAATTATCTAAATATATTTAGATCACTTATCTTTTTCTTAATAAAAATAAAATATCAATATGCATATGTAATAAATTAGATAAAATAAATATAAATATATAAATAAATATATGATAAATAATAATAATTAGAACAATAAAAGATAAGCGTTTAAATTCATGTTTTTTGTGCAGTGTTAGGATCCGTCATCGACCAAGATAAGATGAAAGAGTCATTTCTTAGTCTCGATAGAACAGACTTACCCACACACTACTAACACACATAGTATATACTATGACGCTATGATCGTAAACGCCATTGTGTTTTAAAAAATCGTATAAAGCACGGTTTAAGAGGAGGAACACTCCCTCGCGACATTGGTTACTCGGTTACGGCGTCAGTTACTGTTGAACCATCGTAACGTGAACAACTTTCTACGAACGAGTTTAATCCCGACTCGATTCAAAACACGTAAGTAAAATAAAAAACAACAAAACACTATTAAATAATATCACAACAAATTTTACGAAGTGAATTTTTCAATCTGTCTAAAGTATAATAAATTTTAAAAATAAAAATTTCATATTAATAATAATAATAATAATATAAAATCAATGTATCATTTAAATAAATCAAATTTATTTACAAATGTGAGTATTAATGTTAACGTATATGTTTTATCAAACATCATGTATGTCACATATACAAATATTTATTCAATATCATTTGTAGTATTCGCTTGAAATAACTTCTTATATATATATATCTTTCTCTTTCTCACTGAGGATTGATTTATAAGAAGTCAAGGAAGATGCGTCGTAAGAAATCGACTTTCGCCGGCGCATGTTTTGACGCCAGAAACCCCGTGGTGTTGTCGATTCTCTCTTTCGTTTCCGAAATAATTCTCATACTAACCCGTCGTGTACGGTTGACCTGGTTTTGTTACTCTTTCCTTTGAAATATAAATTGGGTCCGATCAAAAGATGCAAAGTGTAAACCCTGTTCTATATATGAGAACACGCCTATCATATTTAGCATGTGATGTATTAATAAAATAAACTAATCAAAATGTTTTTAAACATTAAATCGAGGAAAAAAATATTAACTTAAAATTTGTTGATTAATTATTCTTATGAAATTTTTTTAATAATATAATAATAATTAAAATTAATAATAAATTTTGTAATATTTAAAATTAAATATTAAATTAATTAAACTTAAAAAAAATTAAACTTAAATATTTAAGATTAAGTATTAAAAATTTAAATTTAAATTTAAATTTAATATTAATAAATTAATTTTAATAATAATTTATTATTTTATTAATTTTAAATTAATTAAGTATTAAATTTAAAATAAAAATTATTATTAACGGCATACTTGTTTTTTTTTTTTTTTTTTTTTTTTTTAACTATACGTGACAATACTTCAATGTTATCGGTTAGAAATGACTCAAAAGATGATACTTGCAATTATCTGTACGTCACTTGAATCGATGCAAAGTAAACATCAAGAATTGTTTAGTTTTATCAAACACGTACATTTTCTAACGACACGTGCCAATATAATATATGCATATGCATAGAATTTCACAAGAACTCTCTATTGTGAATATATATAATTTGTTTTTAAAAAAAATAATTAATTTTTTTATTTCAAAAGCAAGTTAACTTGATTGATATTAATCCAATCTCAAAGAAATACATGCACACATATGTATATTTAACTAATTTATTAAAAATTGAATAATAGTATAATTATTTGATAAAGTAATAGTGTGTAGATTCGTTGGGAGTGGTCAATTAAATAAAAGTCACGTCACATTCAATTTTTAAATATAAACTGCTCTGTCATTTGTTACTTCCTCAATTCTCCTAGCAAATCTCACTCTCTCTCTCTCTCTCTCTCTTTCTCTCTCTTTTGATCAAAAATACAAGATGTGGTTAGAATCATAGAAAGTTATTTTTTATAGAAGAATTAATTTCTACTTCAAATAAAAAAAAAATAAAAAATAGAAAGAAAGCATTATATTTCACTTTATATCTTAGGAATTTCTTGTATACAATATTTTCTATTATTTTATTGATATTATTAATAATGTTATTATATTATTATTAAAACTCTAATTTCTTATTATTATAAATAATATAATAATTAATTAGATATGATTATTATTATAATCATAGAGAATTTTTATTATATTATAATATAAATATATATTATAATACATATTTATATATCAAATATTCTATGATTATAATTATAATAATAAATAATAATTAATTTTTTATTTATATTTAAATAAATTTAATAAAATTTTTTATACTTATTATTTTATAAATTTTAAATATTCATATTAGTAATTTTTTAATTACAATAATTAATAATTATATTCTATGATTATTATTTCTAATGTTATGAAAAATAATACAATCAAAAATTGTCCAAAACTATGGAATATTTGTCAGTTCTAAAACATAATTATCTATTGTTAAAAAAAAAGCACTGCTTATGACCTTGAGCTGCCCACATTTCGGTACTCTTTCTCTTCGTGATCCTTCGTTTTTTATACTACTATATTCAAGGTTACACGAGCAGGTATAACCACCTAAAGGATCAGCCTCGAATATACTGATTTTGCGTCGTTCGATAATTTTTTAAAAGAAACAAAAATAGAAATACGAAAGAATAGTCCGATTTAATTCAATTGACCTAATTACACGCATATATATAAATAGGGTGGA
The DNA here is from genome assembly GCF_049000335.1 of Polistes dominula. Classification (NCBI taxonomy): domain Eukaryota; kingdom Metazoa; phylum Arthropoda; class Insecta; order Hymenoptera; family Vespidae; genus Polistes; species Polistes dominula. Next base: position 2,588,233 of record NW_028301116.1, on the reverse strand, counting down.
ACATTAATTTTATCTACGTAAATTATAATATATATATGAATTATTTTGAATGATATTACAAAATTTGTTATACACAGTTGTACGATATAAAAAAAGAAGAAGAAGAAAAAAAATGTGAATTAACGTGAACTACTTTTTTTTTCTAGATATGAAAACGTAGAAATAATTACGAGGTCATTTTCATTTTTTTTTTCTTAAATAGAACAGTATATTATCGTTAACATAGTATGACAGATTAGAGAAAAATTCTAAGAAATATCATTTTGTTAACTTTGACATAACCTCAAACGAAAAAGAAAAAAAAATAATAAAAAGCATATTTTAATTGAATAATTGTAAAAAATCAAACACACACTCCTATTAAAAAAAAATTATATTATCCTGTTTTTCATATTGTACACACACACACACACACACACACACACACACACACACACACACACACACACACACACACACACACACACACACACACACAACTTTCGTATAGAATATTTTTCAACGTAATAAAAAAAAAAAAAATAATAGAAATAATTTTAATAGACAAATTTAATGATTAAACCTGCATATGAAGAAACTTCAATTACTTAAAAAAAAAAAAAAGAGAGAGAGAGAGAAAGAGAGAAAAATAGAGAAAATAAAAACACCTTATTTCCATGGAAAAATTTAATGCGTTTAATTAGATGCACACATGCATTGGAGTCAGATTTTATTGGACGAATCTGGTTTTAATAACCCAGCATTTAATTAAAAAAGTTAACATTCCTTTAATGCACGGTCTCTGAAGGAATATTATGTTCCTTCCTTCCTTTTTTTCTGTTTTTTTCTTTTGCTTTTTTGAATAATCGGATTCAATAATTAACTAGCATGTTGCTAATCACGTTAACAAAGTTAAAATAGTTATATTCATACATAACAATGAATAACCTGATTTTCAAGAATTCTTCTTTTAAAAAAAAAAAATCAGACAAACTGTTATTTTATTATTTCATTTGAAATATTTCACATTGGATTGAATTATGTATTACAAATTTTCTCTATTTTTCGATATATACAAAAAAACAAAAATAAATTCTTGAATATCAATATTGATATTATATATAGTAGAATAATATTTAAAGATGACCTAAATAAAAATGAACGGTGTTTTATACGATTTATTCGTGATTCGCATTGATTACTTGTATTCATCGAGTATAACACATACGATTATCTGCTTTTCAAACTCGTACTAAATATAAAACATTCGTTATTTCACGCAATAAAAAAAATGATTTATAAGAAAACTTTTTGTAAACAATTCTCTCATTGGATCACATATAAAAAGAAACATTGTTCAGTATTCATATTAAAATCAATATATAAAACGATTATCTTGTCATCATCAATTGTAAAAAAAATATAATAATCAATATAATAAATTATTTGTAAATTATTTTAATTATTATTTATTATTATATTACATCAATATAATAATATAACATAATATGATGTATATAATGTATAATCTAATATATAAATAATATATAAAATTAAATATTATTACATTATGTTAATTATTATTAATAATAAGGTATTATTTAAATATAAAATAACTTTATATTACGATTACTGTAAAAATAAAAAAATAATTCGGTATAAATTTTTAAATTAAATATTATTTTTAAATTATATTAATTATTAATTTTAATTATATTATGACAATATAATAATATAACACAATATATATTCAATTTTATATAATAATATTATTATATATTATATACATATATAATTTAATATTATTATTATAATTTAATTAATAATAATATATATATATATATATATTATAATTAATTATTATATATTTATTTTATTATATTATATTAATTATATATTATATATTATTATTATATTAATTATATATTATATTTTATTATATTATATTAATATTATATATTATTATATAATTAATATATATATATATATATATAAATTTAATATTATCATTTATATATTATATTTTTGTAATTATAACATTATTACAAAATATAAGTTATTTATTAAACTACGTTACTATTAACATAATCTATATATATATATATATATATATATATAATTTAATAATATATAAAATTAAATATTATGATATTCTATTAATTATTATGAATAATATAATATTACGATTACTGTAAAAATAAACAAAACTCTGTATGACATAATGTTCTAGAGTCTGACGCATAGTATAAACATGCAAGAAAATACGCAATATTACACATACACGTAGAAATATTTACATACATACCTTGTACGTACATGGGTATGTACGTATTACTAATTTCTTTTACATTCTATCCATCTTTGGTGCCCCATGGCCATGGGTGCTTCGTTCCACTGACCCAACTTAAAAGCGTCACACAGTCTGACTTTAATAAAACTCAACTGACAAAATAAAAAACAGATATGAATACACATACACACATACACATATACATACTTTATCCCATTCGTTCAGTAATTTTTTTATCTGGAAAGAGAAAAAGAGGAAAAGATATATATATATATATAGTACTTTAATTACATCTCGTTTTTATATTCTGAATCTTTCCGTATCAAGAACCAAGAAAAAAAGATTAACATAAAGAAATAAAAAAAAAGACAAATCTTGTTGTACGAGAGTATTATTTTCATATTTATATTTTTAACATCGAAATATGATTTTTTATTTTTTATTTTTTGAAACACCAAATATACAAAAAATAAATTGTTAAATTAAAAACTCGTTTATGTCAAATGATCGATGGTTATATCGTTTCCTATCGTTACGCAACTTTTAATCGATTTTTTTTTGACAAGTTCAATACGTAGAAAAAGATTTATTTAATAAGAGAAATTTCATTAAAATACGAAAGATTTATAATATACGGTAAATATATTATAATATATACAGTATGATTCACCAGATCTTTCCACCTAAATAACTCTGAAAGTATAATTGCACTAGAAAAGTGAATAAACAAAAAGTTTCATGAAAAATTCAGGACTACAATATGAAATTAGTATTTTTCTGCTTGGTTAAGTCATTTTCGAGATTTATTTGTCAACTTTGTTTTTTTAAATACAATGTTATATTTAAATACTTATTTTCGGATAGCGGCTGACAAGACGAATCCAATAATGTGCAACATTAATATTTTGGAAGTTCAACGAAGATTAAAACTGACAAACAAGCTGACCACAATACAGCTCTTCTCGTCATGGTCGCGTTGTGGTCGTATCAGGGTTGCATCAAGGTTGCGTTATACTTCAGTTGTTCCGACAACGGACGGAACAGATATTTTCCGAATAGTTTTTATTGGTCATTGTCAGGTTTTGTATTTAATGTTGCACATCATTGAATTCGTCTTGTCAGCCACTATCCGAAAATAAGTATTTAAATATAACATTGTATTTAAAAAAACAAAGTTTACAAATAAATCTCGAAAATGACTTAACCTAGCAAAAAAATACTAATGTCATATTGTAGTCCTGCATTTTTCATGCAACTTTTTTCTTATCCACTTTTATGGTGCAATTATACATATGGTGCTATTTAAGTGGTAAGGGCTGGTGAATCACCCTGTATATACACACCTTTTTATTCTGAATGTTTAGATTACTCGTTGTTTATTTATCTCGATTAAAAATAATTTATATACCATCTTAAAATTGATCTTTGATCCATCAAGAGGATATACGATCAACAATAATCATCTCGTATCCGATCATTACTATAAAAAGAACAGTATAGTAGTATAAGGTTACGTCAGTCCGACCTAATACCAACTACGTTTCGATTTGATCAAATTAAACGTAAAAAAAAAAAACGTTTAATTTGATTTATTGACAAATTTAATATGTTAACTCCTTAATAATTAAATGGCCGCTCACACAACATGTGTGTGATAACCAGAACAACTGTTATTGGCTGTTATTTATTTATAACTTTATATATATTTAAAATTATATAAAATTAAATGTTTGTTTTTAAATTGTTTTTTGTTTTATGTTAATTTTTTTTCGTGAATTTAAATGAAGTTATATATTTTATAACTTACATATATATATATTTAGTTATATATATAAAAAATAACTTATATTACTTATATATAAAAAGTTATATATTATATACTATATATTAAATTGTATATCAAAAATATTACCGGGTCCCTGGTGACGTTTGACTTCGTAAACGTGCGGCCATTAAAGTGTTAATAATTAAATAAAAGAAATTAAAATAAAAACAAATACTGTCTTATCAGTTTATATATTATTATTATTATCATTATAAATGATCATAAAAAAAACCAGTCACCTCTGGTATCACGAGACTGTTCACAACCATTGCAAGTTTATATCGATCTTAAAAGTTTTACTTTTCTCATATAAAGTCTATCAATAATTCATAAACTTTAAGTTGTTTTTTTTTTTCTAAACTCATGTCCATAAGCAAAAACTATTGTCTCTTTGTTTATATGCTAATATCGAACACAATTTGTTTCCTTTTTCTTTTAAAAATATTATTTTGTATGTTACGTTGAATAGAATTGATTTAATTTGACGTTTAATTGAATGGAAAGAAATTTTATTTATTTTGCTCGTCAACACACACACACACACAATTTCATTTGGTTGATCTGATAATAGCATACAATAGATTATATAACGGTTTCGCAATACGCGGAAAATAAGACTCGTTAAGACTTTCGTTTATAAAATAGCATGATTTTATATGTGTATGTGTGTAAACAAGATTTCTTAATTGGTAAAAAGGTTTAATATTTCTTATATGATTGTGTCAATTCAAACATTGTCATCAAATTATTTTGTTCAAATTATATTTTTACACGTTTAAATAATTAATAATTATTGATTGTTTTTTTTTCAGATAAATAAAAATGGTTAACATTACGAGGCTTACTATCATCAAGTTCTTTGAACTTGTAAGTATATTTACAACACTTTATTATTATACTACTTTTAAAGTATATACATTATGATTAATTATTAAAATATTAATTAACCCTTAGAGTGCTATAGACGCATATATGCGTTTGGTAAAAATTACCAGAGTAGTCTATCGATGTATATACGTGTTTGTTAATATTAATATAAAATAATGCAATGTTTATATTAATTAATGAAATTATATTCAGAAAGAACAACTTTAATTATTAAATATAATTTATTATTAGAATCTAATTAATAATAAATTATTCCGTTTCTATAAAACATTTTAGTTAAAAGTATTCACCACTCAAAGAGTTAATAATTAATAATAATGATCATAGATATATAAATTTTATATTAAATATAAATTAACACTTTAAAAAAGATAATAAAAAAGATAATGAAATGATTTTTTTACAATAAATTTAATATAAAAAGTTATAACAAATATTATTTAAATTCAATAATGATAATACTTCGATCATAAAGTTCATTAAACAAAACTATTCGTAATACGAGATAAAATACAAGGTAGTCATCTTGTGAATCATCTTTCTGATAAATTTATCATTAAGAGTGCGTAATAAAATAAAATAAAAATTTACAATTAAATGCAAGATTTTTATTCATTTTTGTAATAATATGTCAACGATTATGCATACACTTACATAGATTGTATAATATTTATGACGCCATATTATTTTCTTGGTTAATTAATTTAGTTGAAGAAACGTCATGAATATAACATTAAAAGATGATCCAAGAATGGTATTCGAAGAAGTACATTCGTACATACATAAGTACATATATGTATGTATATATATATATGTATGTATATATGTGTCATTTAGATTACGATTCGAGTCTGTACTATCGTCCATAATGAAAATACTTACCTGTTGCTTGAACGAATAGTCTTGGAAATAGGAATGAAGTCTTTAAACTGGAACAAAACATTAAAAGCTCTAATGTATTATTTATAGTAATATCGATGGACAACAGTATACTTATTTTCAATGACCTCATTTAGTTCGTTTATTGATAAAAAAAAAACTATTACATTTTGTACAATAATTATAAAATTATTTATATTTATAACTTTTTTTTACACAAATTTGGTTTGAAAAAAAGGGAAGGAGTATTAATGATAGTGAATGAATAAAATATATATTATTATTATTATTATTATTATTATATAATAATTATTAACTATTTATATTTAAATAATATATAATATTTAATAATTCGTATAATTTTAATAAAATTTATATATAATTATTAATTATTTATTTATTTTAAATTATAATTAATTATATTATAATATATATAATGTATTTAATAAAATAGATACATATATATATATTATTATCCACCTATATGTAACATAGAACGTATTTTTTCATATATACTTATATATATAATATTGACTTTTTAGATATATAGATATATAGATATATATGTATATTGACTTTTCCAGATCTTGGTATGCGTTCTTATCGGATTGCATTATAATTCCTTTAACGCGGGAGATCAGCATACAGCTATGATCACAATGGGTACCTTTGGTGGATACCTCATTATTCTAGTTGGTTTGTTTGCTGGCAGTATAATGGCAACTCCGGTCAACCGACGTGTGGTACGTTGAAAATAATATCTAACTGTAATATATATACAATCAAAACTATACTACATTTATATTTCTTTTTTTTCTTATTTTTTCATTCTTGTTTCAATAAACATTGATTTCAATCTAATAATCAATACAATGAACATATATATAATACATATATAATAATACATACGTTTTATATGTTACATTTTAATGATTATATTTTTTCGTTTATGTTGTAGGACCTTTTCTTCTCGTTGATTGGTTGCGCTTTATTCATAACTGCTGGTGCTTTGAATATCAAACATTTCGATCAATTTGCTTATAAATCCTCTTTTCGTGATACAGGCTTAGCAAAAGGATCCATTAGTATCATTCAAGGTGTACTTTTCCTCGTTGATGCTTTCCTTACGTTTAAAGGAGAAGCTTAAAAAATAAAAAAAGATCAAAAAAAGTACAAACATCTTTCAACATTATCGAGGGACTCTACATAGTCGGCATTCAATGATTTTTAATAATAAATGCTGACATATTTCATTTTTTTAATTAAGAAGTGTTATCGATGTTACATTTTACTGCCAAAGAAAGCTGACTCTCTCTCTCTCTCTCTCTCTCTTTCTTTTTTTTCATTTTTTTTTATTTTTTATTTATATGTATATATATATATACATATTCAATAATTTGCGTTTCACAAAATGAAAACGTCAAGAAACGAAACTACGCTTATTATTAAATCACAAATAAAAAATAGGCTAGAGGTCGGACGAAATATATTTAAAGTACAAAAGAAATAACAAAAAAAAAACAAAAAGAATATATAAAATCCATTTATTTTTGCTATTAACAATTATTCAACATTATTTACTTCGTGAAATTGTCAATATAATATATAAATATATAAAAATAAAAGAGGAATTCAAAATTTATATGACACGTAACATCCTTTCTATGTAAAAAATGAAAAACCTTGATTACAATACTGATTTATATCTTATTGCAATTTACAGTACAGTTTTTTATAGAGAAAAAGAAGATTACAGATTTATATTGAGATATTTATGCAGAAAAAAAATATTATTCTTACCCAAATTTTGAGCGTCAATCTCTTTTTTTAGAAATAAGTTTAGCGGATAAAAATGAATTCTTATTGTCACAAATTACATGTTCGATAATTATAATACACCCTAATCACATTCTAGGACATAAGTGTGTCGTTTTATAAAAACAAATTACACGTAATTTTGATACACATATTGCTAATGTAAAAAAAGAAAATATCATACATATATGTAAGCAATTTATTTTTTCCTTCTTATGTATATTTTGTAATGCTACTACGATAAAATTAATAATAAATCGATAATATATAATCGTTCAATCAATGAATTTATAATATCACGTATATACAATATCGAACAAAAATATTGATATTAATTACATTTTTCTATAAATCTATAAAAAAAAATATAATTAGTTAAATAATTTATTGTCAAAAATATATCTTCAAAATTAAAATATACACATGTTGAAGTTATAAGGAAAAAAATGTATTATTCCATACCATAATTAAAAATTGTAATATAATAAAAAAAAGAATAAAACAAATTCTCGACAAATTAATTAAAATATATAAAATAATAATCGCGTTAAATGACGAAAAAAAAGAAACATAGTTAAAATAAATCGGACAATTGAAAATGACGGGAAAAATCTCCATGTATTATTTCATGCCATAATTAAAAATTGTAATATAATAAAAAAAAAGAGAGACTAACACAAACTCTCGACAAATTAATAAAAAAAAATATATAAAACAATAATCACGTTAAATGACAATAAAAAAATTAATATATTATTAAAACAAACCGGACAATTGAAACTGGCGGGCAAAATCTCGAAGTAACGATACAAGAAAATGGCGACTAAATTCTCGCGATATATCGAAGCGGTAGTTAAATTAAATCGAGAATCGTATTGAGTCGATCACAGGTCAGTCGATCGTAGATCGTTGCGCGTGTGTGATGTATATTATCGCGTAAGAAAATATATACTTTTATTTACTAATTTAGTGTGCCGATGTGCGGTTAAATATCGTTAAATGTTTGTGAAAAATGTCGAATCCCGGCGGTAGCAGGAGGAACGGAGCAATGAAGATTCGTTTGACGAGTGAGTGAAATAATAGGATTTGGAACCTAACTGTGATACCAATCCATGTCGTGTGGTATCGTGGATAGAAGAAGGAGAGAAGTAGCGTGAAAGTTGGCCTAACTCACAACTTGCACGCGACTCCGATCCTTCTTCCTTTTTTTTTTTCTATCCATCATCCGCAATCCTTCTTTTTCCTACCTTCCTTTCGTTAGGTTCGTTCACTTTAACCTTATCCACTCGTACACCTACACACACACACACACACACACATACATACATACATACATACACACACCATTTATTACCCTTATTATTATCATCCTCATATACGCGTTTAATTTCTTTTTTACTTTCTATAAACGAAATAATTATTTTATTTGAATTTAAACATAACCTGTACAGTGCATTCGATAAATGTCAAAATGCAACTATTATTTCAATTATTTTTTTTTTTAAACAGATCCTTTTTCTTTTCTCACTCTCTTTCTGTCTCTCTCTTTCTCTTCACCCCACCTTAAGACTCATTTAATACTCCTCTTACTATGATTTTCATTCTTTTGGTTATGGCAACTCCCTGACAGAGGTCAAAACCCCACGGATAGGAACGCTCCGGGAGGGCTCCTTCGAGAAGGACGTTCGTTTCCTCTCAATCGAAGTTCATTCTTTCCTATCTACTCTCGATTTAATTATTTATTCTCTCTCCCCTACTATCATTGCTCTTCCCTCGATTATACGCCTATAGTGTGTAACCGATTGAAACGATCTACAAATTGTATCAATCATCTTTATTACAAATTTGTATACCCATTTTTTATACAATCCTTTATTTTCACAATTTTTTCTAATATCAATTTCTAATATAGTTTTAATAAATTATTTATCAATTTTGTAAATTATTAAAATATATATATATTTAATTGCAATTGAATGTGATATAGGGTATATATGAAGTATAATATTATTAGAATGCTTCATTTTTTTTCATTCTACTCAGATAAAAGAAACTTCATCAAACATGATATTAAACGTTGTTTTCCAACAAGGCTTTTAATTAATCCTTTGAACTTTTTAAATCTTCTCTTTCTTATCATTTATTTACCATTACTTTTATGTTTTACTATGAAATAACATTCTGTTAACTTTTCAATATGGTAGTAATATATCAAAATATGGTTTGTAATGAACAACTTTAAAAAGAGAATTCAATCTAACATTTAAATAACAACATTTTCATATTTTCAGTTTTATGTGCCCGTAATCTTGCTAGAAAAGATCTATTTCGTGAGTATTATTTACAATGTGCATTAACTTTGTATTTTTCATCAAAGTATTACAATTAAAATAATAATTTGTATTTAGGCCTGCCTGATCCTTTTGCTAAAATAACAGTTGATGGTTCCGGTCAGTGTCACAGTACAGATACTTGCAAGGCCACATTAGCTCCAAAATGGAATCAACACTATGATTTGTAAATAATTGTTTATCATAAAGTTAAATTACATTTATCTATCTCATGTATATATTATATGAAAATTATATTTGTACAGATACATTGGGAAAAATGATGGCATAACGATATCAGTTTGGAATCATAGAAAAATCCATAAGAAACAAGGTGGCGGTTTTTTAGGATGTGTGCGTATATTATCAAACACGATACAAAGATTGAAAGATACCGGATGTAAGTTGTTAACATTATTTTGGTTGTTGCTATCTTCAAATTATCAATCATAGATAATATTATAAAAAGTAAATATATTATCTACTTTCAGATCAACGTTTAGACCTTTGCAAAGCTCATTCCGAAGATACAGATGTTGTCAAAGGGCAAATAGTTGTATCTTTGTTATCTAGAGATGGACATAACGGTGCTGTGAGTAACACGGTTGTCCATAATGCTGTAGTTGATGTTCTTGGTGATTTGAGTTGTCCAACTGACCTACCAGATGGTTGGGAAGAAAGAAGAACTCAAAGAGGAAGATTATATTATATTAATCATTATACCAGAACAACACAATGGATACGTCCAAATAATCGGTATTATTGTTGTTTTAAATATTCAAAATAATTACAACTTTTATTAGTTCAATTTTTCTAATATTTGTTGTTTCTATTAGGCCTAGCAATGCTATCATACCGACCACTCCAGAACCACCACCATTACCTAATTCAGAGCCTACTTCTCCCAGTGGCAGTGGTAGTCCACCAAATGTGAGAACAGACAGTCCTACTGTTTTACAAAGTACACCAGAATGGAATGGAGAAGGAACATCTAGCAGAACTCCGAGCAGAGATAGTTCAGCTCAAAATACTCCTAGGAATACACCAACGCAACAACAAAATAGGAGTCAACAAAGTCAACAGCATATAAGAAATACTCCCCCGTCGTCTGCAATAAGAGATCGACGACCTGTTAGAAGCAACGATGAACAAGATGGAAATCAAAATAGTCGTATAGAACGTTCTAACAACGGTCAACCACGAAGGCCTAATCGAAGCAACAGAAATAGGAATAATGCAGTGCTCAGTGCTGAAAGAAGAAATGAATCTCTTCAACCTACGGATTTACCCCGAGGATATGGTACATTAAATAAATATCTAATTTTTAATAATAAATTATTTGATCATATTGAATGTATACTTAAAAAAAAACGTAATATTTATTTTCTATAGAAATGAGGAAAACTCAACAAGGACAAGTATATTTTTATCATGTTCCAACTGGAACATCAACGTGGCATGATCCCCGAATACCACGTGATTTACCAGCCAATGAATTAACAACCGAACTTGGTCCATTACCCAGTGGATGGGAAATGAGACAAACTCAAAGTGGACGTGTATATTTTGTAGATCATAACAACAGAACAACACAATTTACAGATCCTCGGCTCTCTAGCCAAATCATAAGTAATCTATTGAAGTAAGTTTTTACATTTATTGATATTCTTACAAATTAACAGTCGTATAATTAACAAAATTTAACGTTTGAATTAATTATCAGTAGGAGGCAAAACAATAGCACGAACAATCAAGTTTCTGGAAATCCTAATAATTCACCTGCAGCAACTAATGAATCAGTAGCAGTAGAGACTCCTGTATCATCTATACCACCACAAATTTCTACTAATCAACAAAGGCCAAGAATTGAAAATGGAAGCAATAATAATTCACCTACGTGTAAGTTTAAATAATAAAATAATTATTTCATTAATTTTATTTATTAAATATATTATTTTACATTAGTGGAAACTTCAACACCGCCAACGCAAACTGTATCAGATTTGCCAAAAGAACTTATGGAAAGTGAACTTCTTCCAAAATATAAGCGGGATTTAGTAGCTAAATTAAAATGTCTAAGGGCAGAATTAAATGCACTTCAACCACAAAGTGGACATTGTAGATTGGAAGTATCAAGAAATGAAATATTTGAAGTAAATAGAATATTATTTTCAATATGAAATATTTACAATATTTCATTTTAATTGGATTTGTATTAAAATTATTTTGATCTCTTTTAGGAATCTTATAGGCTGATTATGAAAATGCGTCCAAAAGATATGCGTAAAAGACTTATGGTTAAATTTAGAGGAGAAGAAGGTCTCGATTATGGTGGAGTAGCACGAGAATGGCTTTATTTATTATCCCATGAAATGTTAAACCCTCAATATGGACTGTTTCAATATTCAAGAGATGACAATTACACATTACAAATAAATCCAGATTCAGGAATAAATCCAGAACATTTATCATATTTTCATTTTGCTGGAAGAATCATAGGAATAGCAGTTTTTCATGGTCATCATATAGATGGTGGTTTCACCACGCCATTCTATAAGATGCTACTTAATAAAGCCATTACTCTTAGTGATATAGAAGGTGTTGATCCTGAGTTACACAGAAGTCTTACATGGATGTTGTAAGTAAACAATTACATTATCTTTCAAAAAAATATTCTAATATTTCTTTTTTTTATGTTAACAGAGAAAATAGCATAGATGGTGTATTGGATGCCACATTTTCTGTCGAACACAGTAGTTTTGGTGTCTTGAAAAATCACGAATTAAAACCTGGTGGAAAAGATATACAAGTAACAGAAGAAAACAAAAGGGAATATGTTCGTTTATACGTTAATTATCGATTTATGCGTGGAATCGAACAACAATTTTTAGCGTTACAAAAAGGTTTTCATGAATTGATTCCCCCATCATTGTTAAGACCATTCGATGAACGTGAATTGGAATTAGTTATTGGAGGTTTAGGTACTATCGATATAAATGATTGGAAATTGCATACAAGATTAAAACATTGTACACCCGATACACCTGTAGTCAAGTGGTTCTGGCAAATAGTTGAATCTTATGGAGAAGAAATGAGAGCAAGATTACTTCAATTTGTCACTGGTAGTTCAAGAGTACCATTACAAGGATTCAAGGCTTTACAAGGTAATGATATATTACAAAAAGATAAACAAAACATTAATGTATTATTACAATGAACTGTTTATTTCTGTTCTAAAGGCTCAACGGGAGCTTCAGGTCCACGTCTTTTCACAATTCATGCTGTAGATGCACCTAGTGAAAATTTGCCAAAAGCACATACTTGTTTTAACAGGATAGATATTCCACAAAGTTATCCGTGTTATCAGAAAATGTTGGATAAACTTACACAAGCTGTTGAAGAAACTTGTGGATTTGCTGTTGAATAAATAAGGTATGTGTATTTGTTAAATACACCTCTCCAACATCATCACAAAATTTTTGAGTATTACTCTATAAGAAACTCTTTTTCTTTTTCTTTCATTCTTTTTCTCTCATTCTATATTATATTCAAATAAAAATAAACATTTATATATTAATAGAAAAAGTTCGACAACAAAAAAAAAAATACAACCCGAATGATATTACTAAAAAAAAAAAAAGCACAAAAACTACAAAACATTTTTAAATATATATTTTTAATATTTCACAGGATTTGATTATAAGTTTGCAGATTTCTTATACTGACACAATTATCTCCAACATACCCCATCACTGCCCAATACATTCATATATTTGTGTCTAATACTTTGTTTTCATTGTAAATGCACAAATAAGATGATATGTTGGAGTATTCCTAATACTTTTTTTTTTATTACAAACATGGACTGAAATTTTACAATACTGTTTATTTAAAAACAAAAACAAACAAATTGACTACACATAAAAATGAATTCATGCATGTAGTAGTATGTAATAACTGCCTCTAATAGTTTTTGATATACTTAATCAAATAAGTATAAACGAAACTATAATAGAATGCAGGTGTCAATTAATCCCTATAATCATCTATTTTTGGAATAGCACAAAATTAAAAATGTACAGTCAGATTAAATAATAGTTATTGTAAAAAAAAAAAATTATTGTTCTAATGAATATAATTAATATAATATTAGATAGTTAAACAGTGATGGGAAACTAGTATTTGAATTGTATTATTTATAGTGGTCCATGGTGTCTATGGGAAATATGAATAGAATTTGTATATATGTATCAGTATAATTATGAAGGCAGTTATGAAGTATATTTCTGTCATACGTAATAATTACTCCAGCAGAGAAAAACATTTTAGTTTAATTAATAACATGAAAAAAAAATTAAATATATACATAAATATATATATAACAATGTACTTTACAAGTGCATTCAAAATTTAAGTATAAAAATGAAATGAAAATTGAAATGTTTAAAAGTACGTTTTCGCATTTAAATTCAGCGAAGTATAAAAAAGTAAAATTACTTTATTAAATAATCATAAGTTAACATAAAAAATTAGTTAATTTATTTTTTAAACGAAGATAATTTTCTCTCTGGATTTTTCTGCAATATAACACTTATGTTGAAAAATTGCTAATTGCAATTAATAAGAGTTGTTATTGCTGTGCAAATTATGACATAAATATTATTATTATTTTATTATTATTATTATTATTATTATTATTATTATTATTATTATTATTATTATTATATTATTATTATTATTGCTTGTTCAAAGGTGGTTAGTACCAAACGATATAAACAGGTTGTACATAATTTAGTAAAGCTTAATATAAAAAATGATATAGTAGCGTATAAATGTCTTAATCAAATAGCTGATAAGACATTAAATTTGTTTATTCTAGCATACATTGTGTACACACACACATAGCTTTAATTTAAAATGAAAACATTTAAGAAGAAAAATAGTAAATTTATAAAAACATCATGAAAACACGTGCATCTATTATAATGTGCTTGTATTGAATCTTTTTGCTTGTAATCGCACACATGCCTGTATCTTATATTGAGACAATGGGGTAGGATATTATAGAATAATCTTTTATTTATCATGCAAACCCTTCGTCTAGGTCCTAATATTTTCGACTCAAATATTGTAAAGATATTTAGTATCCCAATAGCACTAATTAATCATTTTGTATTATTATATTATTATGTTATAATATTATGTGCACATAACTGTGATCAAACATATCATAAAAATGAGATTGAATAATGAATGGAATATTTAAAAAAAAAAATAAAAGTAAAAAAAAGAAGAAAAGAAAAGAAAAGAAAGAAAGATATTTTACAGACCATGAAAAATTGGCTGATTGATTATTTCGTTTTGATAAAGTTTTTTTTTTTTTTTTTTTTTTTATTTATATTGTATATATAATTATTTCGGCAATTTTATTTGAAAATGAAAAACGAAAGGCATATTATATGTTTCATCGAAATTATAATAAATTATTATTGTATGTTATTTATAACATTTTTGCAATAGAAAAACATCATTGAATATGTTCATATTTAAGTTTTAGCTAAGTTTACAAAGTATTGTTAACATTCCAAAAATTACTGCCTTTGTATTGTACTTGCATACAAGTAATAATAGGGCGTGGAATGCTAGTAACACTTTATAAGATTGGCTAATAATCAGAAATTAATATTTGCCAATTTTGATTATTATAAAAATGTAATTATTGTTATTCGCATTAACGTTTTATATAAAGATTAGTCACAAAGTTTTATATTTCGAATTTTGGTATTTATTTTAACAAAATAATAAGTTAATGTTGCAATTCGTAGTAAAAAGAAAAAAAGAAAAAAATTATAAATAAAGAAATTATTTTTAAATTAACACACGATATACATTTAAAAAGAAACAAAATTGTATAATTCGTTAGCAACAAAAATTGCAATTTTCAAAAATTGATATAGTATTATTCATAATTAGATATAAATTACGACTAAAGCAGTAAACGGACAACAGAATGGATATTAAAGAAATATTATAATCATATTTATTCACTGTTGCACATAATGATCTTTTTTTTTCTTTTTTTTTTCTTTCAAAAGAAAAGGGTACTAAATTATTAGTTATATAATGCTCTATACTCATTATTAAAATGGAAGAATTTTATTTTCTTTTTTTTTATTTAGATGAGAAGTAGGCCTTAATAGTGCCTTGCATATAGTTACTGCTTATGAGAATTCTAGTGTCAATATATTTTTACGAAAAAGGAAGAATGATGCATTTTTGATCTTCAAATTCAAATATAAATTTCATTGAATAATAATAATAATAATGCTTGATTCATAACATATCAAGATCTTTATAAATATTATTATAGAAATCTTTGCAGAATTTATTATTATATGATTTTCTAATTAATATAAATAATATATACATATTATTAATCAAGATAAAGATACAAATAGTTAAAGAAGTATTTTTAAAAAAGAGATATGTATTAATGCAACAAAAACAACCAAAATTAAATTTCGATTGCTGTTATGTCAAAATGTACAATACCAGAATCACACACAAACACATATATATATACATACTCATATATACATGAAAATATTTTTAAATATTTGAAAAAATAATTCTCTTAGATAAACAAACAAAAATATTTAGATCAATTTACTTACATGATTTTACGAAATTTCGGCAAGTAAATAATAAACTGGTATTGTTCACGTAAAAAAAAAGAAATAAAAATATATATTAAATAATTGTTAAATGCTTTTAGAAAAATAAAAAAAAAGATGTTAGATTTATGAATTTAATTGAAACTTCGTGTTTCAAAGCAAAGTTTAAAAGGGTGTTTAACAAAATCCAGAAAAATAAGACAATATCATCATTAAGAAAGAAAATACAGTATATGACATAGTGATAAAAATTATTTTATCTAAATACTTGTTGTTAGCTCTAACTTCTTAAATAAAAACAAAACAAAAAAAAGAAACAAAATAATAATGGAAATCTATATTCATAAGTATGTAAAATGCAGTCAAAAAAAAAAAATGCATGTTATTATTATCAAATATTTTGAAATACAATAATGAACATTTTGTCATCTAGAATTAAATTACAAATCACGAATTATCAATTGCGCTCTATCACAATTTTTATTAACAATCTTATATAATGATTTATTTATTGTATATTTCATTATTGATAGTTCTCGAATATATTATACAACACGTTTTCTTATTTCCAACATTGTTCGTTTACGATAGCTGAGTCAATATCTGTAAAATTCATGTGGTATCAATTGTCATTTCTTAGTCCGTCAAATGGTTCGACTAAGAAGAAGAAGAAGAAGAAGAATGGTTAAAATGGCCAATTGTATTAGAGAGAGAATATATAGTACTGTTAATAAATTAAGAATCGTTTAACATAAAAAAAAATTAAACGATTTCATATTAGAGTATATCAAACTCTCAATTCATCGATCTGCCGCTGTTCATTGATATAGTATATATATTAATGAAACAGTAAATATATTGTTATTAAACGATTATATCTCTTACTATTATTGCTAATATTGGCGTTGTTACTAGTATCATTCTTATGTATAACGTTCGACGGACAACTGTAAATACATCTTTTCCTTTTGTATTTTGGATGAAATGTATATTTTAATAAAATGTCCAAAGGTACGAATTCTCTTAACTCTGCATAGTTTTCATTATTTTTTTAATACTGTGTTGTTTCTATTTAAAACAAAATAAATAATCTTCAAATTCGGTAAAGTAAAACTTTTGAAATACTCTGTATATTTTATATCTTCATCTTCAAATAATCAATTCTTAGGAATATAAGTAATAAACAATAAGTTGAAATGTAAAATAATTGTTAATTGATTATTTATTTACGAATGGAAATTACGAATTGTTAATGGTACAAATAATAATAAACATTTCAAGATTTAACTTACCTTTTAAAAATGAAAACAGCTGACAGTGGAACACACAAGACTTTGGGGCCTGGTTGAGACATCAAAATTTGACTAAAAGAATTATTCGTTTGTTTAAACAAATAATAAATATATATATATATATATATATATATATATAAATAAAAATGTATATGAATAATATTATATATTTATTTGAAAACTCGAGGAATGTAATGATATATTGAGAGCATCCGTACATAGCAACATCATACCTACATAATGTGCAAACTCTTTGATATAAGAATTATTTGTACATTTTTAAAATCGTTCTTCTTTTGTAATTGTTTATATATATATACATATATTCAATTTACATTATTATTCGTGGCACACCTAAATCATTTCACACAAACATTTTTCTTTATTTATTTTTTTCTTTTTTTTTTTTTTTTAATCAAATATATTTATTAATCACAGTAATATAACGTTAAATGAATATACTATATCGTATTATCATTTGAAGATGGTCACCTGACTACCGCAGGATTCAATTAGTAACCAATCAAATATCAGCTGCCATATTGCGCGCCAATATTTTCTATTTAAATTCTTAAATGAATACTTTTCCTCATTTATTGCATATTATCAAACAAATATATTTTTCTTTAAAAAATTTGATGTTTCATTTTGGAATATTACCTAATGGTGAATTGTTTGAATGAATATATAAAAGTATGCTCCTTGACTCCTCGTGATAGGCTATAACTCGTACGTACTAATACGAAAGAATCTTCTCTGCATAAATATAATGTGTATACAAAATTAAAAATTAAGTCTATTGGTCTTTCTTTTCTTTTGTTTTTTTGTTTTTTTTTTCGTGAATATTATGAAACGTTTATCGAACGGAAATTTATTATCGAATGAAAGATAATAAATCATGAGATGATTGAGATATTACATTTGTTCATTCGTTTTAAATGTTAATTGGTCGTTGATCGTATAAGATATACATTTGTAGTAATATTAAAATAGTTTGAAAATAATCTATGAACTTCTAAATGTATTTTTTTTATGAGCTAATAGTAATGTAAACAACGAACAGTTTCAAATTATAAAAACTTATTTTAATAATAGATATTGTGCTCGGTGATGATACCTTATTGCGTCATTTTCTATTCGGCAGTGTAAATATCTTCATTTTCATCAAAATGATTCTAATGTTTATGAATTTTTAATGACTATAATTTTCAATTCATCTGTTTCAGAATTAAATGATGCCTAATTAAAAAATTTCATACATATATATATATATATATATACATGTTTGTATATATTTCGTAATGTAATATTTTCTCTACAATATTTCAATGATTATTCAACGAATAATTGATAACATTTAAAAATGTTGAAGACAAAATTAATCTAAAAATTTTCTTTAAAAAAAAAAAAATAAGAAAATAATGAATAAGCGTAATATTATTAAAGACACCTACAAACAACACAAAGTATTTGTTGTGTTCAAAAATATTAATTATATTTTTATTCAAGATACATTTAAATCACGGGCTCTTTTTAAAATCTTTGATATAGTATTTTATAGGATTTATTAATTTGAAACATTCAAGAATTTCTTTCATTTCAATTTCAATTTAAAAAATAAAAAAATAAAAGACTGAATTATAACATTTACTTCTTTTTTTTGTTAATCTATTAAAAATTCGTTGTACACGACAGCAAAAATCATACTTTTTAATTTTTTTTATTAATCTTGCTCATCGTAAAATAGTACTTTAGGATATATATATGCCTTGCACAGAATTAATTGTAATGCAAATGAAATTATTATATGAACAGACTCATCATGTTTATCGAAAATTTTACAACATTAAAAAAAAATATTTCTTATAATATTTTTTCTTTCTTTCTTTTTTTTTTTTTTATATAAAGGATACATATTGCCAACATCGCACATTGCATTCTCTTCACATTTATACATTTACAGTACTGTTTATTACAAAGGCATTGTACAAATAAGCAAGAGAAATTAAAAATTTAATTATAATATTTTGTAATATCTTTAGTAACTGTTATTCTTACCATCGAGGTGTACCTCTTCAACAATTAAGAGATTAAATTGATACGCTTATAAAGCATTTGTTATGTACAGTCTCTTGGGTGTACAAAATCTAATAATCGCGAGCCAGCAATAAAGCAATATCAATTTTTTGTTAAGAAACTGTTCCTTACATTTGTATGTGTATCACTCATTAAGACGGAAAGATTTTGTTTCTCCTAAGGCAACTGTGCCATTAAAAATTTATGTATTATGTACAGAGCTTTTTTTTTATTATTCATATGAATTTTGCAATTGGTATAGAATGCACGATACGCACATTTAAGTTTATGACAATCATTTTATTACAGCTCAGCTATGATCGTATATGAACAAAAAATTACGCTAGAACTGTATTTATGAACATCTGATAATCATTTGTTTTTTTTTTTGGTTTTTTTTTTTTTTTTTTTTTTTTTTAATAGCACGATGACAAGATGATAAACATCGATGTGATAGAAAATGATATATCTCAAATCATATAATTGCTGTAACAATTCTACATGGTACCGTTGTTGTTTGAGCAAGTAATTAAATAAATCCATGTGAATAATCAAAGAACATAGTAGGTAATGTGTGGAGTAGGCAGATATCAAGCTGGCTTAATTAAGTGTCACAGTCTTCGAGTTGCCTTTGTTGTTTTTAACAGGTATGAACCATGTTACCAACGCACCATTTTTCCGCACTGTCCCCTGTGTAAAATTGCTAGCTGCTTGATGTTCACAATAATTTCCTGATGATACCCTATGTACCACATCAAATAATTATTTTGCAACGTGCTTCTTTGCATACTTTTCTTGAAATATAATGCAAAGAGGAACGTAATATTTTCCATTTCAAAGCTAAGAGGATCGTGTTTTTGTCAAATCAGGGATTTAATAGTCATCCAGATCGAAATTATCAATTTCATTTTCTTCCAGCTGCAAATTCTGAAAGTCCACTTTGTAACGTAGAATACCTGCAAAACAACATATGAATGCTTATTATTAAATAAATAATACATTGAATATTAGTTCATATATAAATATCTGTTAAAAATAACAAATTATTATTATTTTAACTCAAGTTTATGATGTTGTTAGTAATAAAACAGTGCTTTTGTAAGTTTTATTTTTTATTTTTATAATACATTTAATTCCATTTGATATCAAAAAGAAATATTCACATTAAAAAAACACTGTTTTTTTTTTTTTTTTTTTAATAATAATTTAAGACCATTAACATAAAAAGAAAACAAAATTATATATGTATACATATATATTAAATTTATCTACTTATTTTTATGATATGTAAAATAAATATTTTGTAAAAGTTAAAATATTGAATGCATGAACAATAATTATATAGATTAACAATTGTAAAGTATTACTTTATGTGAATGTTATACATAGTGTAATGGATTTTTTTTTTTATTCAATAATAAATTATTATTCGAATGGATAAATATCAAATTTATATTGTAAATTGGCAATTAATTAACTATTGCTCCATTGCTTCTAATAGCTGCTAAAAGGGATTTCTACAATAAGTTAATTATTTTTATATTTATAAGAAAAAAAATGAAAATATCTACTTCATGATCTATAAATAAAATACTTCTATATTGTAATAATACCAAACATTTCCTGCAAACAATGTATAACATTCTAAAATATTACAAAAATAAATCTTCTAAAATATCGACAAAAAAACCAAACATTCTAAAATATTAGAAAAATAAAGAATTATTTTACTTTTTTTTTTCTTGTTACTAGTCTTAATAAAAAGCAAGTACTGTACCTTTCCCAGTATGCGAGCTAACAGAAACAAGACTTTAATTAGTACTTCTCAAAAATAGGAGCTCTGTTAAGCATTGTGAGAATGTTACAATTATTTATAATTTATTTCCATTGCCAAAGTATTAACATGAATATAAAAATTTATATTAAATAAATATTATTAAAGAGTAAACGTGACATCATAAATCATAATATTAGTTTAATATAAATAACTTCAATAATATAAAAAAAAAAGAAAACAAATTATATTTATCCTATAATTTAATACATTTGTTAAAACAATGCCATAGCTCATACTTTATTAATTCAAGCAATTTGAACGCAATAAATTAAAAAAATAAATAAATAAAAGCTATTAAAATCTATTAGATAAAACTATAATACTGTTATTGTGTTACTTTAGCAATGGATTTAATCTATAATTGTTTATAGCGTAGCATGCAACAAGCGATACTTAATAATTTTCATTTATGCACTTTACTTAATAATCGATTCATTGTGTATATTCGTATATCTTACTATTTGTGATAGGAATGCCAGAAAAAGTATAATGTATATTTTTTGATAAATAAATACAACAAATGTGAAATAAAATAAATACGATGAAAATTAAACTTTAACGTAATTTGGAAAATATATATATATATATAATTTGAAATTTCTAAAATATATACTGTGCAAGATATAAAAATAAAATCAATCGAGCACACAAATATATTATAATATTAAGTATAAAACTAACATTTTGAATATATTAAGCATCAAATATAGTAATTATAGTAACATAGTGCAAAAGCAACATTGTTTAATGAAATAAAATAAAAAAAATAACAAATATAGATTCCACATATTTTTCTAAAGGAATATGATGTAAAAATATAAAATAAGAAAAAAGGTGTTATAAATAAAAAAAAATCAAATTTGTTTGAATATTTCTGAGTGTGCTTTAAAATAGAGAATATCTATATCTAATGTAAAATTTGCCACCGGTTTACTAATAATGCAACTCTCTTTTCTCACATTTATAAAAATATAATAATTAAGTTAAATAAAAAATTAGAACTTGTTTTATTTTGTTATAAAGTTATGGTGATTGCTAAAAAGACTTAGAATGTAAAATAGATTTACACAACATTCTTAAATATAGGATGATAATATTAACAAAGAAGAAGCTTCATATCTCAACGAGAATATATATAAAACCTTTATTTATTTAAAACAAGTGACTTACACACTGTTGTGATAGTCACTGGCTTTGTTTTTTTTTTTTTTTTTTTTTTTTTTTTTTTTTATAAAAAATGCCAAGGATGCATTTTAAATCTAGACTACATATATTGTAAGAAAACCAGTAATTAATAATTATTAGTACAATTACAATAGTTGTTCCCATAAAGGGTAACAAAGAGATAATAATTATTAGTAAAGTTCTTAGTATATTATTCATTATTCATGTGAGTTAACGAAATTTTCATTTGAATAATCAGACTTTAGTTAGAGAACAGCTTTTTTTTTTTTTATGAATTCATACCGCGTTATTAAAACAGGCTTTCTTTAGTACAATAAAAAGTGTAAACAAGCATTAAAATGGTTTTACACTTTGTGTATCTTACAGATTAAGAAATTGAAACAATTACAAGATTATAGCTACTATATTGAATTATTTGAGAATTATTATACTATAGCATAAATATTATTTTAATCCAATCTCGGATTTTCTTAAATTCTTTAATATTGACTTTTTTATTATAATGAAAGCCAATATCTAGATTGTAACTTCGTGATATCGCAGACATTCTTTTTTTGTACTGTAAAGATGCATTAAATTCTTTCTTTATAAATCCATTCAAAAAATATATCTATGCAGTGCAGTTGTTATATATTAGAAATTAAAACTACGTTCATTTTAAAAACGATTTTCTTTTTTTGTTCTTGTGTAGCCACACAACAAAAAGACTTTTCATTTATAATCTATAGAAATAATACTATTAATATATTCTTTATCTAACAAATTACATATGTTTTGTAATAGTGAAATAATTTGACTAAACTTGCAATCACCGTTTTTAACATCATTCTAGTTAGTTCTCATATAGCTTTAACTTTGTGGTGTATACTTACATACATAAATATTTAATATGATAAAAATGAATTAGAATTAATAGAATCTTATCAATTTGAAAACCATTACATCTTTTCTACAATACGAGTTTTAAATACTCTGAATAAACACATGCACATTCATCTAAAAAATAGTTGTATTTTTTTTCTTGTTTTTTTTTTTTTTAAATAATATTGATGAATCTGTTTCCTCGTGTGTTATAATTCTTTCTACATGTGCAACATAGAAAAATTAAACATTTTAAAACATCATCATGGTCATTTGATAATATGTAAATAAATAATGCATTTATTTTAAACAATATTCCTACATATTATACTTTGACCTACTTTATTTTATGATTATTATTTAATTTAAACTATATAAAACAAATATGAATCACTAACAAATAGAACTTTTGAACGATACAAAACAAATACAGATTTCCATATTGGAAAAACAGTCTTCTAATATACAATAATAAAATATCTAAATCTTTTTCATTACTCAAATTCTCATCAAAAAGTTAATGAGAATATCAAAAATGAATAAGAATGAATGAAAAAACTGTACCACATACTACGTGTTTAATTATTTGCTAATATTTAATGTGATACAAATGTAATGGTCTAAATTCAGAATGTTTTGTAAAAGATTATATTAGTCCCTATTTTACATTTCTATTCACCTTGTTATTGAAGAAAAACCATTAGACAAAAAAAGCATCTTTCAAATTCAATAACATATCTCTGAATGCAAATTTTGATCTCTGAATTTTGTGTGTTTAATGATTTCACTATCCACATTCAAAATCATTGCAAGAGACATCTATGTACTACTTTTGTACAGAAGAATCAAAACTAAACTATTTAGTGAGAAACTCAATCAAAATAATTGTAAACATTCTGGACAAATTTACTTATATCAAAATTAGGGGCATGCAATATGAATGTCGTACTTTTCTTAGTTTATTATATGTACAGAGTTATAATGAACATAAAACTGCACATATATTTGAATTAATCTAACATGATTATATTAGAAAAATAATTCAAGTTAGTTTTAATCTTTGTTAACATCAATATTATATAGTTATGAAAAAAAGAATAATTTAGATAAATCTTTTTAAATACTTTTTAATAACTTTATAATATTATCTTTTTAATATCTTTTTAATATCTTTTTAATACTTACTTTTTAATACTTTTTAAATATCAATAAAAATGATTTTTTAATTAATGACAATTATTATAAATAGGATATATAACAAGTATTAAGAAATAGGTATTAACCCCTCAATTTATAAGTATATAATATAAGAAAAACAAAACATACAATTTAAAATATGCATCCGATTAACACTAACATTTTGATAAATTTGTCCAGTTTTCTAAATAATAATCTATAATACACAAAGTGTACATGAATGCACTCAAGACAGAGAAACAGCTACCTGGTTGACTTTGAATATCTCATGGATGAAATTAGTAATCATCGAGGTCAACATCATCAAGAGGCTCATCGGCCTGCAGTGACTGGAAGTCAACTTTGTAGCGGAGGATTCCTATATACGAACATATACTCTATAATTAACATTAATGCACCTCATTTCATTACCTTGTCATTTCTTTTAAATTTGTGTTGACAGTGATATTAAAACACATGTTTTTTATCAAAAAATTTAAGTTAACTTTTTTTTAGAAGAAAAAAAAGAATATTTAAATGTTTAATATACCATTTGTTAATAAATTCTAATTAATTAATACACCTTATCCAATAATGTTAATATAATTATAGTGTTTAAAAATACTATTAACACATTCAAAATAAATATTAGTTATCATTTGTTTATATGTACACACAAAACTATCTTTTTATATTTATGTTAAAAAATAAGATATGAAGCCACGAAATATTAGTAATACAAATAATTTTCCACAATTTATATAAACACATAAATTGCTTAAAAAAAAAAAAATAAAATAAAATAAAGATTAACATATTTATTAATATGTACAAAAAGAAGAACCAAAAAAAAAAAACTTACCTCCAATTCCACCGAACCCTCTGACAAATTGTGAACCTTCCTGCGACTTGTCTGTAATAATTTCCAAGGTGGCACCATAATTCTTATAGTGATTCGCAAGCCATTCAAGAAGTGGTTGACACTCCACCAATTCAAGTTCTACTCCGCTCTACAAATTATATATTTAATCGTTACATCTTTTTTTTTTTTTAATATTGTATACGCATATTATAATTAAACGCAAAGGACGACTTTAACTATACCTCTTTATCAGTAAAATGAGTTTTGTCTTTTTCCTGTTCAGGAGTCAAATGTAATATTTTCTCTTCTGCATTTGTATGATTTTTTAAAACGTATCGTTGAATATCTAAATTCTCCCAACAAATTAACGTTTCTACACTACCTAATTCCAAAGCTTTTAATGTATCTTCTACACCAAAACAATATTTTCCAGTATCTTGAGAAATTTCATCAAAATAACGACCTAATAACAACAATTAAAAATAGATTACAATAGGTAAAATATATAATACATTATACAATAGAAGAAAAATATAAATGATTATAATCTTACCAATAAGTTTTTTCTCTTGAATAAATTTAACATTTTGCAAAGATTCCGCTGCTAATTCAATAGCTTGATTAAAACCATTTTCTCCTCCGTAAGACACATCAACTAATTTTATAACTTTAGCTTGCAATCTCTGAAATAATAAAATAATAACAAAACTAAGAGATTAGCTTTTTCTTTTCTTTTTTTTAACAAATGCATTTTGTTTAAATGATTTTTCAAAGATAAACCTACAGGATCAAACATATCTGATTGACTAAGTTCAGTTTTAAAATCGGCACTTCCTGCTAATATCAATCCAGCAATATTAGGCTTATCATTAGTAATGTAAAGTTGCGTAGCAACTTCAGCAACCTTTCTGACATAATTATGTCTTTTTTCCATACGTAACCGAGCAAAACGTAGAGCTGATTGACCTCCCCTACCTAAAATCAAATTTACAATAACATTCATTTGAGAGTGTGAACTTATTAGAATAAATTTATTCATTTTGAATTTATTGCATATTTTAGAGAAAAAAAAAGAATCTTTAAAAAACTTGCCATGTTTTTTCGGTAAGTCAACAGTAAATTTATGTAAAACTTCACGCGTATTTCCTTGTAAAGTACCAAATAAAGCGCCATTACCATCCATGACAATAAAGCCAAATTTATTGTCATCGGCTAGCAATGCAGTAAGGGCTTCTGTGTGAAACTGAAAAATAATTTTAAAAAATTCATATATTTTACATAATATTACAAAAATATAACTTATTCAAATATATAAGATTACATATCAATTGAATAGACTAAACTTGGCACTTATTATGCAACTGTAAAAATAGTATTATATATACCTTATTATCACAAAGATACAAAGACGTATTAATAGGTTTGAAAGGTTCAAAATCAATGTTGACTTTCTTTTCCTTTCCTTCTTCGGTGACAATAGTTCCACAGTATATAACCAGGCCATTCGGAGGCACTAAAATATATAATTATTCGAAAAATATTAAAAATAATATTAATATTATCTATACTTCTAATTTGTATATATATATATATATATATATCATTAAAAATATTATTATACCTTTGGTATATAATTTTAACCTATGTTGTACAGATGTAATTGCACCCAAAACCGATAATCTATTTACACGAGACTTAATATTAGACGCAGTTCCAAATTCATCGGCTAACATTTTGCTCACTCTTGATATTTGGTCTTTAGGGGGTATAATTAATGATATCATACTAGTACCATTCCTAAAAAAAAATAATTATGTTATTAAATTATATGATAAATAATTAAAAAATATAATAGTAGTTTTAATAATTAATCCTATTGTTATACATAAAATAATTCAAAGGAAAACTAACGTACAAATTTCTTTGTTATTAAACAAATTTCAATGACAAAGAAATCAAACAGTATGCTTCATCATTGAGTTATGACCATTACAAAAAATATATATATGCAATAACATTAAAAAATAATTTATAAAGCTTCTAATATCATAGAAAATATATTTATACTGAAAAAAACATCATAAGACTAAAAAACATAATGTATCTCAACATTTAATCAAATTCACTCTATATATGTATATACCACGTTTTACTTAAACCATATGCCAGAATATTAAATAAAATATTCGTTTGGGTATTTAAAGGAAAAAAAAAGAAAAATTATCGTCGACCTACTTACCCTCTAGCCATTTCAAGACTCTTTATAAGTTTCTTTATTTTCCAAATCTCGACATTGCGGTCGGCAGAAGTTTCTTCGTTAGACATTGCTGTACGTAGAGAGTCGCGTGGTCGCGGCTTCTGAGATCTTCTGAATAATGTTTCGATAGATGGAAGTTCGAAGTTTTATCGAAGGAAGTTCAATAAAAGTGCCCGCCTAATAAAATTGTCCTACCGAAAACCGGGCACCACAGGTTCGCTTCTGAAACGTATGGCCAATCATTTACCGACGTTTCTGCTTTGATCCAGTTCATACCAGATTATGTCAGAGAACGTGCTCAACATAACGTGTACACGTTGTACTTTGAACAAGTCTTAAAGTTGAAATATACACCGCACGATTGACTCACTTTATATGTATTTTCTGTATTTTCCTTTCTACGATCGTCTAGCCACGTGCGAGTCTTCTTTTTAACGTCTACACCTTCTAAACGCAAATACCACAAAATGGGAAGCAAAGACTGGAAGTTATATGCGCGAACGATGTTCCATTTCGTTGAGCGTACAATGCGCAACTAACATTTGTACGCGGCTTTATACTCGTCAAACGCCTTAAGACCAGTTTTGAGTTGACCAATGGCATGCTCCTTATAAACTCAGAATATGACTTTAACCAATCGCAACGCGTCTTTTCATGAAGTTATACCTACGATACTTGATACGTTAACCAATCATAGATACAAATAAACCACTGAATTCGGTATCAAACTATAGCAAAAAATTAACCGATATTAGCACATCTATCGTTCATAAGATTATACTTATTATCTGATTTTTCTATTAGGCTTGACTATCTTTTAAATGTTACAAGCTTTGTTTCTTTTTAAATTTTCCTCTGTTTCCCGCGAGAAGCTCTTTGACAAATGCGTTCGCGGTTGCAGAAGTACGCGTGTGTCGTTAAGTCGTTAAAAGTATCATCAAAAAGTCATTAAAAAAAAATCATGTGTGCAGATAACACGAGTTAGAAATAAACCATTAAAAAAACTAAGTTTCGAGAGAATAAGACGAATGCACAGTAGCAATAGTAAGATAGTTGTAGGATTTATTTATTATAATATTGTTACCATATATATGAAAGGACTCCGGTATGACCTTGGGATAGGGGTAACTAACAAAAACTATCACTTTCAAATTGTATCAATTAGGATAGAATGCCGAATGCGATGGCCATAGATAGAAAAAGAAATTGTAGAATATTTATCGACGGAAAGATAAGCCGTCCTAACCTAAGTAAATATAATACATAATGTTTTGTAATTCAGGTAGATGATAGTCTTTCTGTGAATTTGAGGTATCTTTATCATGGGTCAACGCATACAAGAGTATTTTTTTTTTTTTTGATGCAACTAAATACCTTTAGATGCTTGAAAAATATCAGAACAATTTTCGTCGTATTTTTTTCGTTTCATCGAGTTTTAAATTACGATGATTTTAAAATCTATTTTTCATTTTCGTTGTTTTAATTTATAATTTTTTTATTTAACATTTTTTAATTTTTTTTTCTATATCCCTCTTCAATAAGTTATATTATTGTATTTTTATTTGAAATATAATAGCAAATAAGATTTGTTCTTGTCACGTGTCCAGTTTCTTCTATTTAAAAATGTTTCTATTCTATTAAAAAATGAGTAAAAATTTCCTAAATATGCAAATATTATAATAAAAATAATTAAAATAACAAAGATCACCGGTATGATCTCTGAGTGGAATAGCTGATAAGAACAACATTTTCCCAAATTCAAGCAATAAAAATTGAATGATGAAAGCGACAGTCATAGATAGACATAAAAATTGTGGGATGTTTTTATTGAGGGAAATATAATTCGTCGTAAACTAAGTAAATATAAAATATCCCTTTTGTGAAACTCAGGTATAAAATTGTATTTTTTAGGATGGTTTTCGGTTTCTCACTTTCATCTACATTTCTACGCTGTCTAACAAACATTTTAGGAATGATGAAATAAAGACGTTACAAAAAACATATGGAAAATATTGCTGGACTGAACAAAGATTCTGATACAAATGCAATGAGAAATCTAATAGAGATATCTTTTCGAGGAATGCTTTTTCAACTCCATAGCCTGCCACATTTCGAGACCCTTATTATTTATAACATATCTCGTCTTTATCCTTTGAACCGCAAACTTATATTCTCTAAATACAAATCTGAACGACGAAATATCTAAAAAAACGCATTGAATCGTATCGCTCTCTCAGTTTATCGATCTGTGTAAACAACGAGTTTCGATTTTGGGTCCCGTGGTAAAGTTCACCTATTCAAGATAGGCGTTCAGCGTGTTAAAAATGTTTTTTTTTTTATTAAAAAATTAATATAAATTTCTTTATTACGTAAATATTAAAATTAATAATATAATTTTCTTATATGCCTGGGTTAATACATGTCTTTAAATATTTTTTATAAAAACATATAAAAATCAAATTCAATAGAAATAATTTGATCTTTATGAATCAAATATATTTTATGAAGAAGCAAAATAAAAATGTAACCGTCATTTATTTGTTTTTGAATGAAGTTCGTCAGCTGCTTCTAACGTATTCTACAGTGTTTATTTCTTTTTCTCTGATGTATCTTGTAATCATTTTTTTGTTGTAAAATATTGCAGACAATACACTTATTATATTTTATATATTTCCTAATTAATAATTATAATATTTGCGAAATAAAGAATTTAATATGAATTTTTCAATAAAATAGAAACATTTTTAACCCATTCAATACGTCAAAAAATCAGTCCGAGTGCGTCCCATTACAAAGATCAGTTTATTTCTTCTTCAAGCGATTGTTAAATAAAATAACTTTTATGCCTAAAAGATTGAAGGATTGTTCAGTCCAGCAGTATTTTCCATATGTTTTTTTTAACGTCTTTATTTCATCATTCCTAAAATGTTTGTTAGACAGCGTAGAAATGTAGATGAAAGAGAGAAATCGAAAACCATCCTAAAAAATAAATTTTTATACCTGATTTTCACAAAAGGGATATTTTATATTTACTTAGTTTACGACGAATTATATTTCCCTCAATAAAAACATCCTACAATTTTTATGTCTATCTATGACTGTCGCATTCATCATTCGATTTTTATTGCTTGAATTTGGGAAAATGTTGTTTTCATCAGCTATTCCACCCAAAGATCATACCGGTGATCTTTGTTATTTTAATTATTTTTATTATAATATTTGCATATTTAGGAAATTTTTACTCATTTTTTAATAGAATAGAAACATTTTTAAATAGAAGAAACTGGACACGTGACAAGAACAAATCTTATTTGCTATTATATTTCAAATAAAAATACAATAATATAACTTATTGAAGAGGGATATAGAAAAAAAAATTAAAAAATGTTAAATAAAAAAATTATAAATTAAAACAACGAAAATGAAAAATAGATTTTAAAATCATCGTAATTTAAAACTCGATGAAACGAAAAAAATACGACGAAAATTGTTCTGATATTTTTCAAGCATCTAAAGGTATTTAGTTGCATCAAAAAAAAAAAAATACTCTTGTATGCGTTGACCCATGATAAAGATACCTCAAATTCACAGAAAGACTATCATCTACCTGAATTACAAAACAGGATATATTATATTTACTTAGGTTAGGACGGCTTATCTTTCCGTCGATAAATATTCTACAATTTCTTTTTCTATCTATGGCCATCGCATTCGGCATTCTATCCTAATTGATACAATTTGAAAGTGATAGTTTTTGTTAGTTACCCCTATCCCAAGGTCATACCGGAGTCCTTTCATATATATGGTAACAATATTATAATAAATAAATCCTACAATTATCTTACTCTTGCTACTGTGCATTCGTCTTATTCTCTCGAAATTTATTTTTTTGAAGGTTTTACTTCTAACACGTGTGATCTGCACAAATAATTTTTTTGAAGTGAAAACTTCTTTAGAATGGGAGTGATCTGAAAAGTAAAGAAACGGAAACGGAGCTATGTAACGAAGCTATGAAACGGCTGCTATACTAAATAACGAGAGAAAGAGAGACAAACATATAGGATTAAGCCTGTGAGAGAGAGACGGAATATGGCTATACAGTGTTTCCTATTCTCGGTCTCCTCTTTATGCTATGCTTCGTAGTTATCGCTCTTAGTTTTATATGTGTGTGTTTGTGCGCGACTGCATACTACAAAGCGTGGACACGTATTCTTTCGATACTCGAAATGTTTGTAGGTACGAACGATAGAAAGGTAAAAGAATAAACAGAGATAAGCACGTAGGTATGCACAAAAGTATAAAGTCCTAACCAACCGACGGTCGAAATAAATAAAGAAGGTGCGTGGTCTGTTTTTATTTTACCAAACGTGGTATTTCTTTTCTATTTAAAAATGTTTCTATTTTATTGAAAAATTAATATTAAATTATTTATTTCGCAAATATGATAATTACCAATTATGAAATGTATAAAGTATAATAATTGTATTGTCTGTAATATTTTACAAAAAAATGAAATGATGATCAGATACATCAGAGAACAAAAATTAAACAACATTGTAGAATATTTTTCTTATAAGTTTTCACCGCAAAAAAAAAGAAAGAAAAAGATGAAAAACCAAACCCCACTAATTGTGAATTAATGAGTTATTTTCGTAAACAAATTAATGGGTCATGTTGGAATGTGTAACTCAGATTTAAGAACGAAAACTAATCTTTTTGGTTCTCTTCATTCTTTTCTAGAAAACCATAGTTTATTGTAACACTTGCATGCTGTGGAGATCGGCTGACGTCATAGATGTCACCGATATAAAGAGTGAGTCGTAAGCTTAATATGTGTGCACCTTTGTTCCTTTTTTCAGTTTATTTGAAATAGCCCTTCGATAAAGACGTGCCATTCCTTGTGCACTTAAATATTGAAGTTTTCTGGTTTAAAATTATATTTCGTGTTATTTTTCATTTATAAGAACCCAATAATCCTACAGGTCAATTGTTGTATGTGTAGTAGTTGTATAATTTGTATATCACAATTATATATATATATTTTTATTCAATAATTATCTTTGAATTAAACAATATATTCTCTTATTATTATTATTTTTTTAATACGTGAATATATACAATACATACAAGTAAGATTAAAAAGATTCTGGATTATTTACATCCATCATACTCGCCATTAAGTAACATCAAAGAACAGTAATCTCTCAAATTGTAACATCATCTCATGGTAAAAATAGTAAGTAGATCATTTAATTATCATTCAACGAGATTGTCTTCTATATATTCCTTTTTTTATAATTTTTTATATATAATACTATGAAAATGAATGCAAATGATAGATAGCAGTTTTTTTAGAAATAGAACATTACATATAAAATAAATAAATAATATTACTTAGTTAATACAAAGCATTAATTATTATACATTTCATAAATGTTACCTTTAATAAATAAAATAAATTAATCACAAAATTATATGATAATTCTGTGTTAGCATAAAATGATTTTGTTTTTCTTATATATGTCCACACATTAATTCAATTTCAATGATGTTTTTGCAGTTATATTTCGTGTACTTTTAATGAGTTTATATATTTGATTGTAAAAGTTATTAAGCTACTTGTAGGAACAATTAATAACATAACATGCAACATATTTTACATTTAGAATGATTTCATATCGAGATGAGAAAGTTATGTTGAAACAACATTTAGTCTTATATATCGATCTGATATAATAATGTACCTTAGACCTCTGTCAACATCCTAAAGTAACAATAAATATAATGTTTTTTGGATCATCGATGTATCGAATAAATTTTCTTTGCAGAATTATACTGCATTACTATGATCAATGATGATATGATGACACATTTAAAGGAATATTTGATAATGAACGTGTTGTAATATTCCATTGATATTTCAAAAAATCAATGTCATACTTTTACTAATTCTGATTATTATGACAGATAACAATGATGACTTTAAATATTGACCATTTTCTTCAACTTGAATAATTTGATTTTTAATGCGTCGTTAAAGATTCAGCGGAGAGCGTGACCGAAGTTGTGTGACGAAATCTTTGTGAAATATGTCCAGGAGTAGATGGTACTTCCTCGATTCTTTCTAAATCATTAGCTGCTCCTGCACTATTTTGTTTAAAAAGTCGTTGAACTGTTCTCTGATTTGTTGATTCTTGAATTGCTATTGATACAGGCTCATCTCCTCTATCTAAACTAAATTGCCTTTTCAGAAACCGACCACTAGAACTTCTGTCTGAAATTATTCATATTTTAAATAATTAGTTTCATTAAAATATCAGTTGAGTTTATGTATATTAAAAGAAAATGCAAGAACAGAGTTATATTCACTCACAATTGTAATACACATGCGAGTTCATAAGTTGTAAATCAAATGTGTATCATAAATGAATTATATAATTATATTTGTTTTTCTCCTTCTATAATAAATAATAAACATGTAATATACTTACTATGTTCATTAGGAGAAAGACATCTGTAACGATTATATGGTGTACTGAGATCGTTTTCATCAATACCACCAATGAACCTTCGATGTTTACTTGCTGCAGCTGATCTAAAAGATAAAGCAACAGAACTAGCAATCGAGGTCAAAGATGTAGTTGATGCACCTAACATCGTAGCAGTTGTTTCTGTATCAGATACTGCTAGTATATTACTTGAAATTTGTGTATCACTTGATGTACTTTTCTTAATACTTAGATTGCTAATTTCAGTCGGTTTTTGATTTATACGTTCATTTTTTAATAATTCAAATAGATCTTCCGTTGATTTTAATGAATTACTCGTTTCAAGTGTTTTATCACCATGCACAGATACATTAACTTTTTTCGTTTCTGATGTTTCAAATGAAGAAGCGTTCGAAGAATTTCCTTCAATGATGATTTTTGCACTACTATCATCTTTTCCTTTTTCATTGATACTATCTTCATCATCTTCTTCATCGTGAACGCTATAATTTTTAATATTAGATAATATCGTACGCCGTGCAGTTGTTGATTCCGCTTGTCCATCTTTCAATGTGCTCTTCACTACCAGGCTCTCATCCAATCTTTTGAAATATGGATTAATATAATGCTTTTATTCTTAATACTTATAAAAAATATGTTTCTAAAATTACTAATACATTTGAACGATCTAACCAAGAAGAAAGACAAGTTAATAAGACACCAATTTTTTCAAAATTCTACTCAGTTGTAGGGATCCATCAGAACTGTGATGATACACATTTTCCATTGTGTAGAATATAAAAAAAAATTGGTATTCTCTGTCAACTTGTCTCTCCCCTTGTAAGATCTAAAAGAAATATAATGCACAATTAACTTACCCATGATCCTCTCTTTTGATAGCATGGAAGTAGATAAATTATCAGAAGACTGGAAAGTAAGTTATTTCAAGAAAAAGGAAAATTAGATAAACAGTTGGTAAAAAAACCTGTTAGAATTATATACACATTTATGATCTATTTTTATGATCATTTATTTATATTATAAAAAAAAGAAATATGAAATTACCCGAAAGGTGGAGGTGTTGGCAGTTTCTTATCAAACCCTTCTTTTCCCAATAGCCAATAAGTTTGCATTTTTCCTTTCCCTTTAACTTCTGTAGTACCACGATATTCAATATTATATCCACCGGCTTGAGTTAATCGATCTTTTGTTGCTTTACTAATGTGTATACGCCATGGTGCACCAGTTGATTCCATTCTAGATGCAGTATTTACAGTGTCACCGAATAAACAATAACGTGGCATCGTTAAACCGACAACTCCAGCGCAACAAGGGCCTGTATAAAAATAAAACATGAAATAAGTATTAAAAATTAAACCAAACTGCAATAATTCATTTATTTTATGCTGTACTTAACCGGTATGAAGACCAATTCTTAGTTTTAATTGCATTTGTGGTAAATGTCTTATTTTAAACCTTCCACTTTGATGTAACAAATCAAGCGCCATGGTGGCCACTTGAGTAGCATGATCAGGAATTCTAACTGGACATCCTCCAACTACCATATAAGCATCTCCTATGGTTTCCACCTGAAATAATAATCATTTTAAAAAATCAATTATATAATATTGAATCTAGTATGATTTTACTTTACCCACTTACTTTATAAACAGCATATGCATTGATGGTTGCATCAAAACAGGTGTACAGATCGTTGAGTAAATCTACTACTTGAAATGGTGTCGAATGAGCGGAAATGGTTGTAAAACCTACAATGTCCGAAAAGTAAATGGTAACTTCACGAAATTCTTCAGGATCAACGGGAATACCCAATTTCAATTTTTCCGCTACCGAACTAAAAACAAATCATCAGTCTCTTAATCTTTAAAAATGTTTAATTAGAAACTTTGATAAACTCACTTTGGTAACATTCGATTTAATAATTGTTCCGTTTTTTTTTCTCCATGTCGAGTTGTTCTGTACGTTCGCGTATCAATTCTTCCAAATTATTTGAATACTTTTCTAACAATTGGAACATAGTATCGATGAAATTAACTTTCCTGTAAAAAAAAAAAAGAAACAAAAAACATTATAATTGATTTTAAATAAAAAAAGTTATTTTATATTGATCTGACCTGCCGTAATTTAGTTTTTTGAATAAATCATGGACACAATTAAAATCAGGCCTCATATCCGGAGATTCGGCCCAACATTGGCGCATTATGTTGATAGCTTCAGGTGGTGCTGCACCTTTACTAACTGATGGCCTAATCAATGGTGGTGGTTTCATCACTTTTTCTATTATATCTGTAAATAATTATAATAAATAAATATATTTCATATTATAATCTTAAAAAAATATTTAAAATAATTATTCATTGTGTTTTTACCTTCTGGTGATAAAGCTAACATACAAAATGGTTCTCCGCGTACAATGACCTCTTGCATGATGATACCAAAACTATAAACATCCCCTGGTTGGGTACCCTTTTTTCGAAGATTCACATCCCTAAGTAATTCTGGTGCTGTCCACAAAAGATCTGCCAATGACAAATACGAATGAATATTAATTAAATTGAATATAATACAAATATTACAAAATAATAATAAATCTTTAATTACCACGAGATAATTTTGAAGGTGGTGACATATTTTGAGCTTCGTAAAATGCTGGAAGGCCATAATCAGTAATCTTAAGAACCCAACGTGCATCGATTACGCAGTTCCGTGATGTAAGGTAACCGTGAACCCTAATCGGTGTACCATGAAGATATCTCATACCCTTAAATAAATTTAATGCTACATTTAATCTTTACTTAAGTTCATCCGGTGATATTAACATAAAAATAAAGTGATCTTTATTTTTATTCGATCCCTTACAATTATTTTCAACACGTTGATGCATTTTTAATAATCCTATGACATGAATTGTTTTTTAAAACAAAGAAAATTGAGAGACTTTGTTTTATTGTTAAAGATAAATCGATATTCTATTTAAAAATAATTTTTTAAACAAATGTTAAACTTACTCGTACTAAATCCGTAAGCAAAGACAATCTGAATGACCAATCGAGTTTGATCTCATCTTGGACCAATACATCTTCCAGTGAACCTCTTGAACAATATTCCGATACAAGACATGGTCTAGAAGGTTCATTCAAGCATCCAATAAGGGGATTAAGATTTTCGTGTCGTAGGCCATGGATCTATCCATAAAAGTGTTAACAACAATTTATTTATAACCTTTTTTAGAATATCTTATTCTATTTTTGATAGAATAGACTGTTTTTTACCGTAACTAAAACGCCCATCGTTTTATTCTTCAATTCGAATGTACTTTGACAGGTTAATTCCTTCAGTTGAACCAAATCACCCTAAATAAATTGAAAATGTAATCAAAATTATGTATAAATAAATTGTATTTGTTTTTTTTTTCATTCGATGATAAGCGGATTGTATTCACGCAATTTAAGAAAATAAATCCAGTTTATAATTAATATCAAATGTTTACAAGTATTATTATAATTTATAATAAACACTTGATCTCTCGTAAAACGGAGTTGTTCATAAGTTGCGTGAATTAATATAGCGAACACTATCTTCATGTAAGCGTATGACATGACGCGTATGAAGACAGAGACGTATTTACATTATACATAGCACGTCGGACCTTGAAGAAAGTTTGTCTCGCTAAATTTCCGGTACTTGTTTGAAGATAGGGCCTGTGGGAACCAACAGTGCCTACTTGAAGTAAATCAGGTTTCTCAACTTTTGGCCCACCAAATTCTTGTAACGGCTGCAACCAGCAGCATAGCATTGTTTCGACTCCCTTATCGACCTAAAAGTATGGAATAAAATAATTTATTTTCACTCAGTTAGTCCGATGATAAAGACCACTGTGAATTGTTTCAACTTGGTCGAACTTTTGACCTAGTTTTCCAAATTAACCGCACTATTACATAATAGTTTCGCATTATAATACTAACAGTTTTTGAATCCGTATGATTAGTCTGTGGGAAGACGAAATCCGATGCCGTTAGAATAATTTTATAGGGTCCTTCTGATATTCTATTTTTCAGTAATTGTTTTCTACACAAGAAATAAAAAAATGATATCGTTAGATCATACATATAATTAATTAAGTAATAATAATGTTTTTGTGTATAATTTATATTAAGTTATTGTTTATAACTTAGTTATATATACTTACTTAATATAGTTATATTAAGTTAAGTATAGTATAGTATATATATGTTATATATTATATACCGAATATATAATATAATATAATATAATATAATATAATATAATATATATATGATTATAATTAACTTAATATATATATATATATTATTATATTATTATAATTAATTTAATATACTTTAATATCAATATAAAAAAAATTAAATATTTTAATATTATTATAATAAATAATATATATATATAATTAATATATTATATTAAGTTATAGTATATATAGTTAAGTATAGTTATATTAAGTTAATTAACACGTAAATTATAAAAAAAATAAAAGTCATAAATAACAAAAGAATTATTAAAAAACATAATAAAAGATTTACCGGATAAATATTGCTAGGGAAACAAGAAGAAAAGCCAATAGCAAGGATCCCAAAATGAGAGCTACGATATGTGTAGCATGGACGGATACCTCCATTAGACCACCAACTGTGATATAAATAAATTCTGTTAATATTTTATTAATTTCACTGAAACATTAATCTTCTTTTTGAAAAAAAAAACGCTGTTCATAGTCGATAATAATTCAATACACTTATCTAACAATTTTACCTGTGCAATCGTTATCGGCATCGCATGGAATAAAATCGATAGTTTCTACAGTGAAAAATGCAGGAGCATTGGTAGTTAATCTTTTAACAGTAAATCTTTCCTTCTCTTCTGAGATCATCATGATAGGTTCCCATTTATCAACATGCCAATCCATTACGATGTAAGTATACATTTTATTGTTGTAAGAATTGATAGTACCATTGTCGTACATCATAATGCTGAGTGATTCATTTAAACGTTCGATTAATGTCGGTCGCGTGTAAAATTCAGTACCATTTAACATTTCTTGAATATCATATCTGCAACGAACGGATATAAATCAATAATGTACATATTTACTTGCATATATACATGTACAATATGTCATATAAAGTTTTGATATGACAAAAAAAGTTAACCTTTGATCGAGTGGCATTAATATAAGCAGATTGTCTAACGTAGTACCACTAAGATTTTTTGATGGTACGTATCGTTCTTGTGATGGATTAATCTTTGCACTCTCATATGTCGTTCTTTGATTTACGATGGTATAAATACGTGGAATGTCTGAAGGAGAAAAGTTGGAAGACTGAGTAGTTGTTAACGAAAGTGAAATTGGCGTCTCAATTGGCGATGCCGTAGGCACAATCTGCGGAAGAAACATATCATTATCTTCCGTGTTGATCATCAGAATCATTGAAGTCAACATGCTCGAATCCCGTGATACATCCAGCTCTGTCAAAATACGATTCGTCGAATCGTCGTTCAGTGGTAAGCAAAGCACTGTAGCTGTAAAAAAAAAAAGAAATGATGACAGATAAACTGAACAAAAAATTCATGCGCTTAAAACAAATAATCATAATAATAATAATAATAATGCATAGTCAGGGGTTGACCCTTATGCGCACGCGATCTGATAGAATAGAAAAAAAAATACTATTTTCCATTTCATTTCCATCTAGCCTAAGTAATCCTTTTTTAAACCTATCTCGATGCACTGATAAACGGTGAGAAAAAGAGACAGACAGATAGACACACACATATAAAGAAAAAGAGAAGGATAGAAAAAGTACACTGTAAAGCGTATAGTTTGATTCAAATTTTTTTTGTTAGAATATTTTTTATATTTTCTTTTGTTCTTTTTATGGCACATATGTGTTCAGCGAATAAATGCAAACTAAGCGTTTCTGGTTTGAACGACGAATATAATTTACAGGTGCAGCACACGCTTTTAACGATTGTGCAAATTTTCTTATCAACAAAATAACTACCCATCCAATTCCTTTAAACCTTTTTTTTTTATATATATTTACCTCTGCGAGATATATAATGCAGAGATTTCAATGTTCTTCGAACTTGACTCCAGGTAGCACGTTGCGGTAATATCGCGTGATAACGTGGCACGATGCCGATAGTTCGAAGTGCATCTACCACGACCCTGTCTAAACTTGACCATGGTTCCTTGTCTGTTCGAAAAGAATCAGGTTGTTATTTCAAAGAAAAAAAAAGAAGAAGAAGAACAACAACAACAACAGCAGCACGTGATGTGGTTCGATAACAAATACGAACACGTGTTAAATCGTCTTACCGGTGCCAATGATTGCCGTTGAATTCCATTGTAAATGAAGAAACATTTCTGCAAGTGCCTGAGCAAGGGACGGTAAAGCAGGTGAAAGTCTAACTATGCTAGATAATTTTCTATCTTCCAAATTTTTCTGTAAATAATAATAATAATAAAAAAAAGAGGACTTTTATAGAAAAAACATGTTCCGATCTGACGATATCAATTGAATTTTAATCGGATTCTGTTATCAAAACGATGAGGATAGGAAAATATTATTTACCAAAGGACAAGTCCACGTGAATAGAGGCTTGTTCCAAGTATGGGCCAATTTTGAAACGAACTCGCAACTCGTGCTATCAAGGGCTGCTATCAAAGCCTTCGTTGTAGGTTGGCTGATAGAATACACCAGTGCGCCGAAACCCCAGGACCGCGTTTCACAGGTCACTGTTAACATTTATCACTTACGCGTCATTGTCGTCTATTTAGGTGTATATATATAGGTATATATATATATATGTAGTGTCGTGGCAGCATAATGGAAAGTACGCTACGTAATAACGACGATCAAACGAAAAGGGGGTTGGGTTAGGGGTAGGGGGGTAGGGTTTAAAATCAATTGGACGAGAATAATAGTTTTAACGCGTTTGCGCCACTTCTTCGTAAGGTTACTACTACTACGTTTTATCTGATTACGACATAAATCTTCCAAGGGGGGAAATAGGTATTAAATCGATATTGTATAAATATATATATGTATTGCATTAGCTTCTCCCATCTAAAATATAGTCGTTGCATAATATACAATATATATAATATAATATACATATACATATATATATG
This sequence comes from Polistes dominula, assembly GCF_049000335.1. Classification (NCBI taxonomy): domain Eukaryota; kingdom Metazoa; phylum Arthropoda; class Insecta; order Hymenoptera; family Vespidae; genus Polistes; species Polistes dominula. Next base: position 2,546,327 of record NW_028301116.1, on the reverse strand, counting down.
AACGTAACTTGACATTATAGTCGATGCTAAAATACATTCTCTTAATTAACATAGTACGACAGAGTATAAACATGCGTCATCGCGTAACTTTATATCTAATATTGGAGATAAATACATATATGTATTATAGTACATATATACATATATGTTTTCTCTCCTCTGGTCATAAACTACTACTCACGAGATCTTGGTAATATACTGATGGAAAGGTTCACGCTCCAATACTGTTGTAACTGATTTTGAATATCGGTTAGATTGACCTCCTCGTTGCATTGTTCATTAAGGAATACAACTATCTCGTCTTCATTTGGATTGAATTCCGAATATTCTTCTTCCGTATATTGCGATAAGTAAGGTAAGTTGATATCGGTAGTTAGAAGTAGACAGCATCTAGATAGGATCACGATTGGGATCCACCACCACTGGTATAGATAACTTCCAGCCATGGGCTCCTGCCCCTACTGCCGTTAATACCGTTGCCACCGTTGTTATCTCTACTGCCTGTTCACAAATACACTTTCTTATCAGCCAATCCGATCCAACAACAACAATAACAACTAGTTTCAATCCCTTAAAAGAACGACATTGTATTCACATATGAATAAATTAATGGTTCCCAAACTTTTTTGTCCTACCACCATCTCCCTTTCCAGAAAAAAACTTAGTATCCTCTGGAAATTAATTTTTTTTCAATTTTTATAACAATTTATAGGAAATATTGGGTTGGCAACTAAGTCATAGTGGATTTTGTTTTACACATAATTCAGTTTTTTGATAGCAAAGATAAGAAATTTGTTGAACGTTGCATTATAATTTATATTTATAAGCAAAATTTTCATTTTTATTTAAAATCCACAATCATTTAGTTACTAACCCAATATATATATATATATATTAATGTTTCTATCGTTTCCCTGAATTACTGCAGGATTCACCAGGGGGCAGTGGCGCCCACTTTGGGAATCCCTGGAATAAAATATGTTTGTTTCTATGTTTAACACGATTTTAATGATGTTTTTATTTTCTTTCAACTTTATTTAATACTTAATATCGTTTTAACAAAAATAAAAAGAAAGATTATACCTCTTATTTTTCATAAAATAACCTATTGCATAAATTACACATTATGTTTTTATTTATTTCACGTAATATATATGAAGTATTTATACAACGTCATAAATATGTCTTCTTTATAATGAGATTGAATCTAAACAATGTAAAATATTACGATAGAAATTTTGAGATCCCGTAAATAACTCTTTTTCCCACCCCCCCCTTCAACAAAAGTGGATTACATTTGGGACACTTTATCTCTCTTAAAAGTAATATCACTTTTTCTTACCCTGTCTTTTCTTTTTTTCTTTTTTTATAGCAACTTTAAAGTAGTACAAATACGATAGAGTACGTGGATACAATAAAACAAGGAAATATTGATAAGTACGTTTAGAGAAATAAAAAAAAAAAACTTTCAAAACCTGTTATATATCAGCGACGCTCATAAAGCATCGTAATAATATCTGGAATATTTCCGAGTAAGATAGAAGAGGACACATCCTAAATCCATTGACGGATTTTAGTGGTGGTTTTGGTTTATCCATTCAACGCTCAGGCAATATAGCAAAGGAACCTCCTGTAAATTAGGGGAAACTCTCCTATACACTTTGCATAACGTTCCAAATTCAATATCCCTTATATAGGGTGGTATATATATATATATACTGGTTTGAATCATCCAAAGGGATTTCATGCGAGAAAGAGGAGAAAAAAAAGATGAAAAAAAGGGCAAGGAAAAAAACCCCCATCAAAAGGATTTAAAGGTGTAATATTAAATATAACATTGAAGATTTATTTTAATTTACAAGATATAAAGATTGAAGTTTTTATCAAAAGGCAAAAAAAAAATTGTTAGAGATAGAGAAGAAAAAAAAATAAAAAAAATTAGAAACGGTAGAGAATAAAAGAAGATGAATAAACTTGGTAAATCTCTGACGATGAAAAAATATATTCAAACACGCAATCCCAATAAAATCCTACTTCTTTTCATCCCCTTACTTCTTTCCCACTTTATTTATTTATTCTATTCTTTATTTTTCTCGTCGTTTTATAAGGGGTTGAAAACGTAAAAGCAGTCAAATAAGTGTCACCTCGGTACCAGTGTTTTCTAAAAACAAAACCGAAAACCCTCAACAAAACGTTTCGCTATTTTCCATTCGTCACGCGTCTTAGGTTAGTAATACCCGTAGTTTGTTCTTCGTGTTGAATAATTACAGACATTTCTCTCTCTCTCTCTCTCTCTCTCTCTCTCTTTTGCTTTCAAATATTGCTTTTCTAGAGAAAGAGAGAGACAGCTACATAATTGGCAGGGTCCTACGTAAAAAGAACGAAATAAAATGGAAAAAAATTAAAAAAAACAAATTCACACAATTCGTACACAAAGGTATTTTTAAATAGCGATTTAAACTTTACCGAAATACGTTCAAAGAGATAGAAACAAAAAAACAAAAAGAGAAGAAACAAAAATGGATGTATACGAAAGAACGTTTTATAACAAAATATTTGAAAATTCTGCGCAAATTGAAAAAAGAAAGAGAGAAAAATAAAATAAAGAAGACAAGAAAGAAATATAGGAGAATAATTAAAATGAAATAGTTTAAAAAAAATTGAAATAAAACAAAAATGGCAAAGATAGAGGATAAACATTTATTTCACACATATTCACAGAAGATATATAGATTAAAATACATATATATATATACATACCTCTAGGCCCAGATCACGTGGTGCACGACAGCATAGCAGCTTCCTTCTCACCGAAATTTCGATTAAATTTCAATTTCATTTATCGTTACTCATCGCATTGGTTCGTTATCCTTTCGTTTCGTTTCTCGTTTCGTTCTTCTTCTTTTTCTTTTTTATTTTTCTACCCCCCCCTTGTACCACCCTAAAAGTTCACTTCTATCTCGGCAATGAATTTGATTCTATCTCGCGAGACCCCCAAACCTCGTGGTAAAGTCAATCAAACGTTTCTTCTTTCTTGCCTTTCGTATATTGCTTTTCGAATTGGTATCATGAATAATTGTTTATCTAATTTCACGAAAGATCCAATAATTCTCGATTGTTCTTCTTGTTCAAGAAATTTTCTATCAATTTTATTTGGTTTAACGTGTTGATCCACATCGATGTTAGAGAATGCGAACGATGCATTCTGGTTATCTAAAATATGTGAAAACAACTCTGATATGTGAGATAGACATTGAACGAGATGAAAACACAGATAGAAAGAGAAAACAGAGAATGAGTATGAAAACATGTTATTTTTTTTTTCGTATCGATTTAATTTCAATATGCATATACTATGCAATTTTTTATTTTATTTTAATTTTATTTTTTTGTTCATGTTATACGATACCTTTTAACTTCGTGTGAACAAATTCGATATTTGTTATTTCGATAGCTCGTAAGAAAGCAAATGAAAGATAGAAAGAAAGAAAGAAATAAAGAATAAAATATTATATACGATATAATAGAGATAGAAATGTATTTCATATCTATTTTATATTTCATAACCTTTAACAAAGTAAAATAAAATACAAATATTAAAAAAAAAATCCTCTTCGTTAACGAATGCAACGAATTCCACGTAATATATGGGATAAAAACTTTTCTCATTTTTAGTTTGATTTTTTTTTTTTTTTTTAAAGCTTTTCACTCACACTATAGAATAATTAATCTCTTTAATAATTGCACTTATCAACTGGGTTGCTAAAAATTCTGTTAGTTTGAACCCATCTGAACAAAAAAAAAAATAAAATAAAATAAAGAAAAAAAAACTATGTGTTTACTACCGATAAAATTACGCACCCTTAATGTTGCAACGTTTAAATAAAACACGAAGATAAATTTATCTGATACACATACCATACATACATATATATATGTATATATATATACTTTAAAGTAGCCAACCCCGCGTGTACATGGATCGTGTACATTCTTCCGTGCAAAAAAAGATGCTTACTAATTAATCACGGTTGGTTTCATCGTTGTGAAAAATTTCACGCAAGATTGATCGAATAAATACTATAAATAATCTTTTACATATAACAACGACGTCTATCTACACACTTGGAAAGAAAGAACACGCATATATATATATATATATATATATATACATACACGTATTTTTACACACGTGACAAGATGATACAAAAACGATCGACAAACTCCACTCACTCACTCACTCACTCACTCACTCACTCACTCACTCAATCATTCTATCTCTCTTTCCTATTAACTTGTTATAAACATTGTTTTATTATTTTATTTTTTTAATTAAAATGTTTCAAACAAGTCGAAAAGAATGAAAGAAAGAAAAAAAGACAAAAAGAAATAAATTAAAAAACCCCTTTTCTATTACAATATACCATTTTCTAATATTCACCCTGTCTATACGTCCGTCAAATATCTGACCGAGATATTTTATTTCTACTCTTTTTCTATTTACTTCACCTACCAACCCCCAACTCACCCCCATATTCTTTCTCTTTTTTTTATGTTCTCTTTTTCTTCTTTTATTTTTGCATTCTCTTTTCAGCCTTTTCCCCTAGCCCCTGTTCAACCCCATCTCACTCACCTTCACATCATCTCACTTTTTACCCTTTTTTTTTCCCCCATAACAAGTTTCAAGTACCATCACCTATGCGCAATCTAATTTTCTCCGTACTGACGAAAGCACCGATTCACACACGCAATTCTATCCTTAATTATGCATTTTCTCGAATGAATGAGAAATGAAACTGATAAATGCAAAATAATAAAAGTGAATTACTTCGAAATCGTTGGATAAAAGTTAAGGGTGAAAGAGAGAGAGAGAGAAAGAGAGAGAGAAGAAAAGACAAAAGGGAAATATATTTTAAAGAGACATTTCTTTCCCTTTATCTTTCAATCTTTATTAAAGGAAACTCGAGTTCACTTTTTTATACAATATTTATGTATCGAAACTCATTAAGGGGATCCAGCTAATAAGAGATTGGCGCTCAGCGACCTTTAATATTTTTCATCTACGTTTCTTTTACCTTTTCTTCCTTCTTTCTATTTTTCTTTCTTTCCATTTCCTTTCTTTTCTTTTATTTTCTTTTTTTCCTTACGAAAGCAATATTCCAATGAGTAAAAGAAGTAGGGGAGAAGGTGGTACGATTCTAGTGTAACAGAAAAATGGTAAGAAAATTGGAATAACATAAGCTTTTTGAGGGTAATTTAAAATCTACGAATATGTTAACTTTTTGAATACTGAATTGTTTAAAGATTTTTATACATACATATATAACAAATTTACTTTGTTGTTATATGGATTGATACGTGAAAGTAATAGATGTTATTTGGAATATATTTATATTGATGATATAAATTATATATTTATATATAATATATTTATAATTATTAATTTATTTTATAATATATTATATTATATATTTTATATATTTACATATTAATTTTTTACATATTTTAATTATATTTTAATTTAATTATATATAATTTAATATTATATTTAATTTATATATAAATTTAATAATATAAATTTTAATTATATAATTTATATATTTTATTAATTTATATAAGCTTCTGAAATTCAGAAGACGAGTCAGACTCGTTCGCCGTAACTTCGCCCAAGTCAGTAGATGACGAGTCTGACTCGTCAAATGTACCCCAAAGGGATTAAGGACACTTTTGTAATTTCTCTTCTTCTTCTTCTTTTTCTCCTTTATTATTATTTTTTTTATTATTTGTTTTGTTATTTATATAAGAACAGCTTCGACATATTAGATCAATAATGTAATACTCCTACGGTTTATTTCTTTTTCTATTTCTCTATTTTTCCTTTAGGATAGAAAAACGTTGTTAGGGGGTGTCGTGTCAGCAGAAAATAAAATAAAATAACGGGGAGAAAAGAATACAATGCCGTAACTCATCCACGTACTATAGTAATAGAAACGTAAACTATCATGTAACCACTGTATCAAAGATTTACTTTCGTTACGCGTACTTTAAAAACGATAAACCTCTAAATCTCTTTCCCTTTTTTCCCTCTTCTCACCCTCCTCGAATACTTAATACCTTCGTTTCAACTTTTAAATCGTATTTCTCTATCATGATTGTTCAACTTAATCGAATAAAGTCATAAGTAACTTTGATAAAAGTTCTACGAAACAATGCATGAACTACTTTCCTACTCTCGAAACAAAATAATAAAATAATAAAATAATAATAATAATAAGAATAAAAACAAAAAAGAAAAAGAAAAAAAACTGAAAGAACATAAATTACATTTAAGTACAATGTTAATACATTATTAACATTTTTAAATTTAAAAATGACAACAAAAAATAAACAATTTATTCGCGTATCTCAAATATGTAATATTTTATTATTAATTTTTTATTTTTTATCATTATTATATTTATTATATATTGTTTATTATATATTTTTTATATGTAACATTTTATTATTAATTTCGCATTATTTATTATCTTTTTTTTATTTTTTATTATCAAAACAAGTAACACATATATTTTCTTTCTTCTTCTTCTTCTTCTTCTTCTTCTTCTTCTTCTTCTTCTTCTTCTTCTTCTCCTTTTTCTTCTTCTTCTTCTTCTTTCTCTTTCATTTCTTTTCTTTTTCTATCTTACGAATCGGCACGTGTTGTTTTATCGATCAAATTTTTCACAACGTTCGAAAGATTTACAATTTCAATCAACATAAAACAAGCTCCTAGGGCTTTATAAATTCACATATACCTATATGTATATACATATATACATCAGAATAGGAGTTTATCGTAGTTGATAATGACATTACGCGAAGTATATAAATCTCACCGGTGATGTTTACTCCTACGATGAGAGAATTGTTTAGGACGAGTGCAATTAAGTTGCAATGTCGTTTCGAAATTTCGCGGACTAGTTCGCTTAGGAAGGGTAGAACCTTCCAATAAACGTTGAAACTGATAATGACATACGATCAGTATTAAAACGGTTCATAGATAAATGCATTTTAACAACCTTTACGATCATTTTCGTCTATAACATTTTATCATTAAATTCTAAACATAATACAAACAACAAAAGATTAATAATTAATAAACTTAATTTTTAGGATTCATACCTGCTAATGTGTATCCCACGTATTCAGAGAGGGTGAAGTAATAATTTTACACAATTAATTTAGAAAATACAGTCAAGTGTCCTCCTCCCTCACAATCTTTGTGATCGTAAGATCAATTTGTATGGTATGTTACACACGATATTGACACTAAAATGAAATAAAAACAACAAATGTGGGTGATAAATTTGAACTTGGATCAATTTGTCAAAATCAATCAAAGTTGATCGTTCCAGGGTGTTGGTAAATTGATATAAAAATGATGTTAATATGTTAGCGAATGAATAGAAGCGAAATATAGTGAAAAAATTACGAGATAAAAATCGTAAGAAACCGCTGCAGCAGCATAATTCATGAGAAACGATCCGAACGCTTTGGCGTTCGGTATCGAACTGAACACTTCTCGTCGCTAGCTCACCTACTGATGCTGGACGTGTTGCTATCACAACGAACGTTATCACACGGTCATCCCCAGTCTTCCCGGGGATGCTGAGCAGCAGTACCAATAATACTCACTGGCGGTAGAAGCAGCACTTTTCCCTCTCCCTTTTCACCCTTTTTCTTCTCTTCATTTTGTTTTATTCCTTTCTCTTTCTTTTTTTCTTTATCTCTTTTTGTTTTTCTACCCTTCCAATGCATCCTTCCTACCTTCCTTCCTACCTTCCGAATTAATTACCCTACCAGAACAACGACTATCTACCAAACCCTTTTTTAGGTCACATTCCTTTTCACGTTACCAATGACTTTTACTTAATGGAGAAGGGAACATATAATTCATTATTTAAGGTTAAATCGAGGTTAAATTCGATATTCCAATAGGATTGCGAGATCTGTGACATACATCTAATACATGTATATATGTATGCATGCATGCATACATACATGAAATTTATAATATACTTACATACTCGACGACACCTACGTACTGGCCGAGTTTAATAAATTGTCTCCATATACAATTTCCCTTTTTGTTTTTTTATTTTTTACGAATAAAACACAACCACTTTAGCTAATGAAAAAAAAGAGTATATACTGAACAAACAATTAAAATTACCCGTGTGGAATGTGTCTATTAGTATATGATTAATATTCAGGAAAAAAAAAGAAGAAAAAACAACTCTCTGGGTTCCTGGGTTCCTGGGTTCCTGGGTTCCACGTGTTATCTTTCTTTGTTTTACCTTATTTCTATTTTCTTTTATTATTATCTTCTTCTTCTTTTTTTTTTTTGCTTGTTCCTTCTTCCTTCTTTTTATTTATTTTTATCATAGTATCCCTTTTCGATAAGTAAAACAAGTTAATGAGCATTGTATTCTATTGAAGATATCGAATGTACGAAACAATGAAGGGTACATTTGATTCATTGGACAGGATAGAAATGTTCATTTTACATAAGAATAGCTCTCGATAGTTACAATGGAAGCTAAAATTATCAATACGACCAGTTTACATGTAGATGTGTTTGTGTGTGTTGATTTCTTTAAAAAATTGTTTCATATCCTTATCAATGTAACCACATTCGAAAATTCTGTTTCATCCACCGTGTATCGTGTACTGTCGGTAATGAAGATTCATGTTATATCGATAAATATGTCTACTTTTTGTAATGTTATTATTTTTTATTGATAAGATCATTTCAATCGACATTCGTTATTATTAGGTTCTTTCATTATTATTAATGATACTTTTACTTTTGTGAAGATTGATTTGAATTTAATTTGTATGTTAAATATACTTCTTCATCATATTTTAACTTCAAAGCTCCCTTTTTTTTTTTGAATCTCATTACGATCATTAATTTTCACTTTGAAAGATTCATAAGCTCAATTAATTTCTTCCAACCTTTTGACAAAATTTGTCCTCTCAATTTGAATTTCTTTGAAAAACTTGAAAAATAATAAATTTACATTTTCATTTAATTGAAAGAAGTTCAAAGTGAGACGAACAGATGGAGCTAGTTGTCATTTTGATTAATAAATTAATTAACCAATAGAAAATAATTATCCCACTTTGTTATATACATTTGTCACCAGATGGTAGCACTATTAACATTAAACGTTGATTATAATCTTTTATAATTACCTTTTTATAAGTAATAATTAATAGCTCATAATAAAAAATAAAAAGAAAATGTTTAATAATATTACAATTATATTTTTTGTTGTTATTTAAAGATCTTACATTTCACTATGATTTAATTTAATTGTTTGGATCTCTTCGCGTATGAAAATAAATTGAATTGTATGCATCTTAAAAGGCGCCTGTTACTTAAACCCTCAGAATTAATATTCGGTCTGTTGGTAATGGGAAAAGCGACAGAAGCTGCCACTGTTTCCAACTCTCTCCCTTGTATATCTTTTAAGCTGCAATGGAATGCGTGATGCGTCACGTACATATGTATGTATGGAACCACATGTAACACGTAATCGTTTTTCATCTAACGATGGTGTCATTTCGCTCTGACATGACAGACTCACAAAAAAAAAAAGAAAAAAAAAACGAGTAGAGAATTTGAATTCCCATAAAAATTTATAAAAACTTAAATATTATACGTTATTTGTATTTTCTACATTTTTATGGAAAAAATAAATATTTATATTATATTAATTATAATTAGTATAATTATATAATTATAAATTATTATTTAGTATTTATTATATATTTATTATTATTTTATTATTATATATAATATTTAAAATTATTATTATATAAAATTAATATTATAATTAATTACAATTTTTCTCTATTAAATTAATCAAAACAATAACTTTTACTACGTGATTCAAACTTCAACTCGCATTATTATTATTTATCCTTCGTAAAACGTTCCTGAACATATAGTCTAACGAAATACCCATTTATTGATTTTTCCTTTCTTATTTGCTAGCCAATAATACTATACTTTGTAAGATATGGGGTATTTTGGAATTCACGTTGCCAGCTAGTAAATTTGAATTCTACAAGAAAGTTTACCACAAGAACGTGAAGACGATATAATCCAGGCAGATAAACGACATGCTAGCCCCTCTCCTCATACTCTCCTCCCCCTCTTCCGCGACATCTCACCACGTTGACCTTTTTCTTATCGACGTTAAACTTCCCACCCCCATGAAACTCTCTTAAGTTGTTAGAACAAACTCCTCATTAAACTTTGACGTTCTATTTTTAATTATCTTCGTGGAATAAAACGCGTTTGACAAATTATAGGTTATAAATAGATCGTTCCTTGTAACTGTGGTCTTACATCCTTCTCGTACAAAAGTTACATTATGATCATTATTTTTTTTTTTTAATAATAACATATATAGATATATTCTAATCAGAATGGTTAAGTAAGATATTATTCTAACTTAATAATGTCGGATTTTTTATAAATGTTATACAATTAACTAAATTCAAGATTATTTACGAGTCAATTCAGGATTTAATCTGGGTTCGTGTCTCGTAAATCAATTTTATTTTTATTCGTTCTCTTGGTAATTGAAGAAAGTTCAGATAAAAATGATCTCATTATTTTGGTAAAGAAAAAAAAATATAATTTCGATTTTATCATTAAAGATATATATATATATATATATATATATATATATATATATATATATATATATATATATATATATATATATAACCTCACTTTTCCCTGATGGTCTTGAAATTTTGACACAATTTTACATTCGCATACAACTAGGTTTTTATTACATTAAATTATTTATAAAATTATTAATTATTTCAAAAAAGAAAGAAAAAGATACATATGTAAGTTCAACACCATCTATTGGTCATAGATTTTGATGAATGCGCGAAAAATTTGAACATAACCTAACTTGTATCTATATGAGCCACATTTTGGCTCACATGATTTACAGTAACGCGTGGTGGGGCACATATATATGTATATTTTGTTGTTGTGCTTTATTCAAATTTCATAAATCTCTAATACATTCAAATATATATATATATATATATATATATATATATATATATATATATATATATGTATTCTTACGAACGTGGGAAAAAAAGTGTTTTGCAAACTCTTCGAAACAAACGATTTATGATAATTACGAAATTTAGTTTAATAATTATTTCCGAGATTATCAATGAGAATTTACTAATTAATCTGTTTCACAATAGCAAAAAATAAAAAAATAAAAAAGAATTACGTAGTAGTATACAACGTAGATCAAAAGTAGAACGTAATCGCAATTTTAAGCCGAACGTAATGTACGATTTCAATTATATTATAAATTATTTGATGTTAGCTAATATTTTAGGAACGTTATCGTATTCGAGAACACCTGTTACATTGTTATCAATTCTACATTCCTCAAAATATGATGTTCTTTCAACGACACGATTAATGAAAAGACACTTGTACATACTCAAACGTTTTCACAATTCTCATTATACTATTATATTTTTATCTTCATTATACACAAATGAACAAGACTATTTTTTTTTAAGATGTTACAAGAAATAGCTTACATGTTTCTATAGTTATGGTTTTTTAAGGATGAGTTTATGAACATTTAATCGAAATATTACATACATAAAATAATGAAAGGTTCAAACTACGAAAATTTAGTAATTTATTCATTAATGTCTAATTTTTTATTTTCTAGAATCAATGTGTTCGTAGTTATACCTTTTTCTATATATTAAAAATCAATATTCTATTACTCTTTTCTATCGTATCTATAATCAAGGAATGATATTTCAATTTCCTACATAACCTATTAATCTTTCGTCAATTCTTATATTACATTATAATAGTTACTTTATTTTATAGTTTAATAGATCAATATAATTATTTTATATATATTTGAATTATTATTTTTACAGAAGAAACCAGATTTTTATTAATATCTGATAATTTATATTAATTAATAATTAATATAATTATATTGGGTTAGCAATTAATTCATTCGTGGTTTTAAAAGGCCACCTATCGACAAAATTTGCAAACATTTATTTGCCAATCTAATATTATATTAATTAATTAATAAGTTACAATAATATATAATATAATTTTATTTATAATTTTATTACATATTTTAATATATATATTTATTATTAATTAAATTATTAATAATTTATATTATTAATAAATAAAAATACATATATATATATATATATATATATATATATATATATATATGTATTTTTTATATACATACATGTATATTGTAATATATTTCAATAATGTGAAATCGTATTTCATTAAAAAAAAAAAAAAAAAAAAGACAAATAAAAGAAAAAAAGAAAGAAAAATCGATGACAATGAACGGAAACCTAAAAAAAATGCGTAAGCTTGTAAATCGTTATGTTAATATCGTCCGATAGCACGGAGTTCGGTGGGGTCGTCGGGTCGTTGTGACGTCAGCGGATACGGTGACCTCGTCCAAAGGCGAGAATCGCAACAACATGCGTGTTCAAGCACGGTTCATGTTGAACGTTACGAGTTCACAGGTCGTCCTCATCATCCTCGTTGTCCTTCTCCTCCTCCTCCTTCTCCTCCTCTTTCTTCCTCTTACACCACCTCCAACCACCTACTCTTCTTACCCTCCTCTCACTTCTTCCACTCATTTTCGTTAAAAATGTTCGTCAAATCTATGTTCATCATTTATATGTATATATATATAGATATGTTTTATTTTTCTTGTAAAAGAAAATGGCGTTGGAATCCTATGAATAGAAGAAAAAAAAATATGAAAAAACATATGCGATAAGAAAATATCTCTCATATGAATTTGAACGAAATAGATTCTTCTAATCGTTGAACTTATTTGGTCGTAATGTCGCAACAGATATTTCACACACATAAATACTGTTATATAATCTTTCTCCAAAAAAAAGAGGGATAAAAATGTAAGAAGTGGATGATAACGAACGATGTTTTTGAAAAGGGGGAAAAAACATCTTCTGATTATAAAATTTAATATTCTAATGGAACAAGGACGTCCTTTTTATATAAAAAAAAAAACCGTATGCGAATAATTTTTGAACGAATTTTCTTCTCCCTCTCCATCCTCCACTACGCTAGTCAGTTATTACTTAATCAAAGTAGAAACTTTAGGTTCTCTTTTTTTTTGTTTTTGCTAAATCTCGTGAAATTTGAAAACTTTTATGGGAGATTCTTTTTTTTTTTTTTTAAACTTTCGTTAGATTATCAAAACTCGTACAGTACGGGAAATTGACTACGTAAAAAGGAGTAAAAAGATATCAATCCTAAATGATCAAATTATTTTTCGCTTGGTATGTCCTTGTTTTTTTTCTTTTTCTTCTTCTTTTTTTTTTATTGGATATAATCAAAAGATAATGTTAATTCGTACTAATATTAAGTGGACCAGAGAAAGTAATGTCGTTTTCAAACAAGTTTTTTTATTATTAACCAATAATTAAATTAATTAATCACGTTATCAACAACCTTTTTCTATCTGGTATACAAAATTTGTAAATGTCGTAACGATAAAAATCTATAATCGTTTTTTTGATTAAAATATTAATATCATAATTTAACATGCGTAGTAACGACATTACTTTTCGGTTTCCCTTAATAAAATAATTTGATGTACGTATAATATCGTTGAATTTGAAAAAAATTTTATGGAAGATAATAAAATTTTTCTTTATGTTCTTTATATATATCACGTATTGACATGTTACAATTTTGAACAAAAAATTAAGAAAATAAAAGTCAATTGATGATGACATATAATACATTGTATATATATATATATATATATATATATATATATATATATATATATATATATATATATAATACATATATGCCTATCTGCGATGAAATGTTGTACATTTGCCAATGGGAGTCTTTAAATTTTTCCCCCATAACAGATCTCATTTCTATTCGAAGATTGAAAAGAGAACGTGAGTATTGAGTGAACTTCGTGTCCCCCTTAAAAAAAAATATCGTCGACTTTACGACGCCCTAAGTTAACCTAACCTAATATAATACTTTACTTTTTTCTTTTTTCTTTATTTTCTTGTTCGTATCTCGAAAGATAGGGAATGAGAAAGAAAGAAAAATAGAAAAGAAAAAAGAGAGAAACAAACAGACAGACAGACAGACAGACTGCCAAACAGACAGATAGATAGAAAAAGAGAGAGAGAGAGAGAGAATGAAGATGGGTATCGATAAGTTTTGGTCGTAATATAAATATTCACAAGGGACATGTGCACTATTAATATATACATCTATTTACATATATTAATTTACATAAATGAATCGTATCTTAATATAATTTTATTTCACATTATACTCGTCAACGAATTACAATTATCTTGCATACTATTTCTCTTTATTAAAACTATCGATACTATTGTTTATTTGAAAAATAAATATATTTTCATGCTTACGTGTTTAATTATAATAATAATTATAATAACGTTGTTATATTTATCAGTCATATAAATAGAAATTGTGAGTTATACTCGCATATTTAAATTTATCTATTTAATTAATCTTTCAAAAGATTTAATATATAAATAATATAATATAATAAATATATATATAATATAAATAAAATATAAATAAAATATGAATATAAATTTTTATATATAAATAAAATTATATAGAATTTTGTATAAATTTATTTATATTATATATATATATATGTAATAAAAATGAGCCTATAATTTAAAGTTGGATGTTAAGTTGGGTAAATCGAGAAAAATCCACCGGTTCCCCTGTGATGACCCGTGAACCGACTTGATCTTTCATAGTTAGTTACTACTCCCTTACTCTCTTTCTCTTTCTCTACAAGTTGACTCCTGGAAACCGATAACCCGAGATATCGTGACAGACACATACGACTCGTCTCGATATCGTTCTCTCATAATAAATTACTGCTCGTGTTGCCAACCGAGTTGTGTGCTCCGGTTCGGTTTTATCGTCTTTTCCCTTTTCTTTGAATATTTTAATATTCTTTCATATTTCTCTTCTTTTCTTTCTTGAAATTTACTTTTTATTTCGTTTTTTCATAAAAAAAAGAAACGTATATATTTTGTTTAGAATAAATGCAAGAGAGAGGAAGAGAAGTAAACAAAAATGTATGTAGGTCGAAGTTGTTTAGAAATAAAAGAGAGAAAGAAAAATGCCAGTAAAGTTGAATATTGAAAGTAAAATAAGAAAATATAAATGTGATTTCATGCTTGAAAATTTTCAAAGAGATTAGAAATACCATAAGAATAATATTAGGATTTAATAAGTTTGTATACATTGTTTAATAAGATTTAAAATATTTTGAGATAGTAATTTAGTTAACTAAGTTTATTAATAATTAAATAAACTATCAAAAAGTATTTGTAAAAATTAATAAGTATTATTGTAATAGATTTAAAATATATTAAGATGGTAATTTAGTTAAATAAGTTTATTAAAAATTAAATAAATTATCAAAAAGTATTTGCAAAAATTAAAAAGTATAATTTTAAAAAATAAATGATTAAATAAATTAGTAAATTTGTAATAATAACGAAAAATTAAATTAAATTAAATTATTCCAATATAAAATTAAATTATAAAAATTCGAATAAAATAAAATTATTTCGAATATGTTCCTAAATATGGTAATAAATATATAATTATTATTATTACCATTATTATTATAAAAAAAAAAATATATATATATATATATATATATATATATATATATATATATATATATTTATATAATATAAGATAAAAAATTGTATCTTCCACAAAAATAATTTATAAAAAAATATACACACTTACAACATTCGTACATAAATAAAAATTTAAATAAATAAATAAATAAATATTAGATATCGTATTATACGAATGATAAAAAATTTGTTTTATTACTTTTTATTATTTTAATCTTTAGAAATTATTTTCAAATTTTTTATTTTTCTTTAAAATTATATTACCCCTTCTTGAAAAATAGTATTATTATATTTTAGATAAGAGGAATCTTGGAATAAACCTAATAAATTTGACAACAAAGTGATATCGAAATCAAACTGAAATGGCGTAAACACAGTTCAGCAATGTTGAGAAAGAAGAAACGATCATATTCGCGGGAAAACATTTAAAAAAAATGATCTGGTACGACGATATGTTTGTTCGACCCTAAACCTGATCCGAGAGAAATGACGCAAGATTATGTAAAACTTATGATTCAAGGGGAATTAAGGGGTTAGGGGAAAACGAGAAAGAGATATACATAACATTTCAGAGATATATACATATAAGATTTGATAGATACAAATAACAATATTATATGTAATTCTGTCTTTACTTTTTTATATGTAATCTTCAATTTTTCACACAGTGTTTTCCTTCTTTTTGTATTTTTATTACGCGGCGTAGCAATTCGACCTATCTACTCTAATTTTGAATTTAGCCACCAGATAGCATACACAAGTGCTAGAGATCCCAGTATATTTTAATTATATATTAAAAATAATAAATATATTATTTGATATATTACAATAATTAACTAATATTATTATAATATTAATAATATAATTATAATAATTATTAAATTATCTGAAAAGTTCGTGCCGATTGTCGATAGATGGCATAAAGTTTGTTTTCTGAAAAAAACCTGAGAAATTTTGACGAGACAAAATTTTTAATTTACAACGAATCGTCGTTGTTTCCCCTTGTTATTGATCAGTTTAGAAAAGAAGAAAGAATATTTTTGTGAATTGTAACGGCAGGGTATAGACTAATGAGAAAAAAGCTCGGATGACTTTATCGTCGTCCCCGGTTAGCTTTGCGCGGGTAAAACTATACCATCGTCGACCAAAGGGGATGGTACGTTGCTGACAAATATGGGTGCGCCGTGAAAAAAAGGAAAAAAAAAAGAAAAAAAAAGAAGAAAAAAAGGAGAGAAAGAGAAAGAGAGAGGGAGAGAAAGAGAAAAAAAAAGGAGAAACAGGAGGAGAAAAATACGACCTAACCGTCGATCCTTTTCTACCGTGTTACACGCATTCTGCTCTATTTCTATCTAGGCGTGGCAAATGTGTTCCTTTATGAGCCAAGTGTCAGACTTCCGGTATACGTATTACAGAAATCAGATACTTCTGCAACGACAAAACGTGCGATATATGCAGGACTTCTTAGGGACTCGAGCCATGCTTGCTATTTTTTTTTTTTGTAAAATGAACATTTCTTTAGAATTGGGGTAACTTGAAAAAAGGTATAAGACGAAAAAGCGACCTAGTGCGATAAAAATAACAAATGAACTCAAGGAAACGAAAATATGACATTGTCGTATAGATTAAAGTTAAGTTATGTTCAAAATTTTCACGCAGTTACCGAAATCTATGGTCAACAGATGGCGTTGGACTTACATGCATCTTTTTCTACTTTTTTTAATTAATTAATTATTTTATCAATAAATTAATGTAATAAAAAAATTATAAATAGTATATTTAACATAAATAGTATATTTTTTAATATAATAATATTTAATATAATATATTAATATAATAAATATATTAAATTAAATTATTTTATAATATAAAATAATACAATAAATATATTATATTATATTAATAAATACAAATATTATATTACTAAATTTTAAAAATCAAAAAAACAATATTAATAATTACATTAAAGATTGCAGATGATAAGAGAGATAAAAATAGAAAGAGAAAACAATGTTTGTAACGGTAGCACAAAATAAGAATAGATTTAGGATCTCGAGAAAAGGTTTACGATGATAAACCTAACCAAGCAAGCAACCAACCAACAAACTGCGTGACACAAAAGCGAACCACGAGACGGGGGTATGACGATGTATGGCGAGCCGCACCTAAATGCGTCCGTAAAGTACTTCTCTAAATGCGACCTTAACGACCACCGCGAAGGATAAAGAGAACGGGGAACGGCTCTTGCATGGATTCGGGCGCGGTCAATGTCGTTTAGAGATGGTGGCTATTACTATAAGTCTTTTTTCTTTTCTTTCTCTTTTTCTCACTCTCACTCTAACTCTCCCTTTTTTTCTCTTCTTTCTCTCTTTCTCTTTCTTTTTCTCAACTCTTTGATATTTTTGTCGGTAACCTACTAATATACTACGTGAACAATTTTACTACAATGTTACTTACTACGTGAACAATTTCACTACAATATTACTGTGTGAACATTTGAACAACTTTTTTTTTTAAATTCAAAAATAAATTTGTCAAAAATTTTATAAAATGTGTAATTCCATTTGAAAAAATATAAACAAATAGAAAGAAATATACAACAATTATTATAATATAATTATTATAATTATTATATATTATATTTATTAATTATATTATAAATAATATATATATTAATAAATAGATATACTATATATTTAATTATATTATATTATAACTATTATAACTAATAAAAAGAATATTATTATATATAATAATATATAATATATATATGCAAATAGTATATATTTTTTATTATTATAATATATTTATTTGCAAAAATATATGTTATATATTATATATTATATATATGCAAATATATACAATATATATAATATAATTATATATATGTGCAAATAGATATTTAAAATATTTTAATTATTGTCAAAGAATATTTGTGAAAAATTTATATAAAATATGAAATTCCATTAAAAAAGAAAAAATATTAAAAAATAAACAACAATATGCAAATTACATATTGCAAAAAAACAATCCACAACAAGGCAAATCGTATTCGTTGAATTACAATATTTTCTTAATTCACTTCTATTCATTATTATCATTTGAACTTTACTTATTAGTTCGATTGTGTTTGACTTCTTCGATGTCGGACCTTCACTCCTCCCCTCCCCCTCAGTCCAACTATTTCCTTTTCTTTATTTTTTTCCTCATTTTTATTCTTATTTGTTTTTTCTGTTCTTTTTCTTATGTTTAACGTTGAATATTTTCCTCTATCGATTGATGCATTTATACAATTGCCTTCATAACATTTACACATATTTACACACACATATAGATAATGGAACGTGAAAAATTACTCTTCCAGGGATTTATTAATAAATATAACATCGTTCTAATACTATTTTATTATTAGTCTGTTCTATGTTTATAAAACATTACTTCGATTTTTATTTCTAACGCAAAAAATCAAGAATTGTAACGAGTCACGATGGTTGGAAAAAAAAAGAAATAAAGTAAAGAAGTGATTTCTAAGTAAGCTTTATACGATTCATTTGATTTAAAAAAGAAAATAGAAAAAGAAAAAAATTTTTTAATTCATAATGAAGAATAATAGGAATAAAAAAAATGTCTAATTATCGATATAATATATTTATATATTATGGGAATGCGAGTGGTAAACATACGATATGGACTAATTAAATATTCATTAAAATGATACGTAACTAAAAATTCATTTATTCTATCCTTCGATATATTCAAAAAAGATTCATTTGCATAGGAAGTATTATTTTTTTCAATTCAAACATATTCGTAATCAATATATATACATAAATATAATTAACATCTTTTTTTTTACGTACAATTTTTTCTTTTATATAATTTACCAATGTTTTTTTTTAAATTGAATATCCATGTGTGTTTATAATTAAACATTTATTTTATTTTATTTTATTTTATTTTATTATAATTAAACATTTATTTTATTTTGTTTTGTTTTATATTCTATTTTTTTTTGCAAAATCATGTTAAAAATTGGACATACAAAAATTTTACGCGATAAGAACGCCATTGTCTTTTGTCTACTCCGAAGGGACGTACCTACGCCCTTTCTCATCCTTCGAAACAGAATGGACTTTTTCATTAGTGTAATTAACTTTAGAAATATAAATAACGTATCGTGAGATATTAATCTGAAATGAATTCTATTTTATCCATTATACCGATCATTATGTAATCAAAAGAATTTTCTCGAATAAATATCATTTTTAAATATTTTAATCTATTTGTGAGTCTTAAAATATCAAGTTCCTCCACCCTATTTCTGTTATTTCGAAATTTCTTTAGAGATTACACCGCATTGATAATGCAAGTTACAATTTTTGGAATATAGAACATGAGAAAATATAGGGTCGACAGGGTCATAGTAAATGATAAGATTAATAGTAACATTGGTTGTGTAAGCAAGATGATTGTGTAAATGATACCAATAGTATGGAGAACCGAAAGAAATTTCATTTTATATAATAGTAATTACATATTATTATAATAATTAAATTATTATAATTATTTAATTATTATATAATTTTATTATAATATTATAAAATATTAATAAATTTGTATATAGTAATATTATATAAGTAATATAATAATATTATAACTATAATTCTAAAAATTAATAATATTAAATATTAATTTTTATAATTATTAAGAATATATTATTAAATATATTTTTATAATAATTATATAAATAATATATTATTTTATGCATATATATTTTATATTTTATGCATATTATTAATTATAATTAATAATATTATGCACTCTTTAATATTAACATTTACCTATTAATTTTTAATAAATTAAATTTTAATAAAAAGAAAAAGAAAATATGAAAATGTCATATCATAATCTTGCAACGATGTTCTTCTTAATTAATCTTATTTTGATTATAATATCAATGTGGTTATTTTCATTCTATGATAATAAAACTATAAGAAAATAGAATACGATATTATTCTAATTTAGAATTTATAATACGATCAAAATGTAGCATGCGCTTAAAATATTAAGTAACCACAAATTTGTTGACTCATCAGCTCATTATTGATGGATACAGTATTATCGTAATATTGTTGCGTTGGAAGGAACGAATCAAAGTATCAATAGGAACCTACGTGGCAATTGAAGCTGATTGGTTGAAATAGTTCGGTATAAACCAATTACGTATGCCATGCAAAGGCGCGCACTACACTTCTTATTGAACGCATGTATAAATAGTATAAATATACTATTTTATACATCAACAATAATTTATATTAGAATGAATTTTAAGAGATGAATTTATTTAGAAATAATAATTAAAAAATTCAATATAAAAATGTATTTTTGTAAAAACAAATAATCAACAAGTTCATTCCGTTATTTCTTTTTTTAACGCTAGATAAACCAGAACAGACGTTTTGACTGCTCGGGCCATTTCAATTGAAAATTTCTACTTCATGTAACATTTGATTTCTGTAAATAATTAAACGTTTTGTTATTTAAAAATGTCTATAAATCCATTTATCCATTAAAATTATTATTGTTAAACATTTTTTGTTATTTTTTAAGAGTAAATAAAGACTGGAAGTCTCAAAAAGCATTTTTTTATACACTAGTCATTTTGACTAGTGTGATAGAAATAAGTATACTGAAAATAGTGGTATATCTAGTGTTAAATTTTATCTATTTCTTCATTAACTCCCTGATTTGACTTTTAAATATATTCAATCAGTATTCCATTTTCTTAAAGACATTCTGTGTACGATATAGTTTTGGTCTAAGTAACTTTTCAATATTCAGAGTCAATAAAGTAGTATCTTAGAATGTATTACTTTATGCTTTGCTACCTGCATTCTCTGACCTCGGTTGCACGTTTTTTTTCCAACATCTTTTTATCTATTTTTTGTATGCATGTATATAGTAAAGTAAACATTACCTGTATTATCTATTTTTTTCATATTTTACTATTTTTACATTCATTCGCAGGTAAGTAAAAAATGCTTCTATTGTTTTCCCAATTAATTTTTAAATAAATGAAAAACATGATTTTAATATTCGTATATGAAAATCATATTACTTTTGTAATGTGTATCTTTAGCTAATAATATTTGTTAATGCTATTTTTTTTGTAGTTTTGCATAATTTTGCAACATTTACTACGAAAATATAACATAGAATAAGTAAGAATAGAGAAAGGTAAATGTTCCTACTTCGTAACGCCATCTGGTGAGTAAATGATGATAATACTAATTCAAATTCGTTTACGATTTTTCCAATCTAAAGGATCGTATTCATGGACATGAAAATTATTTTTGAATTATCTTATTAAAAGATTTTATAAAATTAATTGAAACATTTGATTAAACGTTGTAAAATTATCTTTTTTTTTGTTTAATCCTTTTGACACGAACATTATCTTTTTTCTATTTATTAAAAAAAAGAAACATCTAGTATCAATTAAATGAATGTATAAGAAAATAATCATAAGTTTTGATTTATTGAATAGAATTAAATGAAACTTCTTGTATCAATAAATTAAATTATATATAATGAGTATTTTTTTTAACAATAGTCACGTTAATACTTATTTATAATTTACATCTTACGAGATTTCGTGAATATCGAATAATTACAAAACGTGTGTTAGTATCTAAAAATAAATAAAATGAAATAATTTCTCGGTGAAGAGCAATTTGCGCATTTTATCGTTCTGTGATCATCAATCGTCATACTAAAGATCTCTTGTGTGGAATTTCAAGCGGTGGCGCTAAAAAAAGGGTGGAAGGTTAGGATGGGGAGAGGGGATCGGACAAGAGGGGTGGTGTCGACAACACGTCTTGGTTTCGTGCACGACACGATCAATGCGAAATGAGTCTCTCGGTTCGCGTGGCTGACTGGTTGGCTGTCTGCCTTTTTGGTATCGCGATCCGAGAAATTTTTCTTCGTACGTGCGTGAGGCTTCGATGACATGGTTCGTACCGGAAATACGTTTTACGAGACGATTCGTTTTCCCTCCATCGACCGTTAAACCTTAATAGAGGGACAATTAACGGTAAAGCGAGGAGTTATTCCGATTAATTACTGCGTCGGTGATGCCGCTGCGTGGAGGACGCAGTCATCGTCCGATCTCGCCACCTGCACCATCGTCGGTTTCGTCCTCGTCGTTTACGCCCACTTTCTATCTCTCTCTTTCTCTCTTTCTTTCTGTATTTCATGATCGCGCCCTACTCGCGTTGCTGCGGTCGTCGCAAGAGAACGTTATCCCCCCTCGATGAACTTTACCAACTCCCTCCACGTTGCGAACAAGTCTAAGGAACGCGGTAACCCGTTGCTCTTCGGCACCAGGGCAACGCGAATAATATCCCCACTTAACCCGTTCTACCCACCACTATCAATCTTATCGGCTTATCGCTAACCCGATTGGCTATTCGTGACTGCAACGCGCGCAGCAACGGCGACTCAACCAGAATCTCCCCGGTAATTTCCACGCAGTTCAGTTCACATCGTTCCTTTTATCGGGTTGGTTCTGTTCGCGTGTGCATTTTCACATCCAACCTGTTCTTCTTCTTTTTTTTTTCAAATTCATATTATAAAATGTAACGAGATTGTTCGTTTAGATTACATCGTGTTTCATTTTCTTTTGCATTTTTTTTTCTATTAATATTAACGCGGTAGATGTAACTGTTGATTAATTTCTTTTTTTTTTTAGTTTTTTAATTTTCGAGAACAACCTTTTTTTTTGAAATACGTTTTAAAAAATTTGTCATGTTCTTCTACCATTTGGGAATCCGGTCGACCTCGTCCATATATTTCCATGACGGACCTTCTTGTCACGTAAGTGTTGTTACATCGAGAGAGGAAGAAAATCGACCTTCGTACTCATGCAACTTTTTCCCCCCCGTCCTTCGTCCCTCTCTCTCTCTCTCTGAACTTTTTTTTTCTCTTTTTCATTTTATCTTGTTTGCACGTATAGAACTCGCGCGCGTGCGTTCTCTCCCTCCTTTCTCTTCTCTAGCACCTTACCTCGGACGACCACCCCACCAACACCACCACCTCCACTATTACCACCACAACCATCCCACTACCACCCAGAATCACCATCTTCTACTTAACTTCTTTACTCCTTCTCCCTTCTCTTCTTCGTCTTACCACCCATTCTCTCTCCCCACCCTTCTTGTCTTTAACCCTTTCCCCTTCTACCTCGTCCTTTTTCTCCTCGATCATGTCCACGCTTCCGGCTGACAGTGCGGTTTTTGAGCCGTGCGAATTAGGGGTATGTTCCTTCTTTCTCTCCCGCAAGTTTCTCAGTGAACATCGCGAGCACTTGTCGGCCACACCAAATATGGTAGGAAGTCTCGAATTGTGTGTAACTATCTATGGAAAAGATTCTCCTTCTCATATTTAAACGCCCTTTTATATATATATCTTTTTAAATGGCTGTTCACGTTAATCGTTTTCGCGGATCATTTCCTATCTTGCCCCATACCCTGAGAATACTTTTGAAGATCATCGATCGAGAGATACTGCGGGTATGGTGATGTATTTTCATTTTAATTGGAAGCCAATTATGGGTAAGCAACAAAATAATATTATTTGTAATAATATACTTGTAATATCTAATATCTTATAATACATTAACGGTCTTTACCCTCCAAGCGCATCCGCTCAGTATCCGTTCAAACCGGATTTTACCGCCCCCTTCGTCCGGCGACTGGCAAATTCGTGCGTTCCTTATTTTAATAAAATGCAAGACATTCAACAAAAATTTCCTCGTTCCTGATAACGACTAAATATAATAATACCCCCTAATAGTTCGAATTGGAACATTATGTAACCCGCGCGATTTGAACATGGACGCCACGTGTCCGCCTCGCTTCTGAGAGCATTGTACTTCCGATAGTCGCTAAGCGACCAAGAAGGTAGGATGGGAATAAAAAGAAAAGGAAAAAGGAGATAGGATAGGGATGGGTATGAGTAAGGGTAAGGGTAAGGGTAAAGGATTGATGGAAAAAAAAGCTTTCCGGTTTTCTACCTTGACGCGTTTATTTATTAATTTTTTTTTGTATCTCTGCTCTCATTTTTACTTTTCTTTTTTTCTATAGCAACCCGTTCGCGCTTACTTTTTTTAAATTCTTTTTTTGCAATATCTACCAACGTAATGGCAGCTATCGGACGGGTTAACGTGAAGGGAACCAACACGAAACGACACAAGACGGGTATATGGGCGGGTGTCGTCGCTGCGGCGGACACGCCCATTGGTTCGTTTTGGTCGTTGCGACCGGCCATACGTTTCTCCGCGTGCTCGATCAAATTGAATTCCGTCTCTCTCTCTCTCTCTTATTTGCTGTTTTTCTTTTTCTATTTATCTCTGTCTCTCTTTTTCACTTGCATGCACGGTGGTGGTTTTCTGAGGTAGTAGCCTCGCTTTTCTCGTCACGCCATATTTGGCGCTCGCAAACGGTGTTCCGTTCTTATCCCTCTCTTTCTCCTTCGCACACTCCGTTTCTCGTTCCATGAGCCATTTCGCTCTCATGATACCTTATTCTCACAAGCAGAACGGTGGGCACACACGCGCGCGCCCGTTTGTTCGCTTGCTTGCTATTCGATGGTAGTCAAATTGGTTGGTAGCTATTATTGGACTTTGTACGCATCCTCCTCTTCTTCTTTACTGAACTGACGATGACGATGAATCCGAGGACGAGGACGAGGACGTCGACGACGACGACGATGCGGCGGCAGCGTGGCGCGAAGCGTGGCTCTTGCGCGTGAAAGTTCGTGTCGATGTGGCTTACCCGTTGGTGGCGGGAAAGAGAGGAAGGTCGTGGGACACCAAGGGAGAGCGGGAACCGGGCATTCGAAATTTATCGTGCGCGTTCGGCATGGTTCGTTGTCCCCCGTACTCCACCCCTCAAACGACATCACCCGATTGCAGACGATCAACGCTCTCCTCCTCGTCGTCGTCGTCATCGTCATCGTTCACTTGCGACCCGCAAAGCGCGCGCGGATGCGCGCCACGCCGTTGCATGGCGCCCGCATGCGTGCGTGCAATGCGTGCGTACGTTTGCGCGCGTTCATACGAACCATAGAAAAAAAGACCTGCGCGCGTAACGAGCGTAACTGCAAGAAATAAAAACCGAGAAAAATCGAACAAGGTTTAAAAGGTAGGATGGGTGGAAGATTGCTCGCGTGCCCAAGAAACCTCGGCATTTTCCAAAAGGATTGATGGTTCACTCGACATTTGCATAAATATATGTATATATACGTTATACAAGTATTATGTTTTATATATATATATATATATAGCGAGCAATAAATTAACAAGCCCCCGACATTGGAATGTGCGCAAACTAGCCTAGCTAGCTAGCTAACTTTTCGTTTTTCTCTTTTTCATGTCTATAATCTCTTGATGATCGCGAACGCGATGAGGATAGGTTTATTTTAAAATCCATTCAACCAAGTAAAGAATTACAACACGAAATGTTGAAAAAGAGGAGCCCTGCCTTATCTTATTCTGCGTTTCAGACATCCTCGGACGTATAGAAAGAGAGAGAAAGATAGAGAGAGAAGGCCATCGGATATATAGATGGGTAACACACACGGAACGTGTTCTCCTTCTCGACACATCAGGAAATAACTGGCGGTCGCATTGGTGGAAGGTTTGGGGCAGACGCAAGACGGGTTCCGCTCAATTTTCTTCTTTTGCGTCGTTGCTGTATCGATGCATGTCTTCTCTCTCTCTCTCTCTCTCTCTCTCTCTCTCTCTCTCTCTCTCTCTCTCTCTCTCTCTCTATCATGCCTTTGAACTTTGAACAAACGAACAAGAAAGGCTTCTTTACGTTTTGCTGCATCGGATATACAACATATATATACATGTATATATAGGTACATAGTAACATCTCTTTCGTTCGCTCGTTATCTCTCAATGAACTCTTGAAAAGTCATAGCTTGACGATGAATGTATATTTACGATTCGCATTTACCTATATGTTTCTCTTCTTCCCCTACCCCCACCTTTCTCTTCCTATCCAGTAAAATGTAAGAAAATTTTCCAAAGATACAAAGAGGTAGATTTATCTCTTTTTCGATAGGAGGAGGAGGAAACACAGCTGCAAGATATTTTTGTCGAATACTATATTAACAATAAGAACATGGTTGGTTACATGTAACCAATCCATACAATTTGATCGTTTCGTTAAAACACTAGATGCGCATTCCTCATCCTACGCAAGTTCTTTCGATCTATTTCACAACCTGCTTGTTGCTGGCGCTAAGAAAAGAATATTAAAACGTTTGCCACACGATGATTCAGGTTGTTTGTCTTGTTTGCTAGACCTTAACATACCTAGATACTGATTTTTTTTTCTTTGTAACAAAAAAACTTAATTTCATATTTCACTCTTGTATTTTGCATTGCAAATGTCTTCCCTTGCTTGCCAACCAAACCTCGCTGCATTTTATCAAAAAGTGTATTATTTTCTTCTTTGATAAATCCAAAAAATACAAAATAAAAATGAAGCACAATGGACGAAAGGATTTCAAGTAAATATAATATAATATATACCTTTTTGACTACCAACGAGAATCCGTTTTATTCTGAAGATACTCAAGAGAGATAGCATCCATTTAGTAAAACAGGGTTGTATAAAACAAAAAACGTTTCGTCCTTCGATTATTTTATTCCTAAAAACTTACTGTGACGACTTTATACTATCTTCATCGTTATTTATATTTATTTTTTCTTTAGTTTTTTTATTTTTCTATTTCTTATCTTTTATCTTTTATCTGTTTCATCGGCATAGCAACCAAATCAAGCATGTTGTGTATTAATTTTATCATTAATATTTGTATGTAGGAAACTATCGAAAATTAGTGAGGGTGGGAGGAGGGAAGAAGAAAAAAATAATTAAAAATTTATTTATTAAGTTAGCAACTAAGAGTCATTGCTGATTTTAACACTAGTCATTTTGACTGGTCAAATTCCAAATTTCAACTTCATGTAACATTTGATTTCTGTAAATAATTAAGCGTTTTGTTATTTAAAAATATCTATAAATCCATTTATCTATTAAAATTATTATTGTTCAACATTTTTTGTTATTTTTTTAAGAGTAAATAAAGACTGGAAGACTCTCAAAACTCTTTTTTTTTATACACCAGTCATTTTGACTAGTGTGGTAGAAATAAATATATTGAAAATGGTGGTATATTTAGTGTTAAAAAGCCACCTATCGACAAAATCCGATATCATTTACTTGCCAACCCTATAGTATGGCAAGTTATCTCTCTCTCTCTCTCTCTCTCTCTCTCTCTCTTTGAGAAACGGATGGAAGTTACGGGAGAACGTAATAAGTTTAGATTTAATTTTACTAAGGTCGCGGGAGCGTTCTATTGGACACGTTCGCAAGCAAGAACTGAATAACTATGCACGCAAGTTTATGCGTTAGAAGAGAATGACGTTATTAAAATATGGCGTGAAAATATATCGCAATAATATTTCATCTTCCTTATACTCAAGTTTGTCTTACGATGACGATGAAGATGAACATGAACTCTGTTCTAAAAACGTATTTAAATTCTTCGATTATAGAGTCATGGGATGAAGGGTAGAAGAGGAGGAAAACCGTTAACCCATTAACGAAGAAGAGTCTCTCTTATAAATCAGAGTTCGTTCGCAAAAAAAAAATAAAAACGAACGAGAGAGTCCCACTTCCGTGACTATAGACACTACACCACTACTACTTCAAATTTATATTGGGTTGGCAATTAAGTGATTGCGGATTGAATGAAAATTCCAAATTTTTGCTTAAAAAAATATAAACTTTGGTTTATAAGTATAAATTATAATGTCATGTTCATAAAATTTCTGATCTTTGCTATCAAAAAACTGAATGAGGTGTAAAACAAAATCCTCAATGACTTAGTTACCAACCCAATACTCTGTTTCGTATTTCGAGTAGAATAGGTGGAAGTAAAAATGTTAAAAGAAAGGGTGGGGGGTGTATAGAAAATATCTATTACAATAATATTTTTCATTCCCTTTTTTTTTAAGTTCGCGGGAACACAATGCAAGTGATTTTAAGTTAGTCATTGGTCGTGAGTTTAGGGTTCCTTTACAAGCAGCGAATTTTCGACGATTATTCGTCGTCGTTGTCGGGGACTTCAAACTTTTTTTGTCCTTTTTCCACGAATAAGAAGGAAGAAAAAAAGGGTGAGACGAAACAAAACGAAACGAAACGAAACGAAACGAGACGGGACGGGACGCGACGCGACGCGACACCGGGTGCCAGTACGAGTATCTTTTCCCGTGAAAGGAGGTCTGAGATACGCCGGCCATCTTTGGAGAGCAGATTAAGCCTCGTTATGGATATTAGTCTTTGCCGATTTGCATAAAGGCGGAGATGTTGATACGTAACGAGTATAATCGTATGATAACGAACGTGAAAAAGAATCGATGAAACCAACTTACTCGGGAAATGAACTTTTATTTTACTATATTTTATTTTACTAAACTTCTTTTTCTTCTACTTCTTTTTTATTTTTCTTTCTCACTCTTCTCTATTTATTTATATTTATTCATCCATTTCCATTTATAAGGACTGTTAAGTTTCAAAGATTAAAAAGAAATTGCAGATCCTGTATATAAAACGAGAGTGAGGAGTAGGGGAAATGAAAAGTAGTGGTGGTGGGGGATCGTTTTACTAGTATAATACAAAACGATCGAAGAATTCTTTTTCTATCTTGTTCTAACCTCATTGATTTCAACTCAGTTTCCTTCATCATTATTAGTAGTCGTATAAAACGATTTTCAACGTTCATTGGAGGATCTTTTCTCTTTCTCTCTCTCTCTCTCTTCCTCTCCTCCTCTTTCGTTTTCTTCTTCTTCTTTTTCCCCCTCTATTACGCTCAATAATTCATTCCAGTTTTCTTGTTGCTCTTTTAATTCGCACCGCTTCGTTCGATAATTAGGATCTCTTCTCGTTTAAATTTACGATCATCATCATCATCTCTCTCTATCTCTCTCTTTCTCTCTTTCTATGATAGAGAGAAATTGCGTCCCACCGATAATATTTTATAGGTAAAATCGTTTTGCTTGAACATTTTTCTTCTTCTTTTTTTCTTTTTTTTTCTTCGTATCCATGAGGAGGAGGTGGAGGAGTGAGGGGAGTTGGGAGGATACGCGTTTCTCTTCGAAGACGACGACGGTCATCGTCGTCGTTTCTCTGGAAACATTTTCTCAAACAAATTTTTCTACCAATATCGAAGAGAAGAAGAAGAAGAAGAACCTCGATGAGAGGAGAGTTCGCTTCGCAAAACCGGTTACGTTGAAACTTACAAGAGAAGAAGAAGAAGAAGAAGAAGAAGGACGTGCAAACTCATTTCGAGGACGGTTTCGAAGCTACGCGAAATAAAAAAAAATAAAAAAAGAGGTCGTGGGTCTGTCTCCTCGTTTCGATTCGAATTGAAATTTCGAAAAGTTCAATCTTTACTTTGAAAATACATTTTACGAGGTGAAGAAATATGTTCACAAAAAGAAGAAGAAGAAGAAGTACCATACTATACCATAACCATAAGTTTTACGGTTTTCTCAAAGTAAAAAAGGGTAGAAGTATCGACATTGTTATCGACAGAATTTTGGAAAAATAAAAATATAAGAAAAGGGGTTATAGGGTTATATAAATTAATTATATAATTTTAAATATTAATTATATAAATTTAGGGTTAGGGGTTAGCATTGACATTATTACCGACGGAGTTTTGAAAAAAAAAGATAAAATAAAAAAGGGGTTATAGGGTTATATAAAATAATTATATATATATTAATTATATAAATTTAGGATTAGGAGTTATATAAATAAGATAAAAAACTATCTATAACATCAATAATCGATTAACCATAAAACCAATTCAAAAGAAAATCAAACTTTTATGTATGTGGGGTTCTACCAATTCAACATTTTACTCTAAAACAGTCAAATTAGATCAATGTTGTAATCAATATTGCATGTTAACTATTTTAAAGTAAAATGAAACAAAAAACAATAGGGGGAAGTGGAATACATAGATAAATTTAAAATTGAATGATATCTATCTATCTCTTTTTATCTACTTCTTATCTTTCTCTCTATCTCTCTCTTTCTATCTTCTTCTTCTTCTTTTGATTTAGTTGCCTTCTTAGACTCACAGATACATTTCATCTAAAGAAGCTCCCGTGGTATGTGCCTTCTCGACAAAACGAATGACTCAATTAAGTGTTCCGGCCATTAAACATTTATAAATAAACATATGAACTGACGAAGACCTAGGAGAGAGAGAGAGCCTAAGCATCGTTATCGCCTAATTGCAACGCGTTAGTACTGCTTTTCACGTTAAGTAAACTCAGTCTTAACACACTCACACACATATTGCATTTACTAAGTAAAATTCTGTTCATCGGTTGAACAAACATTAATGAATACAAATTTCGATGGTTAGTAGTCACGCGAGAGTAACAGGATCTCGGAGATAAAAATAATAAGAGAAAATATAAATAAGAATAAGAATTAGGAGCCATTTTTCTGATTAACGTAGTAAAATTCTTGTATGAAAGATTTAAATATCAGCAGGAGAGGAGGAATGTTCACGAATTATCCTAAAACTCGTTAACCCTTCGACTGCCATGTTGAAATCATATTTGCCTAGGACGCCATGGTATTATTTTTATTATTCAAAGAATATAATTGCAAAATAATAATAAATTGATGTTAATAAAAAATTGTAATTATTCAGTAGGGCAATTTTTATTTCTTAGTATAAGAAATATAAGTATAATAGAATAATATTAAATATATATAATAAAATAATACTAAGTATTTATAAATAAAATAAAATAATACTAAGTAATATAATAAAATAATATAAGTATCTTCTATATATCGGTCTTATTCTAATACACTAACTTTCAATTTTCATTTAATTTTTTTACAATTCTTAAAATTTCATACACTTTAGTCTCCAATGACACCACTGTGGTATCTCAGAAGAAACCGTGACCAACATAGCAGTCAAAGTGTTAAATTCTTTCTATTCACGTTTACCTATAATTAGAATTATTTATTTTTTTATTCATTTATTTATTTTTCAACTTACCCGTTATAGCATTTGCTATTTCACTCTCAATATACTTGTTGAAGAAGAAGAAGTTGCATTGAGACTCGTTAGGAATGTGAAAAATTTCGCTAAGTTCTGTAACTATCATGAAGTATAAAAGAAAGGATTCCCTTCTCACACCTGTTTTATATTCCACACGGTTGACTTTCGACACACGTCTGCTTCGTTAAAAGGAAGAAATAAAGAAGAAGAAGAAGAAGAAGAAGAAGAAGAAGAAGAAGAAAAAAAGATTCATAACGTTATTTATCGACTGAAAATAAAAAAGATAAAAGATCAAGGGTAGGGGTAGGAGGTAGGAATGGGGGAAGAGAAAAAAAAGAACCCAAGAAAAGACGGCAAACGACCTTAGACTTGCAGGTACCTACTTACATACACACACACACACACATATATGTATATATACATACTACTTCTTAACCCTCTAGCAGATACGAAGATATTTTAGGATCTGCAGTTTACTGATCCCCAGCGTCAATAGCAACGATAATAACTCTACGTGTAAACGGAAGCCGCCGGTTGGTGGATAAAACTTGGAATTGTCAAGTCTGAATAAAGAAATAAAAATAGAAATAGAAAAAAGGGAAATAGGAGAATAGAAACATAGATATATATATATATGTTTCTATATGTTCTATAGAACAAAATAACTCTTTCTTTTTTTTATACAATAAATAAAACAACACACACACACACATGTTTTTAACCAAATAATATTTCAGTAGCACCACCATGACTTAAGTAGATGGTGAATCGAGTTTCTTCTTGAGAATTCATTTTATGTTTTTTTTTTTTTAATTAATGACTTGACTATCCACCAAAATCCGCTTAGGAAGGAAGGGTAGAGGAGGGGGAAGGTTTCACAGCTGGTCTTCTTTTAAATCGACGAACCCATTCCACCTTTAATTTTGTTGAATTCTTAACGGCCATAAAATTTTTCTATGGGAAACATTTTTGGAAGATCGTATTGTGTTGTGTTGTTGTTGTTAGTAGCATATAAATATCATTTGAAATCTTTTCTGAAATATTATTTCTCGGATTAGTCGGTTTATATTTTTGTTTTTATTTTTTTTTACTTTTCTTTCCTTTTCTTATTTTGGTAACGGGTTAGTTTTCGAACGGTTCACAAAACGGGGATTGATTTCATTTTATCGTTGAGTTCTTCAATATTATTTTGTATTTAATAAATAAAAGTTTCGTTTTCTTTTCTTTTTTTTATGTTTATACATAAATAATATTTTAATAGCATTGATAAATATCATTTATAATAAATGATATTCATTTTTGTTTATTTTGAAAAAATATTATTTTACACGGATTTAAAAAAAATGATCTCATAGATCGTTTTTCTTTACATGTATGACGTATGACTTTATGAATAATAATTATTTATGTCTTTTTTTTTATTGTTATTTTGTTGTTGTTATATAACCACAATGATATCAATACAGTAAAAATAAAATTAATCGAAATTGTTTTGTAAAAAGATTTCTTTTTTTTCATAAACTTACGCGTTATATGTATATATACATGGGGTAATATATTACATAATAATATATATATATATATATTATGTAAAATAATATAATATAATATAATAGTATATATTAAATAGTAAATATAATAATAAATAGTATACATATATTACATATATACTATTAAATTACTATATATATTTATATAGTAATATTATATATAGTAATATACATATAAATAGTATTATAATAGTATATATATATATATATATATATATATATATATATTATTACTATTATATATATATATAGTATATATATATATACTATTTGATTACGTTGCACATAAGTATACAAGTTAGAGTGTTACTACTTATGTTAAATAATAAAATGCGTATTCACGTTATGGAAAACATATTGCACTGTGTTTGCATATCTAATAACTATGAATCGTTAATGCATCTTAATATTCTTATACGATGACAATGAGGATTACAAGGTGAAGAAATAATACAAGTAGGATTTTCATTAAGCAGTCTGTTCGCATTTTTGTTGTTGTTGCTGTTGTGTTGTTGTTGGTTAGTTGAATAAGTAATATGTATTTGTTGTTTCTATATTAATGCAAGAGTGCGAGAAAGACAAAAAATGATTATGATAGAGTTTATATAAATATGCGTTTGTTCATAAATAATATACACTACTTGATTTGTCCTTCGTATTTCAAGTACCTTAAGTAACGATCTTAAGACAATAATTCAATAATAAATAATAAATATATATATTATACAGTAGGAATCATTTAAGTATGCAAATCACTTGAGATCATCACCTTTACTCTCTACCTTCACTCTCTCACCACTTCTACTTCCCTTTCCCCTTCTCCCTTTAATTTAAAATTAAAATACATTTATTCTTTTTTGTTTTTTTTTCTTTGTCACGCTTTCATTCTATATAGATACACGACGTTAGTAACGTGCAACGAAAATAAACCGAGTGGTAATGGTGAATCGGTAAAGGAAAAGGGTGGATGGAGGGGATGAATAATAACGATTGGTCGTACGACATTTGA
Source organism: Polistes dominula (assembly GCF_049000335.1). Classification (NCBI taxonomy): domain Eukaryota; kingdom Metazoa; phylum Arthropoda; class Insecta; order Hymenoptera; family Vespidae; genus Polistes; species Polistes dominula. The sequence continues at coordinate 2,511,797 of NW_028301116.1, read as the reverse complement.
CACGTGTCGAATTTGAAAACAAAATGAAGTTATTATATATATATATATATATATATATATATATATATAAATATAATATTTTCTTATTATATATATATATATATATATATAAATATAATATTTTCTTATTATATATATATAATAACTTCTTTTTAAAATAATAAATATAAAATTTATAAAATAATAAATAATAATAAATAATAATAATAAGATAATAATTAATAATAATAATATAAATATTAATATTAATATTTCATATATATATATATATTTTTTTATTATATTATTTGATAAATTTGTGATATATATATATATAATAATATAATATATTAATATAATATATTATTTAAATATATTCTTTATATATATTATTATTATTTATATATTTTATTTATAAAATATAATTTTTATAAATAATAGAATGATAATATTTTAATTTATACAATATTAAAATGAGAATTGAAACGAAAGTTTTCTAAAGAAACGAAACTTAACCTAAAATTTTGAAAATCTTTTTTTCTATATCTTTTTGCTTGTCCTTCTCTCCAGGGATTATGACAAGGTCCTCTTGTCACTTACGTGATAGATATCTCTCGTTATAAAGGTACCAACCTAACCGTCGTTTTGCCATATTGAAAACATGATTCAACTTGATTCGACGTATATAAAAGGTATATACAACTAACAAGAACTCGTTATGTACAAACTTAACTCTAAGGTTATTTTTATGTTTTAGGTTTTTCTTTTCTTTTTTGCTATTTTTTTTTCTTGTTACAATATATTCCATAAAAAGTGAATCGTTGTAGTAAATTGACCATAGAAGGTAATAAAAGGACATAGAGCAAGTTTAGTTCATTTCTACAACGAACTTTTGTAGAATATTATCGACGCCATTTGTTAAAACATTTTGAGAACCATGAAGTTTTTTTATTATTATTATTATTTAAAAAAATCATTCAAAAAAAAATGGTTACAAGATATGCAGGGTGATGCTATAGTGGTGACCCCTTAAAAATTAGCAAATTTTTTTTTGTTTCCATTAGAATCTAACTTAACCTAACTTTTTTTTTAACTCTCACGCCATTCTTATCTACGATTAATGAAAAAAACAAAAAAACAAAAAACCACAGACGCGCGTGTCTTCTTGCTTATAATCTATTGCGTCCAACGATCTAAAGTACGAAGTCTTGAAAGTATTAAAAGCATCGGGTTATCGTTCTAGTCATGAACTTTGCAAAAGATAATCGGTATCGAGAGAAAGAGAGAGAGAGAGAGAGAGAGAGAAAACGAATGCTCGTATCTATCAACGCGAGTATAAAAATAATTCTATAGTATATATATATATATATATATGAAGTTATATACGCCATTATATTCAGATTGCTCACGACTGTTTTTCAACTCGTACCTTCGAAACTTTTAAAAACAAATTCTCTTCATACAATATCATTTATTTTTGTTTTTACATCCTTCTTTCTCTAATTTGTCTATCTACAATCCCTAACCCACATATTTATATTTATATTTATATTTATATTTATATTTATATTTATATTTATATATTTATATTTTTATATATTTTATTTTATATATTTTATTTTATATATATAATATATATAATATATATACTACGCCATTATATTACTCCATTATACTACGCCATTATACTACGCCAATATACTACGTCAATATCATTTCTTTTTATTTTTACATCCTTCTTTCTCTAATTTTTCTATCTACAATCCTTAACACACATATTTATATTTACATATTTTATTTTTACAGAAAATAAAAAGAACTGGATATGAAGAAATAAAACAAAACCGAGAGAACGAAAAAGAAATAAATGGCGACGATTCGTCGTTGATAAGGATAATAAAATAAAAAAAAAACGAAATTGGAAAACCTGATGGCAAAGAAAGTAAAGACGAGTATTTACGCAGGTGAATGAACGACGACGAGGACGGGTTGTGATCGAGCGAAATGTGTAAGGGCTAAGGCGAACCACGACGACTAAACCGGGTGGTGGTTGGTGTCCCCAGTGAATGTCCTTGGATAAAAGGTGTCATCGTACGGAGTATCTGTTCACATCTTACCGGGCAGCATTGGATTGCAGTTGAATTTTCTAATACTGTCAGGTAAAGATGTCGTCAGGATTCCGAAATCAACATATGCCACAACTACATAATCCTAAACTATTACTACTATTACAACTATGTTTATCAACTACGATACCAACACAAGGTGTACACAAGGATAAGAAGAAGGATAATAATGAGAGTCGAACGAGTAAATGTTCTTTTAAAAGAACTTTTTATCCATGGCGGATCTTATATGCTGTTAAGACATACGATGGATAATATTACATTTTATTACGACATAAGTTCGTAATTTTTTAAATAATTTTTTTTTAACACTAAGCCTATACCGATACCTATTTCTATCTTGAGTGGTCAAATGACCGCTTTTAACAAAATGTATGTATATATTGGGTTGGCAAGAAAGTAATTTCAACTTGCACCAATAGATAGATGTTTGTTTCGTTATTTTTTCTGTTAATATTAGAATTTTTTTCTTTTAAGATTTGGTAGTTGACACTTTTAGGTTTTCCGTGTAATTTTATTTACAACTGTTAATTTAGAAACAATTGAGTTTTATTTCACACTAGAAAACCGAAATTACTTTCTTGCCAACCCAATATATGTATCTTCATGCAGAATGAGATTTTAGCGGTTCAAATATTGAATATATTATATTTTCTTTTATTTAAAAAAATTAATGTAATTAATTGTATATTTCTCATGCGTTTTCAATGCATTTTTTTTTACAAAATTACATGTGAAATATGCAGCCATTTTACCACACATTGTTGCTGTAGGTTTAGTGTTAAGTAAGCGATCATAACTTTTTTTGTGTTATATATTTACATATATAAATATACAGATAAATATAAGTATATATGTAGAGATATGTATGGTAAATGGTAATACGATAATTCTTATCCGTACAACATATATATTGAACCACGGAAAGTTCTTTTCGTATATTTTCCAGGTAGAAATGATGATTGCTTTTAGGATCACATAAATTTTAGTATAATATTAATTGAATCTGCCAATAATTCGAATACATTTAAAAACCGTACATATAGAATAATAATTAAAAACAAAATTGTAATATTTGTTTATTCTGTCAAAAATTATTAACACATTCGCGACCGCTGACGTAAATTCACGTCTTTTCAAGTTCTATTCCTAGTTGCCGCTGACGTGATTCACGTTATTTTAAATTTTGAAAGTTTTATAAAAATAAATTTATATATTTATGTAAATTTTATAATATAAATATATGGTATTTTGCGCTTATGGACGGGAACCATGGCGAGATTTGGTATTTGCGGCAATGAACTTCCGAGTTCCTAATGCCAATTAATAATAATAATAATAATAATAATAATAATAATAATAATAATAATAATAATAATAATAATAATAATAAAATATATAATATTTAATTTTTAATATATAATATTAATTTAAATATATAATATTTAATATTTATATACTTAGTATATAATATTTATAATAATATATAATATTTAAATAATTATATTTTATTATATATTATTATATTTTATTATTTAAATATAAATTTAAATAATTCATTATTTTTGCCGATACTCAGTATTAAAAAAGGAAAAAATATGCCGGCAGCGAATGTGTTAACTGTGTTTTGAAAAATGAATGAAAATAAAAAAGAAAATAATTCGATTATATGATACAAATTAAAAATTATAATATATTATTCTTATTTTCTTTAATATTATATACTATTACTACTACTACTACCATACCTGATGGTTAAATAATTCATTTACAAACGGGGCAAGAAAATTATTGAAATTAAATTTATCAGCATTTAATTAGTTTTTATCCAATTAAAAATTTTATCGTCAATGATAATGCGGAAGATATGACATGATGTGCGGTGGATGAAAAAAAGGGAATGTAACGTTTAAATATGCATCATGTATATATATATGTATATATATATACCTGTAAGTAAGTTCTCCCCGCTTGAAGAAAGATGCGTTCGTGTAGATTCAAAAGTACCTTCTTACTTTTCATTTTTTTTTTCTTTTTAGAAAGAAACCTGTATATACTGAGGGGCCGTCTCCCTTCGACAAATGCGATCGCATCGACGATCTTCGAAAACGTCGCGACATCGAGAGGTGCATCGTAATGAGCTCCTCGCGCCTTTACCTGTTTACTTGTGTCTCTATGCATATATATACAGTATATGTGTATGTATTTGCTGTATATAACATTTTCTGCTCTCCCGTGACAACATAATCCCCGTCTCAAGTTAAACGTATCTGTGTATGGTGTATATGTGTGGTGATGATATGAGAGTACTGAAGAAAATGTTCAGAACGAGGAAAAGAAGATCCAAGCGGAAGTCCAACATATATATATAATCTTTTTCTCTCAATTTACCCTTCTCATTTATCATTTGTAATGTATTTATAAATAAAATTCTATTTTTATCTCTTTATATATATTTTTTCTTTTTCTCTCTATCTTTTTTGTATTTCTCTTGTAACATATAGTACCGGTTTACTGTAAATATTTTCCCTCAAGTTTTTATAGCAAAAAGTCTCCTTGAAAAAAAGGATTGAAAGTTTCTCTCTCTTTCTCTATCTCTCTTTGGAATTTCGTGAACCGACAACAGCGCGATACGCGTATTTTCGGTTGATCGTGGTGGCTCGCGTGATTCTTGTTGCAGTGGCGGGGGTTTTCAAGAAAGAAGAAAAGAGAAAGATAGAAGATGGCGGGCGGTAAAGTGAGGGGTCGGGGAGAATCAGCAGCTTCGAGAGAGGAAAAGAACGAGGACGATAAATAAGGTGGTCGCTGTCTGCAGGCGCGCCAAGCACTATGTGCGCACGTTCATACATATATATATATATATATATATATATATATATATATATATATATATATATATGTATACAATATATGTATTCATGTAGATACATCTCTAAAGGGGACACATATAAGTTTTAACATATGTACATTGCTATATACACACGTATACATTTGTATGAATGTATATAATATACATGTAAGATATACTAGGTACCTACAGCATGCTCGTTCGCTCGCTCACATGCTGAGGAAGAGAAAGAGAAAGAAAAGAAAGACAATCTTGCAAGCCGAACGAAACGTTTTCTGCACACAGAAAACCCAAGCAACAAGGCAGCAGCAGGAGGGTTCTACAATCCTGCTGTATAGTTGTGTTGCTTCGGTAGGAGGTAGAGAAACTCTGCAAAAGCTCTCTTCTCTTCTCTCTCCTACACAGAGTCATGTTGTATAGTAGTCTTCTTGCTTGTATGATGCCTCGAAGCTTGCCTTCGGAACGGCAAGGAACGAGTAGGCGCGTCAGGAATGTAACGCCTCAAAAACGATGCCACGATCGTCGTAAAGCATTGCGTGGGTCCGCCTTGCGACGTGAAAATGAATACGCCAGTTAGTATAGTAAAATTAAGAATGATCGAAAAATAGATGATGGAAATTGCGAAAGAAATTGCATGGCTACGTTTGATTCTATCTTTTTTTCTTTCTCTTTCTTTAGCGCGGGCTTTTTACATTGTTTTTCTTTTATATTCATTTGTTTCTTTTTCTTTCTTTCTTTTTAAGAAGACATTAAGAACCAGTTTAAACACTAGCAATAAATTGTAGAAATTGTTTGTCACTAATTGCTAATAATTTATTCTATTTCTCTTTATCAGTTTTGTTTTTTTATGTAATGTTTTTTGGGGAAGAAAAATATGAGAACGCGTAAAATGATATTTCGCACTATTTTGCAATTCATTTGTTGTACACTATGAAGAAGTTATGTTCGTACGTTAGCAAGGTGTATTTTATATTTATCTATCTGCTGTTATAAATTGGGTTATATCATTAAAATAGAGAAAAATGATATATATATATATACGGTAGCTAAATGATGAGTGTATGATAAGAGAGCGATAAAGGTAGAGGTAAATAGGTATGAGATATTTCGAAGTTAACTTCTGTATCAATGTTTGCTACACTTTTTATCATTATTTAAGTGTTATTTTTTTACTTTTTTCAGATATTTGAAATTATTTTTTGCGAACGTCTTTAACTTGTTTTTTTCTTTTTTATGTAATATGCAATAATATATTTACAGGTCTCTGTTTTGTGATGATTGTATTTTTATTTTCACTTCTTCAAAGAATAAATATTTTCATAATAAATAATATCAATTATTTATTCTTAATATTAATTGTTGTTTCATTTTATCACTTGACTTTTTATTATCACTTTTCACGTTATTGTTTTGAGACTTTTACTTTCTATACAAAAATTTTGTATATAAGATTTTAAATAAAAATAAGCTAACTAAATCAGTATTGTTATTCTTCTTTAAACAAAAAATTATATTACATTAAAATATTATTTAATTGTATTAAATCGAGTATTGCAGTAGCTAGCATTAGTTTTTTTTTGACTAGTAGCCAATATTTGGAATATCATAATAAAACTTGAGATTTACCATTTTGCAAGTTTAAACTCCATTAATATCAAAATCTTGCTCTTAATTAACATATCATAATTAGAGAGATGATAATACCTATTAAATATAAATACATACACTGTAATTACAATCTTTTGTTATACAAAAATATGATATTTAACTATATAATATTTCTTTTCTTCTAATGATTTTTTATATTTACATGAAAATTAGTCCAGTGAAATAAACTTAGATCTATATTCGTGTTTGTTATTTTAATCTTTCTTTTTTTTTAGTCATTTTCAATTTGTTTAAAAATATTTCAATGCAAATATTCATTATAATTCGTTTCATCGTGAATTTTAATTGAATTTCTACTGTACTTACATTAGAATTAGAATCAAACTATGTACGCGGCAGCTTTTTGGCCAATCTTTTCTCTACAAATAGGACATTGATCAACAATACCATTCGCACAATCTTCGCATAAACAGACATGCCCACATGGTAATAAAATTATTTCTCGAGGATTTGATCGGCAAACAACACACAATTGATCTTCTCTAAGATCCGAATCTCTTACGAATTGTCGTCTCTGTCTACGAGATTCTGCAAGACTTTCTCTCAATTGTTCAGCTGATCTTCTTTCTTGTCTAGTTTTCCAAAAACGTCGAGCTACCACACCACTAAGTAATATTATAATTGCACCAAATATGAAGCACAACCATCTAAAAGATAAATATTATTTCATTTATTATTACTTTAATTCATGTTTCATTAATAAATATAAAATGAAACTTACTTATACGTTCTTTTACGTTCATCTAGCCTTTTAAGTAAGGAAGTAATAGACATAGTTGTTAAGTAAAATGGAGAACCATCGGTTGGAGGTTGTAATATTAATGAATTTTGTTTATTTACTAATGAAATTTCTCCAATTCCTGTTATAACAACACCTTCACGAAGCATTTCTTCTGTACTTTGTAAACCACGTTGACGTACTCCTATAAGTAAGATTTAATTATTACCAAAATTTGTTAATACTTTAAATTAGATGAGTAAAAATAATAAAACTCACCCGTGAAAAAACCCCATAAATGATCAGAGAAAGAAGATACATTAGGTTCAAAATAATCTGAAATTACATCCATGTCTAAAATATCTGCTGATAATGGATCATGAACTTCTACTTTATACCGGCTATTTTGCAAGACAAATGGTATTGTATTGTATATCTTTTGCATTGTGCGTTCTTGGTTGGACCTATATAATAGATAATATAATTGTTATAGTTTCTTTGAGTAAAAAATAATACATATTAAAATAAAGTATCTTATACAATATTATTAATTGTTTTATATGATTACTCTCTAATTAAATAATACTATACCAAAAGCCTGCTGTAGTTCTGGCGACCACATGTTCCTTGATACTAAGTTTTTGTAAAACTCCAGTTATGTCTTTTCTGTTAATACTATGCAGTGGTTTGCCCAAAGACTTGACTGTACCCCTGACAGCAATGTATCCTATTCTGTTGTCAGGAGAATTACTTACAGCTTCTTCCAAAGATGAACCTACTTCATAGAAATCTGCTTTCTATAACAAATTATTTTAAGTAAGTTTATATCAAATTAAATTATGTTTATAGAAATAGATTTTGCAACAAAGAACTATATAGATGACTTTGACATAATAATGAATGTAATTTCAAATGTAAAAGATTAAAATGTATTTTAATGTAAATAATAATTACCTTTACAGCAGTAATAGCATTTTTGCAATACAAATACTGTTTCAAACAAATACCAAAAATGATACTATCAATACCGAGTGTTATTAGTTCACCCACATACTCCATGGTTAGGTTAGATTTTTAAAACTCAACATCAAATCTTGATCCATGTATAAATTATTTCCATTCTTCTTATACAAATCTATTTGACGTTAGACCATTTATAACTTGTATTATAATTAGACATCAAAGATAAAACATTACGTTTATTTTATTTTAAAACGTTCAATTGAATTTATAGTTAATGTGATCGAATCATAAGCAACTACCAATGGTGCTTCGTAAAAATGCATATAAATATATAACCTATAAACGTATGTCCAACCGCACGGTTTATAATTTTGATGATAACATTGGATAACACCTTTGCAGCCAATGGTAAAACAATTTTAGTTTTATCAACTAATAGTGGTTTAACAGTGACATTCTAAAGATGATATAATGTTAATTAGTGTTGAAAAAGATTATTGACATTTCTGTGTACTTTGTAAGGCGCAATATCCAATGAAACAAAGATTCGAAATGCATATATTTAATGATTTTATATCGCATTTTGGAAATATAAAATGTTGGCAATGAAAAGATTACATTTCTTTTAATTGTGAATGCAATGTAACAAATAGTGCACAGGATTCAAATGCGATGAAGTTGTCAATCACGGATTAATGAATGTTGTGCCGAAATTAACAATTAATAGATGTATGTAATTTTTATTTTTATTATTAGAATTTCTGTTATATTATTTAAAGGTAAATATTGATGACAATTTATTAACAATGCATTGTTATTTATGTTTCAGATTATTTCTAAATTTTCATTTTACATTGAATTACATTTACGCAGGACAAACATGTGGGAAGAAGGATTTAAAACTGTTATACTGCCAACATTATCTACTATGTTAGTTTTTGTATTAGTTATTAATTTTTTTAGACGTATTACAGAAGAGACATATATTCATATAAGAGATGTTACTCAAGAACATAATTGGAAACCCATAAGAAAAGTAACTAAGGTATATAATATAATATAATATTTATATTATAAATCAACTTTACACAACAAAATTGTTTAATAGTAATGAAAATATTTAAGTGTATATTTCTTAAAAATTTGATTTCTATTGTAGGCATATTACTGCAGTATTTGTGAAAGTTTATTATTAAATATCAATGGTTTGTTATGTGATTCATGTGGAGTATGTGCAGATCTTGGATGTGTCAAAACAGCAAATAAAATACTTCGTTGTAAAGCTATTACTATGGAAAATGATGAACAATTGTTACACCATTGGATTAAAGGTATAATTGTTTTCATTATAAGAAAGTATTATTTGTGTTGCTACTGACACTACTAAAGAGTATTTCTTTATAATAATCATAATCATAAATATTTTTCATTTCCTGATAAATAAAAGGTAATTTACCAGTAGTAGCAATGTGTGCTATTTGTAATGAAGAATGTGACACAGAACTCGGCCTTATGGATTGGTGGTGTTGTTGGTGTCAAAGAAGTGTTCATGATTCTTGTAAACTTTCAATATCTGAGGTAGAATTTGCAAATATGTATCTTTGTATTTATTTATTTTTTTGTTAAACACGAATTTCTCATTAAATAATTTTATATCGTAGGTATGTGACTTTGGTAGATTTAGATTAATGATAATTCCACCTCAAAGCTTAAAAGCTATAAGTAAGCGCAGAAGAATGAGACGCAAATTAGTACTGCATTCAGTTATAAAACCTGATTGGAATGGTTGGAATCCTCTTATTGTTGTTGGTAACTAACTAATGTAGTTATAAACATTTGTATTGTTGCATCTTATTGCTTTGTACTAAATTGTTTGGTCACTAATCTTATTGAATAAAATAAAAGATATGTAATATATAATGTTATTTTATAGGAAACAGGAAATCTGGTAATAATGATGGGGAAGAAATTTTATCATTGTTTAGAGGATTATTAAATCCTGCACAAGTTATGGATTTAGCAGAGCAAGATCCAACCGCAATATTTATGTGGTGTCGTCTACTTGGAAATACTCCCTGTACAGTTCTTGTTGCAGGTGGTGATGGAACTATTGCTTGGTTGCTTAATATTATTCATAAATTACAATTAAAGGTAAATTTAGTAAACTTATAATAAATCAGTCAAAATTCAAAAAATATTATTTTATCTAGCCAGTTCCAGCCGTTGCAATACTTCCTTTAGGAACAGGAAATGATTTGTCGAGAGTATTGGGATGGGGCAAGGAGCATGATTCTAATTTAGATCCTAGTGAAATTTTACAAAAGATACAACTTGCTGAAAAGGTCAACTTTGATAGGTGATTTGAGTGATTATATTTTAATTATATATTTTAACTCTTTGCACTATAATTTATTTTTTAACTCTGATCATGAATTAAACAAAAATATATCAGCGATGATTTTATAATGCGAAGAGTTCATTTTATATTTATTTTATTTTAAATGTCTATTATATATAGATGGGCTGTAACAGTTAAACCACAAAATGGATCTGCAGGATCGCAACAAAATCTTTTTATGTATAATTATCTAAGCGTAGGAGTGGACGCTCAAGTAACATTAGATTTTCATCGCACAAGGCAAAGTCGTTTTTATTTATTCAGTCATAGAATTTTTAATAAGGTATCATATTTAATTTATTGCAAACTTTTGATTATTATAAGTGTATAGATAAGAATTTTATAGCTATGTACTTTTTACAGTTATTATATATATGTTTTGGTACACAACAAGTTATGGAAAGAGAATGCAAAAATCTTGACAAGAATTTAGAAGTTTATTTAAATGATGAAAGAGTAGATTTACCTTCCATAGAAAGCATAGTTATACTTAACATTCCATCATGGGCTGCTGGTGTTGACCTCTGGAATATAGGATTGGAAGGTTCTCCTCCTTTAGCTACTTTTTTGCTTGCGTTCTCTCTTTTTCATTATTAAACAAATCTCATAAAATTGATTAGGTGGACAAAACGAAGTAGGAGTGCAAAAAATTGATGATAAAAAATTAGAGGTTTGCGCTCTTTACTCATCTTTTCACATGGCTCAATTACAAGTTGGTTATTCTCAACCACATCGATTGGGACAAGCTAGTGTTGTCAAAGTACAGTATAATTTATACATATTTATTATTTAATTTCGTTTAATTGAAGAGTTAATAAGTCAAAATACTTTGTTATGCGTATTTAGGTGAAATTATTGAAATCATGTGCCATACAAATCGATGGTGAACCATGGTATCAAAATCCTTGTGAGTTAACCATTACTTTCTGCAATCAAGCTTTGATGTTGGAGAACAAACTGTAAGCTTACTCTTTTACATGCATTACGGGTATAAAGATGCATTTAGTTACATATATGTAAAAATCAGTATTTAATTGATATTTCAAGTAAATGTTCAAAAAATGTATTAAAAGAAATCTAGTTGACAATATTTTAAGAAATAATTTAAAACATATTGTTAAATATTAATGTTTGGAATGCATTTCTTGAATGATGATGCATTTCTTGAAAGATGATATAAATGTGTTGACAAATAGGTTATAAAATATTAATAAATGTATATAATGAAGAAAAATTAATTATCGATTTATTATTTATCCAAGAATTTATAGATCCCTAGATTTATTTTTACAATTTTTGATCATTTAAATAGAAATACCTATATGTATACAGTTACTGTAGTTTAAAAAGATAAAATTGAGATGAAGCGTCATCTATAAGTTAGATACAAAAAAGTAACAATATGACATATCAAGATTCTATTTGATTTATCTTATACAAGTATAATAGAAACAAAAAAGCTAGTGGCGCCATCTTCAATATGATTGTTTCGTATGTTTAGTGTTTCGCTGTCATTATACATGGGTTGTCAACATTATCTTGCAAACTTGGCGAGAATGAATAATTTAAAGAGTGAACATTGCATTAATACATATTGATATGGATCTTGTTGCAATATGCAATGTCTGAAAAAAAGGTTAAATGTTTAACATGGTTAATTTTACTGAAAGCTATGTTTAGCTTTCAAGGATAACGAGACTGTATTTAGAGCATTACATTTTGTAAGTACAATATTATTTCGTTTAAATATACTAATAAATATAAATAACGTTAAAAATAATAATACAAATGATGAATAATGTTATTAATTATTTCTTAGCCTTAGACTTCAAGTTACATCATTACTTCATTTCTATCAGCACAATGATTAGAAAAACATTTCTTGTTATATTATGTATAACAAGTTTCTTTTACATTTTTTTCGTTCTACGTAAATTGATATATTTCCTTTCCAATTCTAATGAACATCAGAAAACTCAACTTGTGTCCACCGAAGGTAAATTGATATAAAAGATGATTGTCAATATTTAATAAAGTAAACTGATGAGACTATCAAGTAATATGTATATAAATCTATTTACAGATGGAAATCTAAATTTGTCTACGTTATGGTCATTATTAATAGATTCATGTTTATTAAGTCTTTTCATATTGCAACATTCGCTTATGGCTAATGACACTGTGAAAAATTTCTTGAAAAAGTTATACATTGATGAAATAGAAAGAAGTTTGTATAATACGTGCAGCGCAGCTGTTCTTTCCTTTTTACTGGACAATTGGCAAATAATACCATGGATAAATATTTGGAATATTGATATATCTAATAATAATATATTATGGTCGATAT